>NW_024466502.1:26150000-27547500 GCF_017591425.1 Ochotona curzoniae
ATCGTTAGAATAATCCCTTTTGCAGTCATGGCTTTGGAATCTGCACAAGTACAGCTAGTGATACACGAAACATCATATTTGTTTACCTAACTTAGCTTCCTACTATTACTGCTTTTGTTTCTCTTATGGAGGATTTTTATGTTGCTGAAGCTTGATTCATGAAGCAATTGCCACCTTCCTATCTGGGTCATTGGTCATATTTATTGCAAAAGTGAATTCCACCTATATTCCACATACTAAACTTTTCAACCTCTCTTTCTCTGTGCAGGGCTGACACGTTCTGAGGCACCACACATTGCCCCAAGATAATCAGAATGAGCCAGGAAGAGCTCAGAATTTCTCAACAGAGAAATCTATAGTTGGTGGTTGTTGTTTTGTTCTGTTTTTAGTCATTTGCTCTTATGAACTTCAGCATTTGTTTCCTAACCATCATAGCAAATTTTACAAGTAAATTTGTTGAACTTGTTAAAAATCCTCCCCCAACTCCAAAATCACTGGGAAAATTCACACACACACAGACACAGAGTCTTCCCTTTCCTCTTCTTCACAGAATAAACAGGTCATTGTTTTTGACTTTTCATTTCACTGTAGACGGAAACATAAATAAAACATGGCAGAGTGAATGCATCACATCATTAACTTAAACTGCCCCATACTTGAGAAGAATATACAGTTTACAAAGTAATGAGGTGCCTGGAGTTGGTGTGTAGAAAGTGCTTCTGTTTATAAATAATGCATTCAGCCTTCTCCTGGCTTCTCGTGCTCTTTCATTTCTTCATCCTATTTTTCTCCCACTATAGACAGGGTAGAGTCTAGGTTATCCTTTGTAACTCCGTTTCCTGAATCAGTAACGAAGCTATTTTTTAAACCCCTACAAAATAAACAATCTGGGACTTGTAAAAGCAGAAGGCTATTTGATGCCCCTAAATGAAAGGGAAGAAAAGATTCTTTCACCTTCTAAAATTACCTGTTCCCTGAAAAAAATCAGTAGACTCGATGAGCAGGCTGGGTAGGGGAAGAGAACCCAGCATTTACCCACAGTTTATTGCCAAGCGTTGTGTTAGCTACTTTCCCAACAGATCTCATTTTTCCTCACAACAAAAGTATGAAGTTAAAATTATGGCTTCCACTCACCAGATAAAGAACAAAGTGTCAGAGCTTCAATGACTTACTGAGATTATAAAACAATAAATGGAGGCAATGGCTTCAAACACACTGGCCCACCTGACTCAGAAGGCGACATGTTCTTTCTGCTCTGTCCAAAAGCATCATCAGCTGTTTCCACTGTCTAGGGGAGTTTTGTCTTTGTTGTTTGTTTTGGTGTGTTTGATTAAATTCACTGTTATCTGATTTACCATCAGGAGAGAGAGAATTCGATCCTCAGAGCTGTGCTGCCCCTGAGGCCAACAATATCACTTCTGAGTTCGCCAAAAACTAAAGCTATGATGATGTGTCACCAGCAAAGACCAATGCCTCCCAAGTGTGAGGCAGAGAAGAAGGCAAAGTTCAACTGGGACCCAAGAAGGACTAACAAGACTTGTGGACATCTACTGACCAAGAGGATGGGGCTGGGCTTATGGGAGAACACATAGAATGGCACTGCTCGATTCCCCTGAAAGGCACCATGCTAACTTTTGCCATCAGGCACCCACCCAGTCACAGACACTTACGTGTCTCAGAAATGTCATAGCCTCTTTTGGCTGCTCAGCAAGCTAATAACACTGGAAGCTAGTATTATCGGCCATTCCCATGTACAAAACCTCACTGAATCATTGGTCATGGCAGCAGAGGTAAGTTCTGGCTCAGAGAGTGAAAATCCACAGGTCATTCATGCTTTTTTTTTTTTTTTTGCTTGAATGATGTTATGAAAGAGCTGCCCCAAATTGTAGCTACCAAAATCTTCATATGACCCATGAAGCCTATTGAAAAGAACATAAAACTTTTGTCATCGGGTTGACCTAATTTTGCCTCCCAGATAGACAATTCATTAGTCAAATGAATCTCTCTTGAGTTGTTGTGGCCTCATTTGTGAAACAGGGGTAATAACACCAACCACATGCCATGCTTTGAAGAATGAAGACACTGAACGTGAAACACCTGGAAGATATTCAGAAAAGAGCCCCACCACCAGTGCTTGATTAGCTTAGCCCTAAGTCATAGCCAGATCTTCAATCTGTGGGTGGGAAAAGGTAGAAATTTATAACTACCTTCCCAAAGAAGAAATACCCTCTCTAATACTCTTGATGGGCAGAAGTTGAACATCACCCACTTTGTCTGGGCCCACTCTTGGGTCTAGAGAGCAAAAATGATGAGTTAATTACCTAGTTTTCAGCTATTATTTATCAAGATTATCAAAAAAGTATTTAGAAGGCAAGAAACAAAATATCAAATTGTGAAAAAAAGGAAGATTAAATGAATCAGTCAAGTGTTAGGGAGTCACAAGTATTTAAATTTAAGAGAACTGTGGAAGTATATAAAACAAGCTCTTTTGCATTCACAAAGTAGTATACTAATATAACACTTCAATTGTTATGTGTTTAATTGTTCTGGCAAATTTTTTGGCTCACAGATTGAGGCAAAAACTTCAGACATTCTTTTCATAATTTCTGAGTCTTAAGTATGGAATCATTCCACTCAATCTTGAGAGTTATTCTTGCTATTTGATTTTTGAGAGCAGACATTGGACAAGCAGTTAAGATGCCTGCTCTCCTTATTGAAATGCCAGGGCTTGATTCCTAGTTCCGTTCCTGATCCCAGCTTCCCTCCAAAGCAGAGCACCAGGCAGCAGCCATGGTGGGTTAGCTAGTTACAGTCCAGCCATCTGAATGAGAGATGCACATTTTTGATTCCCGGATTCATGCCCTGAATTTTGCATGCACCTGTCTATCCACCTTTGTGTTTCTCCAGCTCTCTGTGTATCTACCTCAAAAAACAATCAATAAGTAAAATTTAAGGATTTGTTTTGTGCTGTTCCACTTTTCCTGCTCCATTCAACATAGCATATTAAAAATTAACCTAATTTATCTTTCAGCAGCATCAGGCCAATGGCTAACAAACAACCTCCACAGACATTCTGTCCTGGCAAAACAACTCCATCAGGTCCCTGTGTTCACATGAAAACATCATACCAGAGAACTGAGTCAAGGGCTCAGCCACTCATGTCCCACAGCCGAGATGCTGGTCAGTTCCCAAGACTTGATAAATGTGTGATCTTTGAAACTTAAGTCGATCATGGGAAGACTGCTTCTGAGCCCGCACTAATACCACCAGATGATAACTGGGCCTTACATACTAGACATAACTGAAAAGTCTAAGCCCTATGTAAATAAGCCTTTTCAGGAAATGTGTTAAAGTTTAGGTGTCCTCACACAAGACAGACATGAAAGTAGCTATTCCTAAATTTAAACAATGATCACCCTGCTTATTGATTCCAACAGCCTTCATTTGTGCTGTTTAGATTTTTGTTCATGAAGAGAATGCAAGAATAGACTAGTATTATAAGAATTAGAGAAGAGTAACTAAACAAGCATCTGGAAATTTGTTTAGATGACTTGTTATCTTCCACACACACTTTCATCATTGCTTGTGTAGAGAATCATCTTGAAAGTTGAATAAGTGAGCATTGCTTTGAATGCTTTCCCTTCACTGACTAGCAAAATCATCAATAATAACAATTATGTACCATTTGGAAATGGACAAGGATTAACAACTTTCACACAGGTACTCTATTTTGCACCAAAAATTGAATCAAATGTGTTTGATTAATAGTAGTGGGAATCAAAAAGCAAGAACTGGTTAAACATCTCAAGTTTGATTTAATTTTGACATATAATTTTTATGTAAAATAGTAAAAACATTTAGTATAAAGCTCAGTTCTAATTCATGTAAATGCCCAGTAACCATCAACTAGATAAAAAAAAAGGTAGAATATTTCATCACATGGAAAAGATCATTCATAAGGGAATAAACATAAATTTTTCAAAAGAACCAATTCAAATGTCTCATAGACATATGAGAAAATGCTCAGGCTGCCTAGCTGTCACAGCAATAGAAATGAAAAGCAGTTCCAATTAATTCTAGGGAGACTGGCCTACATTCAGAACTCTGCTAACACCTGCAGGCGTGGATGTAGGGGAAAGGTACACTCTTTTACTCATGGTGGGAGTGTAGGCCAGTACAACACCTATGGAAGTCAGTATGGAGAGTGCTAAGAGAACTGAAAATTGATCCACTGACACAGCTATCCAACTTCTGGGAATATATTCAAATGAGATGAAATCTGAATATGAGAAAGTGACCTGTAATCTTACATTCCCAGCAGCACGATCTATAATGCTGAAGACATAAGAACAACCCAAATGCCCATTGAAAGAGGAACTGTGTACATCTACTCCATGGAATATTACTCAGTCATTAAAAAGAATGAAAACAAAAAGAATGAAATTCTACCATCTGCAGCAAAATGGTCCCAACTAGAGACCATTATGCTCAATAAAATAAGCCAATCCCCAAAGGACAAATATTGCATGTTCTCCCTGATATAAGGCAACTTTCATGCAAAATACAAATATATATGCAAACATTCATATATGTGTGTGTAAACATTCATATGTATGTGTGTAAACATTCATATATATGTGTGTAAACATTCACTTATGTACATATACATACATATATATACATATATATGTACATCTCCATCCAGAGAAACTGTATAATGGAGACTAGCATACTGAGAAGTGAAGATATATTGCAGTATGCATCTCTACACCTGAATAAAAACTAGACTCCTAAGGAAACTTAAAAACCTCTTGACAATTGGATGCTGGACTTTCTACCATTGTCTATACCTACAATGTCATGATACACTTAAATAGAAGAATGATGGACTTATCACTGCTGCTGAAGGGCTACACTATTATAATGATACAGGGGAAATCAGTGTGTGGGGAAGGGCAGGGGGAGAATGGAGTTGATGAAAGGAGAAATCCTTGAGCCCATGTCACTGTATCATGAAAAATAAAAAATTAAAATGAAATAAATATCATTCATAGTCATTCCCCATCAAAGAAGTTCTGTAATGTGGCTTTTCTCCATGGTTTCATTTAGTTCTTTGCTTGAGCAAAAAATAAATACCCACTGAGCAGCCCTTCGTTCAATAATTATGTTCAACAAAAATTCAAAGTATAAGAATTAGATAATTTCCCTTGCTTTCACATGGTGCATGAATTTCACTTTTAATATTTAAGTGTACCTTTTGTGCAAAGCAGCTACTTCCTGGATCAAGTTTCCTTCTGAAATTAACGGCCAGATTAACCAACAGAAACTGTTCCATCTTCCCTGAAAATGTATCTGCTATTTTTTTTCCAATAGGCAAATGACAAATATTATATCTTTTTTTTAATTTTATTTTTTTAAATTTTAATAATCTTAGTTGATTAGGGTACAAAGGATCAAGAGCTACAGGGTGAAAGTGGGTAATATCATTGTTTCCACACTAATATAATCATTTTTCCCTGTATCTGGGGTTAGGGGAAATATTATATCTTTTTAACACCAATAAGTCCTGAACAAGATATTCCTTGAGCAGAATTTGCATTGGCTTTCCTATTTAAACTCATTTACATATTTGCTCATTTTCCCTTTCTTGAAATATTCCTTGTCTTAATTGCTACAGAACCCATTTTCTGACAAGATGAATATGCTCTCAGTGTTCCTATGACAGAGCCTTTAAAACGATCATGGGGTAGAGCTGTGAGCTAGCAGGCAAAGCATCTATCTGTGGCACTGACACCCATGACTGATACCCATGTCACTACTTGATCAAATCCCAGTGACTCCACTTCCGATCCAGCTTCCTTCCCACAGCAGCAGAGGATGGCTCAGGTCCTTGGGCACCTGAACCCATGTGGGAGACACAGAAAAAGCTCCCGGCTCCTGGCTTTGGACTGGCTCAGCTCCAGCCATTGCACGCTGTGGCTTTGGGGAATGAAAGAGTGTATGGAATCTCTCTCTTTCTATCTCTCTGTTTCTCCTTCTTCTCTCTGTAACTCTGCCTTTCAAATAAAAATAAGACTTTAAAACATGATACAAAAAGGAACAGTAAATAAAATTGCTGACCAGTCCTGTTTTAGTGTTGTCGTTTTCTGCAACAAAATACTGAGAGCTAAGTTCTTTATAACGGAACAAGGTATATATATATATATATAAAAATTATTTATATTATATATTATATTATATATTATATAATATATTATATTATTTATATTATATATAGTTTATATATATAAATTATTATTATTTTATTTTGATAATCTTTACATAGTTGATTAGAGTGTAAAGGGTCAAGGGCTACAGGAAAGTGGATAAGACCATTGTTTCCACAGGAACGAGGTACATTTAACTCATGGTTCTAGAGGCTGAAAGTCTAAGAGTTGATGTGATTTCTGTCTGGCTTCTGAGGAGGGCCTGCTGGCAGAGGGCATCCCAACAGTGGGAGTTTGCCAAGGAGAGCCCTTGGAAAAGCAGGAACCAGGCTTGCTAGTATGTGTCACTAGGCCTCCCCTTTCCACTTCTCCACCTCTCTCAACAGCTCCACACCAAGGACCAGGACCCGCACATGACCACTTCAGCGACACACCCAAACCACAATGGCCTCTGAAATCTCCACTGCATTTCCTAATTAATATAATTTGGTGTTGAATCCATATTTAGTGTTTGAGTGAATATACATTATAGAATCCATCTCATGTTAATTTTATTCACAATTAGACATTTTCATATACTGTTAAGCTTTCTTTTTCCTCCCATGGAGTTAGTAATTGTATTTTCACTTGTAAAGCAGATTCTCAAATCATTTCCCGGAAAGTCAGTCACCTTCTGGAATAGTTGTTGGTCAGACCACCTGCATGGCTGTGATCCTAAGAAAATTTTAGCATCTTTCAAAATTTCTCTCCTGTTGTTGGAATAACATGTTTAAATTTTTTTCACCTTCTCCTTTGTGTTTGGTAGAAAGCATCCATCCTGTAGTTTCCTGAGAACAGACATAGGGACAACATAGTTGAAATGTTTAGCCTATTCTCAGCCCTGATTTATAGTTTGACTTCTAGAATACTGATAGTATGGAAATTATCTTGCCTTCATAATTTTGAATGTAATTATTCAAGCTTGCAATACTGCAGAAGAAATATCAGAAGCTATTCTAACCTCTGGGGCTGGCTAGGACCCTTTTTCTCTTGTAATCTTATGAGTCCTTCTTTTTTTTTTCTTCCAGCTTCTGAAATATTGCATTTCTGGGCCTTGATATAAACACATTTTCATCCATTGATTGAAATTTTTTTTTAAAGTATTTGCTTATTTTACTTGAAGGTCAGAGTTACGGAAGAGTGTAAGAGCTTCCATCTGCCTGTTCACTTTCCAATGGTTACAACAGCCAGATCCAGACCAGTCCAAAGCTGGGAACCAGGAGCGTCTCCCAGATCTCTTATGTGGTTGCAAGAGCCCAAGGCTTTGATTCATCCTCCACCGCTTTCCCAAGCCATAAGCAGGAAGCTGGATGGGAGGTGGAACCCATACCCATATGGATACTAATGCTACAGGTGGAAACAGCCTACTACCACAGCCCCAGCCTCAGTGTAGAAATTCTGCATTGAAGAAACAGTTATAGGAAATTTTCTTGACATGGTTAATTCATGTTTGAGATCTTGCATCTTCTGGGATAATGTTATGACTTCAATATTATGGATATTCCATTTTTCAAATCTTCCTCTTTTTATTGTAATTTCTAGAGTACTTGCTCATTTACTTCCCAATGCATACTGGAATGTTTATTTCATTAACATGTCCTTAATGTCTAATGATGATTCTTCTCTGAATGTTTCATTACAATTTCATAGGGTTATTGCCTAGGGGATACATTTGTCTCTGCACCTTGTCTTTCTGAGGTTTTAAGTGTTAATATTGCATTTTTTTTAAAGTTTTCCTTTTTAATGAACAACCTCTGTATCTTCCTAATTGTCTCTTTTTCTCTTGGTCATCTCTCTTCTTATCATGTCTAAGAGGTTCTTCCAATGTGTGATAATCCTTCGTAATCTACATCTGAATATGAAAACCCAAAAGCCTTTTTGAAAGTTTTGAGTATGTATATGTAGGGCTTACCGACTTCAATCTGGCTGAGCTGTTCTTCAGGGAGGATGTTTAAAAGCACATTACACATGTCTTGTTAGAGTTATAAGCCAGTTTAGACTTCCCAAAAAACAGCCAGGTTCAGCAAAATCATGCTTCAACGCTATAAACTGCTAAATGCTAAAATTAAAATAGACACGAGACAGCTGAATAGTAACCTATAGCCATTTTAAGGTGTATAGAACCCGGTTGTATATAAACTAAAATTGAAATGTCAATGAAGAAGTCAAAGGATGTGGTTAAGAACTTATATTTTTTTAGCATATTGGTTACTCAATACCATGTCAATTAATTCCATAATGTTATAAATTGTTACTGATGTTTTGTTGGGGCTTTTAATTGGTCGGGATGATACTCTGCCAGCTCTACCTTCAGACCAGAGATGGTCTCTCCAAGAAACTATTGAACTTATCTGGACAATAAGATGCTGGACTTTATGCTGGGTAAATACTTGCAATGAAAGAATCTCAACTGAATTTGAACCGTGGTAATGCAACAAGGTAGAGGAATCCACCATGGGGGGAAGAGTTTGGGGAGGGGAGGGGAGAATCCCAGTGCTTATAAAACTGTATCACATAATGCAATGTAATTAATAAAAAAAAAAAAGAAAGAAAAGCACATTATGCAATGATTAGGTAGATGAAGAAGGAGGAGGGAAAGGAAGGAAATGGAGGAGAAGTGGAAGCAGAGGAAGGGGAAATTCCATCTTCTTTCTTATTATGTGTGTGGTAACAACATGCAACATAGAATCGCCCTTTTGGAGCTGGAATTGTCCTGCAACACAATAAGCTGACACCTGCAATGCAGGCATCCAGCCCGTGTGGGTGCCAAAGCCCAGATGATCCACTTCTGGTCCAGTTCCACGCTAAAGCCCCTAGGAAAGTAGTGGGAAGGCCCAGCAGAATAGCTTCGGGGCTAAATCCTTGCCTTGCATGTGCTGGGGACCGGGAAGAAGCCCCTGACCCCCGGCTTCAGATCAGTTCATCTGTGGCTATTGCAGTTACTTGGGGGGTGGACAGAAGATAGTTCTCTGCCTCTCATTCTCTGTAAATCTGACAATCCAATAAAAATTAATAAATATATAGATTTTATATATATATATAAATGAAAGTAGTGGAAGATGACCAGGTGCTTGTGCCCCTGCCATCCATATGGAAGACTTGCTTGGAATTCTGATTTTACTTTCTTCCTGACCTTAGCTCTGGCTGTCACCACTATTTGGGGAGTGAATCAGCATATGGAAGATCCCTGGTGGTCTCCCCCGCCCCTCTCTGTGCATAAGTGCCCTTGAAAGAAACACAATTTTTTGTTTGTTTGTTTGTTTGTTTGAAGATATCCTTCTTGGCACTGTTTTGTACACACAGTGCAGTATTGCTAGCTTGCAGTCCTTTACTATATAGTAGATCCCTGGTAAGCATTCACCGTGTGTAATTGAACCTTATACTTTTTGACTAACATTTCTCCCCCTCCCCCAGCCATGGTTCCCATCATTTTCTCTCTGCTTCTAAGGGTTGGTCTATTATAGGTTCTTCATATATATGCTCCCATGTAGCTGGGATACCCTTTAACATACAGTGTTTGGGGTGGGGGGTGAAAAGTTACTGCATAAAGTAACTGCAAGATGCAATTGTCTGTATAAAAACGGAGGGGAAAGAGCTAAAACAAAACTTTTCCTCCACACACACTTTTGTACATTATGCAGTTTGTTCATTTTTTTATTATGTTATTTATGAAATACTCATTTAAAACATTATAAGCTTTTCCAAGTGTGGAGCTCTTTTTAGTTGTTTTACATAGACTATTATAATATTTTCCCATTTCTGTATTTACTTTTGGCTGAGAAAACTTCGGTTATTAGTTTTGGCTCTACTTATTAAATTTCTTCCCCAAAGTTATTATTATCTAAGTTTAATACTAATCATCTTCTCTGAAATCTCTTCTCTGATGGCTTAGTCTATGTGGGCTGCTACAATAGAATGCCAAAGTCTGAGTAGCTTATCAAATATATATATTTATTTACATATATAAATATACATTCATATATATATACGCATATATATATATGGTGGGGAGGGTATAAACATTTCACCTACAAGACTTAACCTTGTCTTACTTGTTCTTCACTGTTTACATACAACCTTTTCATTCTCATCCACGTGTTTGTTAAGTGTGGCCAGTTTTTTGACGGGCTGTCTGCACTCAGAGACAGAGGGAGTAAGATAGCTGAGTGTATCTGTTAAAAACAAGACAACCAACCCTACACACTAAGCCAGGGATAATACTGTGATCGTTGGAGAGCTTAAGGCCAGCCAGACCATGGCCAAACAGCCAGTGAACAAGTGTTGACCAGACTGAGCAACGCCTGAAGAGAAGTGCTGTCTGTTCACTCTTTCTCTTAATCCCTAAGCCATGTAGGACAATTTTGACATTTTAAAACAGAGCGAAATAGAGAACTTTCTGTCAACACAGATATCTGAAGCCTCTATGACTACATTGATAACCCAAACTGAGAATTTTTGAGTTATTTGAAATGTTTTTCCTAATATTAACCTGAATCCTTTCCTCTTCTAGACAAGCCTAAATGATGTTTATTCATTTTCCCTCTGTTTGAGAAAATGAGCAAACTATACATCCCTATGAATGACTCTCGAGTTGACTGCAGTCCCGTCCAGTTATACCGCCTTACTATACTGGAACATTTTATAAAATATTGGGCCACCGACTCTAATTCCCACATGCATTATCTGTTTTCACCTGCAGATGAGTTTTCCAATTTTTCTATAATTTTGTAAACTATTTCACATGGGGTGTACCTTCTTCCTTACAACAGCCCCCAAAGGAAGATTGTTTTAGCTCCTATCATCCTCCCTTTCCAGAAATGTGGCTCCAAGGGGGTTAAAGTCTTCCGGGTGTTATCAACACAGTTAGTAAATGGTGAGTCTAGAATTGATACTCTTAGGCTGTGAAACACTGCCTTTCTAAATAGACGCAGAGTAAGTGTGTTCCAATCACCCTGCTCTTGATGGCTTTAGGTTTTCCTACAGTTTTTAGGATATTAAAAGGCATAACAAGTGATGGAATGATTGGGAAAGAAGAACATTATTGTGATTGCACATTTAATGTATTCAATGAAATCAAATCACACACTGTGAATAATTTGCGGCAATGGCCTAGGCAAACACATTGTCAGGACTAAACATGATGTACTGGTATCTTCATTGCTCGGGTATGTGTTCTTTGTGGACAGATTCTGAGTTGCAGCCAAACTACCCCTGCTTATCTTTAATTGTCCAGGACCCTCCACTTACAGGAAGGCAGACAGAGCAGAGCCGAGCAGGGATCCAGGCAGATGCTGAAAAGCCCATTGAAATCTGGAGATAAGCTGAGTTATCTCCAGAAAAGCCACCTCGGGATCTCCATTGTCTGAGCCCAAAGGCACAGCACATGGCTTCCTCGCAGCAGCCAGCAACACCACAGGAAGACAAAACTGCTTCCTCTGGGGTGGTGACTGGACACTATGACGTCAAATATCATCAAATATCATCCAAAAACCTACAAAAAGCTTATTTTAAGTGAAATGTTAGTGGTTTGACATATTTAACTTTGGTGAAATAAGCAATTGAGTTTGAGAAGTTACCAAGCAAACTGAAGCATTGGTACATCAAGCCTCCATGAGGGGAAGCCTGGGCTTCGGGTATCCCAGTGGAGACAGTCATTCACCACTGACACTGTTTAAAAATCTGCTGTGTACTCAGAACAGAGGTGGATGGCTCTCCAGAAACACTGCAACCCTTCCTGGCCTGCGCCCAGGGTGAGCCTCTACCACCCAGCAAGTCCTTTTCATTCCACTGGGAAACCTGGCTGTGACCTTGAGTCAAGTGTAGATACTGTGAGCAGCACCTTGTGTACACAATAATAATAATGTCAGATGTCAATGAAAACACGGAGCTCATGGAACTTCACATAACAAAAATGCAATCTGGAAACTAGGGAATCGTGTGTATATCACCAAAACAAGCTTTTTTGAGGAAAAGATAAATGCTCAGAAAAAAGGGCTAGAGAAAAAAAAAAAAACTTTGAAATTTTTAAAATGTCTGTGTTGGTAAATGGAAGAGTTGAAAACACGCTGTCTTGTCCTTGAGGGATCAGACAATGCCATGTTAATGAAAGATATGCTTATTATAAACGATGCTCACTTTATGGCCAGAAAATAAAGTCTTTGAACTCTTAAGAAAGTCTAGAAGCTTTCTGAAAAGACACTAATATGAAAAAAAAATTCTTAATGGTAAACATCTAGTTTACAATTAATACGATTTATCTTTAAATCCTTTTCAGTTTCATTAGTTGCACACATGTATGTACATAAAGGAGACAGAGAAGATGGAAGTAATTTGCATAAATCTTCACCTGATTATTCAAGACATGCATATAATGAAGTAGAAAAAATTTCTTATAAAAAAGAAGCATTTGAATATATTGAATCAACACTGAAAAAAAATTAAAATGAGTGCCTTGTTTTTGAATCAAATTTCTGGTCATGAAGTGAAGATAATACTGAAAATAGAAAGCAAAAATAAACATACCCGTAATCAAGGTTGTATGTAAAGTTAGAATTTGAAAGTTAGGCACAGTACTGCTCAGTACAAATCTATTTAATCCTTGAACCACCCTTAGAAAAAGTATTTATGAAGATGTGACTACTTACACAATCTTGGAAAATACACTGATATTTTAGTTTATCCTTCCTGGAGTAGAAATTCTTGCTTTACCTCACTATGTGGAAAGCTCTGCTTTTAAAGAACTCATTCAAAAATCTGCAAAATGCTTATTTATTACCAAGCAAAAATCAAGACAAGACTATGCAAATCTAAATGAAGAGAGATGAGACCAGCCCTGGAAACTGTTGCGGCCTATCTCAGCTTATTGATCAAAGGTTTGCAGTGGTTTGGCGTACCTGTTTTTAGCTCTTTATGAGTCCCATTCTTGTCTATTGCAATGAGATTTAGAGTGGCATGAGCATAGAGTAGTTTAGAGTAGCTTTACAGCAATCAAGGATTATCTCGTTGAGAGCTGAACATTCGTTATTTTTTACTGCTCCCTGACACTGACTCAAATTTACAAGCATTCACTTAAACCTATTCAGAAAAAGATTAACTTCAAACACAGATGTTGTAATGTATGGGTAATATTCTTGCTGTGGTAGCCATTTTTATATCTTTTACAGAGTTGGCAATATCATATTCCATGTGACATGGAGCAGGAAATACATTTAAATGTGCTAAAAAAATTCCTCACATATTCATAACATAAGCTTGGGATATGATTTCTAATAAAATTAAGATACCTGTTAGGATTATGGAGAGAAGATGGTACTTGTCTTTTGTGAAGAAAAATGGTGATAAATGGTTTATGTATTTTTAATAATTAATATCTAAGAACATTATATAGAAACATCAAGAAATCCTCCTACCACTCAAGACAAAATGAATTACCATCTAGAAACATTCATTGGGATGTAACGTATCTATTGAACTAAGCTAAATGCCACAAACAATACATCTCAGGCCACCTGACCGCCTCACAACCAAGTAAGAGAATTAATCTGTGGAGTTGAAGAAGATGGGTCGGCTTTCCCGCGACAAGATAGACGGCATAACCCTTCAGTGAAAAACATACTCAGCATTTGCTGAAATAAGAAAGATAGGCTTGTCATGCCCCCTCCCGCTTATCACCAGATGACGGAAGAATTAGCTTATTGTCCTTCACAAGCCATATCAATGCAGAAGTTACTGACTGTTGTACTGCAGATTGTTCTAACAAAACAGAGTGGGTGGAACCAGCTTTGTGGTACAGCATATTAAACTGCTGCCTACAGAGCTAGCATCCCATGTTGAAGAACTGGTTGAAGGTCCATTCTTAATGCACCTGGAAGGCAGAAAATTATGTCACACCCTCATGGGAGGCGTAGATAAGGTTCTCTGTTACTAGCTTGGACTGGCCCATAGCTGGCTAGTGCAATCATTTAGGGCGTGGATCACAAGATGAAAGATCTTCCTCTATTTCTCTTCTCCCATTCTGAAACTCAGTCTTTCAAATAAACAAACAAATGAACAAACCTTAGAAACAAAAATAGGAAATGAGCTCTGCAAGGTCTCACAGCCGCATAGTTGTTTTGAAATCGCTGGTGAAAATGAGGCATCCACCTTTAGCCACCAAGAAGTGTAATTCATGAAGACTCTTGGAAAGACAAGAAAGCCACATCCTAGTGAGTGACTCATATCCATCCCAATTCTCACTGATTCAAAAGTATAACTGTTTATATAAATGCATTATTACAAAAATAAAATATGAAATGATCAATAAGCCTAACCGACAGCCCAAGTTAAGTTTTTACTCTACAGTATGGGATACATGCAATGATCAAATCACTGTTAAACCTTTTAGACATGCAAAGGGCGCCGCCGTCCTACGGCGACACTAAAACGATGAGGAATCTCTAGGGCCTGGAAAAACAGGAACCGGTACACACACACACCGAACGAAACACACGAACACACACACACAAATGAACGAGTGAACGAAAAGCGAGAGACGAACGAAAAAACGAAAAAGGGCAAAACGAAAAAGTTTATTGCCGAAAACAGGCTGCTCATATACAGTTCTCCACCAATCACTTCTCCCCGTAGGTCCGCCAGGCGCTACCTGATACGCTGGTAGCAAGGCATAATCGGAACGGGGGCATTAGTCTATCCCTGTGACTTCCTGTTTACCTACTGGTGGGACAAATCCTGCCTCCTGGCCCTCAGCCAGTCGCCATCTTGCAGCCCCTCATACGCGTGGGGTCAGCTCCCAGCGCACTGCTGCCCAAAAAAGGGTGTTTGTACTTTATAATCAGGGCAATGAAAATCCAAAGAAGGAACCCAAAGAAGATTACCAAAATGATCAAAATGATTGGGGTTTTACTTTGAAAAGCTCACTCTACTTGCCTATGAGCAATGCATGCATCCTGCAACACATCCTCTTAGACTGAAGGCAGGGAGACCAGTTAGCCAGCTTGAAAACGCCAGAGCTGATGATTAATCTGAGCCAAGGTTATACAACCAGATTGAGCAGAAGTAGGTATGCTGCAGAAATATTAATGTCAAATTGGAAAGTACTGGGAATATATTAGAATCACTATTGTATAAAGGATAAAGAAAACATAGAGTAGGCTACTTAAGAGAAGTACGTGTTGACTTGGAGGTCTGTGTACATGTTTTTAGATACCGAACAACTCTTGGGAAACCACCCTGCCTTGTTTTAAGTCAGTACAGTTCAAGTGGAACTGACCAGGTCCCTCAGGTGAAACAGAGTAATCATTCTTCATTCAAGAGAGAACCCAGTGGGTCCATCCGAGCTTTTTCTGTGATCCTTTTCTCAAGTTTTTGTTTGTTTTGTTTTGCTTTTCAAATAAGAGACTGGAACTGTTCATTACAATCCCATTTCAGAAGGATGGAAGAAGCCTGCATCTACAGGTCATTATACACTCTAGATTTCCAAACATTGCAACGTCCAGAGGGCAAAACAGATGCTTAATAACAGTAACTAAATTCCTTGGTTTAACTATACCTTCCCACTTACATAATACATAGATTCTTATTTATGCTTCAGAAACATTGAATCAATGCTCTGTCACTTGAGTACTCCTCCTTGAAGACAGTAGTCACCCAGAAGTTAGAGCACTTGAAGCCTTTGGAACTAGTTGAGCAATTACCAGGGATTAGAAAGAAGGAATTTCCATTAGATTCTGTTGAACTCAATTTTTCAGCTTCCTCATACTAACACTGGGGTGTGGTTGAGCCAGAAAGAGAGGAGTTGGAGAGACACTGTTCAAAATATAACACACACTAAAGCAGCACTAATACTAGAAAATTAAAAATAAACTTCAGCATTAAGCATTTGGCATGGTGGTTTCCCCATCAATGGGTTTCAATGCTGGCTCCACTTTAAATTCCAGCTTCCTGCCAGTTCATCCTGAGAAGCAGCAGGTAATGACTCAAATCCCTGAGTCCCTGCCACACACTTGATGTCATTCTCTCTGTCTCTATCATCTCACTACCTCTCTGCCTTTCGGATAACATTTATGTCAAAAAATTTCAACGTCCCGGTGCATTAGCTGAGCAGCTAAAGTCCTTGCCTTGCATGTGCCAGGATCCTATATGAGTGCAGATTCACATGTCCCAACAGCCCCACTTCCCATCCAGCTCCCTGCTTGTGGCCTGGGAAAGCAGTCAAAGACAGCCCAAAACCTTGAGACCCTGCACCTGTGCGGGAGACCCAGAAAAAGCTCCTGGCTTCAGATTGGCCTCAGCTCTGACTGTCTGTATATCTGACTTTCCAATAGAAATAGATAAATCCTTAAATTTTTTTTTTCAAATTATTTGGAGGTAATTTCCCTCTCTTCTTCATAATACTTGTTCTATTAGTACCATTTAACAGAAAATATTATTCCAGCAGGGACTCATTAGCAGAGCATGATGTTGGCAATCAAAGGTCTGAAAGGACACTGCTAAAACCAGGCGTACTCACAGGCACAATCCTAACTAGAGTCCCTCTTGGAAAACTGAAGGGGAGCTCCCCAGCACATTTAGCTCAAATCAAAGACTAAACACTATCCCAGCCTTTTTTTTTATTAACTTATTTAAAGTTCTATTTATTTAATTTCAAAGCCACTAGAGAGAAGGTGAGATGGAGAGACAGGTCTTTTACCCACTGGGTCACTCCCAAATGACCACAGTGGCAGGTTAACCTACTATACCAGAAGGCCGGCCCTGTTCCAACCTTCATTGTGTATAGGAGATGCCTCCCCTTTTAGATAACCACTTCTCCCGAGGACTTAGCCTCTGTTTCAGTAATTTTGACGCTGCTCTTTTCTCACACTAACTTCACTTCCAGTGTCTAGCACAGAGCTTTGCATTCAATAAGCTCTAAATGAATATCTCCCAAGAGCATTAAAATGTAAAAGATCAGAATTTTCTCAAATGCTAACAAACATACTTATCAGAAAGAGAAATCACACAGATGTTTTCGTAACAAGCAGAACCCAAATTAGTCATTCACGATTTGTGCTGAGCATGTCAGAATCACCGTTTCTGCTGATCATTGGATTCACCTCCACTGGAAGGAACAAAACTCAGAGTATCGCTGCCTTTTTTTTTTCTTCCTGCATAAGCGATATTTAAACATGGAATAATTTTAGAAGGGAAATAAAAGCCTTTAGCTGCTGATGAATCTTGATCTCCAACCATTTCCTCCGAGTGAGTCGTCCTGTTGGCGTTTTCTGGGAATTAACCTTTGCTGGGACTTGTCACCCGTTGCCTTCCATGCAGGAACAGTATGCATGACAGAGCTTCATGCTCACATACTCACTTAGCCCAGAGGAAAGCCGTGAGCGCAGCCCCCTCTGATTCAGCCAGCCAGCGCTGGGTTACATGCCAGGAAAACCAAGCAAGTCAGCACCCAGTAAGCAAAGGCCCCACTAAATTAATCATTCTGTCTTCAGAACTTTGAATATATTTGAGTCACAGCCCTATGACAACTCTTTGAGATCTTTAGATGAAAGACACGCATAAAGAGGAATAATTATTAGGGAAAGCATGGGACCAAGGAGGACAGTTGAGAGGCCTGTGACGTCCCAAGCCCTTCCTCGGAAAAGGTCAGCGCATGCTGTTGTTTGGGGTTCCTCCAGTGTTCTGGAGGTAAACAGTAGTGTAAGGAGTTTATTGAGTTAACATAATTAGCTCAGGTAATCACTGGAATGAGAAAAAGAGAAGTCTATTTATGCTTGGACAAGATGCTTGCTTCTGCCCAGAAAGTTCTTTTAGCAAGACAGAAGTTTCATCCCAACCTTCTAAGTTTCTAGTTCTACCATGAATATAGAAAGAAGTTACTGATCCCACCCCTCTGAGGCTTTGCTTATCTTATCATGAGCGAGCTGGACAGGACCACAGTTCTGGCCTCAGGAGGAGTTTCGTCCCCGCCCTCTGTTGGCTGTCACCTGTTGTTCGGTCCAGCCGCACTGTGCTTAAGTCGCCTCATGGACTGTTTCCCAGGTCTTCCTCTGGGAGATCCCCTCCTGGCTGCTGTGGCAGGAGATTCTGAATTAAACCGATCTGCCTCTGCTCACTGCCTTGTCTGCATGGAGATTCCTCTATGTGAGAACAGAAGCAAGGTCATCAGCCCACAACAACGCTGAAAAGGAAAAAGGAAGAGGCAGTGAATGAGAACAAGGAGAAATAAATAGCTCTCGTGTTCACCGAAATGTAGGTGTTTCCTGAAGCTCTTCACATTGCCAGTCCATATTTACATCCCATATCACATGTATATTCATTTTAACCTTTTGACTCCATTAAAAATGGCTTCAGGTGTTGCTTGTCTGCAAAGAATCGTAGAAGCTGCCTACATTCGGAAAGAGCACTGAGACATGGTAGCATGATGGTCACAGAGTGGGTGCTAGAATTAGACCCGCCTAGGCCGTTTCATGTCAAACCTCCACATGGGGTTTAAACCTTAAAATGTAGTTTCCACCTTCATTCAACAGAAACAACACTTGTCCGATTGGAGTTCATTGAAGGTCACACGCGGTAATGCCTATAACTTTAAGATTAGCAAGGAACCTGGCATTTGGAAAGTAATCAATACATAATATTCATTATTATTGTTATAAAATTATGACTTGGAGTCTCACTTTAGATAGCGCTATCAGCAATAATATGTACGTTTAGAAGTAGATTATTCTGTCTCTACTTTTAGTGCTTTTTTTAACCTTATCAAAGCCATGTTCTAGAAACCAGAATGACCTGCCAATGCCATTTAGTGACTATAATTGCTTTCCTTATTGTAATTATTTGCATTACTGAAGCTTCACATTTGCACTACTAACAAACCCTTCTCGTATAACTATATAAACGTCCACAGTTAAACCAAAGTATTCAGAAACCATAAGCTACTTTTAAAAGCTCAAAACATCAGGGCTGGTATTGTGGTGTAATGGGTTGATATGCCACTTGATATAATAACATCTGATATGAGCACGGGATTGAGTTCCCGCTGCTCTATTTCTGATCCAGGTGTTTGCTAATGCACCTGGGGAAGCAGTGTAAGATGGCTGAAGTCCTTGGGCCCCTGTACCCAAATGGGATATCTGAGGGAACTCCGGGATGCTGGCTTTAACTATGCCCACCCTGGTTGCTGTAGCCATTTTGGGGGGTGTGAACCAGTAGATGGAGGGACTCTCTCTTCCTGTCTCTATCTCTTCTTTTCTTCCTCTCTTTCTCCCTTTGTAACTCTACCTTTCAAATAAATGAATAAATCTTTAAAAACAATTTTTTAAATAATAGAGAATTACATAATAACAAATTTAAAGAAATTTTATGTTGCAACCCTAAGATTATTTCAGAAACTTTCCCTTAGGACAGGACTTTTAATAAATAGGAAACCAGTGAATCACTGGCATGGGATGTGGCCAAGAACCCTCTCCTTACCTCTGTGGAAACCTTGGAATAGTATCTACTTGGGCACTTACTAGACACACACATCCCTATTCTAAGTGCCTTACATGTGTTCATGCATTTGCTCCCCACAACCCATCAGATGAGTACTGTTTTTATGCTCACCTTATGTTTGAAAAATGAAGTACAAAGAGATTCCTGTGTTTAGTCACAATTATACAACTATTAAGTGAATCAGTTAGTGTGCATCTGTAGTGTTGGCGAAAAGTTATCAGTGCTCACTGTAGCTTGGAATTAGTATCCTGTATTGTTAGAAACCAATTACATGTTAGGCAGACTTTTGGCATAGTGGATAAGATGCCTTTTGGGACCCCCACATTCCATATCCTCTGGGTTTGAGTTCTGATACCACTTGCGCTTTCAGCTGGCTACCAACACACACCCTGGGAGGCAGCAAGGTGCCTCCCACATGCCACCTACATATGAGACCCAGATGGCGTCCCTGTGTCCTCGCTTCAACCTGGCTCGGCTTTGGGGAGTGAACCAGCGCACGGAAGGTTTCTCTGTCTTACTGGACCTTTTAGTGTTTCTCAACCTTTCAAGTAAAGTGAGAATACAAGTTCAAAATAACTCTACAGTTACTGTTTATCACTAGACAGTAATGCGCTAATGTTAGAAGGAAAATTTTTTCTTCTACTACTTGGGTCCAATGCTTGGAGCCCTGAATAGTAACGGAAAATGAGTTAACAGGAGAAAAGGCAAGGTTTATTCTAATGGGTACAAGGGAGCTGCTCAGTGATGAGAAGTATGTGGAATAACAGTGAAAGTTTAAATGTACTAACAAAGGTAATATATATACCAACTTAACCTAAAGCAGTTTCTAGGATTTCCGTGAGAATGTGAGAGGTCTGTAAGGTGCTTTTTGATGCTCTCAGGAATGAGCATCGGTCTTCACGGCAGCTGGATTGCACGGCACCTTGGAGAGGGGTTAATGGCACCTGTACTTTCAAGAACTGCTGAGTCAGACAAGAAAAAGTTCAGCTACAGTTTCTTTCTTTGTTGTATCCTCTCAAACTCAAATGTGTACACTTTAAAATAAAAATTTGTACCAGCCCCAGGTAGATTCCCACACTGACATACTTACCCCTTGGATAAGGAGCAAGTATTGAGAGTTCACATTCAAAATAAATTCTGACTAGTTTTAATGATCTGCATCAGTAATCAGCTCCTTGTTACTGAACTGAATGTTATCTTCGAACCAAGCATTTCCAACACCACCCAGAAATATCATGGTATTATGGTAATCATTATACGTATCACTTGAGCAGTAGAAGACGTAAAAGCAACTTGTTGAATAAACAAAAGAATCGCTTAAGCATGAAAAATAATTTGGGGATGATATAAATACACTATAAGCTTCTATATACTTATTGCTATCACTTGAAATATTTATTTTAGTTATAAATGAACATAACAAGTATGATAAGAGTTGTCACTTATTAAGTAATTTTAAGGAAAATTCCAGGTCTTATGTATCAGTAAATCAGCATTACACAATCATTTCCAAATTTCCTTGGCTTTGACAATAAACTATCAGGAAGATCGGCTGTCCTGTGCCATGGTCAAACTCAAGAATGGATGAACTCCACTGTGTTAATCACAGCTCTCCAGAGAAACAGATGTAATACACACACGCACACAGGTTGATTACAAGGTGTTTGCTCATTTGAAAGTTTTGGAAGCTGAGAAGCCCCCAAATTCATGTTGGGTAAGTAGGCAATCCAGGAAAACTAGGGGTGGTATAGCTTGAGGGCCCTTAAGCAGGAAAGCAAAAGTGTAACCAGGAGGCCAAAGGCAAGAAAAACTAAGTCTCCCCGTTCCTGCCCAGAAAGAGGGAGAGTGGTTCCAAAGATCATTTGCCTTTTCATTCTGTGTTATCCTCACCCACACTGAAGGGGGCTATCAGCTTGGCTCAATCCACTCACTCCCTTCCAGAAACATCCTCAAAAACACACACATACCATTGAATCAAATATCTGGGCATCCCCATGGCCCAGTTGAGTTCATGCACAAAGTTCAACATCACATCTACCAAACCACATCCAGGAAGGCCCCCGTTGGCCTCAGGACCTCCCTTCAAATTCTTTTCCTCTGCCTGCCTTGATTTCCTTCATTTATTCAGTGAGCAGCCAGAGTTGAAGCTGCCACCCCCACAAGACATGTGTATTTTAAGGCCTTTAAACACAGAAGAAAAAAGCTCCATGCAACCAAGAATATTCTATTTGTCTTCTCGCCAACGTAATAAATATCTATGAAGCACAAGCTATGACGCAGACACCATTAGAAATGCTTAGAATATGAATGAATGAAAATGCTCAAAACTCATAAAAATCCCTGCCCTGACCTCATTGAGTCCACATTGCAGTAAATATTTCAGCCTGCTAAGGTCACTTGATAACATTTCAAAGCACAATGTAGAAAATCAAGAGAGCAAGACTATGAATCTAGAAAGCAATCATAGAACTGTGCATACTTGAACTTGGGAAGTCAATAAACTGGGTCAAATCCTTTCCCATTACCTACTGGCTTTTTAACCATCCTAGGCTAAGTGTGTTTTCATCACCAGTAAAATACAGTGTACCAACCCCTATAGCACAGAGTTCTTGAAATAACTAAACAGGCTAATGTAAGAATATTTTTGAGGGCTTAATTCTAACCTCCCAGTGTTGAATTACAGTCTGTGTTCCAATTTAGTGAATAAAAATAATCACTTAAAATTATAGCGTGATTTGCTATTTTTTTAAAGATTTATTTATCTTTATTGGAAAGTCAGATATACAGAGAGAAGGAAACACAGAGGGACAGATCTTCCGTCCACTGATTCACTTCCTAAGTGACCACAACAGCTGAAGCTGAGTCAATCCAAAGCCAGGAGCCAGGAGCTTCCTTTGGGTCTCCCATATCGGTGCAGGGTCCCAAGGCTTTGAGCCATCCTTTACTGCTTTCCCAGGCCACAAGCAGGGAGCTGGATGGGAAGCAGTGCTGCCAGGATTAGAACTGGAACCCATATGGGATCCTGGGGAATGCAAGGAGATGACTTTAGCCTGTAGACTACAGCACCAAGCCTGTAATTTACCATTGATATGTTATATTATAATTATTAAAAATTTTGACTGGAAAGCCAAATCCAGTATTTGGAAACTTCTTGTAGCCTCAGAAAATAACATCTTTTGTTTCATCTGGTTCACTTACAAAAACTGAATACATGTACACTAAACAGCAGATACACAAAGATTAAGTAAAGCAGCAATAGGGACTGGCCTCCTGTGCTTACTCTCTAATTGGTGACAAGGATAGTAAATATGTAGCAATTAAATAAACTTGTAATCACAAATCATGATCCTATCATCAAGTTCAATAACAGGCTTCCTCATGCGTCCTTTGGTCGGCCCGGGAGCTCTCCTGTAGCAATCAAGTCTTCCCTATTTCTTGAACCTGTCTCTGCTTAATCCTAACCCTTTCTCTTAGCTAAAAGCAGACTCGCGTGGCCTGAGCCTTACAGCACCTGATGATACTGTTCCCGGATGAAATGCTGTGTTCTTATAGAAGCTTCACTCTAAACCACATGATGATGTCCATTTTATTGCAGTCAGTCTTCCCCATTGCATCTGCTTTCATTTGTGCACATCTGTTTTGGTTTTGATTTCTTTTTTTTTTTTTTTTCCTTTTTTTTGGAAGACAAGGACAAAGATTTCCCACCCACTGGTTTTCTGCCTAAATCCCTGCAACAGCCATGGCTGGGCTAGCCCAAAACCAGGAGCCAGGAGATCAACGCAGGTTCCTTGTGTGGGTACCAGGCTCATGCTATTTAACCCATCATCTTCCGAGGCTGTGCATTAACAACAAACTGCATGTTTGTAGGTGGGGCACTCCACATCAGGATGTGGGCATCCCAAGAACCATGTTAACTTCTGCACCAAACACCAACTCCAGGTTTATGTCTTTTGCAATCTTCCACCCATTACAGAGAGTGTCACACATTTCTGACCTTTACTGCACTTGATTCGGCAGACCATTCTCTCCTATTCAGAGTTCCTCCTTCTCATTAGTGAGTCTGTGCCTACTGCACCTGACCTCTCTCAGTCTGCCTAGCTGGTTCTCTCTCTCTCTCTCTCTCTCTCTCTCTCTCTCTCTCTCTCTCTCTCTCTTTCTCTCTCTTTCCCTCTCTCTCCCTATCTCTCTGTGCTAATGAACTGAGAGCTCTATATGACATGTCCATCTGAGGATCCATCCTCAAATTATCTTCAAAATTAACTCAAAAAATGGTTTCTTTAAGCACAGTTCCTTTTTAAAGTTTGTAGTCTGCATTAAATATTTTCTACTCCAAAACTGTAATATGTGGAGGTATTCTTGATTTCCCTCCATCCTAAAAACAGGAAAATAAACTTATTTCCTTAGTCTTCTATTTCCATGATAGCCTCATCTCTATGCCTCTTTTCATAACTAAAGTGAACAATCTTCCAGTTCCTGCAGACATTTTGCTCTCACCAGCTGTGCTGGTGTATTGTCTGGTCTGACATTTGTCCCAGACTTTTCATTTTTTAAATGAGGCAATATCACAAATAGATGATGAAGGCAGTTGGAGTGGATGTGACAGACTCCTTCTGCATGTTCAGCACCTGCTGTGGTCCCAGCTCCTGGACATGCAGTGACTTGACACTTAAAACACAGCAGTGGTAGCCCAGTCTTTTCTCCTGACTCTTCTATGATACACCGTGATAGTCATCTTGCTTTTAGCAACAAGGCCATTTGTTACATTGAAATAAACAAACATTTGTAAAAAAAAATAATAATAATAATAAAATGTGATATGATGGCTCTTAGTGAGTTGGTTTCATTAGGAAAACTTTGCAAACATTGAGATGACATCTGTTTTATATCAGTATTATTAACATTATAAATAAAAATCACTACTATCAATTCAAATATTGGCTGATATTATTAAATTCATTCTGTGGGATCCATTCTACAAATGACAAAGTATTTAAAATCACTGTGAATGCTATTATGAACTTGGTTCTAGTTTAACATTGGAAATCAAATTATGGGCCCAGCACGGTAACCTAGTAGCTAAAGTCTTTACCTTGCCAAGTGCCAGGATCCTATATGGGTGCCGGCTTGTGTACTTGTGCTGGCTGCTCCAATTCCCATCCAGCTCCGTGCTTGTGGTCTGGGAAAGCAGTCAAGGATGGCCACAGCCTTGGGACCCTGCACCCATGTGGGAGACCCAAAGAACATTCCTGGATCGTGGCTTTGAATGGGCTCAACTCCAGCCATTGTCACCACTTGCGGAGTGAACCAGTGGATGGAAGATCTTTGTCTTTGTCTCTCCTTCTCTCTGTAATTCTTTCTAATAAAATAAATAAATCTTTTTTTTAAAACTCAAATTATTTGGTTTTATGGAGATAATACATACAGAAACAAATGTTGATGAAACATATTGTTTTGATAAAAACAGCATTTCTAGTAAATGAAGACATTTTGAAGCAAATATCTTTGGGAAATTGGTTCTGTAAACGGTTCTGAACATAACAGAAACATTTTTATATTTACACAAAATAACTGGACTACTCAGTAATTGAATATAAAAAATTTCAGCATAGCAGTAAATTATTTTTCTCTTTATTGCCTGACATCAATTAGGATTTGGAAGTGTCTTTTTGAAATATTACTTTGTAAGTCAACCAAAGTGTCCTACAAAAGTATTGTGCTTTTTCTAAGTCAGCTTTCTAAGTTTTGATTGTATTTTGTTTAGCCTTAGTATGAAGTCTTTAATTAAAAAAGTTAATGCATAGAGTACAAAATAAAACAAATAACTCCCCCCCCAGAAAAAAACAAAAAACTTGCTGTTTCCTATTCTGATATTTTTCATAATTTGGAATGACTAGAAGTAAAGCTAATAAATATGAACCCACTGAAATTAAAAGCAAAAGGAAACTGAATATATAGGTTGATGAATGATCATTCTCCGTTTTCCTTCTTTCTCCTTTTTTTTAATGAAAATGAGAGACAGAGAGAGAGAGATTCCTCTCCCGGTTGACATAAAACGAGGGCTGAGCAAGTGCAAAGCAAGGAGCCAAGATTTTAACCCAGATCATGTACCAGGGTAATAAGAGCCCGAGTTTTTGAGCCTTCACCTGTTTCCTCTAAGGTGCACATGTAGGCTCCATGGGGAAGCTTACCCACCATAATTACCACTGGACATACATGTCCAACATAGAAAATTGATATTAGGCTTTCAGTCATATGTATTGTATTAGTTTGAGGCATCTAATGCATCTTAAGCACTACCATAGGCCATTCTCTAAACAGAATAATCTCATTTATTTCTCAGAATAATACTATAATTGATATATTATCGTGTCTATTTTATAAATGAGGAAAGTGAGGACTAAGACTAGTTAAGTAAATTGGTGAGATCACCAAGATAGTAAATGACAAAGTCCCTCTTCAAATCCAAGGCTCTCTGAGGTCAAGTCCTATTCTACAGAGTTGGCCTCCTTGACAAATAAAGTCTCTGTACAAACTAGGAGTTAGTAATTACATAAACTTTAAAGGACTTAAGAATTTTTGAATCACTCTCACACCCTGCTCTAAACACTCACTATTCTACAGCAAGATTTCTCTTGTCTGAGTTAAAGAAAACTTCTCCAGTTGTTGAGCATTTATATTAAATCAACATCTCTCGGTTACACCTCAAAAGCTTCAGTGTGGGAGGCATGTTTGGGCCACATTAAGACACTCATGTTCCATGGCAGCGATGGCTTCCATCCCTGGCTCCAACTCCAGATTGTACCTTCTACAAATGTAGATTATTATAGGCTAAAACATAATGGCCCAAATACGTGGGTCCCTGCCACCCATATGGGAGACTCACATTGAGTTCCCCTCTCATCATTTTGACCTGGCATTGCCCCAGCCATCAAGAGCCTTTGGATCAGCAGATGAAGACTCTACCATCTACCCACCTATCTATGTAGGTGGGTACAGAGTCACCAGTCTGACTCTGGGCTTTCAAATACATTTTGGAAAATATTTTTCAAATAAATAGACTTTCAAAAAAGAATGGCTTTTTCAGGTAGAAGGTAAACGTCTAGGATATAGGAGTAAACATTATTGGCTCTGTAGTTTCCAAAAGTCAGTGTACAGATCACAAGGGGATCAGATGAGAATACTGTTTAGAAGGCAGTATCCAGCACCCCACTCACAGGCATTCTACTTCAGTTGCTTCCTTCCAAAATCTAAACGAATGAAAATATTTCTCCAGTGTCACCTAGTACAACTCCCAGCATTGAATGCTGACTGATAAAAACACTTTAGCAGATGCTTGCCATGTCAGCCATATTTCTTAAGGTTGAAAAGAAAATTGGTGGTGAGGTGGAATAATCATGGAGAAAGAATCAAGAATAAGCATCTCTCATGGAAGAGCCTGATGAGCAGCAATCTGCTTTCTAAGCAGTCAATGGTGAGTGCTCATCAGCTGTGGAGGCTAAACCACCTTTGAGAAATACAGAGCACAGCATCAAAAGGAGAAAGAGATCCCGCACAGCGATGCTGCAGGTGCCAAAGTCAACTACCGCCAACTCCCCAACCGAGCAGAGGGCTGGCCCTGGTGGGGAGGCATCATTAGTGTGGATAAAGTGAGTTCATATCTTTGGGTGGAAAATCAGTTGAGCATGCCAAAGATCAATATTGTGTTTCATCTGAGCTTCTCTGTTCACTTTGTCCTGCCACACCTTTCCGACTGTGGTGTTGGGAACAATAAGGAGCCTGTGTTGCTCAGTTTCATCACAGCCATTTTTTGTCTATCTCCTTAACCTCATAGGGTTCACTGTTAGACAAATTTAAATTTATAAGCACAATGTGACTAGAAGAAACAATGGGAGATACTTATCCTTTGATCTTACTCCGTAATTGTTTTTTTTAATCTTAAAAATATGCCTAACTCGAGTTTCTGCCTCACAAGATACAGAAAGAAGTTTCTATATCTAACTCCCAACATTAAACTCCCTAAGAGTCACAGGTGGAGGCAGGAAATATTTTTATTTCTTTCACATCTTTATTCTTAATAAAGTAACAACATATGTTGATCACACAGAAAATATTAAGCTGGTCGCTGGTTCTCTTTGTGAATGAGAAATGATGAAAGAGGTAGAGCGGGGACTGGCTGAGGGCTCCACTCTTGATTGTGCCCCTGGCTGGCTGTGTGACATCAACCCACATGGACTTGCTGAGCCTTCTTCCATAAAGCAACCAAACTACAAATTAGCCTTGATAAGTTTATGTGTTGCCTTGTCCTTTCAAAGAGCTCAACAAGGCAAGGTGAAATAGACATGTAGCCAATTTTTGGTTCTTTCTTCTGTTAGAAAGCATGCCAATCGTGTAAAGCTCTGTTCATTGGCCTGTTACAGTTGAACACAGGTGAGCTGAAATAGCAATTGACGAATCCCACTCTGGGAGATCTGAGAACCTGCTCAACCTTTGCATCATTCAAAGCTTTAGTCTGAAAGGAGCTCAGCAGTCATGGTTTCCTCTTTATATAGTAATCACCTAATCTAGACCAAAGGGAGTTGTAACAGGGGCAGACAAGGAAGAGGAGAGTTTGCTTTTAAAACATTTTTCCTTTGGGGCCAGCTCTGTGGCCTAGTAGGCCAAGCCTCCAACGGTCATTCCAGCTTCCCGTATGAGCATCAGTTCATATCCCAGCTGTTCTACTTCTAATCAAGCTTCCAGAAGCTCCAATCACCTAATGGATAAGGGATTGGCCCCCAATCCAGCCGTCTGCTTATGGTCTGGAAAAGCAACAAAGGATGGTCCAAAGCCTTACTAGCACCTTGCACCTGTGTAGGAAACCCAGGTAAAATTCCGGGATCCTGGCTTCAGATCAGCTCAGCTCCAGCTATTGTGACCATTTGGAAAGTGAACCAGTGGATAGAAGAACTCTCTTCCATTTTTCAAACAAAAATAAAATCAAAAATTTCCTTCCTGTTAGTCAAACTGAGTAGAAAGAAAGAAGGTCAACCTTCTTCCTAATTTTCTTCTGAGTTACAAATGAAACTAGCAGATAATCAACCAACAAATGTACAGCCCTAGCATGAAGCAGCTACAAAGGAACCAGAGCCAAACTCGGGGCCATGGAGAATTCCAAACGATACCACTCAAGGTCCTCCACCTTCCTAGACTTTATCGTTTCTTTCTCCACAGGAACACTAACATACCTAAGACACTATGCATATAATCAGTGTAAATACTTTTGGGTAGAGAAAAGGAAATAATCTTTGTGAAAAGAATCAAATGCTACATTTTATAAGGTGAACAGAAACAAACGAAATAAATAAATAAATCCCCAGTTGGATATTCTGTCTGCCCAGCTCACACCTCCCTTCCCTGCCTGAAAGCAACAGATCAAACCACCCTTTGCTAGAAAGGTAACGTAATGCGATTCAAGATGGAATTTCAGAGGCGGCTCAGAAGCCCTTTTTAAAAATCTGATTTTCAAGTTCCCATGGGAAGTCAACTTTTGAAGAAGAGTCCTTTAACATGTTTTTGAAATTTTTTCTAACCCCTAAAGAAATATTTTTAAATTGAACTGGACAAGGAACAGAGATTCTTAATGGCATTTTTTCACCATACTTAGAAATTAGCTAGGAAAAAGGACAAATCCTATGGGCTTTGTCTTCATAGGGATTTTTTTTCATAAACAAAAGAGAAGCTCCTTATAATGGAAAACTAGTTCCAAGATACACAACTTAAGAGAAATATGGGAAAGGAATTATTTTTCTCCAAAATACTTCCCTTCCTCTTTTTGTCCTAAATGGTTATTGTGGTAGGTTTTTTTTTCCCCTGATAGAACAATAGACTCTTATTTCTACAAAATAAACCATGCAAGCAATCAAAAAATACTTTTCTAATGGAAGACAAAAGAGAGAAAGAGAAAGGACCCATTCCCTAAGAAAGCAATGTATTCTCTCCTGCACTATAGCCCATATTCAAATGAAAGAAAACAAAATGAGCTTTTAACATAATGATTTTACAGTTCGGAAGGACCATGTGCCAAGTGACTGAGGGAGTGCAGGCAGCGGGAAGAAGAGCAGAGAACAGCCCATGTTGGCACCCTGGCTTCACAGTGCCACAGGCTCAGAAGGATTATGAAATAAAAAGTTGTTCCTCAAAGAGGAAGGTGTGTCTGTCCCATGAATATCAAGGACTTTTGTTTAAGTTTTGCTTTCAAATAGGTGACTGGAACATTTAATTGCAGATCTAGCTGCAGGTAAAATTGTGAAGCAATAGATGATAGATTTGTTTAGTGAGTGTGTATCATACTAGGGAACTTACACAACACTGCAATCAACTGCACAACAGTACAACTGAGGTAGCTTCTACCAGCTGACAGAATCAGAAAATCGAGGCCCATGTGAGTGCACGGCTGTGCAACTTCAAATTGATGTAAGATCTGAATTCAGTTAGTTCTGCTTCAAAAGACCTGCTTCAACCTCTCTTCCCTCACTGCCAGCCCCTTTCGTCTGCACATATTTCTCATGCTTCTCTAGGGTCTTCGTGGCACACAGGAAATAAAAGCAATTCACATAACTCGTTAAGGGTTTAATGTGTTACTGTCCAAGAATGGTATTAAACAGAATAACATTTAAACTTGAGTCTCCGGGGGCAACATTTCAGAGCATCTGGAAAGGAAGGCTTTGTTTCAAATTGAAGCGAACCTTGACCACCCATCTCAAGTCGTTTCCTGTAGGGACACTGTTATGTGTGACTCTGCAGTCAGGTGCCCAGGAGACTTAGAGATTAGTGCCAATGGAGCTACTTAGGGTACCATCCACAGAGACCCATGGCCATGTGGAGCCAGATGTCATGCAACCAGCAATTGTTAGTGACTAAAGACTCCTTGATGAGCCTTTACTCTACAAAACAATTTCATCCCAAGAGGTCGAGTGACTGCCCTGTTAAATCGCAGATCTAGCCACATCTCCAGTGGAGGCAGTGAGCGGAGGTGACATAAGAGTGAGGAATCCAAGCCACAAAAGTCATGTTTGTTCAACTTCCTGGTTGGGGTCTAACAATGCTTGCTGGAAACAATTCATCCCTTCTAACTTTCGATCATTCAAAAAGTGAAAGTCTCCCCCTTCCCCTTAAAAAATAGATCAGATTTATTTAATCTCAAATGCATGGAACTGAATCACAATTAAGACATAAGTTTTTGTCTCTTGATAGCATGATGAATATTTCAATCCAAAACTTTCCAGGTCTAAAAATTGAAGCTACCCAGCTTCATGGATCCAATGAGCCCTCTAGACTATCAAGAATCTCTTTTAGAAGGAAAGTGAACAGTTCTAAAAATTCTCATTAGTCCCCTACTTGCATAGTCCAAACAGGCAAGCTAGAGATTTACTGTGGAGGCTTTCAAAGTGGGATTGCATGGGACCCTAGGCAAGACTTGCAAGAATTCTAGAAATTATTTGATTTTCCAACAGATTTTCCATCAGGTTCTCCACCCCAGGACACAAGGAAACTTATTCACTAGAAGAGCTAGCATCACTGAGGGGGAGTTAGGGACTAAATGAGCTATTGCTCATCAATTTCTGGGCTTTGCCCAGACCATGGTTTACCCCAAAGATATTTATGAAAATAGGTTTAATTGACTCAGGGAAGAAATAATCGACTTGCAAGCTGCATGAAGAGTTCTGCAGCTGTTAAAAGTTTAGACAGTTGTCCCAAGGTATCGTCTCCTTATGGTCTATTCTTGTCCAGAAGATGAACACATTCGCTATGAACACCCAATCTAAAATTACTGTGGCTAACATGAACAACTGAGGCACAGAGTCTTAATAAAATAATGCTATTATCTAAAGGAATGAATTAGGCACTGCTATGAGCACTGCAAAGTCTAGGATTTGCAGTTGAGGAACCTAGATTAACCAAGAATTTAAATTGTGTTTTTAGATCATCATTCTTCCTGAAAGCCTTTGGTTGTGAGTCTCCCCTCCGTTTTTGCAGAGTCATGGGAGGCAGACACAGACTTGAAAAACATTTTGAATCCTTTTGCTACTCCAGCACCACCATTTACACTGAAAGAGAAATGGTGAAAGTAAGCCCAATGTTTTAAAGATACAAAAGTATTTTATCCCCAAGTCTGAAAGATGTGGCATAGAGAAGTTCGCACATTCTGCTTGGGGATTTCTGAATAAAAGGTCACAATTCTCTGTAGACTAGAAAAGGGTTTCAAGATTGTTTTTCCGCCCCAAGGGGTTTATAGAAAGTTTGTGCTGGACACCCGCACTGCCTGGAGCGAGAGTAAGAGTGGGAGGAGAGGACATCGGTGGAAAGTGTTTGTGATCAAACAGGAAGGGAAGCTAAGGCAGGAGGAACGCCCTGCCCTTGCACTTGGCTCCACACCCTGTGCCACAAAACTATTGTGAGCAACACAAATGCTTGGTAAGTCCCGCAGCCTGACCTCAGTCTGATCTGTGGTCTGTCCTTATGGGGTGGTTAGCGTAGAGTTGTCAGTCTATTATGAAGTCAGAAATGCCTGTTTGGACTGGAAAGGCATTTGAGGTAAAGCTTATTAAACCTCACACCAACACAGCATCCCAGGGCCAAAGACAACAGGTAAAGTTACACTGACGGCCGCTTCTCCTTGGTGGCTCCCACACAGTGAGACTCCATGTTGGAACACAGAAAGTTTCAGTGTCACCTGTGACAACACTTACCTTTTGGAAGAAAAGCATGTTCCAGACATGGTGCAGGTGCCTGTTGAATTATTGTGAGATCTCAAATTTTCCACACCAGTCACGCTAAGCATCTCTGATAGCTGACTTGAAGAGACTACACAACTATGAAACAACCTAGAAAAGGTTGTTTAAAATTGAATTCGTTTTGCTTTTGTTTTAGAAGAAAGATTTCTCCAGCTAATTTGTTTTTTTCAATTCAACAGTCATTTACAGAGCCTCTGTTATGTGTCAAACATGCAAGAAGATGTTGTTGGATCACAAAAGAGAAACTAAACTCATAAATACATTACACAATGTATGATTAGCATTATGAGAAAAATAAGCATGAGGGGGGTGAGGTTAAAATGGAAACAACAACAACACCAAAAAAAACAAAGTAATTATTGCCCAAGTAAAATCCCTTTTTCTGAAAGAATTTTCTTTTAGCTGTTTGATACCAGATAATAATGGCATCCCTGCCTAGGATAATAATTTCCTTTCTAAGCCCCTCACTTGAAAATGCCTGTGTTATCAATTCATATGACATCCAGTCAATCAACAATTACTTGAGCACACACTATGTGTGCAGATGATTCACTTCTTTAGACCATGAGCCAATGGTTAAATGAACTTTAAGTCGGTATAAATATCTGAGTCTTTTGCTTGTTATTCTTTGTTCAGCTCCCTGGAAAGAATTCTGCAAGAGCCTGGGTGAGACATCTAAAATAAAAATAAAAACCACCTTATGATCCAGGGAACTTCTACATCAGCATATCAAATTATATCCAAATATCCAATATGAAAATTGCTATCCAGATTTCATAGCATAATCAAACAATAATAAAAAGGTTCCTTCAAAATATGATCTAGGTAAGATAACCAACAATGTTTACCTTCCTCTGAGCTGTTGTGATGATTAAGAAGATAATGTCCACAAAGGACTTTGGAGGAGTCGTGTAACGTGCTTTGAAGCATGATCATTTTTTTATTAATGAGTTGTGATTTTGACAGCTGCCAAAGGCACTGCAGCCATGGCAAACCCTTGGTTGTCCCCACAAGGGAAGAGAAATAGGATATGAGAAGATAATACAAGTGGCAAATTACACTTGTTCAACAGAGAGTGAGACCACACTAGGCAAAGAAGCTGTAGGTAAACCATCTAGGAAGCCATCAAGAGGGTTGGACAGGGCAGAGACGGGCTTGGGATCAAGGCTAGCACCGAAAAGAAATATAGCCCAGACCCACACAGGATAGCTTTAAACAGACAGCTTCATGGTGTCTATACCAACCCGACACTAGTTAGGTCACTGTCATTGCTTCACTCCTTTGCTCTCATACCAAACAGACAACATTTCTGTGTGCCAGACACAATGTGAGCTGCTGGGGCTTAGAACGCAGCCTCAGTTGTCATGAGACCTACTTTTCAGAGGGAGTCAGGGGAAAAGGAGAGGGTCAAGAAGCAGGCAAAGAAATATTTAACTCTGCAGACCTGTAGAGGATATGTAACGAATCTGGTCAGGGGCATTCTGTGGATGCAACAGCAGTCACGAAAGATTATCATGGAGCTGATGATTCCAATTCATCTCACTTAGTGACATCACAGCTGTCAGAAGGGTGTGGTACAACACATCGGTGAGGTGCTTGTGGTGCTGATGCTGTAAACACACCTGCTGTACTTCCACCTGTGTACAAGCATAGCACACAGAAGTGCGTACAGTCCATAATTCTTAATAATGACATTAAACAACTATGCCATTGGTTGATGTGTTTACCAATCCATACCAAACTTCGTGTTTTGCAAAGTTTTCTCTTTTTGCTTATTAATTGTGACACATATGACAACAGAAGCCTCACAATATTCCCAAGTTTGTCATACCTTTTGATTGACTACGCTACCTTTGTTTTTATAAGTACACGCTCATGCTCAGATGGCAAAATTGCCCAATGACATGATTTAAAAATAGCCAACAATCAAAGTTAAGACTTGGTGAACTGTTAATGACCAGTCCTGGGAAATGAGATTTATCCTGGGCCCAGCGTGGTGGCCTAGCCGTTGAAGTCCTCACCTTGAATCCCATACGGACTGGGATCCCATATAGGCACTGGTTCTAATGCCAGCAGCTCCACTTCCAATCCAGCTCACTGCTTGTGGCCTGGGAAAGCAGTTGAGGATGGCCCAAAGCCTTGGAACCCTGAACCCATATGGGAAACCTGGAAGGAAGTTCCTGGCTCCTGGCTTTGGATTGGCACAGCATCGGCCTTTGCAGTCACTTGGGGAGTAAATAGTCACTTGGGGAGTAAATCATCAGACGGAAGATCTTCCTCTGTCACTTGTCCTCTCTGTATATCTGACTTTCCAATAAAAATAAATACATCTTTTAAAAAAAGTTTTATCCTAAAGAACTCTTTTTAAGCCCTTTAAGCCAGTGATCGTACTTATAATTTGGAGATAGTTCTTTGTCATTTACATAAAATTGAGACTGGGGGAAGGTTAGGCAGAATCAGTGTGAAATTGGCAAGTGAGGAGCCTGTCTTGGTAAACAATCCTAAGGAATGGAAAAACAGGAACTAAACTAACTTGTGTGGGCAACTGCTATGATTTGTGTTTCGCTATGTTACAATCCTAAACCTCAGTAAGCTGGCATTTGAATTGCACATAATGGGACCTTCTTTTAACAGCACCAACTCCATTTTGAGCCTTTGCTTTTAGCACAGATTGTAAGAGAACCCTGTGGAGGGATGGTAATCAGCTTATGCTGGCTAATGGATCAAATTTACAACTGCACACCCGTGTGCACATGAGCTGGTCTGGTTTCCACCTCCACAGTTGATGCCTGGAAGTTTAGATAGTTGAGGACCAAATGATAACTAGTGTCTTCAGCTTACCACTGGAGATGGGGATTACTGTGACTCCGCTCTTTGCGAGTTCTCATTCTGAAAAGATATTGTCCTCCAAAAGCTATTCTGCAGTGCAGAGCTTTCCGTGGCTGCATGTGGATGCACCTGAGGATCTGTTTGAAATGCATTTGGTTTGTTACTAATATTTTGTGCCTGAGTAATTTTCTTTAACCTGTTTCTCCTATATTTTCATAGATCCTTTATATTTTAACAGATCTTTGCTTATTCCACTTCTGTCAGTGTTGTCATAAACTAATTAATCTGAAGCCATCTTTGATTCATTTGCCTTATTGTTGATTAAAGAATAAAGGACCTGCTGCAGGGCCTGGACCTGTGGGATAGCATGTTAAGTGACTGGTTATGTGGCCAGCATTCCACATCTGACTGTTGGTTTGCGTCCTGGCTGCTCCACTTTGATCCAGCTTCGCACTAATGCTTAGGCAGGCAGGGGAAATGGCCCAGGGTCATGGATCCATGAGACCCATGTGGGATCCCAGGACAGGATTTCTGCTCCCAGCTCAGCCTGGCCCAGCCCTGTACTGTTTTGCCCATTTAGGGAGTAAACCATAAATTAAGATTGATATTTCTCTCTTTCTCTGTTTCTCTCCTTTATCTTTCTTGCCTTACCTTTCACATAAATGAGTAAATAAGTCTTAAAAAACAAATGAAAAGGATGTGTCCCTCTTGGAAAAATATGGGGAAGCTGAGCAGCCCTGGGTGATATGAGTTGGTCCAGAGCAACAACAAGAGAGCCTCCCATTTGCACAGTAATACATGAGGAAGTGGGGGGGTGGGAGGAGGTCCCTTGAAAGGCATCCTCAGGGTATTGATATGAATGGAAGAGGAAGGGCAGATCCAGTCACTAAGGGTAGCAGAGGGAGAAAGGAAAACCCAGTAAGGCAGAAAATTCCATTTTCTTCTTCTAATGCATTCCTTTTCTTGGTGATGATCCCTCCAACTCATGCTGTCCCCAAGGCAGCTTGGGTGTTCCACACTACAGTCACAGGTATGTAGCAGGCAGCGGAATAGGGGCTGCTAAACTAATTCTCAATTCTTCTCTCTTGGCATGTCACTTGCTAATGCTGCCCTATAACATGCATTCAAAGGGCTAAAGTTGTTTCAGAAGTAAATCTCCAATCCGTTTTTGTCACTGCGCCCTCAGATCCCACAATGGTGTCTAAATGAAACTAAAGGTTCAAATTAAGTTCAGAAAACTTAAAGGTACTTTTTAATGGTGGAGATTTAGTAGTAAGGGTTTCTCTTTTTTTCCTCTTACTCTGTTTCATGTGTTAAATATTAACTTTAATTTTGTAAGAATTAGGAGTTGTAACAGGTGATATTTATGCTTGCCAATTAAAAACAGCTCTACAGTATCAAATATCTCAAACATCCTCAAAATGACTAATGTTCCCCAACATAGAGTTTAGAATGAAGGGGAAACACTAATATAATTGGACTGCCATAATTACAGGGTTGTTCTACTTTGAAACAAATTAAATGTCCCTCTCTCTTTTTTTTTAATCTTAGAACAAAAAAATATGGGGCATCATAAGAATTCATCACATTTCCATTTTTAAAAAAAGCAGTTGTGGAAGAACACAAAATGTGATTTGCTAAAATTTGATTTAATAATCTAAAGCAAAAAAAAGGTGAGGAAATCCTGCTAAATTATTAAAACTGCCAAGTTCTGCTGTGTTAAAATATGATTTAAAATGTTTAGGAAAACTTTGAAAGTTGTGCAAGAAATAGGAAACAAGTTACAAAATACTGAAAGGGATTAAGCAGGAAACCCCAAGGAGAATTGTGCTTGGCACACAGCACAGAATTCCCCGCAAATACTCATGTCTCATCCACCTTCCCCACAACACATCCAGATTCAAATCTACCCTTTAGGTGAGTGAGCTGCGAGAATGGCTGATGCCCAAGCCTTGCTGCCAAAGCAACCAAGCATGTAAAATAAAAAGGGCTACCATTTGGCAATTTGAATGGCTCAAGTGTCTCCATTTTTTTTTCTTATTCATCTGGAAATAAGAGTAAAGGACATGAACATCTGAAGCCCTTGAAAATAAAATTGTCTTCTTCTTGATAGAGATAGAATTTAAGATCCTGACTCAAACAATATTCAATGAGTTGAGATTAATGCCTTCTTTTTTTAAAAGAAAATACCATGATGCTAATGTATATTATATTAACTTTTAAAAATACAGGAATATCCTACCTGCTGGTTCAGTCCCCAAATGGATGCTGTAGTTGGGAATCGCCTGCTTCCAAGCCAGGAGCTGGGAATTCAGTACGGGTTTCCCACCTGAGTAGCAGGGACCAAACTACCAGAGCTGCTACCAGAGCTGCTACTGGCTGCCTCCACAGGTATGTGCATTAGCAGGAAGGTGGAACGGAGAGCAGACGGGAAACTGGAACCAAGACACTCTCCTATGAGAAACCTGCACCCCAAGCGATTTCTTAGCTACTCTGCAAAATGACGGCAGCCATGCCTGTAATTAAAAATGCTAAGCACAAAAAGCAAAAACTCACACATTCTCTGAGCTGGAACAGATTGAAAAACTTTCACTTGAGGAAAAAGACTAAGACAGCTGAACATTTGCTATTTAGCACAGATAAAAGAGAAGACATTAAGTTGTAATGGCTCAGTGACTAAATGCTCAACTTGCATGCATCAAGATCCCATATGGGCACCAGTTTGTGTCCTGGCTGCTCCACTTCCCATCCAGCTCCCTGCTTGTGGCCTGAGAAAGCAGTAGAGGATGACCCAAGGCCTTGGGGCCCTACACCCATGTGGAAGATCCGGAAGAAGCTCCTGGCTTCAGATCCAGCTCAACTGGGGCCACCAGGGGAGTGATTCAGTGGACAGAAGATCTTTCTCTCTGTAAATCTGCCTTTCCAATAAAAACTTAAATAAATCTTCAAAAAAAATTGGATGGTTCTTACACTATCAATGGCTGAGTGCACTCATGGATAGTCTCTCAGCACTAGGGCTGAATGTATAATAACATTCCCCTAAACTGGATGCTGTATTTACTTTCCTGTGTGGCTTTATCAGTGTATCTACAATATGAATAACTTTAAATAATGTATCCTTTTACAGCTCTGGAAGTGAGAAATCAAAACTCAAAGAGCACACAGAGTTATTATCCCTGTAAGACAATGAGTAGACAGCTCCTACTCCATGTTGGTGACCATTGATCCCTGCTATTCCTGGTCATGTGGCTGAACCTCCCTGATCCAGCCTTCTGCTTCCAAGGTTCTTCAATCCAGTCTCCCATCTTCTTATAAAGATGTTCATCTTATTAAAATACAGCCTATCTGAATTCAACAACTTGATTGCACCTTCAGAGACCTTAAATCAAGTGCCAATCCCAGGTGTTAGGAGTTGGGGCTTCATCCTGTCAGGTAGCAGTTTTCTTAATGATAACTCAGTCTGATTTCACAGCTTTTCAGGCCCTCCTATTTACCAGCTCAGCTCCAGTTAGGCGTGTGTGATAAGGCTCAGCTAGTGTCATCCTAAGTCATTCAAAGCTCACTCTTCCACCCAGAGCCTATTCTGTAGCCTCCACTGCTTTGGGAGTGCGAAAGGCTTTTTCGCTCACCTCACCTGGGCACCAGGTTAAAATTTAGGGATACTAAAGTATGTATCTCTTCCTCACAATGGCATTGCTGTTAATCTCCATGAGAGGTTTAAGCCAATTAATAGCTTTTCCATGGGAGGCAACATGGCCAGAAGATGGCCATTCCCCTGGGCAGTGACGTCTCTCTTTGGAGTTCAATTACATCTTCTGGAAGGATCTAGGTTGACAGACATATCCACATTCCACAGTGGCTTGTTCACTTGCTCAATACTGTCATATTCCCTAGGGAATTCAATGCCCCATTCTGAGTCATCCACAGTACCCCCTGGGACCATGAACAAAGAAATTTTAAATGGACAAATCTGTGCCCTGGGGCAGGTGGGAAGAGTTGTCACCGTGATACCAAGTCCTCAAATCTTCCACGATACAGCGATATAGGCACCAGCTTCTCTTGCAGCTCAGCAGAGTCATTTGACATTGTTTAGGCGAGTGAGGCATGAGCAACCTCAGTGACTGAGAGCGAGCTCTGGAGTTCCTGGCAGAAGTGGGCACTCTCGGGTGATGCTGTTTCCCACCTTGAAGCAGTCAGGGTATCAGGAGAGCAGCAGCCAGCCTTGTGAACACACTGTGTGCGCCTGAGGGAAAGACCAGCGAGCCAGCCCTGATATCACCCCCACACATCAAGGTTAGTGTCAGCTTACCTCTGCAAGTCAAACACACCATGCCGGAACACTGCGCTCCTGCCTGTTTAACCCACCACCAGCTGGGTCTCTATTCATTGCCGTAAAACTGCTTCTGACTTGACTCCACAGGTGGAGTGGATGCCTGTCCCCCAACTAGAATTTCCCAGGAGCTGTGAGACAGAACACTATCAGGAGCCAAATGCCCCAGCTCTCTTCTTAGGAACTGAAAAGGTATGCTAACCAAAAAGCATCATGGGCCTTGAAGTTAATTTTTATGCTCATAGATCCAATCAGCTTAACTCTCAAAACCATCTTCAATAACATGATACCATGTTTTCCTAAGCACTTTTATGACTGTTTTGGTTTATTGTAACTGTTTAATGATAATAACAACTCAGGTGCCCTTAAATCTTGATTATAGTGATGAGTGCTCCCATGGCCTGTCTGAACAGGAAGTGAAATGTACAGATGGGCTGGTCCTATTCATATAGCAGCCGAAGCAAAACAAATAAACAAAAAGTTGAAAGAATCATCTACTAAAATGTTACATATGAAAATTAGTTATATTTGGGAAATGAAAATCTTTCTGTATATCATAATCTATATTGTCCATGCTTTTTATCAATGGATTTTTAGATTCTTACATTTGAAATGCAAAGTTACAGAGAGAAAGAAGAAGAGACAAAGAGAGAAAGATCTTTCATTTGCTGGTTCATACCCCTAATGGCTGCTGTGGCCGGAGCCAGACAGAAGCCAGAAACCAGAACCAGGAGTTTCTCTGTGGTCTCCTACGTAGGATGCCAGCTCTGCAGGTGGTGACTGAACCTGGAATGCCACCATTTCCATTCTTTAGTGGGTTTAAAAATAATGAAATAGGGCCCAACATCATGACTCACTGGCTAAATCCTCACCTTGAACATGCCAGGATCCCATACGGGCACCAGTTTGTGTCCTGGCTGCTCCACCCCTCAGCCAGCACCCTGCTTGTGGTCTGGAAAAGCAGTAGAGAATGACCCAAAGCCTTGGGACTCTGCACCCATGTGGGAGATCAGTCAGGAAGAAGCTCCTGGCTCCTGACTTTGGATGGGATCAGCTCAGCTTTGGCCATTGTGGCCACTTGGAGCTGAACTGAACCAATGGACAGAAGACCTTTCTGTATAACCTTCTCTCTGTAAATCTGGTCTGCCTTTCCAATTAAAAAATAAAAGTAATAAAATATAGTAACACTGTATACTGAAAAAAATAAATGAACAATTGTAGTTTTAGGGTATATCTCAAATATCAGCTGCAAAAATGAAAACAATTTATACTTTGGTGTTAAGAGAATCAAGAGAGACTATTATGACATATGTTTGCAATTTGCTGCCCAATAAAGTGTGGCTCCTGCTGATTCTGTGGGAATGAGTTACAAAATCTCCTATGAATTCCTTCTCACCCATCAAGGCCAAGTCTTTAATGATGTTCACACCTAAAGCCCAGTCATTTTTTACCTCCAACTTTCTTGGGAAGATCACAAGAAATCTCGAAAATGTGTGTATTTCAAAGCTGCTGGACTTGAAAAGCAAGGAGTTTTAAATTCAAAAGGCAAGCAATCCTACCCATAATTGGGTAAGGAGGAAGGAATATTGGACATCCCCTGAACTCTTACCATTGACTGCTGCCTATGAGTGGGAGCTGATTAAACTGTTTATCCACTAAACGCAATATTTTGTTAAATCCAAAGTGAGATCAATCCAAATGCAAGATAATGCAAGATATAAGTATGTTCCAAGTATTTATTGCTTCATGAAGAAATTTAAATGCAGAACAATTATTGGAAGTGTTCTCTCACTTTTGGGTTTTCTTAGTAATGTGTCTCTGTGGCATGTAAAATATTATCGAAGAAAGAAAAAAAAGAAAGAAAAAAGGAGAGTGAGAAAACAACAAGGACGGTAGGGGCAGGCAGGGGTGGAAGAGAATGCCATCATGATATTACAATTATGTCTTCAAGTCATATTGGATCAATTAAAAGTTAAAATAATTAAAAATTAAAAAGGAGCCAAAACAATATTGACTATTCAGGGCCAAAAATAGTTGTTCTAATTGGAGACAATTGGAAATTGGGTAAAAGAGAAGGAAGATTTTTTTTTTCAAAATGTATGTTTTAGTATAGCTACTTTCCCTATCTATTTGATTTTTCACTGTGAGTGACGTTGGTCCTTGGTATAGCAGGTAGGATCTGTCTGTGAGAGGTCATTTTGATTCCTCTGTGCTATACTTTCAACCCAGCTCCAAGCTCACATTCCTAGAAAAACAGCAGAAGATAGCCCAAGAGTTTGTATTGCTGTTACAAGTGTCAGAGACCAGAAAGAAGCTCCTGGTTTCAGCCTGGCTCAGTCCTGCAAGGTTAGGGCACTGGGGCAGTGAACGAGCAGGTGGAAGATTAAATCTCCCTTTCTCTGTGTAACTCTTTCAAATAAATAAATAATCTTAAATAATCTATGAATGAAGCATCAAAATGGCAGACTAGGGTAAGGATATGTTTAAACAAACTGAGAAATATTAGCCAGTGTGAAGTGGAGAGGGCACATTCCAGGAAATAGGAGAGAACAGAACAACAGTGAAGGAGCACCTGGAGACTGACAGACACAGGAAAGCAGCAGACACAATGGTGTGGTGTTGCAGTGACTGATACCCCAGCAGCATTCAGCAAATGGTATTCTGAATTGCACTGCCAGCCAGCACACCAGCAATAAGGTGGGAACGTACCTTCATTGAGGGCTCACGAAGTAAACCCAAACAAAGGCCTGCCCATCCTGCTGGCCTGTTCGATTTGACCAGGAACAGACAGAGTAGCAGATCCCAGACAGGCAGTGTGGGAACAGGATAGATTTCAGAGCCCAGTCTGCCTTCTAGAACCATATCAGGTGCCATTTTGTTTAAAGAGGCAAGGGCTATGGGCAGCACTGTGCATGCACTGAGCTGAGAGTGAACACATTTCTGGCTCAGAGAACTGCAACAACGTCGCTTCCTATAGGTACCACCCAAGATAGGTTTGGGTAGCCCTCAGACATGATGGTTAGAAGATCAAGAACTCTAGCAGTGGCACATCAGGCACCATTTTGTACAGTGTGGCAGGGGTTTTAAGACTGCAGGGCCAATGAAGTAGTGACAGGATGTGGTTAAGAACTTGCATTTTCTAACATATTGGTCACTCAATACCATGTCGATTAACTCCATGATGTTTTAAATGTTGTTGATGTTATGTTGTGGCTTTTCATAGGAGGAGATGATATTCTGCCAGCTCTACTTTCAGACCAGGAATAGTCTCCCAAGGAAACTGTTGAATTTATCTGGACAATAAGTGGCTGGACTCTATGCATGGTACATGCTCACAATGAAGGATTCATGACTGGATATGAACTGCACTACTGCAACAAAGTGGAGGAATCAACCACAGGTGGAGGGTACAGGGAGGGGTTGGGAAAATACCAGAGCCTTTAAAACTGTCATTAAAAAAAAGAAAGAAAGAAATGAATGCCATCATTCCACCATCAAAAAAAAACTAAAATAAAAACATTACAGGGACAGCAGTGAGCTAGTGAGCTATGCACATGCTGAATTTGGTGAGAACTCATTGAACTCAGTGCACTGCACTGGTCCTACAGGAAAATAATACCAACTACGGCATTGTACGGGTCAAAATAGGCCCATGTGGCCTTCATACCAAATAGCCAGTAGGTTCCAGCAAGATCAGCACCACTAACATCCTAGCTATAGAGGACACCTGGTGTCTCCCTAATCCTGGGACCTGCTCCAAACAGAAGTGCGAGAAAGGTTGGACAGGCAATGGTGCAGCCTCAGCATGCTGTAAGGAGGTGGAGAGTGCTGAGTCACGAGCTGGGGCTACAGAAACCATGCTGGAAATCTAACATAAGAACCCAGACCTGGAACTCACTGGAGGGAATGGCACAAGTGACTGGAAACAAAGAGTCGTGTACCAACTGCAATAAGTAAAATTGAACTGTAGACCTCAGGGTGACACAGCTTGGAAACATGCCCCAAGGAGAAGAATCTCATAACCAGAAGTACAATGACCAAGAGCAAAAGAAGACACAGAGGCACAAGGGATATTACTGAAGATTCCCCTGCAAAGGAACAAAACCCTTTGCCAACCTCAGAGTTAACTGAGGAAGACATTGAGAAAATGGGGGATACAGAATTCAATACACTTGTTATAAAACTTCTTATTAACAATGAGAAGCACGTAAAGCAGGCATTCAAGGAATTCAAGGGATATGTCACACTGGAAATGAATCAAATGAAAGGTGATATATCAGAAACAAAGAACACAGTGGAGCAAACTAAAAGTACAGTGGAGAGTCTTCAAAACAGAATGAACGAGGCAGAAGAAAGATTCTCAAAATTAGAAGAGATTTCCTGTCACCAGGGGCAAACAAACAAAAAGCTGGAAGCCACGCTAGATCAAGCTAAAAGTAAGTATTCAAGAATAGAAAGACACTATTAAAAGGCCAAATGTAAGAGTTATGGGAGTCCCAGAAGGTGCAGAAAGAAAAGCTGGGTTTAAAATTGCATTTAATGAAATAATAAGGGAAACTTTCCCTAATCTAGGCAAACAATTGGGAAACAGCATCCAGGAGGGGCACAGAACTGACAACAGACTTGATCAAAAGCGATCTCCACCACAACACATTATCATCAGGCTCTCTTCAATTGAACATAAGGAAAGGATCCTTAAAGGTGCACGTGAAAAAAAAATCAATTGACATATAAAGGAATACCAATTAAACTCACAGGAGACCGCTCACAAGAAACTCTATAGGCCAGAAGAGAATAAAGTGACATATTCCAGATTCTAAACGCAAGTAATTGTTGGCCCACAATAACGTACTCAGCAAAGCTTTCCTTTGTCTTTGAAAATGAAATAAAATTCTTCCACAGTCAAGAAAAGTTGAAAGAATATGCCTCTACCAAACCTGCCCTACAAATGATACTTCAAGATGCTCTCTTGACAGAGAAAAGGAATAGCGCCCACCATAACCAAAGGCAAACGCAAAGATCATCCCAGTACAATGATAACAGAAGACTAAATCAATGAACAGCCCATTGCTAAAATGAAAGGACCAAATGAATACCCACTCATATAACCCTGAATATAAACAGCTTAAACATATCAATCAAACATCATGGACTAGCAGACTGGATTAAAAACAAAACCCGTCTATTTGTTGCCTACAAGAGACATATCTCACCAACAAAGATCAGCAGAAATTGTATCTCATGGATTCTGATTTTTTATTAGTTCCATCTCTTCAAAACACTTTCTTTTCATTAAATTGCTCAATGACTCATAGATCATACAGTAGCATCATTATCTACAAGAAGGTTCTTGATTTTCTTTTCCATTTCTTCAACAACACATTAGTCATTCAGTAGCATGTTATTTATCCTCATGGTGTTGTTTATTTTTTTCTTCCTGTTGTTGATTTTGTATTGTGGCTTTTCACTTAAGGGAGTGTATAGTAACTGTGTAATTGAGACTACCATATCCAGATGTGAGGACACAATGCAGTATGTGTCTCTACTTCCAGATAAAGATGAACTCCCAATGAAACTGTTAACTATATCTTGACAATAGGATGCTGGACTCTCTGCCATTGTCCATGCCTACAATGATGAACATATGACTGTGTATGGGGAACTGTACTATGGTAATGATATAGGGGAACTCAGTGAGGGCAGAGGTAATTGGAGAGGGGATAAAGGAAATCCCAGGGCCTATAGAACTATATCATTAAATGATAATAATAAAAAGAAGTAAAAAAATTTTTCTAAAATCTATGAATGATTTTAAAATGTCCTGCTTCTAAAAGGGCATTTAAATAACTGTCCTCTATAAAACTTGATCATAAAATAAAATAAATCAGCAAAGGTAACAGTCCAACTAAATTAACTTGAACAAAATGGTAGTCTTATAAGATATACCTTCCACCCAGGAAAAAGTGACATCACCACCATTACAACAAAGTAGCTTAACAGCATTGACTTCAAGTTTGCATCTCAAGGATTTCCAGTCTAGAAATAGAGAACAAGTCTGCTTGGCATGAGAGTACTATATTTGTTTGGACAAAATATTGGGTTCTTCTTGAACAAGATAATATGAATGTCCATGATCCAAAATGATAGGTAATATTGAGCTGCTGGGCTACTTAGATGCCTCCTCTGCCCCTAAGAAAAGGCAGAGGCAGGCTCTTCATCCCGTATCGGAGTGCCTGACTTAAAGATCCAGCTACACTGCCTAACCCAGCTTCCCACTAATGTGCACCCGAATGCACCCGAGTGTCCCTGCTAACGTGCACCTTCAGGTGAGGGTGCGAGCAGGTGGGTCCCTGCCACCCACATGAGAGATCAAGATTGAGATGGAAGCTCCTGCTTTAGCCTGGCCCAGCCCCAGCTATCACAGGTGTTTGCGGAATGAACCAGTAATTGAGAGATGTCTGTCTTTCACTTTCAAATAAATATAAGCTGATAATGTTTTTTAAATGCAGTTGGCTCAATAGTAGTTAATTAATATGTCAAGATCAAACACCTGGCATCCCAATTCTCAGGAAAAATATTTATAAAGAGCAAGCAAGGAAATGGATTTCTTAAGAAGCAATGATTATGCCCCTAGCCAAGGGATTTGTAAAAGATTCGGATCATATTCTGGTGTTCTTTCAAAACATTATTTGTTAGTTAAGACAGAGGATTAGAAACTAGATATACCTACAATATCAAGAAGTGAGAAGTAATAACAGATAGCTGCAATTTAAAAAAAATGAAGCAAGAAGAACTGTAAAAATATGGTAATTGGATGAGTTTTATTATGGCAAAAAAGTAACATGAATTACACTGTTATTTTCTTTTTCATCAGGTATTAGCTTGCTGCAGCCCCATTTGTCTTGTTTTGATTTTGCTGCCTATATATTTGATATCTTATTCAAGAAACTACTGCATATTCCAATGCCATAACTTTTCCCCCTACACTTTGGTTTACTGCTTTTTCAATTCTTACACTTAGTTCTTTATGCTGAGTTACTTTTCACTTGTGATATAGGACAAGGGTTTGTCTTCATTTTTCATTCTTTTGCACGTGGGTTTTCAGTTTTCCCAGCATCACTTATTGAAGATACTATCTTTTCTTCTTGTGAATGATAATTGGACCATATATACAAGGATTTGTTTCTGGGCTCTGTCATCACTGTTGGTCTCTTATGTCTAACCTTTTATCACTGGGGTGTTCTTTTATTATTATCAATATAGCTTTCTAATGCATTTCAAAATAAAGAATTGTAAGAACTCCAGCTTTATTTTCTTTTTCAAAATTTTTTTTGCATATTAGAGATCCCTATTCATGCAAAAATGTCATTGAGATTTTGACAAGAATTGCACTGAATCTATAGATTGCGTTCAGTCATATAGAAATTTTAACAATATTATCTTTCAGTCTATGAACACAGAATGCCATTATATTTATTTGTATCTTCTTTAATTTCCTTTGGTAATGTTTTGTAGTATTCACTGTACACATTGTTATCTCTTTGGTTAGGTTTTCTCTTTCAATACTATTATAAACGAGTTTTTTCCCCCTAACTTTCCTTTGGGTTGCTCATTGTTAAAGTATAGAAACACAAATGCGTTTTAAAGTTGATTTTTCTAGCCTGCAACTTTGTCAAGTTCATGTATTAGTTTCAACAGTTTTATGAACTCTTTAGAGTTTGCTTTGTATATCTTGTTATCTTATGAATAATTTTATTGCCTTCCTTTCAAATTTAGATACTTTTATACCTTTTACTACCTAATTTCTCTAATTAGGAATTCTAATAGTACATAGAATAGAAGTGGTAAGAGTGGGCATCTCCTTGTTTTATTAAGATAAGATGAAAACTTTCATTTTCAGTATCAATTCAGTGTTAGCTGTGGGATATTCGTAAATTGCATCACTGAGGCAATTTTCTCCTGCTCCTGGTTTATTCAATGTTTCTGTCATAAAGGATGCTGGATTTAGTTAAATGCTTTTATGCCAAGTTGATCTTATCCTGTATTCTGTTACTGCAATATATTACATTATTCTATCCCTGCATCCCAGAAATGAGGTGATATAATCTCACTTAGTAGTCATATACAATGTTTCTAACATGCTGTTGAATTCAGCTTACTATTGCTTTCTTGAGGATTTTTCATACTTAGTCAATAAAGGTGGAGAAAAAGAGACACAGAATAGAGAAAGAGAGAGCACGCTTTTCTATCCACTGGATCACGTCTCATGCCCACAACAGCAGGGGCTGGGCTTGGGTGAAGCCAGGAACCAGAAACAAGCCAGCTCTCCCACGTCAGTGGCAGGAACATGGCTCTGCAGCACCTGAGTGGGAAGCTGGGTTGCCAGAAGTAGCCAGACTCAATCCCAGATGCTCTGATGTGGAAGACGGATGTCCCAGGAAGTAGCTAAATCTGATGCCCTCTAACACAGCCACCCCTCTAATGATTTTTAATATAGGAGAAAACACACTTCAGCCATGACAGAATCTGCCACTCTAACAGTAACGAGTTGAGTTTATAATGATGACCTTGAACCATCCAGGAAGTTATTTTAACTTCCTCCTTAACAAAGTAGGAACGTACAACATTGCTTCTAACAATAATGGTTAAATTCTATTAAAGTTCATTAGTAAAAGAAAACATACCAGTTACCTGGAAAGTTCCTCTGAATGTTGGACTAGTAAGATAAAACCATCTGGGTCTCTCAATGCTTTTGTGGCACTGCCTTGCAACACGGTTATTCTGAAACCCAGAGAACACCACAGAAACCTGGCTTATCGCATGTGGTTTTGTTTTTCTTTATTTCTCGTGTGTGGTCTTAAACCTAGAGCCGCAGTTCATTATACAACATCTTTCAATGTGAGAGCGCTCACCACTCCTGACACAGTGCAGAGTGATGGGAAACCTACCTGTTTCGAGGGCTGCCCCTTTGGAGCTGAGAGTGATTTTGTGCACTTGTTTAGAAAGCATTAAATAGAAATCACCCATTAGTACTTCCATCTAAAACTACAACAGCAATTTTGGAATACAAGGAAAAGAGAATTATTTGGCTTCTGAAATGAATTCTCTTTTTTGTTTTTGCTAACTCTTCTGTCTCTCTCTCTGTTGATGGTATTTACTGTTTGGTTGCTAATGCAGATTTTAGTCTTTAAAGCTTTTAACCTTTCATCTTGGATAATTCAAATGGGTTTAAGAAATCTCTTTCACTTTCCCAAAGTCCAAAAATTGATCTTCAATCAAATTTTCTTTCAAATGGCCCAAACACTTTGTTTCCCCCAGGGTACTCAGAATCTCTGGCTCCGTGAGGCCTCTGTCGTAGAAGTGCGCGTATTAGACTCGGATTTTTTTTTTCCTTCTGGCTTGTGCTTTCTTCCTTATCCTCTCTTCCTTCTCCCGTCTTCCTCCCCTCACTCCTTCCTTCTTTCTTTTCTTTCCGTCTTTCTAACTCCCTCTATATATCCTGATTTTTTCGTGGATGTTAGGGTGTTAGAGAGATAATACTTGGATTTGGAAACTGAAGTGATAAAGTTGTAGGATGAAGTATATTTCAAGAAGTCACACCCTTTGGGTTTTTTATTTTCTTGTTTGGCTTATTATTTGGTTTTATGGTTTGGTGTGATATGGTGTGGTATGGTGTGGTTTGGTTGTTGTAACAGATTTAGTAGTTCACATATTCTTTGTAATCCTGAAACGCTGGACTTTATTTTTTTCACATGGTTTATATTTCTCCACCAGTAAGATAAACTTTGCTACACATTTTGGTGAAAATATTAACTGTGAAGTTATCTCCCTTCGTGGCAAACAGCTTAATTGGGTAGTTTGATTTTCCTCTTGGCCTTCAGAAGATCCCAGTGTACCAAGATCAAGTCCAATTTAAATTCCTTTATATAATAAATTCTTCAGTGATGCAATAACTTAAGCCTATTTCCAGTAATATTGAAGTTGCGGAAACACCACGTCTTTTCATCTTTTCTTTAAAAAAAGATGCTTTTCCCAAAAATTAGCAGCACATTTGCTCAAATATAGCATCCTTGGGTGTTTCTTTGGAGTTTTAATTATATCCATCTTTTTATAAAAGGATTTTGAGGTAGAGCCTAGCACATTCCATTCACGCACTGCAGTGATTAATTCCTATTGCTGCTCAGTCACTTGTTACTTTATTTTTAGGGGCAAATTTATAGCAAGGCCGGGATCACATGTACAATGGTATTTGAAGTATCTGCAGCTGCTTACATAGCAGAAGTTCCAAGCTGCATTCCTGTTGTGAATCGTAGGTTTGTGAGGACGGGACCAAAGTAGCGAGAAGAAAAAAATTAATCTGATGGAAGTGTGCACACAGATAAATCTCCGAAGGACTCTCAGCAGGCACAATTAGGGACATCATGTCTTATTGAGAAGATGTCACCTTCCAAAAATGTTATTCACAGCTGATCAAGCATATTTTTCAAAGAAGTACTTATTCCATTTGTGAATTTGCGTGTAGAAGTGCACATACATGTCACACAGACAAACACAAATACAGGTGTCTGTTTATTTCTCATGTAGATGACCCAGTAGATTCTTCACAGTTTTAAAATTCACTGATCCGTAATTCTCTGTCATATTCCATCGAGGACTGCCTCTGGACCGTCGGCACTGAAGCCATCTTAGTGAGAAGTTGCTGTCTGTGTTTTGGTAACAGATTTAGCAAGATGTCTCCAATCTATTTACTGCAACATGCTTTGCATCCATTTTGCTCAACGCACAACAAAGTGATTATGCACAAAAGGAAAGTTAAGCAGTCAGACCCACAGTCAGATTGCTGGGTTTGAATTTTGCATCTTGGCTCTATTTTTTTTTTTTCCTGAGTAACTCTGAGCAATTTCCTTCATTTCTCTAAGCCTCATTTTTTTTTCTCTCTCCTGTCTGTCTTACAGAGCAGTTGGATGGATCAACTAACACACCTAAAAATGCATAGGACTGTTTGGGTCTCTTAATAAGCCCTTGGTAAAAACAAACTCCTTTTTTACTGTTCTGGGGGAGAGAGGAATAGTGCTTAGGTAATGCTCTTGACTGAGTTTAGGAAAGAGTATGGCCATGTAGGAACAGGTGCATTATGCAAATGAGCATGTGTCTCTCCAAATTGTATTCACCAGAACACTTAAAATTCCTTAGTTATGGAATTGCCTTTGGGAATGAAGGCTTCTTGAGTGAAGACGGCCTCCATCTCAAGGGAAAAAAGGATAATTGTCTCAAATGGAGAAAAAAAAAGTACTTATGAAAACTTACTAGAATTCATTCAGTGTGTCTGTATTCAGAAATTATACAGAGGAAAGTTTATGCCTGTAGATGAAAAATGATTATGTGGCTCAGAACACAAAATCATTTAAAAGTAACTGAAATATGCTGCTAGTTCACTTGGATAAGCCCTGCGAGGCACAGAAATTTGTTACTTCTTTCACAGATACATTCCAAGGAACTTGGTGATACTATGTACTTAACTAATTTTCTACTAAAGGAACCAATTATATGTAACATCAGGGAAATTATTCAGAACCTGGCTAAAATCTATCAAGAAAAATAATGTACTGTGTCTGAGTTTTGAGGATGAAGGCTATATAGATGGATATTGGAAGGGATCATTTTACAGGAACAAGGAATAGCAGAAATCAAAAGTGCTTAATGTAGGGCAGCTTTTGGTTGGGTTATCGCTGCCCAACAATAGTGCTAGACACCATTATCAGAGTATTTTTCTCCCACAATAATATGGAAAAAAAGTCACATTATTCAACTCAACATTTTTTTCTTTTTTTCTTTCAAATTAGGCCCAAATTCCATAAAAGATGGACACTTGTAAAGGAACAGGAAAGTTGGGAATATCTAAAAGACTAAAAGAATGCAATGTCGAATGGTTTTTTTTCACTAGGTAGATTGGGGCAACAGAAATTATTTAGGAGTCAGCCAACACGGGCAACTGCCAGAGCTAAACAATGAAGAAACTGATGTGACATTGGCCCATCAGAACTGAAGGCAATAAGCATGACCTCTGTGCCCCATGGGCAGCTGGGGAAAGATGGAATCCAGAATCAGAATTTTCAGTTGATACCAGCTCTTGAGTGATAGCTCCTGTGAATATCCAGTCCCATCCACACAGATAGCATCATCACATATAACCATGACATCATTTATCATGGTAGAAAAGAACTATCTCAAGGGAAGGCTTTCTAAAGAAAAGATGAACTTGATAGCTTAGCAAAGCAGCTTTTTCCTTACTATTTGACAGTAGATTCAATAAATGAGGTCTCATTAAAATAACAAATCATAATAATGGATGAAGCTGGGGGCATGTGATGCCTTAATATTCTTTATCCTAAGAGGCAGTTTATATTACCAGCCAATCCCAAGAAGTTTGAAGAACTTTATGCTTTCCCATTGGACCAAAGAAAATTATGTCCACCTTTAAGGCATTTCATTGTTTTCAACGATGGATGAATAAATACATGAACAATGCAGTCTACCTACGCTCCATTCAACAACATAAAGGGTTTGCCTGAAAACTTGTCTCTTCAGCTAAACACCCAGTCTTGGACCATGATACAAACAGATGTCATGCCACTGTAATCATGTTGACATGTTTTTCTTTAGAAAGTACATGGGGAAGGGATGCCTTTAAATATCTATTATAAAAGATCATGAAAAACTGAGCCTGTATTTTTATTTTTTGTCTTTAACTGAATTTTCTGCAAAATTTTTGAAGCTTCCCCTCTTTGCCCTTCATCTTTATAGAATTCTGCAAGATGAAAATGCTTTAATGACTGTTGAGAAACATTTGCTTCTGCCTTTCTACTACAACTTCAGTTGTAGTCACACCATTTTGTTGGACAGCACTGGCACGTCCAAAGGCACTTGGGGAGTCTTTCTGAGGCAGATTCTCACAGGATGTTAGGGCCACAGACAACTCCTACCCCACCCCAAGCACAATTTGGCAATATCTGGGAGACCTTTGTGGTTGTCACTCCCAGGGGCTTGTTATTAGCATACAAGGGGTAGAAACCAGGAATATTGCTAAATAAGTCAATACACACAAGGCAGGCCCCCACAACAAAGAATCACCCAGTCCCTAATGTCAGTAGTGTCATGACTGAGAAACCCTGGGTCAAGGGGAGAGTGCACGCAGGACAAGCTGTTTGAATTCCATGGATCTGTTTCTTTGAAGAAAACAAATGGCACTAACATTCTTTGTGCTACTCCTCCCATGTTGTTATACAAAGAGGTAAGACTGTATCTTAAGATGCGCTGCTGGTGGGAAGTGGGGAAGGAATAAAGATGCTCTGTGAAACTCCTTAGACATGGAAACCTCTTAAATGGAGGACTGAATTCTCATCAAGTCAGAAGAGACATCTCTTTGTTAGTTCACTGAACCTTCAAAAACTACTACTATGTACAAATTGCACACCCACGAGCAAAGAGAAAAAGCCTTAGACTAGGAAACAGGAGTCATCCATTGGCAACTTGCACAGTCCTTCCACGTTGGCCTCATGACACAACTTCATTATTAATAGTCTTCTTTCCCTGCAAGGACAGGGGACTAATCCTCATCCTTGGTTCCACGCTTACCTGCCCAGAGCGCTACAAAATGTTTGATATTATGTACTTCGTGAATTTTTTTGTAAAATCATAAGTACATACATTCCTTAAAACAATCGATCTCTGCTATATAGTGTCCTCAAACTTCACAGATGCTATCACAGTTACTTCATTTTGCAATTCAACCTGTTAGATACAACAGGCTGGCTCAAGGCCTGTATCTGGTCAAAGAGAAGGAAAAACAGAGCCTCCTGCTGGCTGGCCATCTGGAGAAACTGCTTCTAGATGTCCCCAGCAGGCCACCGTCTAGCAGTTTAGTCCAGCTAGCTAGTAATGATCACACCACTGCTCAGCCAGCAACAGCTGCCGGGCAGTTGGCCATCACCCTGACTCTAACCTTCTTAGGACCCGCTGTACTATGCTAGGAAGGGAGTGGCAAGCAGGCAATGTGGGGAAAACCCTGGGTATGGAAGGTGACGCCAGGGCAAAAGCAGTAAGAAGGAATAAGAAAAATGACTGTTAAACACACACACACACACATACACACACCCCAAGGTCTCTTCATTTGCTAGGACCAAATTTGGGCTAATAACTGTAGAATGAAAGAGCAATTAGTATATCCACATGTTTCATTTTGTTTTGTTTATCCTTTCATTTCAAAAGCTGCTTATTTTATTGCGCATTGATTCAGGTCTTGATTACAGGTTATTGATGGACATTAATAAATGTCTACATTTTATGAGTATGCTTGAATTTCACAAGTCCTGAGTGAAATTCAAGGCAGTCAACACTCCCAACTGCTCACATTTCTGATAAAGGCCTGAAGCTTTACTTAGATTAACCCACAACACATAGCAATTATAATTCAAGGGTAAATGGTAAGGGAGTTTATTAATTCATTAATGGTACAGCTCAACTACAGACATCAGCTTTTCAAATATATTTCCAACAGATATATTGTTTTAAAAATTTCAGCACCCAATCCCTATAATTTTTCTATAAAGAAATGACTCTTGACCTTGTGTAAAGCTCCCCTCCACAGCTTTTTCTAGTGGTACCTTTATTCCTAAAGTTGATTCTCTTAAAATGTTCCCAAGTCTCTGAAACACACAGTATTAGGCATTTATTATCTAGGATCAATGAGCGTGATAAAAATTGCAGCAACTGAGAGAATATAGTTTACTTCTTTTCAACTTTATTGTTGCTTTCCTTGATCCTCTTTTCAATTTGACATTTTAACAGCTTGAAAAATACAGATTACAGAGGTTGGGCTGAAACAGCAAATGTTTTCTCAACTAATCCCCTAAGAATTAAGCCATTTAATTTTAGTGTACAGAAAAAAGTGATAAATTGCTTGGAATTACACCTAAAAAATGTAAACCCTATATAGGTTGTTTGCAAAATGATTGTGGAAGAGCAAATATGAAAAGCAAATGTGAAAATATTCTTTGGGCATTGGCTTACCTTGTTGGTTAGGAAAACTATTTGTACCTAAATGCCCACATCAAGCCTTTAGTGTGAGGTGCTCAGTCAATTCATGTCAACGCAAGATGAAATCTGACTTTAAAAAAAAAATCAAATTATCCCAGTAATTTGGCCAAAGGTTACTGTTTAGTCCCATTGAATTGCTATGTTAAATATTATTCATCTCATGACAGGGAACAACTTTAATCTCAGTTTATTATGTATGAACTGTTACAGCCAAGGGCCAAAGGTATCAAAACCCAAGGCCAAGAGCACTTGTGAACAAGTGTGGTAAGCTATTTCTTTAATAGACTTGGTAGGCAAATATAATAAAATTCAAACATCCATTCCCCTCAATTCCCTTCATGTAGCTTTTAATTCCAGAAGGGACATTCCAGGGATGGAACAAATGACCAGTGTTTTGAAATCTTTATAAAAAGGACAACATGCGTTATTGCCTTTACTCAACCCACTGCAAAACCCAGAATTATATCATTGTATTAGTGCACTAAACAAATTTTAAGAAAAGATCCACATGATTTCTGCTGTGTCCTGGACCGAACTGGGTCATGGACTGCTACTCTAGGGGCCTTCATTTGCATAAAAGTAGTCATATCCCAGGGGCACAGACTGTTCCCAGGTGTCTTAGAGTATATCATGAGATCTGCCATCATGTGTTACTCTAGCCCACAATGTTTGTTACTTCCTTAAAAGATAATTTTTACAAGGTGTAAAATAGAAGTCACTCAAACCTGAAAACGTAAGTAATTAGACATCATTTTGTAATTCCGAGGACAGTAAGTCTTCAGTTTTAGAATTGTTGAGAAATCTTGATTACAGGGTCAACATCCACAGCAGATGACGGTAAGCCACAAACTCTCATTTTTATCTTCCTCAGCACACACTCTGATAATTTTTTTTTTAGTTCGTTAAGCTACTTTATTCATTTAATTTTCCCACAATTAAGTTGTAAAATAATTGCTGTGATCATTAAAGAGTCCATATACTTTATGAATTCGAGGTATTTTGCAATCATCTATTTTACAAAGTACATTGTTCTGTATATCAGCATTCATCATGTCTTATGTTAATCTAAGAGCTATGTTCTACACAATCAGATTAAAAAGTGAAATTTCAGTTTTAGAAGCAAAGGTCACTCCTTATAAAAAGTATACTACAATTTTGTTCATGTCTTTTTGATCTTTTGGCAGTCTGAATGTGCCATCTTGATTTTATTAGGAGCCAAAAGAATCCCAGAGTAGACGAAGGGAAGTGGGTTTGCAAGGTGCCATTTACAGAGCTTGTGGTCTGATAGCTTGTGGTGATAGATCTGGGATCTGTTGTTATTGAAGGCATCCAAGTTTCAAAATAGCAACCCTAACTGCTCAGCTAGAAATGGGCTGATCGTTCCAAAAGTGTGAAACAAACCCAGGAGACTACAGATGTCAAGGCAAAGATCTACAGAGATCTTCACATTATCGGGGGGCATATATTGTATGTGTGGAAATATCAGAACATTTCCTTTCTTTGTCCACAGACACATCTTACAAACTCCCTCATCAAAAAAGAAATGTAGATCCCTGAGTTCACATGTGTTTTCTCTTACGCTTGGGAAGAATTCTTGGCCTACGTTTTTTTCTGCTGAGGTCTGACACCCTTCTCTACCAGATCCTATTGAGAGAATAAAGGCAGGGATGGCCCTCCTTTTTCCAAACTTTGCCAAGCCATTGTGGAGTTGGGCACATCTTGAAACTGTAATATACAGTGCATAAAAAGCACAAACAAGAAAGCCACCTAAAGCATTGTTCTTGTGTTTTCCAACCTAGGCCCTGTTGGACTTGAATCTGCAACAAGTGGTCCTTTCTCCTGAATGATCTCTTAATAAATCTCCCACCTCCACCTCAAGGATGGCCAGGAACTATGTCTTCACCCCATCCTTCCTTTGGGAGAGGCAAACCTCCTTCTATCTCAGATCTGGGGTCTGTTGTTACTGAAGACACCCAATTGTCAAAATAGCAGTCTTAACTCTGCTCAGCTAAAAACAGGCTGATCATTCCAAAAACATGAACTAAACCCAGGTGACAAGTTTCTGTCCCAAGTCCATCTAGCAACTAGCAAAATCAAGCAGCACCTCCAGCCCTTGATAAGAACTTTGCCAGATCTTTTGTTAGAGAGGAAGAAGATGGACTTCCAGCCCATGTGCCAGAGTGAATATGGAGACTATGCCCGATGCACTCAACCTCAGAGAGATACAATTGATTTTTTTTTAAAGAACTGTCAACTAAAAGAGATAAGACACCTCAGGCAGCCATAGTATTGTTTCTAGGGAAAGAATGGTCTGACATCACATTAAGGCAGGGTAACTTTCCTAATAACCTGACTTTGAAATTGTCCCTCTCAGTGAAATGACCCTGAATTGCTGAAAGAGTGTTAGACACTTCCTATATCCTCATTTCTCCCAACAGATTCTTATGCCATATGAATAACATGTTGGCATGTAGGTGGGTAAAGAGTACATGGTTAGACAAACAGACACAGCCTTTGTTTTGTTTCTCTGTCCGTTGGAAACCAGTGCTCCCCTTCTCCAATTCATGTATTTTGTTTGATAAACCAGTTGAATTAACCCTTCCTGACTGCAGTGGTTGGTCAGAGGATCTCTCTCTCTCTCTCTCTCTCTCTTACACACACACACACACACACACACACACACACACACACACACACACACACACCACTTCTCTACTGAAAGATTTAGCCACAAAGTATTACATACACCTGACCCAGTGGAGTCTCTCTCTTTCCAGGTTCAGTGGGACATCATTCCATCATTCCCTGAATAAGATGGAGGAAAAAGACAGGAAAGTTTTTTGAGTTCCCAGATGCAGTTGCTTCCTTGTCTATTCTGCCTAATCTGGCATGGTATTTGGACTGTTTTTAACACGTATGTGTATGTATGTATGTGTGTAGGTATGTATATGTGTGTGTGTATTTTAAAAGACAGAATTACACAGAGGAAGATGCAGAGACAGAGAAACAAATCTTCCATCTACTGCTTTACTCCTCAAATAACCACAACAGCCAGGTTGGCCCAGGCCTAAATCAGAAGACAAGAAGACTCAACACAGCTACTCTTCTCCATGCAGCTGAGCCTCTGTTTCCACCATGGACCATAACAGCCTCCTGGAGACCACCCACAAACCCTGCCTCCCTTGGAGCTTCCGCCATGTCCTGCCTTGAGATCCACCGCTACTCTATAAAAAGCAAGGGCAAGTACCCCTCCTGAAGTTACCTGCACTCATGTCAATGGGACCATCTCTTTGCCTTTCAGTAAGCCCTGCTTTTCTGCTCAATTCTAGCTATGTCTCTTAATTGTACTCATATACACAGAGAGACAAGAACTTGAACTAGGTCTGACTGAGGGTCTTTCTCAGCCCAGCCAGGGTTCCTGATCTCCACAACATAACACAGGGTCCCTGTCCCTATCACCTTTGGGAGTTGGTGGCTCAAGCACCTGAGACCCTGCCACGCATGAGGGAAATCCTAATGATGCTTTGACTTCAGATATACAGAGAGGAGGAGAGAGAGAGGAAGATACTCCATCTGATGATTCAGCCCCCAAGTGACCGCAATGGCTGGTGCTGCGCCAGTCCAAAGCCAGGAGCCAGGAGTTTCCTCCAGGTTTCCCACCTGGGTGCAGGGTCCCAAGGCTTTGGGCTGTCCTCAACTACCTTCCCAGGCCACAAATAGGGAGCTGGAAGGGAAGTGGAGCTGCCAGGACCAGAACTGATCTCCATATGGGATCCAAGCATGTTCAAGGCGAGGACTTCAGCTGTTGGGCCACCATGCTTGGCCCAATAAATCACATTTTTAAAAAGACTTACAGAAGGTAGAATGAAAAGGTAAGTTTATTTTGATAAAGAAAAGCTTGAAATAACATGTGTTTTCTATGAAGTTTTTCAAGCTCCCTTATATCTTCAAAATATTATCATTTCAACATGTAACTAATGAAAAGTACCACTAAGTTATTTTCCCTTCTTCATTTCCAGTGTCTTTGAAATTGTGGTCGGTACTTCACCCTCATAACTCACTTCAGTCCAAACTGGACACAGTCTCAGAAGCGCAGTAGCCACACATGGGAAATGACACCACCCTGGAGAGCACAGTTCTACGTTATCCTAACTCCCAAACTATACAGAGTTGAGTATCCTGTCACTCAGTGATGACATGTGACTCCCCATGGGTGGCTGGCTATCACCCAGCACACTCCCTGCCTTTGCAGCTGCAGACTGGGAGACTCAGGGTTAAGGGTTGAAATACAAGTGCTCCTACCACCTTCCAAAACCAGCTCACAGTGCAATCCACTTTAGTTCAATGTTGAGCTGTTGTTCTCTCTTCATTCCTGCAAAACCCAGTCATGTCCCAACAGCAGGAGCTTCAACCCTTCTACCTTCATTTTTTTTCTAAAAGGAAATCTCTAGAACCCAAATGAAACAACAGAGATGTAGCTTCAAAGTCTCTGAACACCCTATTTCAAAACTCAAAAGTAGACTGTACAGTCAAAGCTTCTTTCAAGCAGAAAAACATGGTTTTACAGTCTGCTGCAAGACTGCACTACCCTTGTCACAAATGTTTGGCTTTCCCAACTAGCATGGGTTTGGAGCAAGAGAAGAGAAAACTTCCTGGCCGTTGCATGTGACTGCTGGAATAAAATGCTACGTCTAATGACAGCCAGAGAAACAGTGGATGCCTTCGAAAGACCCTCGTGCTGAAGTTAGGTTTCCAGAAAACCATGTATCCAAAAAGCATGAACATTATGGATGGCTTTGGGTTTCCCAGGCCAGATGAAGGAGATCGCCTCACCTTCAGAGCGGTGGGAACAAAGACCTGCCACAGCTTCCTCAGGGGCGAGCTGCTGAAGGATCCCAGGCCTACATCTCTCTTTTAAGGTACAAGAGATTTTCATGAAAGAACAAGATCCTAAGGGAAAATCCCACATTAAGGGATCACTCTGGGGTGAATTCCAATACGCTGGACAGAAAGGTGGAGGAAGAGAAAGCATGAAAGGGAGAAGGGTTAACGCTCATGTTTCCCATCACAGAACAAGAGCTCTGAGCCCCGGGTGGAATCCTGAGACCTGTTGACTTCCGCAGGCCACACGCAAGATCACATTCAAATCATTTCAATTTGATGAGAATGTGTTTTTCTTTCCTTTTTTTTTTAAGACCTCTAGAGAGAGAGATAACATCCTCTCAGTAAATTATTCCCTGATTTGATAACACTCAAGCCAATGAACCTGAACTCCATGTGATTCATGCTCCTACCACTGCTATTTCCAGCCCATCTACGCTTTCCGCACTGGATCTCTGAGTTCCTGTTAAGCGCCAGGGCCCATCTTGGAGAGACCTAAAGATGAGCAAGTGTGCCTCTGGGCTTCAGACCCTCACAGTTCAGTAAGGATAATGAACCTCCAAGACACACAATCCCAATCCCAAAGAGTGCCAAGAGGAACAAGAGGATGTGCTGGGACACACAGGAGGAAACTCTTTGTCCTCAAGAAGAATGGAGAACAGCTGGCTTCCATCCCTCTTGTTTGTCCTGGCTAATCTCTCTCTTCTTCGCCTTCTATTTGCTCTTTATATCATTTCTTAAGGCTGTCAATATTTTGAGACATATGGAAGACACCATATGAGATGGGAACACATCCTATCTGATAGCATGGTGTTCACAGCCTCAGTAACTAATGTCCCACACACTGTTTGGAGACAAGTGTGGCTACTGAATCCTGGCCACCTGCCCAGGCAGTCACTCCATCTGCCTCAGAACTTTCCCTTCTTTTCTGCCAATCCTGTGTCCTACCTGTTATGTTAATTCTGACACCAGAGATCAAAAAAGGATTGGACAGTATATTATTTAGCCATTTAACACCAAAGAACATCACCTCTCTCTCCTGTTCTGTGTGCTTCTTTGACTTCATAGGAGTCACACCTGACCCTCACTCTCTCTGATGTGCTTGTCTCATTTCTACTGACAGTGGTAATATTTCCTATTCATTTCTGTCTTCCTTGTTGCCAAACTGCATGGCTCTTAACAACAATAATGTCTGCTTTATCAGAAAAAATTAGAAATAAGACTCCAAGTAATCAAGGGACTTACCCAAGGCCACACTACTACTGATGAATGAGTAAGAATCTGCACACATATTTGCCCCATGCCCTCTCCTCTAGACTGTGAAAGGTTCCTTGTGAGCCCATAGATCTCGCCAACTACACTGGGGGCTTCTGACTCCTCTCCCATGGTTTGCAGCAGGCAAGTCCTCCTGGTATTCCAGTAACCCAGTTCAGTCTTTCTCTCTTTTGCCCCTTTGGTTGTGTATATGTGTGTGTGGCGGGGGAGGGGGGGGGAGGTTCGGTTAACGCATGCAGAGAACCAAATCAACAGAAGGAAAAGGTAGTAAGGAGAACATAAAACAATACAAATGCCAGCTCAAGGTATAAATCCAGAGGTAGTAAGTGTTCTATGCATAGGAATGCCACTTTCCATTTCTTTAGCAGTAACACAAACCAGAACAATCTTTCTATCATCACGAATCAACAAGATGGTGGCACATCAACCACCAAGCAAGGGATAAGTCCATCAAGTCTGCCTTCCACCTAAATCCTGACAAAGACCTTATAGATCAAAGGAGGTCTATGGATACAAAGGGGTCATAGAAGTCTCTGGAACAAATTCAGGATCCATATAAACCTAAGAAGTAGTATCAGTATCCAACTTCAGGAGGCATAGGAAAGATATCACATCATTGCTAGTTTGTCATTGCTGAGTGTCAAAAGCAAAGGCAGCCAAGGCAAAGTGGGGGTGTTCTGTGAAAGAAAGCAAGATGAACTGATCATGCTGATGGGATTAAGGTGCTTGGAAACAGACACAATACAAAAGGGGTTTTTATCCATCTTAAATGAGTCCAAAATAAATAGTATCTCATAAATAAAAGAACTGTGCCCAGTGGAGTTGGTAACACAGCAAAGTCTAAACAACTATAAATGACATCATAAAATGTGAGGGCGAACTGTTCAGAGTAAAAATATGAAGTGTGAAAGAATCGTAATCCGGAATTAATGCTTTAGGTTTCAATTGACCACTATATTCAGGAGCTTCAATGGCAGACAGAAAAGGCTAAAAAAGTTGAGACTATATGGATTATGAATTAACTTTTTTTTCTCTTATTTATTATTGTTATTAAAGATGTATTTATTTCCATTAGAAAGGCAGATATATAGAAAGGGAGAGAGACAGAGAAGAAGATCTTCCATCTGCTGTTTCACTCCCCAGAGCTGAGTCAATCTGAAGCCAGAAGCCAGGAGCTTCCTCCAGGTCTCCCATGCGGGTGCAGGGTCCCAAGGCTTTGGGCCGTCCTCAACTGCTTTCCCAGGCCACAAGCTGTGAGCTGGATGGGAAGTGGAGCTGCCAGGACATGAACTTACATCCAACAAGGAATCAACGTATTTGCAAGGAGAGGATTTCGCCATTGAGCTATCAAAGTAGGCCCAATTTTCTTCTTTTACCTAAGTATTTACTTAGCACTTACACTGTATTAAGCCATGGAAGTAGTCTAAAGATTTTTAAAGTATATGTGAGGATGGGCATACTGTGCCATTTTAATAAGAGTCATGGACATACATTTTGGTGTCTGTAGGGGTCCCAGAACCAATCTCGCAGAAGCCGAAGGACCACTGAATTACCATATCTGAGAACTGAAGAAGTGCGTTAAATTGCTCAGGGAAATCTAGCCTAGCAAGACTCCATACTTTTTCACTGATAATGATGATAGAAAGCTAGGTTTGAGAGCACATTTTCCAAAGCCAGTGCAGCGGCAAATCCTCCGTCTATGGTACCAGCATCCCATATGGGTGCTCACTCATGTCCCAGCTGCTGCACTTCCAGTCCAACACTCTGCTTATGGCCTGTGGAAGCAGAGAGAATTGCTGAAGTCCTTAAGACACAGCACTCATGTGGGAGACCCAGAGGAGTCTCCTGGCTCCTACCTTTCAACTGGCCTAACTCAGGCTGATTCGGCCATGTGGGGACTGAACCAGCCATTGGAAGATATGTCTTTCTGCAGTGTTGCCTTTCAATAAAAATAAATAAATATGTTTTTAAAAAATAAAGTATGTTGGGCCCGGTGTGGTAGCCTAGTGGCTAAAGTCCTCGCTTTGAAAGTGCCGGCATTCCAAATGGGCACTGGTTCTAATCCAGGCTGCTCCACTTCCATCCAGCTCCCTGCTTGTGGCCTGGGAAAGCACTCTAGGATGACCCAAAGCCTTGGGATCCTGCACCTGTGTGGCAGACCTGGAAGAAGTTCCTGGCTCCTGGCTTTGGGTCGGCACAGCACCAGCTGTTGTGCTCACTTGGGGAGTGAATCATCAGACGGAAGATCTTCCTCTTTGTCTCTCCTTCTCTCTATAATTCTGACTTTCCAATGAAAATAAATAAATCTTTAAAAAATAATAATAAAAAAGCATGTTTTTCATCAATTGATTCTGGACATAAAAAGTATGGGCCCGGAGCGGTGGCGCAAGTGGTTAAAGGTCCTCGCCTAGCACGCCCGGGATCCCATACGGGCGCCGGTTCTAATCCCGGCAGCCCCGCTTCCCTTCCAGCTCCCTGCTTGTGGCCCGGGAAAGCAGTCGAGGACAGCCCAGGGCTTTGGGACCCTGCACCCGTGTGGGAGACCCGGAAGAGGCTCCTGGCTTCGGATCGGCATAGTATCGGCCCGTTGCGCTCACTTGGGGAGTGAATCATCGGACGGAAGATCTTCCTCTCTGTCTCTCCTCTCTGTATATCCGCCTTTCCAATAAAAAATAATAAAAATAAATCTTTAAAAAAAAAAAAAAAAGTAGAAACAGAATTCATGAAAAGTTTAATGCGAGCATTTTGAAACAGTGGATGGCACACAATTTTTGCAATAGCTGATGTAGTATTACAGCTTTCACTCCCACTTCTGGGTAGAAAATTTGATAATGTATATATATAGCGAGAGAAATATACAGATACTAGCGTAGGTAGCTATTATAATTTTCATGTGATTTTTATGTAAAGTATACTGTAATAATATTTTAAGTGAAATGTGACAAGACATTTAAAATGATGAGACTACCAACAGGCTGGCTTGAGAGAACATACAACTTCCTCTGGCTTATAGTCATGTGATTTGGTGGGAGGGAGGAAGGATGTTTTGACACAAAGGTTTGACAGCAGGTCTGGTCTTCTTCCACTGGGAGGGAAAACAGGCTTAACTGAGAGTATACCTCCATGAAACCTCAGTGTACTGAGTCCCCAAAGCGATGCTTGGTGGGAAGGAAGAGCCAGCAAGGTAGTCACACAGCTTTTTTAAAAAATTCAAACAGCTTGGAGGAAATGGGTTTGAGACAAGAGAGAACATGGAGCAGGAGTTAGAGGACAGCAGTGGGGAACAGAAGGGGACGGAGTATCCAGGTTGGCAAGGAACTTAGGACTTTTTGACTCCTCCGTGATGCCACAGCAGTGCACATTCGGCAGAAGGCACATCAGGTGCAGTTTATAGTTGGGTCCTTTCCCAGCACTTTGTCTTGCCGCCGGGCTGCAGCAGTGAGCACAGCTCTCGGTTAGCCCAGGAACACAGGAGAAACGATGGCCACTCTACAGTGTGCTGTAATTGCAAAGTTGTTACACTCAACAGCTTGGCTGTATGAAGTGCATTTTTTTTTAAGATTTTATTTTTATTGGAAAGGCACCTCAGATTTATGGAGAGAAGTATTTCATCTGTTGGTTCACTTCCCAAATGGCCACAACTGCCAGAGTTAAGCCAATCCAGGAGCTTTTTCTAGATCTCCCACGTGAGTGCAGAGTCAAAATGCTTTGGGCCATCCTCTACTGCTTTCCCAGGCCACAAGCAAGAAGTTAGATGGAAAGTGGAGCAGCTGGAACATGAATCAATAACCATATGGGAACCTGGTACATGCAAGTTGAGGATTTAGCCATGGAGCCATCACACCAGGCCCACAAAATGCACACTACACTTTGGATATTTTCAAAAATCACAACTTATATTGACAAACATCAGTATTACATACTGAGTAGCCTACTGAAAAAAAAAAAAACTGTGAGAGGTTCCTAAGAACCAAAGACGAGAACTCCAACATTCTATATTTAAATTGAATGATGCTAAGACTTTGTAAAATCTATTTTTATTTCTTGGAAGGGCAGAGAGACAGACACACTGAAGGCATCCACCTGCTGCCCCATCCATAAATGTCCACAGCACCCAATGCTGGGCCAGGCACACGCCAGAAGCTTGGAACTCCACACAGGTGTCCCGTGTGCGTGGCAGCAATCCAAGCACTTAAGCTATTGCTTGCTGCCTCCCAGGGTATGCGTTAGCAGAAACCAGGAAGCTCGACTTCAGCCAAGACTCACACCCAAGGTCTTCAAAACAAGAGATGCAGGAACCACACATGTCATATGAAGCATTTTACCAAATGCCTGGCCCAGTGCTTTGATGTCAACTTCTTTTACCTAATGAAGCCACTGTGTTGTCCCCAAAATTCCAGCTGATGACTGCTAGCTATACATACTGTATCAGAATGTGGGGGAGGAAGACCGGGACAATGAACTGTGTAGAGTTCACAGTGGGGTAAACCAGCAACACCAGACATGAGTAAATCAGAGACTGAACTAACCCACAGAGGTTGGAGTACAAGACCAGAGCAGCTAGAAAAATGGAAGTGTCCTGTCTCCTCAGGTCCCGAAGACTCTCACGGAGTCTGAACTCTTTGCCTCATACAGGACAAGAGATGATTACCACATCTCAGAGGAAAGGTTGACAAGGAGTAACGTGACGAGTGCAGAATTATAATCTTTCATCAGGATAAACTGAAAATCAAACTTGAAAGTAAAAAATCTGAACTTTAGAAGTCTTCTATGACATTAGCAAAATTAATGTTATCAAATAAAACACAATGTATGAAAGCACATTTATCTAACAGAAAAAAGTGTAATTAATATTCACATGGGCTCATAAAATATGTCTACAAAGAAAAACAACAAGTTATAGATTTATAAATAACTGAAGTACCAAGTTTTCAACAGAAAAGCAAAAGAATATTAATGTTAAAATCTCCAAGTCATAGTACGAAATAAAAGCACTTCCTAGTTAACAAAAAAATACTATCTTCTGGGACTGGAGCTGCGGCCTAACAGCTAAAGTCCTTGCCTTGAACACACAGGGATCCCATATGGGCACCGGTTCTAATCCCAGCAGCTCCACTTCCCATGCAGCTTCCTGCTGCGGCCTGGGAAAGTAGTTGAGGACAGCCCAAAGCCTTGGGACCCTGCACCTGTGTGGAAGACCTAGTGGAGTCTCCTGGCTTCACATCCACTCAGCTCTGGCCATTGCGGCCATTAGGGAATGAAGCAGCAGGCAGATACTTCTCTCTGTCTCTGCTTGTCTCTGTATATCTGATTCCCAATAAAATAAACCTTAAAAAAAGTAATTTAGAGCAACTTAAATATTAGATGAAAAAGAAACAGAAAATCATATCAGGATTATACCCAGTTTTTTTTAATTGTGGTTGATTTAATATTTGCTTGTAAGGGAACTGAATGAGTCAGAACTTCTGGTTAGTGTGAGACCAAGGGTGATTGTGATCCAGCCAGCCAAGAAAAGGAAAAACAACACTGGGGCACGGACAATAGGTTTTGAGATTAGAACAGATCTTCCAGAAAGCCTGGAGCCACAGTGCAAGCAGGAGAAACCAGAAGAGAAAGAAGGAAATGAGAGTAGTAAGAAAAGTCCTTCCTTATGATTCAAGCAATGCTTGATAACCACCTCAAGACTGCAAATCCTGCCAAGCAGCAGGTCCTCTGGGATGCCCAGAGGGAGAAATTCTTCCAGTTCCACAGGACGAGACATCCCAAGGATCTCCCTGCCAATCAGTACGTGACGGGCCACATTCTTATCAAGGACAAAGATTTGGACATTGCTTCCACGAATTCCACCCAAGCTGTTAGCCCCAGAAGGGAGGACAGGAAAGTTCCTTCTCTTTCTTGAATGCCCAATCATCAGCTTCATGTTGTGGTCATCCATGGATAGGTACCATCGCTGAGGCCACTGCTGAATATAAGCTTTAACTGTGTTGCATTTGTCTGCCAACACGTGCTCAGTCCATGCCTCTGCTGCCACCTGTGCCATCAAGCTCAGTAGGGAACATACAGCACATGCTCAAGGAATACTAACGGACAAGTTTTCAAATGGACAGACTAGTCTTGATCATTATCTTCTCCTACTCAAGATCAAGAAACCATAAGCATTTGTCTGCTCTGGGGTGTGGTAAGAGACATCCACTCTGCCCTCTGCTTTCTAAGCGTCATCGCCTTCTATGTGCAATAGAGTTCAAGTATCACCAGAACTCTGTCATATTGCCTCCCAGCTCTAGCTTTCCGGACTGTCTCATCTTCAGCACACAGCAGCATTGACTCCCAGACATATTCCTCTAACTCCCCCCGACCGTCAGAGGAAGGAGGGGGACAGTCATGCAGGTGTGTAGCGCACCACAGGGATGGAGTCTTGAAGAATGAAGCCGGAATCAGCTGACTGCTGCACCTGTCCTCCCTCCTCTCCTGATCTTCTCCCTGTCTGAGCCCTGTTCTCCCACACCCTTTGATTTGTGACTCCAACTGAGGCTTACAGCAGACCTTGGAAAGGTTCACGTAAACCGACAAGTCCCTTAGAGATACATTTGAGAATGGGTGTCTCTACAGCCTGCAGATTTCCACATGATCCCCCTGGGGGGGAAAAAAATCACGTTTACTTTCAGACATCCCTCCAAAGAATCTTAACGGATCAGTCCTGTTAGTTCAACGCTTCAATTATGAATACTCATGAGCAATTCCTAACGTATGGCATTTCTCACACTGGAAGGTCTCAGAATGCTCCCCTTTCATGCTCAAATCCCAAACCTGCTTCTATTATTTCTTCCTTAAAATTGCTTTCACAAGTTCTGGTCTGAAGAAAAGTGAAGCTCTATTTACATGTGCTGCTCATGTTCTCTGTGGGGCTTAGTCTTTTCCGTGCACTCATTACTCCCTTCACCAACACCCCTCTGAGGAGTTCATTGGTGCTTGAGCAGGAGTTAGACTCTGAGATTTTACTAGAAATGGTCCTAGGTCACTCTGTGTGACTCACGCATACATGAGACCTGAGGCTTCAAATGACAAGTCAACAGATAACACCAGAAAGTGTATGATTTGAAAACCATTCAGGTCAAGCTTGCACAATACCATGATGACACTTTATGTAACTGCAATGAGACCATCCCCAGAGGCTGTTTATTGATCTCAAGGGCCACTTAGTAGCCTCGTAAAAGTACAGGACTCTACTCAAATGGAAAGAGCATGCCCATTCCACATCTCTTTTATGCCCATGTGCTTGCTCTTCGGCCCCCTAATTCTGACATCTCCTCTGGCACCTATACCAAAGTGCTGTAAGAAGTAAACCTCCATTCCACATTAAAAACTGATGTTAGGTTGATACATGGGATATTCTATCATTATCTAAGGTGCTGGTATACATTCACTGTTTCTAATTTGCAAGGACACAACAAAATAATATCTAATGACAGCAATGTCGGCGTAATCGATAAGTTTTGTTTTCAGAATGTATCAAATGCTCTCCAAGCGTGATCACTCCCCTTCAAGTGAAGTGTGGTTTGCCTTGACTGAATGCTAAAGCCAGATGCTATTTCCTTCTCATGTCAAACTGCCCTGGGTTATCACCCAGTCTAAAAGGCTTTATCTTCTACAGTAAACTGAAGAACAAAGCAACACCACTCTGAAAACTCCAGAGAGCCTTCCTCAACAAAACTAACCATACCACATCGCGTACTTACTTATTTCCACTGTACCTGTGGACTTAACAACAATCTTTGTATAACTGTAGGAAGGTTTAGCTTTGTTTTTGCCCATTCGCATCAAGATCTTTGATGTATAGCCTTCTGTTGCTTTTAATAGAAGCATACTACTCCACTTAATAAATATTTGCCATGAAGTGTTTCATCCTGTCTTTATTTTCTGAAATCATAAGGGTCTACTCTGTAATTCCATTGTGCATACCCTTGGAATAAATTCCAAAAATGTGACCACATGGGGAGAGAAAGTTGGCACATGATTACAAAACAAATTCATCCTAAAAGTAAAGTATGAATCAGAGTTGCTTTTTAACAAGCTTATTTTCCTCATTAGAATGCATATTCCCAATCAGGCCGTATTTAAAGAGCTTTTACACCAGTCATTCAATCCTTCACTATTGGGTTTCTGCGGCAAGCCAGGGTCCACTCCAGTACATCGGCGTGGCATACCAGACACCCATCTCCAGCCTCCTCCTGAGTGCATTATCTGGCTCTTATAATTTGTCATTGTCAAGCTCCTTTAGGCATCTGGCTTTGGTCTTATTGTTCCTGTAGGTGTCAAAAATGCAAAGCTACAATGTATAAAACACGAGACGACAGAATCCCATTTGCACTCATTTTGAAATGGCAGAAGGCAACTTTATTTAAGATATCACAAACTTCTTTCCAAACGAGTTGCATGAGTTCCAGGGTGGTCTAAAGAGCTGATTCAAAAAATAAATGCCACTGCAGCAACTTACGATTCTTAAGGCCAAACATCCAGATGTGTCAATAATCTGTGTGAATGAGAAACAGATGTAAGCCCTTGTTGAAAAATAAATATAATAGAATTATTTCCTTTTGCCTCCTTATGCTTTCACACACTTGGATTTATTTCTTCCACATTTTTTTAATTGGTCCCATTTTTAAAGCAAAAATTATTTCTATTTTTCACACAGGGCCGTAACTATGGATAAAGTTCTCTATCCGAAGGGAAAAAAAAAAACACTGAAACATGTGTCTTGCTTCATGCCTCATGGAGTTAATCCAACACACAGGTTCCTGGAAGTTAATTGCTCATCTACAATCCTTCCAAATCTTCTAGAATATACTCTTGATCGCTCTAGTCATGTGAAAGAATTGCCACTGTGAAACTGACCCCTTGTCCCCATAAAGCTATTCGGGTATGAGATAAAATCAACATTTCAACGATGGCAGAACTATAAGACTTGACAACTTCTTCTGCTTTCATTTGATGTAATAAGAGCTGTTGTTTGGAGTCGGGGAGGGGGAAGTTTTTAGATCCTTTGCCGTCTTCTAAGGCATCCGTGTCCTGAAATCCCACTGGCGTGGTTCAGCATGGGGTGAGGGAGATTCGTCTGTAGACAGAGGCCTGTGAGATAGATTTCAGAGCTTTGCATTTCCCTAGCACATGAACACCACAATCAACAGGCACCAAGTCGTTTATTACACCCTTGACATCAACTCAAAACATTCTAGTCACTATAGGCTGTTTTATCATCTGCAATCCAACAGCCATTTGGCCCAATCAGGATGGGAGCCGGGCAGGCAGATTTTGCTAGTTAAGTTGCTCTCTGAAAAACAGCTTTCAGGCAAAGCAGCGTGCTCCCCACGCACCTCTCCCCTCGCAAAGAGCATTGGACAGAGTCGAAATCACAGTGTCCTTAGCAGAGGCAGAGCTCTGTAGCATCGGTACCAGCCTGTGTTGGCACTCAGCTTGGAACTTTCTATAATTGTTCCCCCGCAATAACCCAGCCACACCCGCAGTACTAACTATGCAGTGCACAGGGCTACACTGCATTCTCAAAGACAGCCTTGGTATTCTGGTGTCTGAAGCATTTCACACTAGCTTGAATAATCAAACTGGCAAGACGTGCCTTTGGTGCTACCAACCTATCACTCTCCTTTCTGCTCCATCATGAAAAAGAACATTTGAACTTACCCAGTGGCCACTTTTTCCCGACTAGTAGGAATTTGGGAAGTATCCTGTTAAGAAAGACTGCCCTTCTTACAGCCCTGCAGGTAGGCTGTGAACCAAAGTTTGAGGAAATGCTCTTTAAAAGGGACTGCCTGAATAGCCAGATCCCCTTGGTACATTCCTTCCTTCCTGTTTTTCCCTGCCACAGTCACAGATGTGATTGCTGGAGCTCTAGCAGCTATTGTGTGAGCCTGAGGATGAGAGCAGAGTCTAGTTCCCCGATACTATTAGGGGACCACCATATAATAGATCTTATTGCCTATATAAGGATCTTCACTCTGTGGGGACACTCCTTCACTATCGTTCTTGGTGTCTGTCACACTCTCAAGCAGTTTCTGGCTCCAGCATGTCTACAAACTCTTCAACCCAGGCGCTCAGTAAATAGCCTGGCATGTATTCTTCTACCTTTTAGAAAATCACTGGGGTTTTGTTGTTGTTGTTGTTTGTTTGTTTGTTTGGGTTTTTTTTCTCTGTGCCTAAGACCTCATCCTTGCCAAACTTCTCTCAGATGAAAAGACAGAAATTCTCTCTCTTCTCAAAAATGGCCTGGTGCTTCCCCTGTTCTTATTTACCTTGGAATGTGTTGTAAGGCACCTCCTTTGCAAAAGATTGACACAAGGTCCTTGATCACCTGGCTAGTCTGATTGCTTAATGTAGGTGATTGGGCTGATGGTCAAGGTCATGGCAAATCATAAATTGAAAAGTAAAACCATAATGATAATGCAGTATGCCAGTGACAATTCAAGCGATACAAGTAGAATACTTTCCTGTCTTTGTATAAAGAAACAAGCCACATGTTAAGATTGAAGAATTTTTTGATGAAGATGATTCAACTAGGACGGGATTAAACAGCTACAGCCAATTAGACATTCTTTTTTTTAATTATTTATTTTTTCCTAGGGCCAAAACATAGATTAAAGGCAGCTGAAAGTCACGGTTATCCCCAAACGGGGGTTTCTTCTGCTGAGCGGCCACTCTTTGCCGACACGCAGCCTCCTTTTGCTCTGTTTACTGTCCTTGCACTAGCCACATGTTGCACGGGAGGCTCTCCCAAAAACGTGCCTCTGTTCGGGCTGTCCTGCAGCCACTCCTGACTGTTCGCACTGACCCCGTCTGGAAGGCTCTCCCGGAGGAGCTGGCTGTCCCACTTTCATAGACAATCCATATCTAGCCTGGACACCTGACATGCTGAAAGGGCCGTGGGGATGCTGCCTTCCTGCAAGCACCTCCCTGCAGCTTTCTCACCTTCAGTCTCCCCGGCCTAATTAAAGCTTGAACCCATCTGAAAAAATGCCCTCCTAGGAGGTCTTCTCTGTTTCCCTTCCACTCTGTACACTGGGTTAAATCGCTTACAAAATCTCCTCACCCACTTTCACTCCTATCAAAAACTGTACAACCAGTGAGGAAACAGGGAGAAAAAAAAAAAAAAAAGACCTGGGGAAAGGTAGTGGAGAAGTGAGCCTGAAAAACAAATGCGTTTGAATTGAGTCACAAGGATTGCATCCAAAACGAGTGACTCATTGTACTGAGAGACAATGTCTTGCCTAATCAGTAAAGGCAAGAGGCCAAATACACACCTGCCCACGGGGAAGGAATTCAAGTATTCCCAAGACTGCAGGTACGCTGAGCTCAACATGCAAACCCACAGCCCTGATGGTGCACGTTTGCATGGCAGCGTCCACCAGCAGACTGCATTCTCGCTCCGCCTCTCAGCTGGCATTTCACAAAACAGAAGTGAGTCAGAGCCTGCAGATCCAATAACATCAACCAGGAGCGAACATTTGCCGTGGCCATGAAGACACGGCTGGAGACATTGGAGTGCTTGGGTTCAGATTGTGCCTCTGCTTCTGACACCGGCTGCCCGCTAAGGTGCCCTGGCAGGCAGCAGTTAATGGCTCCAGTGCTTGGCCCGTTTGCCACCCATGTGGCAAACGTAGAGGCAATTACTGGCTGAAGCCTGGCCCAGCAGCTGTTGCAGCCATTTGGAAAGTGAACCAGCAGATGGAGGATATTTATCTCCTCTCTCCATCCTCACCTCTTTACTTTAAAATCAACTAAATAAACAAATAATCACTTTATAAAATCAACTGCTGTAGAGAACTTTTCGTTTTTCTGTTGCAAGTTCCGGAGTAGCTACAGCCCTGTAGATGTCTCAGCTCAGAATTTCATCTCCTTCCTAGGTCACTGTAAACAGCCATGGGCACCCAGAGGGGGCTCGTTATGATTGGTATGTGAACAATTTCTGGAACCAGATTGTGAGGGTTGAATCCCAGCTCCCCTATTCATTATATGCCTTTGGAAAGATTATTTAATCTCTCTGCCTCGGTTTCTTTGTCAACAAAACAAGGACAAAACTACATTTTATAAATTCTCAAAGGGCATTTCAGTATCTTTGACATCAAGCTGTGAGGTCACCATTGGGATGATGAAACAAATTAACAATAGTTATCAAGGTAGCTGTGAGGATTAAATCAGTTACAGTAATCTATAACTATATTTGGCACACACAGTTTTCAGCAAATGGTAGCCACTGCCACGGTGTTAACAGTTTTTCATTTTCAGGCACCTCAAACTCACATTTCCTTCAAATAGTCTTACTGCCCCACATCTCTGACCTGATTTAAGGCCAGGCACACAGACCCAAAATATGGAAACCATCCCTGATTCTGGCCCCCCCACCCCAGCCCTGAACTTCCACTCCCTGAACAGGTGCTCTAACTTTTACAGTCTGAGTGTTTCATGTCCCATCCTCTTACCAAGCCCACTGTCACACACCCATCATCCCGCGCTGAAACACAGCAACCTCTGGCCTGAACTCCACTCTGCCCTGACCGTGTCCTTCGCGCCATGGCACTCAGGCCAGAGCACTCCCTGTGTCCTGAGAGTTCAGAGGCTCCCCCTCCCTGTCCGGAATAGAGTCCACCAAAACTCTGGCCTTGATCACAATCCTTCTCCACAGGGTGCCCCATCCTCCCTCACCACACCCCGTGCCCTGAACTCCCCGAGGACTGCAGCCGCAGGGTCCTCCTCTGCCTGCAGCAGCCAGGCCCTGCAATCCATGGAGCCCATCCAAGACTCAGAACCCCAGGGGAGCCTTCGGTCCCTGCATTCTTTCACACTTTCTTGTGGTGCTCCCATCACCTCACTCCTATTTCTTCTTTCTTTAATATTTATTTGCTTTTATTGGAAAGGCAGATCAGACTTGTGGAAAGAAAAAGGGAGAGAAAGATCCTCTATTTGCTGATACACCTTCTAAATGCCTGTAATGGCCGGAGCTGAGCTGAGTCGAAGCCAGGAGCCAGAAGCTTCCTCTTGCTCTCCCATGTGGGTGCAGGGTCCCAAGGAGTTGGACCGTCCTCTACTGCTGTGGATGGGAAGTAGGGAGCCATAAGTGGGGAGCTGCATGGGAAGTGGAGCAGCCAGGATATGAACCGGTGCCCACACGGGATGCTGCACTTGGTGGTGGAGGATTAGGCAATAGAACCATTGTGTATTCCTGTTTTCACTCTATTTCTCCAGCTTTCCATCCCTCTCATTCCGAGTGAAAGGTAAATACATCTCCTTTTCTGTTTAATACTACAGCATCAATACATGACTGTTGGGTGAATACAGGAGTGAAAGTAGTAATGCGCATGAAATTGGATGACATACATTGAGAAAAAATCAAGTGAGAGAGTAGTCTACAACCTCCAACTAAATCATTCTCATTGGATGCCAGGATCAGCTCTTTTTCCTGAAATACGCTTTCTTCTTGTTTCCCTTTCCTAGAAAGTGCCATCTCTCTGGGAAATAATCCATGCTGCAATGCCACAAGCCAGGCTACTGATGCTCTTTGTTCAAATACTGACATCAGCGCTCTGAATGAGCACCTCAGATGCGGATATGTTCCCACTCCCATTACAGGACAGCATCCGTTTGTGCACTGCCCTACCTTTATCAAAAAGGCAAAGGCGACCAATGATCAAAATGCCATTAGAAATAAAAATTGCTTATGTGGTGATAATAAAATAATGGAAAATGTGGACAAACACCAAACCTCAAGTGCATTCTCTGATTTAGACAGCTCCTTAAATGACTGCTACTTACTGTGAAAAGAGATTGCATGAGTAGTTTCACCATAAGGCCAGCCTCACCTCGACCCCCATACAGGCTCAGAAGTTAAACCAGGGTTAATATGACAAAAACAGCTGACACTAGAAGAGTCTTTGCTGGTGTGGAAGAAACATAAGAAGACAGTCAATGATGGATGACTCCCAATGCACATTTCTCCAGGATGCACTTCAGTGCAAAGCTTGGTCCACAGTGTACCGAAGTCTCCTCTTCAAAGCCCGGCTTAGCACTTACTGGCCTAAGGCCACTAGCGACATGGGAGAAAGTGCTAAGAGGTTCAAATTATTGACACTTTCCTTACAGGGGCCAAGAGCCCACACGCAGTAGTAGAAAAGCATGACAGGAAATCACATCCAGCCGTTAAAAAACAACAGGTGCACAATACACCATGGTTGCTTTACAAGGGAAAAAAAAGATTACAGAATGAACAGCACCTTGCAGACTGGGTCATACCAGGCCTTGGCTTGGTGCAAGTAATCTTTTGGTTGAACAAGGACTTACAAGTAAAGAAGTGATTGCAAACTGATTCTTAGGGAGGAAAAAAAAAAAGTATTTCAATTTACCTGGTAACTCTCTGAAATGTAATAATATTCTGCTGTGGTTGCCTATGATTACTTTTCAAATTGCATATCTTATCTCCAGGTCCCTCAGCAGAGGAGATAATTAAGTGAGCACCTCCCGGGGTGGTATCGTCGCCTAAATCCCTACCTCAGAACTGCATTCTCAGCAAAGCCATGTCACAACCAAGTCCCTCTGGCGATTCCTGCACCAAGCATCTCCACCCCTTGGCGAGAGTCCAGGACAGAACCATCTCCTACGAAATCCCGTTCCGTAATAAGGCACGCTGTGCTGTATAGCAGTTTATGTCATACCGATCACATCAGGGAAGCAAGACTCCATCTGTCTTCAGTTGAAATTTTCATCAAGTGGAGAAAAACACATTTTGGCTTCAAGAAAGCTGCTGAATGTCAATTTCTGGAATGTTACTAGGACTCATCAGTATTTCTCATGCTCTTATCATTCCTGGATATTTAGGACGGCGGCTCTTTCCTACCTGCTGAAATCAAACATGGCCTCTTCACTGGTTTTGACCAATGAAGTGTGAGGCAGAAATGATGGGCCTGATTTCCGAATGGAAGCACTCAGAAGAGGAGCGAGATTCGCCCTTCCCTCACTTGCCACAGTGATCCTGAACATAAACGTTGGGATGCAAGTGCTCCCAGGTCAAACGGCCTAGACGGCTGAGCCACCACATGGTGAGTTACCTAACCTAGAGAGGAGTGGGTGGGACCAAGAAATATTATATTGTTCGACAGTATAACAGCACCGTGTGGCTAATGCCTTAACTTCAGACCTTGGGAAATGAAATTTGCTTTTTGTAGTCTCTACACTGCTTGGCAGGAAAATGCTAAAGATTCCAAAGTCATCTGCTTCCCAGAGAGAGATGCTTACAGCCTGTTTCGTCCAACAGAAAATCAGAATGCAGGATTTCTGAAAATTACTAGAATAAAACAAACTCCCGTGCCGTTGCCCATAAGTCTCCCTCTAATTAATGTTCTATATGTTGTGATGAGAATATTAAGCCACTATCTTGCGTGACTGCAATTATGAAACAAGCTGAAGGTTACAATTAATTTAAATCACAGCACTGGCTCCACATTATCAGTTTGGCTTCTGAATCACAAAAACCAAAACTTAAGCGTATTATGCAAAAATGAATTAGGCTAATTATCTGATATCCATCATACTGCTCTAAAATTACAGGCAAATATTTTTGACCTACAAATACAAAAAGTGGTTCTCAGTATTTCATGCACTTCCGTTGACCTAAATGAAATTAAGTTATTTGAAAAATGAAGTCTTCAGCTTCTGAGTACATTTATTTCTGAACATCCCTCCTTATTTTTCTAAAACAGATCCTGAAGCCCTCTTCCATCATTGGCATAGTCCAAGTGCTCCTTGAGCAGGACTGTATGACAGCTTATGCAGGAGGCATTCAAGGCGCACCTGCTACTGCATTCTCTTCTGCTTGACTCAGGATGGAATGATAGGAGAGAGACTTACAATCTAGCCACCTCTGCTTCAGGGTGTATATGCTGCTATTGTCTGCGCTTGTTAAAAAATCAGGGAGACACAGATCTCGTGCCCCATAGTTCAGTCCCCAAGCACCTGTAATGGCCGGCACTGGGTCAGGAGGAGGCAGAGATCCAGCCGCTGCAGCCAGCACCTCCTACTTTGTAGTGCACATATTAGCAAGAATTAGGCCTTAACCAGGAAACTAAACATATGGGATGGGGAGGGGGTAGGTAGCCCTTAAATGCTCCACCAAATCTCACCCCTCTGCAAAGGTTTGAGCTATGAAAAGAACATCCACAAATCTTAACAGGTTTATAGCTGAATTTCATCTGGAAAGCTCAGTTAGCTGGAATCAGGGGTAGTTAATAGCAGTGGTTAAAATTCAGACAGTTTACAGAGAGAGAGAGAAAGGGAGAGAGAGAGAAATTGCAGTATATTTATTGTGCACAGTTCACTTGCTAAGTGCTTTGTATTCAATACATTACCATCACAATTCCCTATGTAGGATTCTAGTATTGTCTCCGTTTCTACAAATGGAATTTCAAAAAGGATAGAGAGGTTGTTTGTGGTGTAAAACCTGATGGATCCCAGACCTGAAGCCCATCTAACTCCAGAGCTTGGTACCTTCACCATCACCTTGCACAGCATTTTGCAGACTACAAAGTCCACTTCCAGAAGAATCCCTGGGGCCTTCTTCTGGTCACTCCTGCTGTCTCACAAATCACCCTGGATTCTGTGGTTCAAGAACTTGGTCAGAGAGGGGCCGCTGTCTCTGCTCCATGTCTGGAGTATCAGCAGGGAAGACCTGGGAAGAGGGGTTGCGGGAGAGGAATGCAGGCGATGATGACTGGGCTCACCTGGAGCAATCTTAACTCACGGACCTGCAGGTGATACAGGGCGGCTGAAATCCCAGCTGGCCCTGCTGGCCACACCAGCTGCCTGTGGCCTCTCCCTTCAGGCTGGGCTGCTCCACAGTCTGGAAATCTCAGCAGAATCACATCTCTCCCTTGACAGCTCAGAGTGAGGAAGAGTCAGAAGGCAGAACGGCCACTGCTTATTAAGAGCTTGCAGTGAGCAAGCGAGTGTCCCACACAGTGCTAAAACTCTGCTTTGGCTATCCAGCGTTAGAGCAGCAGGTTGGAACACCAGCGCTGCTTCTGACCCTAGATTCCTGCCTGCGTGTGACTGGGGAGGCAGTAGATGATGGTTCAAGTAATTAGGTACCTGCCATCTACATAGAAGACCCAGACTGAGTTGCTGGCTCCCGGCTTCAGCTGTTGCAGGCCTATGGGGAGTGAATCAGTAAATGCAAGAGTTCTCTCAGTCTCTCTCTGTCTGTCCCCTCCTCTCTCTCCTCCTCTCTCTCTGTGTCTCAAATACAATGGGAAGAAATTCCAAAATTTGGAAAACACCTAGTATTTGGAGGACCTATAGTGGCAATTCCACCTTGCTTCTTATACCCAGATAAAAGGGAATGGGATATACAGCTCGTTTTTGAGTGGGGTTCAAGGTCACAAGTAAGCAGGTGATGTGGACAAGAAGTATCAAATAGGAATGTTATTTATATCATAAAACAGAACTAGAAATACTACAAACAAGACAGAAATAAATAAACTGCAGATTTGAAGACATTTAATTCAGTGCCTACATCTCCACAGAGCTCAGAAATCCCATAACATCCTGTGTTCTCACACTGAAAACGAGTTTTCTAATAACAATCCTCCCCATCTACATGAGATTAAATTCTATCTAGAATATTACACAAAGGAAAACATCAAAGCAGTTACTGTATTTCATAAAGCTTTGCATTTCAAAGAGGTGTTTTAGGGCATAAAAGCATTAATCTTGTGTGAAACCGTTTCTCAATGTTAATTTCTGAAGCATTACATGGAAAAGATGCAGGCCTCAGGTGCTTCTCTCAAATGAGAAAAAAGAAAACACATCGCAGGTTGCATTTTCTAGAACTAATATCCAAATTCCATTCCCAATAGCCATGCTGGCACCCACTGCGTATTCAAGCAGCTGTGTGCCAACGCGTGCACATATTTGTAGAGAAGCACCTGTTTGGGTCTTTATCCACCAAAAACAATTTTCTAAGAGATTTCTTATGGTCTGGTCTGGAATTTCCAAACCGACAAAAAAAAAAAATGAATAGTTGTAGGGAGCCTAAAGTCCATAGAGTACTTACCAAAAGCAAGATTTGTTTTAACCTCAGAAAGTTGTATGCCTATAATCAGCATAGAACCATATAAAATATTTGTATGCATTTCTTGAGTATACACCACCCAATAATTGATAAGAGTTCACTGTAAGTAAAACATCTGGACAAATCATGTGGACTGTTTGCCCCAAAGTTCATCAATAGAGGATATCATCATATGACGGGATTATTTATCAGAATTGATCAAATAAAGCACATCTTAGTAGAAACAAGTCCAGTCTTCTTTAACCCCAGAACCCTGTTAAATACGTCACAAGCATCCAAGGAAGCCTCTTTTCCCAGGCTCCTCTCCAGACTTCAATTCTCAGTTTTCCTGGTGACTTCTAAAATACATTTCTTATTGAGTAACTTTGAGTTACTGTATAGCATCACTGAATAATCTTGAATAAATTGTGTCATGACACTCTTTAGACATGGAATGACTGATGAAACATAAAAGCCACACAAAAAAACTGAATCATTAAGCACAGATGAATGTGGCTATATGTATGAATATGTACATATACATATATGATGGTGATATTGTTCTTTTTAATTTAGAAAACCTTCAGAAACTTTGAAAATACTTCCCTTTTGGGGTCAGCATGCCATACGGGCAGCAGTTCGCGTCACAGCTCCACTACCCATCCAGCTCCCTGCTTATGGCCTAGGAAAGCAGTCGAGGACAGCCCAAAGCCTTGGACCTGGCACTCACATAGGAGAGCCGGAAGAAGCTCTAGGCTCCTGGCTTTGGATTGACTCAACTCCAGCCATTGGAGCCATTTGGGGAGTGAACTAGCAGATAGAAGATCTTTCTCGGTCTCTCCTTCTCTCTATAAATCTGCCTTTCAAATAAAAAGAAATAAATTTTTAAATAGCTCCCTCTCCCTCTCTACCACACTCCAAGCTTCTTGGCTTTATTTATTTATTTATTTATCTTTTTTTTTTTTTTTGGCTTACCTCTTGCATGAAATATAATTGTTTCTCTTCCTTTGGCTGCTAGAGCCTGTGTGCTGGCAGCAGCTGTGGTCTGCCTCACTGCGGCCCATCAGAGGAGCCGTAAGAAGGCCGAGGACTAAGAGGAAGTCTCGGGTGTTGTGTGTGAGCCCAGAATCTCGGCAGAGCAGGCAACCAGAAGCATATCCTGGCAAGGCAGGAAAAGTGCAAATGACAGATAAGTCACAAAAGGGCTGACAAGCATTAGCAAATCAATTTATGAGGACGAGACAGTTACAGTGTTTTCATGACTTAACAAGTATATCCCAAGACAAAAACCATATGAAAGAAATTATTTCCAACACATGATTTATATTTTGGCACTATTAGAAATCAAAGTCCCAGTTTGCAAATTTGTTGAGGGTGGTGGTGGTGCTGTGCTGTGCTGGTGGATTCCCAACAATATTTTGTCATTACAAATACCTTGGCATAGTATGCCTTATTATAAATATCAAAAAATCGAGGCTGGTACAGTGGCATAGTAGGTTAAGCGTCCGCCTGTATCACTAGCAGCCCATATGGGTGCCAATTCCTATCCCTGATCTAGCTAGCTGTTAATGGCCTGGGCAGGCAGAAGAGGACAGTTCAAGTCCTTGGGACCGTGAACTGACTTGGGAGCCCTGGAGGAATCTCCTGACTCATGAGTTCAAATTGGCCCAGCTGTGGCTACTGTAGCGATTTGAAAAGTGAGCCAATGATAATAAGATACCTCTCTCACTCTCTCCTCTCTGTAATTCTGACTTTAAAAGTAAATACATACATAATATACACGTATGTATAGCATTTTCTGAAAAATAGAAAATTAAAGAATGAGCATGAAAAGTATATGAACAGAGTTTGGGAAACAGGATAATTTATATATTAAAATAAAATAGTAAAAACAAAACAACATATTTCCATATTCACACTAAGTGTAACCTCAATTATTCAGTTAAAAGATGAATACAGGAATCTGGTACAATAGCTTCGTGGCTAAAGTCCTCACCTTGCATGCACCAGGATCCCATATGGGCACCGGTTCAAGTCCTGGCTACCCTGTTTTAAATCCAGCTCCGTGCTTCTGGCCTGGAAAAGCAGCAGATGATAGTCCAGAGCCTTGGGACCCTGCACCCACGTGGGAGACTGGGAAGTAGCTCCTAGCTCCTGGCTTTGGATCAGCTCAGCTCTAACCATTGTAGCCACTTGGAGAGTGAATCAGAGCATAAAAGATCTTCCTCTCTGTTTCTCCTTCTCTTTGTAAGTCTGACATTCAAAAAAAAATGAATCTTTAAAAATAAGATGAGTACTATCTGATCATTTGCTTCTTTGTTTTAAAGACACTGTACACATGATATATTTATAAAATATACACATATAAAAATGTCAAGAGTAAAAACTGTGTAAAAGAAGAATCTTTTCTGGCACCCAAAAACAATTGGAGGAGTAAGTGTAACATGATAAGAGGCAGAAAGCATTATTAAGGATGGAAGTTTAAATTCTATAGCAATTTTTAATCCATTAAATTAATCAACATAATGCTGTATCTATAATGCCTAACAAAATAACTTTGAAATGTATTAACTAAATATTAATAAGGTATAAAAATTGACATACTAACTAAAGTGAGAACTTTCAACACACTTTGTCTCATTTATTGACAAGTCACAGTAAAGAAAACAAAAAAAATTCAGCAAAAGTCAATATCATATTCTGAGATACAATTAATAGGCATATTTAGAATGCACCAAACCATTGGACCATAAATAACTTTTGAAATACATAGAACATTAACAAATGATTCGAAAATAGTGTCCTAAATCCAGTTGTAAGAAATTTCAGAGGGAATCAAGATGGCAGAATGGGTAAGGACACATTTAAACAGACTGAGAAATACAGTGTGAAGCAGAGAGGGCACATTCCAGGACACAGGAGAGGACAGAACAACAGCAGAGGGGCACCTGGAGACTGACAGACACAGGAAAGCAGTGAAAACAACTGTGTGGTGTGGCAGTGACCGATACCCCAGCACATTCAGCGAGTGGTGTTCTGAATCACACTGGCAGCCAGAACGCCAGCAGCAACAACTTGAAAGGGACAATTACAGGGAGCTTGGGAGGTGAACGCAGACAAAGAACTGTTCATCCTGCTGGCCTGTTTGTTTTGACCAGGAGCAGAGACAGAGCAGCAGGTCCTAGATGGGCAGTGCAGGAAGAGGGTGGAATTCACAGCCCAGTCTGCCTCCTAGAGCTGTATTAGATGGCATTTTGCTTAAGGAGGCAAGGGCTATGGGGCAGGATTGCACATGCACAAAACTGGGAGTGAACCCACATCTGGCTCAGTAAACTGCAATAACGTGGCATCCTATAGGTTCCACCCAAGATAGGTCTGGATAGCCCTAACACCTAACGCCAACAAATCAAGAAATTTAGTACTGGCATATGTGGCGCCATTTTGTACAGTGTGCCAAAAAATTTAAGACTGCAGGGACAACAGTGAGCTGCACATGTGCTGAGATCAGTGAGAACTCACTGAACTCAGTGCACTGCACTGGTCCTATAGGAAAATAATATCGACTATGGCATTGTACGGGTCAAAATAGGTCCATGTGGCCTTCATACCAAATAGCCAGTAGGTTCCAGCAAGATCAGCACCACTAACATCCTAGCTATAGAGGACACCTGGTGTCTCCCTAATCCTGGGACCTGCTCCAAACAGAAGTGCGAGAAAGGTTGGACAGGCAATGGTGCAGCCTCAGCATGCTGTAACAAGAGGTGGAGAGTGGAGAGTCACGAGCTGGGGCTACAGAAACCATGCTGGAAATCTAACATAAGAACCCAGACCTGGAACTCACTGGAGGGAATGGCACAAGTGACTGGAAACAAAGAGTCGTGTACCAACTGCAATAAGTAAAACTGAACTGTAGACCTAGGGGTGACACAGCTTGGAAACATGCCCCAAGGAGAAGAATCTCATAACCAGAAGTACAATGACCAAGAGCAAAAGAAGACACAGAGGCACAAGGGATACTACTGAAGATTCCCCTGCAAAGGAACAAAACCCTTTGCCAACCTCAGAGTTAACTGAGGAAGACATTGAGAAAATGGGGGATACAGAATTCAATACACTTGTTATAAAACTTCTTATTAACAATGAGAAGCACATAAAGCAGGCATTCAAGGAATTCAAGAAATATGTCACACTGAAAGTGAATCAAATGAAAGGTGATATATTAGAAACAAAGAACACAGTGGAGCAAACTAAAAGTACAGTGGAGAGTCTTCAAAATAGAATGAACGAGGCAGAAGAAAGATTCTCAAAATTAGAAGAGATTTCCTGTCACCAGGGGCAAACAAACAAAAAGCTGGAAGCCACGCTAGATCAAGCTAAAAGTAAGTATTCAAGAATAGAAAGACACTATTAAAAGGCCAAATATAAGAGTTATGGGAGTCCCAGAAGGTGCAGAAAGAAAAGCTGGGTTTAAAATTGCATTTAATGAAATAATAAGGGAAACTTTCCCTAATCTAGGCAAACAATTGGGAAACAGCATCCAGGAGGGGCACAGAACTCCAACAGGCTTGACCAAAAGCGATCTTCACCACAACACATGATCATCAGGCTCTCTTCAATTGGACATAAGGAAAAGATCCTTAAAGGTGCACGTGAAAAAAAACCAATTGACATATAAAGGAATACCAATTAAACTCACAGGAGACCGCTCACAGGAAACTCAATAGGCCAGAAGAGAATAAAGTGACATATTCCAGATCTAAAAGCAAATAATTGTTGACCCACAATAACGTACTCAGCAAAGCTTTCCTTTGTCTTTGAAAATGAAATAAAATTCTTCCACAGTCAAGAAAAGTTGAAAGAATATGCCTCTACCAAACCTGCCCTACAAATGATACTTTAAGATGTTCTCTTGACAGAGAAAAGGAATAGCGCCCACCATAACCAAAGGCAAACGCAAAGATCATCCCAGTACAATGATAACAGAAGACTAAATCAATGAACAGCCCATTGCTAAAATGAAAGGACCAAATTAACACCCACTCATATAACCCTGAATGTAAACAGCTTAAACATATCAATCAAACATCATAGAATAGTAGACTGGATTAAAAACAAAACCCGTCTATTTGTTGCCTACAAGAGACATATCTCACCAACAAAGATCAGCAGAAATTGTATCTCATGGATTCTGATTTTTTTATTAGTTCCATCTCTTCAAAACACTTTCTTTTCATTAAATTGCTCAATGACTCATAGATCATACAGTAGCATCATTATCTACAAGAAGGTTCTTGATTTTCTTTTCCATTTCTTCAGCAACACATTAGTCATTCAGTAGCATTTACTTAACTTCATGACATTGTTAATTTGTCTTTTTCTTCCTGTTGTTAATTTTGTTTCATAGCTTTTAATTTAAGGGAGTGTATAGTAACTGTAATGGAGATTATCATTTCTAGCAGCATGTAACTTAACTTCATGGGATTGTAAATTTCTACTTTTTTTCCTTTTGTGGATCTTGTATTGTGGCTTTTCATTTAAGGTGATGTATAGTCACTATATAATAGAGACTATCATATCCAGATGTGAGGATACAATGCAGTATGCATCTCTACTTCCAGACAAAGATGGATTCTCAATCAAACTGTTTACTATATCTTAACAAAAGGATGCTAGACTCTCTGCCATTGTCCATGCCCACGTGATGGACATATGACTGTGTATGGGGAACTGTACTATGGTAATGATATAGGGGAACTCAGTGAGGGGGAAGGCAATTGGGGAGGGGGTAAGAGAAATCCCAGGGCCTATGAAACTGTATCATAAAATGATAATAATAAAAAAAGAATAAAAAAAAACAAAAAAAGATAATAAAAAAATTTTTTTAAGAAATTTCAGTAAATCAGTATATATGAGCCATGTCCTCAGACCATACTGTAATCATGCTGGACACTAAAGACAACACACATTAATCAAAAATGTACACAATCAGAATTTCAGAAACATACTGCCAGATAACTTGTGAAAAACAGAAGAAACTATCATAAGGCCTTAGAACAAAAAAAAAAAAGAAATCTATATTATATTTTCTTCTTTCTATATGTAATATATATCAACAAAGCAAAAAGCCAAAGAAAAGTGCATATTCTTAAAAAGCTAGCATATACTAGAAGAAAAGTAAAAGGCTTTCTATCAGCTTGCTAGAATACTCACATTCTACCATTACTAACTGTTCTTGGGACAGATGGTTACCATGGTGGTGAAGGTACGCCTGAAGTTACTGCCCCTAACCTGCAGTGCAGTGCCTGCCTTGAGTTCTGGCTTCCCTTTCCATTCCAGCTCCCTCTGCCCCACAGCCTGGGAGACAGTGGTCATGTGCCAAGTACTTGAACTGCTGCCTCCCAATGAAAGACCTGGATGGAGTCTCAGGCTCCTGACTTCCCCCTGGTCTGGACAAAGGAGTTGCAGGCCCTTGGGAAGTAAACCAACAGATGGAAGATCTTCCTGTGTCTATCTGCCTTTTAAATAAACAAAAATAAAGATTTCAAAACCAGTAACTCTCATTACTAGTTTTCTGCTATTCTTTTCCCAGTTCCCGGACTCTCTGCCCCTGCACCAGATTTCTAGGAACAGCACTCCATCACCCCAAGAGACTTCGAAAGAACCACTGGGGACGCATTACCACAGACACAGAGCAGAAGTCACACTCCACAGCTTTCCTGGCTCGTGCTCACTTTGGGAAAGAAGAAAAAAGAGGGAAAACTAGGAAAGACAGTTTAAAAAAAAAAAAAACCAATATGAATAGGTCAAGAACCGGGGAAATGATTTTCTTTGATCTCTAACTTTGCGATCATCAATCTCAACCACAGCCAACCAAGCATAACCATCCAGTTTATAATTACGGAGCTGGCAAAGATGTAATGAAGTGTATGTCACATCAACCATAACTGAACTAACGTTGCCCCTGTCACTTCGGCAATTCAAAACTCAGCATTGCTAAGCGGTGTGGCTTTGGGAAAACCACTTAAACCGTCTCAGTTTTCCTCAAATCTAAAGAAAAGTTGTCATTCGGTTCTCAAATGTGTTCTGGTGAGGGTACAATAGTAAAATTAATATAGCATGGGGTCCGATGGCTCCTGCTTATAAATCTATTATTTCCCATTTAATGTATGCCTAAGAGAGGCACCTTGTGAAGGAAGCATCTAGAAAAGACTTGCCATGAACTTGGATTGAATTTCTTCACCTTCTTTGGTTAGCCTGGACATCACAGGAAAGAATGAGAGCTGTCAAGGCCAACCTCCAGCTGGCCTATCAGAGCACTGCCCAAGATTTATCTTTGTAGTAGTAATACCTCTGAAACTCCAGGGGAGACCGAAAGGACCTGGCTAACAAACCGCAGGCCTCCCACGTGGGTGGCATTCTTGGGACACAATAGAAAGGCCCCACCCTCCCCTCAGTGTTTGCTACAGTGTGGGAACACCTCTCAATAACAATCGGGTCTCTCTGTTCAAGGATGGTCTCTAAGAAGACCCCATGAAAAGACAGATTGTGAAATACATGGGATAGCTTTGTCAGTGCTGATTGGAAGGAAAAGAATGAGCAACAGTATAGTCAAGTGTTAACATGAGAAGTGGAAGGAATATCATCTGGTACGTGATTTTGGGTTAGAATTCCCACTTCTCGTTCAATCTATGTTATGCTTTTTTTTTTAAGGCTGTTTCCTTAAGTACAAAATAAGGATTAAAATTACCTTGTTACCAGGTGGGGTGGGGTGAGGTTTAATGAGCATTTGGGCAGTGTGTGGCAAGCACGAAGTGTTCACTGAGTGTAACGATGATTAGCGATGAACGGAGAAAGAATACACCAGAGCTGAGGCCTGGCTGGTGACGATGGGCTCCAGGAGGGAGTTGTGCTGGCGTTCTCGAAGCGTCCCAAGTGCCCGGATGTCACCAAGAAGTTCTGGGGAAGATAAGGGAACTCCAAGGAAGTGGTGGGACACACAGGGCTTATTCTTCCTCCTTTCTGGGGTATCTCAGACGAGGAAAGAGAGAATGTTCTCCACTAGAAGCGAAGGGACATCAGGTCCAAGAAGGGGACATCACCTAGTTTGGCTGGTTGCACCCTCAGTTGATGAACCAAGATGCCTCAGACATAACCTCCTGTGACATACCCTGCCCCGCCAACTTCCCCGGGGCAGGACTTACCTACTGAACACTGCACATAAATTCCAGATGAAAGCAAGGCATCTGTTGGCCAGGAATGTAACTTTCTCAAACGCGGCACATGCAGATTTATAGTAACATTGAGCAGCCATGCCAAAGGGGGCATTGTGTTCAGGAGGATTGCTTCTCGGTTCAGGAGGATTTCTGGGGAGGACCTTTGAAGTGGGAGCGTGAATCATGCATCTGTAAAGTCCTCATTTTCCACAGTTATTAAAACACCCGCCCGTGCCAGGGTATCCCATTGTTCATTCACTCCATTGGCACGCCAGCAAGGGGGTGGATGCCAACCACACAACTGCCAGAGGGATGCAGACAAACAGTAGGTGAGGCAGACAGCAAGGAGGCGAAAAGTTGCCTGCCAGGCGGGAATGTGCCCGGGCCCTGCCACACACTCTCACTGCTCAGGAGCCTCCTCACTGTTTCTAAGTGCTGCACCACTTTAACGCCATGCCAGAAAGCACGCCAAGGAGCTGAGCTCCTTAAGGGATGGACTTCCACATCCACAAAGCTTTCAATTTTACATAATAAGAAATGTCCTTGCATACCCTAAGGTCAGCAAACATTTTCTTATTGTACCTCGTTGCACTCTCTTTGGCCTGGCGGCAGGCCACAGCTGGGGAAGAGTTCCCAGCAGGGTCCCTTTAGGTCATAGTGGGAAGACATGTTTATAGCTAAAGAGCTCAACCGTGGCCACAGAAATATGAGTTGGAACCAGAACAACATGCTTGCTCTAATTAGTTCTTTTCTTCAGAGTACAAAACACTGTGTATAGAATACTTTGTTCCTCCATACCTCACATTGCCACCACCAATTCTCATTATAATGTTTTCATAGTAATGCTCCCATCCAGAAAGTTCAAAACTAGTCACCTACCTTATCTCTTTTTCCAGAATATTCTTATGAAATACTGGGGGAAAGCTGTTTTCTTGTTTTTTATACAGATAAAATGAGACAAAAACTTAAATATTTATATAGGATACCACCAAAAACTAAAACAAAACATAGATTTATAGAAACCTATATAATCAACTTCCTTACTAGCTTGGGCAAGGCACTGGGTTAGGACAAAATGGATTAAGCCACTATTTGCAATTCCAGCATCTCATCTGGGTGTCAATTTGTATCCAGGATTTTTTAGATCCAGATCTCTGCAAATGACCTGGAGTAACAGAAGATGGCCCACATGCCTTGGCTCCTATCCCCACGTGGGAAACCTGCATGGAACTGTTGGCTCAAGGTTTCAGCCCGGCTCAGCCCTGGCCAGTGCAACCACTTGGGGTGTAAACCAGCAGATGGAAGATTAATCTCTCACTCTTTTTCTCTCTTTTTCTCCCTCTCTTTCTGTAACTCTTTTAAATAAATCATCTTTAAAAAAAATAACTATATTTATTTAAAATAAATAATAATCCTTTTGTGCTGAATCAATGTCAACCAGAAAGAGACCCAACAATTGGCCACAGCTCCACCTGATTAGCTAATTGTGTTTCTCAGAGGATAAAGTGCATGGGCTTTCCAATTTGCTGATGAAATGAAACGAGGACAGTGACTCCAGAGCAAGGCAAAATGAATCCTAAAAAAAATCTCCAGCACCTGGAGCACTAGATTGAATTTAACAAAATGTTGTTTATCTGAGACAAAGCTAAGATTTGTAACAACGAGAAAATGCAACTGCAGAAACAGAAGCTGGAGGTAACGAGGCATAGCAAAAACCAACGTGAACAAAGATTTAGGATTTTTGTCAGCACCAGGCTTAATGGAAATCAAACACGAAATAGTAATACCTTCTCATGGCATCTTAAAATGCTAAATGAAATTCCAGTCTTTATTAACAGATCTATATTAAATGAATATAGATCTATATTAAATATAGAATATAGATCTATATTAAATGAAGTGACAGCCTTAATGAACACTGCATTTAGAAACACACAAACTCATTCCTGTGTTGAATACTTCTAAAGATTGTAGACAAAGAGAAACTTAACCAGTGAATTGAAACCCCAACAAGCAAGAAAATTGAAATCAGACCATATGCGAAACTACAACTTATCATCGGGAGATAATAAAAGTCTTCAAGTGTCATAGATATGCCACATAATTTTAGGTCTTTAGTGATAGAAATCAAATTAGGGTGACTAGAAGTTATACAGACTCAATTTCTGAATCACGTATATAAAAGCAAAGGTGCTATCCTTGAAGTTGCCCAAGCACATTCCCTTGGGAGAAGGTCGTTAACCAACTCAGAAGGTTCTCCAATCTAAGGCAAATACGCAGAGAACAAGGAAACTATTGTCTCCAGGAACCTTCATTTCTCATTAAAAAAAAAAAAACATACTTACTCATTTTTATGTAATTGACAAGCTGAGCAACTAAGAGATAGAGATCCTACATCTCCTGACCACTCTCCAAATGCCACCTGGGGCTGCGCCAAATCAAAGCCAGACCTAGAGTTTTCATCTGAGTTTCTCATGAGAGTGGCAGGGAATACCCAACCCCCTGCCTGCTGCCTCCCAGGCTCATTAGCAGGAAGCTTGGTTAGAAGGAAAGGCAGGATGCAATCCCTGGCACCCCAGTATGGGATTCAAGCGGCCCAAGCAGCGGCTGGACTCGCTGCACTGCAGCACCCATCCCCAGATTATACTCTGCAACCAACTCTGAGTCCCTTTAACAGAGAAATGCAGGCAGACCAACTGATGCACAGGATTTCTGACCACCTTGAGTTGTTCTTGGATGAAGAAGCAGGCAATGATGAGAATTAAAAGCCTAGGACTCTTAGGAAAGAGATGGCATTTCTGCTTTCTTGATATACTTAACCACACAATACAACCAACTTCTTGCACTATCCAACTTACTTTTTTGACCAAAGCTCTCGGTAACAGATTTGTGCTCAATCCATGTAAGCAGCTAAGAACACCACACTTTTCCTTGCAGGCTTGTGGGGGCCAACACAAAATGCTGACTGCCATGAGCGTGTGCCCTGCAGACTCACACTGAGAGAATGCAGGGGACTTCCCATAATCCTCATTGTGTGTGCTTTTCTAGCAGGTGTAAGCTATATTAACATCATAACAAATGTCCTAAATGTTTCCTTCTATCGGGATCAGACGTGGGCCTAAGCATGAAAGATTAAAATATTACTCAGAATCTCAGAATATCCACACCAAGAAAAACCACAGTAGTTTGTCTTTGGTCTATGTTCTATTAAAAAAAAAAATCACCATGCTAGTTCATAACAAAATTCTTGCTTTGATGGAAGGATTGCCAGATTGTCATCTGGAACGGGCATAACATGTTTTTTCTCCTTGGCATGCATGGAGCAACCCCCTGTTTCTTTACTTGAAATTGGAAAGGGCCTACATCTCAACCTTCTAGTCACCAGTCCCTCACCTTCAGCCAGGTTCAGGGAAGACAAATCAGGAGTTTATCCCTCATTTGCAAGACCTGGAGAAGAAGCATGCCAGGCACCTGCACCTGAATTAAAAACAAACAAACAAAAAAACACCTGCCTTGTAGTCAATGTGGGGACAAAATGGGTTAAGTCACCACCTGGGACACTGGCATCTCATATGGGAGTCTGCAGTCCCTGCTGCCCCGCCAAGTTTGACAACCACTGGTTCTTGAACAGAGGAGGCTAAAATAAAGTAGAACTCCTTCCTGTCAGAGTTGTCATATCCTTTTTCAACAATACTTTAAACAGTAACATACTGAGTTATAGAAGTCATCAGCTTCAGTTTTCATTTGAGCTAATTCAGGAATTAACACCAGTAACAAACGTTTTCATATTTGATGAGGCTATGGTTCTGAAACTAGAGACCAGTGGCTCCCAAATGTTAGAGTGCCAAAATGTCAGTTACAGGTTCATTTTTTTTTTTAAATGCAGCATCTAAAAGTTAGATTCTGCTGGTCAATACAGAGCACAGGACTTGAGCATCACATGGTGGGCTTGGCACGATGGCGAAATTCTCATCTTGCATGCGCTGGGATCTCATATGGGCACCGCTTCCTGTTCCTGTGCTCCACTTCCCATCCAGCTCCCTGCCTGTACCCTTGGAAAGCAGTCAAGAACAGCCCAAAGTCTTGGGACACTGAACCTGTGTGGAAGACCCGAAAGAAGCTCCTGGCTCCTGACTTCTGGCTCAGCTCAGCTCAGGTCCCGCCATTGCAATCACCTGGGGAGTGGACCAGCAGATGGAAGATTTTCCCCCCTGGAAGGCAGCTATGCTTACCACTATACCACCAACACAGATCTTGCCCTCTGTCTCTTCTCTCTGTTTATCTGCCTTTCCAATAAAAAATAAACAAAATCATAAAAACCAAAAAGCTAAAAAACATCACAGTGTCCTGATGTCAGTAAACCATAGCCTGCTTGTCTCTTATTCACTCAAGTAGTAGAAAAACAGAAACACTAATGGACAGGTGAAGCGGCTGAAGGTTTAATGGCTCAGAAAGCAACTTCAAGTGATTAGTGTTGTGGCACTGCATGTTAAGCCATTACTTGGGACCAGCATCCTGTATCAATCAGGTTTGCACTCTGAGTCCTGGCTACTCTATTGTCAATTCTGCTTCCCGCTCATGTGGAAGATGACAGTGGAAGATGGCTGCATTCCTCGGGCCCCTGGCACCCAAACAGAAGATAAGGCTCCTAGACCACAGCTTTGACCTCACCCAGATCTGGCCGTCGTGGTCATTTGCTACAGCAGATAGAAGCTCTCTGTGTGTCTCCCTCAGGATCTCTCTCTCTCTCTTTCTCCCAACCCCTGCCACCTTGCTTTGAAAATAAACAAATCTTTAAAAGAGAGAAAGAGAAAGGGAAGAAGAAAGGATGAATCCTCAAGAGCAGAATCTGTGACATAACTTAGAACGCCCACATCCCATATGAAAACATCCCATCTGGATTGGAACATTAGCTCTGTTCTGGATTCCATCCTCCTGGTAATACACGTCATGGTTGGTAGCTGGTGATGACTCAAGTATGTGAACCCCACCTAGGTGGGAGTCTTCAACTGAGCTCTGAGTTCCTAACTTCAAACAGGTTCAGTCTCAGTCTCTGCAAGCATTTGAGGAGTAAATCAGAAGATCTCTAGCTATCTCTCTGCAAGTAAATCTAAAATAATTTTTTAAAAGAAAGACTGTTAGCTGGTGTGTTAACTCAACTGGCTAATTCTCGACCTCCAAGCACCAGCATCCCATATGGACACCAGCTTGTGTCCCAAATGTTCTAGTTTTGATCCAATTCTCTGTTTGTTGCCTGGAAGAGAAGTGGAGGATGGTCCAAGTCTTTGGGAACCTGCACCCATGTGCAGACTTTAAGAAAGCTCCTGACTCCTAGATTCAGATCTGCTCAGCTTCAGCTGCTATGGCCTTCTGGGACATGAACCAGTGGATGGAAGATCTTTCTCTCTCTTTCTCTGTCTTTCCAATAAAAATAAAAAGTCTTTAAAAAAAAAACATCGACTGACAGAATGGCACATACATCCCATCTTCTCAGACTGTCCCTGAGAGTTTGCTGCCACTCATGGTCATGGTGAAGGTCCTGCAAAGCCGGGCCTTGCCCTGGGCACAGGAGCTGTAGAGGCTGGCAGCACAGGTGGCAGGTTCTGATTAATGCTCTCAAGCTGTCCCACTGCTTTCTGACGTCACGATGCTCGGGGCCAGCTACATCTGAAGAAGCCACATCAAGGCAAGTCACTCCTAGTCACATCAAACAGATTTGATGTTGTTGGATCTCAGTCCTAGACCACTTCCTGTTCCCCAAATAAGGAGACTGAGTCATCATCCTTAGTGCTTGATTGTATTAAAACCCAAAATTTCACTTTTCAGTCTTCTGCCACCATATCAAAGAACCCAGGAGGAAATGCTCCACTGCACTGCAAACTCAGTGAATAAGCAGATCAGAACCTTTTATTGGTAAAAGTTCTAGCGTACATTTTCTCCTAAACTGGAAATGCCAATGCCTTCCTCACCTTTTTCAGATCCTTCAAGTCAAAATACTTTAATCAAAACATTTAATTTTAATTGACCTTTTGATAACCATTCTCCCACAGGCAAGGCTTCATATTCAAAGCTTTAAACCTAACAGCAAAGAAGCCACTGGGACGGAGGAGTTACCTACAGATCCTCAGAGAACCCAAGGGCCACAGCTCTTCGTTCGTGGGAAAATGACATTGCCAGGGCCCAGCCAGTCAGCCACTCTGCTGGCGGTGACACACCCATTCCACATGGAAATCTGAAACCAAATAGTAAGTATTCACAAACTTTCACTGCAACGTCTAAGGAGTTGGATTAATCTGAACAAATAGTTACAAAATGTTAAGACGGGCTTGGAAACAAAGAAGAATGACATTACATAGCAGAGAAAATGAGAAGCTAAGAGCTATGATTCACCCAGTTACAAATTTATTAAAAAGCTCTTTGTTAGAAACCAGGGCTGGCCCTGTTCACCGCACAGGTTTCGTCTTTACCCATGAGCTGTGGTTAAACGGAGAAACACGTGAGGCTCTGTGGGGCCGCCACAGAGTGTGCAGACAAGTCTCACAGCCCATGGCTGAACCACATGGAAACAAGCTGACTCCTTAAGCAAGACTGACTTCTTGGTTTCCTGACCTCTGCGCCTCCTGAGTGGCTTCGCCATCAGCTCTGCCAGCCCATTGTAGGACCTGCCACCCCTCTGCACAGTCCTGGTCCTACTTAGAGTAGCCAGTTCCTTCATTTCCCTGGGTGCTGAGGAAGTCTAGTGATTCCTTCTCGGGGAGCTTTGCAGGCTCAGGACAAAAAGGCAAGGGAGCAATGCTTATCCATCGCAGCTGCTAAAGCGAACGCACTTCCAACTTTGTTTTCAGGAGAATCTGCTTTGGTAAAATGTCTTTGACTTTTCTCCATTAATCGCAATTAGCCAACCCTTCTCCAAGATCGTTCCATTAGAGGTCTCATGGTGAAGGGCACAGTCACAGCCTGAGCCACCCCAGGGAGCTGCACTCTCATCCGGTGTCTTCTTACTAGTCAGTGTTGCACCTGATGGCAGCAATGTGCAGATGCTTATCCAAACCTTGCCCGGGGTTGGCTAAAGCCAGCCATCTCTTCTACAAGAGGGATTGTGCATTGACAAACATGCTGATGACTTCTTGAACCTTACCACTTGTTTACAAGAAGGCTGCTGTTGCCAAGGCTGCAGCAAGCAGCAACAATAGCACTGTCACCACTCGTAGGCAGAAGTGATCACAAGAATGCCTGGCATGGGAGAGTGCCTTATCCTTATAGAAGAGAAGCAGATGAACAAATACGACAGAGAAGGAAGATGCTAAAGAAAAGGGAACCCCATGAAGGGGACTGCAAGGGTGTAACATAAAAAGCCTGTATATCAATAGCCCAAATGAATTGAGTTCTGCTTAGCTAGTCTATGTAATGTATCCTGCCAGCCAATCACTAGGTAGTGAGCACCAACCACCCGTCATAGTGCTGGAAGGTCAATCAGATCAACACAGTTCTGGCCCTCGTGGAGATGATGACAGTATTGTGAGAGGGACACATGAAAAAATACCGTTCCAAGTCCCTGCACAATGTTGTGCAAGGAAAGCTCAGCATGTTGTGAAATTGGGAGCAGGACAATGGTTTGGGAGTAAGCAAGGAAGACCTCCCTGAGGAAGGGACACTTTAAGAGGCCCAGAAAGTGGGGAAGCATGGGCGCAGATGTGGAGAGACAGGGAGGAGCCTTTGGGAGACTCTACAGAGGTATTTCTGTTGTGTTCCAGAAACAGGCCAAGGCCGCTGTGGCTGTGGCGGAAGGACACTGTGACGGGGGGGGGGGGGCAGGAGGGGAGATGGGGCCTCGTTCACAGTCCTCAGGAGGACTTGGGGCTTTGCGGAATGCAGGAGAGCTTTCCAGCTCCCAATGTTGCATGCCTACTAGGCAAGGACTGGGGAAGGACTTGGATGGAGGGGGAAAGCTCATTAAGTGTCATTGAGCGGGGGAGTGAAGGGGGCTTAGACAGGAGGAAGAACTTCAGAATCAAGAAACACTCAACAAAAATCCGACTCAGAAGAATGTTTCCTGAATTCAGAACAATTGAATATTTTTCTTCACACTAGAATAAGAATCCAAACTCCCTATGCAACCTATGGGGCCCTGGGTGATCCAGCCTGCATACTTTTTCTAACTATCTATGCCATTCACTCTTCTAAGTACTCCTTTGGAACCCACAATATTTGTCTTGTTTCTCAAATTCTCAAAGTTCTTCCTTTCTTATCTGCTTCTTATAGATATAGATATGCATATACATATATATATACACACACATATATATTTCATAGACAGAAAAAAGTCCCCATTTACTGGTCCCTCTTCAAGAAATAGCCACAAGCCCAGATCAATGGCTCAATGTCTAAATCCTCACCTTGCATGCACCAGGATTCCATAACCAGCTGGTTCGTGTCCTGGCTGCTCCATTTCCCTTCCAGCTCCCTGCCTGTGGGCTGGGAAAGCAGTGGGGGATGGCCCAAAGCCTTGGGACCCTGTACCTGCTTGGGAGACCCAGAAGGGGTTCCTGGCTCCTGGCTTTGGATAGGCTCAGCTTCGGCCATTGTAGTCATTTTGGGTATGAAACAGCAGGTGGAATATCTTTTTCTCTGTCTCTCTTTCTCTCTTTACATTTGCTTTTCCAGTGAATACATCTTAGAAAAGAAATGTCCACAATGACACTCACTTTGGCAGCATATATACTAAAATTGGAACAATACAGGGAAGATTAGCATAGCTGTTGCACAGAAGACACGCAGACTCATGAAGTGTTCCAGCTTTTGCTGGACTTTCCATCTTTGTCTATACCTACAATGACATGATACACTTCAATAACAGAATGATGTACTTGTGACTGTTGCTGAAGCATTATACTATTGTAATAATATGGGGGAAACAGTGGAAGGAGGAATAATTGATGAGAGTTGGAGGAGAAATCCCTGAGCCCATGGAATTGTATCATGAAAAATAGAAATATGAATGTATTTTTTTAAAAAAAGTAATGTCCACAATGGCCACAGGTAGGCCAGGTGGAAGTTAGCAGCTGAAAACCTAAGCCAGGACTCCCACTTGAATGGCTGGGCTCCGTTCACTTGAAGCATATCTGCTACCTCGCATGGTGTGCATGATCAGGGAACAGGACTCATGAGTGGAACCAAGACTAAAACCTGGCACTTTGCCTGGGGATGCACCTGTTCCAGCAGTGCCTCAGCCTCTACACCAAAGGCTCCGCCCTCTGCTTCTGGGGGAAGCCTCTGTCTCCCAGCTCATCTCAAAGATCCCGCCTCACTCTTCCTGTAGCATAATCCCAAGGAAGTCTTCACTGCCCTCCTTGTCTAAATGCATTTCTTTCCCTTCAGCGTTCTCTGTTGCAACCACTCAGTAGGAATTGATTGAGCTTATCCAAAACGCTGGAAGATAAATCAGTGAAGAAAAAGGAAGAGGCCCAAAATCTCTAACCTTACAGGGTTCACATTCTTGTAAAGGAGGACAGCAGGTAATAACAAGAAATATGCAAACTTCATGAATAAATTATGTGTAAAGTACAGCGCATGCTAGAATGTCAGCAGAGCTGGGGAAAGAAAGGAGAGAATGGCTAGCACCACTCTTGCTAGCATCTCAAACAGTTAAGCTCCAGGTCAAGTCCTGGCTGAACCAGCAGGTTAAATTGCTCTCTCACACACACACACTCTCTCTCCCCTCTTTCTCTGCCTCTCATTCCTTCTCCCTCTAACTCTCCTTCTCCCCTTTTTTCTGCCTTTCACATAAATAAATACATTATCTTTTTCAGGAGGAGGCAGTAAGAATGGAATGGGCTGTCAGCCTAAATACGATAGATAAGATAGTCATCCTTAAAAATGATACTAAGCCAAGACCTGAAGGAGATGATAATGACCCCCAAGTCAATTTTCCTTGTAGCATTTTTCACAACTTTTCATGAGCTCATTTGCCTCTTTGCTTGATCTTTGTCTGCCTTCCTCACCCAACCCTACCCACAATAGAATACAAGTCCTACCAGGGAATGGACTGTTTGTGTCTTGCTTCTTCTCGTGTACCTAAATCCATATACAAGCATTTTAGAAAATGAATCAGTAGCGAGAGAAGCAGATGTCTGAAGCACTCTCCTGCCAGCTTCTGTGCATTGCTAAAACTCCTGTACCCTACCTACCAGGGGCAGTCAAGTCATCCAACCTGGACCAGTGGGGATGACTTCCCAGGATGGCCCATGTTGACTTGGCACAGAGCCATAAGTGGTCTGCCCAGTGCATGTTCTCTTTTCCTATTTTTCTGGTCAAAACAAAATACCCTCCTCTTTAATGTGGGAAGCTTCCTCACTTGCCCCCAGTGAACATGCTCCTGCAGTCAGCCAAAGCTTTAACCACCCCGGCTACACACTGAGGCCTCGGGGGAATGCTTGACCTAACAGGGCCAGTTGGGTCTCTAGAAACTGCCGGTGGAATTCACAGGGGAAGGACTCTGTCTTCTCACTGATAGGGTTCTATGCAAACAATGTAAGCTGCCTGTGGGTAGCTTTGCCCCTGGATGGGGAAATTCTGCCTGGGAATGAAATCAATGCAAAAGAAAACAGTGATGAAGCAGGAGAAAGGAAGATGGACTTACAATTGCACAATATGAACTGCTAGATCCATTTAAGCTCATTCTTTGAATCTCTCATTTATGTGGGAATTTAGAATTCTTACCAAACAAATAGTTACTGCTTACAACCAGAGTCTTTAACAAATATTCACAAAATAAAAGTCTAAGGGTCTACAATTAGTGAATTGAGAAGGTATCTTTTCTTCTTTAAATTATCTATCTTTCAGTTAAACAGGTGTTAAGATAGTATCTAATGGCCTGGTAACAACAGAACCATGACTAAGTTCTACACAAAATAGATTTGTTAGTTTAACTCATAATATTCTCTATATTCTGTGCTAGGGAGAAGACATAGAATAGTGGCATGAGGGGCCAACATTGTAGCATATTGAGTAAGGTCACTTTCTATGATGCACACATGGTGGGTGGTTCATGTCCCAGTTGCTCCACTTCCAAACCAGCTCCTCATTAATGATATGAGAAGACTGGTGGAGGATGGTTCAAGGGCTTGGGCCCCAGCTATCCATGTGGGAGACCTGGAAGAAGCTCCTGGCTCCTGGCTGGACCAGGCTATTGTGGGTAGAGAACTGGTGGATGGAAGATCTTTGTCTCTCTCTCTCTCTTTCTCTTTCTGACTCCTTCAAATAATAAATAAGTCTTTAAATTAAAAGAAAAATAGTGGTTTAATAACCTCCATTTTTAGACAATGCAAACAGTAATAAATTTTATGTGAGGAGACAGAAATAAAGAAATTGAGGGAATAATGGAAGTTCAACGTAGAAAGCCAACCAACTTGGCAGGAGTTAGAGGGATGAGGTGTTCAGACCAGCTTTCAGAAGAATGGATGTCTAAGTGAGCTGGTGGTACTAGGATTTGATCAGGGGAAGATAGAGAAAGATTAGAGTGAACTGAACTCAGAGAAACAAGCACCTTCAGTGGAAGATCACAGGTCAGAATGGTTTTGTGTGATCATCTCCGCACGGTCTTGGGAACCATCTTCATAGAATCACCCGTCAGGTGACCTTACGAAGATCATACATTCAAGCTCCAGCACTTTGCTTTCTTTCTTAAAAAGAAAGATTTATTTTTATTGGAAAAGCAGATGAGATTTATAGAGAGGAGAGGCAGAGAGAAAAATCTTCCATCCACTGCTTCACTCCCCAAGTGCCTGCAACAGCCAGAGCTAAACTGATCCAAAGCCAGGAGCCAGGAGCTTCTTCCAGGTCTCCCAGGTGGCTGTAGGACCCCAAGGCCTTGGGCCGTCCTCTACTGCTTTCCCAGGCTGTGAGCAAGGAGCTGGATGGGAGGCAGAGCAGCCAGGACAGGAACCGGTGCCCATATGAAATCCTGCTCCTTGCAGGGTGAGGATTTAGCCATTGAGCCATTGCACCAGGCATGGCATTTTGCTTTCCAAAACACCACACTTGTGCAAGCATTGCAGTGCAGGCATTGGGGGAATGAGCCACGGGAAAGATGATTTCCAATTCTCTCTTTCTCTCAGCCTTCCAAATAAAAATGTAGAAAGAAATTTTAAATAACACATCCACAGGAGAGAGTAGAAAGGTCATCCCTGAGCCTATGGAACTGGATCATGAAAAATAAAAATTAAAAAAATCAAAAATAAAAATGCATCCACAATTTGAACTCACATCTCTTTTCCATATTTTATTAAACATGAGCAATTAAGATTAGGGTGGATTTCTTATTAGTAATATTATTTAGTAGTCTCATTGCGGAATGATAGAAAAAAAAAACACAATTCTATTGAAAGCAACAAATGTCTCGCCAACCCCGACTGTGCTAAGAGCTTTATTGAAATAGCTGCCACATAATCCCCCAGAAGGGGCTTCAGCCGCATAGCATGTAGTCCAAACTAGGCCAGGATCGCACCTTACATCCTCCAAGACAACTGAAATTCCCATAATAAGTCTCAACAGAGACGAAATCGTTGCTTTGTATAACGAGATTCTATGTCTTCCAGCTGGAACAAAATGAGATCTTGAAAACAAAGTTATTACATTGTTAAATGGGACATAGAAAGACATTTCTCTGCCGTAGAATGATTGTCATGATTTTAAACAGAAGATATTTTCATGGGCACGGCAATAATAACTTATGGATCATTCTATTTCACCAAGTGTTCTTTAATGAATCAATATTTTGGCTTGCAAACAGCATTCTTATTACTTGACACATTAATATCCTACAAAATATCTTCTGGTTCAAATACCGCATCACTCACTACTTCCATTTTGCCTAGCAAAGGCCAACTCACGTTAATTTTGTACAAATTTCACATCTGTTTTCTATGGAAGATCACTATTTCTCACTTGCTGAAAATATATACAAGAGCAAAAAAAAAAAAAAAGAAAATCCTCCCTTAAACTACCCGGGTACACATTTAGCCTTACTACAAATATTCTGTGGTCCTGGAATTGAGCAAATCACCAAGCAAATTGGTCACTGTTAACATAGCTGTCTGCTTTTCATAGAGAGAAGTGTTCTGTTTCTGTTGGACACATTTTCAGGAAGTGAGGTAATGCCCAATTTTTCCCTAAGAAAGTAAGCCTAGGGCATGCTCAGCACTGGCTTGCTGGGGCCATTGTTTGAAGGTAAAGGGAGGTGGTGAGTGGTGTGATGAAAACAAGATAAAACTCAACTCCAAGGCAATCACTATGAATGTTCAAAGCCACTGACGTCAATTACACTTTTGCAGAAGTATATATGGTAGTACGGCCTCGGGACTAATAAAGCATGATCGATCACACAGGTCTTCCCTGCCCTTCGCTCCATCTTCTGGCCCTTCATGTGGAAGTACCCTCCTTCCTCATGCTTTCCATCAAAAGAAAAAAAGGAGGGGAGAGCAAAAGAGATGTGTGGAATGTTTGAAAATACTTCAAATCCTTTCCTCTGCTAGTTTCAAAACATGAGCTGAACCGCCTTTAAAATGTACTGCTTCGAGGCAATCAAAAAAAAAAGGAAAAACAGATGAAGCAAATTGACAGGATGTAGCCATTAACACCCACATTTCATACCATATGTTTCAGATGGCAACAGTTTCGCCTGAGACTGGCAGGCTCTCACTCCTTCCTTCCCTGCAGTTGTGGTTCTTGAAATGTGGAAGGAACGAATTACACTCCTTGAAGGTTCTAGCCATTTCCCATTTCTCAATTCAGAAAGTTTGAGGTTACTAAAATCCAAGTCTTCTGGAACTTTCTCCTAGTGTCTGAGAGTGAAAGTAGCCCCCCAAAGATGTTCTCTCACACACAGGAGGAGCTTAAATTAAACCCTGGGAGAGAATCTTGGCTGAGTGAAATCGCTGTCCCGTGCCAGAGAGGCATCCAAAAATACTCCGTTCTTTGTATCACTTGCTTAGCAGCTCATTTGCCCATTATTTGAGAATTGTTAATTAATCAACAGTACAGCAGCTCCACGCCTACTGCTAGGCCCGAGTGGGGCTGCATTCTGTCTACTTTGTGTTACAGAAGCTAAAACTGAGATTCCCGTAAAATTGTCATCATGTCACCGGGGGAGTAGGTAGCCCTCATCCCACCCCACTTTTCATCTGCAATCCCTCTGTAGTAACAGCACTTTGCCGGTTACACTTCCACTGGTTTTATCCAATTTAATCTTAACAATGCTTCCCAGCTCCCCACCATCCCCGAAACAGATGGTAGACATTATTCCTATTCATCCTGGAAGGAGGAAAATGAAAAGTTAGAGTCTCTTTCAGAATCCACATTTGATTTCAAGTCAAGGAACTTGAAGCTTCAGGTCTAAGCGGTATCATTCTCTGACAGTGAAACCCAGGGCAAGCATTTGGCATTGTGCCTCACACACTCTTTGGGCTGCCTGGGTGCCTGCCCTCAGACCTCAGCTCTGTTTCGGATTCTGTCCAACCTGGGAAGCAGCAGGCCTCGAGTGGCTGAGTCCCTGTCACTCACATGGAAGGCTTCCCATCGGCAACTAAGGAAAGAACGAGGTGATGGAACCCCCCTCTCTGGGTCTATCTCTGAGTGTGCGTCTCCACCTTCCAAGTGTCATAAATACACCACATGTCTATGTGAATGCCTCTTTAGCATTGTCGCAGCCTGCAGTGTGGCCCAAGTCACCCTCGCTTTCAGGGAGGCACTCAACAGTTCTGACCTGATGACTCGCAGTCTCCAGGCTTCCCCATGCAGCACACGCTGGCAGTCTGACATTTTATGTCATTCATTATCATGTTACTGACCTGCTTGGATCTGCCTGCCGAGTCCCCCACAGTCTCTCTTCTCAGGACTTCTCCAACATCGGCTGCTGCCAAGTGCACAGGCTCTCCGTGTGCAGGAGCACAGCCAACTCGATCCCCTGCAGAACTGTTCCTTGTGCTGTTGTTTGCCTCAACTTTTAGCCCCCAGTTCCCAGGGCTGCTCACCATCCATTCCTAACCCCCATTCTAGGTCTTCCTTCACTAAATCACTTTCTACCCCCTTATCGCTTGGCGGTGTTTGTTGACAGCATGTCTAAATTATCTTTCAGACTTATTTATTTACTTTAAAAATCAGAGCCACAGGGCCCAATGCGATAGCACAGTGGCTAAAACTTTTGCCTTGGATGAGTCAGAATCCCATTTGGGCACTGGTTCATGCCAGTTCTTGTGCTGGTTGCTCCACTTCCCCTCAAGCTCCCTGCTTGTGGCCAGGGAAAGCAGAAAAGGATGGCCCAAAGCCTTGGGATCCTGCACCCACATGAGAGACCCAGATGAAGTTCCGAGCTCCTGGCTCCTGGCTTAGGATTGGCTCAGTTCTGGCTGTTGTGGCCACTGAGGGAGTGTACCAGCAAACAGAAGATCTGTCTCTCTGTCTCTCCTTCTATCTGTAAATATGACTTTACAATAAAAATAAATAAGTCTCTAAAAACTAAAACATCAGAGTTACAGAGAGAAAGAGCACAAGAGAGAATCTTCCACCTGGTGATTCACTTCCCAAATGCTACAGTGGCCAGTGCTGAACCAGGCCGAAGTCTGGAACCAGGAGCTTCATACAAATCTCCCATGTGGGTGGCAGGGAACTAAACAATTGAGGCAGCCTCCTCTACTTCCCCAGGCCATTAGCAGAGAACTAGATTGAAAGCAGAGTGGTAGAGACCCACAGGGGATGCTGCCATCACAAGTAGCAGCTTTACCTGCTACGCCACAACAATAGCCCCTTGAAATCACCTTGTCTGTTTCTCTTTGCCATCTCTACTTGTCATTTCCAGGAGCACCATTACTTCATTCCCTGTTCCCCATTCTTCTTTAACCCTAGCATCTTGACCAGTATGTATTCTTTTCCATGAATTAATGAATAATACATGGCAAGCATTTTAATATCCATACTATTGATGTACCTATGTCATTGTTCAGCTGTCATCCACATGTTATCAGTGTCTACTGATGGCTAAACAAGATACTTCCAATTTCTTGCTATTAGAAATAACGTGGAAACAAATAACTTTGCTTTTATCCTTGGACATTTGTGTAGATATTTCTCAGGGATACACTGTTTCTATTTTATTAATTTTATTCATTTACTATTTGGAAGGCAGAGAATCAGAGACAGACACAGAGAAGTCTTGCATTTGCTAGTTCACTCTCTAAACACCGCTGACCAACAGGGATGAGCTAAGTTGAAGACCGGACCTAGAAGAGTGTCCCACATGGGTGGCAGGAAGCCAAGTGTTTGGCTGGTTTCCACAGCACACATTCGCAGGAGACCAGGATCAGAAGCACGGAAGACTTCAACCCAGACACTGGAATATGGAAACAGGCACCATGGCCAGAGCCTTAACCCCCATGCCAAAAGCCCACCCCAGCAGGCATGTTTTGGGTTTCCATGGCTACCATGAGGTAATACAATTATTAATTTTCCATTGGTGTATCAGAATCAAAAATGTGTATTGTTTCTCACTTTTTCTACATTTGTAGATTTTTCTGCTGCTTTTCTCTTCCAATAACTCCTAGTACCACAGACGATCCATTTGTAACAAAAGTTGCAACAACTTTTTGTTTTATCACATGGTCAAAATTCCACAGTGACAACTGATGACTAGTCACATGGCTTCAAGTCCGGCTCAGAACTAACACACGCTTATTAAGTATTATGCAAAACTTAACTTACTATTATTAGCCTTTTTTAAAAAAATAAAAAATCTATAAGAAAATGAACATAGGGACAGTGCTATAGCCAAGTAGTCAAAATGCCCATTTCCCATAGCAGAGGACCCTGTTGCAAGACCTGGCTCCATTTCTGATTCCAGCTTCCTAGCAAGCATCACTGCCAGCTCAGGTATTGGGTCCAATCACACACAGGAAGCATCTCAATTGCCTTCATACTCCCAGCTTCAGCCTGGTATGGTCCCCACCACTGCAAACATTCTGTGGAATTGCAAGCTCACTCTGGAAGGCAGCAAATTAAGGCTTAAGTACTTGAGTCCCTGCCACCCATGTGGGAGATCTGGGTGGGATTCCAAGCTCCCTGGCCTTCCAGGAGTGTCCCTGCAGATGGGAGCGCTTCTGTATCTCTCTGTGTGTGTCTTTGTTCCTCTGCCTTTCATAAATTAAAAAATCATATTATCAGGAAATCAGCAAAAACTAATAAATTCATATTACTAGGAAATCAGGCTATTCTTTTAATCTGCTACATTTTAAAAATGTAACTATTTAGCTTATTTTGATTTTTTTTTCTGAATATATACTTCCTGTTCTGAAAGTAGCTACAACCATTAAAATGGTTCTAAATTGTTCCTATCTTATGTGGACATATGCCTGGAACCTTATTTACTATTGCTGAGTGAAAATCAAAAATGGAAGGAAATCACTTTAAAACCACACTCGTAGTCAGAAGGAGTCCCACTTGGGAAGTCCACTGCTCCAGGCTCATCCAATGAAACACTTCCCTGTAGGAGGTGGGGAATGGGTCACAGCTGGGAGACATTTCAGCTGAATTTCCCACTGTGACCCAAGAGGAACTGGGCACTGCAGACCTATGCAAAAATTCAGAAGAATATGTCTTTTGAGCAAATTTCATCCTCCTTTTGCAAAATTTTTTTTTTGCCATCAAAGTTTTGAAAATGATCTCTGCTCACAATCTATGTTTCCGTTGATGTTTAAGCTCTCTGAAGAGCAAAAACTGTTACCACCCATTGTGAAACCTTCCAGGGATCCTTTTCATCACTGTAAAGGAGTTAGAGCAGGCTGCAAAGGTTCTTGCTCTAGTCCTCTGGGATGGGCACTTGTGCTCAGCCTCCAAGCATCTGCCAAGCGTTAAACATGTGCCAGGTAACCCTGAGATAGTTACAAAGGCACAGATATTTTCAAAGCCTACCCTGCCGACTTTCAAGAAAAATTTATTCTCCTTTTTAAAATGTATACATTTATGGGTCCAGTGCAATGGCTCATTTGGCTAATTCTCCCCCTGCAAGTGTCAGGATCCCACATGGGCACCAGTTCCTGCCCTAGCTACTCTACTTCTCAGTCAGCTCTTCCCCTTTGGTGGGGAAAGCAGAAGATGAGGGCCCAAAGCCTTGGGATCATGTACCCAGAAGAAGCTCCTGGCTCCTGGCTTTGTATCAGCTCAGCTCTCACCATTGCAGTCACTGGGGGAATAAACCAGTGGACAGAAGATCTTTCTCTCTGAATCTCCTTCTCCCTGTGAATCTGACCTGCCTTTCCAATAAAAATAAAAAACAAAATTTTAAAATTAAAAATACCTTGTGCATTTATTTTTTGAAATGTAGAGTTAGAGACAGAAAGATCTTCCATCTGCTGGTTCACTCCCCAAATGGCCACACCACCCAGGGCTGGACCAGGCCAAAGCCAGAATCCGGAAGCTCCATTCAACGTTCCCCAATGGGAGCAGAGACCCCAGGAACTTGGTCATCTTTAACCACTTTCACAGACACATTAGCAGAGAGCTGGATCAGAAATAAAGCAGCCAGTACTCAGTCTGGTGGTTACAGTGGAACATCGCTGTTGCAGGTCAAAGTTGAACCCATTGCATTAGAATACTGGCCCTGAGACAATACATTCTCACACACACAACCTAAGTACAAGCCTTGCATGCCTCCTTCCCCACTCCAATAGCTACAGACCTTTCAGAGTTTTCAAACATGCTTCCATGTGTCCCAAAGCCCAACTACCAATGCATGCTAAGCTTATTTTAACTGCCAGTGTTCTAGCAGAGAATTTTGACTCTCTTACTTTTCTTGCAAGACTTCAAGTGGACTTTTTAACTGGGAAAATCACTAAGAATTTCCTATTTGAATCTCAAAAAAACACAGTGACACATGAGACAGGGATGCAAAATTTGACTGATCAATCAACATACCATCACTAGAACTTCTTCGGTCATGCTAACAGAGCTCATTGTGGCATGAGAGAATCAGGCAGCTCTGACCAAGCAGAACCTGCAGGCAATAAGGAGTCAGCAGAGCAACTCTGCCTCTGGAGAGGACTCATGGTCAGGCGACTCATGGGGTTTACACCAGTGTTGGTACAAGGAGCATTCAAGGATTTCTTCTATGGAGAAAGTGGGGGAGGAAAAGGGACAGAGTTAGCATACTGGGCTTGCTCTATAATCCATTCTGAAAACCGCTTTATCTTAATCAAGGTTTACTGAAAGAAACTTTTAAAAAGAAAGAAAAGAGTGGAAGTGCATTCCAAGCAAAAGAAATCATACCTGTTCAATAAATATTTGTATTAGACACTGGACATCCAGTGGTGCCAACATAATACTGTTCATTGTACTTATGTCCAGGTCTGCACAGGCACAGAGCAGATTACAGCCTAGCTACCGCTATTTCTGAACCCTGCTCATTGCCAGAAGATGTCTCAAACACTTTGCTAATTATAATTCCTCACAGCTGAGGAGAAAACAGACACAGAGTGGCCAGGTTACTTATCCATGACCACACAGCTGCTAAAGGAGAGGCATTCAAATCTGGGCAAATGGGCTCTTAACCAAGAAAAGGCAGTAGTTTCTCCAGTGACCCTAGACAGAAAGCAGGAGTGAGGGGCTGGGGAGCAGCGCGAGAGTGCTGACAGGTCACGGGAAGTTTTCACAGCTTGGCAAGACTGAATTACATACAGGACGTAACCAGTGAAGAAAGGAGAGAGACAACACCTTCTCTGATCTGCCCCCCAACCTCGCAGTGCTCTCCAGGAGGGGGGAGCTCTAAGGCTTCGGCTTTCACTCCAAGCACAAAGAGCACCCGGAGGGAGTTTTAAGATCGAGGCTGGGCCTGCAGCACTCTGGGGGAAAACAACCATCTGTGACACCAGAATCGAGTACGGGCTGCTCTGCTTCCGGCTCAGTTACCAGTTAAGGCACCTGGGAACTCAGGGGGGAAATGGCCCAACTGCCTTGGGCCTCTGAATCCACATGGAAGATCAGGAAGAAACTCCTGAATATGCAATATAAGTCATCTGTTATGTTTAGTTTGTATTCATTTATCCTCTTGCTGTGGGATAACTGTATTTAAAGACAAATTCTAGAGGTGGTAGAAGAATTCTCTTGATTCTTCAACCAATTTCCCAAATGTTAGCATCTGACAGTTTTTCTACAAATGTTCTTTTCTGCTCCAGGATCCCACCCAGGGTAGCACATCCTATGTCAGTTTTCATGTCTCCTTAGGAAACTCTTGGCTGAGACAATTTTCTAGAATCTGTTTTCCAAGATCTTCCTTGACAGTGTCAAAAATGCTGGTCAGATGTCTATCTTTGTTGTTATTTGTAAAGATTTATTTATTCACTTGGAGGTCAGAGCTATGAGGGTGAAGTGGGCCGGGAGATAGATTTGCTGTTTCGCTCCCCAAATGGCTGCCATAGCCGGGGAAGGACTGACACAAACCCAGGAATTCAGGAGCTTCTTATAGTCTATTACACAGGCATTTAGTGCCCACTCACTTCTTTTCAATCCTTTCTAACTTTATGGGGTGTGTGTGTGTGAGTGTGTGTGTGAGTGTGTGTGTGTGTGTGTGTGTGTGTGTGTGTGTGTGTGTTTGGGGTGTTTTGCTTTCAACGTTTATTTGAATGACAGAGTTACAGGGAGAGATCTTCCATCTGGTGCTTCACTCCCCTAAAGAACTGCAACAACCAGGGTTGAGCCAAGCCCAAGGCAGGAGCCAGGGGCGTCAACCTGAATCTCCCAGGTGGGTACAGAAACCCTGGAACTTGGGCCATCTTCTGCTTTCCCTTGTGTACCAGCAGGGAGCTGGATGAAAGGTTTTACCCACTACACCACAATGCCAGCCCCTAGCCTGCTGTTTGGAAGCAATATTCATCCTAGATGAGCCCCTGTAATTCTCTGGCCACTTAATCAGTATGTATTTCTAAAATTTATACTTAAACTTCTTTTGAACCTAGAATATTGCCCATATTGTCCTTTTGTTGTTTCTAGATTCATGTCCACATATCTTTATCAAAAGGTCATTAATCTTGCTATGGTTGTTAACTAAATTCTATATTTTATTATGAGTCTACCAATTTGGGATGTAATGTCATTTTTATCTTTTTATTCTAAGACCCAAGCCAGGATGCTACGGTTTCTCTCCTTTCTCTGGGAAAAGCAGAGTTCAAAGTGCTGACCCGGCCTTTCCCACTCCCCCGAGACACAAGCTTGGGCCTTGGAGAGACACTGCAAAGAGCACTCCTCAGCCCCCACAGGAGAGTGATGATCACCCCAAGTGTCTCCGGGGTGTTTCAGAGAAAACTGTGATGGCAGAGTGTGGGATCCCGGACCACTTCAAAATACACAAAGCTGCACAAACACAGGGCGCGCTTACAGGGCCAGAACCAAGACGTGGGTGACGGACACGCTCATATCATCAAAACATTACGCATCTTTGGCTTACAAATGTATTTCAAAGACTATTTACATTTAAATATGGGCTCAGTTATGTAGGATGAATACATTCAGAACATCCTGTGATGATTGTTGATAATACTACTGCATATGTGAAATTTGCCAAGAATTGATTTTACGTGTTCTTACCACACATACTAAGATAGCTATGTGAAGGACTCTGGTAATCATTTCACAATGTACACACACATTTGTACACCTTAAATACGATTTGTATTTATCAAATATTTTTGCAATAAAGCTGGAAATGGAAGAAAAAATAAGATAAAAATGGTTGTATCTATTTTATGCAGACACATTCATAGTTTCTTATCTGTAAATGCTGGCAATTTAGTGGAAATCAAATTCTGATGCCAAAGTGAAGCCTGAGTCCAGAAGGTAACAAGATGTCCCGTGCTGGCCCTTTTGGTCCCTACCCAGCTGTTGTCTGTGAACTGTCCCAGCCAGGAAGGAGCAAGCCACTCCCCGGGGACCGTCACCAAGCTCAGCACTCCTCCCCATCCTTTCTCAGAGCTCCCGCACACCACTCCCACACTTCACGAGATAGAGGGTAATGAAGAACAGCACAGACGATCACCAAATCTTTTCTTGCTTCCGCATACCCCTGGCGAGCAAGCTAAGCAAAGCATCACACGAGCCATGAACAGATAATCACAACAGTGACGTGTGCTTGCACGCTCAGGAGAAAGGCACTCCCCACCTGCACTGACCCCCAACTCAGCCTCCTGGCCAGCCTCCCTCCTCACCCCCCACCTGGACCATGGCCGCTCCTGGGCATTCCGGAACAAACGAAACCACAGCAGCCACGGTGCAAGGCCGATCTGACTGCTCGTGTGGCCATCAAGATGCAGGATGCTCAGCCGACAGAGCCGCCCCACCTGAGACTTCCGTGCCTCTTCCTTTTATGTTTCCTTTCCTTCATTTTTCTGAAAGCTCATGTTGACTTATTTTTGACCTTGAGATGCATGGACCCTCATAAACTATCTTTGTGCTTTTTATGAGATATAGCCTTGCAGAGTATCTTCATGCATTCGCTCAGGGATAAGACAAAGTACAATAGGATAGGTGAATTCAAATAAATCACTGAGGAAATAAGCCGGCGCTGTCTGCACTTGTCAAGCCTCAGCAATGCGCTGTCCCCAAACCATGAGCTCTCTGTGGGGCATTCAGTGACCTTCTCTGCCTGCCCCCATTCCCCTGACAACATGAACATCTGCTTCGTGCAAAGGGTACGCTGCTCCTCGCTTGTTACTTTTCACCTTCACAACCATGCTCCATCTCAAAAAAAGTTAAAATTATGTGTCTAAGCACCTTCAACTCTCAAGTTGCAGTAGAGCCTACACTGGAACCGTGGTCAGGGGCCCAGTGCCACAGCCCAGTGAGCTAAGCTTCTCCCTGTGGCACCAACATCCCAAATGGGTGCTGATTTGAGTCCCAGCTGTTCTAATTCCAGTCTAGCTTATAACCTGGGAAAGTAGCAGAGGGGGAATCAAAACTTTGGGCCCTTCCACCCACATGCAAAACCCATAAGAAGCTCCTGGCTCCTGGCTTCAAATCAACTCAGCTCTGACCATTGTGGCCACTTGAGAAGTAAACCAGAAGTTGAAAACACTGTCTCTCTCTCTCTCTCTCTCTCTCTCTTTAACTCTACCTTTCAAATAGAAATAAAACAATTCTTAAAAAAAAATTGTGCCCTGGTTTATTTGATTAAAAAATATATGGTCTTGGGCCCGGCGCGGTGGCGCAAGTGGTTAAAGGTCCTCGCTTTGCACGCCCGGGATCCCATATGGGCGCCGGTTCTAATCCCGGCAGCCCCGCTTCCCTTCCAGCTCCCTGCCTGTGGCCTGGGAAAGCAGTCGAGGACGGCCCAAAGCTTTGGGAACCTGCACCCGCGTGGGAGACCCGGAAGAGGCTCCTGGCTTCGGATCGGCATAGTATCGGCCCGTTGCGCTCACTTGGGGAGTGAATCATCGGACGGAAGATCTTCCTCTCTGTCTCTCCTCTCTGTATATCCGCCTTTCCAATAAAAAAAAAAATAAAAATAAATCTTTAAAAAAATATATATATATATATGGTCTTGTTACTATCCCACTCTATTTTTTTAAAAAAAGATTTATTTATTTTGGGCCCAGCGTAGTAGCCTAGTGGCTCAAGTCCTTCCTTTGTACATGCCAGGATCCCATATGGGAGCCAGTTCTAAACTCAGTAGCCCCATTTTCCATCCAGCTCCCTGCTTGTGGCCTAGGAAGCAGCCGAGCACGGCCCAAAGCCTTGGGACCTGCACCTGCATGGGAGACCTGGAAGAGGTTTCTGGCACCTGGCTTCAGATCGGCACAGCTCCGGCCATTGCAGTCACTTAGGGAGTGAATCAACAGATGAAAGATCTTCCTCTCTGTCTCTCCTCTCTGTATATCAGGCTTTCCAGTAAAAATTAAACATGAATTTTTAAAAAAGATTTAATACACTTTACTGAAAAAGCAGAGTTACAACAAAAGGAAAATGTAGAGAGGGAGCACTTACATTTGCTGGTTCACTCTCCAAATGCCTACGGTTGCCATGGCTGTGCCAGGCGGAAGGGCTGAGCCAGGCCCACCATCAGGGGCTCCTTTATGGATGACAGGGACTCAGCTATTGGGCCATCTTCCACTGCTTTCCCAGGCAAATTACCAGGGAGAGGAATCAGAATTGAGAAAGCTAGCAGATCAGCTCAGCTCTGGCCATTGCAGACATTTGGGGAGTGAACCAGTGGCTGAAAGATTTTTCTGTCTCTCCTTCTCTCTGTAAATCTGCCTTCCCAGTGCAAATAAATAGCTAGGACTTGAACCAGCACCTATTTGGGACGCCGACATCAGAGGCAATGGCCCGACACCCCCCTCCTCGCAGATTTCCAGTCTCTAGCAATTCAGAAACTAATAGGATCGAAACTCTATCAAGCCTCTTATCACGTGTTCCCACTGCATGCTAACGGGAATAATCCCGGGTGATACTTTTTCCTCATTATGACTCCCCTGCTAGATAAACCCTTTGCTTTCAGTTTCCATGTTTGTTCCAACAAAGACACAGCAAAACGCTTTGTCAAAGGCTGGTGTTGTGGTATAGTGAGCTAAGCTGCCACCTGAAAATGCCTGCACTCCTTATCAGGATGTGCTGATGTGAATCCTAGCTGTTGTGTTTCTGATCCAGCTCTCTAAAGCAGAATGCACCTGACTGGAATGCATCTGGCTCACATGCCTGAGTTCCTGCCAAACATGTGGGAGATCCTGATGCAGCTCTGGGTTCCCGGCTTTGGTCTGGCCCACCCCCAGCTATCGCAGGCATTTGGGGAATGAACCAACAAATGAAAGAATCTCCCTCTCTCTCTCGTTCCTTGTCTTTCTCTGTGTCTCTGTCTCCTCTTCCCTCCCTGCTAACTCTGCCTTCCAATAAATGAATCTTTTTTTCAAAAAAAAGGTCAGACACACAAAGCTATACATGATATGATCCAATTGACAGAAAACATCCAAAACAGTGACTCCAGAGACAGAATGCAGACCTCCAGCTGCCTGAAGCTAGAGAAAGGAAACCGCATGGAACTCTGCCCTGAAACGATGGAGATGTCTGGGAAGTATACATGGGGGATGAACTAACTGCAACTGAGTGGTTTACATTCAAATAGCTAATTTTGTACTATACAAATTTACTTCAATAAGTTATTTTTAAAGATTTAATTATTTATTTGAAAGGCATAAGCAGAGAGAGAGAATCTTCCATTTGCTGTGTCACTCCCTGAATGGCCACATGGCTGGAGTTGACCCCACAGGAGTTGCAGTGGCCCAAGCAGATGGGCCACCTTCCACTGCTTTCCCAGGCGAAGCGGGAGGGAGCCGAACTGGAAGTGGAGCATTCGGGGCTCCAGCTGTCAACGTGGGAAGCAAACATCACAGGCCTCAGCTCAACCTATGTGCACAACACCAACCTCCAATAAACTACTTATCTACAGTAAATCCAGTAGCCTCTTACATCTCCCTATTTCATTCCACACTCCCCCTGACTGACAGATTTGTCTTCTGGCACATTGCTTTCACCAGGAACCCATCAGATCCCCCTCTGCATCAGTATTAAAGTCATTTGCCTTCAGTTACGGAAGCCCCCAAACTTCTCCTTAAACCCAGCTGCCTACCAGTTCCTCAACAAACATGAGCTGTGGCACCAGGGCTCGTGACTCAGGCCAGGAGCCTGACTCTCCACCTGCTGCCCAGGGGAAGCCTCCACCAGCCTGGCCTTGCTTCTGCCTGCATCACTCATCTTTCCTTTCTCCAAGCACTTTCCCGTTTCGGACGGTCCTAACCGATGTAGGGCTTTCACTTGATGTGGACACTAGGACTTGCCCAACAAGATCGTAATTTCCTGTTGACACAGAACATCATGTCAGGTCTATCTCTGATTCTCACACTGCCTATTTCACTTTTAGGAATACGCGAAGGACTCAATGAATGTCCCATTGATTGATTGATGACTCATTAAGTCCCACCCTGGAGAGTTAATCATCTACTTCTCTCACTCCTCTTACTAAATTGTAGCATATCCTTTACCTGGTACAATTCCCAACCTGCTCTGGCATCTTTCCCTTTGGTTTCCTCTGTTAGCATGAAATAATTCCTCTAATTTACAGGAAATTAACTACATGCCATCCAACAAAGAAGTATCATTAACATATACAGTGCCAGGATCTATGAGGTAGGATTAAATGGCAGCTTAGGTTAGACATCTTTCCTTCATAGAGACTCATGAGACCACATCTCCTGTACATGCTGTGCTATAAAGAACAGAGAGTCGTGGGGAAACAACAATGGTTACCCTCCGGATGCTGCTTAGGAAAAAATACTTTAGAGATCTCACTTCTTACACTATGTTTAGACGATGCTTGCTGGTAAGGTCCATAAGCTTTACATACATTTTAGGTGTGTTTTGTTTTGTTTTAACGATCTATCAAGTCTCCTTTTTAATGGATTTTTTTATGCTATATTTCACGAGCAATTCTAGTTTGGCTGCAGAACAACATTTTTCCACCCACATGGAAAAGCCTGCCAACCCTTTAAGGTTTTGCAATATTCTTTTGCAGTGTTCATTTTTTTTTATCAGGAAATCAAGCAAATATTAATTTTTTTTCTAAAGAGAGAAGTATGCTTGCCTGCCAAGTACCCAAGTTCCAGTGTGATATAAGACCTGTCAACACATTCTGTGTGTTCTCCAGTTATCTTCAGTCGAGATAACCGCGCAAGACGCTAACTTCAGGGAGACGCGGACGTGTGGAAGCAAGGGGCTGAATTTGTCCCAGAGTCCCTAAGTCCTTTTTGTGAACAAATAATGATCTCAAGACTCTTGCTCTCCTTTCCCTAACCAGTTCTTAGGCTCAATGACTTCATTTTTTCACAGCCCCTGGGTTGCTGAACTGCAGTGGTTATGAGAGGCCCTGCAGGGGGATGTCTGAGAACCCACCGTGCAAGGACCTTTTTTTCCACACAGAACATTTATCCCATTAAAAATATATAAAATAAAACTTCATTGGCTTGAAAGCAGAGATGAACCGATCTCGGTTCACAGCAGAACATCACCTCTGGGGAGTACAAAGGAACTTGATGTCTTGATGCTTGAATATACTTTAAAAAGCCACCCTGGTGGTGGTTTGAAGGCAGAGAAAGAAAAGCAACTATTTAAAGGACTGAAGGAGAAATAAGAGGACTAAGTTGGGAGCATGGGATAAGCCAAGAAATCTGGCCCAAGGATACTCTTGAGGCCCGGGAGATCACACCCAAGTTTTCTTTCTCTCCAAAACCCCCACAATGCAATGGTGTGTGTGTGGAAACCTTGGCTTCATTGGGTCTCCATGGAAAGTCAATGCAGCTTAAAATTTAGGATTGTTTAAGTTTTAAACACCAGCCAGCATTAAACCAACACCAACTAGAAACTTTCTAAAAGGATATTAGCTTCATTAGGGAAAGCCATAACCAGCACCATGTGCAAGTCAACTCACAGCTCAGCAAGGCAAGGATTATTCTCCCACAATTTAACAAATCCACATTCTTAGAGTCTCTCAGTCCTCTAATTAAAAGAAGCCCACTTGGATGATAGAAATATGTCTATGCATAATGAGTCACTCCATAGCATATAATTTGAAGCCTGTAACTCATTATCAATTTAAATCACATAGGATCTGGAATGCAGTGATGGATGGTAAGGCTGGCAAGGGAATGAGGCCTCACACCAGTAAAGCCATGTGTGCAAGCATGCGAGTGTGACTGTCCCACCCAGGAATACAGTGGTGCTGACAAATGAGCCCATCTGGAGCATTCATCTTCTGAATTTCCTTGCTGCATCGGGCCACAGAGGCTGTTTGATGGAGCTATTATTAAGTGTCCTTATTTGCCAATGAGGGAATAAAGATGAATAATGAGGGTTCTTTTTCAAGACCACACAGAGAAATATGTAGTCTCACTGCAGAAATGATGCACTACCCTGGAAGGAAGAAATCACCCAGCACTTGACAGACTTCCTTCCCATCTACTGCAAAATTCCTAGTAAGCACATCCCAACAAGTGGAGTATGAAGCAATTATTGGGCATCCAGCCACTGAATAACCTGGCCCAACCTGCTCAAACGGCCGACTTCCTCGGAGGCTACTGAGGAGCACTTCAGAGCTCCAAACTGGTAGCTTTAGCTATGAAACGACTTGCCAACAACAACCAAAAACAGTCTACATAAAAGCAGTGCAATTCCTTCCCTTCAAGGCCAACAGGATGAAGTACCACTCACCTGTCATCATTTCCTTGAAGTTACACATTCTCCCAGGAGAGGACAGGACAGTCAACGTGAGCAGGGGCCGAGGAACTATTTGACAATGGAGCCCAACCTGGCATTGTCTTAGATTCTCAATAGCCAACCAGTATAAACCGTCGATAGTAGAAAGCTTGGAGAGATGATAAATTCTGCACAACAGAAAAAAAGAACAATGATTTGCCTTTAGTTCCAATGTGACTCAATATCAAATTCATGCACTTAAAAAAAGTGCCCAAAGGAGTTCCATTCTTCTCTTCTGGTTTCAAAGGTAAGGTCTAAATCACGGTCATTCAGATACACAGTAGCTTCTCAGTGAAGTTTCCATAGGACAGCTTTTGGTCAAGCACTGTTTGGTTAGCACATGAAGGTAAGCAGGTGGACAGTATGTGAAGAATCCACTTATCTCTACTTGGTGAACACTTAATGGCGCAGCTGGATAGCCACTTAACAGATATACTTCTTTATGGGAAGTAAAGACAGGGGATTAACAATACCTAGGAAAATGGCAGTGTTCTGAGGGAAAATGACTTTGATTAGAAAATTCTTTACCCAACGCAATCATAAATCACATAAAACAAAGAAGAATAAGGACATTTACCATCCAAAGGGAAATTTCTTACCCATAAACACCCATAAAATGTGGAGGAGAAAACCCAGAAGAAAGAAAATATTACAAAACACATGATACAATTGAGAATAAAGAAAAAAGTTCCAAATGCCAGGGTTGGAAGAGCCTTGGAGAAAGTCATTGAAATTGCCTCAAAAAGACAGAAGGCATGAAGAAGATCACCCTTGGTCCCAAGAACTGCATCTTTAAGAAACAAAAGCAGCTCCAGAGTAAAGTTAAAAATTCTAATGTGTCATAACACATATTTCCTGATAGGAAATCTCTGAAAGAAAAAAGAAGTAACTCACTGAATATCTAAGTAAAAAAAGAAATCATCCTAAAACAGAAACTGTTTAAAACTCGATGTGATAATATCTGGCACACAAAGTAAGGAAATGGGTTATTGGTTTTTCCTTATTACTATCTGTTCTGTAGCATCTTGCTTTGTGAACCATATTAGACACTATGCCTGTAAAAGTGTTTAAGCACTAAAAAAAATATATATATGCTTACTTTTGACATGCAATATGCAATGTGAAGATACAAAGAAGTAAAGCTGAATAATTTGTCATTTCCGTGAGGTGCTTACAATTTTTGGGATGCAACCAAACAATACTAACCATGCAAATTGTCAGATTCAAATAACCATTAAGACAGATAATAATCCCTGTGGAATAAAAAAATGCACTGAGTGACTTATGCTGCCTAAAAGTCAGGCAAAACTCAATAAAAGAGGAAGCTTTTGAACTAAATCATAAAGTTCTGCTAGGTTTGATGGATGGAAAAAGGTGGAAAGCATCCTCTATCCTGTCCTAAATTTCATTCCACAAAAAGAGACAATCATTTGTAGACATTCCTAACCAAATCCAATTACACCTTCCAGGAAGAAGCTGTTATTTTTGAAATACTCAAATGAAGAGGAAAAGAAATATTTAGACTATTTCATGCTAAGCTCAGACTTACCTGTACCAGAAAATATTTTCTGAGCTTGTGAGTCACATAGTTACTTAAAGAATAAAATCTTGACAGAAACAAGATTATATTGTGTGTCAGTGACCTTGAAGGTTAAATTCACTTACCTAGAACAGTTTCTGTTGACTTAAGTATGCTTTATGTCGACTTCTCTAATTGTAATAGAAACAGAGAGCTCATTACATAGAAAATATTCACATTGAATCATAGATTGAACGCTTTTTCTTTTCATTTTTTAATTAGCACTTGTCTTGGTAATTTCTAACCCTAAACTTACTTTAATGAAGGCTTGGATTTATTACTAAACTTATTGCCATCTTTGCCAATAAACTTGCTGCAAGTATTTTATTTCTCATTGATTGAAAAAAAAAAGAAATGAGATTTCTATCCAATTTCAATTTGGAGTCAAAATAGATGATAAATGCTGAAAATGTAATTAGCTTTGCTATAAAGTCATTTTTAAAATCATAGGAATTACTGGCTTTAAAAAATGTTTATTTTTGTTGCCAAATATTTTAAAAATAATTCTTCTTATTAGGATTCATGCACTCTTTACTACTTAAAAATACACACACACGTTCTATAACTGAAAGTTTCTGAAAGGGAAACTATTCATTCCTTAAAGTAAAAAAAAAAAACAAGTAGATAATTATGATTTTTAATATCACAGAGTTTCATTAAAATCTCCTCTGTTGCCTGTTTATTCTTCCACTTACGTGCTTTATCTCAACTACTTTCACATATCAACCTCATTTGCTCAGGCAAAGATAAGAGTAGTGGGAAAGAAAAAATGTACCTTAGTGTGTATTTCCAGTCAACAAATACTTACTGAGTGCCTGCCTGCACACAGAATTATGCTAGGAGCCCTGGAAAACATGAGTAATGCAAAAATGGATCCTGATTCTCTATCTGGTAGAGAGCAAGTGAATAGAAAACTGCAAAGCAATGCGATTTGATAATAAATGCTAATGAGAGGGAGTACAGGCAGCAACTTTCAGAGGAGCGGCTGGGATTACGACGGAGTGAGAAGTGAGAGCCTTCAAGGGAAATCTGGGTGTTTGGGCTGAGTTTAAAGGATCCCTTGAGCAAAGAACATAGGCAGGAACATAAGGGCAATGGCAATAGATGGAAAGGGGGTAAGTTACAGCTGAAACTCTAATATGACCCAACTGAGACAAGCTCTCGGGACAGTGTGGGATAAAGCTGGAGTCATTGGGAGCTGGTTGGAAACAGTACTGCTGTAGGCAATGGAATGCATTGAAATGTTATGATGAGGACAACACGACAGAGCTGGTGTGGGGGGAAGTGAATATACAACTCTGTGCAGCATGTGCGCAGCACACCAAATTTTTCAACTCTCCAAATGAGAGGCAATTGAAATTGGCGTTATTTTTTTTAAAAGAATGTGAATCAGGAGGTCAGTTGGCCGAGATGGTCTCAACTCCTTGAACTCCTGTGTAAGCAAAGTAAACCTCAATTAATTTAATCAATAGAAGGAAATTTAAATGTAACCAATCAGAAGCTGTCAACTAATCTCCAGCTAGGGACTTTCCACTTTGACCAATTGTCTTTGTCTGCCTTCTGAGAATACCTTATCAGTTTTCTCTCTTACCTACCCACAAACAGGGGGACACAAAACCACTTGCATGCCATCTGGTGATGGCATATTCATGAAGTGATGATGTTCAAATAAACTCATTAAATTTTTTTAGATTTTTTTAATTGGAAAGGCACATTTACAGAAAGAGATACAGAGAGAAAGATCTTCCATCTGCTGGTTCACTCCCCAAGTGGCCATAATAGCTAGAGCTGAGCCCATCCAAAACCAGGAGCCAGAAGCTTCTTCCGGGTCTCCCACATGGGTGCAGGGTCCCAAAGCTTTGGGCCATCCTCAACTGCTTTCCCAGGGCACAAGCAGGGAGCTGAAAGAGAAGTGGAGCAGCTGGGATACAAATTGGCACCCATATGGGATCCTAGCACATATAAAGAGAGGACTTAAACCGCAAGGTTATTGCACCAAGCGCAACTCTTTAAAATTTGAAGTTTATCAGAATGGTAGCGGTGAAAGAACAGGTAGAAAAAGAAAGAACAGATATGAGAAAGGAAGAGAATCAACATGGTTTGTGTATTAGCTGATTCGACACAGGTCTTGGGTGGAGATGTAAGTGTAACTGCAAACTTCAATCTGAACATGTGCACAGATTTGTTCAGCATCTCCTCTCACCCAGACTTCTTCTTTATGATTCCCTACACCAATAAGTGACATCTTCATATACCTAATTGCCCACATCAGAACCAAGGTGGAGGATGCTGCCAATCCTTCACTCTCCCTTTCCCTCGCCCCCATCTCTAATCAGTAACAAAGATCTGATATTCTCATGATTTTTGTCAAATTCACCCACTTCTCACCAGTTTTTACTATTTCCCTAGACAAGGTCTCCATTTACTTTTTTTCTGGACTATTTCAAGACTCCTGAATGATCTCCTTGTCACTCATCCCGTGGCTCCCTAAGATGCTCTCAAAGCCAAAGCCAGAACTATTTCAAAAACTATATAAATCTGGGCCTGGAGTGGTGGTGTAGCAGACTAATCCCATATTGCACCGCTTCATGTCCTGGTTGCTTCACTTCCAATCCAGCTTCCTAGGAGCGCAGGGGACAGTGGAGTATGACCCAACACTTTGACCCAGCTCTGCCTTTGCGGCCATTTGGCAAGTGAAACAACAGATGGGAGGTCTCTCCCTTGCTCTCTCTTTCTCTCCCTGTAACTCTTTCAAGCAAATAACTAGATCTTTTCTTTCATTTATTATTATTATTATTATTATTATCATATCACTATCATTTTATGATGCAGTTCCATAGACCCTGGGATTTTCCCTACCCACACTCTCCAAATCCACCACACACCTTGAATTCTCCCAATCATTATATCAACATACTTCCTCATACACAGTCATAAGTCCATCACTGCAGGCACAGCAATGGCAGAGAGTCCAGCATCCCCTTGCCAAGTCATATTCTTCCTTGATCCGGAAGTAGAGATGCACACTGCACCATATGCACACATCTGGATATGATAGTCTCCACAACACAGTTACTAAACATGCCCTTAAATGAAAAACCACAAAACAAAAGCAGCAACCAGAAGAAAAACAGAAATTTACAATGCCATGAGGTTAAACAACATGCCACTGGCTACGATAGTCTCCATTACAGTTACTATACATCCCCTTAAATGAAAAGCCACAAGACAAAATCAACAAGAAGGAAAAAAAAAAATTACAATGTGTTAACATTAAATCACATGCTACTGAATGATAAATGTGTCACTGAAGAAATGAAAAAGAAAATCAAGAACTTTTTTTGGAGAAAATGATGCTACTGGATGATCTATGAGTCAAAGAATTTAATGAGAAAGAAATGTGTTTTGAAGAAATGAAACTAAAAACAAAAACATGAAAATTCATGAAATATAGTCTCCGCTGATCGTTCCTGGTGAAATCTGTCTGCTATAGGCTGCAAATTGGTGGGTTTATGTGGTTAATCCAGTCTGCTAATTCATGACACTTGATGGATGAGTTTAAGCCATTTACATTCAGGGTTGATATAAATAGGTGGCAATTTGGTCCTGTCATTTTAGCAATAGATTGTTCATTGATTTAGTCTTCCTGTTGTTATTTTACTGGGATGATCTTTGCATTTGTTTTTGGTTTCGGTGGATGGTATTCCTCTTTTTCTGTCAAGAGAACATCTTTAAGTGTCATTTGTAGGGCAGGCCTGGAAGAGACATATTCTTTTAACTTTTCTTGACTGTGGAAGAATTTTATTTCATTTTCAAAGACAAAGGAAAGCTTTGCTGGGTACATTATTCTGGGACGACAGTTTTTTGCTTTTAGAATCTGCAATATGTCACTCCATTTTCTTCTGGCCCATAGAGATTCCTGTGAGAGATCTCCTGTGAATTTAATTGCCATTCTTCTATAAGTCAGTTGATTTTTTTTTTTGACATGCACATTTAAGGATCTTTTCCTTATGTTCAATTGAAGAGAGCTTAATAATCATGTGTCTTGGAGAAGATCGCTTTTGGTCAAGCCTGTTGGAGTTCTGTGCCCCTCCTGGGTGCTGTTTCCCAATTCCTCGTCTAGATTAGTGACATTTTCCCTTATTATTTCATTAAATGCATTTTTAAACCCAGCTTCTCTTTCTGCACCTTCTGGGACTCCCATAACTCTTATATTTGGCCTTCTAATAGTGTCTTTCATTTCTTGAATACTTTTTTTAGATTGACCCAACTCTGCTTCCAGCTTTTTGCTTATTTCCCCATTTTGTGACAAGAAATATCTTTCAATTTGAGTCTTTTTTCTGCTTTCTTTATTATATTATTGAAACTTCTCATTGAAAAAAAAAATTTTAAGTCAGGAGAGAGCATGAATGCAGTCCCCCACTACCACAAATTATGCAGTCAAGTTTCCCACATTTTGGGGAAATTGCAGGGGTCAGCACATCCCAAGTGCAATGGAGGAGCCTCGCCCTGGGAAAACCATCTGCCTGATCATGGTATCTCCCCTGTCAGGTAAGTATTTTTCATTGAAATTGTAATTTTCTCTATTGTGTCCTTCATTTCCAATAATTTGGCTTGACTTTGTTTGTGTTGCTATTTGCTGTATGACATGTTCCTTAAATCCCTGCAGGTGTTTCTTATTGCTGATAAGAAGCTTTATTACAAGTGTTTTGAATTCTGTATCCTCCATCGTTTTGATGTCTTCCTCAGTTAACTCTGAGGTTGGCAAAGGCCTTTGCTCCTTTGCAGGGGAGTCTGTACTGCCTTTGTCTCTTCTTTTGCCCTTGGTCATCGTACTTCTTGTTAGCAGATTCTTCTCGTTAGGGCAGGTTTCCAAGCTGTTGATGCACTACTGTCTGTACAATGTTTCTCCCACTTCCAGTTCATGCAGTTCTCAGGATTAGGGACACACCGGGTGTCCTGAATAGCTAGGTTGCTGGTGGCATTGATATTGCCAGAACCTGCTGGCCTTTATGTCTGAGGACCACCAGGACCTATTTTGAGTCATAAGATACCAAAGTCAGTATTATTTTCAATGTGGTACCAGTGCAATGTATTGACCTCAGCTGAGTTTGCTCGCAGCTCAGCACTTGTGCAGCTTGCTGTCCCTGCAGTCTCAAAGCCTTTGCTACACTGTACAAAATAGAGCCTGATGTACAACTCATGGAGTTCTTGATCTGCTAGCCATTACAGCCAATGAGTTCAGACCTATTTGGGTGGAACCTGAAGGATGCCACGTCATTGCAATTCACTGATCCCCAAATGAGTTCTCTCCCAGCTTAGTGTATGTGCAGTCCTGTCTCACAGTCATTTCCTCCCTACACAAGCACCCAGTTCGGCTCTTCTGTGGGTTTGGGCTGTGAAATCCACGCTGTGCCCACGCTGTCTGCTTGGAATGTGCTGCTCTTTCCTGCTCCTGGTCTAATCAAACAAACCAACACGAAGGGTAAGTCTTTCTTTGGGTTCACTTCCTGAGCTCCCAGTGAACTTCCCTCTCCACCTTGTTGCTGGTGGAGTTCAGATTGCCACTTACTGACTGCTCCTGGCCTATTGGGTCACTGCAACACCACACCATTATCTCCGCTGCTTTCCTGTCCCATCAGTCTCCAGGTGCCCCTCAGCCATCCATCTGTCCTCTTCTATTTTCTGGAATGTGCCATCTGTGCTTCATTCTGGCTAATGTTTTTCTGTCTCCTTAAATGTGTCTTCACTGGGCCCAGTGCCATGGCCTAGTGGGTGCAGGTTCACACACTCGCTGCTATGCTTCCCATCCAGCTCTCTGCTTGTGGCCTGGGAAAGCAGTCAAGGATAGCACAAAGGCTTGGGAGCGCAAATGGGAGACCCAGAAGAAGCTCCTGGCTCCTGGCTCCTGGCTCCTGGCTTCAGATTGGCACAGCTCTGACTGTTGTGATCACTGGGGAGTGAATTAGCAGATGGAACATCTTTCTCTCTGTCTCTCTTCCTCTCTGTACATCTGACTTTGCAATAAAAATAAATTTTAAAAAAAAACAACAAAAAAGAAATGTGTTTTCACCCTATTCCACCATGTTGACTCTCCTAAATAGATTTATTTTTAAAAAAAAAAAGTGAATCTGTCAGCAGTGCTATGGCTTGCCTATATGTTAAACACTTGGTCCAGGATACTGTGTTACTAGTTGGTGGACTAATTTATGGCCAATGAGTTAAAGCTGAAACTTAATCTAAGTGGAGTTGGAAGGCTATAACTTTCAGGCAGTGATTACATTAGATTGGGCATTGGGATGACGCTCCCATGATCAGATCTTGGTGGCTTTCTAAGGAGAACCACAGAGAGCAACCATCTCTGCTCCCTGGCTCACTGCCAGACCCCTGCTACACACACAAATACACACACACTGCCACCCTTCAAGCACCCAATCAGTGGAGCCCATTCAGTTTTTTTTTTAAAGATTTATTATTATTTTTTTATTGGAAAGGCGGATATACAGAGAGGAGAGACAGAGAGGAAGATCTTCCGTCCGATGATTCACTCCCCAAGTGAGCGCAATGGCCGATGCTATGCCGATCCAAAGCCAGGAGCCTCTTCCGGGTCTCCCACGCGGGTGCAGGGTCCCAAAGCTTTGGGTCGTCCTCGACTTCTTTCCCGGGCCGCAGGCAGGGAGCTGGATGGGAAGCGGGGCTGCCAGGATTAGAACCGGCACCCATATGGGATCCCGGGCATGCAAGGCAAGGACCTTAACCACTGCGCCACCACACCGGGCCCGCCCATTCAGTTTTACACTGTGAACATTCAAAATCATGAACCAAAATAAACCTCCTTCCTCTATAAGTAGCTTGTCCTAGGTATTTTGTGGTAGTGACAAAAAGCTGATTACTACAATCACACGTGCAAATAAAAGGTAGTTTCTTTGCTTTCTTTCGTCTTCACGGATCCCCATCCCACAGAATAAAGGAGCAGAGTGGCAAGCATTCACCCGCTGATTGAGGACGTCTTCCTTTCTCCTATTTTGAAACTTCCTCCATGCAGCTCAAATTCCCCTGGAACTCTGTACTAACTCTCACGCTTCATCAGCTTTTCAACAGCACAATCAACCTGTGGCCTCTGGAAACTTTCTCCCACATTTCAAAAGGTGGGATTCCCTCAGGTGGTGAAGTCTCAATAGCAGTTCCCCTTTCTCTCATCGGTTCTCTAAACCTGCTCATCCTTTTTCTATGTGTAAAATTTGGCTTACTTGGAAACAAATCAAGATTCTTCCCTATTCAGGTTCAAGCTGTCTCACTGGTGCTTATGTACTTCATGACCTGGGAAACCCAGCAAAATCAGCCACTGAAAGGATCCAAGATGTTACACCTTATGTGGCCATGAGGTGACCTCCAAGAACTTGGAATAAAAACAATAAGATTATCCTACAAATATTATTTCTCTGGGAGAAAGCCAAGCTGCCATGAAAGAGAATAGATCTGGCTGCAGAAGGAAGAGAGACTGGCTGACAGTGCGTTGGTATCTTGCAGGTCTCCAAGGACCTGCCAAGGTCGGTGAGACCCTGTGGTGAGGTAGGCAGCTAGTTCAGGGTTATGAGATTAGAAGTCACTCCCCCATCACCTAGTGCTCCCTCCTGCCCACCAGTGACTCACCCACCACCTGAGAAGGGATGGTATTGCATTGTTGTGTAACCACTCCCCTCACAAGCACCAATAAAGGCTCATGATAAGGAGGGGCTCTCTCTTTTGATCGTGTGCTTCCATTGCTCTGGCACTCCAACACTTGGCCTCCCCAGTTCTTGCTTGCTCTCTGGCTTCCTCCCATGGATAGACTTAGAGGACAGGCAACCCCTGCGCATGGCCCCTGTGTGTACTCCTCACCCTCTGTTTACTGCTTGGGCAGGACAATGAAGAAAGCAATGTTAAGATGTTTTATACTTCTGGCTTGTGTGCTGTCAGAGGAGTTCCAGGAGAGGTGAGGCCTAGCAGTAGTGAAATGTGTGCAGAGAAGCCAGGGAAAGCTGAATGTCTGCGGCTCTGTAAGTGTGTCCAGGTTATTCGTTGCATGTCTCATAGGATAACATATTGTTGGGGAAGCTGAGACATAGGTCTTCAGCTTAATGGATGGACTTCATGGTAATGACCTTTGTTCCTCTTGGAGTTACGATTGATTGGATTGTCACATGGACTTGTGATTTGCTATTTTTAGTGGGCCCTGTTATCACCAAGCTTGGTTAATAAAGACTCCTTAATAAACCTTCGACATGTCTGGCATGACCTTGCCCGTACCCCACAAAAACCCTTGGCCTGCTCAGGTCAGTGACCTTTCTTGAGTCAATATAATTCCTTTCATTTTTTAAACTAAAGTGTGTTTCTATTACTACATCCAAGAGTTGGTCATTCAAGATGAAAGCAATGATACGCAAAATCAGAATTTTTGTGATAGTTATGGACTTTGGAATCAAACAGGTATAAGGTTAAACGTTCTTTCACTAATTTTTACATGTCTTCAGATAAACTATTTAATTCTCAGTTTCAACGCTAAAATTGGGAAGAAAAAACACGTTACACTGTGATGATTCCTTGATGTAATGCCTATGCTAGCTGATGGCAGCAGTAAATGTCAAGTAATGACACGCTATTGCTGCTGCTCTGGCCATCCTGCTTGTTCATCTCATCCTTGGTCTCACCAACTGAGAAGATACAGTGCTTTCAGGTCACAGAATCTCCTGACCATAGCTCACATATTAAAATGTCCAAAGACACAATGCACTGATCAGGAAGCTTAGCCAGAACTGTGCTGTAACTGGTCTCTGCTGAGACAAATGTGAAGTCCCATGGAAGATAAATACATCTGAATTGACCTCAAGGAGCACTACTATCCCATTGGCTCACGTTAATCAGCCCCTTACACTGACTGCATATTCAGTAGAATACCCCTAAAAGAGACAGTCCACCAGGGAGCTGATACAACTGGGAGCCCTTCTGCTTCATCTCTGGTTTGCAACATTCTTTGTCTCTGGCTGCTTGCCTTCAAGGAAGTGTTCCTCCCCCTCCACAGCCAGACTGTCAGGCAGGCAAGCAAATTAAAGAGGTAGGAAAGGTGTATGGGACTTGCTAACTACAGAAGGCATGCCCTACCTTCTCGACTGATGCACATGGGAATACAGACTTCAGATCGACAAACTATCTGAAACATTGGAAATGTGTGTGTTCAAAATGCAGAAATAAAATTACCCCAAAAAAGGTTTCAAAAATTTGTTTTAAAAACATAAGCCAGACAAGAGTCACTAGATGTAGCCCAGGGCCACCAGCTTAGGGATGGTACCCTGAACAGTGCTAATTCCCTGACTATGTTAGCCACCAGCCATGCTGACTAGCAGGGCTCCCACACTGAATGCTCTTTATCTCTTCTTCAGCAAGGTTCTAGATCTTTCCTAAGTCTTGCATTACTATGATCGCACTACTGGTTTTTTGTTTGTTTGTTTGTCTTTTATGTTTCCAGCATTATACCTGCCATCTACCACGTCCAAAATAGTTCTAGGCAAAGGATCATATACAGAAACACCTTCTGAGAAACAAAGACTTCCTCCTCCTTTAGGAAATTGAACCTTTTTCTAGTTCAAAGATAATCCCCCTTTTCTCCACAAAAGCCTTGCTTAATATACAGAAGTGAGGGCCCAGTGTTGTGATGCTGTGAGTTAAGAGAAAGATTTCAAATGCCTGCCAAGGTAGCAAATGCTGATTCAAGAACTTGAGACCCTACCTCCCATGTGAGAGACCAGGATGGAATTCCTAGATCCTGACTTTGGCCAGACTCAGATATGGTCTTTGAGGTCATTTGAATGTAAGCCAGAGCATAGAAGATCCTCTCTCTCGCTCTCCCTCTCCCTCTTTCTGCCTTTCAAATGAATAAATTTTTCTTTAAAAATTATATATATGTATAGATATAGAGAGAGAGAGAAATTATGCCTTACTTCCAGTTTTCTCCTTATCCAACTTATGACTTACAACAATTTTAAAGATTCTAACACAAGTTTATCCAACCAAGTGTACAGTTACATTTACTCTTACTGTAAATGCATTAACTTGATTGGTACTTAATTCATACTGTCTTTTTTCCCTTGCCTCTCTCATTGGTTAAGCATAATTCCTAGGGAAGAACCACTTGATGCCAATGGATATTTAATAACAGCTTTTAATGATCTTATATATCAATTTATAGCTACAGATAAGCCTCCACTATTTTATAAACTCCACCAAAATAACAGTAAAGGGACTTGTTTGGCATAAACCCCACAGAACAACAAAACAGGAGACATGATCAAAGTTACCAAATTTTAGAAAGGGGGCAGCAGAAAAACCAGCAACACATGACTCAGCAAATCTCAGAGAGCAAACAGCGGGGGCAGGGTAGTGGGGGTGACTCATCAGCCTACTCTGTACAGATTCCAAAACCTTGGGAAGTGACAGCAGCAAGTGACTCAAGTTGGGTGGGAAAGCAGGGCAAACCCCCACAGGATTGGTTAAAGTGTGATTAAGCAATTAAAATTCCTACTTTCCTACCATATCCCACTAGAACACTAGAAGCTTCCACCCCAGAAAGACTAGAGGACAGTCAGACTAGAGGATCCCCGGTGAAACCCAGGGCGACGGAGTCATTTCAGAAATAAAGGAACTAAGTGCAAGTGTGTGTGATGTGAATCCTGAGACCCCCAGCCTTCTCCCACTTACTTCTCCACAAAGCTGACAGGCAGAAGAATTACACTCCTTGAAAAAGAGATCAGAAGCACTTTCCTTTCAAGAAATAAACCCATCCTAGATAAAAGAATTGAAAATACAGGAGTGAGCATTTAGCCAAGCAATTAAGATGCTCACATCCCATAGTGGAGTTCTCCGATTCTGGCTCCTGACCCCAGCTTCCTACAGCTGCATACCCTGGCAGGTGGCAGCGACGGCTCAAGTGCCTGGGTTCCTGCCAAGCACATGGGAGATCTGGATTCCCAGCTCCTGCCTTGGGCCTCGTCCAGCCTTGGCTATTGGTAACATTTGGAGAATGAACCAGCAGAATGTCTTGCTCTGTCCTCTCAAATAAAGAAATCGTTTTGAAGATTAAAACATCAACAACAGCAGCAAAAAGAACAGAAGATCTGGTCGACCTGAAAACACAGACACCCTCTCTATCCCAGCTTCTGCATCTACAAGTTCAACTAGCCCCGCAATTCAAAAACAAACAAAAAAAACCCTGCATTGAATATGTACATACTTTCTTTTTGTGGTTATTAGTTCCCAAACAACACAGCAAGACAGTTATTCACACACCATTTACTTTGTGTTGGGTGTTACAAGTAAGCTAGGTTTGATTAAGGTACAAGAGGATGCACTCGGATCATACACAAATAATAAGTCATTTTATATAAGGAACTTAAACATCTTCAGATTTTGATATCTGCAGGGGACATGAGCCCACTCCAAGGACACTGAGGCAGACTGCATGTACATATTGAAGGCCTGCTAAGACCACCTCTGGCCTGTGTGTTAAGTATGTCATCTTTTCTCTCTCTCAAAGCTAATTATTTTTTAAAGATATATTTATCTGTTTGGAAAAGTTACAGAGAAAGAAGAGGGGACGAGAAAAAAGAAATTTTTCATTTTGTGATTCACTACGAAAGTAGCCACAATGGCTGGGATAGAAGTAGGCCAAAACTAGTAACCAGGAGCTTCTTCTAGGTCGGTCTTAGAAGTGTGGGGGCCCCACACCTTGGACCCACTTTCTGCTGCTTTCCCAGGCTATTAGCAGTGAGCCAGATCAAAATGGAGTAGCCAGGACTTGAACCAATACCCATATGTGATGTCAGCATCACAGGCACTGGCTTATCCCTAACATCACAAAGCCAGTCTCATAGACTTAAAAAAAAAAAAAAATGAATGATTTGCCATCACAATTTCTATTTCTGCCTATAGGTCTCAGCTATGGAAGGAAAGTGTGGTTATATATAGCCAATTTCTGTGCCAAGTGAGATTTCAACCTGTTTGTAGGGATCCACTCCTAGGCTAGAATCAAAGATCACCGAGTATTTGAGAAAGCATGTAATATAAAAGACATGAGGGGAAAGAAACAGCACAGAGGAAATAGAATACAGTGACATCTCACCAAAAAGTATCATCAGTGTTCTCAGAAGTAAGATAGCAATGAAATCAAAACAAGATTCAGTGATGTGCAAAATAGACTCAGCATATTCAAAATTAAAACAATAGAAAGAAAAAAACTCAAGAGGAGACAAAATCACTTGGAGGTGAGATCTCAAAAGCATCAAAAGACAGCGATGGAAAATGGACAGACTCTACCCAAATTAGAGGCTTATTTCAGCAAGTTCATCTTCCAAACAATGAAACAACAGGGAGAATTTCTGAAATGAAACCATCCATAAAATAATTACAGAGAGCTGTCCTGAGCAGAGAGGCAAGTTTCCTGATTAAACGGGCCTCTGATTTCCTATTGCAGCAGGGCAGGGGGAAAGCTGCACACCAAGATACCTCACTGGGAGATTCTGCAGGAGGAATGCCGACCTGCAGTTCTCGCATTAATAAGTGGGAGCCATATGACATTAGACTTTTAAACAAAAACTCCAGATCAAACAAGGAAGCAATATATTCAAACTTCAATGGCCAAATGATTCCTGGCCTAGAAATCCTTTCACAAGAAAACATTAGCTAAATATGAGGGTCAAATAAAAGCATGGGCTAACATTCCACATGTCAAAACATAGTCATGTGTTGCTTGATGAGCAGGATATGTCCCAAGAAATGTGTCATTAAAGTGATTACCTTATGCTTTGAATAAAAATTGCTTGAGTAAGTGAGTGAGTGAGTGAGTGATTAGGAAGACAGAGCAACAGAGAGAGAGAGAGATCTTCCATCCACTGCCTCATATCCCAAATGCTGTAACAGCCAGGAATGGTACAAAACAAAGCAAATAGCCAGGAACTCACCTTCTCCTGCTTGGACAGCAGGTGTCCAGGCACTTAGCCCATCTTCTATCGCCTCCCAGGTGTATTAGCTGGGAGCTAGATGAAAAGTGGGACAGCCGGGACTCCAACTGGCACTCTGATATGGGATGCAGATGTGCCAAATGGTGGTTTAACCTGCTATACCAAAATGGCAGCTCCCTAAGATGAGAATCATGCCGAAGATGTAGGAGGCCACTGCCAGCACAACAAGGCACCTGTTTTACAGCATGCTTTGCTTTGTAAGTAGGAATACACTCCAGGATGAAGGTGAGAACCACAGAGTTCTTTCTTGTCATCATCCAGTGTTACGTGCTGTACACTGTATCACTGCATTGCAGAGCACCAGGCCTGTTTACACCAGCATCACCACAAACATGTGAGTAACACATCATGCAATGTCACAACGCCATACCAGCTGCATCATACTCCTACGTGAACTCTGGTATCTGTAGCCTACCATTGCCCAAAACGTCATTACAGAAAGCTGTTCGTGCCAGCATCTGCCTGCCCCACACTCATTTGCAGAATGCAAATGAAAGAAATGCAATATCAAAAGGAGGAAATAAATTTTAAAAAGAATAAAACCTAGGACCCTTTTTTGATCTTCAAGAAAGAAAAAAATCTTGAAAGGATAGCACAAGAGAGCAACACTAATATAGTAAATGAAAGGTGCTAATAATACACATAAAGTGTATTATTCTACTAGTAAGATGTTACAACAATTATGTAAAGATCGAATTTTAATAGGATCAAAATCATAGCACAACTCAATTGAAAAGACAGAAGTCGGGGGCGGGCATCGTGGTGCACCGTTGTCTGTGATGCCATCGTTCTGTATTGATGGATTCCAATCTCAGTGCTCTGCTTCCAGTTCTGCTTCCTGCTAGTGCTTCCTGGAAAGCAGTAGATGAGTGCTTAAGTGACTGAGCACCTGCTGCCCAAATCGGATCCGCAATGGAGTTCTGGCCTTCCTGGCTTCTACCTGGCCCAGACCCAACGGTTGCAAGTACTTGAGAAGTAAACCAACAGATAAAAGATCTCTCTCTCTCTCTTCCCATTCCTTTGTCCTTTAAGTAGCTGAAAATAAACATTTTTTTATAGATGAATAAATGATAAAAGACAGAACTATGGATGAATAGAACAGGAAAGGAAGAGATAGGAATATAAACATTGGTTGGGGGGGAGGTGACTAACACCCTCCCCCAATGAGTTAATCCATGTGAAAGCATTTGCCCAAGAAGAAAAGAAAACACAAAGGACTGGAGGAAAAGAGTGCGGAGGCAGAGGCCCAAGTAAGGAATTGGAGAAAAAACAGTGAATTTCAAATCAGTCATATACCACTGTTTAACCAAGTTAGATGCAGTTACTATTGTGTTAAACATAGATACAATGTGAAGCCATGTCTTTTCAGACTCTTGCTAGCTAATAAAGAAACTAAGTTGGGCTGGCGCGACAGCCTAGCAACTAAAGTCCTCACCTTGAATGCACCAGGATCCCATATGGGCACCAGTTCTAATCCCAGCAGCTCCACTTCCCATCCAGCTCCCTGCCTGTGGCCTGGGAAAGTAGCCGAGCATGGCCCAAAGCCTTGGGACCCTGCACCTGCATTGGAGACCTGGAGGAGGTTCCTGGCTCCTGGCTTTGGATTGGCACAGCACCGGCCATTGCAGTCACTTGGGGAGTGAATCATGGGACAGAAGATCTTCTTCTCTGTCTCTCCCCCTCTCTGTATATCTGACTTGCAATAAAAATAAACAAAAAAAATCTTTAAAAAAGAATCTAAATCATGATAAAAAGTGCTAACAACTAGCAGGATGCCTGCCACACTCATGTAATAGCTTAGATTTTTATGTAAAAATCAATGATTGAGTATGCTACAAAACTTCCATCACTCTTTCTGTCAATAGGCAGTCGTATAACAATTTAGTTTGGTAAGATTAAATGCTTTACTTGTGATTCTACACTGAAGCACCACTTCCTCCTAGGAGCTAGTCTGTATGTTCCGGTGAGTCAAACAGAGATTAGCTTCATAGGAAAGAGATGAAGAAAGCAGACGCCAAAACCGACAAGAGGGTTGGTCATTTCAAAGTCACTTTCCTTGAAAGGCAGGGGCAGGAAGCCAAAAAAAAAATCACCAAAAAAAATAACAGATTGGTTAAAACCGGGTTACCTTAGGTTACCTTTTGTTTAAGGGCTAAGGCTGGGCCCTTGACCGTCAGACGCGGGAAGTGGTCTGTTGGGAGATTCTGCTGTTATCTCTGTAATCCTGATGTTCTGGGAAGTTCAGGCCAACTGCTCAGCTTCACATTGGCAACCTGGAACTTCAATGTGAGAGGTTCCATCTTGGTTTTTAACCCTGTCTGCTGGGGCCTGGTCCTGGACCTCAATCCCAAACAATAGCCTTTTGTAATTTTTATTTAACATCCTTTAACTTTCAAAGTCTACTGTTTGCATATGGGCAAATTCCTATCATCAAATTAGTCATTTATAGTTCCTGATATTGAGTAGATATTACACAATAATGGAGGGTTGCTTTTTTTTTTTTAGAAGGAACAAACATTTAAATATAGTAAAAGAACTTATTCTCTTCTATCACAAAGTTTACACAAAGTTTATTATTTTTTTTAAAGATTTATTATTTTTTTTTTAATTGGAAAGGCGGATATACAGAGAGGAGAGACAGAGAGGAAGATCTTCCATCCGATCCTCTTCCGGGTCTCCCACACGGGTGCAGGGTCCCAAAGCTTTGGGCCGTCCTTGACTGCTTTCCCGGGCCACAGGCAGGGAGCTGGAAAGGAAGCGGGGCTTCCGGGATTAGAACCGGCGCCCATATGGGATCCCGGGCATGCAAGGTGAGGACCTTAACCACTGCGCCACCGCACCAGACCCTATCACAAAGTTTAAAAGAAAGCTCTCTCTTTTCTAGCAAGCTTCTCATTTATTTATTATTATCTAGTGCCCACACAGTTCTCAATGTCTTTGTTACATTCTCCTTATTATCACCTATTGAGGAAAGTCTTGCTGTAGCATAGTATCAGTACCTTTGTTATGACTGACAATTCCAAATGCAAGAATTCTTGCAAATGCAAGAATTTCTTGAATTCCCAGGGCAACAATTAAACAAAGGTCACAGAATCAGGTTCCAGGAGCAGGAAGAGCACTTCACCAGAGCTCTTTCGATGCATCCGTCTGAACTCTGGCCCGATCTAACCTCAGCAAAAAAACAGAAGGACTAGATGTGGGCTGCGGAACCCAGGACACAAACAAGGTGCACTTGTGACCATCCCCGCCCTGCGTCTTCTCGCATAGTTCCTTCAGTTGGATTGGAATGCTGTAAATTTCTAGAACACCAGACACACCCAGGTTCCAATGGAAGTACAAAAACATATTCCTTCGCCAAATCCAAACTATTTTTGTATCATCTACCATTTGAGATTATGTTCTGTTCTTCTCCTTTTCCTCATTGCAGATGAGCAAGAATCAGCTGTGATAAAGAGCAAAAGGAAAATGAGATTGGAGGGCTTACTAGAAACGCTGCAGGCGCACATCAGACCAGCGAATGGAAGAACCAACTCAGTTTGGTGTCGCATCTCCAGCTCAATGTGACTGATGCAGGAGTGTGAGTAACTGCTTCCCTTGGTCTCTCCGACAGGCGAGAACCGCACGGCCTTCCTCCTTCTGAGCCTGCTGTGAAAACTGACAAGATAACGTCTTCAAAGTCTGAAATACTTGGGAAAAACTGATACCACAGAAACATGACATTACCACCATGCTTCAGCATGGCATATGTTTCCTCATACACAGTGCAAACAAGTTCTTCCACAGCAGGCCCACAAATGTGGAAGGTTACGGGATGCCTAGGTACTTTGTGAGTAACTTTCTTACCAAGAGCATCACAGAACGGGACACTGAGCCTTCGGTTGCATGCAACGTGTTCGATTTTGATACATGTCACCCATATTCGTCTGAGAGGAATATTTGGTCAGAAAGTTTAACCAAGATGAAAGCTAACCCCTACGACTGATGAACAAACGTTACTTGAAGCTTGGGGAAAATAGAAAGGATACTTTCAGGTTCATTTTTATTTGCAAATTTAAAACCATAGATATCTTAAAAATATAAATCTTTACGAGTGTACTGAAAAGCTGCAGCTGTACGCAAAGGCCTAGGTTGCTTTGTACCTAGACAAGTGTTACACTACTTGAAGAAAAGCAGCTAACAGCTGCTGGGCTTTCTGAGCCTGGCTAATGCCAAATTTGTGTTAACTATACCAGTGTGCCAGTAGAGTCATTTTTTAAAAAGCTATGTATCTGAGGAGCGGGCCCAGCCTAGTGCCTAATGACTAAAGTCCTTACCTTGCATAAGCGAGGATCCCATATGGGTGCCAGTTAACATCCCAGCTACTCCACTTCCCGTCCAGCTCCCTGCCTGTGGCCCGGGAAAGCACTTGAGGATGGCCCAAAAACCCTGGGGACCCTGCACCCATGTGGGAGACCTGGAAGAAGCTCCTGGCTCGTGGTTTTGGACTGACTCAGCTCGGGCAGATATTGCAGCCACTTGGGGAGTGAAGCAGCAGATGGAAGGTCGTCCTCTCTGTCTTGCCTTCTTTCTGTATATCTGACTTCCCAATAAAAATAAAAGAATCTTAAAAACAAGAAAGATATGTGGGGCAGAGCATGCCTACACCCCAACAGGGTCCGGGGACCTGCACACAAGTTCTCATGAGCCCTGGGTAGGCAGGCAGAGTCCCAGGCTGGCACTGCCAGAGGACCGGGCATAGAGGGGCTGTGGATTGCGCAGGGAAGCAGGTCTGGAGATACGTTGGGGGAGGACTGCTGAGGGAGGACGTGACATGTGAGGAGTGACTTCTGGGGAGGCTTACACCAACCCACCCACCACACCTCGTGGGTAAACGAGGGTTGAGACTGGGTGGTTTAGTGGAGGGAAACCAGAGTACTTCAGAAGCCAAACCAATACACCCAGCCACATGGGAGACGAGAGCTGGGCTTGTTGGGATTGAACACCTCCTGCAGCACACACAAAAGTCATGGCTGGAGGGCCTACCTCCAGGGCTTGACCACACTACCCACCTGAGAGTGTTGGAACATGGGGTGGAACATGTTAGCTGGGCTGTGTCATATTGCAGCATCAGCTGGCAAGTGCTGGGACAGGGGGCAAATGCTGTCCAACTGACCATAGAACCACCTCTGCACACACCAGCGTGCACAGGCACCAGGGCTGGGGGGGGCGGGAGTTACCGAGGGTCACTCTAACGAGGCTGCAGTTCCCACTGGTGTATAGGAGGACACTGTGTGTAGTGGGCAAGGTCAGGCTGGCCCACAGCATCCATGTGTAGGCTGAAGTGGGTGATGGACTGAGCGGGATCCCACACCAGCTGGCACACACAGGAGTCAGTTCTGGGTCACCTCTGGTGAGGTTTCTTTGGGGATCCCTTAACAGGATCACGGAAGTCAGAACTCCAGTCATGGTGAAGATCACAGGCTATGTGGTCTGACCATAGAATGCATGTGTCAGAACTGTCTCCACAGTTGCTAAGGCCGGTGTGGCGGCTGGCATGCCCAGATGCTCATGAGGAACAGGGTAACCAGATTATTGAGGCCTGCAGAGAACATGTAGTATCCCCAGGACATGCTCCAATCAAGGACCCTGGGCTGATTGGTCGGCCTTCCCCCAGTCCTGGGTACTGATGCGGTTGCGCTGCTAGGAACGGTCCTCTGCCCTTCTCTCTCCACTTTCCCCAGATAGCAGAAGAAAAAAGATTGAAGGCAGTTGTCTCAATCCCTTTTCCCATTCCTTGACCATCCTCACCTTAACTGGTGATCCACACGGGTATACAATCTCCCAATATGTCAAAATCATCAAAAATAAGATGACTTGGCCCCGGCATGGTGGCCTAGAAGCTGGGGTCCTCACTTTGAATGCCTCAGAATTCCATCTGGGCATGGGTTCTTATCCTGGTGGCCCCACTTCCCTTCCAGTCCCCTAGTTGTAGCCTAGGAAAGTAGTGGAAGACAATCCAAAGCTGTGGGACCCTGCACCCACGTGGGAGACCTGGAAGAAGCTCCTGGCTTCGAATCGGCTCAGCTCCGGCCATTGCAATCACTTGGGGAGTGAATCACCGGACAGAAGATCTTCCTCACTGTCTCTCCTGCTCCCTGTATATCTGCCTTTTCAATAAAAATAAATACATCTTTAAAAAAATTTAAGCAAGTCCCGGCTGTGGTAGCCTAGCGAATAAGGTCCTCTACTTCAACACACCAGGATCCCATATGGGTGCCAGTTACTATCCTGACTGCTCCACTTCCCATCCAGCTCCCTGCTTGTGGCCTGGGAAAGCAGTCAAGGATGGCACAAAGTCTTAGGGCCCTGCACCTGCATGGGAGACCTGGAGGAGGCTCTAGGCTCTCAGCTTTGGATCAGCACAGTTCCAGCTGTTGCAGCTCCTTGGGGAGTAAATGAACGAATACAAGATCTTATTGTCTTACCTTCTCTCTGTTTATCTGGTTTTGCAATAAAAATAAATCTTTCAAAAGTCAAAGATGATAACCAGCTATCATAAGGCCAGCAACATTTTCTTTTATTTTTTTTAAGATTTATTTTTTTTTAAAGATTTATTTTTTTTTATTGGAAAGGCAGATATACAGAGAGGAGAGACAGAGAGGAAGATCATCCGTCCGATGATTCACTCCCCAAGTGAGCGCAACGGCTGATACTATGCCGATCCGAAGCCAGGAGCCTCTTCCGGGTCTCCCACGTGGGTGCAGGGTCCTAAAGCTTTGGGCCGTCCTCATCTGCTTTCCCAGGCCACAGGCAGGGAGCTGGAAGGGAAGTGAGGCTTCCGGGATTAGAACCGGCGCCCATATGGGATCCCGGGCGTGCAAGGCCAGGACCTTAACCACTGCGCCACCGCACCAGGCCCAAGATTTATTTTATTTTTATCGCAAAGTCAAATATACAGAGAGGAGGAGAGACAGAGAGGAAGATCTTCCATCCCATGATTCACTCCCCAAGTGAGTGCAACAGCTAGTGCTACACAGATCCGAAGTCAGGAGTTAGGAACTTCTTCCAGGTCTCCCATGCGGGTGCAGGATCCCAAAGCTTTGGGCCGTCCTCAACTGCTTTCCCAGGCCACAAGCAGGGAGCTGGATGGGAAGGGATTAGAATCCGCACCCATATGGGATCCCGGTGTGTTCAAGGCGAGGACTTGAGTTGCTAGGCCGCCGATTCAGGCCCAGCCCAGCAACATTTTCAAATACAAGATGATTGACTGTCAAGTGTATCCTGTTTTATTCTGCTCAAAGTACAGAGACCTGCAGCCCTTCTGTTTACAGTTCTCTTCCCCTTTCATTTAATATGCACATTTTAACGATTTATTTTTATTGGGAAGGCAAATTTTTTACAGAGAGAAAAAGAGGGAGAAAGATCTTCCATCTGCTGCTTCACTCCCCAAGTAGTTGCAGCAGCCAGAGCTGAGTCAATCCAAAGTCAGGAGCTAGAGATTCTTCTGGGTCTCCCACGCAGGTGCAGGGTCTCAAGGCTTTGGACCATCCTCAACTGCTTTCCCAGGCTACAAGCAAGGAGCTTGATGGGAAATGGAGCAGCCGGGACGCCAATCGGCACCCATACGGGATCCCAGCACATGCCAGGCGAGTATTTTAGCCACTAGGCTATCACACTGGGTCCTGTCTGCATATCTCTGGCTCACTCTGCAAGGCTCATCTTTTGTTCAAAATTTATTTAGTTAGTTGAAAGATCAACAGAAGAGAAACTCACACACAGAGGAAGAGTTGTTCCTTCCACTGGCTCGCTCATTCAAAGGCCTACAATTGTTAGGACTGGGCCAGGCCAAAGCTAGATGCCAGGAACTCTACACAGGTCTCCCCATGGGGTTGCAGGAACCCAAGAACTTGGGCCACTATCTGCTACCTCCCCAGTACATTAGCGAAAGGCTAGATCAGGAGCACATTGCAGACAGGACTTAAACCAGGCACTCCAACAGGGCATGAGCCTGTCCCGAGCACTGGCTTAACTGGCTGCAAAACACTTGCCTCCAGAGACTATCTTTTGAATGAATAAATGACTTCTCTTCTGACCATAACATCATCCTGTGATGAACATTGCTTCTATATTATTTTACCTATACACATCTATCTCTGTGACCTTTATTTTACAAAGCAGTCTTGTGTGTCTGTGCGTTTGCCTGCTCTGGATCCTCCTCTCTGGGTGTATGCAGACTGTTAAAGGGGCTATTCAGTGCTCCCTCCACCTGTCCGCTCTCTCCACTCCCAGATCAAAAAGGCTGCTTTTTGGAAAACTCTGCTTACCTCTCCTCAACACTATATGACCTATCCACCAACTCACCCTGCGTTTCTTCTTTCAGAACAGTCCCCCATGACTTCCCCGCAACTCTCAACACCGACAACACCTCAACATTTTTCAAAGATCTTAGGGACCTGAGTCATGCAAGTGGATCTCCTGTAGGAGACATAGAGCAGTGCCCCCTCAGTATCCCTTGAAGGACAGATTTTCTGGCATGATCAGCAGACAGACCACAGCTGTCAACTCCTCCTACTAAGAACCCCTTCCCTTGGAAATCACATGTACTAATAAGAATGTCAGAATGTGAAGACACAGTCATTTGGGACCAAGCTGAACAATCTCTGGTGGACAGTGTCCATGCTAGCATCCCTGCTGGGTTAACCAAGACTCCAACTGGGTCTGTATTGTGTGAACTCTTAGCTCTGTCCTTCCCTGCTTTCTCCACTTTCTTTCCTCAAGTGCAAATTGCTCATCCCTCCATTGACTTCATCTCACACACTAACTTCATCTCAGTTTGCTTCCAGAAATCGTAAGCTGACACACCATCTCATCAAAAGGCGGCATGAGAACCATGATTTTTATGCAAAGATCCACAAGGAAAGAAAACATTTCAGTGTAAGAAACTGCTTGGCTGCCCTTCTAATACATACACACCACCCATTCCTGCCACAATGAGAGGATCTCTTGAGATTACAGAGGTCATGACCTTCCCTCTACAGTTAGACCCCTGCTCGATGCATTTTTATCACTTCCAATTGTAAGGATGTGGCTTAGTCTCCTGCAACCACTCCACATGTCCACCCTCTGCAAGTTCATGTACTCACCACCCGACCACTGGTAGGACAGCCTCATCAGCAAAGCTGGTCCACAGAGACCAACTGGTTGGAACAGTGGTCCCAGGAACCCACAGGCTCCTTCAGTAAGTCAGTAGGAGCTCATTAGCCAGATCCATCAGGCACACCCAGGGAGAGTCACAGCTGAGAACCCTTGGAGGAGGCCTGCAGATACAGGACTACTCACACTACCCCCTAAGCTTAGAGAGTTTAGCATCTGTCTGCGAATTAACATTGGTTCCAAGGCTGCCATAACAAAGAACCACAAATTGAGTCATTTAAAAGAATGGAGACAAATTTTGCTTTTTTTTTTTTCTTTTCCCATATTTCTGGAGACTCTAAAGCAAAATTTACAGTGTCCACAGGGCCTTGCTGTCATTGAAAACTCTAGGGAAAATTCCTTCCTTGCCTCCTCATAGTTTCTGCTGCTTTCCAGCAACCCCTTGGCTGATAGCTAGATGGTCATCTGTTACCACCTGGGTGGGTGGGTGGGTGGGGTGTGTGGGTGGGTGGGGTGTGTGTGTGTGTGTGTGTGTGTGTGTGTGTGTGTGTGTGTGTGTGTGTGTGTGTGTGTGTGAAAGAGACCACGAGAATCTTCAAGTGTTGTTTCCCTCTCTTTGTGTGACTATTCTCATAAAGATATCAGTCTTATTCCATTTAGGTCTACTCAACTCCAGTGTAACCTCGTCTTAATCTGATTACATCCACAAGACTGTATCTCCAAGTAACTCTGCATGTATGAGTACTAGAAATTAAGAATTATACCCATCCTTTTGAAGGACATAATTCAACTCACAACAATACTACATTAGCACAATTTGGCATTCTTCTTTGGGTACAATTCTTACATTCCTGTGGACTAACACTATTGATAAAAGAGCCATACACATGTGCAGACACCCCCACACACATACACACACACAAACACTTCAACTTCCCCGTTAAAGAATGACCAGTTATGCCTAGAATGAGGGAAAGGTTGATTGTCAGAACAATTCTAAGTTTAATTTGTCAGTAGTAATAGCCATGTCGCCTGAAACAGCATAGTAAACTGAAAACATTTTCTTGGAATTCATCATGCCTGTAGTTACAACACAGTGAATCTACTTGCCTAACCATGTTGTGACCAAGTCAAAGGACTGGCATGAAAAGGTGTCCCAAAGCCTTTCTTTTTCTTTTCAGAAACCACATAAATGTTGAGGATTTCCAAACTTTTTTGAGATACAATATAAAAAAATTCCCATATACAAAGAAGCAACTGAATTCATTCCTAAGGTTTCTATGCGAGTTGTTTTCCAGCAATGGGAATTTCATGGATCACTGGTACCCAGCTTCCTAACTGGCCTGCCTCAGGGGTGTGGTACCAGGACATAGAACACAATTGATAGGCCTGCATGTGACAACATCTGCTCTGTCCTCGCAATGATGGACTTAGTCAGGAATTAAGTTGGTTACATGCAAAAACAGATCCTCATTGGAAGGCCTTGTCAGTTTTCAACATAAGACTATTTCCTTCAAAGCACACCAGTGTGAACATTATTATCATGGACTGTTTTTTGAAGTATTCCCTAGTGGCAGGTCCAGTCACTGGCTTTATGCAAGCCAGTTGAAATGTCAACCAAGTCAGAACACGATTTATGTTACTTTGATCAAAAACACCATCGTGGCACCCTATACGACAAAGACAAAATAATGCATCATAGTTTGAATACACACACAGTCTTTCCCCCTTGAATACAATTTGTTACGACTTTGTTAACAACTTCTAATCTAAAATACCAGATAATATGTGACATCAAAAAAAAAAACCCTCTAAGAGAAACAATTCATTACTTTGCTATTTACAGAAAAGCCGAGAAAGTGCCAAAGATTAACAAGAGAAGTTTGCAATGGGACCTATTGTGACTCCTCAGAACTGTTTCCTTCAAAAATTGGCACCGTTGTTTGTAGGTCACAGCTAAAAACCACTCGTGAGTTGCTGCTCTAGGAACAATTATTTGTCAGAGTGATTAGTCATTCATTATGCTTCCATTGCTTTTCTTTTCATTTTATTGCTTCCTCTCCAGAATAGACTGCCTGAATGTGAAGGCGCCTCTGCCATCCATTACCAACATAGAACTTGACTTCTCCATTAAAATCTCTGGGTTAAAAAAAATAAATAAAGCACCTTAAGAAAAAGGAAAAGAAAGAGAAGAAAAAACCTGGATCAATGACTCAATGGTTAAATCTTCACTTTGTTAGCACCAGCATCTCATACAGGCACCAGTTCATATCCCAGCTGCTTCACTTCCTATCCAGCTCCCTGCCTGTGGCCTGGGAAAGCAGTAGCGGATGGACCAAAGCCTTGGGACCTTCAGGAAGAAACTCCTGGCTCCTGGCTTCAGATAAGCTCAGCTTTGGCCGTTGCAGCCATCTGGGGAGTGAATTAGCAGATGGACGATTTTTGTCTCTCCTAGTCTCCATAAACCTGATCTGCCTTTCCGGTCAAAATAAATAAATCTTTTAAAAAAATGAATGAGTAAAATAAAATCTCTGGGCTTCAGTCTTCTCACCTGTAACGTGGGAAATATGCATAGCATGCATCTCAGTAAACACACCACGGGGAATTAAGGACTAGAAAAGCTGAAAGGCAAAAGGGGCGTCAAGCAATGCCTGGCAGGGCATGGGCACTCTGTTAGCTTATCCCGACTGAAGGCACACACTTGAGCTGCCTTTGGAACATTGTGTAAGACATAGTAGGCAGTCAATTAACTTTTTGAAACTTAATGAATGTTTAGGCTTTATTAATTCTACTAGTACTTGACATTGGACAGCAAGGTCCTAATGGCACAGGTACATAAAATATGCAACCTTTCATATCATAGGAGGGACTTCATTTTCCCTATAAAGGTTTACTTTACTGACTCTTAGAAATGAGGAGATAAACAAACACATTCTTATCCATCACTGTAGATACACGGACAAGAATTTATGTCATGAATTTTCACATTTTCCTCTTTTATGTCTATGCATTTATGAAAAACTGCCTTGTTCCAGAAAAGGTACACAGCTTCATAAAACATCTCCATTTTACATTCAGTTTTACTTTATACACTTTAATTGATTAGGAGACATTCTCCTACTGCCTAGTAAGTTCTAAAATTTACTTGTCTTGTTTTTTGTTTTTTTTTTTTTCTTTCCAAAGGGCCAGGAGATGTAGTGATTAGAGAATAGGGACGTCTAATATTTAATAATAGTAATGAACAAACTACCCAGTGTCATTTGACTGCAAAACATGAGTCAGAAATAGCATTAACAAGTCATATACTCCTGGGGCCAGTGCAATAACTTAATTAGCTAACACTCCCTTTGCAAGTGCTGGAATCACACACGGGCTCTGGTACGTGTCCCAGCTGCTGCACTTCCGATCCAGCTTCCTGCTTGTGGCCTGGGAAGGTAGTGGAAGACGGCCCAAGGCCTTGGGATCCTGCACCCACATGGAGGACCTAGACGAAGCATGAAGCAAGATGTGGATTGGAAAACCCACAGCACATTGAATAACAGGTTGACGTGAAAGATTCTTTCTTCAATGGTGCATGAATTTTGGAAAAGATTGCATTCTCTCTACGCTAAATCACTCAGGATTAAGTGATCTAGAACAATATTGTAGGGAATGAGGTCATTTCTACACAACACGTGTCACAGGAAAATTCTTGGTCTATGTCTGTTTTATACAATGTTGTAAGTCAACAAATATTCTGTTGCGAGACTGGATCTTTTCCCATTTAGTCTGGTGTCATGACATGTGGTAAAGACCACAGCTTCCATTGTGCTGCCTGTGCCTTTATCCCTGGGCTCCGTCCCCTGGGCAGTGCTTGGTTCCTCCAGCTTCTCTCCAACACCCATCTCCTTCTCCAGCCTGGGCTCTGAAGCAGAGAGATGTTTACTAAACTAAATATAGCCAAGGAGCTTCATGTGGCAAATATTGATCTAGATTTAGTCTTTGTTTCAAATCCTCTTAGGCATAACTGAGAAAATATGAGGAAGAACATTTTTTTAAAACAGTGAGCTATAAGGTCAAAGTCTTCAGAGAGTCTCAGGGAATAAACACAACATTCTAGAGATGTTTTTCTAGATGTTTTTCTAGATCTCGTTGCTCCATAGTCGGAAGCCCTTATTTTTCTTGCATTGGCAATGCTTTGTGGAGTCATGGTATCTTCCCTTTAGTTATTTTCCACCAGGACAGTTTCATCACCAAGCCCTTTGACAGTGTTTAAAATGTCCTTGTTGATAGAAAGATAGTAAAAGTTTTTGCACAGCAGCTCATATTGGTATTTTACTCCCGTTAGAGCCAGTGCTTTATGGGTAAATGACAATCGTGGAAGCACATGACAGAGAGGGGTTCAGAGAGGGGCTCAAAAATGACTCTGGTATCCTGATTTAAGGCCATGCCTTAAAGTATGGTAGAGAAGAACATAAAAGCAGGACAATTCAGGCTCAAGACAGAGAACTGCATGATGCAGTCTAGGGCTTGTTGAGTCTGAAACACTTGATTGATATTCTTGTGGACGTTTCTTATGAGCTGTTGAATATTTGAGTCTGAAGCTCATGATAAATCAGAATATTTAGACTTTGGAGTTCCTTAGGTATAGATTAAATATGAATGTAGTGTATCTGGGAAAGTGTACAAAACAAGGCAAAAGCCGAAGACAGACTTCTGGAGCGCAGGAGTTAACCAACGACGCTAAGAATGGAGAAGGGAAAAGATGGCCACACTTACTACCAGTCCAAATCAGATTTTTTTTTTCGTAAAAGACTGACACCAGTACAAAGTCTGCAGACACCAAGCAGAATGAGAGCTCCACCAAGTAACTTCACAGCCAGGGGCTGGGTGATGAAGTCAGCAGGCAAACTATGCTGGAGGGAAATTAGAAATCTAAAACAACAATGGAAGCAATTCAATAGTCTTTTCTAGGCCTTTGTGTCAATCACTTCTTTTGTATCATATTCATTATTTCAGAGAATCTGTTCCACGCTATAGAAAAAGCCATGACAGACAGATATTTAAAATATATGTATCTAGCTAGCATATTAAAAATAAACATAACAGGTGTTTTTAAAAGTCAATATAAGGTAAGACCAAAGGCAAGAGCTGTAGAAAAATTCAGATAATGTTAACTTAGGCATGCCACAAATCAAGAGAAGCCATTTTTAAAAGTCTCATTTGACGTCATTGTCATTTATCTTGTGTTTACGCTCACTGTGTTTTTGCACCAGCTTGTGATAAGAAGTATTGAGAAAATAATAAAGGGCCCTAACCTTTAGTTGAAGGGCTGCAGACAAAAACTGTAATAGAATACCATGTCAGTCTCCTACACTCCTGATAGGTATCTAATCAAACACAAACAAATCCATATATGGGTTTTCATATGAATTTTTTGATACATTCCTGATGAAAGAAGCTGATTTTTAAAAAGAGGGTAACACTCAGAAATCAAAGCCTAAACAGCTGGCTGAATCATCATGTTGTAATACATTGATTCATTCAATCATTTTGTTTATCAGCAAAGACATTCTGTGCCCCAACTCTTTTCTAGTCACCAAGGCTAATCACAGTGGCATAATGGAGGCAAAATGATAACAGCTTTCAGTGTTAACATGCCACTCGCTGTTGTAGTTCTATCCAGGCATTACTCTTTAATTCTTCTTGAAATTCCATCAGGCCCAGGGCGATAGCCTAGTGGCTAAAGTCCTTGCCTTGCATGCATCAAGATCCCATATGGGCTTAGCTTCATGTCCTGGCTGCTCCACTTTCCATCCAGCTCCCTGCCTGTGGCCTGGGAAAGCAGTCAAGGATGGTCCAAAGCCTTGGGACCCTGCACCTGTGTGGGAGACCCGGAAAAGTCTCCCAACTTTGGTTCAGCTCAGCTCCAGCCATTGTGGCCACTTGCACAGTGACTCAGTGGACAGAAGATCTTTCTCTCTGTCTTTCCTTCTCTCCGTAAATCTGACTTTGGAACAAAAACTGATAAATAATTTTAAAAAGAAGAAGAAATTGCATCAAATTGGCATGTGCCAGACCAGCTACTGTGGAACCTGATGCTTACATAGTTGGCAGGGTCCAATTTAAGGAAAAGAGTCAGATAACCCATTGCAACGGAGGGCGTTCTATTACTTTTCACAATGGAGTTCACAGCCTGGACAGCAATACAGCCTGAGAAAGCCGCTAAAACATCCTTTGAAAGAGGTGTTTATTCAACCACAAATATTTATGAATGCTCAGTCTGCATAAAATGTTGCTGTAGACGTTCAGGGTACACAAAGATCTCCAATCTTTGGAGACTCCATTCTAGCAAGAGAAGCAACAACATCAGCAAAAATTGATAGGGTGAATAAATAGTACAATATTACAAGTTAATAAGTGCTATTTTTAAGAAGTCTTAAAGTATAAAAGGGCAAGGCAAAAAGTCGGTTTTAGTTCTAAGGAACATAATTAGGGTAGGTCTCACTACAGGGTGACATGCGAGCAAAAAGTTGAAGGGGCTAAACAAAACCGCATGGGTGCTTTGGAGAAGAAAGTTCCAGGCTACAGACAGGTACAGCATGTTTCAAATGCTTTAAAAAAAAAAAAAAAAAAAAAGGCAAGTAGGAGGTGAGCTGGTGAGGAGTGATGGAGCACCTAGCGAGAGATGACTATAGAAGATAAGGGTTGAGGCATTGCTGAAGAACCACGTCAAGAATTTGTTGTTTTTTTTTTTTTTTGCTAAAAAAAAAGATAAAGAGACAGTTGAAGGTTTCAAAGAAGGGAATAGCAAGATGTAGTTGATAATTTGAAAATCTCAGCCAGGCAGATGGGGACATTTCATTTAGTAAGATACTCATGTCCAAGATACAAGTGCCTCCATTAGCATCCTGGCTCCAGCGCTGACTCCAGCTCTCTGCTAAGGCAAACCCTGAGAGGTGGTAGGGATGCTCACTTGTCAGTGTTTCTTCCACACATGCGGGAGGCTGGTTTGAGCTTCCAGTTTCTACCAGTCTAGTTCCAGCTCTTGCTGGCATTTGGTTGGGTAAGCCAGTGGATGGGAGATCTCACCCCCACCCCTTTCTCCATTTCTTTGCCACTCGAATAAATTTTTTAGAATAAATATCTACCATCTTGGATACTGTACTATTTTCAGTCTCTCTGACCAGAATGTTATAATACCAGTGGGGAGAAATGTTCAGGTCTCACCATGAGTTGGGGTAGAAATAGAGTGTGAGATAAGAGGGAAGTCAAAAGTGACCTCAGAGGTTCTAACCTGAGCCGGAAGAAGGATAGATTTGTCATTAAATGAGACGGGTAAGGATCCAACAGCAGGTTTGGAAGAAAGAAGCAAAATGATTCATTTCAGAACAGAATATGTTTGAGATGTTTCCAAGATATCCAAGAGGAGTTACCACCTACGGCAAAAGTATCTGACTCGGAACTTGCATGACACGGTTAGGGATGGAGTGTCATGGAACTGACTTATCCTACTCCAGAGGAACCAAGGAACACTGACCACCATCGAGGGTGTCCATTCAGAAATCTTTTGCTCAAAGATCTTTCAATGAGAAATTTTCTCAAATCCTTAGCCTAGAATCATTGAATCTTGTTAGTATGGACAGTGAGGGTACAAGCAAGTCCCAAAACTGGCTGCTTCCATCCTGGAGCTTGTCAAACACAATGGATGCTTACATCATTGCTTTACCACACCCCCCCCACCCCACCCCCACCCCCCGTCCCCTAGTGGCCCCATCTCCTTTCACTCCTCGTTAGCCCTGACTTCTGCTAAGAAAGCAGAGGCCTAGCAATTCTGGCCCAGCTCCCTGGATGAGACAATCTATCATTTCCCAGGTGAAGCAGCATGCAAATTTCAAGAGTAAGCGATATTGTGAAACTAACAATTTACAAAGATTAGGACAAGAAATAGTCTCTAGTATAAAAGAGGCTCTTGCCCTATTATCTATATGCTGTCTTCTAAACCCTACCCTCTCTGGCCATAAACCTGAAAAACTGGCTTTGTGACATTTGTTGCTCTATTCCTTTTCCCATACGTTTGCTGCATGTGATTGTACCGGTAGCCTTGGTTACTTCTGCAATATTCAAGAGACTCTCAAATAGCACATCATAAACCAGCAAGTGGGTACCACTGGGAGTAAATGGATTTTCGGCCCAGGATTTTGTCTGAGCACAGGAGGTGACTCTGGGACTCTAAGCAAACATCCTATTCACTCAACAAACATTTATAGACTATTTTCCAGGATTTTTTGAACTGTACTGGATCCTATGGAGAGGATTCAAAGACACGAGACATGACCATGACCCAGGGGCCCTTGGAGGGCAGAGACAGGACCCTTTCTCAAGCTCCACACCTGCTGTGGTTGCCTTTTTCAAGTCATAAATCTTCACCTTGGCTCAGCAAGTTGCCTGGCATAAAGAAGCCATGCTAGGTCATTCCATCTACTATAAAGCAGTAGATCACAGCCAGAGACAAGCTTGGCCCCCCAGGAGGCACTGGGCAGTGTCTGGAGATATTTTGTTTTGTTCTGCTTCCCTTTTTGCTTTGCTTTGCTATGCGGGTAGGAGGGGGCAGTTCACGTCTGGCATTGGCTGGATGATCAGAGATGCTGCTAAGTAGCCCATATTGCCCAGCACAGACCCCAACCACTACAACAAAGAATTATTCTTAGCCCAAAACACCAATAACACCAAGTTTGAGAAGCCTGCTATCATTTCAGCCATTTTCTCGTGGAAACATAAGTCGCTTTATTCATGCACAAAGAAAGGCCCATGTCTGTCATTGATTGAGACCTGAAAAGTGGGAAAAGATGAAGAAGTTCTGTCTTCCTCCCAGACCTTGCTGCTAGGCAGCTGGAGGTCTAGCTGGGATTTATTTTCTTCCCTAACCTCCTGCAGAAGAAAGTAAAGAATCTCGTCCAATAATTGCACAGCAAACATTTATTTTCTTGTCTTCCCAGCCTTCACCCTCACCCCTGCCACATGCAATATTCATTTCTCTCTTTGGATTCTCTGTCCTGTTCCACTCACTGCGTGGCTCTTTCTCCTCCCTTCCCCCTCCTCATTTTAATCTAACCAAAGCAATGGCTCCCTCAAGATTTGACTCACTGGGCCTGGTGGCGTGGCCTAGCGGTTAAAGTGCACACATTGAACGCACCGGGATCCCATATGGGTGCCAGTTAGTATCCTGACTGCTCCACTTCCCATCCAGCTCCCTGCATGTGGCCTGGGAAAGTAGTCGAAGACGGCCCAAAGCCTTGGGACCCTGCTCCCATGTAGGAGACCTGGAGGCGGTTCCTGGCTCCTGGCTTTGGATCGATGCAGCACCGGCCATTGCGCTCACTTGGGGAGTGAATCATCGGATGGAAGATCTTCCTCTCTGTCTCTCCTCCTCTCTGTATTTCTGACTTTGCAATAAAAAATAAAATAAATCTTAAAAAAAAAAAAAAAGATTTGACTCACTCATTCACTTGGACTGCCTTCACGAAGAGCCCTTTCCAGACTTCCCCTAACAAAACACAACCTTACCACAGCCTCTCTATCCACCCACGATTGGTAACGAAAATGTTAGGGTTTGGAGTGACTCTCAGCTACAAGTTCCTTGCGTTCCAGTATCTAATTAGGAATAATAGAAGTATTTGTTTTTCTTAACCTTCCTTGACTGAATGTGGCACAATCACATAGCACAGATGAATGGAAGAAAACGATCCTTCACTCCAGACCAAGAAATGCAATAAATGTGTCCTCCTTTGCGTAGAGAGCGCTGGTCCAGAAACGGCCAAAGGCCGCCAAGGCAGCTTCACAGTTCAGGTTCTGAAAACAATCTCTCTTCTCAGGCAACGCTGAGGAACAACAGAAACATTCTTGCTGCTATTCTGGTAGGCAAAGATTCTGCCCATTCTTAGTTAAGTTATAGACAATTTACCTGATTCCCTTAAAAGTAAGAGTTGGTTGGGAGAGACAATGGGGTGTTTTCTCCTGAACAAAAGAAAGATCAGCTCTGACTCTCATAAAACTAATGACCCGCTACTGCTCAGAGAAGCAGCAAGCTGAGTCTGTCACACACAGTTCCCCGCCACTCAGGTAAAAGAGAAACACGACACTTTGGTGGAGCCAACCAAGAAAGCCTAAATTCTCAACATTATTAGCAGCTCTGCGTTAGCTCAGCACTGGGAAGTGGAGTCGCAGCGAGAAGGGTGCTGTCATTCTATTCTGGCAACACTCAAACCCGTGAGTGTAGGGATGCAGGCTGTGCTGCATGGAAACCACCACAGGCTGGAATCTCCTGCCCACCCACTCCGCACTGTGTGAGCCTGAGCAGCCAGGTCTTCCCAACCATTTCCTCGGTATCTCACAGACATCAATTACTACATGAGATGCTGTTGTGCAAAGTGTTTATACCAAAGTACCTGGTCGGTGGTGCTCAGAAAAGTGGGAGACAACGAGGAGAACCGGCTGTTCCCTTTAAATGCCCTGCACACCCTTCCTATACTTGGATAACTTGTTCCTCGGCCTTTCCAGGAATAGAATTTCTTCTAGCTATCTAACACGCTCAGTCCCTCATCCTGCAGACACATTTAGCTCCCTTTTCATCGCCCGTCTATTTTTCTGAGCAGACACCCTGAGAAAGAAGACATGTTTAAAATGCAGCAAAGCAACCTGCTCATAAACTCAGAGGCTGGGAACAAAGTGAGAACATGACAAATGAACATGAATTATGCGCAGGATCGCACAGGAGTTCCGAAACAGGAAAATTGACTTTGTGGGGTGCGGCTCTACAGTCATATAATGCAGTTTACAGTTTAAAATATTGACTATAAAACCCCATCGCAGAGTGAGTTCTGGTTTGGCTATAACCACGGCAGAAAGCGAGCCCACTCTGCCCAGCAGCGACCTTTACACCTGTTTAGGTTTCTCAGTAACTCATTTTAACAGATTGTCTATACGAGATGGAGTTTTATGACTGGTATCAGTCCAAAGGTGGAAAAAATGTGTACAAAGTGTGTTTAGCCATATTTTCCAGTACATTTAGCTCTCGTGAAATGCAACAGCAGATGGACTGTCACAGCATGGAATTTGCTTTCTTTTCTGAATCTAAGTACCCGACGCACAGAAATTAGAAAATGGGTGTAATTGTTCTTCCAATTGTTCCAACGGGGGAAATACCCTTTAGAAAGCATTTGCTCCGATCACCAAACAAAACCTAAGAGCCTCTACCAAATCATGCCCTTTCCTCCAAGTCCATTTGCTCTGGCTGCTCATGGTTCCATCTGATGGGCCTTTTCACGGATGCAGAAACATCGAAGGCAGAGGCTGAGTGCCAGACAACAGGCTTCCCGCTGGTGACCATGAAGAGATGCAAGAAGTTAGATACTGTCATAGAAACAGGAAACCATGTAGGATGCTAAAGACAATGCATATTTCTTAACTAATCATTTTCGTAAAAATATACCTGTAGAACAGATGTAGATTGCTTCTGAACTGTGTAGGTTTCAGGAAATCAAAAGTGGCTGTAGGAAAACTTGGGTCCTTGGAGGAAGGGCAGTACATAAATTTGTCTGTCCTCAGGACAAGAGCTGGGCCCAGCATGGTAGCCTAGAGGCTAAAGTCTTCACCTTGCACACACCCATAGGGTGTGCCAGTTCGTATTATCTGCAGCCCCACTTCCCATCCACCTCCGTACTTATGGCCCGGAAAAGCAATCAAGGACGGCCCAAAGCTTTGGGATCCTGCACCCGTGTGGGAGACCTGGAGGCAGTTCCTGGCTCCTGGCTTTGGATCAGCTGAGTTCTGGCCATTGCACCCACTGGGGAAGTGAATCATCGGGCAGAAGATCTTTCCTCCTCTCCTCCTCTCTCTGTATATATTATTTTCTAATAAAAATAAAACAATTTTTTTTAATGCATGGAGCTGTCACAGGGCTCGGACTGTGTGTGTTAGCAAAGAGCAAACCACTCTCAAGCGATCCCTGACGCTTGTAAAGCGGTGCTGCTGAAGTGGAAAGTATCAGAGTACCACAGAACGCCAAGTCTCACAACACTCCTGCCTGTCCTGTACAAGAGGACGAGGGACCTGTGCTTGGAAATTTTGTAGCTCACGGGAGAGAGGGAAAGAATGAGAATGAATCAGATAACTTGTGACTAAGCAGACAAGCTGTATATTTTAGTCAAATAAAATCTCTTAAAGCTGATCTTTACGATTATTAATCTTCACGTAATCACATTAGGGGAAAAACACCTGCCATCAACTGATGCTAATGTTGGCTTAAGAAAATACATGAACTTTTCCTCTCGTGGATCTGCCTCATGCCAAGGGTAAGACTTAAGTCCGTTAAATATATTAATCAAATAGAAGCCAGAAGAATGTCCTGTAGGGAATGAAGTGCTAAAGAAAGAAAAGCAGGGGCCAGCTGAGATCCAGCAGGTTGTGTGTCACCAACTACGAGGCTGACCCCCCCCCCCCATGTCAGAGCATCTTTTCTGGTCCCAGCTGCTCCATTTTCCAGGCAGTTTCTTGCTGATGCACGTGGGAAAGCAGCAGATGATGACCTGACTGCTGAGGTCCCTGCCACTTACGTGGTAGACCTGGGTATAATTTTGGGCCTCCTAGCTTTGGCATGATCTAGTCAGGGCTGATGCAGCCATTTGGGGAGTGAAGCAGAAAAAGAGAAGATCCGTGCCACTCTGCCTTTCAAATAAATAAGCCTTTTTGAAGAAGGATGAGGAGGAGAAGGGAGATGAAGAAGTCTGTTTAAGAGCTTGTTGAAGGTTCTAGAAGGGGTGGGGGAGGGTGCGCAGCCACTTATATATACCCTTGATGGAAGACTGGTCCTCCTGTAGCGGGATGATCATCCTCTTCAGCCAAGCGTGGCTTCAGAGGGACACACATGGAGTCTTGCGGAAGGAAGGGGACACCGCCTAGCCAGACAGATCAGTTGAAATCAACCTTGGTGATCCCTGGCACGACAGATGCCGCAGCCAGGTCACCCTCACTTCCAAGAAACCTATTTGAAAGAGCTTTTAGAGCCATCAGGATTGTGAGGAACAAAGCTAGGAAGGTAAGTAAGGTCCGGCAAAGTGTTTTCCTTTCTGAGCTACTTATCTTGCCGAGGGCAGTCCCCCTCTAAGGCCTTTAGTCGTTGAAAGTGGCGCTCCTGACAAAGGCTTTCCAAACTGCCAGGTGAGCGAGCCATGCAAATAGTTTCCTCTCAACCAGGCTGTCTCCAAAGAGGAACGCAACCCAAGTATCGCATGAAAATAAGAATCTCGCCTGCCGCTTCGCTGTAATGATTTCCATATCCAGTACAACAAGTTTTCCTGGGCCAGGCCTGCAGCTACAGGCTCATGTCTCGCCCTGCTGAGACCCAACGGCAGCCGGAGCAGCCTGAACTCTGCGTGGTAGAGCTGGGCCCACAAACTCACACCCACTCGCCAAAGTGGGCAAAAGCTTTCCACCCATTTAGTTTGAAACGGCATGCTGCTCAGAGGAGGGGAGCGGGCACTCTGTGTACAGAAGCATGCCCAAACCTTTCCGTTGGCTTTGCTGTCCTGCTCTGTGCATTTGAGCAGGAATCTCATCAGTGCAGGGGGCGGGGGTTAGAAGCATCATTTCAGAGCCTTCTAGAAATGAAAGCCTCCTGTCAAAAAGCTGTCCTACTTTTCTCTTTGCTTAGGTCGCCTTTTGCAGCACTTTTTCTTCTCTCTCTCAATTTCTCTTTATTTCTCTCTTTCATCACTTAGTTTCATTTTATGAGGAAAGCAGAAGGAGGAAAACAGAGCTTCACCCAGGGTTTCACCCCCAGATGTGCACAGCAGCTGAGGCTGGATCAGACTGAAGCCAGGGGTCTGCAGCTCGCTCAGTCCAGGTCTCCCACGTCGGTGGCAAGCACCCACATCACGGGCCCTGGTTTGCTGGCTCCCAGGATGCGCCCTGGCAGGAAGGAAGCTGGAATCCAGAGGAAAGCCAGGACTCAGGCCCAGTCACTCTTACAAAATGTAGGTGTCCCAAGCAGGGGGTTAAACCATGGAGCCAAATGGCCACCCTTTTTTTTTCTAATCCTTTGTTTCTTCATATTTGGAGTTAACTGGTGACAGGTCAAACCTCAATCTCTTACTCCCCATACTGAAAGTTCCTCTTCTCAAAAATTAAAGAACCTCTGGTTAGTTTTAGGACATCACCACTGACCGGTTCCACTTGTCACATATGGATTCCTTCCTGGGTTGTGGGGACCTAGTTGGAGGAGGAACACTTGATTAACTACACTCTGACTCATTCAGGCGACAGACACTGGGCACAGTGACCAACAACATGAACTCAGGGCAGAGAAAGGAAATGGTTCCGAGTTCCAAGTGAAGAATTTCACACATACTTCACAGTTCCCTCACGTGATATGGACAGAATCTGTTGTGACTTCCTAACTGGAGTTTTGTGGAAATTAAGTAAGGTAATTAACGCCAAGTGGCGAGCAGGGTGTCTGTCACATGGTGCCTGAGGAATGTCACCATCACCAGCATCATCATGATCACTAGTTACTGAGCTCCAGAAGATGCCACATCAGACCACGGGAAGGAAAGATGAAGACGGCTCTAGCTCCAAAGAGCTCACTGTCTATACCTGCAGGCAAACAAACCTGTGACACCCTTTTCAACCTGACCACCTGCTCCAGCTTTCTAAACGTTTTATACCCAGAAACATGAAGAGTATGTACAGAGCCATGTCTTTGGATCAACGACTTGAAGCAATTTTTTTCTAACTCACACACTTCTTCAGACTTCTCTGAACATAATCTACATGATTTCCTTGAGGAAGCTTCTTTAACCCATTTCTGTCTGTATTTGCACTACAGTACACAATCATTGGATTTCTTTTTCCGTGGAAAGGAACAGTCTATAAGAAAATGGAATGCTTTGGAAATGCTAAGAAACGAATTCTTCTGGTTCAGAAAAAAAAAATCAACAATCAAGACTGCGACTCAATGCTCTACCCCTGCCATTAAATCCAGGCAGCTTCTAAAAAATCTGATATTGGCAGGGCCAACATTTCTGGCTTTCAGAATGGTTAATCATGTTAGCGAATGACTCATTCACTAAAGAGATCAGAGCTGGTATTCTGACACTAATTCCCAAGATGCAGAATCCAAAGCTGAATCATATTTGCCATTAGAAGGTGACTCTGACAATGGGCTTAGAGTACTAAGTTTTAACCAACTACTGAGTTGCTATACTCTTTAGGTTTATATCACAATTACAAGACTACATGTTGACTTTGGGCCAGCAACAAACAAGCACCAACAACAACAACAAAAACTAAAAATTTTCCACATCTACATGTTCCAAATTTTTGTACAAGTCTTTATGACTGTTACTTTGATGTATATGCCAAACAGGATAAATCCATGAAAGGCAACACTGCTAATGAACACAAGGAACTTTCTGTAATTGTAATAGCCAGTTTGGCTAGTTTTATGGGTGTGTGTACATTTAATTTCAAGTTGAGCAATATCCAATTTGGCAATGAGATAGAACAATATGAGTCTATGAGTCTTTCTGCTTGTTTGTTTTAATTACTAACAACGAGAGAAAAACTATTCATGGCAGCCAAAAGAATTAAGATTAGAAAAGGACTCTTCTACGTGCCATTAATGTGCCTAAAATGGATATTGTTTCTTTGGGAGTTGCCAACCCAAGAGGAGAAAAATTGAAAGTGTGATAAATGGGGAAAAGATACAAAACAGATAAATAAATAGGTAGACAGGGAGGGAGCAACAGAGATATTTGAGGGAGTAAAACTACTTTGTAAGATGTAAAATGAGTTCCAATGATATTTATTACACTTGAATGAGCATTCGTACACACAATAAATAGACTAAATATGAAAGTATAAATTCATGTGGTACTGAGTGCCATAAAGATAGCGAGACTGCTAGTGTGAGGAGTTAGTCCACATTTGGATAGATAAGTCAATAGCATCAGGTAGGAGAAGGGAACTATCATGCTGAAATCTGAGAGAAAAACCTTCCAAGAAGAGGAAAGAGCACAAAGGAAGGTTCTGTGGCACGAAAATGAGCAGTATTCAAAGAAAAGCAAGATCCCCATGAGGAAGGAGCACAGCGAGAAAGGAGAGAGAGGCAAAGATCTTCGCAGGGATATGTTGACATCTGGCTTTTAATCTAAGTGTAACGGGAGTCATTGAAGAATTTCATGGAGATGAGGGATGAAATCTGATCTGGGCTTTCACTGTATTATTCCTGATGCATAGAATCTCAAGAAGAAAAGTCATCAGACCAGTTGGGAGGCAATAATGAAAGGAGTTGGGCAAGAGAAAATGGCAGCCTCAACCCAGATGTGTACTGGGAACTCTACAAACAGAACAGACCCAAGAGTTTAAACACTGAGCCAATAAAGCATGCACTAGATAAAGTTTCAGGACGTTCATTTTCCCTAAAACCGTGCTCAGTAATTAGGTATAGTAATACCTAAAAAGGTTACTTAAGATAATTTGTTAAGCAAAGTGATGCACCTGTGAGTCAGAATACATGAACCCTGGTTCTATTCATTTGCCACACAATAGTCTTAAAGTGATCTTACCTTCAGACTCATGATAGTGGTCAGGAAGACAGGAACGAGAACTGAAATGCTCTGTCATTACTGCTCAGTCTGAAGTCACAAGTAGCTCCAGCTGAGTGGACATGCACCTGTGTGGGAATGAAATAATGGAAGAATGAGCTGGGCCCCCATTCTTCCTTAGGTTTTCTTCAAACGATTCCTCATTGCCTATTGGGTGAAGCTCACACTTTTTAATTCAGTATACAATGTCTTCCATGATCAATGATCTTTCATATGTTTTTCAAAACTCTACTTCATATGCCTTATGATCCATTACAACTGAATCACTCAGTGTCAAAACCCCAGGAATTTTTCTGTTTTCCACAGCTTGGTCAACGCTCGGAATTTCCTGTCCCATTATCTTCTGCTTAGCATTCATGAGCTTCAGCTCTGTCTTCATTGCATTTTCCCCAACCTCTCCTCACTTCAAACCTCTTCATCTAAACAGAACTCGAAAAATCTGACATCCAACAAAATGTGGAGCAATCTATCCATTTACCAGTCATCGTGTGTGTGTGTGTGTGTGTGTGTGTGTGTGTGTGTGTGTGTTTTCAGGGCAAAGAGAAGCCTTGCACAAGCCATTGACTAACACACCAGGCAATCCTGGACATGGTTCATCTCTCTTTCTTGTCTCTATCATAGGGTGAAGGGTTTGACTCAATGCTTCATTATACTCCACTTGGTGCAAAAGTTAGTATGGAACAATCTACAAGAACAACTACAGACCAACCAATTTTTCTTGCCTTTCTGAAGCCTTTCTATTAATCTTAGCATAAATCGAGACATCAATTTAGACATAGCTCATCTGTGCAAAGCCACACATTTAATGAATTTGGAAGCTACCTGACCTAAGTATCATCTGTAAAACTGGGGATAATTATTGTACCTACCTCACTGGTGTATTGTGTGGATTAAGTTAGTTAATATAAGCAACATATGTATTATATACTATCCTTCCCATCAGATCTCTGAGAAGGAAGAGATCCATTTAACTGATTACTCACAGTTAAGGTATCTTCCACCCCCAGTACAGTATGAAAGCCTTCCAAATTTTGATTGCATTTCTACTTGACCTTAAATCCCAGTCATGGATGAAATTTGGCTTACCCAGGCCTATAACCCAGGCTACATTCCAATAAGGCCACATGTCCACCCTACCTAGAGCAAGTAGCCTATAAGTGGTCACTGTTAATAGGCATCCCCAGTGACTCACAAAACACACACTGACGCAAAACACTCACAGACTCAACCAAAGTAGGTCAGGGAAGATCAAAAGACAGGATTAAAGTTCTGTACCTTCTACAGTCAATGGTTCTCATGAAATTTCAGGGTTCTTAGTAGGAGACACAAGGCTGGAAGAATCTGGCCCCATTCTCCCTCCTTGGAGTCCTATTGCCAGCATTCCCCCTTTTCCATCATCCCATTTCCAGACTCTGGTTCCCTATACAGCAGGCTGTCCTCAGGAGGCATGTTTAAACCAGAGGCATCCCCCTACCCCGCCTGCCACATATGAATCACTCTGACTATATGTCCACAGGAAGTCCCACTAATAAAGACAGCACACCAGCATGGCAGGAAATATACATTGCCTGATTCATTCTCTTGATTTTCCACTTAACCTGTTTGCTCACTTCAGGCTCTGTTATTTCCTAATATTGTACACCAGTTCCTAATGCTTATACTTCAGGTGCCTCCTGTTTTGATGGTGATGATGATAATGGTGATGATGATGACGATATTGGACATTTACTATGAACCAGAGACTATGATCAGGAATTTATAAACATAACTCCTCACAACAGTTTAATGAATGAGGTATTATTATCATCATCATTAAACTCCTGAGGAATCTACAACTGACAGACATTGTGCAATTTGGTGAAGTCACATAGTCTGGAGGTTACAGAACTAGAACTTAAACCCAGAAGAGTTATGGCTCCAAAGCCTGCGATCTACTAGAACCATCTTGATTGACTTTCTCCCCTAGAGATGACCTGTTTTATTCATATCTTGATCCCAGCATGCCTACTAACCCTTTAATTTTATATACCCATCAGTCTGGCTACATTTACCAACACATAGTAAAAGTTCTTGAATCTGATCAAATAAAGCTAGTTACCATCTGACATCTCCATCAGAGAAGATAGAACCAATGTAGAATATTTCTTATACTTGGTACTAATTTATTTCTGAGTATCATTATACTCAATCTCTCAGTAGTCCTTTCCAGGATACTTCTCTTGCTAACATTTTACATATAGGGGGGTTTTTTTAGGATTTATTTATTTATTTTAAAAGTCAGAAGTATAAACAGAGAAGAAAAGACAGAGAGTCCTTCGATCCATGTATATTTACACCCCAGATGACCACATGTGCTAGACTAGACCAAAGGCCAGGAACCAGGAATTCCATTTAGGTCTCTCATGTAAGTGGCAAGGACCCACACACTTGGACCATCTTCTACTGCTTTTTCCAGGCCATTAGCAGAAAGCTGAATCAGAAGTGGAGCACCCAGGACATGAACCAGAGACCACTTGGAATGTCAGCTGTCTCCAACAGCATTACCCAATACACCCCCTTGCCACAATGCTGGCCTCTCATACATACAATTAAACATCCATGCAACTCTTTCCTAATCCCTCTCCAAACAAGAGTAACTACATGATAGGCTTCTGATCAATAACAAGTACATGAACGTCTACATGTGGGGAGCTGACAAGTTTCAAAACAATATTTCTTTTCATCAAGAAAAGGAGAAGAATAAAGTCACTAGTTCAGAACCATTATTCCAATTTCTGTTTCTTTGAATACAGATACGATGCCTGGAAGCAAAGCAAACATATTGAGACAGCGAGTTCACATGCCAACTCAATAAGGAAGGTGGGATCGAAAGCTAGAAAGAATCTTGTACTTCGAAGACATCACTGACCCTCTGATCAAACACTTAAATGTGAGATAATTAAATCTTTACCGCTTATACAATTAGTCAGCAATACTTGCAGCAAAATGCATTCCTTCTTACAGATGCCAAAGTAACAACGAATGCTTTATATTACATCTCACAAATTCAGTCATTCTAATAATTCCTTTGCTAGGCTCTAAAGAGAGAGAGAGGAGGCTTGGGAAAATCCTGGCCACCTTAGGATAAGGACTCCAATGCCACTGCAGAATATACCCTGGTTATCAACTCATACTGAACACAATCTTAATCAACTCACACTGAATGCAATCTTAATAACTTCAGTCTCATCAAATTCAGTAGGATGTACTGAGTGAAAGCAAAATATAAGCTCAGACCAATAAATAAATAACTAAAAAGTCACATACAGTTAAGCCAGACAATAAGGGGATTGAGGGAAGAAGAGCAAGCAGTATCCAGGAGTGAGAGGAAAAGCTGGATTGCAGTGCTTAACTGGCTGATCCCTCTAGGCTAGCAGATCCTGATCCATGAAACAAGACAAGGGACCACACAACTTTTTGAGGCAAAGGCACAGCTCCACTCTCATGCCACAGATTGCCCCACTTAGGATACAAAAGCATGACACGGGGGCCAGTGAAGGTTCCTTTGGCCTGCAAGGATCATAAACATACAATCCGACACCTCAGCGTTCTGGATCCACAGAGTGCAAAGGTGAAATATTCCTTAACAGACTGTGTGGTAAGAACTGCGGCAGGATCTGCTGACACCATAGAGCATCAGCCAAAGTCCAGCCGGTGGCAGGACTGAATCACTGCTGACTTTGTTTACTGTTTTTGGTGACACAGGGCAGTCGAGGACTTCAGAGGCTCCGTATCAAGGAGCTCTCTGAGAGGCCCCATCTGAGTGAAAGTGGACATCAACGAAGTCAAGCTCGCCCAAGGTCAGCTCGCGGAGAGAATCTTTCTTCTGCTTCCTCTGCCATGTCACCAGGACTCCATTCTCATCCTACCAGTCCCAAACAAAATGAATTTCACTTTATTTCCCCTCCTTAGCTCACTGCCCTCTGATTTTCAAGGTGACATCACTGAATAAACTAACCTCTTGCCATTAAGTTCAATGGAGAATTCTAGCCCTGCAGCAATGTTAAACCAAGAAAAAATGCGATGCTTTCCTGAAAAACAAATGTCCAAAATAGTGACATCCTAAAATTCCATCACTCAGGATTTACATATTTTCTCTTATTACAGCATAACACAATTCATTTGTATGAGTAAATTGATGGAAGTCTTCCTACATCAAAAGTGGTACTGCACGCCATGAGGGATGTGCAGATATGCAGCCAAGGTCTATGCCCTCGAGGAACTTAAAGTTGATCTGGATAGTTACATAAATACCTCTGCAACATGGCAATCCAGAAAGCAATACGAAACTCACAGGAAGATGGAATTAATTTCCACTGAAAATACCTGAGAAGGCTTCAAGAAAAAAATGAAAATCTAGATCTAGACAATGGCTTATGTCTCTGTTCTATTCTGTTGAATGTTCTCTTTGCTTCTAATGGACTTTCTCCCAGTGCCTCTTCTGTGTCTTTTCATGTTGTTGTGTTTTTTATTATTATTATTAAAGGAAAAGATCACACAGAGGAGCATTTTGCCCAGTGGTTATGACACGTACATCAAAGGGCCAGGAATCAAGTCCCAGTCCCAGCTTCCTGCTAAGGCCGCCCTTGTACTCAGCAGGTAGTGACACAAGTGCTTCAGTTTTTGCATGCATGTAGAAAAGGGCTGAGTTCCCAGCTCCCAGCTCCCAGCCCCAGCGTTATCCGACCTGGCCACTGTAGGCATCTGGAGGGGAGTGACCAAGTAGATGGATGCTTTAGAGGTCTGCTTCTCTGTCTCCCTCTGTCTGTTTCTCGCACATGAATAAAAAGAGAAGACCAAGTTATAATGGTGATGCTGTGTCATACACAGGCAGTGAGCAGCCGAGGAGCTGGAAAGATCTGTTCAGAATCATGATCACTTAGCAGGCACACGGCCACCAGGACTTTATGACCATTAATTAGGTTATCCTCCCTGAATCCCTTTAAGGCATCTCTTATTATCTCCATTTGACAAATAGAGCACAACTAAATGCAGAGAAATTGACTAATTGACTGCGTAGCAATAAGGAGAGGAAGATGGAATCGGACTATTAAAAGCAAGTCCCATAATGAAACTCGAAGATGCTGCATCCATGCCTGACTCTCTCTACATCATATTAGTATCTGAGCTGTTTCTATTGGGAAAGAGGTTCTTAGATATTCCCTTATTTACTCATCTCTGTTTTCCAAAAGAAAATACATAAGGGCCCACAGAGATCAAGGACTTACTCAGGGCCACACTGTGACAAACAAGAGCAGGTAAGACTCCAGTTCAGATACTCTGGCTTCAAAGGCAGGATTCTTTCCTCTAGATTGAGCCAGGGACACGAAGGCACACAACCACAGATGGCAGAGCTGTCGCAGAGCTGTTAAAGCAGATGGGAGCAGTTGTACATTTTCTGCGCTGGCCAAGGTGGCAAAGGATAACTAAAATCCAACCTGCATGGTGCTGACCAAGCTGTCAGCTCTAGAAGGGGATCCACCCATCTCGCTGCAACTGGGGTTGGGGGGCAGGTGCCATGACCAAGAGAGTGGCCTTTAATAGCTACGAAGATACCCTGAAGACTAGCTGCAGCTCCAAGCCATATGCTCTGGACTCCTTTTCTGAATAGGAAAGATAAGTTGTCTTGCAAATATGAAAAAAGGAAAGAATGATGCATGATGGTGGGTATTTGGCATAGCAGTCAAGGCCCGATTCAGGAGACCTACATCCCATATCAAAGTGCCTCAGTTTGAAGCAAGCTCTGTCTTTGAGCCAGCTTTCTGCTAATGTGCACCCTGAGGTGCACAAGTGCTGAGGCCTCTGCCACCCATGGTGGAGATTCCAGAGTGCCTGGCTCCTGGACTCACCTGGTCTGTTTCCAGATGTTGTAGGCATTTGGTAGCAAATCATCAGATAGAAGAGACTCTCTCTCTCTCTCTGCCTTTCAGATAAATGTAATTAAATAGTTTTTCAAATAAAGAACAGTGTGGGGCTGAGTTTGTGCCCTATCAGGGTAAGCCACCTGCAACACTAGCACCCCATTTGGATGCTGCTTCATGTCCCGGTTGCTGTACCAGCTCTCTGGACTGCGACATACAGAGGGCGATGGCCTGCATGTGGGGCCCATGCCACTCCCATGGGAAATCTGTATGAAGTTTCTGATCCTGCCTTTGACATGGTTCCATCCTGGCCATTGCGGCTACTTGGGAGTGAACCAGATGAAAGATCTAGCTTCTTCTGTGTCTCTCCCTCTCTCTGAAGCATTTATTAAATAAAGAAGCTTATGTTTTAAAAGAAAGAAATGAATGGTGCCTGTCTTCTAGATTCTGTGGCATTACTATATAGCAAGAAGGTAACACCCCAAGTTTGCCTGACATAAAAAGTTCCAAGGTACTTCACTCTGACTGCAATATAAGCACATGTCAAATGCAGTGCAATTGACTTAACTCTAAGTTAATTAAGGTCATCTGAGGTAGTTTTTAGACACATTTTGGGAAATAGATTGGTCTAGGTTTTAGACAAAAGTGGAAGCAAGAATAAGTCTTAAAGTCACCACTGGGCAGTCTCCTCTGTGCCTATCCTAACTGTAAGTGACCCTTTAATCATTATCACTGACAAAAGGACAGACAGAAACCCATTCCTGTGCTCTCTGGTGGGTAAGCTGCCATAAGAGACATTTTCTTTCATCTGGCTAGAGGTTAGCTCCTCCCTTTCTGGAAGAGGGCGAAAGTGTAGCTGCAACACCCCCAAGGGCTACCAGCCTCTGGCATAGCTACTGCAGCCATGCCAAGCCAGCCCCACTGACATGCCAGCACCGTGGAGGCGACCATGAGGCGGGGGAGCGGACAGCACTGCAACACGGGGAGCCAACTCAGGAAAAGTGCAAAACGAAACTCAGCATTCTAACTCAGGCACTACCAATCCAGACTAGAGAAAGAAGTAAGCTTGGAAAGGAAAGGAAAGGAGTTTTCGCCTTGGAACTAGGGATGGAGAGCTGGAAAGGGATGTCTGAAGTTCAAAGTTCTGAAAGGCACTGGACAGAGACGGAGGTGCAGGAGGCGAGAGCTACCCGAGGGCAGTGAGAGGCTTCCCGGGGGCTCCTCTCCCTGCCCAGCCACGGGGACCGTCACAGCCTCTTCTAACAGCGGCTGGCCTGCTGGCAGGCAGGCAGGCAGGCAGGCAGGAAAGGAGGAGGGAAGGAAGGAGGGAGGGAGGGAGGAAGGAAGGAATCACAAACCACCCCTCAACTTCATGGATTGGGCCAACAGTCTCCTTATCATTTCTCATGCTTCTATGGAACGGCTGGAGAACCCACTGCACGTTGTGAAGGCCAGGGCATGAGGAGACCAACTACACCCCAAAAGGCCACACTCACGTGACTGGCGCGGGGTGGTAGACACCCAGCTGGGAAAGGAAGTTCCCCTCAGCTCTCCGGCATGGACCTGTGTGGGGAGCGGGGTGCTAAAGCCGCTCCTGGGCTTGGGGAGGGCCGTTGCGAGATGGCGGCTGGCCCAGGGCCAGGAGGCGGGGTTGGTCTCACCAGCAGGTAAACAGGAAGCCACAGGGATAGGCTAATGCCCCCTCTGCGATTATGTCATTGCTACTGGCCTATCACGTAGCTCCAAGTGGACCCACAGAGAGAAGTGATTGGTGGAGAACGATATAAAAGTAGCCGGTAGGAGGAGCTAGATGAAGCCAAGGAGGGATGTGGAGAAGGACGGGCCGGAAGAAGGGTGGCAGAGGGAGGGATGGGAAAGCGGCAGAAGGATACAAAAGCGGTACAGAAGCAGTAAGACCTAAATAAGGGGACAAGAACGGAGAAATGCAGCATAAAGTACAGGAAGAAGAACAGAAAGAAGGGTGGCGGAGAGATGGCTGGAGAAGCGGGGAGGAAAGCTAAGGTCAATGGGGAAAGCGGCAGCAGAGACAAGGATTTAAACGTGGCCACTTTTTGCAATAAGGGGTCCGGTTGCGGTTCTGGCTTTTCCCAGACCCTCAGGGTACTTACCACCTTGAGCCAGGAATGCAGCCTTAGCCATGACTGCTCAGCCGTGCTTATCCTGTCCTTACCATAGAATCCAGAAAAACCTTAAGTTCATCCCATTTTACTTCCAAATTGCCTTCAGTTTCTTCAGTTGGCTTCTTACTATGTTTTTTTTTCCCCCTCTTATAAAGGAATTTAACGTTGACCCTTTTAAAATTTTTATTTGAAAGAGAGAGAGAAAGAGATCTTCCATCTGCTGCTTCATTCTGCAAAACGGCAGGAGCAGCTGAGGTTAGGCCAGGCAGGATTCAGGAACCCAGATTTCAATCCGAGTCTCTCCTGTGGGTAGCAGGGACCGCGTTAGCAGGAAGCTGAAATTGAAAATGGAATAGTGGCTGACACTCGATGTCAGGCACTCCAACAGGGTACTCGGGTGTCCCAAGGGACACGTAACTCCTGCACCAGACATCCGGCCCTAAAGCGTGCGCAGGCTTTGAAAACCTGATTGTAGGAGGAAAATGTAGTAAGCTATATGCAAGGACGCAGTCATCACACTAGAGCAGTGTAGAGCGTGTGAGCAAACAGACTCAAGGACCTTTCAGGAAGCAGAATTGAATGACCCTACTTGTTGATTGAAAGTGAGGGTCAGCAACATAGACAGAAAGAAGGATGGCAGTCAAATTCTGGCTTGATCTCTGCTGTGGACGGTGGGGAATACAAAGGAAGTGATATGGCTGAAAACAGAAATGAATCCTAGGAGAGCCATCTTGAGCTTATTGTTTATTTCAGTGTCTTTAGCCATCCAAGTGGAAAAGGCAATTGGATATAGTCTTCCAGGACTCATGAGAAAGATGTCATTTGCAACAAGATGATATTGGAAGCACAAAAGAGGATGCTCAAGGTATGGATTAGAGAGGAGAAAAAAGCAGTAGAAAATATCCTGAAGAAAACCAATGTTTATGGTGAATTACAAATAAAACTTGATGTGGAAAGAGTAAAAAAAAAAACCTTTGAATTTGCAGAAGACGAAAGCAAGGACAGCACCAAGGCTGCCAGGAAACTAAGCAATACAGAAGTGAGAAGTGAGAGCGCGAGGCTCGGGGATGCTCGTTGCAGCACTGTAACTTTCCAAAGTGAAATGACTGACTACGCCCACGGAGCTGGGCAGTCTCGGTCTGTGCTTTCCAGGAGCTTGCCAGGAGTCGGGTGACAAGTGTAAATGTGGGAGGACAGGAAGTTCTTGTTCCTTCCTTCCTGACCAAAGGGGGGGGAAAAAAGCAAATTTTAAAAACCCCTATTAAAGGTTGTAGTGCATAATAAGCCAAGTAAGTGGCAAAAGTATTTCAAGGTTTCTATAAAACTGTATTTGTCCTGGCGTCTACGGTTTAAGATTATTGTTAATATCCTGGTGTACTTCCAGATCAAATGGCCAAATCAGAGAATGATTTAGTAACCATGTTAATATGGGAAATAATTCAAGAACCTGGACTACATTTGAATTAGTAAAGACAGCCATGAAAGTATTTTTTTAAGATTTATTTTATTTAAATTTGAAAAGCAAGGTTACAGAAAGAAGGCCTTCCAGCCACTGGTTCACTCCCCATATGGAGACAATGTCTGGAACTGGCCTGATCTGAAACCAGGAGCCAGGAGCTTCCTGCAAGTCTCCCATATGGATGCAGGGTCCTAAAGACAATAGCCATCCTCCACTGCTTTCCCAGACCCTAAGCAGGGAGCTGGATGGAAATGAACTGGCACCCGTATGGGATGCTGGCACTGCAGGCTGAGGCTTAGCTAACTATATCAGGGTCCCAGCCTGATAGTAGCGTTTAAACAATTGACAGAATTTGATATAGAATAATATTTCTTTTTATCATTTCTGGAGACAAAAGACACAGTAGAGGGATTAGAAATGAGAGAAATCAAGAAGGAAGAAATAAAGAAAAGAAAAAAAAGGGATAAATTGTTTTCATTAGTAGCTGTTCAAAAACACAGTGGGCTACCATTTTACATTCCCTGTCTTGGATGTGTTCAGGCAGAAATCAAAGGCTATGCTGCACAGTGGACAGCAAGGTGTGGAATCCTAAGAAGCTTTGAAAGAGTCTGTAATTTCAGGGGAGGGTGATCTGTACAATGGTTAAAACGCTACAAAGGGGCCTGGTGCGGCAGCCTAGTGGCTAAAGTCCTCGCCTTGCACACACCAGGATCCCATGTGGATTCCAGCTCATATCCTGGCAACCCTGCTTCCAATCCAGCTCCCTGCCTGTGGCCTGGGAAAGCAGTTGAGGAAGGCCCGAAGTCTTGGGACCCTGCACCTGCTTGGGAGACACGGAACAATTCCTGGCTCCTGGCTTTAGATCGGCTCAGTTCTGGCCGTTGCAGCCACTTGGGGAGTGAATCAGTGAATAGAAGATCTTTGTCTCTCCTTTATATATATATCTCTCTGCCTCACAATAAGAATAAAAATTTTTAAATATTTTTTTAAAAAATTAAAAATAAATAAAATAACGTTGCATAGGACACCCACATCCCAAAGCAGAATGCCTAGATCTGAATCCCAGCTCTGCTCCCAGCTCCACCTTCCTGCTTCCTGCACACTCCAGGAAGCCTGGGGCAGGTGCTCCAGCTGTTGGGGCCCTGGCACCCACATGGGAAACCTACATTGAGTTTCATTCTGTGGGCTTCAGCCTGGACCAGCCTCATCTGATCTGTCACAGGCATTTGAGAGTGAATGAGAAAATGGGAGGTACATATCTCTCTCTCTCTCTCCCTCTCTCTCTCTCTCTCTCTCTCTCTCGCTCTCTCTCATACTCATTCACTCTTGCTCTCCTTCAACTACAAATAAATACATAAAGAATATGTAAATAGATTCTGTGATTACAATCACTGTCTTCCAAGTTGGTGAAAAACAAAATTAGCTTGGAAGGGGGTGGATATCCAAGCCAGCCCTGGAAGACGGTGGGGATGTTGGCAGGTGTATCGGGGGAGACAAGAGTCGCTTAGAAAGGTAACAGACTCTCCGTGCTGGAGCAGGCTGTTCACTGGAGACCGAGACGTCATCGGAACAAAACCTGCCAGCAGGTGGAATTTGAGCAAGATCCTTTAGCACAATGAAAAGGCTTGTTCCAAAAAAAGACAATTCAATTAAGCAGAGCTTCAAGGAAGGTCGCTCTGGCATTTACTTTGGATGGATTCAAAATGCATGAGACTGCAAATAGCAGGGGAGTCTCAGGAGTAGCAAACAGACCAGAACTCAGACTCCAGCGATGGGAATGAGGGAAACTGGGTATAAAAACATCCACAGGATGAGCTAGCTTGGAACGAAAAAAGTGAGAGAGGTGAATGAGTGAAAAGACAAGGATGTGAGTGAAAAGAGCCGTGAGAGAAGTGGCGTCAACGAAACAGCAGAATCGGGATGTCCAATCAGAGAGGAAGTCGCAACTCCACCGCAGAAAGCCACTCCAAGGAGAACCCTAGCAGAGACAGCTTTCCCAAGGCACACAGCGTCTCACCAGCACCCAGTGGAATATTACCAGCTGCTATCTCAGAGGAACTTGGGCTCCTTGCCCTTCTAAATGAGCCAAGCGTTGTGCTGGCAAGCAACACACATGACAGATACTTAGCCAAGCAGAAAGCAACAGGTTTACAACATGTGAATGTGTAGATAAACCATTTCCAGCCCTTAGCTTCCTGCTCAGAGGAATTCACTCAGAGCCTTGCAAGTGAAAAAGCACACGTCCCAGACACATAAGCATAGGCACACTACTATCTCACATACAAACGCACAGAAATCAATGCTTCCTCTCTCTTTGTTACTGGGAAACCAAGCAGAGAGGGACACTTGCAAAGCAAGGCATTTTTTAAGGTGGCCCTTGAGACAACAGTTAGGACAAGCTATTTCAACAACTGTAGCTCAGAAAAAAAAAAATGCATAAAGATGCAAAAGCTGGTGGACTTGAACAGATTGGATCGTTCGGGCTCCTAGTGCTGTTTTGTTTTGATTCTGGTGTGTGTGAGGGGGGATTGGTGGGTTCCCCAACCCCCCATCCCCCCGCTGTAGAGGGTGGGTCATTTTGTTTTGCTTGGATTACCTGGAGAATTGCTTCAGCTCCCCATTTTACTCTGCTTCTAAGGACAGGTTCCTCTAAGTGTTCTATTTTTATCAAGCTCCAATGAGGACAAAATACAATGGAGCCCATTGAAATGAGCCTCCCTGCAAGGATTAAGCCAGTTAAAAGGACGTGCCTCCTGCACACCCTATATTTTCCATGATGCAGAGAAATGAGCCCTTTCTCTGCCCTTGCTCTGCCCTTCCCACTGACAATATTTTGCCCCGCAGACAAGGGTTGACAAGAAAACAACATATGGGTAAATATTCATATGGATAAAGGAGCCGTAAACTAGAACAGTGTAGAAAGCACACCTCACCTGACCAGCTCCTGTGGACTGCAGTCCAGGGTTCTGGAACGTTTTCCCTGCATCATGGCTTTCCCTTAGCAAATTAGAAATTCAAGGATCTGGGGCCAGCATTATGGTGGGTTAAGCTAAACCTCCACCTGCCGCGCCTGCAACCTACGAGGGTGTCGCTGAAATCCCAGCTGCTCCACGTCTCAAGCAGCTCCTTCCTTCTGGCCTGGGAAAGCAGTGGAGGATGGCCCAAATGCTGAAGCCTCTGTCACCCATGCTAGAAAGAGGAATGAAATGCCAGGCTGCTGGCTTTGGCCTAAGCCCACACCTGAGTGTCGCAGCCATTTCGGGAACCAATTGGCGGATGCAAGCTCTCCCACGCTCTCTTGTTCTGCCTTTCAAAAAATACATTTCTGGGCCCGGCGCGGTGGCGCAAGTGGCCCAGGATCCCATATGGGCGCCGGTTCTATCCTGGCGGCCCCACTTCCCTTCCAGCTCCCTGCTGTGGCCCAGGAAAGCAGTCGAGGACGGCCCAAAGCTTTGGGAACCTGCACCCGCGGGGGAGACCCAGAAAGAGGCTCCTGGCTTCGGATCAGCATAGCATTGGCCGTTGCGCTCACTTGGGGAGTGAATCATCGGATGGAAGATCTTCCTCTCTGTCTCTCCTCTCGGTATGTCCGCCTTTCCAATAAAAAAAATAATAATAAAAATAAATCTTAAAATAAAAATACATTTCTTTTTTTAACAGCTGAGTTTTTGAACCAGTGTGGCACGGCCAATAAAGCCACCACCCAGAAATGCCAGCACCCCCTTTGGGCACCAGTTCTTGACCTGGCTGCTCCATTTCTGATATAGTTCCTGCTAACTGCATAGGAAATCAACCAATAGCCCTAGCAGTTGGGCCCTGCACCCACAGGGGGGAAGCAGATGAAGCTCCGGGGTTGGGCCAGCCCATGCCCGGCTGTTAGGGCCATTTAGAGAGTAGACCAGCACACAGCAGGACTCTCACCTCTCATCTCCAGCCATCCTCTGCAACTCTGCTTTTAAATAATTTTTTTAAAAGTGCTCTTTTAAAAGTACCAACCTGCTTTTATTTAAATTGAATTTTTAAAAATCAATAAAACTATCAAATGTGTTTAATGATAGACCATATGTGGGACTGGCACAATAGCCTAGTGATTAATCCTCACCTTGCATCCGCCAGAATCCCATATGGGCACCAGTTCATATCCTAGCTGCTCCACTTTCCATCCAGCTCCCTGGCTGTGGCCTGGGAAAGCAGTCAAAGATGGTCCCCTTGGGACCCTGCACCCGCGTGTGAGACCCAGAAGAAGCTCCTGGCTCCTGCCTTAGGGTAGGCTTAGCTCCAGCTGTTGTTGTCACTTGGAGAGTGAACCAGCAGATTAAAGATCTTTCTCAATCTCTCCTTCTCTCTGTAAATCTGCCTTTCAAATTTACAAAGAAAAGAAAAGGTGAACTATATGTGAAGATCAAGACTACAACGAGTGTGGGGCCAGCGATGTGGTACGGCAGGTTGGTGATGCATGCATCCCATATGAGCGCAGTTGAAATCCTGGCTGCTACATTTCCACTTCCTGCTAATGTATCCAGAGAATAAGAAGAGGATGGCCCAAGCCTTTGGACACCTGTCACCCACATGGAAGTTGGGGACAGAGTTTCAGAATCCTGGCTTTGGACTTTCACAATCATGTGGGGAATGAAACAACAGAGGGAAAATATCTCCCCATCTTTGTAACTGCATTTCAAGTAAACAGATCAACAAATCTAAAAAAAAGGAAAGAGAAAGAAAGAAAGTTAAATAGAAAAGAAAGATAGAAAAGTGGAGGTCCATCGCGGTAGCCTAGCGCTGAAGTCCTTGCATAGCGTGCGCTGGGATCCCATGTGAGCACCAGTTCTTGTCCCAGCTACTCCACTTCCCTTCCAGCTCCCTTACTTGTAGCCTGAGAGAACAGTGGAGGATGGCCCAAGGCCTGGGGAACCCGCATGTGCACGGGAGGCCCGGAGGAATCTCCTGGCTCCTGGCGCCAGATCAGATCAGACCAGCACTGCTCTGGCTGTTGTGACCGCTTGGGAAGTAGACTGGAGAATGGAAAATCTTTCTCTCAGTCTCTCTCTTTTTCTCTATGAATCTGAATTTCCAGTAAAAATTAACAAATCTTAAAAAAAAAAAATATGAGATGTTCCTCAAAAGGTTCAAATTTCCTGCTGTCAGAAGAAACTTACGTTCTAATTCTGTCTTCCGTAAAGTTCTTCAATCATGTGAGCGATAATCCTGATGTTATGATTGTCGCAGGAGGCCAACAGAGCTAAGTGCACACCAAAGCTCTCCCAAGCCACAGATCACATTCAAAAAGACAACATAGGGCCCAGCACGGTAGCCTAGTGGCTAAATAATCAACTTGCATGTTCCAGGATCCCACATGGCTGCTGGTTCATGTTCCAGTTGTTTCACTTCCCATCCAGCTCCCTACTTGTGGCCTGGGAAAGCAGTCGAGGACGACCCAAAGCCTTGGGACCCTGCACCCGTATGGGAGACCAGGAAGAAGCACCTGGCTCCTGGTATCAGATCGGCTCAGCTCCAACAGTTATAGCCACTTGAGGAGTAAACCAGTGGATGGAAGATCTTTGTCTCTTCTCTGTAAATGTGACTTTCCAATAAAAATTAAATCTTTAAAAAAATCATTTTAAAAAAAGACAACATAATGAAAACCCTTAGCAAAATGTTGCCTGGGTCCCAGTTAGAGATGCGCAAACTCCAGAGAAGTGTGTATTTAAAAAGGAACCGGCCAATTTATTTTTTAGTATTTATTTTATTTTTATTGCAAAGGCAGATATAAAGAGAGGAGGAGAGACAGAAAGACCTTCTGTCCGATGATTCAGTCCCAAAGTGACCGCAACGGCTGGTACTATGCCAATCAGAAGCCAGGAGCATCTTCCAGGTCTCCCACAGGAGTGCAGGGTTCCAAGGCTCTGCGCTGTCCTCGACTGCTTTCCCAGGCCACAAGCAGGAGCTGGATGGGAAGTGGAGCTGCTGGGATTAGAACCAGCGCCCATATGGGATCCCGGTGTGTTTAAGGCAAGGACTTTAGCTGCTAGGCCACAGCGCTGGGCCCAGGAACCAACCTATTTATGATGGCAAAATACTTTACAAAAGCTCTAAGGCTGATGACAAGGCAAGCAAGGAACTTTCTTAAGTAAATATTAAATCAATTAAAGGAACAGATCCATGGGAATAAATCATTTACAGAAACAGGTCCTACCTACGGCTTCTAACACAAAAGAACTACACTGAATGTCCCCCTGAAGTCACTAAATAAAAATAGATTGCAAAGCAGTTCGATCTTCTCACACCCAAGAAAAGTTGCAAAACAAAGGTTTTCAAGATATCAGCATTCACAGCTCTTTCTTATCGGAAAAGAAGCAAATGAACGCGATGCTCTCCTTGGGACGTGTCCGCTCCAGCATTCGTCGTGGAGTTTTTCCGCGGGAAGGTGAGGCCGGCATGCGATGTAACTATTTTGCCACCTGGTTCTATCCTGAGGTCTAACCTAAAGGGCAATTTCTTTCTTTAGTTCTTTAAATGCTTCCAAAAAGATATCTTAAGGTCAAGAAACGGCAGTAATGTACAAGCGTCTCTCAGGAGTAGTCAATTTCCCCCTTGGTACCACGAGAGCGAATTTACTGTGGTCAGCGGACAGCAGGTTCACGCAGGGCTGGGTGTCTGGTTACCTGGGCACAGCACTGGCAGACACAAACGAGGGAGCAGCTCTCCCTGCCCAGCACCGTGTGCCCACCCAGGCCGTTCTCGCTGTGCACTTCAGATGCCAGGACCCGTCGGAACAATAGTTCACGTAATTGTGAAATACACATGGTGCATTAGTGCGCCCATGAGCCTCCCTCCAGATTTTTTCATCTTTTGCGAGGACTTGCCTACAAGCATCCAATCAGCAATGTGACACATCTAATGAAATGCAGTGGCCGAGGAAGTGGTGTGCGTGCGTGTGTGTTCTTTGCAAATAAGCCATTAGGAGATACAGTTTGATGACATTTTTCTCCTCAAACAGCCTCTTAGTAACGGAAGGCCGGTAAACACATTAATACTCCTTTATCCAAACAAATTAGGCAAGGTGCTTTGGTGATACTTGGCCACATGCTGGTACATCCAGCAAATATTTATTGGGTACCTAATGTGTGCCCAGCGCTAGCAGGGCCCTGGAGGGCAAGAGGGAACAAAACACACGAGACCTAGCCTGGGGATTAGGAGAGAGAGGAGTGTCTCTAACAGTGGAACTGTCCTGTGTCCTGACTGTGACGGCGCTTGAATATCTACACAGGGCAAAAGTCCGCAAACCACCCACACGGGCACCCACACGGGCACACACACAGGTGTATTTTAATTGGTGAAACCACAAGGGCTCTCCGAGGACAGTGGTATTTCATCGGTGTCACTCTGCTGCTTTTGACAATGTGTGACAGTTAAACGAGAATATCACACCGCGGGGAGGCCGCTTACAGGCTGATGTGTGCAGTTCCTCAGGACTGCAACCACTTCAAAAAAAAATTAAATCACTCCTTGGCTCCGAGGAGGCTCACACTGTGATGGGAGAGACAAATTAATCTCACATTAGTTTACATGGTGTGAAGAACAATATTTAAAAGCACTGTGATGGGCCTGGCGTGCTAGCTCAACAGTTAAAACCTCTCCTTGGCACACGCCAGGATCCCATATGGGCGCCAGTTCTAATCCCGACACCTCCACTTCCCATCCAGCTCCCTGCTTCCGGTCTGGGAAAGCAGTTGAGGAAAGCCCAGGGCCTTGGGTCCCTGAACCTGTGTGGGAAACCTGTAACAATTCCTGGCTCTTGGCTTCAGATTGGCTCAGCTCTGGCAATTCTGGTCACTTGGGAAGTGAACCAACAGATGAAAGATCTTTCTGTCCTACTCTCTTTATATCTGCCTTTCCAAGAAAAATAAATAAATCTTTAAAAAAAGAGAGACTGCAATAGAAATTTTTTCATTAAATCATTAAGTCATAGTACTTAATAGACAAATCATAATGTTACAGTTATAAATGTAGTTTTAAATATTTAAGGATCATTACTTTATAAACATGATTTAAATATTGGGGTCCAGCATGGTGGCCTAGCAGCCGAAGTCCTCACCTTGAACATGCCGGGATCTCACGTTGGCGCCGGTTCTAATCTCAACACCTCCCCCCTCCCTCCCTTTCCCATCCAGCTCCCTGCTTGTGGCCTGGGAAAGCAGTCAAGGATGGCCCAAAACTTTGGGACCCTGCACCCGCGTGGGAGACCCAGAAGAGCTCCTGGCTCCTGGCTTCGGATCAGTGCAGCACAGGCTGTTGCGCTCACTTGAGGAGTGAATCAACAGATGGAAGATCTTTCTCTCTGTCTCTCCTCCTCTCTGTATATCTACTTTGCAATAAAAATAAATAAATCTTTTTAAAAACATGATTTAAATACCCATAAAAATTATGTTACAATTTGCTAGACTTTTGTCTCTAAGTAAATATTAATATGGACCCTGGTTTGTGTCCTGGCTGCTCCATTTCTCATCCAGGTTCCTGCTAATGTGCTTGAGCAAGCAGCAGAAAATGGCTCAGGTATTTGAGCCCCTGACACCCATGCAGGAGACCCGGATGAAGTGGCTCTTGGCTTAGGTCATTATGGCCATTTGAATAGTGAACTGGTAAATTAAATACCTTTCTCTTTCTCTCTCTGTCTATTTTTCTCTCTCTTTAACTCTGCTTTTCAAATAAATGAATTATTTTTTAATTAATAAAAATTAAAAGGGACCAATGTTGGGTCAGTTTCTACAATGGCTTGGGCTCCTGCACCCACAGGGAGACCTGGATAAAGTTCCAGACTGAATTAAATTAGAGCAGCCAGGACTCAAACTGGTGCCCAAAGGGAATGCTGGCACCACAGGAGGGAACTTTACCCATAATTCCACAGTGCTGGCCCCTATGCGAGGCTTTCTAAGATGAGTAATAAGATTTAGAACTGAAATGTAAAAGCTTATAGAACACAGATAGCCGTTATGATTCATCAAAAACATGTTGCTTACAAATTCCACTTTAGGATATTGAATTTTGACTTTCATATATCTAAAGTGTTAGTAACTTTTCCACATGCAAAGTACCCTCAACAGAGAAAATTTCATATTTATAGTTTTATCACTAAGCTACCAAATAGAGTTCCACAGAATGGAAAAACACTGTGATATGTGAATACTTCTCGAATGGTGGAACAAACCAACCTTTGTCTGCGCATGTAAGGAAGCAGTTTGTTCTGGAAATATTGATGGAGTTAAATGCCAACGTTGAGATGTTTTCCTTGAAAAACAAACAAAAAAATTCCTATAACCAAGATTATCATAAGTGCTTCTAAGCAGATTTTATACACTGAATTACTTCTTAAAGTATACATTTTTTAAAAAGATGTATTTTTTTATTGGAAAGTCGGATTTACAGAAAGATAGAAAGATCTTCTGTCCACCAATTCACTCCCCAAGTGGCCACAGCAGCCAGAGCTGAGCCAATCCGAAGTAGCCAGGAACTGTTCTGGGTCTTCCAGGTGGATGCAGGGTCCCAAGGCTGTGGCCCATCCTCTGCTCCTTTCCCAGGACACAGCAGGGAGCTGGATGGGAAGTGGAGCAGCCGGAACATGAACTGGCACCCATCTGTGATCCAGGTACATGCAAGGCGAGGATTTAGCCACTGAACCATCATGTCGGGCCTAAAGTATAAATGTTTGTTATATACCCATTTTTCCACCAAACCAGGAGCTCCCCCTTGATTGGAAGCTACTTTCTGTTCATCTTTGTGTGTCAGTACCTATGGCGTTCTGAACAGCTTAAACCGCCATAGAAATCTGTGATGGTTTTAGGATGAATTCTAGGGTGTTCTTCTTACCAGCCCCTTTAAAAACACAGACACCGATCCACTTGGCTTCGTGCCTCAGCTTCCTAGATCCATGCAGTCCTGTTTGGATCTCTGACCTGGCTTCATGTTGTTTACACTGGCCCTGACCTGGCACTCGCTGCCTTAGGGCGCAGTTTCTGGCATTTTCCCCTAGACTCCACCCATACCAACCACAAAACCAAGTCTGTGCAGGAAGAGCATCACCCAGAGTGTAGAAGCGGCCCAAGAAGCGCTCGGAGTCGCTCAATAAACATCTACTACTCCATGAACGCCTGTTAACTCTGCTGAGAAAAGGGATTTAAATGCCAAAAAATAGCAACGTGAGATCCCTATACTCAATGCAATCAGTGGACAGGATAACAGCTATTAAATGCCACTGGGTCATCCCAGAAAGGCGGATGGCGTGAACAGGCTAGGCTCTTTCCTCAGTTGCAGCTTCCCGCAGGTGTTGACTCAAAGAGTTTGTTCCTGCCTCACATAGGGAAAACCTAGACTGAGTTTGTAGCGCATGGCTTCGACCCGACGTGACGCAGTCCCAACCATTGTCCCGACCAATGAACCAGTGGATGAAAGATCTCTGTTGCTCTCTCTCTCTCTGTTGCTCTCTCACTCCATCCGTCTCTCTAACTTTCAAATAAACATAACTAATTACATTCTGAAAAGAACTCTGTAGACTGGAGTTGTGTATTTAGGATTGAACATACAGAGTTTGAGAATGAATGAACTGAATGAATTGTCAGAGGTCTTCTGTAGAACATTTCAATGTCAATCAAGGAGTAGAGCAACTTGCAGAGTGAGAGGAACTCAAAAGTGGCATTTTACAGCCGGTCCCACACTGGAGAACCAAGCAGAGAAAGAAGAATTCCGCAGAGAACCTGGAAGAGCAGGCAGAGCTCGATGGGGACTTGGAAGGAAGTGGGAGGAAGCTGTGGTGGACAGCACTCATTTCCCACCAAACATCAATTTCCTGTTCTTTTTCACAAAATCCCTGCTCCCTGGAGGTCATGAACTGCTAGTTCTGCAAGTTGACCTGACACTTACAAGATTAATCCCACCCTCATCCCTGGAAACTGCAAGTGACCCAGCGGGATTCAACCAAAGGCTTGTGGGGGCTCAGACAAATTCATTTTTCTCTTTGAATATCCCTAGAAATGACGTTTTTCCACCCTTTAGATGTCTTCCTACATAAACATGAAACTGAAATTTGCGAAAGTCCTTTCTCCCTGCCAGTCTGAAAAGGAATTCAACGAAAGGCAGAGTGTCAGGCTGTGAGAAGCACAGCCACACGGAGTCCACCTCTACGTTTCCGTTTCTGTGAATCCGCGCTCTCCCTTGCTGCAGAAACCAATTTGACTCCTTTTCAGTTGTTTTCTGTCACAGCAAAGCAGGTATACATTCAGTGTACATAAGAAGTTCAGTAGAGGGGTCCAGCGCAATAGCATAGCAGCTAAAGTCCTCGTCTTTAGGGTGCCAGGATCCCATACGGGCATCGGTTCTAATCCCGGAAGCTCCACTTCCCATCCAGCTCCCTGCCTGTGGCCTGGGAAGCAGTCGAGGACGGCCCAAAGCTTTGGGACCCTGCACCCGCGGGGGAGACCTGGCAGAGGCTCCGAGTTCCTGGCTTCAGCTTGGCGCAGCTCCAGCTGCTGCTGCTTCTTGGGGAGCAAATCAGCGGATGGAAGATCTTCCCCTCTGTATATCTGATTTTGCCATAAAAATAACTAACTTATAAAAAGATAATTTCATAAATATTGTATATTTTCTTATAAATTCAATTTTACAAGGAAGATTATTTTATTTATGTCTTACATGAAAACAAATTTTAAGTACAAGAAGAAATAAAATGAAGCAGTTGAAAAACAGCATCTATATTTGCACCAACCAGCACATTCTTCTTAAAAAGGAAAAAAAAAATCACAAAATTGATCTAATATACATGGGATGATTTGTTTGTTTTGGTGTGCTCATATTTTTGATTAAATTAATTGTTGGATATATGTAAATTTGCTGGCACCAAATTGGTTTTCTCTAAAGTGACTCCACATTCACCCTCTGGTGAAATTCATTTAACCCTCTGGCATCATTTGTTTTCAAGTAGTAAGGCTGCTCCAGTGAACCTGGCCGCTGTTCTGTCCCGTATGAGCCCATTTGCATGTGTGAAATATCCATTGAAAGGTGGGGGTGGGGGATGGGAGCTGGGGCCCACGGGCTCCGCTTGATTCCGAAAAGAAAGTCCTCAGTGGACGACTCTGTTGATCTGAATTCTCCCTGCGCTTGGTCATTCACCCCGTGAAACAGAAGAAGAGCAAGTCACACAACATTGAGCATAATTCTAATTCCTTTGCAAAACGGTGTTCAGATAGACGGTTTCAATAAGCAGAAACCCATCAACTGTCTAAAGAAGCAAGACAGAGAATCTAATACTCAGATAAAGAACAGACATCCTTTATATAATGTGTACATTCTATATAAATATACAATGTTTTTGGGCCCGACATGATAGCCTAGTGGCTAACGTCCTCACTTTCAACGTACCAGGTTCCCATATGTGTGCCAGTTCGAATCCCGGCAGCCCTGCTTCCCATGCAGCTCCTTTCCTGTGTCCTGGGAAAGCAGCAGACGACAGGCCAAGGCCTTGGGACCTTGTACCTGCTTGGGAGACCCAAAAGGCGACTCCTAGCTCCTGGCTTTGGATCGACGCAGCTCCGGCCATTGTGGTTTCTTAGGGAGTGAATCAACGACAGAAGATCTTCCACTCTGTCTTTCCTCCTCTCTGTATATCTGCCTTTCCAATAAGATTGAATAAATCCTTAAATATATATATGTGATGCTTTTATAAATATACAAATATATTTCTATATTCCTCTGGATCTCCCACGTGGGTGCAGGGTCCCAAAGCTTTGGGCCATCCTTGACTGCTTTCCCAGGCCACAAGCAGGGAGCTGGATGGGAAGTGGGGCCACCAGGATTAGAACTGGCACCATATGGGACCCCAGCTTGTTCAAGGCAAGAACTTTAGCCACCAGGCTACTGCACAAGACCCAGTTATCATTATTCCAATTTAAACTCTTCTCAGTTTTGAATACCAGAGAGTTCTCCTTCTAACAGCTTTTATTACATTGTAGAGTACCATCATTGATTATAAATGCTTTCAATTTCAGCTCTATCACGACAAATTTTGTTGAATGACGACATGGAAAAGGCAATGTCACATGTTCGCTCTGCAAGCTCTGTATTTGGTGAATGTTGCTTTTAAATATTCTAATAATGCTGAATGTTAACTATACATTGTAATTCGATATCCAGAACTTTGCAACAATTGGCATAACAGTCAGAAACTGTCTCCAAAGAAATTAATCATTGGTCCAAGAACAGGAACACAAAAACATGGGCAGAAACGAATGCTTAAAATATTTTCTTTGTGATACTTCCAAAGTTAGCATGAAGAGATGACCCAAGAAAAGACCAATGGACAGCAAATTTGCCTCTTGTATAATGGATAAAGAGCACAAGGGCTTAGGGACGAACTAGCGTCCTGACCAGAGGCAGGTAACTTACTAGCTGAGCATCCGGGGCAACAGGCAAACTCTCCAGACTCCCACACCTGCCACGCCAGCATGGAGATAAGGCATGGAAGATGGAGAAGGATTCTGCAACAGCCACTTCACCCTCCACATCTTCCAAACCAACGTCTCTCCCTCTGCTGGCATCTGATACTCACGGCCTTTAATTTATCCTCTTCCTCCGTAGCTGCGATGTTTCCAGTCTACCTTTATCTAAGTCTATTCTTGGTGTAAGTATGAAGCCAGGAAATGCCTTCTGTTATAAAGTGAAAATCAACATTAATCCCGGGGCAGGCATTTGGCTTTTGGCACTACTTGGGATCCCTGTGTCTCATATTAGCATGTCTGGTGTGAATCCTGGCTTCTCCATTTCTGATCCAGTTTACACTAATTCCCTGCCTGGGAGTTAGCAAGCGAAGCCTTCCATGCTTGCCCACCTGGCAACCACAGGAGTGATCCGTATTCAAGTCCAGGTTCCTCACAGCCCAGCTGAGTCTGGGCAGTTGTGAGCACCCAGCAAGTAATACTTCTCTCTCTCTCTCTCTTTGTGTCTTTTAGCCTTTCTAATAAATAAATTAAGTTTCATTAATTCTCAGTGCAAATTTTAGATTTTTTAAGTGTTTGTATGAAATATAATATGCATTCCATTTTTTTTAAAGAGCCAGACTAAGACTACTAAAACAATAAAATGACTTGAAACAAAGCCAGGGCCGTAATCTTAAGTTTTCAGCCTGTTTTGATCTAATTTCTTCTGGGAGCCAACGTTGCGATGCAGTGCATTAAGCCACTGGTTGAGATGCTGACATCACATATCACAGCATCAGTTCGAGTTCCGACTGTTCTACTTGCAACTCAGCCCTCTGCCGACGCACCCAGGAAAGCAGCACCAGATGGCCTCGCAGTGGGCCCCTCCCACCCGAGACCCCTACGGAGTTCCGGAGTTCCGGCCTCACAGCTTTGGCCCCAGCCAAGTAGCCACTTAGGGAATAAACCGGGAATTGAGATGGGTCCCTCTCCCCCTCTTTCCATCACACTGCCTTTAAGAAAGCAAAGTGAATCTTTCAAAAACTAAGCATTTTTGCCTTTTCCCGTTTGTTATCATTTAGTAATGGGTTGAGTGCTAAGAAAAACAGAAAATTAAACGTGGTCCTTGTAGAGTAGAATGACAATCTGCATTTGAAATGCTAAAACAGAATGTCTTATGAGTCTGTTCTGGCCCTGGCAAAGCGAGGCTCCTTCTGAGATCCTGGGAGAGTCCAGGGAAGAGGCGTGCAGGGGCCAGGAGGACAGGGAGGCGGGCTGGGTGGTGACTAGAACTCAGCATCAAATTGCAAAACAGGGTGCTGAGCTGGTCTTATAGTCCCACAATTAAATTCTGAAATGAAATACTCTGCTGATTCTGAGTATTTTTGAATGGAAAAGGCAAAGTTCCCCAAACTCAGAAAAGGTTTAAGGGAGCCAACCAAGAAATCTTGATATATGATTTTAAAAAAAAATTCTAAATCATTTTCTACATAAACAACACTCTGGGAAAAAGATACAATTAGGCATACAGAACAGTGAGATGATCTAATTTTGAAAAAAAAAAAAGGTGGTTTTTTTTCAAAACAAAATTATTTTGTGCTTTAGAAGCAGTCTCATTGTTAGCCTTAAACATACAAAACACTAAATACATATGGGGGTTTTCTCCTCTGTCAGTCAGAGAAAACGCAGGCAGGTATATTCTTTGCCACTTGCTGCTCACAAGACCATGATATTTGTCCCAGACTAATACAAAAGTTAATGCTATGGAGTAAATCTGATACTGCAAGCCCACAGCCAACAAAGACACAGAGGGCCCCGAGTAGTAACCAGCGGCTAAAGTCCTCGCCTTGCATGCACCAGGATCCCTTATGGACACTGGTTCTAATCCCGGCAGCTCCACTTCCCATCCAGCTCCCTGCATGTGGCCTGGGAAAGCAATCGAGGACGGCCCAGGGCCTTGGGTCCCTGCACCCTCATGGGAGACCTGCAGGAGGCTCCTGGCTCCTGGCTTCAGCTCCGTGCAGCTCAGGCCATTGTGGTCACTTAGGGAGTGAGTCAATAGATGGAAGATCTTGCTCTCTGTCTCTGCTCCTCTCTGTAAATCTGATTTTCCAATCCGTCCTTCTACTCCTTTCTATTCCTTCTTGGTGCCAGGAGAGAGTCTGGAGAGGCACAGGTGATTTTTGCCCGTAAGTCCTCACCCGGGCACAGATCAGAGCTTCCAGAGCATCGTGTTGCCACCTTGGTTGCATCCAACCAACAGAAAGGGATCTATGGATCTTAAACTTCACAGGACCACAAGGCTTGCTGCAAACACATCTCTTGCCAGTTGGAGTCATGTGGGGCCCTGAGAATGCTGTCCACTAGAAGTGTGCAAAAAAATGTGAACTGGGCATGATGCTGTGGCCTAGCAGCTAAAGTCCTCACCTTGAACGCACCAGGATCCCATTTGGGCATCAGTTCTAATCCCGGCAGCTCCACTTCCCATCCAGCTCCCTGCTTGTGGCCTGGGAAAGCAGTCAAGGAAGGACCAAAGCCTTGGACCCTGCACCCATGTTGGAGACCAAGAAGAAGCTCCTGACTCCTGGCTTCGGATCGGCTTAGCTCCGGTCATTGCGGTCACCTGGGAGTGAATCATCAGATGGAGGATCTTTTTCTCTGTCTGCTCCTTTCAGCATATCTGCCTTTCCAACAACAACTACAATAATAATAATAATAATGTGAACTGTGTATTCAGTCCTCAGGCATCTAGACACAATGCCGAGTTTCCAAAAATCATCCATTGGTAGCCCATTCCAAGAGAAAAACCTAGAGAGCAAGTGCATGTGAAGCTGTTAGGAGAGGGGGAGCGATTGCATCACGCCGGACCATTCAGGGCAGTTTCACATGGCAGGTTAGTAACAGGACAGGTATTTCTAGGTCCTAGCTATACAATTTAGTCATATAAGGAAGTTACGACATATTAGGCCAGCAGAGTGTTTCCCGTCATCTAATTTAGCCATTTAAGGCCTTTCACAATGACCACATCTTGGACAAACACAGAGACTGAGAAAGTGAGAGAATTGCACCAATCACTTTTCTAAGTGGAAAAGAAAAGCCAGTTTGTATTATTGATATTCATGCTAGCACCTCCTCAATGTATTCCCATGTGGTGTTACTCAAATTAAATACACAACACAACCATTTGAATAGAAAAGGTGACCTGTTAAACTACAAGCCAACACCCTTCAGAACTAGGGTTGGTACACTGCACTAAGACTCTATTAAAAAAAAAGAAAGAAGAAGAAAAGAAAAAAAGGGCCCAACACAGTAGCATAGTGATGCCGGTTCATATGCCGGCTGCTCCATCCAGCTCCCTGCCTGTGGTCTGGGAAAGCAGTCGAGGACGGCCCAAACCTTGGGACCCTGCACCTGCGTGGGAGACCCAGAAAGAAGTTCCTGGCTCCTGGCTTTGTACCAACCCAACTCCACAGCTCCATCCAACCCTGCCATTTGGGAAGTGAAACAAAGAATAAAGGTGTTTCTTTCTCTTTCCTTCTCTCTTTTTCTGTCTCTTTCCTCTTTTCTCTATAACTCTGCCTTTTATATATGTGTGAGTGTGTGTACGTGTGTGCGTGTACATATATGCATGCAGAAAAGAGGGAGGAAAATCTGGGTTAATACACACTATTTCTTTGTGCTATCGTCTATTTTTATTTGACTGGCAAGGAGTTGGAGGGAGAGGAATGTGAGTAAGTCAGATGTTGCAGAGTGATGCTAAATTAGTTCCTCCTTCAACAACAAATAAATCAACTTCAGGGCAAGTGGGAACCTCATAGTAATTGAATTATGTTCTTGTATTTGCTCCACAAATGTGGAGAAAGAATAATGGTACTTATAAGCCCCAAATCAGAGGAAATATTGAAAATTGATTAATAAAATGGTGCTTTCTTTCACCTTTGCATACAAAGACTATAAAGTATCCAAATCTATAGGCTTAGATTACTCCCCGAACAAAAGGCAAGCAAATCAGCCTCAGCCGGAGACACAGTCCCACAAAGTGTCTACAGTCGAGTTTTCAAGGTCACAGGAGCCACGGTCAGCTGCAGAAATCAAAGAATGAACCCAGGGGGGCTTGCAGTTACTGCACAGCAATGGACTCCTGCTCACCAGGAACCTGACCTTTGGTGAAGAACACCCAGAGGCAGAAAGAATGGGAGAGCAACAGCCAATAGCAAGAAAGCAGTATATGAATAAGTTGGAGAAATCCGACCCAGCAGCTAAGCCACTACCCGGTAGGCCAGAGGTCCAGCATCTCACACCAGGACACGTGGGTTTGAGTCCTAGCTCTGTGCCCGAGTCCATTTTCCTGCTAGTGCACACTCTGAAAGGCCCCAGTGATGGCTCAAGTAACTGGGTCATTGCCACCCAGCCGAGACGCCCAGATTGAGTTCCAGCCTCTTGGCACTGGCCTGATCCAGCCCTGGCTATCGGGGGCATCCGGAGGGCGAGCCCGCGCTGGCTGACCGTTGTCTCCGTGTTTCCCGTGTTTCTATCTACTTCTCAAATAAATAAATATGTTTTTTTAAGTTAGAAAAATGAAATAGAGGCGGGAAAATGAAGAAGGACAAAGGTGAATAAATACAAATGAGTCCAAAAATGCTAACTGCTAAACTGAGCAGTCCAAGGAGCCTCCGGGTACCCCGTTTGCTTTATGCAGAGCAGGCCCTTCACCTCGCACAGTTGACAGAACCAGAACCCTTTGCAAGCACCGGTGAAGAGCAGAACTGAGTTGGTAAAAAGTCTCGGAAATCAAGCCCCCTAAGTATCTCTTCCCCCTTTCCTGGAACCAAGCCACTGTTCTTCTCCACACCCCACTCCTGATCTAAGCTAAAAGGCTGAGAAGCTAGCCTACATTCACTTAAAAAAAAATCTTCATATTTTTATTGCAAAGTCAGATATACAGAGAGGAGGAAATACAGAGAGGAAGATCTTCCATCCTATGGTTCACTCCCCAGGCGGCCGCATTGGCCAGAGCTGAACCAATCCGAAGCCAGAGCCTGGAGTCTCTTCTGGTTCTCACACATGGGTGCAGGGTCCCAAGGCTTTGGGCCGTCCTCAGCTACTTTCCCAGGCCACAAGCAGAGAGCTGGATGGGAAGTGGGGACACTGAGATTAGAACTGGCGCTCAAATGGGATTCTGGCTTGCAAGGCGAGGACTTTAGCCTCCAGGCTACCACGCGGACCCACTTTTAAAGAGTTTAGCAAAGACTTCCACCTCTCATTAAAGTTGCCTCTCATACTCACTTAAACACAGAGTGCTGCTGTGAAACACGCACTGCAGGGAGGAGTGGGAGTGACACAGGACAGCGTCTGCCCTTGAGGAATTCACTGTCTAACGAGGGGGCATTTTTGTGAGAAACACGAGGATAGAGCAGAGCTTCATAACGAACAGCCAGCATGCGCCCAGCTCCATGCAGCAAGCCCATGTAATTGCGGCCTGTGAACTTCATATCAGCTCCGGGAGATGAACAGCATCATGCCTATTACACTAAGGAGGAGAAAGCATAGCCAGAGAGTTACAGTAATTTTCCTGGGACAAACCTGTAGTAAATTGTAAGAGCTAGGATTTGAAGCCAAGTCTTCTGACCCCAGCACTACCCACCTGTTACATGTACCTTCCTGCTTTCTTATTATGATTTCCTCTTTTTCCCCCCATACATAAAACCAGCACCAATCAGAACACAACGTTTTAGTTTAAAAAAAAAAAATCAATGAGTTATAGTCATGATTCCAGCTTGCAAGCAGAAATTATTGCAGGCAGGAGGGCATGTGTAAATATTATAACATATATAAACAGAATAGGCAATGTGAAATTGTCACAGAAAGCATGAAAGAAAGAAGTGTGGGAACAGCGAAGCCTTGAAGAACAGAAAAGGGATTAAAGAAAGGTCACAGGCGAGTCCCTTCGGAGAGGTGGACCGATCGGCTACCGTGTTCAGTCCCAGAATGGCAGAGTGTCAGTCCGGGCTCTTTTATTTAGCAGCTATATTGGAAAGGCATCGTTAACCTCTGAGCCTCAAGTATCAATTCCTTATCTTTCGGGCACAGCCTGTTGTGAGAGCCCCATAGGATCACTCATGTGACCCGTCCAGTGCCATTCACATCCCGAAGAGTCAACAACATCACAAATACACATGTCTATTACTCCACCGAAAGCTGAAAAAAAAAAAAATGAGGGAGATGTAATTATAGCCTTCTAGAATAGGAAGAGCTTTGAAAAAAAAGATGATAACTATTTTCCATGTTCACAGAGGAGATAACCCCTCCAAGAAACTGGGCTTAAATGAATCTGATAGCAGTGTTGGCAGTTGCAATCCAGTGCTGAGAGCTGGGAAGAGGGGAAGGGTCACCGGAAGAGAAGCCATTGTTCTCTCTTTGGGCACCTTAGAGCCAGGCCTTCATGGGGCTTGGCGGGGCAGGGGGAATCCTTCTAGTACCATGATGATAGGATTCTGTGAATACATAAGTTGGTATTTGCCAATTAACACTTCCTCCTGTGTGGCCCATCTTATCCAGTAATGATTTCCTGCTCCACTTCGGCTGCCAAATACACCCAAAATGTAATCAGCGTGTAGATTCGTAAGTCAAATTGGAAGCTTCAGAAATAGTGGCTAATGCTCTCATCATTCATAGTAAAGTTTCAAAGCCACCCAGTGTTTAAAAAGAGTAGCCCGGGTTTTAAATTCAGCTGCGGCTTTCTGTTAGCTTTTCCCCTCGTGAGGCCTCAGAAATGGACAGCAGGGAAAGATCTTGCATCTGCTGGTTGACACCCCAAGTGGCCACAACGGCCAGAGCTGCCCCAATCCAAACTCTGGAGCCTGGAGCTTCTTTTGGGTCTCCCTCGTGGGTACAGGGTCCTAAGACTTTAGGCCATCCTCTATTACCTTCCCAGGCCACAAGGAGAGAGCTGGAAGGGAAGTGGAGCAGCTGGGATATGAACCGATGCTCGTATGGGATCCTGGCGCTTACAAGGTGAGGATTTAGTCACTGGGCCACCGCGTCAGGCCCAAGAAGTAAACTTTTTTAAGATAAATAAATCAACTCATTGTTAGTGTGGCTTTCCTGAATTACACTGATTCCAATCGATTGTTCACTTTTCTCAATGTCCTGTGGTCTGTTCCACACAATTTAGCCTTTAATTGTATGCTGTCTTCCATAATCCACTAATTGTTTCCTGTATCTGAGTCTCATCTCCTCAAATAGGTTGTAAACAACTTGCAGGAGGGAACACGTTGTACCCTTCTCTTCTTGATGACCCGAGGCATGCGCAGGAGTTGGACTGGGCACTCATCTATGACAGCTCTCCGGAGAGCAGCGTGACCAGCTGCAAAGGGCTTCAAGCCACCTGCACTGGTAGCACGTGCGCTTCAGTCAGACCTCACCCACCCGCCATCTCAGTATCGCAGTGCTTTCCTTCATTGCCAACAAACAGAATCGTGGGTTGAGAACATTAATACTGCAAACTCCAAATCCCCCGCGACTTGTTCCTCTGAAGAGTGACAAGGGAGGAGTTCCATTTGGCTTCTCCCAGTACATTCTCCAGTCTTGGGAAGTTTATGCAAATGATGCAAGAGTTGATGGGAGACTTAATGACTCCCTAGTGAAAAACCCAGACTGCTTGCTACCATCTGTTCCTCCAAGGAGAGCCAGCCACCACACAGTAACCCTCTGTGGAGTCACAATCCCAGGGGGAAAGTACACTGCCATCCTTGGATGAAAGGAAACCTGCGGTCCAAGACACTATTATTATTGTCATAAATAATGGTGCTTTGTATTTTATCAAAGCAGCTCAGAGTGGTTTGCAAATATTCACTAATTAATCCTTAAAGACTGGGGAGAGAGGGGGTTGGGAAAAAAAAACCTGTGATGTAAGTAGAAAGGAGATATTATTAACCCATTACACAGGTAGGGAGACTGAGACACGCAGGAACTCATTGACTTATTTAAAGTCACGCGTGAGAGTCAGAAATAGAATTCGAGACTCCTGACGTCCATTTTGAACAGACCACACTGCTGCTCGTGATAGAGAAAAATACATCTTGGGAAAGTCAGTGACATGTAACCTCTCAATAACTGTGATGCAAGAAAGCGGCAGACATGGGAAAACAGCAGCTGGAAGGAAAGGTGTGTGGGCAGAGCATTTAACAAATACAATGCTTTCATCAAAACTTTGCAAAAGCAGCCAGTGGCTCTTGCAGGAACCTGACACTGAATCACCACCGTTCAAAACAAAGGGGCACAACCCACCAAGTTTTCAACAGAAACTCGTCAAACAAGTTCTAGAATTTATTTTTGAACTCCATTTCCTTATTTTTCCCTGTTCTCAAGAATATTTTAAACGTTTATCCGTGTGATGCCAGTGTCACATGGAAGATATAAATATTACCCCTTAGATGCTTCGCCTTCTTCCTGATTCATAGTTTAATATTAATGTGGTTCAAAAAACTGACAAGGAACTGTGTCTCCAAGGAAACAGGTAGAGTGGCGTACAGAGAGAGAGAGAGATGAACCTGTGATCGGATTGCCCATGAAACACTCTGCCGTTTCTGTCAGCCCCCTACTTCAGCCATGAACTTGAAGTGGGTAGAATACCCTCAGTGTCCTCGCATGAGCAGCCAGCCTGCTGGCCACAGGATCTAGGCCCGTTTTAGTGTTAAGAGCTGAATATTAACAACACTCACACTTCTTTGATTTGTTTTTTTTTTTTAAGAGTTATTTGTTTTTATTGCAAAGTCAGATATAGACAGAGGACAGACAGAGAGGAAGATCTGTCTGATGATTCACTCACCAACTCCAATGGCCGGTGCTGGGCCAATCTGAAGCCAGGAGCCAAGAACTTCTTCTGGGTCTCCCACATGGGTGCAGGGTCCCAAGACATTGGGTCATCTTTGACTGCCTTCCCAGGCCACAAGCAGGAAGCTAGATGGGAAGTGGAGCTGTGGGGATTAGAACCAGCACTCATATAGGATCCTAGCACTTGCAAGACAAAGACTTTAGCCACTAGGCCATGGCACCAGCCCCCCTTGATATTTTTTTACTTTCTAAGTTGTCCAGTAGTACTAAGTACTTTGAAAAAATCATGGAAAATGCAATTAGAATCATGAGTTTGGAGCAGGTGTCCTGGCACAACTGGTAAAGTCACGACTTAAGCTGTTGGCATCCCATTTGGTCACTGGTTTGCATCTCAGCTGTTCCACATCCCAACCAGCTCACAGTTGTTGCATTCGATAAGGCAATGGAATATTGTCTAAGAGCTTGGGTCGCTGCACGCACCTGAGAGACCAGATGGAGGAGCAGGCTACTGACTTTGGTTTGCCTAGCCCTAGTTGTTATGGTCATTTGGGGTATGAACCGTCAGATGGAAGATCTCTCTCATTCTCTCACTCTCTCACCTCCATAAGCCTTGCTTTAAAATAAATGAAGCAAAATCTTAAAAAGAAAAAAAATAAAAAATTGCATGGATTAAAAACAATGGTGAACCAAAACACACTCAGATTTTAAATGCCACTTTTCCACCAATATTCTGCAGTACTCCCATAGCTCTTGATATCTGCCTTCACAAAATATGTAACCTAAAGAATCCTCATGTAAATAGTCACTTTCGGAGGGGCCTGGTGCGATGGCTCAATGGCTAAATCCTCACCTTGCAAGCGCCCAGCATCCCATATGGGCTCCGGTTCATGTTCCGGCTGCTCTGCTTCCCATCCAGCTCCCTGCTTGTGGCCTGGGAAAGCAGTTGAGGACGGCCCAAAGCCTTGGGACCCTGCACCCGCGTGGGAGACCCAGAACAAGCTCCGGGCTTCTGGCTGCGGATCAGCTCAGCTCTGGCCGTTGCAACCTCTTGGGGAGTGAACCTGTGGACGGAAAATCACTTTTTCTTGTCTCTGTGTAAATCTGCCTTGCCAATAAAATAAATCTTAAAAAAGAAAGAAAGCAAAAGAAGAAAAGCAGTTCAGCCTCGGAGGCTAAGGGCCTGTGAATGTCCCTGATGCACGTCAGGCACCTTTTGGAAGTGGCGGCATTACACACCTGAATTCCCAAGCAATATTCTTCAATTTCCATCTAAGGATCGATGTTCAGTCACTTGTTTAGACTTGCCCATTGTATACATATTTAGGAGTTCTCTGGTGCTTATCAGAAAGCCTGTGCTCTAGGACAGAAATGTTATAATAAAAACAACGGACAGCCAATCTAAGAAGTGTTATTGCACCTGGCCAGAGGCTAGATGAAAGATGAGAATCACGGAGCTAGGACCGCGCCTCGGTGAGTAGGGCCGTGGCCGCCTTGGACACCCACATTCTGTATGGGCACTGTTGCTGCCCGCTGGCTCCACTTCCCATCCAGCTCCCTGCTCATGGCGTGGGACAAGCAGTAGAAAGAGGCCAGTTGCTGAGCTTCTACCCTCTGCATGGGAAAATGAAGCTCTCTGTCCCCCATCTCTGTAAATCTTTCAAATAAATAAATAAATCTTAAAAAAAAAAAAGATGAGATGAATACTTATGAACTTTAACCATGTCACTCACCTGTCAGACAGCCACAGGCAATTGATCTCACTCAATTAGGTTTATGTTCCTACTTAAAAAAAAAAATCCAAGCAATGTTTCAACTGCTTTAAAAAAAGGCACCGTGCGCGAGATTAAGTGCCTGAAAGCCTTTACAAAATGGAGGTCCTGTCTAAAACTAAGAAAAGAATTGGGAAGATTAATGCCAACAGCCTCTGCCTTCCCTTCTCTGTTGCTTCACACAGTTCTTATTGAGACTGAAACAGCAGTTTGTTCTTCTAGAGTATTTTTCAGCCTACCAAAACGCATTGAAAGCCATAAAAGGGAACTGATAGACTTTACCACTTCAAACAGAATTCAATTTGAACCAAAGGCAACATTCCATTTCAAAATTTAAAATGTTGATGCTAGGCCTGGCTTAGTAGCCTAGCAGCTAAAGTCCTCACCTTGCACGCGCCGGGATCCCATATAGGCGCCGGTCCATATCCCAGCAGCACCGCTTCCCATCCAGCTCCCTGCTTGTGGCCTGGGAAAGCACTGGAGGACAGCCCAAAGCTTTGGAACCTACACCCATGTGGAAGATCCAGAAGAAGCTCCTGGCTCCTGGCTTCAGATTGACACATCTCCAGCCGTTGGGGTCACTTGGGGAGTCAATCAGTGGACAGAAAATCTTCCTTTCTGTCTCTCCTCCTCTCTGCAGATCTGACTTCCCAATAAAAATAAATCTTTAAGAAAAAATCGTTGCTATGAGCTTATCTGTGTTAATTCCCATTCTTGCCTGATTTAAAGAAAAAAAAGTTACCTAGCAGGATTTAAGCATTTCTTCAAACCAAGCAACCTGTTGAACAACTACTTAATGTGCCTATCAATCATCTGGCGATAAAAAGAGTTTGCATTCATAATAGCGAGTTGCTAAAATAAATATGAGTTACTATAACTAATTCAATCAACAATAGGACCTCCGAGGTCAGAAAAGAAATAATCAAACAGTAAGTATGAATAGGTTGTAATTTTTCTGATTAACAAATGTTCTCCTTGTCATATGATGTTAAGAGCTGCTTAAAGTGCGCAGGTAAATTTAGAATGTATGTATTTACATTGGAGGGGTCTGTGTGCACACTCCCGGTAGGAAAGCCATGAGCTATAGGATTTGCAAACATCAGCTTTGCTTTCAGAGAGCATAGCTCTGTATGGTGTGTATTTTTAAAAAGCTCAAGTGTCACAATCCATAGAATTCAACAGAGGTCAAATAAACTCCCAGCCCCACTTTTCAAATACATTTCTACTAGCTCACAATTTTTTTCTTAAGTTTATTTTCAGAAATTTCCATTTTATTTGGTAATGCCTGCACATTTTTATGCACTACAGTACAATATTTCAATGCAAATATATGGCATAAACCAATCAGAAAAAGCAATTAACCTTCTACTTCTGTATCTTTTCTTTGGAGCCTACCAGTTCCTCTCTTCCAGGTCTCTCTTTAGTATAGAACACATTGCCATGAGTTACAGCCACCCCATGACATTAGAACTCATTAATTCTATCTGTGTTTTGGACCTATGATCCAACCTATTCCAAAATTTTATTAAAACTTTGACAATTCTTTAAAGATTTATTTTTTATTGCAAAGTCAGGTATACAGAGAAGGGGAGACAGAAAGGAAGATCTGTTTGTTGATTCACTCCCCAAGTGACAACAACCGCAGGAGCTGCGTCAATCTGAAGCTAGGAGCCAGGAGCTTCATCTTGGTCTCCCAAATGGGTGTAGGGTCCCAGGGCCTTAAGCTGTCCTCAACTGCCTCCCTAGGCCACAGGCAGGGAGCTGGATGAAAAGTGGAGCTGCTGGGAAACAAGAATCAGTGTCCCTATGGGATCCTGGCACATGCAAAGTGAGGACTTTAGACACCAGGCTACAGCGCTGCTCTCAAAACTTTGATAATTTTATCTTTCCCAATTAGAATCTTTAAAATGCTTTTCAAAATTTTCTCCTGTTTAAAAAAAAAAAAAATCTCGTTTATTATTCTAAACAGAGAGAGAATCTTTTTTTGCTGTTTTATTCCTCAAATGCTTCCAAAAGCTGAAGCCAAAAGCCAGAAACTCAGTCCAGGTCTCAGGTGAGCGGCAGGGATCCAAGTTCATGACCTCAGCTTCCCCTCCAGAACACCCATTAGCAGAAAGCTGGAAAAGAAAGGAAAGCTGGGATGCAAATTTAGACATTCTGTAATGGGATGCTGGCACTCCAAGCAACATTTCATCACTATACCAACACCCAACCCTAGAATTAAATTTTTTTGAAAGATTTATTTTTATTCCAAGGGGAGATTTTACAGAAAGAAGGAGACAGAAATATCTTCCATCCACTGGTTCACTCCCCCACGTGGCCGCAACGGCCAGAGCTGAGCCAATCCAAGGACAGGACGCAGGAGCCTTTTCTGGGACTCTCACATGGGTGCAGGGTCCCAAAGCCTTGGGCCGTCCTCGACTGCTTTCCCAGGCCACAGGCAGGGAGCTAGAGGGGAAGAGAAGCAGCTGGGACACGAACCGGTGCCCACATGCGATGCTGGCACAAGCAAGGCTAGGATTTAGCCACTGGGCCATTGTGACAGGCCCACAATTAAGTTGTTTACCATAATAGCAGACAGAAATACTTGGATCTTGAGCCAACATTCATTCACATCCCCACGGTAATGACAGCAAACTGAGGGTAACAAGAAGCTGGTCGCGTGTTGGTCCCAGACACATTCATCTGACCAGGATGGAGGACCAAGAGCTGTGCTTCTGATACCTGTTTCTCCTCCTTCCTCTTGTTTGGATGCAAAACTGAACAATTTGGATCAAGATCTTGGGGAGCAGCAGCGAAATGAGCAAAAGCAAAGCACGAGGAAGGGTGATAGGAACGTGAGCAACATTATCAACTGTGAATCAGAGGAGAAGGACAGCCCTGTTTCAGTTAGACACACACATATCAATCACAATCCCAAAATCTAAGAACTTGAAGCAGCTGGTTATTCTAGCCTTTTCTCTGCCTTGATGATTTACCATGGATTTTGAGGTCTGAGTAATGAATGAAGGAGATGAATTAATTGAATGAATGACAATGATTGACTTCCTGCATTGGTGCTTGGGGCACCATTTAGGTTCCTGCAGAGCAATCTGGATGGGCAGAGAGCATCAGTTTCCGTTTTTCCTCGCTCTCTTAAATTCCATCAGCTCATTGCAAGCATTTACAAGCGGTTGGAATTAAGATCTCAGAAACAGGGAGCTGAAAAACCTGCCACATGGCATTTAAGAAGGAAGCAATTGACACAAAAATTACTGTTAAATGCCTAGCTACAAAAGCATAAGTGTCATTAGACAGTCAAGTTCTTCTCTGGAAACTCGATTTTAATAGGTATTTGATTGTCACCTTTCTTCTTGTTTCTTCATTACTCACTCCTTGGAGGGATTCACTTGCAAAAGGATTTGCTTAAACTTCCCCCTCAAAATCCAATTTGCAAATACACCTGCAATTGAATTTTCAACATGTGCAGTCAGAGGTGCTTCTACATGCAAAAAGAGTCAACTAGCAATTCTGCCCATGACAAACCCAGTCCAAGTCACTCCAGCTGGCGCATGGAAAGCCTGGAAGGATCCAGGCCTTTAGCAGGGTCCTGGGTTCTGAACATCCCTGAATTCAGAAATACAGACATATCCTCCTGTAATCTTGGTGTTGGGCTTAAGTTCTGAATAAGAAGATTGAATTTAGATGTCAATTTTGTTGGAACACATGTCCCCAGAAGACATTTTGTTGATACTTCGAGAAAACAATCCAGGGTTAAAATGACTGTGGAGTGGCCATAGTTTTTTTATTCCTGTCACAGCAGATCAAAATTAAACTCTGACTGCTCATGTCTAGTCATGTTTTTATCAGTCAACAAATATTTGCTGAATGTTTAATGCGTGTCTCTCCTGCAGTACAAGAAATTAAGAAGTACTGATTTCAGTAGAGAAAACTGAATTATAAGAAGGATGAATTATATCTATTAATACTAAATCTACGTGACAGAGATTCAATCTAGTTGTTAGGAAACGAAAAGCTCTGTAAAACAACTTCGGATTCCATATTACAATGAGAACCTCATATAATTAAAAAAGAAGAAGAAAGAAAAGAAAAAGAGGCCATGATTAAAATTGTAGTTTGAAGTTAAATGTACAGTTGGCTTTAACTACACGAACAACAGTAATTTCTAGCACTACATATTATCCAGAATACATTATCAACTGCAAACGGAGCATTAGTTTTCAATTAATTTAACAATTATTATAGGAGCAGATTATAAGTTTAGTATCTCTACATCCCTGAAATTATCTGCAATGTTCCGGAACCAGCTATCCTGTATTATAGGATGAAGATATATCTTTCTTCCTTGCTAATCTTCTACCTGCTAATAATACACTTGGAATGTTTGTTCTCCTCTGCAGGTAGATCTACATTTTGCTACTTGATATTTCCCAATTGCAGCACTTTCTTTTTTTAAGATTATTTGTTTGAAAGGCAGAGAGAAAGAGAGAGAGAGAGAGAAGATGGGGCCACCCAATCGCTAGTTCACTTTCTACATAGCAATAAGAATCAGGAATTCCCTCCATTCAGCATGGGAGGTAGGAACACCAGCGACCTGCCTGGATACCTTAGCAGGAAGCTGGAGTGGAAGCTGAAAATCTGAGACTCCAAGCAGTCACTCTGCTGGGGAGCGAAGGTGTCCCTGGCAGCAGCTAAACTCACTCGGCCCAGACACCTGCCCCCCATTTCCATATTCATATCTAGCATCTTTCCTTTATTTATTTATTTAGTTAGTTAGTTAGTTATTATCAAGCATCAATTAATTCCTTCTCCTTATCCACACAACCTCAGGTCCAACACCATCTGACCATCGGCTTCTTATTTTTTTTTCTGTTGCTGCCATTCCTATCTAGTCCATTTCTGAGAGGTTCACCCAGTTACCATTTTAAAATACTGCAATAAAATAAGATGCTGGACTCTATGCTTGCAATGAAAGAATCTTAACTGAACATGAACTGTAATACTGCAACAAGGTGGAGGAATCCACCATAGGGGGAGGGAATGGGGAGGGGTTGGGGGAATCCCAGAGCCTATGAGTGTCACATAATGCAATGTAATCAATAAAAAAAATATTAAAAAATAAAATACTGCAACGAAATCCCTTCAGTTGTTCCCTGGCACCCAACAAGAGCCCTGCACTTAACACGCAGAAGAAAAAAAAATAGATTAATTTGTCATGTGATCTCAAACAGAAATATTTGTATTTCTAAAACACAAAGAAAATCCATGATTTAAAAATCACTGTGACGCCCCCACCCCCACTCCCTGAGCGGTGGCCTAGCAGCTAAAGTCCTCACCTTAAACTAGCCTGGATCCCCACTGGACACCGGTTCTAATCCCAGAGGCCCCACTTACCATCCTGCTCCCTGCCTGTGGCCCGGGAAAGCAGTCGAGGACGGCCCAAGGCCTTGGGACCCTGCACCCACGTGGGAGACCTGGAGGAAGTTCCTGGCCCCAGGCTTCAGATCGGCTCAGCTCTGGCCATTGCAGTCACTTGGGGAGTGAATCATCGGACAGAAGATTTTCCTCTCTATCTCTCCTCTTCTCTGTATATCTGACTTTGCAATACAAAATAAATAAATCCTTAAAAAAATGACCTTGGCAAAGCTGCCCACTTGGCAGTACAGCCCCTGCCTGAGGTGCAGCAAGTTCCTGGAGACAAAGGCTGAGACCTCACAGTGCCCTTGGGGGGCTAGAACGAGGGGCGCCATCACAGAGCCATGGCATCGGGTCACGTTGGGCAGCCACTTTGGGGTTTGCGATCCTGGTTCCCCCAGCAGTCTCTTGGCCTGGCCCGGATGGTGGCACCTCTGACAACAGTGGCTGCCTTCCTGGAGCACTTCATGCTGACCCCAACACTGTGACAGCTGATGGCAACAAAACAACTTGAACCTGGTCCACTGTTGGTCACTGCTGAGCGCACCTCTGCTTCTGCAAGAACACAATCTAAAACAAAAACCACACAAAACAGCTCATCCTTAAAGGATGCCATGGGACTTCCTGCAAGCATAAAAACAAAAGAGAAAGCTCCAGAGACTGGATCTGCAAGCCCTCGACCAGGTGGCCTCGCTTGGTCACAGAGAGCCACTGCATGTCCTTGGCCTTGCCTTTGCTGGCTTCCGCGAGCTTGACCTCCTGGCCCGGGCCAGCCTGGGGCCTCACGTGCACTGGCCAAAGCTGTTTGGGAGCTGCCGCGGCTTGGCCTCCAGGTACCTCTCTTCCTGCTAGACCTGCACCATCTGCTGCTTAGTATTCTCCTGAGGAAGGCGAGTTTTTTTCTTTTTTTCTTCTTTTAAAATCAGAGGTAGTTATCCTTACATGTTGGCTAAAGTTCAACTGTCTGGAAAATCCGCCCCAAAACTATTATCAAAAAGTGGCTGTACAAAAAGATACAACAAAGAAAAAAGAAAATGTGTATTTTAGGAAAAAAATCCTCACGTCAGAATTGCTTATGAGCCTGGCACAGTAGCCTAACAGCTAAAGTCCTCACCTTGAACACACCTGAATCCCATTTGGTCACCAGTTCTAATCCCAGCTGCTCCACTTCCCATCCAGCTCCCTGTTTGTGGCCTGGGAAAGCTGGAGACAGCTCAAGTCCGTGGAACCCTGCATCCACATGTGAAACCTGGAGGAGGCTCCTGGCTCCAGGCTTTAGGTAGGCTCAGCTTTGGCTCTTGTGGCCCCTTGGGGAGTGAATCAAAAGATGGAAGATCTTTCTCTTTGTAGATCTGTCTTTCCAATAAAAATAAAATAAATCTTTTACAACAACAAAATATTGCTTATGTAAGACAAAAAGTATCCCAGAGAGTTGGGAACCTTTGACTTTGTTTTACAAAAAGTGGGTATAATTTAAACGAAGTTTTTAAAATTCTAAAACTGATTGGACTTAAATGTATTGTTTGGCTCACAAATTGTAATGTGCCAGTCACCTCCCCTGTGATAAATGGTAAAAACATTACAAAGGCTGCACAAACCCTTGACTCTGCAGGTGCATGCTATCTGGAGGGGGGAGTGGTTTAGCACATTCTTCCATTACTCCTGGGGTTGGCCTCTATTGTGAAGACTTATCGCCCTCCATTGCAATGTCTTCCATTGTAATGTCTTCCATTGTAATGCAGCCAACTAGATTGAGTGCTGCTTGAGGGCAGGATGGTGCTTAGATCAAACAAATGTCTCAGGAATGTTTGAGCACTAAGCAAACACGCTCTTTGTGTTAGAATACACAATTCACAAAGGGTTGTCTTTGCTCCCCTCACGCACTCTCCCTTCAGTTTGTAGCAGGCAGTCCCCCACACCTCCTTCCCCGACCTCTCCCTGTCCTTTCTCCTGACCCCCCAATCTCTCACTAACAAGGCTGGGGCAAAAAAAAAAAAAAAGAGGAGGGGGAGGTGGAAGCCTCTAGCAAAAAAAAAAAAAAAAAAAAACACCTGACCTGGTTGCAGACTACAGTTTTGTTCTTTGCTAATCTTGATGTCATTGTTTATCCTTTAGATAACTAAGGTGATCTTGAAATTTTGTGTCCCACTTAAATGAGCTTTCAAATGCCTAACAATTCCGGATGTTAAGATAAAAGAATTGAGGGCCTTGGATTTACACAGAAATTCCTGCTTTTGATTCAAATGAAGTAGCAAGTCCAGGGCCTCCCAGAGTCCCTGGGGGAGTTAACCTTGAGAGGTTTAAGGGAAAATGGAAACTTCAAATTGAATAGAGAAAAAAAAAAATTACACACAGATAACTGAAGGGCAGAGTCCAGGAAAGCCCCTCTCCTCCCCTCCGCCCGGTCTGACCCTTTTCCTTTGCCTCTGCTTGTTCTGGGAAAGACTTAGACCAAGTGTTCTGTCTTCCTATCTGGTTGTCAGAATCGCCTGGAATCCTTAGTAAAATTTCCACTTCTGGGCCTCCTGCCATTTCACTTGTGCCGCCGCTCCCTCCACTCTCCCCCACCCCACGCCCCGACTCTAAATTCCGAGTTCGTCGGGCTGCAGTGGTACCAATGGCGTAGCTGGTGAACTGCCTCCCCATAATGAAAGCTGTGCAGATTGAACAACCAAGACCTAGGACGCGAGTCCCTAAAAACGGCCTCCAAGGATCCCACAAGCTGCCCCTAAGTGGGCTCAGTAATTTGGCAGCTTTAACCTTTAGCTGCCAAACTAAAGTGAGTTTTCTTGGGGTGGTCGGAAGCAAGCAGGGGAAGCCAGAGAGTCGGACTCAGAGGAAGAAAACAAAAAACCTAAAGTTTAAAAGAAAATACAAAGGATTCAGTGACAGCATGAGCCTGATGCAGCCTAGAGAAGGGGCCGCATGGAAGGAGAGCATCAGGAAGGCAGACCAGCTGAGAAAAAGGAAGGAATTAAACAGGGGATGGAGCCAGTATTCCGGTGCCACAGCAGGTTAAGCTGTGCCTGAAATGGCCACATCCCAGAGGAATACTGGATCAAGTCCCTGTTGCTCCTTGGCCCCCCCAGCTCCCTGCCAATGCACCTGGGAAAGCAGCAGCAGACGGCCTGTGCGCACCGGCGGCGATGTGGGACACCCCGGGCGGAGTTCAGGCTCCTGGCAATCTCACAAACTCTGAGATTCTGAAGACAAAGTTTGTTGGATGGAAAGTTCACCTGATTACCCAACAGCATTTTCCTTGATTTGAAAGGCCTGGGAAAGATCCCAAGGGCGGCTCAAAGCCTTGGGACCCTGCACCTGTGTGGGAGACCAGGAACAGGTTCCTGGCTCCTGGCTTCAGATTGGCTCATCTCGGGCTGTTGTGGCCACTTGGGGAGTGAACCAGAAGGTGGGAGACCTTTCTCTGTGTCTCCTTCTCTCTATAAATCTGACTTTCCAATAAAAACAAAAAATAAATCTTAAAAAAAGATGAACAAAATTGATACACACAACAGAATTATTCCAGAAACAATTACATAATACACACTTAGAAGAATGACAGCCAAATAAGATTATATGCTAAATGATTTCATTTATTTTTTAAAGATTTACTTTATTTTTATCGCAAAGTCAGATATACACAGAGGAAGATCTTCCATCCAATAATTCACTCCCCAAGTGACCACAACGGCCAGTGCTGCACCAATCCAAAGCCAGGAGCCAGGAACCTCCTCCAGATCTCCCACGCGGGAGCAGGGTCCCAAGGCTTTGAGCTGTCCTTGACTGCTTTCCCAGGCCACAGGCAGGGAGCTGGGAAGTGACCCTGGCCTGTTCAAGGCGAGGACTTTAGCCGCTAGGCCAACACGCCAGGCCCATTAATATTAAATTTAAACAATTTTGTTGTTGTTTATTTGAAAGTAAGAATTATAGAGAAAAAAGAGAATCTTTCATCCACTTGTTGTCTCACCAAATGGCCAAACTGGCCAGCCTGGAACAGTCTGAACTCAGGAGAGCCTCTTCTGAGTCTCCCATGTGGGTGTCAACGGCCCAACCATTGCGCCATCTTGCACTGCTTTCCTAGGCACTGTAGCAGGGAACTGTATCAGAAGTGGGTAAGCTGGGACTCGAACCAGAACCCATGTGAGATACTGGCACCACAGGCAGTAGCCTAACCTGTTACTACCACAAGGCTGGTTATATATTAAATTGTTTAAAATGAAAAGTAGGGCTAGCATTGTGACTCAATAGGCTAATCCTCCACCTGCAGGCACCAGGATCCTATATGTCTGCCGGTTTACAATCCAGCTGCTCCATTTCCGACCTACCTCCCTGCTTATGACTTGGGAAAGCGGCAGAAGATGGCCCAAAACCTTCGAACCCTGCATCTATGTGGGAGATCCAGAAGAGGCTCTTGGCTTTGGATCTGCTCAGCTCTGGGCATTGGAGCCCATTGTTGCATGAACCAGTGTTTGGAAGACCTTTTCTTTCTAGATCTCCATATTTATAAAACTCTTTCCAATAAAAATAAGTAAATCTTTAAATAAATGAATTGACTAATAAATACAATGAAAAATTATTTTACAGACAGCAGATCAATAGTTGCCTGGGAGAAGGAAGAACCGAGAGGCCCAGAGGATGGATCTTCAAGGGGCTGAAGGAGGGTTTTGGAGTGGCACATATGTTCATGACCTTGACAGCAAATGTTTACACACTATAACCTGATCAGTCATGCAAAATTTCAGTCATTTTGTATCTTGTTTCACTTTGCTATATTACTATTTTACTTAAGATATCCTTCTATTAATTTTTTTTCAGAAATATCATCCGTGATGAGTTGAACATTTTTAAAAATCAGTCTTTCAATAGAGGTCATGTGAAAGGCATGGATCTCCTACTGTGCTACCCTTGACCCTTCCAGACATGATCACAATCCAAAATGCATACATGTAGAGAAAAATAAAGAAACCCCTTAGGGGAACAATGTTAACTACATGAAAATATTTAATAACATGGGGCAATTATCATGACATAGGTGGAAAACAGAGCAGATTACAGTAGAAACTATTTAGAATGAATAACCCCGAGTTTTCCAAACCGGCCTTGAGAAGCAGAACATACAGTCCATTTCTGAGTAGTGCCTTTCACAGAGTGCTGGATTCGTACATTAAAAGCAAGTGCAGGTGTCAAGTTCACCTTAATAATATGTTCTGTGGTGAGTACATACACTGTTTAGTGTCAACATTTAGCAAATAGCGTTACCATTTTTTAAAACTATGGGCTTATTGTAAGGAAGAAGTAAAACTGTTTTATTTTGCTATTCACCTGTTTCATCCCACTTGGTTTATAGCATAAGGTCACAAGTAACTTTTCCATCAAGGAAAGAAATAACATATTGAAAAATGAAGTTTAAATTGCTCTCATTAAGTAGAGTATGTTCACATCTTTTGACAAATTAAATATCTGAAAAATTGGCAGTGAAGCTTGTACTTCTGCATCATAAATGGTGCTCACTGTACACAAATCGTAAATAATTAAGTAGCATTAAGTAAGGGAAGCAATGGCCAGAGGGTCTCTGCTTACAAGTGACAATGTCACAGTCAGATTTTCACAACTCCAATGTTACTGAGAAGGCTGTGTGGGAATGATTTGAGCATAATATTTATGTCTGAGATAAAACTCTTCCATTGTTTCTTTCTGCCAAAAATAAATAAATAAATAAATAAATAATAAGGCCAGGGAAAGAAAACATCTCATTTGAATGTAGCGCTAAATCCAAAGGCAGTACAGCTGTTTGGTTTTGGTTGTTTAGCTCAGCTGTTTTATTCTGAGAACAGCCCGGCTGCCTTTTGATGTTGTCTGTTATTCCAGGCTGTGATTTGGGCTGGGGGAGTTGTTAAGTGCTTGAGAGCCCAGAGGGTTCAGTCGCCTCTTGGGCTTTGGTGCCACTTCTTGGTCCACACTGCCAATAGACATTCCTCTCCTTTCTCTCCAAGAGCAGCACTGCTAGTGCAAGCATAAAGCAGGACTTTTTCAATGGAAAATTTGTGAATCCCTAATTCAGATTTGAAACGAAATATCTGTACGATGTTAGGAAATGATTAACAACTGCTTCTATGTTGTGGTTACTTTTATTTTTTTTAAGTAATCTTTGAGACATACTAAATGTTTACAAATGAAAAAAAACATGTCAGAGGTATACTTTTATATGATGAAAGGAAAACAAGGCAGGGGACAGGGAGCCAACAGGCTAACTCCAGTTGGGCTGCGTCTGGACCATCGCTAAGGCTGGGCGGCAGTGAGGATACTGTGGCACAGCGAGTTAAGCTGCCGCTCGAGATGTCAGATCCCACAGCGGAATGTCTGGCTCTGACTCTCACCTCCACTTCTGATCTGACTTCCTGCTAGTGCACTGCTGCTTCCTGTGGAACAACAACGATGGTTCAAGTACTGGGGCCCTGCCACCCACAGAACACCCAGATCCAGTCTGAGCTCCTGGCTTCAACCCGCCAACTGCACCTGCTGTGGTAGGAATTTGTCAGTACACCACTGGACAGAAAATCACACACTCTCTCTCCCTTTCAAACAAATCAAAGTAGTTCAGGAAAAAAAAAAAAAAAAAAACCTCAGAAGATTCTCCAATATCACACTTTAAATGATGTTCATTATACTGTTCTCACAACTTTTCATATTTATTTGCAAATTTCCATGATCACATAATAGGATAAATTTTAAAACGTAAATGTTTGCTAGACTGTCTGTAACGGCAAATAATTGGAGACCTTATTCCTATGTAGCAACAGTCGAATGGTTATAATTAACGAAGAGGCATTTAGCTGTCCAGTTGCGTGACCCCCCACTCCCAACTTGAGAGCTGAAAGATCTTGCTGCCAAGGACTCTGAATGACATTCCATGAAGAAAGCCTCGAGCTGAATGGAAATGTGGCGGCTGGCTGATGAGGACTTGCTCAGCGCAAGCCCCTAAAACAGGAGTAAATCATCTACTTGGACATCTGATGCATAGCTATGCCAACAATGCGGTGACTCAGAACCAGCCAGTGCTGACAAACATGCAATGATGTCACCATTTCCTGCCCTGGAGAGGTCTCTTGGAGGGGGAGGGACGGCCTTAGGCAGGTAACGCAGATCAAGGGCCTAGGAACATCAGGTTCTTTCCCTTCATTCTTCGCTCAGGTGTGATGGCCAGCAGTGCCCTTGTCATTCCGTTCACTCTTCCATCTAGTCTTTTCAGGTTAATGGCAAAGCACCTCTGGAGGTCTTGCAGGCACTGGGATGTGCTCCTGTAATATGGCAGCTCTGATCCTCCACTGTTCCTGCTCTTCTCCGGATCTGCTTTTCTCTCCTCAGAGCAGATACCTCTGCCTACTACCATCTTATCAGGACTCACCTGCTACTCCTAACAGGCTCCGACTGGTCACATCTGGAACATACTTCCACCCCCAAGGGAAGTCCTTTAGATGAGATGAAAGTTGCCCTGAAATCCAGTTTCCCTGCTCCCTCAACTCCAAAGTGTGCTTACTTACACTCAGATGGAGTCTCCCAGTCTTTGAAGCAAGTATGTCAATGTGCGAGGATTTAAGGAGCTGAAGTCCGAACACATTTCTCTGCTACTAGCATGGCATCCATACGGAAAACGAGTCACTTAACCTTCTCATGGATTATTTTGCAAATCAATAAATGGATATTGTATTACTAAATATGTTACAGCACAGCAGGAAATACATGGTCAAGGGTGTAAATAGCACTGGCATGTAGTACGTTGGTACTGTCTGAAAAATGCTTGCCTGTGGCCATCACACTTAAAAGATTATAGCTCATCTCTTTGACTTTTGACACTGCTGTTTCTAGTCATGGTATGATCACACATCTTCATACTGTACCTATAGAGATATACTTACAGAAAAACAAACATATTTATTTTTTATTGGAAAGGAAGATGTACATAGAGAAGGAGAGACTGAGAGGAAGACCTTCCATTGCTGATTCACTCCCAACTGGCCGCAAAGGACAGAGCTGAGCTGATCAGAAACCAGGAGCCAGGAGCCTCTTCCAGGTCTCCCACGAGAGTGCAGGATCCCAAGGCTTTGGGCTGTCTTTGACTGCTTTCCCAGGCCACAAGCAAGGAGCTGGAAGTGGAATAGCCAGGACAAGAACCGGCATGTATATGGGATCCTGGCGCATCGAGGCAAGGACTTTAGCCACTAGGCTACCGCGCTGAAACCCAGACGCAAACTTAATTAAAAAAAAAAATAAAGAAAGGAAACAAAAACTACCTTGCTATTAGCCCTCACTGCAACGAGACCTGTGGCCAAGACACCACTCTCCAAGTCTCCTTGCCCAGGTCTGCTCTTCTCAGTCACTGACCCACACATGTGTGAGGGCATAAACCCTGGCCAAAGTTCACCCCCGATACAACTACTAATGGTGTTCATATCCAAAATTTGCCTCCAGGTCATGGCAAATGAACTTGGACCCAAGATAAAAGTGCCTACTTATACACTGTTGGTCTATTAACATGTAATGTAATCACTGATATGGTAGGACTTGGATCTGCCATTTTCTTATTTGTTTCCCCCCACTGGGTGCCGTTTGTTTTTGGCATTTCCGTTCCTGCTTTCTATCATTCTTCTTGGTTATCTATTTTATAAAACTCTATCTCAGTGTGTCTAAGGGCTTTTTAGCTACATCTCTTTAGCTAAGTCAACATGTTTAGACTGAGCAGCTGTGCAAGCCCTTGCTTTTTACGATGGTTGTCAAACACATGACATCTATGATAGAAACCTGCAGAACGCAAGGCTGTCATTTTTGCTTTAAACATTTAGAAAATGTAAAGAAATTAACGAGAAAGAAAGTAAAACCACTGGTAAAGTAGTTCTAGTATTCTTAAAGGAAAATATTCTTAGTAAAAAGCCTAGAAAATGGAAGCCCTTAATATCATACCTATCACAACATTTGGATTCTTATAACTCCTAAGTAATTGGCTTAACTTTCATTATTTTTAATTTCTCGCTTTTAGACAAACTTTATCTAAAACCTTTCCAAGATTATATAAACAGCTTTAAAGAAAAAAAAAAAAAATCTCTTGGGCCCAGACCCAGTAGTCTAGTGGCTAAAGTCCTCGCCTTGCATGCTCCAGGATCCCATACGGGTGCCAGTTTGTGTCCTGGCTGCTCCATTTTCCATCCAACTCCCTGTTTGTGGCCTGGGAAAGCAGTCAAGGATGGCCCAAAGCCTTGGGACCCTGCTCCCGTGTAGGAGACCCGGAAGAAGCTCCTGGCTCCTGGCTTCAGATAGGCTCAGCTCTGGTCATTGCAGCCACTAGGGTAGTGAACCAGCCAACCGAGGATCTTTCTCTCTGTCTCGCCTTCTCTCTCTGAATCTGCCTTTCCAATAAAAATAAATCTCTTAAAAAAAAAAAAAACAACTCTGTGGTTTCACTTCTGCTTAGCACCTGCAACTTCAAGTAACACTTTCCAGCCCCCACCAAGTCACTGATGCTTCTCTCCAGTTCATCACAGAGATTAGTGACTTATATATAAAGGTCCTTCACTTTTAGGTACTGTTTATTTATTCATCGAAAGCCAGAAGTAACCGACCCTCCATATGCTAGTTCACTCTGTAAATGAACTTCAACAATGACAGAGAAGCCAAAAGGCAGGCGCTCCATCTGGGTTTCCCATGTGGAAGTCGGGAACCCCAGTGCCTGAGGCATTATCTGCAGCCTCCCAGCTGCGGGAAGCCCACGGGAAGCAGGGCAGGCCCGCATCCAAGGCTCGCTGCTCCATCCTGGACACGTCCCAAGTGGTAGCTTCACCTGCTGGGCCAAGATGCCCCCCAGAAGGCTCTCTGTATTAGCATATTTTTACAAAGTTGCAAAATTTGTTATTTACAATTTGTCTTTACTGTAAGACTCTCTGAGCATCTTCATTTCCTGTTTATTCCAACTATTTCTTTGGAGCTATAGCAATTTGGCAAGACTTGAGCAATAAACAAATCTGGATGCAATTGGGCAATTGTGTGGCATGATAAAGAAAGATGTAGATAAGTACAAAAAGTCTTTGGAAAACACAATCAAAAGTTTACCTCTGGTGCAAAAATCTTGAAATCTCTACAGTCTTTCCTTATATAGACTTTCCACAGATTGAAGCACACACATATGAATAATACGCATATGCAACCATGTGCATGGTTGTCAAAACAGCAATAAATTTTTATCTTCATACTCAAGATTATCACCCTGATGATCCCAAAAACTTTTGTGGAGTAACAACGAACCAAGAAAAAGATACTTGGTTTACAAAAATAATAAAAAGTCTAGGTTTTTGTGTAACAAACTCCTCCAACCCCATGACTTCCAAGTGATACATGCCATCTTTTCTTAATAGTTCTTACTAAAAGCTATAATTTCCAGATCATATCATCCATAAATCTGTAATGAGAAATTAAAGTCTTTCATTGATTAGTTTCACACTGCAGTGAGGAATGTAACCAAAGACAGAGTTGCTCTAACTTCAAAGTAGAGACCAGATTCAGTAATGGAGAATAAAGCCCTTCTTTGTTTTGTTTCAGTCCGCAAATTGATCCCGAAAGGTCTGGTGGGCTTAGCTGCAGATAAGATGAGGAATCTAGCTGGATTTTGGAAAACATTTTTATGTAGGCAAGCTAGGTCATGCTTATCTAAGTATTTTCTAATTGGATGCCTTTAAGTGATGCACTTAATGTAAGCCAAGATGTAAGAATGAAAGGACAAAAAAGTACAATACACTACTGAGGCAGTAGTGGGGAGGTGGCAGAGGAAGGGTGAAAAGTGACCACAAGTAGTCCACAGAATACTACTTAGTTAGAATCAAGTCCCATAATTACATTGTGGTCAAGCTGGAACTTGGTGTATTGTTAAAGTTTTGTCTAACTGCCGCAGCTTGCTTACTAAAACGGCTAGTTATGTTTGAATCCAAATATTCACTTAATGGATATAGCAATAATCAGATATTACCTACTGTTCTGAAAAGTGTGTTGTGTATCATTGCCTTTCAAAACTCACTTTCCTTTGAAAATTCACTCAGAACATTTAAACATACACAAGGCATTACATGTTTGCGTTAGAATCCATTTTCGCATTCACACACCTTATCAAAAAAATGCAGCACACAGTCTCTCACGAGGGTACCATGAAGAGAAATCCAGCAGCAAACACTGGATCTATTCAATTGCTGCCGTGGTTTACACCGATTCACACAGCACCAGAATGTCATTTCTTGGCACCTCCTTTATCAATCCATAAGAGCAGAAATACAAAGACATCTAGGAAGAAGTGTTAAGAAAAAAAAAAAAAGCATGTATGATTTCCACTGGCAACTGGAAAAATAATTCGAGTGTTTTAAGTGTCATGAAAGTGTCTGACTACAAAAATAAGTTAACAGTGAACATGACTAGTAATAGACTGAGGGGGTGAAGTGAGCTTTGGGCAGGCGAGGGTTGGAACAGGTAACAGTGGCAAGCCAGAGGACAGCCTTACACAAGGTGAAGGATGGGCCAGGAAGGGGGAAAAAAAAACCAGCCAAGATCTGCAAAGGGTAAACCGGTAGCAAGCTAAATCCAGCTCAGTTCTGGGAGCCGAAGCCCAGGCACAAGTGTGCACACACAACAAAACTGGACTGGGTGGGCAACATGTGAACTACCCCCACCTCCTCAAAACTGTACATGAGGCTTGTTCCCTTTCTATCAATTTGGAAAATTGTTTTAAAAAACATAAACTATTCTCAATTACAATGGAAGACTAACACATCTCTAGACATAGTTGTCTTCAGTCTGTAGCCTCATGTTTCAATTTCTAGAAATAAACTTAAGTCAAAGAAACTCTGCCATTTCCCCCTCCGACTGAGAAGCTCCAGCTGGACCGTGAAGTGGGAAGCATCTTGAGCTGGACACTGAATGGTTGGCGCATCAGGCACCCGCAGTTTCCACATGAGTTTCAACACCTTCCTTTCTGTCAACTATAGGCTACTTTTTCTTCACATTCTTATAGTTTTAGAAGCTTTTATTAAACAGAATTCCTGTCACCTCAACGGTCCTATCATTACCAGTTTACACTAGAAGTGGTACGTTTGGCACCATTAAACAACCAATTGTGATATGCATCAACTTAATCTCCAGACTTTTTCTCTTCACTATTGGCCAGTGTCCTTGAGCCTCTCCCAGCTGTGACAGCCCTCAGTCTTCTCATTTTTGAGGATCTTGGCATGTTCTGGTGCTTTTGTAAAACGGCCTCCCGCAGTGGCTGCCTGCTGCCTGCCCTCTCGGAAGCGCGCTGCAGTTGCGCGTACTGAGGAAGGCAGAGGCCAAGTTCCATTTTCATCACATTATATCAAAGGCTTATCACAGTCGATGTGGACCTTGATACCCCGGCTGAGGTCATGTTGACAGATTGCCCCACCATGGAGTGACTCCTGGCCCTCTGCTCCCCACTTCTCCATACAGTATCTTAGGAAGCAAATCAGAGAGGAAGAGTTGAGTTCTACTCTATGACCATGGAACATCTGCAAAAAACTACTTGGAATAACCTCACACTGATGGACCTTAATCACCGACTTGTACCAACACATACTTAGCCAGAACACACAAGATTTCTCTAGTTCTCAATTAATGGTGCTGAAAGGGCTACTGCAGCATGTATAGTGATGAAAGCATATATATATGTATATATATATATATTCTCATGAATCATGCCTCCCGATGTCCCCTTTCTTCTGTAGGTATGTAGGGAGCTATGGTTCAACATGGCTCTTCTGAAAATGCCAATTGGCTGTTCACCAAGAGCCCTGATCAACTCCTTATTTTGAAACTGGCATTAGCTAACTGTCCTTGCTATGGCAGGTGAAGAAGAAAGGCACAAGATGAATCTTTTAGGCACTTTTTATTTTCCAAAAAAATTGTCGTTAATATATAAACATCTCATTCTCTCAAAAAATTCTACAACTATACAGCTGTTTGCTCCATTATTTGCATAGGAAATGACCACAATACAAAAATAAGAGGGAAAAAGAAGCAAAACAGCAACCGATTTATGCTTTTCATGTAGGTATGTTTCCACGTATAAACATTTTGAAGCCTCTTACAAAATTATTTACACCGTTTGTCGTCTATTTACACATTAAGAGCAACTCTAACAAACAAAACTATAATTTATCAAGTTATGAAAATTGTTTTCTAAAAAAACGTACTATATTACCACAAAATAAATAAAGATAAACAATATTTTAAAAACAAAATTAAATTTTCATTTCAATTAAGACCCCTTTTGGCATTCTGCGTATGTATTCTGCCCTTTGGTTAACAGCATCAGCAGTTTATATTGCATATATGTAGCGCTTGCTTTAAGTTTTCAACATAGCATTTCTACTTAAAGGCAGACACCGAGTCAGTATAACAGATTAGCTAACTGCACTGTAATTTAATTAAATTACTGTGTCTCATTGTATAGTACATGCAAAATCCACATAAATTGTCATTTATCCAACAGTACTGCACGAGCAAACATTTCTGTATATGAAAACTGCATTCAACATTGCCATGTGAAAACGGCAGTCCTTCCTTCTACAGATGATACTGTGTTTAGCTTATTGTAAGAGGTTTAACTTTCATATACCGTAACTATTTTTTTAAGCTCTTCAGGTTACAATTCATATAAAACATCTTTTTGTATTTAAAATAAACACTCCTATTTTAATCAGTGCACAAAATTTGCTTTTTAAAGTTCATTTGAATGATTATTCTTTCCCCTTAAAGAAATTAATTTGGCGATGTTGAGAGGTATCACAAATTCAGACTGTAAATGTACTCATGGTTATTTTTCAAAAAGTATGATTTCCCCCCCCCAAAAGAATCTTTAAAAACTTGTAATAAACCTATAAAGCTGATCTGCATATTTACAAAATCTCAAATAGCAAATATAGGCAACTCATATAAAAGAACACAACAAGAACATTTGTTCAATGGCTATCATTTGTGAATTGCCAGGTCCGGGTACTGCTGCGCCCCTCTCAGAAATTAGCTATTCTCGAAGCATCTACTTGACAGTCAAGTACAATCCTGACCCCCAATGCATGCAGCAGCCTTCTCCAGGCGCCTGCCAGCTGCCTTGTTGACTAAACACTGGCGCCCAGGTGCACACTCGGACGGCGCCCCAGCCCCGCTGTGCCGCCACGTAGCTGCCCGCCAGGAGATGAAGCCGGCTTGGGGAAAGCCGGGACACGACAGCGAACATTCCAGGCTCCGACAATGACCAAACACTTTGGTATTCACACAATGGATTCCCTGTTTTCTCAAATATACAAAATATACATTTCCAGTTTTTTTCTTTTTTTTGATTCTTTTTTTTTTATAGGAACAGGTTAAGTTTGTAGCTGAAAAGGTGGCCGGCCAGGGGGTTGCGGAGCGCGGGGCGTCTGGCGCCGCTCAGTTCTGGTGCCTCTTCATGTGCAGGGCCAGGTGGTCGGAGCGCGAGAAGCTGCGGTTGCACACCGCGCACTGGAACGGCTTGGCGCCCGTGTGCTTCCGGTAATGGCGGGTCAGCTCGTCCGAGCGCGCGAACCTCCAGTCGCAGCCTTCCCAGGTGCACTTGTAGGGCTTCTCACCTAAGGCAAGCAACAAAGGGGGTGAGGGAGCTGGCTCAGAAGAGATGCAAGGCAAAACAGGAAAGCTCCCGAGTTCCACGATGAGCCAAATAAAATATTAACTCTCCTCCCTCTAAGCGATCTAGCGTAGTTGCATTCGTAGTAGTGTATGTAAGATGTATTCATCCGAATAGGTGTCTGTGTGCCGCCAAGGAACTGTTAATATGATCACTGGGCAAACGCAGGTATGTTTTATATTCTGGGTACTGCTTGAAATGCCTGGGGCCTAACTGTGCACACAACCAAAACATCTCATCTACTCAGTCATTCCCTATCTTTACTGGAACAGTGAGTTTATATTTGAGCCCCTCCTAGTCTACGCTTTCTATCATCCTTAATGGTCTCCACAGGCTGCTAACTGCATCGCTTTCAAAGCTACTAATAATAAACCCATCAATTTCAAAAGTCTTCCACCGAGAATTAATTAACACTTCCTAAGATCATACACTGTTACAATTCTACGAACATCAGTAGCTTCGTTGAGAATGAGATGAATGTGCAGGGTGTGACATGGGGGTTGTTGTTACCGCACAGCAGGTTAAGCCTCTGCACATCATGCCAATATCCCACGTGGGCATCAGTTTGAGTCGAGGTTGCTCCACTTCCAATCCGGCTTCCTGCTAATGTGCCTAGGAATGATAGCCCAAGTCCTTGGGTCCCTGTGACTCCAACTCCCCACGAATCTCTGGGTTTCCGTCTTCAGCCTAGCCCAAGTCCTGGCCATGCAGCCACCCGGAGAAAAAACCAGCAGATGGAAGAAAGTTTCTGTCTCGCCTATTTCAAAATTTATTTTACTTTTATTGGAAAGTCAGATATAGAGGAGTATATAAAGACATTAAAGATATATACATAATAGAGACAAAAATCTGTCATCTGTTGATTCCCTCCCCAAGAAGCCACAGTGGCTGCAAGCTGCGCCATTCTTCTGGGTCTCCGAAACGGGCACAGAGTCCCAAGGCTTTGGGCCATCCTTGACTGCTTTCCCAGGCCACATGCAGGGAGCTGGATGGGAAGTGGGGCTGCCGGGATTAGAACTGGTGCCCATGAGATCTTGGTGGATTCAAGGTGAGGACTTTAGCTGCTAGGCCACGCCACCAGGCCCAAAAACAAATCTTAAAATATATATATTTATGTAATTGGCTTACAGTTAAATTTTAAATGGGTACCTTTTTTTTTAATGCCCTAGGCATGAAACAGTTCTGGCAGCCAAGGCAGGCATAAAGCTAGGCTGAACAAAGGGCTGTCATCTGCTTTGCCCCTGACTAACGTAACAGCAACAACACAATAGCAGCACCGCGGAGGAGGCGTCTCCCCTTGCCCACTGCCAGGAGTGAAACCAGCACCTCTTACGATGCCCTCAAAATGAAAGCCCATCATCACAAAGAAAGCCAGAACGCTGACCAAGACATTGGCCCCACTTATTTCCCATGAAATGCCACCTTGACCTCCACCTGCTTTTCCTGCCTCGACCGAAGGCCTCTTTTTATTTTTGAATTCATTCCTATTAACTGTACTTTTAAAAACTGTACATCCTCAACTCTGAAAGGTAACCTCCCCTACCCCACCCTCATCCAGCAAACGCCAACTAGAAATTTAAGTTCACATACTCAACTCTTTAAGTGACTTGAATCTGACACAAATATTAATGCTAGCGAATGTAGCTAACATGTTTGCAGATGTGTTTACTTCTGTTTCTTGTGATAAATAAATCACAGAAACATATTGGCTGAATACTGTCATTCAATGGAAAGTTACTTCTGATGTCTCTGGCATGCAAAAAACTTCCTCAAGTGCCAATTTTAAAAAGAAATCACTCTAGTCTTGAATCATTAAATAGCAGAACTGCATTTTCAAAGTTTATTTAACAAACAAGGGACACCAGACTCTCTTTGTTTGCTATTTTTACTGGCTTTGTGGCAATAAACTGCACCAATATTTTTAAAAGTTTACTTTACTGATTAGTTGAAATACAGTAGCCATTAAAGTTCCTAAAACATTTGGGGTTTTACTCTGGATTTATGTACATCTATAGATTATTCAGCCAAGAATACTACCAGTGTGTGGGGAACATTAGTTTTTGGGGCCAAGTTTTACTATAAAAGCAATGACAACTACTCCCCTACTCGGGGCAGTTTCTATGGGATTTGTTCAAGTGTCAACACTGCTCAAGGAAAACATCGTGGAGGAAGCTGGTACCCGAGTTCTGGCCAAGCAGCAGTCCAGGCCTTTCTTCCCAAGCCAGAAACACTACACACTGTACTTCTGGGAAGCCCAGCTCACTTCCTTTACGTTGTGTTTCAACAGGCTAGAACTTCCAAAGTTTAATTGGATTTTTACAGAAACTCTTTCCAATATCACCAATTTAAAAATATTTAGTTAAGGCTCTTTCAACATCAATTGCAGTTTTAAGTTCTCATGCTGTTAATGTGAAATTTTGCAAAGGAAAAAAGAAAAGAAAAAAAGGCAAACTTGCAGAGCATGAAAACAAGCTTCAATTTTATCTCAAGTATGCGTTTTCTTGTTCAATTTTCAAAGCATAGGATTATCTTTGTTAGGGAACTACTAATCTTTGGCAAAAAAAAGTCCTAAGCTACATATATACATACTGTCCACACTGAGAGAGTGCCCCCCAGTAACATATTTATCAGCATGGGAAGCAGAACAAGAGCAATAGGAGGAAGAGGAAGCAGCACCAGCATCCCCAGAGCACACAGGCCAGGGCCTGGCCCAGTTCATTAGCCCACTCTGGCCTCACAATAACCCCACCAGTCCGAGGCAGAAAGGAGGAGTTCCACATTAAGATTCCTGGGCTGCCTCTCTTCCTTAATGTCTCTCTTAAATCTTCCATTAGCAAACACTAATACACTCCCTTTGAAGGCCTTAAGGAACACATACATATTGTTCACATTTATTTACAGATTCTAAGGCCACTTGTGAAGGTCAATTAACGAACAGCTTAATGGACTCCCAACAGAGGCCTTCACCCCTGCCTGTGAAGCCGGGGGCACACCCTGTGAGGGAACCTTCCAGAAAAGGTGCCGGGTCTTGAAAACCTTGAGTATTGGCAATAGTATCCAAAGAGTAAGCACCTGCTCATGCTTTCTGTCCCCGAGACCAAGAGGTTTGAAAACATGCCAGTCAATGCAAGCTAACTGTAAGGTATCCCCACCAAAAGTCTGACAAAAAAAAATTAACAATAATTCTTTTTCCCTCAGATGAACAGATAAAAAATTGATTGAATCTACCCACAAAGGAGCGGGAGGTTTCTCTGCTCTGCTGAACACACTCAATAGACTCAGGCGAGGCCTTTCCCTAGAATGTTCTACAGACTCTTGTCGCAGAAAAACACAGGTGGAAATTGTTTCTCTTGAACTAGTTTCTTTAGATAACTTCAGAAGTTCATTGCACCCTATTTGCATGTTTCCTTACTCATGACTCAAAGACGATCCAATCAATACTGATCAAAGTTAAACCCAAGCAGAATTAAAGGCACTGGTTTATTAAAAAGTTAGAATTAAGTAAGACTTGATCTCTGGCCTCAAGAACTTACACTTACATCCTGTGTGGGGATGTTAACCTCAATGTTAACCTTCAAAGTTTTTCAACAGTACCTAATCAACATTCAAAGAATTCTTCAAGTTCAAAAGCTTATTTCAGGAAAAAACTTTTTCTCACATCTCAAAATAATTTAATTTCTAGAGAACTGAACCTCCAAACTAGGTTTCCTACTGGATTTCCTTCTAATTTTAAAAATGGGGGTGGGGGGAAGGGAAAATATTGAAAGAAATTAATGGGAAACTACTCAAATAGACTTCTGAGAAAACCCATCTAGTGGGATAACAACTTTAGCTACTAATTCATATTTCTGAGTATCTTTGCCAGCAGTTTATTACAGCTCATTGTAGCAGATATCCAACAGTAGAAAGACTCACAAAGATTAGTAGTACTAATTAGTACAATTTCACCTAATATTTAGACCAGATTTTGTAAGTGCGACAAATGTGCCCACTTTGAAAACGTTACTTAAAAGAATATCTTAAAAAAAAAGAAATGTTCTTTCTTATGTCTGTCAATCCTTGTGCAGCTCTTCCTTAAAGTCAGAAACAGCCACACTGCTCCTAGCAAGCCTCCCATGAGGTCATGATTCCAACTTAGCAACCACTATGCAGCTTCATTTTGAGCAATCCTAAAGCATCCTTGCAACAAACAGTCCCGTCTGTGCTAAGTCTGATTAGTTATTTTTTCATTCATGAAAAAGTACACAAGGAAGAAGAGACTAGCGTGAGGCTGTCTCCTTAGTTTTCTGTGCCTCCCATCTGCGGCTGGGCTTTTGCTTAGCTCTGTCCTGCCTGGAGTCACGCAAATTATTATCCGGCCACATGTACCTTGGGTGATAACCAGGCTTTGAGCCTCGCTTCTACATGGCATTATCCATGCCAGATCGTACAGGGATAAACAAAATCTGTGCAAACAATTCTTTCCTGTAGAACTGGACTGCACTTCTTGGTTTGCCTTAAGTTCTCAAGTTTGGTCAAAGGAAGCAAGAGGCCTTCTCCTGGGGCCAGGGAGCCATGATCTGCACACACAGGATAATCTTTGGGTGCCTGAGCTATTGCTGCTTCTCAGAGTTCTCAAGGAGCACTATGATGAGTACCTAACCTGTCATGCACGGGATTAGAGACAGCAATTCTTGAGCTTTTGATAAAAAGCTCGGATCCCCTCTCTTACAACCAGCCCAGACTGACTTTAACAGTCAAGTGTCAATAAGATATTTTTTACCTTTTCCTAAAACCGTAACAATAAAAACAAAACTTTCCCTCGTCCCTGAGCACTACTGGATAGTGGTAGCAGATACCTTTTTCCGAGACTTCAACTTAAGGCCCAGTGCAATAGCCTGGTGGCCAAATCCTCACCTTGCGTATGCCAGGACCCCCTATGGGCACTGATTTGTATCCTGGCTGCTCCACTTTCCTTCCAGCTCCCTGCTTGTGGCCTGCAAAAGCAGTGGAGGATGGCCCAAAGGCGTGGGATCCTGCACCTGTGTGGGAGATCCAGAAGAAGCTCCTGGCTCTTGGCTTCAGATCGGCTCAGCTCTGGCTGTTGTGGCTACCTGGGGAGTGAACCCAGCAGACAGAAAACATTTCTCTCTGCTTTTCCTTCTCTCTATATGTATGCTTTTCCAATTTAAAAAAAAAAAAAAAATATTTTCGCTTGTATGGTTATCCTGGACCAGTAGATTTAAGCATTCTAAAAAATTATTCTTCCGGAACCCGGCACACCTGAAGCACATCTAACAATTGGAGTTGTCAAAGATACTTTTACCAAACTAGAACATTCCTTTCTTTCTAATCTCTCACCAGAAGCAAGGTACGTCATCAAGTAAACAGCTACTACATTCTATAGCTAAAAATACACACTGAAGTAAAACAAGAAATTATCTAGTGATGCGACACCTCTCACACTGGTTTTACCTGCGCAGCTGATGTCATCTCCAACTCGACAATCCCACTTGCTCCACTGAAGAACTCTCCCACACTAACCCAACAAAAGCGCAAGTACAGACTACCGGCCTTTGGATTCTCACAAAATCAGTCAAAAATGTTCACTGCATCAAATTATAACTTCTTAACCTTTGATAAGCTTTATCATCTCAGAACAATGTTTAATCAATTTCCTATGTAAATATTTTTCAGATGAAAGAACAAGTTCTAGAAGCAAAGTTTAATCTTCCCAGTGAGTCATTAGAAAGAAATCGTTTCTGAGCTTTCATGCTCACAAACTACCTTTCCTGGGCCTGAACCACTGTTTTTCCAGGAGCCTCCGAGGAAAAATGTTAGCGCTAAACGAAAAGGTCACCCTGAAAACAACGTACGGACAGTTAACTAAAACTGAGCTAAAGGCTAGACATGATACTTTATTCTACAGCTTTTAAACATGTATTCACTCAATTATCATGGGGTAGTAAATCTCACCCTGCAGCCTCTACCAATGAAACAAGTTACATATTTAACCAACATTGATCTATCTCTAGATTACTGTGATCACAACCCATTAAGGCCTGAGTGAAATTTTTCTCATATAGTTTTTAAAAAGCCTTTCACTCCTTTTGCACTGTTCCAAAAAAAAAAAAGACAAAATATGGGAATCCATGCACTTTACAACAGTGTCTTCTTCCCAAAATGTAGATGTGCGACTCTTCCTTCTACAGAGAATCCAGAACGCAGGGCTCCTCCAGGGTCCACTCTGTCTTCCTATTTACCATCTGCGCTCTCACGGGCTGCTCACTTGGCCTTTCCCTTGGTCACCGTGTGATGAGCTGCCGTGGGATCACTTCCCGTGCACAGAACAACCAGTGCACGGAGTGTGTGTGTGTGTGTGTGTGTGTGTGTGCACGTGCGATCTGTGAGCCAAGTAAAAGGGGCAATCACAATCTAAACATTCAGAAAATGTAATGAAAGCACTCAGATGTAAGCCGTTTTAATCGCTTGACTCATTTTAAAAAAGTAACATTTCAAAGTCATCACAATTCCTTTCCGAAGAAATGCTAGGATGCTTCACATTCTGCCTGCAAATCGGCAATCACTTCAAAAGTAATATATTCAATCTCATCAAAAGCAAGAGCATCACCACCATGCAGTATTCTAAGCCCCCTAATACACTGTCCACGTGGGAACGAGGGAGGGACAGAGCGAGCAAAAACAAAACAAACTATTAAATGAGAGAAATGGAAAAACTGTCTCATCTACCTGGGCCTTAAAAGGAAGAAGGAAAAAAAGCCTCTGCTGGCTTCACACTGGGGGGGGGGGGGGGGGGGAGATGCCATGAGCGCAGGCGATTTTAAAAGGCATTGTCTAGAAACTAGAAATGAGGAGAAACAACCTCCACGCTCTATGATTACCCAAGAACGGGTTTAGCCAGACGAGCGAGTCTGGTACAAACCCTCCCCAAGGCATTTGAAAGACTATCAAACAAAACTTTATTAAACTGGATTACATGGGCTCGCTCATTAGATGTCGAAGGCCACACTGTTTATGATCAGGTGGAAAGCTCTGTGCGTGGACCCAACGTACACCTAGGTTCTCCTTTTAGCTTATTAGCACGAGCATTGTTTAAGGCAGGCCACTATTAAATTTCTCTGCCAGCAGGTCAAGTTCCTGAATCCCAGATCTAAGTGAGCAGAGCACTAAACGGACAGGGTTGAAAGGCCATTTAGATACAGTTGGACCACTTCCCCGCAATAAGCGGCTGATAACACTGCTACATGCAATTGTACTCTACCTTTATTAGGGGACTTTAACCCCAGAAAAAGGGGTTCCTCCATTCCTATCTCCTGTCTCAAGGTCTTCCAAAAGAGAAAGAAATGCAATAATTCCAATAAATATCTCTAACTTATTTCTACTTCTCAAACTTCAGGAGAAAAGAAAATGTTTTTCAATGTTTTCTGGCACAGAATATTTCAGCGTTTCTATACGGAATGTTTTCCTGGCATGTCATTTTGATGTTTTTTTTTTTTGGTGGAGGGCTTAACCATAATTTCTATCTTGAGTTGTTTATATAATATATCCTTTTACATAATCAATGTCAAAATCTAAAAACGGCAGACCAAAACAACCATTCATTTCATGAATACAGGAGAGGCCTTTTCTTTAACAGCAGTTTCTCAAGTCTTGCAATCCATCACCATTGTCACCAAAATTATTCTAATTTTAATAAGGACCTCTTGTCACTGGGACATGGAGCAATCCTAGCGTGCACACAACGTCTGCAAGCATACTCCGCTCAGGACTATCTGGGCACTGACCTTTGTTCAAAAGCTTTTACTTTTTAATGCAGCAGTTAGAGATAACTACTTCATTTATCAAAACTCAATTTCCATAGTAACATCTAGCCTGGGGAGATTCAAGTCCTCACACTAATCCAACAACCATTCAAAGGAACTGGTGAATACCTTGGTTTCCATAGCAATGATGGGGGAAATAATACATTTTGCTAGGTCATTGCTTTTATTAGCAAACTTATTCTTTGAACTTTAGGTAAGACTGCATATATTGAAGGGGGAAAACGGTCACTTTATGTAAGCTCTTTGCTTTAGTGCCGTTCTTTTAAGAAAATTACAACTAGTAACTATAGATTCAAAAATAGTGTGGGCATGTAACTGGAAGCATTTCATGAAATACACCACCCTAGCTCTTTCACCTTCAAAAGGGTTGATATTTCGTTCCAAAATTAAGTCTCTTTAAGAGCGACAACCACAGATTTAACAAAACAAACACAAAATTAAAGGGGCTGTAGTTTTAAAAATACATTGTAAACTAAGATGAAAAGGATGCTAGATTCAAAGATGAAATCTCTCAAACATCCAATCTGGGCTGCGATAAGACGTAAAGTTACTCTCACCTGTGACCCCATTTCTGACCACCTGCGTTTAATATTCTAATTTCAGCCTTACCTTCCATCTAGTAAACATGTGAAACATATTTCACACTAAATGTCAAAGATAATGGAGACAGGCAACAGCAGGCAACAGCCATGGCGCACACGCTAGCTGCTTACAGTGGCTCTGGGGAAGCAAAATGATTTGCTGCGGAGGAAGAAAATGAACTTCATTTTTTCCTCCTCAAGACTGAAATAGCTGGGCCGTTAAAAAGTTTTCAAGTCCATTAGTAAACACGGCTGTTTACACTTTGGGGTGATTAATTCTAGGTGGGGTGACAGGCAAGGCCCAAGTTGAGGGAACAGCAGCCTTTCCGGGCCCAGATTTTCTCATTGAACTGCATTTTGAGCCAAGCCAGTGCTGAAAAGGTAGGCCATTAAAAAATAAAAGTTGACAGAAGAAAGAAGAGATCAAACACGTGTTGGCTTTTAAAAGGATGAATACCACTTACACTATTTACACAACTCCCAGTATTAACAAGAAAATTACATACCAGTATGAGTCCTCAGGTGAGCTTTTAAATGAGAAGACTTTGTATAAACTTTTGTGCAGCCTAAAATAAAGAGAAGAGCTCGTCATTTTGCAGATCCTTTTGAAATCTTTACATTTGATGATTCAGTGTTTAAAATCTGGCTTTAAAGAAGCAATCACTGGTGTGGGATGGGATATGTGAAGCGTCAGTTTTAAAAGTCTTTAAGCTCTCCCCCATTATCTTATTAGAGGAATAAAGTGATCGGTTTCACGTATCCCTTGAGCACGGAAAAAAAAACACATAAAATCAGGCCAACTACAAATGGAACATTTGTGCCTATATTCCAAGTAGGTATTTTACACTAGTAATACACAGTTCAGTGACTTAATAATAGCTACTACAGTGTATTTTTTTTTTAATTTAATGGCTCTAGAGCTGACAATGCTAAGCCATTATCCAAGATGACTGTAATTTTCTGCACTCCCACATTTCTTGTTTTTCATTTAGCATGTCATGCCATATCATGTACCACAGTCAATAAATTATGCCCTGTATTAATCATAAACTAGCTTACGCCAGCAACTTATAGCTCTATTCATTACTGTCATCAAATTATGTTTTTGAGCTACATTTCTCATCCCAGAATAGGCATATGGGATCAGAACCTTCTTCAAATCTCCCCTGTGGGGGTCTCATAGCTGTCATCAGCTCCGTGCCCATTTGGTTCCTAGGTGGCATGTTGCCCCTTTTCCCAATCTTTACAGGCACTTGATCTAGAGCTAAAAATTGTTAAGTTTTTAGATTATCGTAAAGTAGCAGTGTGTGAGAAATTCAAATTTTGTTACTCTAGAGGTCGAGTTTAACTCTGTCCAGAATATTCTAGACAGTTTAAATACATAATCTAAGCAAAAGACAACAAACTGGTTATACACCATGGTAAAAAGCACAGAAACAAGATACTTAAAGAACAAAACAGGTGATTTCTTTGGTCAATCCTCCTCCATAAATGTAAGGTCTGGGTTTGGAACAGGCAACCAAACACGAAACAGCAGCTCATTGCTGCTTCAACCAGGTTAATGACACGTACCAGGATAGTCGCAGTAGTGGATGCGACGCTTCTCCAAGTCGGGGTTACTCCTTCTGTTATATCTGACAGGTTGGATGTTGGGTGAATTGACTGGCAGGGTGGCGGGTAAGTTGGGATTGTGAATCGCCAGTTTGGAAGCAATCGTAGCAGCATAGGATGGCGGTGGGGTTAAATTCTGGAGCAGCTCTGCTTGTCTATCGGGACTTCCAGGCTCCGAGCTCGGCGGTGAAGGGGGAAAGTAAGTGGCCTGCTGTGGCAGAAACTGACTTGGCATGGTGTATGTGCAAGGGGGCATGCCCTGGAATTGTTTCATTGCAGTCTGTGGAACGGCAGAGGTGTGTGTGTTAAGGCCCGCCATGGCGGCAGACATGGAAACGTTGAGCGTGTCCATCACCGCTGTCTGGTTGGCAGAACTGGGCATATCTAGATCCGGTGTATTCAGGAGCTGGTACAGGTGGCCCTGCTGGGGAGGGACAGAAAGATGAAGATCTGGTGTAGGAAGTTCTTGCTTGATGAAAATATTGTTCACCTCTGGGGCGGCGGTCTGGTGGGAGCTGAATATACTGGTGAATTCGGGGAGGGCCTGGGTTGGGGCCGGAGGAGCGGCTGACGCATCGCCCTGGTGGTTGAAAATGGCAACAGGTTCGGTCTTGATGTGTGTCACGCACGTTGCTGGTCTCTGGGATTTGTACAGGCCAGTTCTCAGGTGAGTGATGTCGGGCAGGAAGACGTTCATGTTGATGCTGTAGGGTAGCCCTTCGCTGTCGGTGAAGAACTGGTCTACCACTGAGGCGCTGTCTCGTCTATATTTTTTATGCTCTGGAATTATTTGAACTGGAGGGAGCTGAGGTGTCAGATACTTTTCCATTTCACATCTTGTCTAAAAAAGAAGAGATACAAACACACATAATGCACCTGACTCACATCTCGGGGAGGGCTCAAGACCCCTCCTGTCCCCGCAGCCTGCTCTAAAGGATCAGGACAAACTCCTAAGTGTTACTTACAAACAGACCAGTTCTGTTTTGTCAACTGTGTAATAACTGGTTCATTGAAACTACATTTAAACACATACGTGTTAAAAATCACTTCTCCTGTCATTCCCAGACAAAAAGTTAGAAAAAAAAAATCAAGATGAAAAAAGGGGAAGCCAACAGAAATCCTTTTCCTTTCTGACGCAATAATAAGGACAACCAGGAATCCCGGCCCCATGACAGTCAAGTATGCGATTCAAGTCGGAAGGCAGGAGGGAAACACTGCCAAGCTACCTCAGCCCTGTCCATGTCACAGCGAAGTCTAACACTCTTAAACACACAGCCCTGTGAGAATCTTATTTGCAGAGGTTTTTTTTTTTTTGGTTTGGCTAGGCAATCAGCTATTTCTGTGCTTTTCCCTTGTTTACAGTTTAACGAAAGCCTAAATACAATGTTTTGAGCAAAACACAGTATCCACTGACACAAAACATTTTCATATTCAACATTTGGTCTAACAGTTGATTTTAATCAGCAGATTCTTTAATTGGTTAATATGATAATGAAATGTTCCTATTCATATCCCTATCTCAAACAGATCTTTAATTACCGAGGGGGAAATCACTCCCTGGGTAGCCGGGTGCTGGGTGCTAAAGGCCCCCGTGGGTGGGGAGGGAGCCCGGCTGCTGCTCACCTAGCAGTCATCCACAAAACATTTCCCGGGTCCTCCTCAGTGGGCCAGCGCTAAGTTCCCCCTCTCCCTAAAAAGCCCAGTCATGCCTCAGGCTCCAGCTAGCTCCCGGGCAGCAGGGCGAGGAACTCAAATAGCCAAATACTTTGCAAGCAGTTGACTTTGTAAGAACATGACCCGCAGCGCCTAACAAGGTGCCTCAACCTTGTCAGAGCCATCTTCTCTCCCACAATAACGTAAACTTTTTTTTTTTTTTGGCAATGTTTAACACTGAAGAGGAAATTCAAAGGGGAAAACACACACACGCACCCCCCACACACACACACTCGACTTGGCTCATGGAACTATCAACCGTAGCACCTTATCGGTAGACAGACAAGTCAGTTTCTGCTACCACTTAATTTCAAAAGCGTTTCTTCTTGGGACTTGAGCCCCTTCGGTGTGGATGAGGACGGGATTTCCCGGATAGGCACGATTTAAAAATAAAAACGAACGCCCAGTCATGTGAGTCACGTCCCCGACGAAACGCCACTGGCCTCTCGGAGCCCGGGAAAGGCTCAGGGGGGCTCAGCCCCGACTCCGAGGGGCGAGGATCGGATCTGGAAATAAACCCAGCTAAACCCTTCCCTGCACCGCGCTCCCGCGGCGGTTAGTGGTTTCTGATTTTAGCTCTTCCAGCTGTTTGCATGTGGGTATGCTTCCAATTTTTTTTTTTTCTTTCCTCGGGACAGGCTAAAAGTCCCGGGAAGTTTTTTTTTTTTTTTCCGGGCTATATGACTCCCTGCGTGGGCGAATGAAACAGGCAGTTGCTCTAATTCGGCTGCCGGGCAAGTGTAAGCGCCAACTGCCAGCTTTCAACGCGGCCCAGGAGGAAATTTACGCGCACACGCAACAACCACCACTCCCGGTCCATTCTACCCCCCGCCCCGCTCTCTTAATCTTTTTTTTTAAACTCAACGCCGCGATTCCGCCTTAGCTAACCCAACGCCCGTTTCCCAGGCGCGGCTCCGCGATCGCCAAGAGCAAGCAGGTGGAGCCACAGCGTACGAAACCCGAGGAGGACCCCTCCTCTCCCCGGCACCCCAAGCTGCGTTAGTGCCCAACCCGAGACGGCGGCGGCGATGGCGGGGGCAGGAGGGGGCGGCCGCGAGGAAGGCGTCCATTAAGCTGTGCGTAGGGTACAAGCTATCATCCCCCAAATGTAAGGAACCTAAGGTGTGTGAAGGTACTCCGTCCACCCCCTGCGCCTTAAACCTTCCTCGGAGAGACCCACGGAGCCCTCTTCCAGCACCCCCCCCGACACACACACACACACACACACACCCACACACACACACCACCCCTCTTTACACGCTGCGAAACGGGGTGCCCGGCCCAGGAGGGCAGCAGGGCAGGGCGGGGCTGGCCGCCCCGGGCCCCGCTTCTCCGGTGCGCCCCGACGCACTCCCCAGCCTGGAGCGGCCCCTGTCGCCCGCGCGTCGCAGCAGCGACGGGACACGCCCGAGCCCTGCGACCGGAGGAGAGCGGCTCTCCTTACCTGGACCAGCTCCTCCGGGGGCAGCCGAGGGCCCGCGGCGGGCGGCGGCGCCGGCTGCGGGGGCTGCGGGGGCGCGGGCTGCGCCTGCGGGTGGTGGTGCGGGTGCTTCAGCTCGTCGCCGGGGAAGAGCGCCGCATCGCGGGCCGGGTTCGCGGCGCCCAGCACCGGCTTGAGCTGCGCGAACACCGGCTCGTCCTGAGGGGCCGGCGGCTGAGGCACGGGTCCCAGGCGGGCGCTCATGGTCAGCACCCGCGTCGCCATGGGTACTCGGGGGGGCGGCTCCAGGCGCGGGACGCGGCGGGGTTCGAGTGCACTGTCCCACCGGTCGCCCACGCAGGCTCGGGCCGGCGAGCTCGGCGCGCGGGGCCGCGGTCGGAGGGGGACGAGGCTCCGGGCGGACCCTTCAGCCAACGGCGGGCGGTTCTCGAAGGCGCGCACGATAAGCCAAACTCTTCCGCTCCGCCGCCACGCGTAAACGCCAACGTCCTCCGGGCGGCCACTTTCTCCCGCCCCGCCCCACTCGCCCGAGCCCGCTCCCGCCTCGGTCGATGTCGGCGAGCGAACTAGGAGCGCGCGTACCTGCCCCGCGACTACTGACACTTGACGCCCGCCTCTATTTCACCCAACTCCGGCGGGGCGGGGCCTCGCGGGCTGATTGGCAGCGCCGCCGCGAATCCCGACGCCCCGAGGCTGGCCTGGCCCGAGAGATCAGCCTATGAGCGGAGAGAGCTCTCCCGGGAGCCCCGCCTCCTCCGGGCCGACCGCACCCCTCGCGGGCCACGAGCTTCGCGCGCAGGGCGGCCGCGCAGTTTGTACACAACTTCTCTGACAGATTGGGCCGGCCGAGCCGGGGGCGGAGGGAAGGAGCCGAGCAGCGGGAGGAATCTAGGAAGAGGGGGAATTGAGGGTGGAGACACGAGAGAGATCTCCCCGGACCGTGCCCCGCCGGGATTACGGAGAGACGGAGCTTTGCACGGCTGTAGGTGTTGTGCAAGGACCCGAAACTCGAGCGCTGAAACCCAGAATGCGGCTAGGTGGGGGCGCTGGGGTTATGAGAGATCGTTTGATTAAACGTGTGTATTTTTAAATATACAAAATGTACTTTTCTTAGTCGAAAACTAGGGGCGGTGTGATAAATTTAAGACAGCTCTTGCCTCTCACGTTTGTTTAGCAGTGGATATGCACTTAGAGCAGATCCGAGATGACCTGAATAAAAGGTGTAGAGGCAGACATTTAAAACAACAACAAAAAAAGTCTGACAAAAGGTTGGGTTTCTCCCCTCCCCACCCCCCGTCAGTATTTAAGAAACCAAAAAGTTTTCAATACACGTTTCTGCCTCCCATCCGTGTGGGAAGAAGTGGGGGGGGGGGTGTTGGGCCACATGAATTCTATTAAAGTTTTTAATAGTGAAATCCTGTTGATCCTATCTGGAACACAGACTCTAATTTAAGCACTTCACGACTAGCCCAAATGTGTATTTAAATAGACATTACATCTTTGACTTATTTTTGCTAGCACTGTGCTCAAAAAAAAAAAAAAAGGAGTTTAATGTTTACTGCACGCAAAGGAAAGCACGTCTCCCCGACCCAGTGACACCTTTTCCTACGAAAAGACAAAGCAGCCGCGAACATCAGACCCGCAGCAGCTCTGAAAGCCGAGAGCCCCACCGGTAGGAAAGAGCCAAACAGCTTACTGTCCATTTAGTATGTTATTATAGGGATAGCGTGAATTTTTGCCCGCAATCACCTAAGGAGACCACTTGCCTTAATTCTTAATGTTCTTGTGCATGATTTTATCTGGCTTATTGGGAAGCCGGAACAATAAACTGTAATCAAAATGTCTGCAATTTTACTACATAGGTGCATATGTTGTCAGCACACTGTTCCATTAGTTTTACATACACAAGAGCCTAATCATCACGTCACACTAAAACAGCTTTAATAATAAAAAAAAAAAAAGAGTCTCAGAAAAAAAAAACAACAACCGCCTTGACTTCAAAGTGTATACCTATCAAAGGCATGGATCTCATTTTCAATGTGTAGATTAAAAATAGGCTCCAAGTTTTAGCTGTGTTTACTGACTATTGCAAAAGATAAAATTATGCTGCAATCTCAATTTTTACCTGCTTTTCCTTTCTGTCTTGTTAATACATGATTCATTCTGGTAGCTGTGGTCGCTGCCTTCAGAGAATGGCTGATGGTTACTTTCATGTTACCAAAGTATTATTTAATAAGTGCTCTTGCAGATTTTTTTTTTTGTAAGCAAACAATCCCGTGCTATTCCCCTTCATCTTTGAAAAGCTGTCCTGATTTTCTCTAATGTCTAGCTGAATCGTGTAATTAAGTGGCTTAGAAACGGGTTACTGAATTGGTAGGGACTTCATGTAGCTTCAAAAAAAAAAAATCAACCTTGAAAGATTTCCACATACCTAATGCTGATAGCATCATCAAACTTGAAGATGATATCAAAAAACCATTGATAAAACCTTTTACTCTTTTCATTTGAAGGTAAATCATAAGGATTAGTACAATTTGGAATCTCTATATTCTCATTGGCTTTTCAACCTATCTGGAATTTTCCTTTTGTCTTCACCAGAGCCTCAGTGCTTCATGGACCTGTAATTTAAACCTAACTTTGCATTGCAACAAAATGTATTTATTCTACAAAAAAGATTTCTATAATTTCACACTTTCCCAGGATGTACCAGAGCTTTCCTGTTCTTTTTTTTTTTTTTTTTTAGCTTTCCTATTCTTAAAAAGAAAAAAACTTTCAGATAAATTTCTAATAAAATATTTTGGGTTTTGTCCATTGTTATTTAATCTTGTTAACATTTTTACATTTTCCCCTTTCTTCGTGAATATCAATTTGAACTTAGCTATGATTGAGTGTGAATACCTAACCCATTTACAGTTTTAAAGCTGAATCTATTCTCTTTCCTTCTTTGCTCAACTACAGAAGGCTCGATCTACATTTCGTCTCTGGCTTACAGACTCGTGGAGTGGGGCATCTCGTTGTAACGTTTCTCTGACATACCCAGCTCCGTAATCTCACAGAAAATAGCCTGCATAACCTTGTACACTGGCGTGGGCACTGGGCGGCGAGCCTTCTCGGATGAGTTTGCCATGCGGGTCAGAACCGGGGCAGAAACTGTCCACCCAGCCTCATTTCTGTTGCTGTCAACACAAACGGGCCAGCTGTACACTTGTTTCATCGACTTCACAAGAAGGGTTAAAACTTGATAAATATTTTTCAAATGTTCCAGGTTCCCCAATGGCGGGAAGCCAGCCTGTGTGAATGGACAGATCCTCAATTACTTTGAACTCTCTCTAGTTCTTTGCATTCCTTCCTGCTTAGTAGTGCTGTACCATCAGGGAAGATAGGAGAAAAAAAAAAAAAAAAAAAAAAAAAAAAACGTCAGGTTTCAAAAATCAATTAGTGGCCTGGCAGTGGTGAGTTAACTGAACTGTGCCAAAACAAGAGATTCTGAGGGAGAGAAATAAAAATGTTGAGTAGTCCAGTTAGGTGGGAGGGCAAGCAAAGAAGCAGCGTGCATGCTTCAGCCCTTAGTCACCGGGCAATGCTGATTTAGTCTTAGAATAAACCCCAAGTGTCACTATCTTTACGGGAATGGATATGCCTGAATGTGTGGGGGCTGAACAGGCATGCGGGCGAGCAGGGAGGCGGGTTTGAAGGAGGCAGTGGAAAAAAAAAAAAAGATAAATAGGTTCTGAATGATGAGATGAGAGAAATGCGAAGCTGGGGCAATGTTCAGCGAGAAGTCACGGCAAAAGACACACTTCACTTGTTTGGCAAAAAACATCAGGGAGATTTTGAAATGAAGAGATCTGACACATCGCAACCTACCACATTTTGTTCACTTTGGTGAAAAAGCCACAGATTTTTCCCTTTCTGTAAAATCGGAAACTGCCGAGTGATACGGGGCCACAGCAAAGAGCCAAGGAGGAAAAATCAAGTCGTTTTTGAGACAGCTAGCACTGTTCCTGCTGGTACAATTATGTAACTGAAAATGACATTTTGATATGTGTTCGCTGTCTACCCCCTGTTAGAGTCTGGATTTGTGGAAATGTAGAATGACTATCCGTTAAAACACTTCCTCTCTTTAATCTCATTGCTCCCATTAACGACAGCTACTCATGAAAAACCACTCTAAAAGAACAGAATGAATGGAAGCTTGACCTGAAAATTCCTCAGAAATCAAACTGTTTTGATGCAAACATTAAGATATACAAGCTGCCCTGCCCATTGCTTTTCTGATGAATAAATGTGTAATTTAGCAGACCCTTATTCTGAATTTGGTATAAATTAAAATGATGTCTTAATAACATCATCTAATTGTATTTTATCCCCTATTCCTAGTTCTGAAGAAATTAAATTTTATACTGAATTGTCACACTGCATCCTATTAATATGAACAATTACTGTGTGTCGATTGAAAAATCAAAATATTGATAGATACATTTTATATTGAAGTTTGGATTAAAATGTTCCCTTTACACAATAGTTCATAAAGGTCCCATTGTTTACTTATTCTTGGCCAATTCTCATGTAAAGCTCTAATAATGTACAGAAAACAGTAGAATTTACCTTTTGGAAAGACGGTGACTTCCCTTTCCACCTTGTCAGTCTAATAATAAACAGGCAAAAATGGCATACATCTAAATGCCTTGAATTAAGTTATAGGCCTGACAGGCTGTTGCTTAAACTATATAGTACTTGAATGCTGACTCTACACCTGACAGGGGAGCTTAAGAGAAAACTACTGAACCGAACGGGTTCTACCAAAAGGCCTTTTAGAACATTGGTGTGGCCACACCATCAGCATCACAATGAGTAGGGTGTTCAGCCAACTGCTGTTCCACTTATGACAAAAGTCGTGATGGGACTAGGTGCTGGGGCCCCCCGTGACCCTCGGACGCACGCTTCCACCTGTACTGTGTACACGCGGTGCTGAGTCAATGCCAGGCCTGTGCCTCGGTTTCCATTCACTGCTGAGAGTTGAATCAGTTTGCACATTCTCTAGGAAGGACAACAGGACAATTAGGATGAAGAAGGCTAAAAATCTGGTCATGAAAATAACGACTAATACTCCAAGAGATCTATGTACAATTTGTTGCTAGGGTTTCTGTTTGTTTGTTTCAAGATTTGTTTGTTTTTTATTGGAAAGGCAGATCCGCAGATAGAAGGAAAGACAAAAAGATCTTGCAGCCTGGGTCCAGTGCCGTGGCCTAGCAGCTAATGTCCTCTCCTTGAACGCACCAGGATCCCATATGGGCGCCGATTCTAATCCCGGCAGCTCCACTTCCCATCCAGCTCCCTGCTTGTGGCCCAGGAAAGCAGTCGAGGACAGTCCAATGCTTCAGGACTCTGCATCCCTGTGGGAGACCTGGAACAGGATCTGGGCTCCTGGCTTCAGATCAGCATAGCACTGGCCACTGCAGTCACTTGGAGAGTGAATCGTTGGACGGAAGATCTTTCTGTCTCTCCTCCTCTCTGTATATCTGACTTTCCAATAAAAATAAATACTTAAAAAAGGATCTTCCATCTGCTGGTTCACTCCCCAAGTGGACTCAAGTTGAGCTTGTCTGAGCCAAGAGCCAGGAGCTTCTTCCAGGTGGCCCAAGCGGGTGCAGGGTCCCAAGGCTATCCCAGGTCACAAGCAGCGAGCTGGATGGGAAAGGAAGCAGCCAGAACACGAACTGGCACCCACATAGGACCGCAGTGTGCTCAAGCAAAGATTTAGCCACTTAGAGATCGTACTAGGCTCTAAAAATTACATTCTTAAGGAATATTTAATCCCATGAAAAGGCACTCAATGAAATGTGAAGTGAAAGCAACTTTTCAACATGCAACCACAAAGATAAAAACAAAATACAAAATATGTACGTATTTTGCTGGCTACCATTGTATAATCTAATTGCAGTTACAAATTAAGAAATTTTCATTTCTTGAAACTTTTCTGTATTTTTTAAATATTTAAAATTCATATATGTTTCATTTATGATGAGCATAAGCTTTCAATTTAAAAAATTGTGAGGCCCAGCATGATGGCTCAGTGGCTAAATCCTTGCTTTACAAGCACCGGGATCCCATATGGGCCCCGGTTCATGACCCAGCTGCTCCACTTTCCATCTGGCTCCCTGCTTGTGGCCTGGGAAAGCAGAAGAGGATGGCCCAAAGCCTTGGGGCCTGCACCCATGTGGGAGGCTTAGGGGAAGCTCTTGGCTCCTGGCTTCAGATCAGCTCAGCTCCAACAGTTGCAGCCATTTGGGGAGTGAACCTGTGGACGGAAGATTTTTCTCTCTGCCTTTCCTCTCTGTAAATCTGCCTTTCCAATAAAAACAGCTACATCTTAGAAAAAAGAAAGAAAGAGACCAGCCATAACTTGAACTGGCCCCCGTATGAGTTGCAAGTGCCAGAGGCAGAGGATTAGCTTGCTATACCATTGTACCAGCCTGTTTAATCAGATATTCTGTATATCTCATTTTACTACGTTGCTTTGTTTCTCATATTAAGCCATCTACTGTGTATTGACTAAAATGCATAGATTTCCAAAGCTGGATAGTTTACGGGCATCTTTACAGAGTTATTGGTGTTATTCTTCCTCTAAAATAACTATAAGCTATTCATCTAGAAGATGCAGCATGGAAGTCCTTCTTGCTGTCTCCCCTCTAGGTGCCTTATTCTTTTTCTTGCCATTGCTCAAAGGAGATTCCCAACCTTGGGAGCTGGAAATTTAAACTTTAAAGTGGAATGTGAGTATCTGGAAACTTACACTTAACATAAAGCATTGAAAAGAGTTGCACCCTCAGCCTCACTCCTTCAGCTCACCTGGAAAGCAGCGCGTCCACGTGGCCTAGTTCCGTCATTCAGTATGTCAGCGCTGCAAACACTGAGCAAGCACTCCCTTGACCTGACACGGATGAAACATCCAGTCCTTGTCCTAAAGGCTCTGAGCATCCTGTTCCTGATGCTCAAGCAGTTCACTGCTTCTCTTGGCGGGTGGAAGGGAGTTTAAATGTCTTGGCTTGGGACCTTGTGTTGGATCTCATTGGACTTCAGTTTTTCTTGTCTTTCTTTTTCTTTTTAGATTTAGCTGTTTATTTGTTTGAAAAGCAGAGTGGTGAGAGGAAGAGCAACAGAAGGGGCAGACAGACAGCTCTTCCACCTGCTGGTTCGCTCCTGCCGAATGGTCACACGGCAAAGTGAAATACGCCAAAGCCAAGAGCCCAGAATCCTCCCGGGTTTCCTGCTTGGGTCAGAGGGGCCAGGCACTAACGAGCTGTCATCTGCTGCCTTCCCAGACGCATTAGCAGACAGTTGGGTCGGCTTGGGGCAGCAGGACACAAGCTCACACTCCAACATGGGAGAATATGCTTAAGCTGCACTCCAGCTGTCGTTCCAATTCCGTATCTCACTGCCCCTTCTGTCTTCTATTCCCATGAGCCTAAGTCTCTGAGATATTATATTTGAGACAATTTCCCCCAAATCTCTTCTGGTCAACTATACAAAGCCTTTCATTCACTGCGTATACAGTAGTCACCCCTTATTTAAAGATCTTGCTCTCTGCGTTTCCAGCTACCTGAAATCCAGAAATACCAAATAGAAAGTTCCAGAAATAATGTATAAGTCATTTTGGAACCTGCACCCATGTGGTAGATTCAGAAGAGGCTCCGGCCTCCTGGCTTCGCATCGGCTCAGCTTGAGGCTGTTGAGGCTGCTTGGGGAATGGATCAATAGGCAGAAAATCTTCCTCTCTATCTCTCCTCCCCATATATGTGCCTTTCCAATAAAAATAAATAAAAGAGAAAAACAGATCTTCCATCTGCTGGTTCACATCCCAAGTGGTTGTACTAGCCAGTGCTGAACTGATCTGAAGCCAGGAGCCAGCAGCTTCCTCTGGATCTCCCACACAGGTACAGGGTCCCAAGGCTTTGGGCTGTCCTCCACTGCTATCCCAGGCCACAAGCAGGGATTTGGATGGGAAGTGGGGCAGCCGGGGCACCAACCGGCACCCATATGGGATCCCTTCATGTGCAAAGTGAGGATTTAGCCACTGAGCCATCATGCGGGGGCCCTTTGCTTATTTATTTTATTTTTTTAAAGATTTATTTATTTTTATTATAAAGTCAGATATACACAGAGGAGGAGACAGTGAGGAAGATCTTCCGTCCAATGATTCACTCCCCAAGTGACCACAATGGCTGGTACTGTGCCTATCCAAAGCCAGGAGCCAGGAATCTCTTCCAAGTCTCCCGCATGGGTGCAGAGTCCCAAAGCTTTGGGCCGTCCTCCACTGCTTTCCCAGGCCACAAGCAGGGAGCTGGATGGGAAGTGGAGCTGCTGGGATTAGAGCCGGAGCCCATATGGGATCCTGGCTAGTTCAAGGCAAGGACTTCAACCGCAAGGAGATGCCGCCAGGCCGTGCTTATATATTTTTTAAAAGACTTATATATTTTTATTTGAAAGGCAAAGAGACGGAGAAGGATTGAATTGGTTTGCTTCCCAAAGAGCCCCAACAGCGAGAGCTGGGCATTTGGGGCAGGAGCCTGGAGCTCCCTCTGGGTCCCCAACATGGGTGTAGGCATCGCAAGCAGTTCTGTTGCCTTCGAGTACAATTAAGAGACTTTCAAGATCATGCCTCTCCATGCTTTATTCCTGTTCACATAATTGACTAATTTAAATTCTACTTCAATTAAACTCCCCTATTTACACACATCCAAATCAAAGTCTTTATTTGCTCTCCCCAAAGGCCTCAAGAGCCTCTTATTCTTGGGATGGAGGATGCATCCTGAGGCCTCACATCGTGCTTACTGACTATGGTCCCTGGACAGAGGATGGGAGAAGCAGCAGCAGTGGTCTGTGACGCTAGGATGGCGTTGGAGTGGTGCCAGGCTGTCTCCTCCGCTCAGGCTGGGAGCCCTTGGGACAGTCTCCTTCCTCTGCAAGCTAGCTGAGAGCAACACACAGATCTTCCAGCCACAGATACACTCCCGCACATGCACACGACAGCCAGGGTGGGGACGGGTCAAGTCCAGGAGCCGAGAACTCACACCAGGCCCCCTACATGAACAGCAGGGATGAAGGTGCCCAAGCAACAACCCAACTACTCTACCCAGTACCTGCCCTGTATCTTAACTCAATGTCGGGTTAGTTGCAGACATCATAATCCTTTACTCGCAAATATTCAGGATGTGTCTGAGAAAGATATTCTATACAACCAATATATGTGAAGCTCAGGAATGTTGCGTTGATTTATTATCTCAATTTTTTGATTACTCCAGTAATGTTCATCATGCCCTGCTCCCATCTAGACCAAAACTGGGATTGCCTTTCAAAGTGAAGAGTTCCTGCGACTCTCCATGCATTTGACACGCTAACATTTTGAAGAGTACAGGACACCTGTTAGTGGAACGTTCTCAGTGTGGGTTTGTCTGCCCTTTCTCCTTCAGGATTAGATTTGAGCTATGCATTTTGGGCAGGCAAACAACATAAGTGATGCGTTTTCCTCTCAGTTCCCACCATTTCACTTTGTACTATTAAGGCGATGCTGATTTTGACCATTTTCCAGTGTTAACTCCCATTCCTTCCATTGTAATGAGTATTTCCTATGTGGGAAATATTTGAACATTATGCTAATGACCTGTTTTCTTCACAATGTCCCACATTCATTTCACTTCCCTTGATTCTTGCCTGAATCAACTAATACTGGCACTCTGAAATCAAGAACTGTTGTGGTAGCACGCCGGGCGCCATTCTGCACACTGTGGCAATAGCTTTGGGACTGCAGGGGACAACAGAGAACTGCGCATGTGCTGAGCTCACAAGAGCTTGCTGAGGTCCCACAGGAAAATAATACTGACTGTGACATTGTACCGGTCAAAATAGGTCCGTGTGGCACCCAGACCTAACATCCAACAGGTTCCGACAAGATCAGTGCCACCAACAACCTAACTAGATAGGACAACTGGTGTCTCTGTAAGCCTGGAACCCACTCCAGCCAGAAGAGGGAGAAAGGTTGCAGAGACAACGGCGCAGCTTCAGCACGGTATCACAGGAGGTGGAGAGTGGTGAGCCAAGAGCTGGGGCTATGGTGACCACGGTGGATATCTGACATAAGAACCCAGACCTGGAGCTCTCTGGAGGTTGTGGCACAAGTGGCTGCAAGCAAAAAGTTGTGTGCCAACTGCAATAAGTAAAATTTCATTGTAGACCTATGGGTGACACAGCTTAGAAACCTGCCCCGAGAAGAAGACTCTGCTAACCAGAAGTACAATGAGCAAGAGCAAAAGAAGAGACAAAGGCACAATGAATATTACTGAGCACTCCCCTGCAAAGGAGCAAAACCCTATGCCAACCTCAGAGTTAACTGAGGAAGACATCGAGAAAATGGGGGACACAGAATCCATAAGACTCATTTTGAAGATTCTGGTCAAAAATGAGAAGCTCATGCAAGAGTTCAAAGAATTTAAGGAAGCAGTAAAGGAAATCAAGGCTGGTATATCAGAAACTAAGAGCACAGTAGAGCAAATTACAAGTACAGTGGAGAGTCTCCAAAATAGAATGCAGCAAGCAGAAGAAAAAATATCAGAATTGGCAGATATCTCCTGTCACCAGGGGGAAGCAAACAAAAAGTTGGAAGCAGAGCTGGATCAGGCCAAAAAAAGTATTCAAGAATTGAAAGACACTATTAAGAGGCCAAATATAAGAGTTATGGGAGTCCCAGAAGGCGCAGAAAGAGAAGCTGAGTTTGCAAATGTATTTAATGAAATAATCAAGGAAAATTTCCCTAATCTGGAGAAAGAATTGGGAAACAAGATCCAGGAAGGGCAAAGAACTCCCAACAGGCTATCAAAAGCGATCTTCACCAAGACATATGATTATCAAACTCTCTTCAATTGAACATAAGGAAAAGATCCTTAAATGTGCACGTGAAAAACATCAATTGACATATAAAGGAATGCCAATTAAGCTCACAGGAGATCTCTCACAGGAAACTCTACAGGCAAGAAGAGAATGGAGTGACATATTCCAGATTCTAAAAGAAAAAAATTATCGACCTAGGATATCATACCCAGCAAAGCTTTCTTTCATCTTTGAAAATGAAATAAAACTCTTCCATAGTAAAGAAAAGCTAAAATAATTTGCCTCTACCAAACCTGCCCTACAAATGATACTTCAAGATGTTCTCTTGACAGAGAAGAGGAATAGCACCTACCAAAACCAAAGGCAAACGGGAAGAACATCCCAGTAAAATGACAACAGAAGAATAAATCAATGAACAACCCATTCCTAAAATGACAAGACCAAAGTACCACCTACGTATATTTAACTCTGAATGTAAATGGCTTAAGCTCAATCAAACATCATAGATTAGTAGACTGGATTAAAAAACAAAACCCATCTGTTTATTGTCTGGAGGAGACACACTCCAACAAAGATCAGCGGAAACTCTATCACATGGGTTTTGTTGTTTTCTATTGGTTTCATCTCTTCAAAACACTTTCTTCTGATTAAATCATTCAATGACTCGTAGATCATGCAGTGGCATCATTTTCTTCAAGAAGGTTCTTGATTTTCACTTCTTCAGCTACACGTTAGACATTTAATAGAATGTTTAACTTCTTGGTGTTGTCAATTTCTTTTTTCTCTCGGATGTTGATTTTGTTTTGTGGCTCTTCATTTAAGGGAAGGTATAGTAGTTGTGTAATGGAGACTGTCATATCTAGTAACATGTCATTTAACTTCATGGCAATGTAAATTTCTATTTTTCTTTCTATTGTTGATTTTGTATCATGACTTTTCATTTAAGGGAATGTACAGTAGTTATGTAATGGAGACTAACAACCAGATGTGAGGATGCAGTGTGGTATGCATTTCTGTTTCCAGACAAAGATGGACTTACAGTGAAATTGTTTATATTATATTTTGACAATAGGATTCTGGACTGTCTGCCATTGTCCATGCCCGCAATGATGAACATATGACTGAGTATGAAGAACTATATGTTAATAATGATATAAAGGAACTTGGGGGGAGGGGGAGGGAGTTGGGGAGGGGATAAGGGAATATGGAACTGTATCATAAAATGGTAGCAATAATAAAATGTGGAAAAAAAAGAGAAAATTTAGCCACGGAACCATATTACAGGACCCAACTTTTGCTAATCCTATTATTTTTCTATGTTTTATTTTTCATGTTAACTTATGTAACTTTATATTTCTTATTTGAAAGGCAGAGAGAGAGAGAGAAATAGAGCTATTTCATTCACTGCTTCCCTCCTTACACGCCTACAACAGCCAAGGCTGGGCAGGGCCGAAGCCAGGAGCTCAGAACCCTGTCTGGGTCCCTCACATGGGTGGCAGAGGCCCAGCCCCCTTCTTCCCCTTACGATGTATGTTAGCAGGAAGCTGCGGTGGCAGAGCTGGCCTCACATCCCAGCTCGCCACCACGGTGTGTGCGTGTGGGGCCTTAGTGCCTTGGCCAAACATCACTGCCTGCAGTTTACTTTGTATGTATGTTACAAATAAAACTGAGCTCACCACTCCCTGATTGCCTATTTTTGGCAGGGTCACTGCTCTCGGTGGGATTGTGGGGAGCAAAAGTTTAAGACCCTTTGTTCCAAAGGGACAGGTGAAGTATTAGCAGGTGAACAGATACAGGTCAGACGGTAAGAAGTGCAAGCGCTTTACTGGGGATAGGAAGCCAAGGGACAATAAAAGAAAGAGCCAGTCTTATTACAGGAAATGGAGTGACCTTGGAGACAAGGTGAGATCCCAGCTATGCCTGGGGGATAGGACGCAGCACTCGCTCTTGTCCATGCAGTCTTGGGTTTCAAGGCCTGGAGTGGATGCCTGAAGCCAAACTGATACAGACTGTGTCCCAGCCCCCACCAGTATACACAGTAAGAGATTAACAACTAATAATCAAACAGAACAATTTAAGTCCATAGTAATAAAAGCTATGTGGATAAGATAGCCATCAAAATATCTCCTGCTTCAAGGAGGCACTTTGTGGCTTGGGTTTTGCATATCTGAATATCAGCATCACTACACTCTCTCCTCCTTTGAGGCCATCATCAAGTAAAATGAAGGCTGCTTGTATATAAGCACAGAGGTGCTGATAGTCGAGCTGATAACTGAGAGGCCTTCTAAGTGACTGCGCACACAGGGCACACAGCTGGATCCAGGGATGATTCGTGTCCTAGCTGAGATGGAGCAAGAGAGAGAGTTACGCTACTCAAAATGATGTCAGTGCAAGATGGCCGTTGGGTCCCTGCCGTCCCTTGTGTGAGACCCAGGTGGAACTTCTCTCTCCTGCAGTAAGAATTAAAGTTCTGGACTATTTGATTCACTTCAAATGACAAACTCCCAGAGCTGATTTTTAGATCAGCAGTAAAGATGTCGGAGTTCACTAGGAGAGAACTTGGGATCCATTTCTGGCCCTCGCTGCTAACTCCAGCTTCCTGCTCACAGATACTCTGGGAGTTGACTAATTAGGGTTCCAGCCACCCCACCTGGGACACCCCACCAGGAACACCAGCTTCCTGGACTCAGCCTGGCCCGTCCCTCCAGGCCATGCACCAGAAGATGGACAAGCACTGTCTCTGATCCTCTCCTCCAATAAATGAATACAATGGGGTTTGTTTAGTTAAAAAAAAAAAAAAAGGAAGATAGGAAGGAAAGAAGAGTGGGGGAAGGATGGGAGAGAAAAAAAGGGGAAAAAAGGAAAGAAAAGATATTGCTAAGACTAATAATAGTCACAGATTTGGTTTCTAGAACATTCCACTGAAAAGAACCATCCCCAAGGCAGAAGGGCACTTCTGTGGTATTTAAAACACATCCTTTTGCCCCACCTTTGCAAGCCTAGCAGGTCTCTACCCATGAAGGCCGTGAGAGCTTGAACAGCACTCCGTCATGGCACAAATTCAGTTTACCTCAATGTCACACATACATGTGTATACACACGCCAGCTCCCCAGAGCCTTAAACTAAACTGTCAGGAAGCACATGATTACTGTAGCATCTTCTAAAAGTATCAGCAAAGGGGTAGGAGTCGGGCACCTGTTTAAGCTGCACATGAAGTGTCCAGAAGCCATATGGAGGTGCCTGGTTTGAGTCCTGGCTCCTCTGTTTGTGGTCTAGCTTCCTGCTAATCAGAGCCTGGGAGGCAGCGGTCAGGGCTGATGTAGTTGGGTCCTTGCCAACCATAGGGGAGACCCGGAAGGACTTCTGGGTCCTGGTTCGGGCCTGGTCCAGCTGTGGCTGTTGCAGCTATTTGGAGAGTAAACCAGTGCAAGAAATGTTGCTGTTTGACCACTGCCTTCCAAAGAAAGTGAAAACAAGTTTTTATTTTTAAAAGATTGATTGATTTGGGGCCCGGAGCGGTGGCGCAAGTGGTTAAGGTCCTCACCTTGCACGCCCGGGATCCCATATGGGTGCCGGTTCTATCCCGGCGGCCCCTCTTCCCTTCCAGCTCCCTGCCTGTGGCCCAGGAAAGCAGTGGAGGACGGCCCAAGGCTTTGGGACCCTGCACCCGCGTGGGAGACCAGGAAGAGGCTCCTGGCTTCAGATCGGCATAGCATCGGCCGTTGCGCACACTTGGGGAGTGAACCATGGGACGGAAGATCTTCCTCTCTGTCTCTCCTCTCTGTATATCTGCCTTTCCAATAAAAACATAATAAAAATAAATCTTTAAAAAAAAAGATTGATTGATTTGAAAAACAGAGAGATATGCGGAGAGAGAGAGAGAGATCATCATGCTGTTTCATGCTTTAATTCACACAACAGGCTGAGTCAAGCACTCCATTGGGGTCTCCCGTGTGGGTGGCAGAATGCGGTCTTGGGCACTTCAGTATAGGTTGCAGGCATCCCAAATAGCAGCTTAATCCACTGTGCCACAAACACCCACCTCAAAAATATGAAAGTTTTTTTTTTTTCACAGTTAAATATATATTAGCAAGATCTTTAAATAGACTCACGTAACATTTGGGATTTGCTTCTGAAAAACCCAGACAGCCTGCATATAGACTGGAGGTATGAAGGAAAATAAGACTACGAGTTAATAATAGCTGATGTTGGGTGCATGTCGGTTCACTCTGAGCATTTCTATAGCTTTCTGAAATAAATGAAACACTTTTTATTTTTCAATAAAAATACCATAGAATCAGTTGTAATGATAATCTCAATAATAACTGCTGATGAAATATCAATTTTACTTCAGTGTACCCTTTATTAGGGTGTGCCTTTTAATTTGGAAAATCACCTAGAAAGTTTCTGGAAAGCCCTGTCCCTCCCGCCCACACTGCCCCATCCCAGCATCATGCACTGTGCAGGTGCTTGAGAGATTGGAAGTGACATGAAGGAAAGAAAACCCATATGCCACAGCACATGGCGGATCACACAGATCTCTTTCAATGCCAAACAAACAAACAAAAAAATACCTAAAATCTTGTTTTTTTTGCCACCAGGGAATCTTTACAGAAATCAGATCCTTACCATTCTCCTCAACTTTCCTATTGGGATTTGGAACCCCAGCCATAATGAGCAGAGCGGCCGGATGACGAATGGCAACAAGGAGACAGACGCAGGAAAGGTACGTGAAGAAATGTGCATGCAGATTGTCCATAATACGTGTGCACAGGGAGGAAGGATGCGTCCAACCTTCTCCGATGGAAATACTTTTTGATTCAAGTAACAGATGCTTAGTGCATTCCTACTGTGTGCACACGACTGGCGGTTAGGATACACACAAGGCTCTTCAGTCGGGTCGTATTCCAAGCGGTTGAAGTGACAGTATGCACAACCACAACACAGAAAATCTCTTTGCTACTTGGCGAATGAATGCTGTACAAGGAGGAGAGGGGTCGCCATGGGCTCTGGTGTTTGAACTGACGCTGTAAAAAAATTCCACCAGTTCTGCAAACTGTGGAGTGGAAAATAGAGGAGCGGCAGCAACTCCAGGCAAGCACTGGCATGGAGCGCAGGGTCAGACAGAAGCTGGGCAAGCTGGTGAGAACAGCCAGTTCGCTCACTCACTGAATCAGATTTTTACACGCTGCACAAAGACTTCAATTAATAAAGTGCAGAAGAATCTCTGCCGCAACGGGGAAGCTTGTACATCGGCGTAACGGTGACGTTGATGGAGCGCCATTCTTCCCCCAGACCCTTCAAATAATGAGGATCTGGGAGGAAAATAGCGCCAACAAAGCATTACTATTCGTAATCGTGAAAGGTATCCTAAGAAAAACTGTTTAGCAAAAGAGACAGAACCCCACAGGAAATCAGACAAAAGATACAGTAGAAGCCGAAAAACATTCCAAGATCTTCTCTCAAAAGGCCTCGGTCCGTGCTGGGGATGCTCCCAGGCAGTGGGTTCAGGTCCTGCCTCCACCCTTACTTCTTTTGGCTTGATGCTAATGCTTCTCGCAGGAGGCAGCAGGTGGTTCCCCAAGCACTTGGGACCCTGGCATCCATAGGGAGCTGGGGGGACCTGATTCAGATCCTGGCTCCTGGCTTCCTCCTGGCTGAGCCCCAGATGTTGCAGGCGTTTGAAGAGTAGGTGAGCAGACAGCAGATCCCTGCTGTGTCTGTCTCTCTCTGCTTTTCAAATAAACAAGTAAGAATGTTCTGAACATCCTGTATCAAGGCAATACGAATTAGGAGAGCAACGGATAATGATTTGCCCACGAGTGCACAAAAAATAAAGAGTTGATGAGAATCTGGGAAAACTGCAAGCCTCATAAAGTTAGTGACAATGTAACTCTGTGTGGACTTTGTAAAATACCTAGATCTGTACAGAGGGCAATCTGAAGGCTCTGCCACACACAGGTATTGGCACCACAGCAAGGCTGATCTTGGGGGCCCACATTCCCTATCTGGGGGCCTTGGGTTCAAGCCCCACCTCCGCTTCTGATCCCGACTCCAGGGAAGTGTACTCTGGCAGGCAACAGGCCTGGCTCACGGGGTTCCATCCCTGCCCCCCACTCTGGGGATCCGGATACAGTCCTGAGCGCCTGGCTTTGGCCTGGCCCAGGCCCAGCTCTTGCAGCTATCTGGGGCATGGACCATCAGATGGGAGACTGCTCCGTCTCTATCTTTCTCTGTTGCTCTACCTTTCCAATAAATAAATAAATATTTAAGGTTGCTGTTGAAACATAAAAATGTTATAGATCTTAATATGTGTACTCTAAGGGACATATTAGAAACTTTCTTGGCAATATTGTTTGTAAAAGTAACATTGGCCACCATCTAACTATCTAGTGACCAATAAGATAACACTCTAGTGAATAATTCAGTGAATTATAGCATATCTACAACAAGGAACACTACCCAGCAAATTAAAAAAAAATTTTTTTTAAGATTTATTTATTGGGCCTGGCTCAGTAGCCTAGTTGCTGGAGTCCTCGCCTTGAACTCACCGGGATCCCATATGGGCACTGGAGCCCTGCTTCCCATTCAGCTCCCTGTTTGTGGACGGGGAAAGCAGTCAAGGATGGCCCGATGCCTTGGGACCCTGCACCCATGTGGGAGACCCGAAAGAAGCTCCTGGCTCCTGGCTTTGGATAGGCTGTATGTCTAGCTTTATATCTGACTTTGCAATTAAAAAGGCTAAATTTTTTTTTAAAAGATTTTATTATTTTTATTATTTTTTCATTGGAAAGGTGGATATACAGAGAGGAGAGACAGAGAGGAAGATCTTCCGTCCCATGATTCACTCCCCAAGTGAGCGCAACGGGCCGATGCTATGCCGATCCGAAGCCAGGAGCCTCTTCCGGGTCTCCCACGCGGGTGCAGGTTCCCAAAGCTTTGGGCTGTCCTCGACTGCTTTCCCAGGCCACAGGCAGGGAGCTGGAAGGGAAGCGGGGCTGCCGGGATTAGAACCGGCACCCATATGGGATCCCGGGCGTGCAAGGCGAGGACCTTTAACCACTTGCGCCACCGCTCCGGGCCCGGCTAAATTTTTTTTTTTAAAAGAAATTATTTTTTTATTGGAAAGGCAGATATACAGAGAGGAGGAGAGATAGAAAGGAACATCTTCTGTCCGATGACTCACTCCCCTAGAGACTGCAATGGCTGGAACTAAGCCAATCCAAAGCTAAGAGCCAGGCGCTTCTGTCGGGTCTCCCACACGGGTACAGGGTCCCAAAGCTTTGGGCCATCCTCGACTGCTTTCCCAGGTCACAAGCAGGGAGCTGGATGGGAAGTGGAGCTACCGGGAGTAGAACTGGCACCCATACGGAATCCTGATAAGGACTTTAGCTGCTAGGCTACTGTGCTGGGCCCAGCTTAGCAATTTTAACAGAATGAGGCAGTTATTTCTCTGTTGGTACGAAAAAAAGTGTCTAAAGGCAGAAGAATGTTGCCAGGGAAGCATGTTTCCTGGTGTCATTCACGCTAATAATGTATTTGAGCAATGCATTGTCTAGAGTTGCTACCCATCATGGTTCATACTGTGCCCCTGGGAACAGGGCGAGCGAGGGGATGGATGGCAGGAAGGGCAGACGTTGCTCCCTCTGTCCCAGTAGTGATGGTGAGAGCAGTGTTGTCACTCTCAAGCCTTGGCCGAGTGAAGCGTGAAGTAGCCCCACTTCACAGCTTTGCCACAGCAGCTGGGACTTTTCAGAGTTTACTGTCCTTAAAAGAAATTTACCACTCATCTGTTCTGATGGAATCCTCCTGATTTTATAATAAAAATCCAAGCCTATAAGGAACAGTGGCGACGAATACTGAAGATTTAAAGGGAACCAAAAAACCTTTACAAAAAAAAAAAGGTGTGTACTATATTCTGAAATATAAAGGATGCTACCTTGAACTCCTGCGTTTGGACTCGGGTCCACTGTAGAAGCCTCAGGCTTCCAGGATGGCCACACAGAAAGTAAGGGTTAATTAATTCAAGATAAGATTGCATTTCTAGAGGAAATTCATTCATAGAAAAACAAGCTTGCCACATTTTTCAAAGGAATTGATTACGACGTTAGCTTCTGAGGGTCAGGGCTAATGCATGATAATTACTACAGCACAATACTCAGCAGCCCTCACGTTAGTGTGATACTAGCACAAGGGGAGGAGAGTCAGTATGGTTTCCAGGTACAATTCTAATGATCCCTTACTCCATCCCTTGCTTCCTCATTTCTGGCTTTTAACATTGAAAAATCATAGAAACACACAAGGATGGAGTCTTGTTTCTTACTATGTTCCATCTACATTACAGGATACAATGTTACCGGCAGGCAATAGTCCCTGAAAATAAACCGGCAGCGTTATAAACCTCACGTGTGCTCTGTCATTTTTTACAAAGCCAGTGTAGGGATTCCATTTTCCTGCTCAATCCTGACTCTGTCCCACCCATTACAAGTGTTGATTAAATATGGTCACCCCCCCACACACACACACACACATCATCCTGTTTTTGTTTATTTGGTGAAGTGGTTCAAAGTGCTGAAGTGCACTCTGTGATCACTGCAGGTACTGTGTTCATTAATCAGGAATTCTGCCAAGCAAGGGGGGACAAATGCAAGCCAGTGTCACCTCCCTCTGCTAGCAGAAGGGCCATGCTGGCTTTAACTGTGTGCGTCCTGCACGATTCAATGACGCTTAAGGTGAAGTTCAGCATGATTGAGAAGACCAGTTCCTTCTTCGGAACTCAGGATTGCAAAGAAACAGGGTAGAGAGCCTCTTTTATGGCAGCTTGGTAAATCTCTTAAAGAAAAGGGAGAGGTTTATGACAGTCCTGGTGATAAAGCTTTAACTACAACTGTGGGGTTAACTCTGTCTCCGCCACTCAAGTTACCTTCCACCTATATTTATGGGCTTCTTTGCATAATATAAGAAATTTGCAGGAAGTACCTGCAAGATAAGGTTACACAGAGAAGTTATTTAAGTTTAAAAATAACCCATAGTTCATTCTGGGAAACAAGTTGATAGGCAATTTTGTAACCCAAATGAGTACGTCATTCATGTTAAGATTTTTCTTATCCCAAAGGTAACATCAGGCAATTAATCATTGTCTAAGTGTGCAGCTTCGTAAGCTAACCAAAAGAGTGCTGTATCGGGGATCGATTAGCTGAAAATCCAGTAAGTCCCATTCTCAAAGTGAAGCCGAACATGCCACGATGATGGAGCCAGCTGCAACAGGTGTGTTATCTGTCCTTGTGGCGATGCCCCACTCGCTAAAGTTTTCCTTCCTCGGTGACATTCAACCATGAGACACACTTCACACATTTCCAATGACAAAATGCTGCCTGATCAACAAACCCTGCATTCTCTACAAAGAAGTGACCTTTCATTGTTACTGTGTAATTGACTACTATTTTTCCATACTAACCTGCACTTAGCAGTAAGGAAATACACGAGTTACACTCAGTACCCTAAAACACTAAAACATGTCAGAAGCTGGCCATATCCCTTCATAGCATTATGGCAGTTGACAACGTACAATGGCCGTGACACATCACATTATGCTCACCTGTTGTTTCGGTTCTCGCTGTGTGCAATAAAACCTTTGCCATAGGTTTGATATGCATCGAAAATCCAAGGATACTCCTGTGAAGTTGGGAGAAAAGAAGAAACACAAGCTAAGATGGTGGCGACACAAGTGTTGAAAGATAATGTATGTGGGAGAGACACTGCTCCATTTTAATGAAAGCAAATTACCCTAAAATCTTTGTTGTGGAAAATTAAAACTAATGACATGTTCCTGTTGGAAGGCAAAATTGCTTGGAACCTAATTTCCCAGTGTGAGAGGCAGTTTATTTTCGACATAAATAAAATAACTTGTCCATTTAATAATTTGCTTTTCTCCATTACATGAAAAGCAAAAACAAAACCCATTTTCAGCAGCCACCTTTCGCTTCCGTTGCTTGTCAAGGACAAGCCGAGCGAGTTCTAGTATTATCCCTGTGATCATTTTAACAGATGAAATTATTTCTAAAAAAGCATCCAGACACCTGAAGGTTCTATCTTTTAAATAAGTCTAAACAAAATGTGTCCACCTTAGGAGATTTGAAATGTCCCGTTACCTGCTTTTCCTTGACCTTGTAAGAGGTTTTCAGTCACAACAAAATTAACCCAAGTGGGGACAAGCCTTGAGTGGGATCCGGGCTCCCGTCACACTCCATTGTGCGGGAAGGCGTCAGGATTAGGAGGGAACAAAGCAGGTGCTCTCTTCAGCACTGGGTAAACACGGTGATTGTCCTTCCTCCCTTCTGCTAGGAATGAATGCAATGCTGCAAAGCTAATTGCTCCCATAATTAGGTAAGAAACAAACAAACAAACAAAAAAAAAAAAAACGAAAAAAACCCTCAAAGACGGTCAGTTCTCTCATGTACAGGTGTGCCTAATTGTCTTCATAGCTTTCAAATGATAAGTCTTAATGTTAGTTCTGTGCTACAACCAGACAGGCAGAAAGAAATAATAAGGCTGGTTGGTAGCAGGTGGAAGTGTCACGGTGCCATGCAGCATTCTGCCAGGAGAGTAGCAAACCCCATCCGGGCACTGGGACACCCTGCACAGCAGAAGGTACGTGTTGCCGAAGGGAGGGTTCCCTTTTCTCGAACAGGCCTTGCTCTGCACCCCGGCTTTGCCACATGCTATTTCATAAACCATGCAACCTGCAAACCACCTCCACTGAAGATTTCAATAGGCTGTTGAGAAATCCTTCCTCCTATCTCCCTAATTGACCCTATCTGCTCTACAGCCGGGCCCCACTTCCTCAGGTCTTCAGTGACTTCTCTACCATAGCATGCATTTTCTCACAACAATAGCAAAAAGAGTGCAACCTTGGACCACAGAATTAAAACAGAAGACTTTCAAAAAGAATAGCCCCTCACTCCATGCCCTGCCCCTAAAACTCTAATTGGACTAAATGTTGGTGTAAATGTAAAAGCCAGGCTGGGGGTGGGGGGGGCTCTTGGAGTGCTAAAGTTATGGATCCCCTTGTGCTGCTCCTTGGGAATGTGAAGTCTGGGGGGGAAACGAGGTGTGTGAGCTGTCAGCTCAATTATGCTTAACAGTCCAGGAAGCACATCTCACTTCAAGCTTTACATTTTGTTCTGTGCTTGACAGAATTCAACATTTTAAAGATTTAACTTTTGTTCCTAAAGGGAGATAACTTTCCTGACCAATGTGAGCGTTGATGGAAAACTCTAATAATTACAGCGCTTTGCTGTTTGGCCGAAAATAATCTTTCTTCTATAAGTAGATCTTAAAGGGGGAACTAGAAAAGACCTTCCATAAAATGCTGTCACAAATTCCCTCCAGAAGGCTTGCCTGTAATTAAAGGGCATTTACAGATCTGATATTCCCTAAAAGAAGCATTAACATTACAAAGACCAATTATTCACAGTCAAACAAAGGAGATGAAGATTCTCTGATCAAAGCAGTGATCTCTTTTACAATTGTTATTTTTGAAGTATCTTCAAACAGAACAGACACACATCGGCTATGTAAACAGGTATAGCTGAGGGCTAATTTGCTGTTTCCAGGATCAGATGCGCTTCCCACAGGGCTCAAACCTCTGCTGGGTCTCCCATTCTCCAAACCCCAAACTGCTGATGCTCAAGAATCATCTTTTTTTTTTTTGGGGGGGAAGAATTCCAAAATTAGATTTTAGTATTAAAACTGTTGTAATGTAAAGGCAAGCTTGTATTTTTTAATGTGGCCTTGCCCAGGGTAAAAAAATAAATAAATAAAAGCTTGATTGTAAAAAATGTTACCAATTTTTTGGAAATGATCAAAGGCAGGATACTAAAAAAAAAAAAAAGAAGAGTTCAGTAAGAAAATGTTGAATTCGGAAACATCAGTTAGAGCAAAACTCCGGAACAAGCTTGTCCTTCTGCAAAGATAAAGTAGCATTGCACCTGTGATTCAGGTGATTGCGAAGGACAAATGACCCTTTAGGACAGGAGCGAGGGCTTTAGTAACTTCCGAAGCACCAGCTAAACATGAGTGTGTGAATTTCATTAAAATTATCTGCTTTTAAATGTCTGTGTGTCTCTGGATAAACATCCTAGGAGTGCCAAAGAGTGGAAACAAAGACCCACACCTGACACCTTATGCCAAATATAATGACCTCTATTTCCAGCAAAGTTTAGCAAGCTTCTTTCTACGTGGCCTGTCGGAGCCCTTTAAACCCACAATCTCAGTAGTATGTCATGAATGCCAAGCATCTTTCAGTAGAACTGGTTTATCCTGCGGCTCCTGGAAGGCCGTGTAGTGTTAGGGTTGGGGTTAGGGTTATAGCGCCCTGAGAGCCCTGTGGGAATTGCAGCCTTCTGGTTGGGCAGGGAGTACTTGGTTCTTCAAGTAAATCTATTCCTTTCTTTACCATTTGCAGCAAATGAACAGCTATCGGATAGAAGCAGAGTATCCTACAACAAAGCATAGGAACTTGCAAAGATCTGCCACTTAGAGCCTAAATGGTAGCTCTACCGTTCTGAGCTGGAGTAACTTAGATAGGGTTTTTTCCAGCCTCAGTGTTCCCACCTATAAAATGAATCTACGAAATGCATACAGCAACAATTGCATAGATTGTGGCAAAAATTAAATCAATGCAGTTAACACGGTGATTTTAATAAAGGTTGATTTTTTTTCCCCCTCCATTTTTGATTAAGAAAACATGGTTGAAAGAATGACCCTCCCCTAGGTCACACAGCAACTCAGTGACATTGTTCCAAAGCAACCAGAATTCGGGAAGCTACTTGCTATTGTTTTAATCCAATCCTATGAAGACTCTAGCGCAGATTACTCAAGAGATGATTTGTTACAGGAAAAGCAATCACTGGGAAACAGTATTATTCCACTATGAATAAACTGAGCTAAAGCACGATCACTTTACCTAGCTGGTGCTACCTGATTGGTAGCCGGTGGAGATCCCAGATGCAAGAGAGATAACTTTAGCTATTGTGCTGATAAGATGGTTATAGGAGGATTATCCCATATGCCGCAAGGTGTATTTGTAGTTATTTAGGAGAATCCAAAACTTTATGTACAGAGTGATTGATTTTAAAAACATTTATTAATTTGAAGGGCAGAGTTGCAGAGAGACACAGGGGGAGAGAGAATGAGAGAGAGAGAGAGAGACTTTCTATTGGCTGGTTCACTCTACAAATGGACAAGATGGCGGGGGCTGGGTGAGGCTGAAGCCAGCAGCCTGGTGCTTTACCTGGCCTTCCACGCGGGCAGCAGGGACCTGAGCGCTCGGCCCGTGGTCTGCTGCTTCTCCAGGCACATTTTCAGGTAGCTGCGTCAGAAGTGGAGCAGCCGGGGGTGGGGTGGGGTGGGTTTGAGTGGGTACTCATGTGGGATACCAGTAAGCTACGAGATGGCTTTACCTACTAGGCCACAATTCTGGCCCAGATTTTCTTTTTTAAAACAACTTAAATGTATTTATTTTCATGTGCTTTCAAAGTAGAAGGACTTACTCAGTATTTATATCAGGGTCTCCGACCATATTCTCTCTTGATTAACATTTTGATCAAGGATTTGGAGGAAGCCATAGGAGGCCTGCAAAATCCAGATTGGGAGGAAAAGCTCTGTTGGATGGCAAAAATGACAAATCGCAAAGGTTCTAGCGGCTAAAATGATGAGCAAAACCCACAAACGCTTAAAGTAGAGAACTATGGCTTTTTACTTACATTCTGGAAAATCAATTGGAGATTGAATTCCAGCTCCTTCACTTAGATAAGCCCAGTGATTTAACTGTCTCAGCCTATTTCATCATCTTAACAATGTAGGCCATGATTACATCATTTAATTGGGAGAATTGCATAATACGAAAGGTCCAGGGTAGGGAGCGCCCGATGCTGTGATTGGTCAGAACAACAAGGCCTGCTTCTACTAGGACTAATAGAACAACCATAGCATGCAGGAAAGTAACCAAAAAGTTATGCAGATAAGAGCTGAAGGCATTTCAGTTCACCCTAAGTTCAGCATAGAGTGATAAGGCTGCCAATTGTTTACGTCAGTGCAGTTGGGGCACCCCATTTTCAGAAACACATGGGCAAACCGGATGTGTTTATGTGAGCGTGGCCAGGTGGCGTGGGAAAAGTCAGTGACTTTGTGCCATGCACACAGAAAATTCTTTCTGCCTATGTCACTGCTTTCTTCCAGTCTGTAACACATTAGGTAGAGATAATGACTCTGGCTTTAAAGATGAAAACCAGCTCTCAGGTTCAGCATTCACACACCTACAAAAAGGCAGTGCTGGCATATGAAAATACAGAAAAGGGAAATACTGTGATTCATCCTAGTCATTCATTCATGAACTGTCTCTTCAATCTGACATCCGAGGGGCAAATTAATGGATATCGGATTGATAGTTCAAGTCCCACAGTCTGCAAAGCAACTGGCACTCACTGCAAGAGAAAAAGAGATAAGGAACTACTCTACATCAAAGCAGAGCTAGGCAACCGAATGCAATGATCCACTGTGGGTTTTCTCTGCCGCAGAGGGTCTTACTAGGACAATTGGCGAAATCAGTAACATCTTCAGATTAGATAGTGGCATTGTGTTGATGTTAATTTCCTGATTGGGATCTTCCTTCTGCCCTTATGTTAAGAGAATGTCTTCACTCTTAGAAAAGGCTCATGAAAACATTTATCAGCAAAAGGAATCAAAATCTACAAAATACTCAGAAGTTAAAAAAAAAAATGGACGGAGAACTGGGAAAAGGATAGGCAATGAGCTAAATGCTAACATTTGAGGAACCAGGGAAAGGGTGAGAACTTGCATTATTTTTGCAACTCTTCCATAACAATGAGTTTATGTCAAGTAAAAAGTTGGAAAAAAAGAGAAAAACATGCTGGGCAAAGGAGAAAAAAAACCCCGAAAATGGAAGTGGAGCTAGCCTGCAGAGGGGTGGGGGTGCGGGGGGGATTGGGGATTTGCAGCCAGAGACCTCAGGACTTGCAAAGGCTCCGAGGAAGATCTGAAATTCATTCATGAAAATGATTGAGTAAGCTTGTGGATTCTTCCCCATTCAGGAAAACAGTCATTATTTGCAACAGTAATAAAGAGTCAGCCATGAAGAACAGTGGTGCCATCTCTTGGAGCACCCCGACATCTTTCTTTCCAAAACCAGTGAAGGACTTTTTGGTCAAAGAAAGTTAGTTTTTACTGACTGCTGGGAGGGACAAGCTTTGTATGTTTAAACAGAGACCAGAAAGAGGAGAAGCAAAACAGAGCTGGAGAGATCTCATTGAAGATCAAATGGTGTTTACTGTTGTGACTTGTGAAAGACAAACAAACAGGCTCTATCTTCCCAGTCTGGTCCGACCACACCTGGGAGGAAGACAGAGTAATGGCAAGGATCTTACATATCTCCCCACCTCTCTTTTTTTCTGCCTCTAATATTTATTCATTTTGGGGCCCTCTATGTTGGCTCAGCGGCTAAATCCTCACCCAGATCGCACACAGGCACCAGTTGGTGTCCGAACTGCTCCACTTTCCATCCAGCTCTCTGCTTGTGGCCTGGGAAAGTAGTGGAGGAATAGCGGAGGACGGCCCAAAGCCTTGGGCCCTTGTACCCCTGGGAGACCTAAAAGAAGCTCCTGACTCCTTAATTCAAATTGGCTCATCTCTTGCCACTGGGAGAGTAAGCCTGTGGACCAAAGATCTTTCTCTTTGTCTTTCTTTATCTATGTAAATCTGCCTTTCCAAAGCAGGAAGTTTCCTCTGAGTTTCCCATGCCTGTGCAAGATCCAGTGCTTTGGGCCATCTTCCTTTGCTTTTCCAGGCCATAGCAGAGAGCTGGAGGGGAAGCAGAGCAGTCAGGACACAAACTGATGTCCATTTGGGATGATGGTGTTTGCAACAGATGATTAACCATTTAAGCCATTGCGCTGCACCCACACCCACACCACTCTAACACACACTTCTAGGACAGCATTTACAGATAAAACAGCAGACAAAAGCTTACAAACTTGAGACTCCAAGGTGGAGTAGGAATCCTGGGGAGGATTTTTTTTTTTAAATATTTATTTATTTGTATCGGAAAGTGAGATTTACAGAGTGAAGGAGAGACAGAGAGAAAGATCTTCCATCTGCTGATTCACTGCCCAAGAAGCTGCAATGGTTAGTACTGAGCTGATATGAAGCTAGGAGCCAGGAGCTTCTTCCAGTCTCCATGCAGGTGCAGGATCCCAAGGCTTCGGGCCATCCTGCTTTCCCAGGCCACAAGCAGGGAGCTGAAAGGGAAGTGGAGTAGCCAGCATATGAACCAGCATCCAGATGGGAGCCCAGGCGTGCAAGGCAAGGACTTTAGCCATTAGGCTACCTCTCTGGTCCCAGGAGAATGGTTTTAATGCCATGCTTGCATCAGGAAACAAATTGCGAAGGGTAGGTAAGAGTGAGGCAGCTCTCTGCACTTGCCCATCCTTTGTTTCTTCTGTGTGTCCTAGGCCCTCCTTCTGTTTCTCACTCCGTGCTCCTCCTCCCAGTCCCTGGGGCGGGAAGGTGGCCAGGCATGGTCTGTCTCTGAGCCAGCCCCCTGCTGATGCGCCTGGGAGAGTAGGGCAAGATGGCTCAGGTGCTGGAGTTCCTGGACTCGCGGGTGGGACACCTTGATGGAATAGCTGACCCAGTGCTGACCCCTGCAGCCTTCTGAGTGCTAAACCCAGGGTGGAAGATTTCCCTCCTGTCCCTCCCTCACTCTGCCTTTCAAAAAAAATAAAAAATTTTTTTAAAGTAGGTTATGGGCATGGCGTGATAGCTTGATTGGCTAATCCTTTCCCTTCAAGAGCTGGCATCCCGTATGGGTGCCAGCTCATATCCCAGTTGCTCTAATTCCCATCCAGCTCCCTGCTTGTGGCCTGGGAAAGCAGTCAAGATGGCCCAAAGCCTTGGGGCCCTGTGTGGAAGACCTGGAAGAAGCTCCTGGCTCCTGGCTTTGGATTCACTCAGCCTGGGCTGTTGTGGCCACTTGGGGAGTGAATCAGCTGATGGAAAATCTTTCTGCCTCTCCTCTCTGTAAATTTGCCTTTCCAATAATAAATTAATTAATTTTTAAAAATGGAGTTATAAGGCTGGCACCATGGCATAATATGTTAGGCCTCCACCTTTGATGCCAGCATTCTATATGGCCTTAGGTTCAAGTCCTAGCTGCTCTGCTTCCTGTCCTCCCCCCTGCATAATGGATTTATTTTATTTTTGATGATATTTACATTGTTGAGAAGGATGCATTCCCATGTGAACCACCAATTAAAATGCGAAGGTTCCAGGAATGGGGGAAAGTGGATGAGACAATTACCTCCAATCTTTTTATTCTTCCTGCTCTGAAGGAAGAGGAAAGAGAGAGGAGGAGAGGGGCAGCAGCCCAACCGTGTCAGTACTCAGGGATGGGGGATGGCCATTCGTTGTCATCCCAGGGTCCCCAATATGGAGCAAGGGTGAAGTACCCATTCCAAGGGTACTGCTTAAGTGGTTTTAATAGTTCTGAGATGCTGTTGGTTTTTTTTGCTACAAGGTTGAGGAAAGCCCTCCAAAGTCCAGTGGTTGACATCATCCTTCAAGTCTTGACTCACCCAGATACCTGCTGTAGAAGCTCAGAGGGGAGTGTTACCCGTTTTGGGCTGCCCTCCATGGAATTAGACATCCTTGGCAGGCCTCAGTGACCTGTCAGGTCCCCCATGAGCATTTGTATATGCCATCCACTGCACGGGCTCCAGCAACTGAAGAGACTCAGTTCTGACACATGCACTACATGGTCTACCCACAGAGACTCTGGTTTTCCCCGTGTTGGAGTGTTGAGTCCAGCAGTCCAGTTGGGGGTAAGGAGGAGTCTCCTCAAAGAAACCTATCTGAGGTGACCCCAGACCTGGCTCCTGCGTGTGCCAGCGTAGGGTCTGGCTTAGTCCATCATCCCATCAACCTACACACACACACTGGTGGTTGCAGCTGCCTGGTCAGTTCTGTCCCCAGCCCCATTTCATACACAAAGCATGGATTCTGTGGTCCAGTCCAACCCTGTCCACCACACCCTCAGCCCTCATGTACGCCAGCAGAAACTGCAGCCTTGTCGGAGCAACCCCTAAAATCCCCTACTGGGCCCACCTTCAGTCCTGGTTCCTGCACATGCTGGTATGTGTAGCAGACTGGTCCCTCTGTCCTGCGACCCGTTCAGCTCTTGTTAAATGGGTGCTGCAGTCTATCTCAGTCCAACTGACACCACTACCCAGCCCACACTTCTGCAGGTGTGTGCCACCACTTGTCCACTGGCTGCTCTACTTGCAATCCAGCTTCCTGCTTATGTGCCTGGGAAAGCAGAGAGAGATTCCCCATGTCCTTGGGATCCCGTACCAAGTGGGAGACATGGATGACGTGTTTGTACCAGCCTAGGACCAGGCCAGTTCTGGCAGTTGAAGCCATTTGGGAAGTGATCAGAGGATGGAAGACCTCTCTCTGTCTCTCCTCTCTCTCTATAAATTTGCCTTTCAAGTAAAAATAAATAAATCTTAAAAAAGAAAAAACCAGTTCATTGTCCCATCTGCGTGAGAATTTTGCAACATGTACATAAAGAAGTTGTAACTAAGGATCCCCTATGGAGAAACATTTTCTCCATACAAGTTCCTGCTTGTCCACTGGTTCACTGGGTTAGCAATGATGTATTGCATACTCATTGTTCTGGTGTGAGGGGAACAGGAGTGGATGTACCAGACACGTTCTTTGCATCTTGTTGTAGGATCCTAGGGACACAGAATTAGCATTAGGTAAACATCTTCATCACTTGTTCTGGGTCTAGGATCACAGTTTTGTTTTAGCTCCTGGTGAAAGCAGTTTGCATATCTATGTACACAGATGAGTACAAGTGTTTGAATATACTATGCATATACATATAGATATGTTTACAGAGAGTGCTAGAAGTAAAACAATTCAAATGAGGTAACATTTCATAGGTAAGCAGTACATTCCTGGAACTGTGCTTGTAGCTGGTAATGATGAATATACAGTCATATTAGTAGCAATAAACCAAGATGACCAGACCAGAAAGAAGTGAAGGAACTAAAGTAAAAATGGCAGAAGACTATGTTTTTTTTTTTTTTAATTGGAACGTCAGATACACAAAGAGGAGTAGAGACAGAGAGGAAAATATTCCATCCATTGATTTACTCCCCAAGAGGCCTCAGTGGCTAGAGCTGTGCCAATCTGAAGCCAGGAGCCAGGAACTTCTTCCAGGTCTCCCACATGAGTGCAGGGTCCCAAGGCTTTGGGTCTTCCTCCACTGCTTTCCCAGGCCACAAGCAGGGAGCTGGAAGGGATGTGGAGCAGCCGGGATACAATCTGGAGCCCTTATGGGATCCTGGCATACGCCGGGTAAGACTTTAGCCACTGGGCTAATTGCACTGGGCCTGAAGTACATTCTTTTTTAAGAACGATCACAATGAGAAAATCCCACCAATGGAATGAATAGAATATTGATGTTATTGTATGTAATACTTTTCATTATTTTACATTAATGCTTTTTCTAGTGTTTATTGCTGACGCCATGTGATGTCAACTTAAAACGCTGACAAACACATTGCTTCAAGTTTATATTCAGAAATGTTGGTTTTGAAAAATGAAAAGTATAACTGAAGACTCTTTAAAAATACATGGGCGCAAACAAATGGGAAAGGATGATAATCTATAGTTTTAATGATGTGTTTGTAAACTGTGTATGATTGAAACATCTTTTCATTTCATTTTCATGTGTAGCCCTTCCTACTAAAACTATGGCATCTGACTTTCCTTCTATGGTGACTTTCACCAAATGAAAAATTAAGATCTTGGATGCAATGTAAATTTCAAACATGCTATTTCAAATGTCTAAGAAAATATTGGGGAGAAGATTGAAGATACAAAAGAATGATCACATTCTTTTAAAATTATGTGGATCAGCTACATTGATTCTGTTTTTATGTTCAGATGAGTAAAGAAATAACTGAAAAAAAAAAGAAAAAGTACATGGGCAACAAGAAGGAATATACTGAATTAAAAAAAAATAAAATAATGTATTCTGTAAGGTAAAAAAACCCACCAAATCACACCGTGATAATAACCCTGTGAACAAGCGGAGTGTGATCCGTGTAGCTGGGAAGAGACCAGAGGGAACTGAGGCATGTAAGAATTGCAGTGTGTGGTGGGAGCGGGTCGCTGGAAAGCTCCTCTCCTGGCTTGGAGCAGGGAGCTCCAAAGGCCCCTGCCAGCAAGGCCCCTGCCAGCAAGGCCCCAGGCTCGCGGGCCAGCAAGGCCCCTGCCAGCAAGGCCCCTGCCAGCAAGGCCCCAGGCTCGCGGGCCAGCAAGGCCCCTGCCAGCAAGGCCCCTGCCAGCAAGGCCCCAGGCTCGCGGGCCAGCACTGGACCTAATCCAGCAGAGGAAATGTGCCCCGTCTGACACGATGTAGCAGTGACGGGCCCGGCCACGCCAGTTCATCCGAAACCTGTAAAATCAGTCCCGAGGACAGCGCACATCCTAGTATTGTGTGCGGTGGTTTTAAAAGCTTGTTTTTGACCATGAACTACAATAAGAAATACATTTTCTTTACAGACTGGTGTTCTTGGCATTAAGTGTGCAGAGTGCAAGCCTGAGATGGGTGGGGTGGGTAGGAGGAGGGGAGGAAGCTCCTGGCTTTGGATCTGCTCAGCGTGGGTCACGTGGCCACTGGGGGAGGCTCTTCCTCTCTGTTTCCACTTCTCTCTGTTATTCTGCCCTTCCAATAAAAATAAATAAATCTTAAAAAAAGTAAAAATCAGTCAGCTCATATGGATAGCTTTCTACACTTATAGCCAAGATTTCTAACCTGGTCCTTGTTTCTATCGCTCTGGAACCGTGGTCTTTCTACCTTCTACTCTTAGTGGTGGATTAGATCTGTGACTGTGGAGAAGACTGAAATGATGCCTTTGCAAAAATGTAAGGAAAAAAGGAAAGCAAGGGAGGGGAGTTGGGGGAGAGAGGAGGGATTTTCTTACAACCGTAACTTTTTAAAAAGAAAAAAGATTCATTTTTCTTGGAAAGTCAGATTCATGGAGAGAAGGAGAGACAGAAAAAGAGCTTCCATCTGCTACTTCACTCCCCAAGTGGTTGCAACAGCCAAATCGAGCTGATCCAAAGCCAGGAGTCAGGTGCTTCTTCCAAGTCTCCCATGTGGTGAGGACTTTAGCCACTAGGCTACTGCCCCTGACCCCCTTAGAGTCGTTATCTTTAGGGTCTGGCACAATGACTTAATTGGCTAATCCTCCTCCTTCCTTTCCTTCAAGAGCTGTGATCCTGTACAGGCACCAGTTTGTATGGTGGTTGCTCCACTTCCCATCCAGCTCACTGCTTGTGGCCTGCGAAAGCAGCAGAGGATGGTTCAAAGCCTTGGACCTTGTACCTGCATGAGAAGCCTAGAAGAGGCTCCTGGCTCCTGGCTTCCAGCCAGTGTGGCCATTTGGGGAGTGAACCAGTGGACAGGAGATATTTCTGCCTCTTCTTCTCTATAAATCTGCCTTTCCAATAAGAATAAACAAGTCTTTAAAACAATGTATCTACACAGTACTTGAAACCAATTGTCCTTATTATAAAAAAATTTAAAAAAAATTCTATCTTGCATTCTAAGTATGAAGAAATTGAATAATGATTTTTAACTTCTTAGGTGTTTACAACTGACCAAAAGTTTTGAGTGGAGAATTTAAACAGAAACCCATGACAAGCTGAGGCAGCTTCTGGGACGTGAAGGCTATGTGCAATACATGCTGTATGATCCCATAGGAGCGCATGTGTTTGCAAGGTGAGCATTAGCCATCGAGCCATCGTGCTGGGACCCTAAATACTGACTAAAAAACAAAGTTTTCATTTTATTTGAAAGGCAGAGAGACGGAAAGATTTCTTTGTAAGTCTGCCATTGAAGAAAACATAAATCTTTAAAAAAAAATAAGACTCGTTTCTTCCATGTGTGAATATCATGGAGTTCTTTTTTTCCCCAAATGTTTATTTGAGTTGTAGAGACGGAGGTACAGAGAGGGATCTTCCACCTGCTGATTCAATCTGCAAATGGTACAATGGCTGGTGCTGAGCTGATCAAAAGACAGGAGCCAGGAGCTTCTTCTGGGTCTCCCAAGTGGGTGCAGGGTCCCAAGGACTGGAGCCATTGTTCTGCTGCTTTCCCAGGCCATTACCAGGGAGCTGGATAGGAAGTAGAGGCCGGGGCCTGGATCAGCACCCATACATGATGCTGGCAGTGCAGGTAGAGAGTTAACCCACTATACCAGGCTTCTGGGAAAAGGATGAATACAATTTAAACTTTGAACACTTCAGTTAGGTATTTTGTATTTTTCACATTTTCTTGAATGAAAGAATGCATGATTCCATTGCAAGAATCCACGCCACTTAGTTCTGAAAGGCAGACTCGATCCTTTTCTGCTGCTAATAAGACCCGTCAGGAGTCATGGATTAGTGTAACATTCCCATTTGAAGGAGGGCTGCTGATCCCCGTGAATTTGTCTTGCTGCGTCCCACAGATGGTCCTTTCTCCAGAGGAATAGGCCCACTGAGGAGTTTCCTCCCTTTTCCCGCTCCCAGCAAGTTGCAAGGTGTGGAGTGGGGAGCAAGGCCAGAGCAGCGGTGCAGTCCTGCAGGGCGTGGCCGCCGCGGTCAGCCAGTGAAACCCCCTCTGTTCTGATGTGCTTCAGGCTGTTCTTTCTGAGCCTCGGTTTACTATTTTTATTTGAGAGGTGGAGGGACAGAGAGAGGCAGAGACAGAGAGCTGCTATAGGCTGGTTCACTCCACAGATGGCTGTAAGAGCGGGGCTGGCCAGCAGCCAAGAACTCTACTCCAGGTTCCCACATGCGAGCGGAGGTGCGTCCTCAGGCCACCCTCCGTGGCCCTCCCGGCTCAGCAGCAGCAGGGAGCTGGATCAGAAGCGGTGCAGCTGGAACGTGAATGGCTATGCCATGCCATCCCAGCTTTTTTCACTTTAAAAATGAGGGTAATGCTTTCTTGGCAGAGTTACGGTGAAGCTAAGGAGGGGAAGTAGGGAACACAACTGGCGGATAGCACAAACTTGACAATGGCAACTGTTGCTCTTACATTTGAGCAGCATTTCATAAAACCTTTACCGAGGGGCCCGGCGCGGCCTAGCGGCTAAAGTCCTCACCTTGAATGCGCTGGGATCCCATATGGACGCCGGTTCTAATCCCGGCAGCTCCACTTCCCATTCAGCTCCCTGCCTGTGGCCCGGGAAAGCAGTCGAGGACGGCCCAATGCTTTGGGACCCTGCACCCGCGTGGGAGACCCACCTCAACAGGAATGACCCAGCCCCAAACGTCAAACGTAGTTGAGAAAACCTGGCATATACATTAAGTGAAAGTTACAGCGGGCCATTGTCTTAGACTAAGCTCCTGCATTTGGCTCCAACAGACGAGGCTGAAGATCAAACTGCGGTCACCCAGCTTGAAGTGTCATGTCACCAAACTAAAGCTAAAAGTTGTTATCTGACCTCCCCTCCAATCAGGATAGATAATAACAAAATTTCCCAAACAGACCAGTTTCAATCAGGATGATAATGAAATTCCTTGCAGTGTAATCCTTCCAAGAAACAAGCTGAAGTAACAGGATGTTAACCAATCAGCTGTTTCTCCATTGTTCTGTTCCCTGCTTCTACTACTTGTGAAGAACAGCCAGAAGTGACCAGTTTGTATCCTTCATCCATCATCCCCTCTCCTGTGCCCTTCGCAGCGAGCCTGTTCTGCTCAGCACTTATGAAGTGTTGCCTGACTCTACAGTCACAAGACCAACCAAGACCTTTTCTCTCTCTCCCAAATTCATGTTATCTGACAGGCAGAAAGACACACACACACACAGAGAAACTGAAATCTTGCATCCTACTGGTTCATTCCATCAATGCCTGCAACAGCCGGGGCTGGGCCAGCCCAGGCCTGGAACTCAGGGTTCAGTGTGTTCAGTCTGAGTCTCACACATGGTTTCTGCTTCCCTAGTATGCACAACAGCAGGCAGCTGGACCTAATGCAGACAAGCTGGGACTTGAATGAGGCCCTCAGACATGCCAGGCAGGCGTCCTAGCCATTACGACCCACTCTCCTCGAACATGATAAAACTTTCATGAGAAAAAGATAAATTTTTCCGTAGCACGAATGCACAAATGAAATATAAGAAAAAAAAAGAAAGCCCAAACACAGAATCAGCAATTCACGCCCAGTAACTGACTATCACTGGGTAGCTGCAGCATCTTCTAGGAAACTGCACAAATGATTTCTCGAGATGTAAGGTGTTTTACTATTTATGTCATGGCATTTAACCTTGGCATTTCTGTAGTCTAGAAAATATACTCACCAAAAAAAAGTTATGCTTAAAATGCATTAAACATTAATCAAAGTTTCAAAATGTAAATCACAGTATATGAAATTTATTTTGTAACAAAATAGAGACAAAATCAAAATATAAAGTATATGATTGTTTGTACTTTGTACATTCTGATTATGTTGAACTTGGTTAATCAAACATTAGCTAAAATAAATATTAAATTAGCTATTTAAAAATATATCTACTACATGATTACAATGAACTTTTCCTTTCATGAGCTAAAGGACTTCAAGAGTGAAGGATGGCACAGCAAGTTCTTTTCAGCCAAAACATTAGGTTTTCATCTTTGGTTTCTTAGACCACTCAGGAGCTTCTTTTTTAGTCTGTTGAAAGAAAAAGAAAAAGGAACTCAAACAGAATGACAAGAAAGGTAGTAACTTCAGAGAACTAGTTCAATATCCATGTTTTTTTTCTTTTTTTTTAAAAGATTTATTTTATTTTTATTGGAAAGGCGGATATACAGAGAGGAGAGACAGAGAGGAAGATCTTCTGTCTGATGATTCACTCCCCACATGAGCGCAACGGCTGATGCTATGCCGATCCGAAGCCAGGAGCCTCTTCCTGGTCTCCCACGTGGGTGCAGGGTCCCAAAGCTTTGGGCCGTCCTCGACTGCCTTCCCGAGCTGCAGGCAGGGAGCTGGATGGGAAGCGGGGCTGCCGGGATAGAACCGGTGCCCATATGGGATCCCAGGGGTGCAAGGCGAGGACCTTAACCACTTGCGCCACCGCTCCGGGCCCACCATGTTTTTTTTTCAAAATGCAAACGATAACAAGTGTTGTTCTTAATTCAGATGTATGTGTAAAGGAAAGGTCGTGTGTTCTGCTGAAAGTAATTCCTACCTGGCATATACGCACAAAAAACCCACATGTCTATATTTTCTTTTTTCCTCCTCAATAAAGGATTTATTGGGGCTGGCATGGTGGCTCAACAGGCTAATCCTCCACCTGCAAGTGCCAACACCCCACACGGCTGCCAGTTCATGTCTCACTCCCCATCCAGCTCCAGCGGAAAGGAGTGGAGAACGGCCCAAGGTCTTGGGATCCCCCTGACCCGTGTGGCACACCTGAAGAGGTGGTGACAGCCATCTGAGGAGTGAACTTGTGCATGGAGAGCTTTCTCCTCTTTGTAAATCTGCCTTTCCAATGAAAATAAGTAAATCTTTCAAAAAATTATTTGAAAGGGGGAAGGAAAGAAAGAGAGAGCCAGAGCTATGGATTAGGCCGCCAGTGTGGAAAACATGCAGAGAGCAGGGAGTGTGGAGCCCCAGCCTGGCCTCCCACGGGACAGTGGTGGCCCGGGTATTTGAATTAACTTCCTCTGCCTCCCAGGCACATTCGCAGGAAGCTTTAAGGAAGCAGAGTAGCTGGGACTTGAACCAGGCACTCTGATATGGGCTGTAGACAATTCCAGTAGTGGCTTAACCAAACTTGCAGTGTTGCTACAGCAGCTCCACGTCTGCATTTTCTGACTTCATTTCTTTAAACGTATCCTACAGAGACCACTGTCTGATGACCTGCTTCTACTTTTGGTGAGAGTGATACAAAATAAGGTTATGACTTCTTTTTATTCCATCCATGTAGATTCATGAACTCAAGACGTATTTACTGAAAAACATTTTAAACATCTATATTTATTTGAAAGACAAATATCACAGAAAAATATGGAGAGGCAGAGAGAAAGCAAGAGAAAGAGACCCTCCACCTGCCCATTCATTCTCCAAGTGACTGCAATGGCTGGAACTGGGCTGGTGCGAAGCCCAGAGCCTGGAGATTTTTTGGGTCTCCCATGAGTGATGGTGCAAGGGCCTGGGGACTTGGGATGTCCTTTGTTGCTTCCCTAGACGTACTAGCAGGGAGCTGGACCGGAAGTGGAGCAGTCAGGGCTTGAAAGGGTGTGCATATGGGATGCTGGCACCACAGGTGGAGGCTAGGCATAACTTATGATGCCACAGCAATAGCCCCTATGGAAGAATTATTACAAATAAATTACTGTAGTTGGATCCTCTAAATGACCAAGGACTTCTCAGAGTTATTTTTGCGTTTATTGCTTAGTTAGTTCAGCCTGAAAGAAGCCACACTGTGGACCGGCACAGTGGCCTAGTGGCTAAAATCCCTGCCTGCACATACTGGGATCCCATATGGGAGACGGTTCATATCCACTTCCCATCCAGCTCCCTGCCTGTGGCCTGGGAAAGCACTGGAGGACGGCCCAAAGCCTTGGGACCCTGCACCCACGTGGGAGACCCGGAAGAAGCTCTTGGCTTTGGATCAGCTCAGCTCTGGCTGCTGCGGCCGCTTGGGGAGTGATTCAATGGACGCAAGATCTTCCCCTCTGTCTCTCCTCCTCTCTGTATATCTGACTTTCCAATAATAATAAATCTTAAAATAAAAAAAGTATATTGCACAATACACTAAGAAAAGAGCAGAGAAGGAAAACATTACAATTAAGCATTCGGAACTCCTTATTCAGGCACTGCTTCCAAGCAGAACATGCTATTTAATAAAATATAGTAAGTTAAATATGCAGTTTATTCTTTAACCCTTGTATCTCTTTAAAACAATGAAGGACCATATTCCAAAGCACGTATGCTCATGCACATGTAGGGAAGTTTGAGAGTTTCTGCTTTCATCTTCCTTTACTGTTTCATATGTTGAAGTGAAGCCATGGTCCTGTCGTGACCCTGTCTATAGTCTTGGCCAGCTTCTATCACCTTCACAATAAGGCACTACACTTTCGTCGCTGACCCAGCTCATTTGTACACCAGTCCTCTAAGAAGTGTTAAAAACATTCATCATGGGCCAGGTGCAATAGTGTAGTGGTTAAAGTCCTTGCCTTGCACGCACTGGGCTCCCTTTGGGCGCCGGTTCTAATCCTGGTGGCTCTGCTTCCCATCCAGCTCTCTGCTTGTGGCCTGGGAAAGCAGTCGAAGACGGTCCAAAGCCTTGGTACCCTGCAGCCGTGTGGGAGACCTGGAAGAGCTCCTGGCTCCTGGCTTCAGATTGGCTCAGCTCCAGCCTTTGCAGTCACTTGGGGAGTGAATCATTGGACGAAGATCTGTCTCTCTTCCTCTCTGTATATCTGCCTTTCCAATAAAAATAAATCAATCTTTATGAAAAATATTCATCTAAACCAGAAATGCTCTAGTCTTTTCTTCCCTTCAGATGTCCACATGCATCTGAACAGTCCCTCGTTCTTCCTGAAATATCTTCTTAACGCTTGGCCAGTTTCGTCCTGATCCCACGGGCTGCCCTTGCCTTTCTTCTCTTAGAGTTCAGTTTCTGCAAGAGCTTCCTGTTCTGACACGCTCTTTCTCCTTCTCAAATCATCATTCACAATGCTTTGAAACTTATATTCTGCTTTAAAAAGAACTATTTACTTAATTTATTGGAGAGAGATGGGGGATAGACACACACACACACACACTCTCTCTCTCTCTCCCCTAACGTGCACAGCAGCTGTGCTTCGGTCAGGAAACCAGTAAGGCAATCCAGGCTTCGCAGGGAGGTGGCAGCTACCAAGCTTCTTCAGCTGTTACCTGTTGCCTCTCACGAGGCACATTAGCAACACGCTAGGACCAAGTGCAGAAGCAGAACTGTGTTATGGGACACAGGTGTCTCAAGCTGTCCTAAGTCAGGTGACCTCTTCAGGCTTATCTTTCCAAAACGTCATTTGCTTGAAGACACGACAGGTGTTCTTTCTTTAAAGTCCAAAGAAGTTTCCAGGGCAAAATAAGGAAATTACTAGGGAAAGGTTAAGCGCTGTTTGCAAAGAGAACTCAAGGGTGGCCAACCCCAAACCGATCCAAAATCAGTCCAAGTTAGGACCCGGTGTGATGAGTCTGTGCTTAAACACTTGCCTTGCAAGTGCAGAGATCCCATAGGGACACCCGTTTGTATCCTGGCTGCTCCACTCCCCATCCAGCTGCTCCACTCCCCATCCAGCTCCTTGCTTATAGCCTGGGAAAGCAGTTGAGGACCCTGCACCCGCGTGGGAGACCCGGAAGAATTGCCCTGGCTATATACTGCTTTCCCAGGCCACAAGCAGGCAGCCGGATGGGGAGTGGGCTGCCGGGATTAGAACCCGCGGCCATATGGGATCCTGGTGCATGCAAAGCGACGGCCTGCAGACTGGGCCTGGCAGAGAGTTTTCTTTCAAGGAATTAACAGTCCGTCCTGTCTGGGTTACCAGATTTTGGGTGCAAGTTTTTCATAACATTCTTTTATCACTCTTTAAATGTCCCTATGACCTGTAAAGGTACTCTTTCATTTCTGACATTAGGGTTTTTGTATCTCTGTTCCCTCTCCCCTCACCCTGCCCCTTTTATTTTAGTTACTTTGGCTAGAGCTTTGTTAATTCAGTTATGTTCAAAGAAGCACTTTTGGAGCCTGGCCCTGGAGGGCAGCAGGTTCAGGCACTGTGTGCAGCCCTGGCATCCCATCCAGGCATCAGTCTGAGTCGTGGCTGCTGAGCCAGGAACTTCACCTGGGTCTCCCCCACGGATGCCAGGCGCCCCGGCACTAGGTCAGCATCTGCTGCCTGTCCAGGTGCATCAGCAGGCAGTTGGGATGCAAATGACACAACTGGGTCTTGAACTGGCACTCTGAGATATATTGCCAGTGTTGCAGGTGTCTGCTGGAATCTGCTGTGCCACGATGCTGTCCCCCATTGATTATTGAAAGTTCATTTATTTATTTATTTAAATTGCAAAGTTAGATATACAGAGAGGAGGAGAGACAGAGAGGAAGATATTCCATCCATTGATTTCACTCCCCAAGTGACGGCAACCACTGGAGCTGCGCTGTTCCCGAAGCCAGGAGCCAGGAGTTCTTCCAGGTCTCCCACGTGGGTGCAGGGTCTCAAAACTTTGGGCCATCCTCGACTGGTTTTTCCAGGCCACAAGCTGGGAGCTGGATGGAAAGTGGGGCTGCTGAGATTTACAACTGGCGCCTATATTGGATCCTGGCACATTCACGGCAAGGACTTCAGCTGTTAGGCTACTGCACCGGGCCCTTATTTTATTTTAAAGATAGGGCAACAGATAGGTAGGAAAATGTTTCATCCACTGGTTCACTTACACAAAACTTGCAATAACTGTATTTGGGAGAGTGCACAGCCAGGAGCTAGGATCTCCCTTTGCGGTCCCACCTGGATGGCAGGGATGCAAGTACTTGAGTTATCATGGTGCCCCAGGGCACAGGTGAACAGGAAGCCGGCTTTGGTCCAAGGTACTCTGATGTGAGAAGCCTGGGTCCCGAGTCCAACCTGTGCCTTGGGACTGTGAATTTCACTAACGTTCTCTCTCTCTCTCTCTCTTTTTTTCTCCTCTTGTCGGTGAAACAGAATGTGAAGGGCGGGCTACAGTTGGTCGTTTCCTTTTTCTCCATGTCACTTAGGCTCTGATAATCCCAACAAGTCAGGTTTGGGTTAACTTCCTCCTCTTGAGGGCGGATTTTCTAGAGAACAGGATGCTCTGGCAGATTTCAGAATGGCTCTCGCCTCCCCCCACTGTGGGGAACACAGGGATTTTCCTCCAGTATTTACGATTCAAGTCAAGCTCTTGGGTTTAACTAAAACTCAAAAAAGTGTGGAGCCTTCTAGGACTGTATTTCCCTGTGGCTTTCATTTCAGACTTGTCCACACCTACTTTCCAGCTACTTCTCAACTGCAGTTCAAACCATCCTCTACCTCAGAGGTTTACCCCGAGATGTCATGACCTTGTATGGGCATGGTCTGTACGGTTTGGGGGGAGAGCAGTGTGGCCTGTGACCTCGCTTCTATAGGTCTAGGAAGTGCTGTAGATTTTTCAATTGAATTAGCTTTTGCCAGATGGAGTGGTAACTGCCAAGCTCCTTACCTGCAAAATTCTTTTTTTCTCTTCTTTTCATCCCTACCACCCTTACTCATTCATTTAAAAAAAAAAAAATTGCAGCACACAAGGAACGTCAGAGCAAAACCAGCGGATTACATGACCTCAGACCACCAGACTCACGATCTGGCTGACTGGAAAAGGTGAGTCAGTTGAAGGGCTAAGGCTCTCATTACTCCCAGGCACAGAAGTACATGTATGCCAGTGCTCTTGCTTTTTCCCCTTCAAATAATAGGTTTTGACTCAATCAATTTAGTTGGCAAAGACAAGAATTGAGAAATAAATAGACTTGGGCAGAATGTCAGAGTGCCAAGCATACTATGGGTAAGCTCTGTGTAGTCATCACCAGATGAGAATGGAGAGTAACTTTTTTAACTGTGGCTTCTGGACAAAAACCGTAAGACTAATCTGTAGACCTTCAGGTTTATAGCAAAGGGGACAGAATTTGTATATTTGCACTCTTTCAGTCAATAGTGGATTTTCTGAAACTGAAAGAATCTTAATACTCAAAATGGGTAATAGAAGAGTTTCAATGAGCCAGCAACGCGGTGTGGTGGATACGTCAACCATGTGGGTTCTGCTTCATCTCCCAGCTACTACATTTCTGACTGAGCGCCCTGCCAACGGCCTGGAAACAGCAGGGGAAGATGGTCCAAGTATTTGGGGTCCTGTCAACTACCTGGGAAACCCAGATGAAACTCCTGGCTCCTCCTTGGTCCAACCCTGGCCATTGCAGCCATGTGTGGAGTAAACCAGAAGATGGACGAGCTCTCTGTCTCCCCTGCTCTAACTCTGGCTTTAAAATAAATAAATAAATAAATAAATAAAAAGAAAAAAAGGAAAAAAGGTGTGTGTGTGGCGGGGGAGGAGTGGCTTAGCACGGTAGCCTAGTGACTCAAGTCCTTGCCTTCCATGTGCTGGGATTCCATATGGGTGCCAGTTTGTGTCCCAGCTGCCCTGCTTCCCTTCCAGCTCCCTGCTTGTGGCCTGGGAAAGCAGTGGAGGCTGCCTTAAAGCCATGGGCCTTGCACCTGCATGGGAGACCTGGAAAAAGCTCCTGGTTCCTGGCTTCAGACTGGCTCATTGTGGCTACTTGGGGTGTGAACCAGTGGATGGAATATCTTTGTCTGTCTCTCCTTCTCCATAAATCTGCCTTTCTAATAAAAATAAATAAATTTAAGAAAAGGTTGCAATGACAGTTTTTTCTGACTCCTTTTATTTCTGTCTGATCTACTATAGACCCCACCACACATTTTTTCCAGATATATATATGTAGGCCTAGACCCCACCACACATTTTTTCCAGATATATATATGTAGGCCTGGTGTGATAGTGGATGTAAAATCTTTCCCTTTGTTTCTCATTCTATCGGTGAATCTGATCTGCCTTTCCACTAAAGGTAAAGAAATAATTTTTGTTAAAGATTTTATTTATTGTGGGCTACTGATCTCATATTTTGCATGCAGGTGGCCTTACATCAGAGATTACGATATCTGCCCTTTTGGGGATTAACTTGTTTCACTGAGCATAATGGTTACTAGTTGGGACCATTTTGTTGCAAATGGTAGAATTTCATTCTTTTTAATGGCTGAACAGTAGTCCGTGGAGTGGATGTATCACAATTTCTTTTTCTATCCCTCTTTGGATGGGCATTTGGGTTGTTTCTATGTCTTTGCTAACATGGATTGTGCGGCAGTAAATATACTATTACAGATCCCCTTCTCATATGCAGATTTCATTTCCTCTGGATATGTTCCCACAAGTGGGACAGCTGGGTCATACAGCGGGCCGATTTTTAATTGTCTTAGCACTGTCCATACTGACTTTCACAGTGGTTGTACTAGCCTAGCCCACACTCCTACCGACGGTAAAGGAGGCACCTTTTCCTCCACATTCAGGACAGCAGGTGCTGTTAGTAGAGTACTGAACACAGACCATTTTCACTGGCGTTAGGTGGAATCTCAATGTGGTTTTCATTTATATTTCCTTAACAACTAGGGAGCCTGAGCATCTGTAAATCTGCCTTTCCAATAAAAAAAATAAATCTAAAACAAAAACAAAAACAATCTAAGCAACAGGCTGCAGCTACCTTTTCACATTATACTTCTGGGCATATGGGTTATCTGTCAGGTACCACTTATGGCATATGAGGAGAATAAACAACTGAGTGGGAGACCCTGCAGAAGCTCCAGGCACCTGGCCTTGGGTCAGCGCAGCTCCAGCCACTGCGGCCACTTGGGGAGTCAACCAGTGGGCAGAAGATCATTCCCTCTACTTTTGGGTCTCCCCTGCGGGTGCAAGATCCCAAGGCTTTGGGCCATCCCAGGCCAAAAGCAGGGCGCCGAGTGGGGAGTAGAGCAGCCAGGACACGAACCGGTGCCCACATGGAACCCCAGCATGAGCATGGACAGGAAATACGGACCATTGCGCTGGGCCCCAACATATTTTTTTCTATGCTGGCACTTAAAAAAGTCTGTGGAAATTGGAAATAAGAGACAAGGTTATTTTGGCGCCAAAATATTTAAAAATCTATGCCAATATTATTCTGATTAAAAAGATCTAAATGCTATCCATAATTCTTATATACTGTATATTTTATATATGTTACATGTTACAGTTTTGATATTAGCAAAAAGCATATATTATATTTTTGAATATCCATTTATATTTTTAGCAGAGGCGCTACTTTACTTGAGAGGCCAAGGGAGAGGAAAGGATAGAGAGGAACACGATGAGGTTTCCCACGTGCGTGGTGGAGCTCGGGTCCCTCAGCTGCTGTCTCCTGCCTTGCTGGAAGCTGGAGCTGGAGGTGAGAACTACACTCGGGGACCTATACGGAACAGTGCATCATTATTGCTAGGCTAGACACCTTCCAGGTTTAATTTGTAAAGGGAAAGCAGATTATGTGTAAACTTACTCTGATGACCTGATCCCATATACATTAGAAATATAGGGCCCGGTGCAAGCGTGTAATGGTTGAGTCCTCGCCTTGAATGTGCCAGGATCCCATATGGTTGCTGGTTCTAATCCCAGCAGCTCCACTTCCCATCCAGCCCCCAGCCTGTGGCCTGGGAAAGCAGTCGAGGATGGCCCAAAGCCTTGGGACCCTGCACCCCTGTGGGAGACCCGGAAGAAGTTCCTGGCTCCTGGCTTCGGATTGGCACAACACCGGTCTTTGAGCTCACTTGGGGAGTGAATCATCGGACAGAAGATCTTCCTCTCTGTCTCTCCTGCTCTCTGTACATCTACCTTTCCAATAAAAAACAAATCGTAAAAAAAGAAATATTATGCAAATATTACACACACACACATATGGCAGAGAGAGAGGGAGTGAGGGCGGCATCCAGTGCCCCATCCAGTCCAGCTGGGCCCGGCCACAGCCGGGGGTTTGGAATCTCAATCAGATCTCCATGGGGGGCGGGCAGGGAGCCGGGTACTTGTGCCATTACCTGCTGCTTAAGCAGGTGCACCATCAGAGCTGGATCAGCGCGGCGGGGCCACGAACCAGCAGACAGTGGATGCCAGAGCTGCAAGCTTAATCTGCTACAGCACAATACCAGCCCTCACCTACACTTTAACACAATGGCTGTGGTACCATTGGCAGTTTACCATAGTTAATATTTCCAGGCACTTAATTTTAAATGTCTTTCTATGTAATCTCATTTCTTCATAGCTCTAGGAGACAAAACAAGAGGCAGAAGTATCAAGTGAAACAGGTGTTCTTTTAACTCTGAGACTTATCTCCTTCACTCTAACCTGAGCAGCAAGGATTGCTGATCCTGTCTTCCCATTTTCTGCTCTTGTAGGGGTGTCTGTCTCTTATTTCTCCCAATTTGTCCCTGCCGTTGTTACTTCTTTTCCTCTACTGCCACTTAGACCACTACGTAACTTTCTAGCTGAAAGTTTGTGGTGTCTTCTTTCCTTGCAGTTCATCTTTCATCTCTGTTGTCAAGCTTTGAGAACACAAGGCTTTCTATTCCGTATGCTCCAGCTGCTGCCTAGTCAGGGTTCATCAGGCTGAACTATGACACATGGCTTGCTGCTAGGCTGTGGGGCACTTGAGCACAGAGACCTTGTACTGGAGTAAGTTAAAGAAACGAGTACTTTACAAAGAATGTGTCACTGATGCAAACAATTCCATAGGTGGAAATCAGAAAATTTTCTTTTCTGTTTTTAAAGATTTATTTTATTTTTTTATTGGAAAGGCGGATATACAGAGAGGAAAGACAGAGAGGAAGATCCTCCGTTTGATGCACTCCCCAAGTGAGTGCAACGGCTGATGCTATGCCAATCCGAAGCCAGGGGCCTCTTCCGGGTATCCCACAGGGGTGCAGGGTCCCAAAGCTTTGGGCCGTCCTCGACTGCTTTCCCGGGCCACAGGCAGGGAGCTGGATGGGAGCGGGGGCCGCAGGGATCAGAACCGGCACCCATATGGGATCCCGGGCGTGCAAGGCAAGGACCTTAACCACCGCGCCATGGCGCCGGGCCCCAGAAAGTTTTCAAGACAATACACAGGGAGGAAGGAAAGGAGAGAAAAGAAATTAAAAGAAAAAACCAAAATACAATGGAGACCAAATGTGGCTCACAAAGCCTAAAATATTTCTCATTTGCCCTTTGCAGAAGGAGCTTGCTGACTCCTGTTAGGTAACTGTGAGGCGAAGCGGGAACAGCCACATAGCTCAACTCTGCAACAGACTGCTTTTAGTTCGACAGTTCCAGTCTTTTAGCTAAATAGCAGGCTGTTTTCTTCTATCTCAATAAAGCTATTTTCCCTTCATACTCATATGAGGGGATGCTTTATGCAACAAAAATTGATATGTCTCTTCAGTTACTGAGAAATTAATTTTTTAGCTGAGAAGGGCTTGTACAGCGAGGATCTTCAGAGGTATTTGATGTGAAGTTCTTTCCAGACATGTTAATATTTCACTAGGCATATGAATTACTTAAAGGCAATCTTTTGTCTTTGGAATAATGCGTTGACTTTTATATGCTGGTTTAAGTTCATTGTATTGATCAATTCTGTACAGAAACAGTATACATTAATAAAAACCTTGAAATGTTGGTGAGTCGCCACGGTGGCTCAGAAAGCTGTTGTAGAAGCAAATGACCAGGTAATAACTGGAAAACCACCACAAGTAACCACGTTACAATGCGATTTTGAAGACAAACAACTGATAAGACAGGTCCCTTGGTGTTATCTAGATGCAGCCAACTAAAACATTAATATATAACTAGGGGATTATAACATATTGAGAAAGTTTGTTAAAATTAGAAAGAATGAGGACTGATAAATGCAGACATGCTAAGCCTGGCAGATTACTTTTGGAATCTAGAAAAAGAGCTGGAGATTTAGAATCTATTAGTGTTTAACTAGCATCACCTCTAAGGAGAGAAAGACGGTGTCTGGTAGACATAATTATGTTGTTTTCCAAGAGAGATATGAGCTTGGACTCAAATAAAGACTGCTAAACATTTCTGTTCCTCCCAGGCCGGGTTCAGCTTCAGTGAATGTAGGAGAGCTGAGCCAGTCTTCCATCACATGCATGGAAGACAGTGAGATCCTCCGCCCTCACTCTGCCCTTGTGCCACACTTACTAAGATATTCCTTTCTTTTTTTTTAAGTGTTGAATGTCATGGTACAATTTCAAAGGGTCTGAGATTTCCCTAATCACTCCCCAGATTCTCACCTCCTGATAATAAGATAATCTTTATTTTAAAAATCATACCAACAAATTACACCAGGAAGAACTAAGTTAGTATTTCTGACACCAGAAGTGAGGAAAAAAAAAATCAACAGCTAAAAACATGTTAATCGGGCCTGGTGCGGTGGGCTAGTGGCTAATGTCCTCACCTTGCCTGCCTGGGATCCCATATGGGCGCTGGTTCTAATCCAGGTGGCTCTGCTTCCCATCCAGCTCCCTGCTTGTGGTCTGGGAAACAGTCGAGGACGGCCCAAAGCCTTGGGACCCTGCACCCACGTGGGAGACCCGGAAGAGCTCCTGGCTTCAGATCAGCTTAGCTCTGGCTGCTGTGGTCACTTGAGGCGCTGAACCAGAAGATGAAGGATCTTTCTGTCTTTCCTTCACTCTGTATATCTGACTTTCCAATAAAAATAAATAAATCTTTAAAAAAATATGTAAACATACAAAAGTGAGATGCCCTGCAGTGTGGTCAGCTCGGCCTGGTGGTAAAGCTGCCCGGTGGGAGGCCGGCATCCCACACCAGAAGGCGAGGGTTCGAGGCTTGGTTTCAGTTTTTCTGTCAGCACACACCTGGGAAATATGGGCTGAGTTCCGAGTGTGTCTTTTTGGCCTTCAGCTCTGGCTGCTAAAGGCACGAGGGGAATGACCTAGCAGATGGGAGTCCTCCGTTTTTCTCTCTCCCTCTCTCTGTATCGCTGCCTCTCAAAAAAGAAAAGAAAAAAAAAAGAAGTATCAGAAGTTTGGAACACAGATTTTACAAAAACTGTTCCAGGTGTGCTGAGCTGTTAATGCCTGTAGTTTCTAGTGCCTCAGGTGACAGGAGTAACTTAATTTACCAGCAAAGTTCATTTGTCCTACTGTGTCAAAACAAAGTGTGCACTTTTCTCTCTGTGTCACGGCAGGAGGCACAGGACTAGCGCAGTAGAGCCTGCTGTGCCACTCACCTTAACATGCCCAACAGCACCCATTATATTACACTACAAGTAACTGCCAAATCTGATGAAGCTACAAACATTTCCTCATGAACAAATAATTAGAAAAACTGAAACACAGAAAGTCCGTGCTAATTTGCCATCTGTTTTGCATGTACTCCTCACCAGCATTCGTACAGCCACATTATTTATGACCGCCACCCAGCCACGCAGCCCGCTTCGTCTTGCATACGGAAACTATTCCTTACACAAAAATTTTCCCTTCCTTGCCTTTATTCCACTTTGTTTCGGCTCATTTGACTACTCTGTTTATCTATTTTAATTTCCCTTTTTGTCCTAAGGGAAAGTGTTGATTGGTGGTGCAAGGGCGAATGTAACACGTAAGGACAGCGTAAGAAAGGAAGCAATGATACAGCAATCCCTACGACAGGCCTCCCGCTCCAGACTAAGGAAAAGGAGCACAAATCAGAACATATTTGGTGAATATAGTTTTGGGATTTTTCGCCTCCATCAATTTTTTTAAGACTTATTATTATTTTTTATTGGAAAGTCAGATATACAGAGAGCAGGAGAGACAGAGAGGAAGATCTTCTGTCTGAGGATTCACTCCCTAAGTGACCATAAAGGCCGGTGCCACGCCGATCCTAAGCCAGGAGTCAGCTTCCTCCACACGTGGGTGCAGGGTCCCAAGGCTTTGGGCCGTTCTCCACTACTTTCCCAGGCCACAAGCAGGGAGCTGGATGGGAAGCGGAGCTGCTGGGATTAGAACTGGCACCCATATGGGATCCCAGCGCATTTAAGGCGAGGACTTTAGCCACTAAGCCACTGCGCCGGGCCCAGTTTTTTGCCTTTAGAATTTTTCAATGCTTCTAATCTTCAACTGTCAACATCCTGTACATTTAAAAAATTTATGTATTTTTTTATTGGAATGTTAGACTTACAGTTAAGGAGAAACAGTGAGAAAGATCTTCAATCTGCTGGTTTACTCCCTAAGTGGTCACAACGGCCAGAGCTAAGCTGAGCTGATCTGGGGCCAGGACCTAGGAACTTCTTCTGGGTCTTTCCCAGGACACAAGCATGAAGCTGGATGGGAAGTGGAGCAGCTGGGATATGAACCAGTACCCATATGGAATCCTGGTGCATTTAAGGTGAGGACTTTAGCCAATAGGCTACAGACCCAGGCCGAAAATCCTGTGCATTTCTCAAAGTTCAAGTGCATCTTTTATTACAAGGCAGCCCAGAGGCCATTAATATCATAATATCTATTCTTTGCATTTTGATGGCAAATTTTATTTGACTTAAAGTAGGCCACTCAATGCTGCCTTCTGCTGTGGTTGTTTGCTATCTTTGATCTTAGTGGAGAAGCACTGGGAAAGCTGAAGCTTTGTTAACGGTTCCTCTCGAATATAGCACAACTCAGCTGCTCCACTTCACTGTACTTGTGTCAATAACTTCCCTGCAGATGACTGCAGGCAGCTTCTCAAGCACCTCGAGAGGATCACTTGGTTCATGGAATGATTTATATATGAAGTACATAAGCTTAATTTACCCATCCAATATCTCCGAGTCAGTGAGCTAACTGATACAAACTAAGATTTGAGTATTATTAATTCATTACAATGAAGACATTTTATACGCCGTGGGGCTGCATATTTTTACAATGTTCTGTTTCTTACTTAACAGCCAAGGCTATTTACTTTTATTTTAAAAACAATATGTGTTTGTTTACTTTTTGTTTAAGAGGCAGAGTGACAGAGACAGAAGTCTTCACTCGCTGGTTCACATCTGAAATGATCATAAAGGCTGGGGCGAGGGAGGCCAAAGGCAGCATCCCAAAACTCCATTCAGGTCTCCCACGGGGGTAAGTGGGGCCCAAGCACTTGGACCAACTCTCCCAAGAGCATTAGCAGGGAGTTGGATCGGCAATAGCGCAGCTGGGATTCGAACTTGTGTCCATCAGTATCACAGGCAGTGGCTTCACTCACGCTGCCATAATGCGGCCCTTCCCCCCTTTATTTTAATGCTTACATTCTATAGAGAAGATTGACAGCAGGCTGCTAGCATCTGCTTTTTAAACAAAAGGATTGAGAAGACAGTGACAATGAGTACAAGTGGCATTGTGGAAAGGAACGGCAAGCAAAAACAGCAAAATAGTCCCATGCTGTTAGGGAAGGAAAAAGTTGCTCTAGAGGGGATTAAAATAGTCCTGGGGTTTTCTAGAAAGAAGATAGGCAAGGGTAGGACAACAGGAACGTGTACAGCTTCTGTCCCCAAGCTGCTTCCATCCTTTGGGTCCATGTGATTTCTTAGCACACCCACTGCTTGCACAACTCTCATATATGTGATTAAATGGCCAGAGCTTTTCTCCAAAACATGCCTTTTGCAGTTGTCTTCATGAACAGATATCATGCACTCTGTAAAATGTTTTTTCTTTTTTAATAATAAATTCATTTTATTTTTGATGATGTGGACCACCAATCAGGGCGGTGAGAGTTGAGGAATGGGAAAAAGTGGGTGAGAAAACTACCTCCATCCTTGTTCTTTTTGGTATCTGGGAAAGGTTGAGAGGAGAGGGTCACTCCCAGCAACCCAACCATGTCAGTGCCCAGGAGCGGGGAAGGCCACCCAATGTCATCCAGGGTCTCTGATGTGCAGCATGCTTCAAGGACACTGCTTAAGCAGTTCTGTGATAGTTCTGAGATGCTGTTGATTTCCTGGCTCCAAGGTTGAGGAAATCCTTCCAAGGTCCACTGGCTGCACTGGCTCATAAACACACGAGGAAATAAACATGTGGCATAAACACATGCCGAGTCACCCATCATTGAATTTAATGTCAATTAAAACACCAACACTAAACAAAATTCAGCAATTGACTTGGAGGCAAATGAGAAATGTTTTCATTTTAATATATTAATTTAAAAATATTTACTTATTTGAAGGCAGAGAGAGAGTGTGCTTGAAGAAAGTAAAACTCCGCACCTGCTGGTTCACACCCCAGATGCCGACAACAGCTAGGGCTGAGCCAGGCCTGAAGTTAGGAGCTGGGAACCAAACAGACGTCCCTTGTGAGTGACAGGGACCCAAGCACTGGTGTCATCACCACCTACTGCCTCCCAAGTAAACATTAGCAAGGAATTGGGATTGAACCGAGGCATTGGCCCAAAGGAGGCAGACGTCCCAACTGTGACCCCAACTGACTCCCCTCAATGCTAACCACTAGAAAATGTCTTGATTTTATTGAAGAAACCACAAGATTATGAAATGACATTACTGGATCTTTTTTTTCCAAAAACTTATATCATAAGTTACTTATTAGCAAGTTCAGAGAAAATGTTAAGTGTTGTTAGGAAAAATTAAAAATCTTCAAAAGAAGACAAAAAGATAATGGCTTTGTAGCATGCTGTTAATGCAGGAGTGCAGAACACAGCTCATGGGCCCTCTCTGCTCACTTTACAGATAAGAACGGGCCAGGGGTTTCGAAGCGATTTGTCCCAGGTAACCCAGGCCGTCACATTAGCTCATAGACTTTGATTCCTCAGTTTGCATGAGGATAAAGTTGAGTTCTTTTGAAAATGTTCCTTTGGGGTTTATGTTGTGCCAGAGCAGTCTAAACTGCCTCTTTTTCCCCCTTTAAAGATTTATTTTATTGGAAAGTTAGATTTATAGAGAGAAGTAGAGAGAGAGAGAAATACGCTATTTCACTCACCAAGTAGCCACAATGGCTGAAGCTGAGCCAATTTGAAGCCAAGAACTGGCAGCTTCTTCTGGGTCTCCTGTGTGTGTAAAGGGGCCTGAGGACTTGAGTCACCCTCCGCCTCTTTTCTAGGTCACAATCATGGAGTTGGATGGGGACTGGAGTAGCTGGGACATGAACCATGATCTATATGGGATGCTGACATTGCAGGTGCAAGCATAGTGTACTAATCCACAGCACTAGTCCAGCTGAATCACCTTAATTTTAACCACATCGTACAACTTTATCTTGAGGTACTGGGAAAATTCCTTATATACTGGCTATAGTTGAGATTTTTTAAGAAATCATAATCAGACTGCCAAGGTAAAATGAGAAATGGAGGAGGAGGACCAGGCTCAGGAGATCACTGCACGGAGCAGAAGAGGGTCAGAGAGGTCTGACAGGCTCTAAGGCTTTGGCTACCCTGTGTTTACTTTCCTGTTAATGTCTGTGCATTCAATCTGCTTGTTTCCTTAGATTATAACACAAGGTACACAGCATAGCATCTTTCATAATCTGCCCCTGAGTATCTAAGAATCTTGGGCCCAAGTGAATAGACTGAGGCAGTTGTATCTGGCATCACATGCCCCGAGCTCCCCAGGAAGCGCAGCCACCCTGCAGGCTGGCTAATGACCTGAGGAAGCTTTGTCATTTAAGGGGATGACCCAGATGATCTAAGAGGATGAACCAGGCTGGAAGTGAAAGGATGCATACAAACATGCCTACAGACAGAGGGTCAGAAGCAAGTTAATGAACAAGCAGAAGCTTAGGGAAAAAGCAGCTACACTACAGAGGGAACGAGCCATGCCCGGGGGCCTTGTGTCCAGGCTAGCCCACGGAGACTTGTGTATTCTCCACTCTCTACAGAGTTACTTACAATTCCTATGTTCCTGACCTTTCATCCAAATCTGTCATTCTTTTCTTCCTTCCTTCCTTCTTCCCTCCCTCCCTCCCTTCCTAAGATTTATTTATTTTTACTGGAAAGACATATTTATAGAGAGAGGGAGAGTCAGAGAGAAAGATCTTGCATCCGCTGGTTTACTCCCCAAGTGGCTGCAACAGCTGGAGCTGATCTGATCTGAGCCAGGAGCCAGGAGCTTTCTCCAGGTCTCCCACATGGGTATAGGGTCTCAAGGTTTTGGGCCGTTCTTGACTGCTTCCCCAGGCCACAAGCAGGGAGCTGGATGAGAAGGTGAGCACACGGAATAGGAACTGGTGTCTATATGGGATTCTAGGGGTTGAAAGGCAAAGATTCAGCCACTGAACCATTGCACTGAGCCCCATATATGTGTGTGTATATATATATATATATTTTTTTTTTTTTGACAAATTTGTGTGTGCATACATTTCTACCTGAGGTAAATGCTAGATTTAGGACAATCTCTGGTCAAGTCTAGAAACAAAACCTATTAATGGAAACATAGATATAGCAAAGGGATTACTGCAGATTTGTTAAGGTCCTTTTATGAAACGAATAAAGTTAATCTATAATAGATCTGAAAGAGAGGACAAAATTTAAGTCAAGCATATTTAGTCAAAATCAGCAAGTAAAAGTGTACTTACAAAGAGTGTTGGCTTGGGTATAAATACATTGTCTTCATGTTCCCTGGGCGCATTCAAAGTCTGTGATTTCTGATTTTCTGGTTCATTTTTTGATTCTGTTTTAGTCAGAACTAAGCTGTTCTGAGCATGTTTACTACGCATATTAAGCAGAATCTGCTTCATGGCTGCCAATTCCTGTTGATACATGAAAACACAAGAAAACGGCAAATGTGATTTTGGCAAGCATGTTAATAATGACTGATGCTAAAATACTTGTTTTTATTTAAGTATAAGAAATATCTGAGGCAATTATACGACACCAATGAATAAACCTGTGAAAACAATGAAGTATTAATGTACCCTGATCATGCACCTGCTCTTACACCCATCAGTAAGCACTGTATCCCTTTAGTACAACTGCCATACAGTGGCTTCAAATCTTATTTTTAAATTTCGTTTTTGATATTTATATATCTGAGAAGGACTGATGCCCGAGCAGATCACTGGCTAGGGTAGGAAGGGCAAAGTGAGGTAAAGTGGATGAGACAATTGTTCCCAATTTTTTTCTTCCTGTATCTGGAGGAAGGGAGAAGAGCAGAGGAAAGAGCTGCTGCCAGCAATTAACTGCCAGATTTTCGGGTACACAGGAGTCACTGTGGTGCTTCAGAAACTACCAGTAGAGTCTTTGTCCCACCCAAGGGCATGGCACACTCGGCAGGGAATGTATGGTCTGGGTTTTGGAATATCACAACATCTCAGGTGATTTCAATGGACAGACAGGTCGGGGAACTACTCCTGGAGAGGCAATGGAATTAAAAGACACAATTACTTTAATACGAATTTTTTTTTAAAGAGGAAAAGGAATTTTGTAGCAGCTGACCTCTGAACCCCTTCTCTCTTTCATTTTTAAAGATTTATTTATTTTTTATTAGAAAGTCAGATATACAGAGAGGAGAAGAGACAGTAAGATCTTCGATCCATTGATTCATGCCGCAAGTGGCTACAACAGTGGATGTTGAGCCAATCCGAAGCCAGGAGCCAGGAGTTTCTTCCGGGTCTCCCATGTGGGTGCAGGTCCCAAGGCTTTGGGCTGTCCTCAACTCTTTTCCAGGCCATAAGCAGGGAGCTGGATGGGAAGCAGGGCTGCCGGGTTAAAACTGGTGCGCATATGGGATCCCGGCACATTCAGGTCGAGGATTTGAGCTGCTAGGCCATGACGCCAGGCCCTGGTTTGCCTTCAGTGTGACTACAGGAGCTGGGGCTGAGCAGGGCTGAAGGCAGGAGCCTAGAATTCTATGCACGTTTCCCATGTAGATGGCAGGAGCTCAGTCACTGCACTATCCTCTGCTGTCTCAGCATACACTAGCAGCAAGTCAGGTCATCCATCACTAAGTCTGCGGGCAATTGAACCTAGGCGCACTGAGACGCGGATGTGTCAAGAGGTGGCTTAACCTGCATGCCACACTCATTCCTGGTGCAGAAACATGCACACAAGAGGTCTTCACAAATTAGTGGGGAAAATCTGTGTTGTGAAAAAATTATGCATGATGGGCCCAGCGGCGTGGCCTAATGACTAAAGCCCTTGCCTTGAACACACTGGGATCTCATGTGGGCGCTGGTTCTAATCCCGGCAGCTCCACTTCCCATCCAGCTCCCTGCTTGTGGCCTGGGAAAGTAGTCGAGGACAGCCCAATGCCTTAGGATACTGCGCCTGTGTGGGAGACCTGGAATAAGTTCCTGGCTCCTGGCTCCTGGCTCTGGATTGGTGCAGCACCGGTGTTGTGGTTACTTGGGGAGTGAATCATCGGATGGAAGATCTTCCTCTCTATATCTCCTCCTCCGTGTATACCTGGCTTTGTAATAAAAATAAATAAATCTTTAAAATAAAAAAATTCTGCATGTATGTTAAAATTTTTTTTGCACCAAATACACTTATCTTTTAATTTCACCTTTTTCACATTTTTGGAGTACACTCATTTAGATAGATTATTTAGATATTTTTTCCTCTTCTCTGACTTAAACTGTCCAATTATCTTTATGAAGTCTTATATAAAGATGGTGGAGAAAATGGATCCAAATCTTTTTTCTTGGCAAGTGACCAGAAGTTTAAACAGCGAGTCTAAAATAACTACAGAACCTCTTAGGGCATATTATCCCCTTATGCTTTTATGGATAGTAAGTGGAGTTGGCTTCAGTTGCCTTTTGAGCAAACAAATAATTATGCTGAACTTTTTCTAAGAATTCAGATAAAAATTTTCACCCATTCCTCCTTCCAAGTCTATTTTGTCTGTTATTTTTTTTCCCCTATGACCAACTCCTAATATCTAACTAGCAGATATTTATGACTAATTATGAGATAGATTTCCTAAACACAAGCGGGCACAGAGCTGACAGACAAAGCGCTCCTTTACCTTATCTGTGCAACAGGTCATTTTCCTCCTGTTTATTTCATCCTCTTGTCAAGACACAGAAGTTACAGAAAGATGTTTTGCTCCCTTCTGCTAATCTGTTTATAGACATCAGCTCTGTGTCAGAGCAAGTTCCTACAGGCCTTTCTTTTCTGGCTGTCATTAGTTCTATTTAGAACCATCGAGCTTGAGTGTGTATTTTAAAACGGAGCTGCTGAATTGAAGCCACATGGCTTTAACAGACTTTAAGAGCAGGAAAGGGGCTGCAAGCAATGGTGTCAGGATTCTGCGGGATGGGGTTGTCTTGGCCATTTAGATACGGACATGTACTCCTGTAGACGACACCTATCTGACATACTGTTATGAAACCCTCCTCCCTTTGATTCGCTTGGGCTTTGCCCTTTCCCTGCTCCTTCACAGACGCTTCTTTAACACGAGTGTGTTGACCGTTCGGCTAGGACACTCTCTTCCTACCTCTGCCCCCGCTCACCTGTTCTATACTCTGATTATCTTCGTTTTCTCTGTTCATCACTGTTCCCTCGCAAAAAAGGTCCTAGAAAAGCCAACGTTCCTCCCTATTGCCTAGGTTTTTGAGATAAAGCTCTAAATCTTTAAAAAAAAAAAAATGGCTTAAGATGGCTTTCCTATGGAAACAACATAATGTACTCAAATGAACTTTTGTCTTTCTCTATAGAAAGTATCTTTATTATGTTCTAAACTCCCATTCTGTATCATTTGTTCTGGACTTTAAACTCTGTTCAACGGTCTGTCTGTTCATGTGCCATGTCACCCTGTTTTAGTGTTTAATGACTGAGATTTCCTCCCCCTAGCTACATGCTTGGAGGTGAGGTCAGGGGAATTGTGCTGAATTATAAAAATACAGTTAAGATCTGACTTGCTTGTGAAGTTGAGTTTTCCCAGCTATCAAAGTATTTTAATTTATCTTTCACCTGTATTTCTGGCATAGGTTGTTTAGCTCTAGTTGAAGAAATGACTACAATGAAATGAGCATGATTCATGAGATCTAAATCTAAAAACTGACAAAACCAACAATAAATAAACAAGAAAAATATGCAAGACACAGAAATCATTGTTGGGGCTGGCATGCTGGCTCAGCGGGCCAATCCTCCACCTTTCAGAACCAGCATCCCTTCTGGGTGCTTGTTTGTGTCCTGGCAGCTCCACTTCCCATCTAATTCTTAGCTTGTGGCCTAAGAAAGCAGAGGAGGATGGCCAAAAGTCTTGGGATTCAGCACCCACGGAGGAGACCTGGAGGAAGCTTCTGGCTCCTGGCTTTGGATTGGTGCAGCTCTGGCTGTTCTGGCTACTTGGGGCGTGAACCAGTGGAAGGAGGAGCTTTCTGTGTCTGTAAATCTGTCATTCCAATAAAAATAAATAAACCTTTAATAAAAAAAAAGGAAAAGAAATTATCATTGTCACTTCAAAACTGATTTTAAGTAAAATGAAATCATCCTGAAATCGAGTTTGTTTGGAACCAGGTTTCAGTTATTTTGTGTCTGTCTCCTAGTTGTTGGCTCCCTCTATTATAAAAAATTCTAAATTTATTTTAAAATTGTCTTAACTGAATTATCTATGTAAAGGGAACAGATTTCATATATAGTTATTTTTAAAGATTTATTTATTCTTATTACAATGTCAGATATACAGAGAGCAGGAGAGACAGAGATAAAGATCTTCCATCTGATGATTCACTCTCTAAGTGACCGCAACGGCTGGTGCTGTACCAACCCGAAGGCAGGAGCCAGGAGCTCTTCCAGGTCTCCCACATGGGAGCAGGGTCTCAAGGCTTTGGGCCATCTTTGACTGCTTTCCCAGCCAATAAGCAGGGAGCTGGATGAGAAGTGGAGGTGCTGGGATTAGAACCGGCGCCCATGTGGGATCCCGGTGCATTCAAGGCAAGTCTTAGAAGCTAGGCCACTATGTCGGGCCCAGATTTCATATATAGTTTTAAGGCCATAATAGTATTCGCTATCCACACTCCTCCTTCTTTTAGTTTTTTGACTTTGTTTTTGCATTTAACTTCTTTACTCTTTGATTCTGTTTCTTTTACAACTAGCCTTGGATCACCAGTCTGTAAGTTTATTTGTAATACTGTCTAAGGATCTGTAAATACTGCTCATTGTACAGAGGGTTGATTAAATACAAAAATGAAACCTATGATGGTCAAAGAATTTAATGTCCAAAGTATCAAGTTCAACTGGGTTGCTTTTCTTACAGTTCGCTGATTGCTCAAAATCATGCCATTTACTTAGGCTTCTATTTGATTTTCAAATTAGAGAAAAATTCCCCCCCCTCTTCTCAGTTTCTTTTTTCTTTGTCATCAATAAAACAATGCATGTATGCCCTTTATAATCTAGCCACTTAGAAAAAAAGCTAACTTGGGGTCAGTGTGGTGGCTCAGGTAGCCAATTCTCCAAGTGCAAGCTCTGGCATCCCTTTGGCCTCTGGTTTGTCTCAGCTGCTTCACTTCTGATGCAGCTCTTTGTTTTTGGTCTGGGAAAGCAGCAGAGGATGGCCCAAGTCCATGGCACCCTGTACCTGCGCGGGAGACCTGCAAGAGGCTCCTGGCTCCTGGTTTCAGATCAGCTCAGCTCCAGCTGTTGCAGCTGCTTGGGGAGTGAATCAAAAAACAGAAGATCTTCCTCTCTCTCTTCTCTGTATATCTAACTTTGCAATTGAAGACAAATAAATCTTAAAAAAAAAAAAAAGAAAAATAGAAAGTAAAGAGGGATGGAGAGATGGATTGAGGGAGAGAAGCAGATGGATCCTCCTTTTGCTGGTTCACTGCCCCAATTCCTGCAACAGCCTGGGTTGGGCCAGGCATGCGGGTTTCCCATATGGGAGACAGGAATCCAAATACTGGGGCCACGACTGCTACCTTCCATGTGTATCAACAGAAGCTGGATAGAAAGCAGAGGTCAGGACTCAATCCCCGGCACTACATTATGGGATGTAGGTGTTCCATGTATGGGTTTTAACCCACTGTACCCCAATACCCATCTCTGTTTAGCTTCTTAACCATGGTGTTCGTTGGGATCAATTTTCTACTGATTGTTTCTATGACTGATGCATAGCTGCTGCTCTTACGTTTCTTTTTATTGCATAACTTGGCAAGGTGGATCTTTCTCTTTTCATCTTTTTGCTATTTGATGGTGTATACGTCAGTAATTTTCTGAGAGGGTATTGTAAAACAAAGTATTGTGGTTTGGTATTATTATTTTTGTCTTCCAGAATAAAGTTTTAAGAATGATGAGGCCAATCCAATTTCCTTTTAAAAGTATTTTCTTTCTGGGATGTTCTACACAATTTCATTTTCCTTGTATTCCACCCACCCCATCATTTTAGTTTCTGCTAAGTTTTAGGAGAGTTCCTTGATTTTTCTTACATCTTTCTATTGGCATTTTTACTGTAATAACCTCATGATTTTGGCTTTGGCAGTTTTTGGAAATAACATCTAACTTTGCTCACTGATTTTTTTATTTTATTGAAATATCACTTTCTCAAATATTTCTAGAGAAACAAATTGCAATATATATGTATATATATATTTGATTTACTTTATTTTTATTGGAAAGTCAGATTTACAGAGAAGAGACAGATCTTCCATCTGCTCATTCACTCCCAGAGTGGCCCTGAAGGCCGGAGCTGAGCCAATACAAAGCCAGGATCCAGGAACTCCTTCCGGGTCCCCCAAGCGTGTGCAGGCAAGGTGTTGGGCCATCATCGTCTGCTCTCCCAGACCAAAAGAAGGGAGCTAGATGGAAGTGGGGCTACTGGGATTAGAACCAGCATCCATATGGGATCCTGGCACATCCAAGGTGAGGACTTTTTGCTGGGTCCCCCTCAATTTTTTTTTTAAATGCTTGGATGTTAAAAGCAGAAAGAATCATCATTTGCTGATTATAAAATTCAAAAACTGGGGGCCCGGCGGCGGAAGATCTTCCCCTCTGTTTCTCCTCCTCTCTATATCTGACTTTCCAATAAATTAAAAAAAAAAAAATTCAAAAACTGTACAAGTAAACTTACTTCCATCTCTTTACCGACTGAGACATTTAAATCCTTTCTGTAACAAAGTCTGATTTACAATAATCATGATGCTTTTACACTCATTTTCAAAGGTAACAGTATAATCTTAGCATATTAAACATACAAAAATTACTGTATCTACTAGGACCAAAGCACTATTACAATTAACAAATGAAGCATTGTCTTTGACCACACAGCTGAGATGATAGAACCAAAACAATTAACAACCAGGGCCCGGCGTGAGAGTGTAATGGTTAAAGTCCTCGCCTTGAATGCACCGGGATCCCATACTGGCACCTGTTCTAATCCCAGCAGCCCCACTTCCTATCCAGCTTCCTGCTTGTGGCCTGGGAAAACAGTTGAGGACGGCACAAAGCCTTGGGACCCTGCACCTGTGTGTGAGATCCGGAAAGAGGTTCCTGGCTCCTTAGCTTCGGATCGGCGCAGCACCAGTGTTGTGGTCACTTGGGGAGTGAATCATAGGATGGAAGATCTTCCTCTCTCTGTCTCTCCTCCTCTTTGTACATCTGCCTTTCCAATAAAATAAATAAATCTTCAAACAAAGAAACAAACAAACCAAACAAAAAAAAAGAACAAGGAAACCATACTCAGTGTGGTAACTCCTCTCCACAATGGAAGGCTTACGGGCAGGGATGGTTCTATGACGTTTATAATGATGAAGATGATGATTTTTAGTGTATAAGCTCCATGAGACAGGCAAACTGCCTTCTTACTTGAAAAGCACATATCTTAGTCATTTAAGATTTACTATTCACACAGAGTGGTGACATATTAAAACAGCTCAACTGCAGAGCAGCTTTTTAATAGTATTGCATAGTTCATGGCAATAAATTGCTGAAAGTTGTAAACTCTGCAAAGTTGTTGGCAAGGGGACACACAGATAGCATTTCTTGATGAAAATAGCTCTGACAAGCACAATGCAAACTATGCTCCACTGGAAGTGCTTTGATATCAGCATCACAATGTATCATTCCACCAAGGGGAATAATTTTTCCCATCTCTTTCCCTTGAAACAACATAAAGTAAAACTAATCTCATTTTAAAGCATGTAATGTACAATCTGCATATTTAAATTTTACCTGAAGGAATATTTTCAAAAAGCATTAGGGAAATTTTCAAAGAGGTGTGCAGTGTATGCTGTTTCCAGTTTGCAACTTCAACTTTCACCAACAGCTTGTCAATACAGTTTTCCTATTTTTTTTTTAAGTTTAATTTATTTATATGAGAGAGTGAGAGCAAGCAAGCCTATGTGTGCTCCATTTCACTTACGGGCTCGTTCCTCAAATGCTTGTCATGGCCTAGACTGGTCCAGGGCCAAATTTCAAGGTAGAAATTCAACCCAGGTCCCCCACATGGACGGTGGGCATTGACTATATTAGCTGTCCCAAAGCCTTGGGATCCTGCAACCATATGGGAGACCTGGAAGAAGTTCCTGTCTCCTGGTTTCAGATCGGCACAGCACTGGCCACTGTGCTCACTTGGGGAGTGAATCATCGGACGGAAGCTCTTTTTCTGTCTCTCCTCCTCTCTGTATATCTGACTTTGTAAAAAAAAAAAAAATCTATATCTATATATATATATATATACACACACATTTATAAACTCAATTATTTTATGCAGCATCTTCAATGAATTCCATGAACTAGTGAAAATTTTATTATAAAATAAGCTTTATGTTAGATGATTCTGCTAAGCTGTGGGCGAATATGTTCTGAGCATGTTAAAGGTTGCCTAGGTTAAGCTATCATATTATTACATTAAATGTATTAAATGCAGTTCAGATATTTTTAACTTGCTACTGAGTTTATTTGGATGTAGCACTGTTGGGGATGTGGGGGGACGCGTAGGTGTGAAGAGTATTGTTCCATTGCAGGCAGGGCTACAAAGAATTTCCCGCTGTATGGCAGGGCCAGGCGGATGTCTCAATCACCTGAATGCAGCTCCACCTTCCTTGGCATGGACACTGGACCACCCTGCGGAACAACTCTAATCCATTCAGGCACTGTTTGCTACTGTGGAGTTGGCTTTTTTACTCAGTGTGAGCTTGGAGGTTAATGTCAATAACAATGTCTTGCAAAAGGGCCTTCTATTATTTCTACTGTCTTGGCTGTCCCCATTGACCTTATGCTAATCAAGGGACCTTTTTTAGGCTTCATTCTTTCCTTGATCTTTAGGTTCTCCTTTTCTTTGTGATACAAGATTAAGTTGTAGAATAAGAATTGTAGTTAGGAACTTCTATTGTTTTTAAGTAAAACAAATGGCAGAATTATCTTTAGAAACACCCACTTGACCATGACTAGAAAGTCTGAGCCAGAGTTTGACTGCTTCTGTATAAATAAAGCGGACAGCTTTCCTGCATTGTCCATTATGATCATGAAATCCTAGTGGTCCATTTCTTTCCTCTTTACGCCTCGTCCACGAACCCTTCTCAAGTTCCGAACTCAGCTGGAGCTGGACTCTGGCATAGCCCCATTGTAAGTCAAGGAGTGACCTTCCTCACTGACATGTGCACTCATTTCAGAATTAATTTTAAAATATTTCCCAGGAGGGCCAGCACTGTGGTATAGTACTTGCACCATGGCATCCTATATGGGCATCCTGTCAAGTTCCAGCCGCTTCACTTACAATCCAGTTCCCTGTTCGTGGACTAGGAAAACAGCAAAATATGGCCAAAGTGTTTGGGCCTCTACCACCCATGTGGGGGACCCAGATGAAGCTCCTGAAAGCTGGCTTTGACCTAGCCCGCTCTGGCTGTGGGGCCATCTGGGGAACGAACCAGTGGATGGAAGAACTCTCTCTTTCTTGGTGTCCCCATCTCTGGATATGTTTCAATTTCTCTTAGATATATACCTAGGAGTGTAACTGCAGTGTTATTTGTAACACTTTATCTTAGGATTGCATTGCTAACATGGCTTAATCTATTTTATTACCCTTTTTTCTTTTCTTTTGTAATATTTTTTATAGTGATTTATTTTATTTTTATTTGAAAGGCAGAGTTAGAGACAGATTTCTGTAGTTTTATCTGCTAAATGGCCATAATGGCCATAATGGGTGGAGCTGGGCTAGTTCAAAGTCAGAGAACAGGAGTTTCTTTCTGGCCTTCCACGTGGGTGTAGGGGCCAAGCACTCCACTGCTTTTCCAGGCCATTAGCAGGGAGCTGGATCTCAAACAGAAATCCCACTGCTGCAGATGGCAGTGTTACCAGTTGGGCCCCAGTGTCAGCCCCATTCCAAACTTTTTTTTTAAGATATATTTATGTTATTGGAAAGGCAAATTTACAGACAGAGGGAAAGAATGAGACAAAGTTCTCCCATTTGCTGCTTCACTCCCCAAATGGCTGCAATGACTGGAGCAAAGCTGATCTGAAAGCCAGGAGCCAGGAGCTTCATCTGGGTCTCCCACATGGGTGCAAGGGCCATCCTTGTGTGTTGTCCCAGGCCATGAGCAGGGAGCTGGATAGGAAGTGGAACAGCCGTGAAACAAACCATCGCCCAGTGTAGATACTGGTGCTTGCAGGCTGAGAATTAGCCAGTGAAGCCATTGTGCTGGCCTCATTCTGAAGCATTTTAAAACATGTCTCAGAAGCCGACATTGTGGCACAACACATTAAGCCTTTGCCTGAAATTCTGGCATCCCTTATGAACGCTCTTTCAAGTACTGGCTATTTCTCTTTTGATCCAGCTCCCTGCTAATGCACCCTGGAACATACAGATGGCCCAAGTACCTGGGCCACTGCTACTCATACGGATGCGCTGGATGGAGTACTGGTCTCTGGACTTTGGCCCAGGAGAGCCCTGGCTGCTGGGAAGTGAACCAGTGGATGGAAGACATATCTCTTTCTGTCTTTTCATCTCTGTCATTGACTTTAAAATAAATAAATATTCAAAAAAAAGCATATTTCAGATTTTAGATCTTTTTATTTGTATTTCAGAAAATATTTTTAACAGATACATATATTTTAAAAGCAGCAAAGCATTATCATATCTACCATAATTAAAATTAGTTGAAATTGGGCTACCAGTGCAGTAGCCTAGTGGCTAGAGTCCTTGCCTTGCACATGCAAGGATCCCACATGGGCTCTGGTTCATGTCCCAGATGCTCCACTTCCCTTTCAGCTCCCTGGGAAAGTAGTCACGGACGGCCCATAGCCTTTGGGCCCTGCACCTGTGTGGGAGACCAGGAGGAGGCTCTTGGCTCCTGGCTTCAGATCGACTCAGCTCCGGCCATTGCGGCCACTTGGGGAGTGAAACAGTGGATGTAAGATCTTTCTCTCTTTATGTCCATCTCTCTGTCTTTCCAATAAAAATAATCAGTAAAAAATATCGTTGAAAAGAAAATGTAAACGTAAAACCATTCACCCCATATTCTAAAATGCCCAATACATTATAAAATTTCTTGCTAAAGCATAATTTGAAGTAGGGCTTAACATATGATTTATAAATAAGTTGTCTTGAATGCAGTGCCACAACACTGTGAAAAATGGATAAATAGATTTTATATGAAAAAACTATTACAGGATGGTATCAACCCCTCCAGCTGTAAACTGCTGTTTGCTATAGTCTGTCAGTCTCGCCATCCAGAAGCTGTCTCAGCAGGAATGTAGTACAGTGGCCGAGACCGCACTTGTGATGTTGGCATCAACTCCCGTGTTGGAGTCCCCGTTCTGTCCCCAGTTCCAGCTTCTTGTTAAAGTGTGCCCTGCAGACAGCAGTGATAGCTCAGCTATTTGGGTTCCTGCCAGGATGTGCGAGACCCACAGTAAGTTCTAGTTCCTGACTTCAGCCTGCCCCCGCTCCTGCTCTTACAGGTACCCGGGGAGTGAACCAGTGGATAGGAGACCTCTCTTGCTGCCTTTCAAATAAAAATAAATTACTAACTAAAAACAGCAACAACAAAAAAGTGTTCTTATTTTGGGCTAACCTCACTCCAGTATTATCTCTGTCTTTGGTGAAGTATACAAAGATTTATAGATATGAAGGAGAAGGAAGAGAGGGGACAGAAATGAATGTTCACTGAGTATCCATAACATGCCAGGCTTTGTTCTAAGTGTTTTATGTAAGAACTCTCTTTCAAAATGTCAAAAGGCAGATACTACCTCAGGTTTGAAGATAAAGAAGGTGGGCTTGGAAGCTCCAACAATCGCAATCATATTCATTTAGCTACTAAGAAGTAAGACTAGTACGCAAAGGCAGGTCTTCCTGGGCTCAAAGCTATCGCCATGTAGGGTATCATGCCAACACACCTCTTCATTTCAGCATGATGGGGATTTTTAAGTTATTTATTCAGCCTTTATAGACAGTTTAGAAATCCCCTCTGTGTACATATATTAAACTATCACACTGTACTCCATAATCATGTACAGTTCTAGTCAATTAAAACTAGAAAAAAGAAAGAAATGCACTCTTTATGTTACTTAGCTCAGGTTTGAAAAATGACTACCTACCTATCAACATAGCTTTTCCTTACTAAGTTATAAAATCAAAACAGAGCCAAACCAAAAAAGGCAGAAACACTAAGAAAAACAGGACAGAGTGAGCAATGTCCCTGGGTTATGGATCCTGTCTATCCTTTGTTTTAATTCTCATCTTTGGAGGCATGTAGAACAAGTCTCTCACTGCCTCTTGTACGTGCTATTTTGCATTGCTTATCATCCTTTAAGTCTTATCTTTTCTAAACATTCCCAGTATCTTCACCTCTCTTACAATTGAAAAGAATTCTTTCATCATCCTGATTGTTTCCTTTATCACCCAGCACTGAAAGTTTGGGGTCTACAACAGGCTACAGAGATGTAAGTCTTAACTAGAGCAGGTGGGAAGAAGGTCTGTCAAGTTTTTATTCTAACTTGAGACGGAAAAACATTTTTGGTGTATTGAGTTCTTAGTGAGAAGTCAAGCATTTACACGAATGACTGCAAATGAAAGCCAATTTCAGCTGTCCCAGCCTCAGAGTCATGACTAAAACCCAAAACATTCTTTCCTAAGCTTGGGGATAACCTTAGGGTCATTCCCAACGGCCATCAGATAGAGGAAGGTACCATTAACACACTGAAGTAAGCCCTGGCATTGATAGTTACTGCCACTGCTGACTTAGAACACAAGTGTGGCCAACTTTACTTCTGTTCTGGCTTGGTCTCCCCAGACTCCTTAGCTCATCTTTTTCCTGAACGACAGCTAGCATTCTCACGGCTTGTTCCGCATTGCCTTAGAGCAGTCACATCCTCCTGATGCCTGCTTTCTTTGTCTTCTTTAAGGCTTAAACCAGTCCTGTGATAGGGAATGCTGCCGTTGCAGGGGTGCCCTGGCCCTCTGTGTCAGGGCGCGGGCTGGTATTTATTTATTTCCATGCTCTTGAAAGGCAGAGAGAGAGAGGGATCTCTCATCACTTGGCTTACTGCTAGCATCGTAACAGGCCTGCATAGCCAGTGGTAGGCCAGGCCGCACTCAGGAGGCTGGAACTCCACCCAGGTCTCTCACACAGGTGGCAGAGGCATAAATACTTTGGCCATCATCTGGTGCTTCCCAGGATGTATCCACAGGAAACTGTATCTGAGGTGGAGGAACCAGGACTTGAACTGATACTCTGATACAGGCTGTGGGCATCTCAAGTTGTGGCTTAAACTAAGGGCCCCAATGTCTGATTATGTAGTTCATTTTTGACCAATTAGATTGATTTCATTTCCATAATAATATTCATCTAAGTGTTACCCAATTTCTGATGTTTAGTATTTTTGCATTATCTGAGAAGTTTTGATGAATATATTACTCATTATCAGAACTGATTACCTTAAGATACTAAACCCTAGCCTCTGCTTTTTTCTTTGAGATTTCTTTTTATTGGAAAAGCACATCAGATTTATGTAAAGAAGCAGAGATAGAAACATCTCCCATCCACTGGTTCACTCCTCAAGTAGCTGTATTGACCACTGCTGAGCTCATCTGGATTTAGGATCTTCTTCTGGGTCTCCCATGTGGTGAGGGTCCCAAGGCTTTGGGCCATCCTTCACTGCTTTCCCAGGCCACAAGCACGGAGCTGGGAAGTAGGGTGGCCAGGACACGAACTGGAGTCCATATGAGACTCTGGTGCTTACAAGGTGGGGATTTAGCCATTCAGGCATTGTGCTGCGTCTGTTCGGTCCTGTGGTTTAACCAATGGGTAACAAACTCCGAATTGCTCTGGTGCCTATGAGTCCTTCATGCTGTATATCCAGCCTTCTCCTCTTAGTGTTAGCTCCTTGATATTGGATCAGTGACTTGGGAAGCCTGTATCAGTATTGGCAGTACTGCATGGGTACTATGGCACACAGGGGTGAGCTGCAGCTGGGGACACCTGCACTCCACAATGCAGTGCCTGAATTCAAGGTCCACCTCTGCTTCCAATTCAACTTCCTGCTAACATGCTTTCTGGAAAGCAGCAGACGAGGGTTGAAAATGTTGGGACTCTCCTGGCTTTGGCCTGGGCCAGCTTTGGGTGTTGTGGGAAGTTGGAGAGTGAGCCAGTGGGTGGAAGGTCTCTTTCTGCTGCTCTTTCAAACAAAAAGAAAGAAACGTGAAAAAAACAAAACGAAACAAAAACCAGTTCATATGGTGCCTAATGCTTGCCAGCATACATTTTAGAGCACTTACTTATAGCGCAGCAGTTTCTGTTTGTATACTCAAGTTCTACTCAGCTTTGTTTGGTTTCTTATAAGCTGCTACTCCGCTGAGAGAGTTATAAAAACACAGGGTTAGAAAGGATGGCAAGAGGTCATTTACTTATATCTTACTGATTAAAAAAAGAATGAGAGAGAAATGTACTTGGTGTTTATAAAATAAATTGTACCACAGACTTCTAAAATGTAGGGGGAAATGTACATTTCATCCTTTTACAAAAAGCCCTAGGAAATGACAGGTTTATATGACACACAATAGATGCGAAATGTGATACAGGAAGTTAAAAGGGCATTTATACACAGATAAAATATTTTGATGATGAGATACTCCATTTTACATAAGGCAGAGCTCTACCTGCAGGACATAACAAAGGTACTTGTGATTTTAAGGATGACAGAAAGATTAAAAGAATTCAAAATACCTACAAAAACCCAAACAACTCTGACCTAGTTATAGGAAGTTCTGTACACATGCATATAACTGCAGTCGTCTCCAGAGTGCAATGTCAAAGACATCCAAGTGGTTTGTGTCTTGCACATAATTCAAAACTGATCAGAATTAACAATCTACAGAATGGGAAACAGACTTAACTGCTGCGCTGTGAAATGGGTATAACTACAATAGGGTCACTATGGGGTTCAAGTGCAATGAAAACACACAGACCAAGGCAGTAATCTATCTATCTATCTATCTATCTATCTATCTATCTATCTATCTATCTATCTATCTATCTATCTATCTATCCATCCATCCATCCATCCATCCATCCATCTACTTGTTGAAAAGTGAGTATTTAGGAGAAAAACTTTATGTCTATAATACTAGAAAGCCAAAGCAGGAAGCCCTTTTTCTTGGTATACAGGGATTATTTAAAGGTTTTCCTCCCCCCTCCCCCTTTTTAAAGATTTATTTATTTTCATTGGAAAGGCAGATTCAGAAACAGGAGAAGAGACAGAGAGAAAGACCTTCTGTCCATTGGCACAATGGCTGGAACTGAGCCAATCCAAAGTAGGGCAGTCTGCACATGAACAAGTGCCTATAATGCCAGCACATGCAAGCAGAAGACTTTACCCACTAGGCTACTGCTTTTCATTTTCCTAATTTCCACAGATAATTGTAAGAAACCAATCTAACTGTTCCCTAGACAGAGTAGTGTGACATCATTGGCCTCAAAGCATTTAAAGCACTTTGGAGGGCCTGGAGTGGTAACCTAGTGGCCAACATTCTCTCCTTGCATGCATAGGGATCCCATATGGGCACCATTTTTAATCTTGGCTGCTCTACTTCCCTTCCAGCTCCCTGCTTGTAGCCTGGGAAAGCAGTGGAGCATGGCCCAAAGCCTTGGGACTCTGTACCCATGTGGGAGACCCAGAAGAAGCTCCTGGCTCCTGGCTTCGGATTGGCGCAGCGAGCCAGCGGATGGAAGATCTTTCTGTCCGTCTCTTTTCTCTGTAAATATCATTATTAGTGTTAGTAAGGGTAATGGGTGCTGCTCAGCGTTTCTGCGTTCCATATTAAGCGCCTCGCTCCAAGCGCTGTGCATTTTACTTCTGGTACATCATCTGCTTACGGCCACTGTGGGAAGCAGCTGGTGATGGCTCAAGCACTTTGGCCTCTTCTACCCATGTGGCAAACTCAGACAGAGTTCCAGCATTCTGGGCTTAGCCTGGCTCCACCCTGGCTGTTGCAGCCATTTGTGAACTGAACCAGTAGATGGAACATAATGCTCTCTCTGTTCCTCAAATTAAAAAAGAAAGAAAAGAAACAAAGAGAAAAGGAAAAAAAAAGATAAAAGAACAAGGTCATGGAAAATGTGTCCTATGGAAAAACTACATATGTTTTTTTTTTGCTCTAAAATAAAGCCATCTTTGAAATCCACTTTCCATGATCTCTTTGAAGTATTCTTGCACAAAAGGTTTGGTTGCAACATGCATTAAAGTATGTGTAAACAGGGGTCAGCATGTGGCAAAGCTACCCCCACGACAAAGGCATCCCTGAGGGCGGTGGCTGGAGTCCCAGCTCCGCTTTCCATCCAGCTCCCTGATAAAAAGCCTGGGAGGCAGGGGAAGATGACTCAAGTGCCTGGACCCCTGCACCTGTGTACGAGACCCAGAAGAAGCTCAAGCTCCTGGATTTGGCCTGGCACAGCCCTGGCTGCTGTGCATATTTGGGAAATGAGCCAGTGAGTGGAGGCACTTTTCTTCCCTATAATTTTGTTTTTCAAAGAAATGAACTGTTCTCTGTCCTGCAGCGATGGACTTGGTGCACGGAGCCTGTAATAACACGCATGGACTACTGACCGATGGTCAATAGCCGAAGTTTATCAGTGGCATCAGATTTTTATAGACTGAGGGGACATAGGATAAGGAAGGAGGTATTGAGCTTATATACGGGACCCATCGTTTCCATACCCTTGTTTGGAACAATTCTGTTTTGCATATCCCACCAAGTGTTTTCATTCAAATGCTATCCATTCAGCTGTTCTCATACAAATGGTATCCAATCATTTCTCACACAAATGTTATCCTATCAATTGTAATTCTATGCTCACTGACCTTCTAGAATCACAATATCCTTCTATAATGAATAAATGTTCAAAAATAAAGTATTAATATATTTGTAATTTGTATTGCTTTTTATAAAAAGATTTATTATTTCTTATTGCAAAGTCAGATATACACAGAGGAGAAGAGACAGGGAGGAAGACCTTCTGTCGAATCACTCTCCAAGTGACTGCAACAGCTGGTGCTGCACTGATCTGAAGCCAGGAGCCAGGAGCTTCTTCCGGGTCTCCCATGTGGGTGCAGGGTCCCAAGACTGTGGGCTGTCCTTGACTGCTTTTCCAGGCCACAAGCAAGGAGCTGAATGGGAAGTAGGGTTGCCAGGATAAGAACCGGAGGCCTACATCAGATCCCAGTGCGTTCAAGGCAAGGACTTTCGCTGTTACACTCTTGTACCGGGCCCCTGTACTGCTTTTTAAAAGTGTATCTTTTTGAAAGGGAGAAAGAGACAGACACAAAGGATTCTCCCATCTTTTGATTTACTCCCCAAACACCTGCAGCAGTCAGGGCTGTACTGAGGAACCCAATCTCTCACATAACTCCCAAATACTTGAGCCACTGCCACCTGCTGCCTCTTAGATGTGAATTTTCTTAGATGTGAACTTACATACTCTTACGCAGAAAAAACAAGTATTCATTAGAAATTTTTAAAATAAACTTCTTTGAAAAGCTTATAAGGACAGAAAGTAGCGTAAGCACTCCTATCTGGTAATTCACGCCCTCCATGCTGAGACTGAGACAGGTTGATGACAAAAATCAAGAAATTAAGTCTCAAATGTGGTTGGTAGAAGCCCCACAACCTGAGCCATCAATACTGCTTCCAATGGTCTACATTATCAGGAAGCTGGAACTGGGAGCTGGTGCTGGGTACGCAACCCAAGTCCTCTGACAGAGACTCGGGGATCTTAACTGCTGGGTAAAACACCTGTCCTGAAAAAATAAGCATTTTAAAACATTGCAAGGAAAATACAACTTAAATCGTATATTCCTATTTTAGTTTTGACTCTAATAGTTGTCTTTTATTGAAACACATTTGCATCCAGAAAACTGAAATAAAAAACTGTCTTGAAGAGTACCATTTTGCTGGGAAATGAATGAGTATTGGAAATCATGATCCTTACATTTAAGGAAAAATTAACTTTCTCGGTGGTTGCTTTCCTTTTCTTTCTTTCTTTCTTTTTTTTTTTAAAGCATGTTGATTGTAAAATTTAACCACATAGGTATATAAGAAAAACATGTAAAAAGGCATTCTTAAAGAAAATTTCCAAACAGTTAAGTATGAATCAAAGTCAGTGACACATATCTAGAAATATGCCATTTGTTGGAGCCTCTTATGAGGTAGATTGCCTAAGGGGCACTTGGGATGCTGAAATGTCCCTGAAATCTTCCGAGAAATCACAAAGAACACATGAATTAGAATCCGGGAACATAAACATACCTTAAAAGAATGATAATTACGCTGTGACTTCACTTTTAAGAAACCTGGGTAACTGCAGGGTTTGTTTTTGCTAAGTGACATACACTGCGGTAAGAAGCAAGTTCTCCAGCACAGTGGGCATTCGGCCAAGATTCAGGCATGTGTGAGGCCTCTCACTCTGAGGGCTTGGTAAGCATGAGCCGATTACTTCTGGTTAAATTCTAACTGAAATGATTCTGGGCCTTCAGTGATGATACTGGCAGAAACACTGAAAGGAAAGGTAGAAAGTATCTTGGGTCTTCAAAGCACATGTCTTGCATTCCTTGGGGATGTATGAGAGTACTTTAGAAAGCTCCTGGGGAAAATATGCTTATTTTCGTGCAAAAAAATCTGAACTCCAAACTCCATGCACACTTTTTTTTTTTTATAATAAGCAATCTCTATGTACTTATGGAAGACCTCTCATACATCCTTATATATCCCTCAAGGCTAACATGGTTACAACCACCAGGCTTAGACTTTTAGTAGTATATCTCTCTGTCTGTATTTAAAGATTTATTTTATTTATTTGAAGGGCAGAGTTCCACAGAAAGAAGCAGATGGACAGATAGAGATCTTCCATTTACTGGTTCATTCCCCAGATAGCTGCAATAGCTAGGGCTAGGCCAGGTCCAAGCCAGCAGGCAGGAGCTTCAGCCAGGTATTCCATGAGGGTGCCTGAGGACTGGGGTTACCTTCTGTGGCTTTCCTAGGCCATTAGCAGGAAACTAGATTGCATGTAGAGCAGCTGGGACTTAAACAGGCTCCCAAATGGGATGCTGGTGTCACAGGTGGCTACACAAAGTATCTGAGATGACTTCCCACTGGAACTTTCGGATAGTTCTCTGAAACGCTTTTTGGGCAGAGATGTTCTGTATCTTTTTTTTTTCTTTCCCACTGTTAAAATATTACCTGGGTAAAATTATTTTCTTGACAGGAGGGGATTAATATATATTAAATGTCAGTTTCTAAAAGTTTGTGTTTGACAGTTTCTAGTGCGAATACTGGTGAACACTAGAAAGGACCATATTAGTTTATTAAATACTCAAATGAGCAGTTATTATGAACTAAATATTGTGCAAAAGGTGAAGGTGCAAAGAGGAAACAGACTGTCAGGTAAGTCAAGCACATGATTATGATATAGATTATGATATGATATAGAAAATTAACAAAGGTATTTTAAAAATTATGGAGTTAGGAAGAACTGTGAAGGCTAAAATTTAAACCAATCCTTGAAACAGAAGAAAAATAGCAAAGACTTTAGAAACATTAGCTGAGCTACTACTACATGCCAGGAATGTTACTGCATCATTCAATCTTCACACAACCCTACGAACTGCCATGTTAAGGTACTTAGTGAAGCGTAGAGGGACTAAATTAGAGGGATGAAATGATGGCTTCAGGGGTGGAGTCCACGTAAGGCTAGGCCAGGCTGTAGCACCTAACAGTAAGAACTGGAATGAGTGAGGGACAGTCAGGAAAAGCTACTGTTCCTGCTAGGATGGGAGGTGGACTAAGTAGGGCTGGCCCATGGACCCACCAATGCACACGAGATCTGGCACTGAGAGATGTTCTGATGGACGAGCCTGGGGACAAGAACCACGATAGGAAGCAGCCCAAACCAGGCCAGGCTACGGTACTCATGAGCTTACCTTTGGCTCAGATCTGGGGTGAGCCAAGCTGGGCCAGTTTATATCACCTGCTGGCAAATCGAAGAGCTAGAACAGTGTGTGGGTCATGCCAGTTAGGGCCACAATACCAGCCAGTTCACATCAGGGGCTGGGACTGGGGATTGCCTGGGCTGGGATAGGCTGTAGTCCCTGCCAGTGAGCTGGAACTTGGGGTGGGCAGGGCCTGGCCATGCTAGAGCACCCACTGGCAAATGCCAAGGTGAGGCGGGCCATTCCAGACTGGGCCACAGCATGCAACCAGCACACAAGAGATCCAGGGAAGAGTGGGTGAATCTATTGGAGGGGGTGCTGCGTGGGGCTCCCCTGTTGGGCCACTATTCTCACTGGTAAGCATGAGAGCTGGGATAGGGGCAGACAAAGCCAGGCAGGGCTACATCTGTTGGCCTGCATGTAAGATGGATAGGAGACAAGCCAGGTTGAATGCACTGAACCCACTAGTACATTCATAAGTGAGTGGGTGAAGGTTGATTGGGCTTTGCTGCAGCCATCAGCTAGCAGATGCTGGCACTGGGAGTGGGGTGGGGATGAGGAACGGGACAGGAAACTTTGTCAAGCTAAAATGTAGTACCACAGGAGAATGCGAGATCCAGGAGTGGGAGTGAGCCCATTAGGGAAACAGTACGCACCTCCCTCTGGTTGCCATGCCAACTGGTGAGCATAAAAACCAGGCCTGGGACAGGCATGGCTAGACAGAGAGTGGCAGCCACCAGCACATGTATGGGCTGGATAGTGGGGCTGGTTGGGTTGAACTAGGCTTCAATGCCCATTGACATGTATGAAAGCTGAATGGGATGTGGGACAGACTGAACCAGTCTGCTGTACATACTGGCAAGCACAGGAACCAGGGCAAGGGGCGGCCCTGGTGGAGGTTATTGCGGGTAGCTCTGACTAGGCTGTAACTCCCATTGGTTTGCATGGGGGGGCAAGTGTGTTGTGGGCAGGATCAGGCTGGATTGCAATGCCTATTAGTTTGTGTAGAAGACATGGCTAGAGATGACTGACCCAGCAATTACAAGTAACAGTGTGCGTGTAGACTGATTTGGACTCTGTATTGGCAAGCACACACAAGAATCAGGTCTGGGATCACCTCAGATGAAGTTTCTTTGGAAATCCCCCCAACTGAACCACTGGCCTCAGAATTCCAACCATAGAGAGAATTGCAGGTTCTGTGGTCTGACCGAGGAATGCATGTGTCAGAGATGGGCCTCCTCAGTGGCTTCAACAGAGCAGTGGACAGCATATCTAGATGCACATGGAGAATATGGCAGTACACTTGAGCCTGCAGAGGATGCTTGGTACCATAACAGAGGATGGAGGACAGAACAAACCGATCAACTACCCCAGCCAAGTGCTGGCACTGAATACCTGGGGAAATGGAGACTCCAAGGTGGACTTTGTCAACTGGTATGATCTCAGAGATTTCATCATGATTTGATTGGCAATATCGGCACCAATACAGAACCAATATCGGCTGAACTACCAATACCACTTGAGCGGGACCCTTGGAGCATGCCCCATATCAGGGACCATGGGATGGTTGGGAGGCTGGGTGTGGCTTCTCCCTTTATCTCTCCCCCTTCCCCAGATACAGGAAGGGAAAAAGAGAATGTCAAAACAGTGGTATCATCCACTTTCCTATAACCCTTCACCCTTTGAACCCTAATCAAATATGTAAAAATTATCAAAAATAAAATTTAGATAATTAAAAAAATAACCCCACACTTTAAAAAAAAAAGAAAGAAATTACGGTCTTAGGAATCTATAGCACTTAGGTAGCAGAGCTGGAATATGTGTCCAAGTTTCATCTGGTCAACTGGTTTTTCCACAGTATTTCAAAATGTCCATGATGTAAGAAAGTAATTCCAGCCCCACAAAACAATGAGAACTGAACATGCACGTGTTTGGGAATATATGTAAAGACAAGACATATTTCTAGATCAATTTAACTGTGCATCTTATGCTTCTCTGCTCCTTGGGTACTGAGTGCTGCTAAAGAAAAATTACACAGACTGCTACTGCTGTTGCTGGTGTGACATTTCAACACAGCAATTGTTTTGTTTCTTTTATGTACATTAGTCATTTCCTGCATAGCTATTTCAAAATTCTATATTCCTCAAAAACTCTAATTCTATAGTATCCTTTCTGTTAAAGGAGAACTCTTTCAAGTTTTACCAGCTAAATTCGCTATTTGAAAGGATTTGTTTATTTTTATTGGAAAGGTAGATTTACAGAGAGAGTCAAGGAGAGAGAAGGCTGTCTGTCCATCCACTGGTTCACTCCCCAAATGACTGCACTGGACAAAGCAGAGCTGATAAAAAAAGGCAGAAATCAGGAGCTCCTTCTGGGTCTCCCTTGTGGGTGTAGGGTCCCAAAGCTTTGGACCAAACTCTGCTGCTTTCTTAGGCCATAAGTAGGGAGCTGAAGAGGAAGTAGAACAGCCAGGACACAAACCACCACCCACGTGAGATGCTGGTGCCACAAGGTAGAGGATTGGCTTGCTGTACCACCACATCAGTGCCAACCACCTAAATTCTTAGGAATTTACTTTCAGTTTTACATAATCTTTTTTTCTTACTCTTCAAAGTGGAACAGTTGCTACTCTTTCTCATCCTGTTGGTACAAAACTCCTTTCCTACCATTTTCGCTAACTGTTCATTCCCTCTCTTTTCTTCTTTTAATATTTGGCTTTCCCTAGCATTATCATTTAAACTGGATAATCTCCAATTTTAGGAGATAAAAATTTCCTGATCTCATCTTAATAGTTGCTAAAGCTTCCTCTGACTACTTTTCAGCTTCTACTTCCTTGTCAATTTACTGCAACCTATTTTTTAACTCTTCTAGACCTGCTTTGGCATCTTATAGCCAAATGGGGCTTTCAGCATTCTGGTGCTGACTGAGTCCTTCCCTTCTGGATGGTTCTTTGGGGCCTAACCTACTCTGCCCTGTGCTGACATCCTCTTACCCTGGGTTACTCTTCACTCTTTCTGGGAAAACACTTTTCCCTACCCATCATTTAAATACTAGTTCCCCTCAAAATTGGGTCCTGGGCTTTTTTTTTGGTTGTCATTAATCTCTCCTCTCAATTCACCTGCTCGACTTCCATGTACATAAAGCACCACTTCTATGCTTTGTCTCGTAAACCTCTTTCTCTAGATGAATCCTCTTTTTTTCAGGTCTATGTATTTCCATTTTTTGAGCTTTTCTTTCCTAAACCTATTCCTCCTGTATTCTTTGTAGCACCTCTGCAGGTAAAGAACACGAGTTAAAAACTCTGGCACTAATTCTTCATCCTTCTCTTCCTCAGTCCCTTAAATTAAGCCAGTCACCACATGACCTGTGATTCTGCTTCGCACAGAGATTTCAAATTAGTCCATTTTTGTCTCATCATCACCAATCATGTTCAAGATACCACTGTTACTGCTGAAATACCAGAACAGATTCCCAGTAGGGTTCTGATCACTACTCTTAATATCTGGCTGCAAACAGCACAAGAAAGGAGCTGTTGCATCAGTTTCTTAAAATTGAGCTGTATTGGACAATTGGTTGATTAAAAATAGCTTTTCTTGTCTCAAAACCTTATATTCCACAGACACACATTAAAACATGTGGAACCCTTACAATGTTTTTAGAAAATGGAATTAAATGACAGGTATAGTTTGCTGTAAAAAAGCCCTGAAATTCAGGCATAAGTTTTTTATAATACACGTTTTTGAAAACTTTTTGAGTTCCCCTCATACAAAGAAGATAAGATTTAAAACTGCCAAAAAGCGATTAGCAAATCTGGCTTCATTAAGGGATAACAGAGTGGATTAAAAAGTGCCTGCAGGACCTCATGAAAGAAGTCATTATAAGAAATCAGATTTCTTAGTTTTCAAAATCTTTTCAAATTGAATGCGTGGTTTTAAGCCCTTCTACTGTTATCTAAGAATGAGGTCATGCCAGTTACTAATTTTTTTTTTTACTTCTTTCTTTAATTACTTAAAGTTTATATTTTATTTACACTTGCAGGTCCTAGTCCTAGTATAAGTGGATACACTTAACAGTAATACAAACTACAATATACTTGAAGGAAACAGTAAGATTTTTATGAGGCATCAGAAATGAAAAAGCAAAGATAGTAACACCCAGGTAAGACACTCAGCTTGAGTTTGCTGGAAACTAAGACAGAAAGGAAACATGTTAAATTACAAAGCTTTCACTTAGAAGGATGTAAGTTTATCTACAGAGGCAAATTTTTTCCTGGAACTAATGCAGGTAATAATTTATCATGAGATTTTGGCTAAGTGGAAGAACATAACATTCCTTTTTAAGGAAAAAAAAAAGAGATTTTTTTTAAATTTTGATAGTACGCACTGCTGGTTAAGTTACTTAACTATTATCAATACTGCTTTTAGATAACAAGTGGCATTTTGATGCAGGTTTTATCAGTGACTTTAGTAAAGGTTAACTTATGCGATGCTATCATATGTAGAAGTACTTAGATTAGCTTAGACAATTTTGTAAAACAAATCAGATTTCATTTTGATCTTCTATAAAAACCAAGGATCTGACATTAAACTGAGGGTGGAAGGAATTCTGGGAGTGGAGACATTTTGGTCTTTCCTGTCATTCTGCATTTTGAAGATTACACTAAATATGGGACATGATTTAGAGAATTTTGAAAGAAGAGGAGTGGCAGAGTATGATACTTCAACTTCTGATCACATTTTGAAGATTCATTTATTTTTCTTGGATAGGCAGATTTAAATAGAGGAGAGACAAAAATTTCCATCTGGTGGTTCACCTCTCAAGTGGCCGCAATGACCAGAGCTGAGCTGATTTGAAGCCAAGAGCTTCTTCTAGGTCTCCTATGCGGGTGCAGGGTCCCAAGGCCTCTACTGCTTTCCCAGGCCACAATCAAGGAGCTGAAGGGAAGTGGAGCAGCCAGGACAAAAACTGGTGCCCATATGGGATCCTGGTGGCGCACACAGGGCGAAGACTTGTCACTAGGATACTATGCTGGCCCTTTGATAACTTTTTGCAGCTAATAATTGTAGCGCAGGTCCCTTAACTTACTATATTTATCTAATTCAGTTGAACTTTATGGTCTGAAACTGCAACTTCAAATAAAGCACTTCTTTCTACACCTACTCTCTTTTCCTATTTTTACATAATTTAAAAAGTGGTTAAGGTCCTCGCCTTGCACGCCCGGGATCCCATATGGGTGCCGGTTCTAATCCCAGCGGCCCCCTTTTCCCATCGGCTCCCTGCCTGTGGCCTGGGAAAGCAGTCAAGGACGGCCCAAGGCTTTGGGACCCTGCACCTGCGTGGGAGACCCGGAAGAGGCTCCTGGCTTTGGCTCGGCATAGCATCAGCCGTTGCGCTCACTTGGGGAGTGAATCATGGGATGGAAGATCTTCCTCTCTGTCTCTCCTCTCTGTATATCCGCCTTTCCAATAGAAATAAAACATAAATCTTTTAAAAAAATTATTAGACTAACATACTTTATAAGACATTTTCTTTACTTGAAAGTGTTATATAGATGAATACAGAGAGGTGGGGGGAAAGAAAGATCTTCTATCTGCTGGTTCATTCCCCAAATGGCAGCAATGGCTGGGTCTGGGCCAGGGGGAAGCCAGGAGCCAGGAGCTTCTTCCAGGCCTCACACAAGCATGGTACTTGGGTCATCTTCTGCTGCCTTTCCCAGGTGTATTAGCAGGGAGCTGGATTGGAAGTAGAGCAGCTTGCTGTTGCAGGTAGCAGTGGTACTTGCCACAAAATAATGCCAGCTCCCAGACTAACATATTTTCTCTAAGGTAAGGTTGGGACTGAAAATCACCTACACCTTGCTCAATTCCAACATAATCATTATGTTTCAAAGATTTATGTATTTGAAAGCTAGTGAGTGAGTGAGAGAGGGAGAGAGGGTGAGTGAGTGAGAGAGAGAGAGAAACAGAATTTTCCCCAAAAGGTTGCAGTGGCCAAGGCTTGGTCAAGTTGAAGCCTGGAGCCAGGAACTTTATCCAGTACCTGACATGGGTGACAGAGGCCCAAGAACTTGGGCTGTCTTCTGCAGGTGTAGTAACAGGGAGCTGAATCAGAAGCTGGGGCTGGAGGGAACACTCCATTATTGGAAGTTGGCATCAAAGCCCACAGCTTTATCTACTGTACTGGCCTTAGGGCCTGCAAGATTATTTTTTTAATGTATCAGTATGAAAAATTTATAGTACAAAGGTTCACTATCCATTCCTGGAAATCCTTAGACCCACAACTTAACTAATATGAGGGAAGATAATCTTTTCAGCATCTATATTTGAGCCAGCACCAACACAGAAGATAACACCTCTCTGTGGCCCTGCCCCAAATGTTGTACAACTGTCAATCTAGAATTGTCCCGCTTGTTCTCTAGTTTTGCTTAATATATTTAATGACTATGTAAATGAATTAATGATCTCATTTTATATTTCATAAATATTTATATTCTTATCAGAACTAACACTGCCTAAAGAGCTATAACTAGAGAAGCCTGCATGAGAAAGAAAACAAGGAACTTTATAATGTTCATTTGATCTCATTTTGAATAACTAAGTTACACTGTCAAAATTTAGCTGATTATAATCATGATTCATATTAGTTAATTTCCCCAAGGTTTTGACCAAAGTGAGGCAAGCCAGCTTCAGGTGCAATGAGTCGGGGGCAGGGGTTCGGGTGCCAGTCCACACTCCACACTGCCAGAAAATGGGTGTCTCTTTACTGTACGTGCCCAAAGTGCCTTTCTTTCCCAACCCATACCTCAGCCCTGACTTTCAATTTCAAAAAGTATTTATCAGAGTTATCCTGATCCAGCTGTTATCTATCGGCTATTCTGACTGCCTGAGCCTAAGAGGCATTCAGTGGATAAACTGATCCTGCCCACTCTTTCATTAGGTATACTCTCAGATGAATGGCCAAGCATTTCCGGGGGTCATCAATAAATCTTTTTCCATATACGCAGTTTGCTGAGGCTTTAGCATCTACATACACTGCAGAAGTTGGCATTACAAAGTTTCTTAGAAAGGGCTAAAGAAAAAATTTGGATCAGACTTGTTTTTAGCTTTAATTTTTACTTTGCTTTGAAAACAAAAATCTTTCTTCAGATGATTGGCCATATAAAAAGCTCCAATGTTGCATTATTAAGATGTAATTGTCTATATGCAGATATAATGTCAAATATACAAAAACTGGCTGACAATTATTACTACACAACCATACAATTTTCATTGGTGGCCTGTGACAGTAGGCAATTTAGATAAATAGCTTCATTTTGTTAGTATTACTTTGCATGTTTATATATATTTTCTTCTCAATCCAATAATTGGGTGTTTTAGTTTTTGTTTTCCCAGTTTTGAAACAGATGAATCTGAAACAGATTTATCTGAAAGAGAGGGAGAAAGAGAGATAAGGGGATATTCCACCTGCTGCTGTTTGCACCTCAACGGCTACACAGCTGGTGGTGGGCCAGACTGAAGGCACGAGCCAGAAGTTCCACTGGGTCTCCCACGTGGGTGGCAGGGACTCTCACAACTGAGCCATCGTCTGTGGGTTCCTATGCTTATTAGCAGAGAGCCAGATGCAAAGCAGAGTTCCTGGGACCTGAATGGGGTGGCTTACCCTATCATTCCACAACACCTGCCCCAAGCATCCCAGTTTTCATTTGAATCCATGATCATTTAAACTCAAATAATTGTTATTCTGGAAAAACATATTTGTTATGTTTTTGGAAAAACAGCTGATATAACTAAGCAGTCATTTCCGGCTACTATCTCAAATAATTTCAAAAACATCTAAAATCGGGTGTTCACAGTAAGAAACAATTATTTGAAGATGGCACTCCTAAGGACAGAGTGACAGTAGTAGTAACTGATAAGGCCTGAAATGTTACAAGACAGATGAAAGAAAAAATATCTCCATTCACGCTTTTCCCAGCCCTGTCACTTATTGTCGGGCTGCCCTATCCACCTAGAAGTCATTTCTAGAGTCTATGCCAGTATACCTTATTCTTTCCACCCATCATATAACTGATGCCTCTGGGGTGAAGTTGGGCCTTGTGGCCTGAGAAAGCAGTAGAGGACGACCCAAAGCCTTGGGACCCTGCACCTGTGTGGGATACATGGAAGAAGTTCCTGGCTCCTGGCTTCGGATTGGCATAGCATTGGCCATTGCGCTCACTTGGGGAGTGAATCATCGGATGGAAGATCTTCCTGTCTCTCCTCCTCTCTGTATATCTGACTTTCCAATAAAATAAATAAAATCTTTAAAACAAATCTTCACTTTGCCTCGGCTGGGATCCCATATGGGTGTAGGATGGTGTCTGGCTGCTCCACTCCCCATCCAGCTCCTTGTCTGTGGCTTGGAAAAGCAGTGGAGAATGCCCCCTTGGGACCCTGTACCCATGAGGGCTTTGGATCAGCTCAGCTCCAGCCCTTGTGGCCACTTGGAGAGTGAACCAGTGGACAGAAAAATCTTTCTCTCTGTATCTCCTTCTCTATATATCTGCCTTTCCAATTAAAAAAATAATAAAATAAATCTTAAAAAAAAAAAGATTGTGACACACAAAAAAGCTGACTAATGGTGGAAAGAGAAAATGGCTAATCATTAAATGAAGCAGAAGGTTAGTGACAGAAGAAGGAACAAAGTAATATTGGTCCAAAATAAGAGGCACTGCATGAGTGAGAGTGAAGGGCAAAGGGAGATGTCATGAATGAACGTGTACGACCAGTATACAGCAATCTTAAAGGCTAACTGTGACAAAGCTGAAAATAGCCCAAATCCTGACAGTTTGGAAAGAGTACCTCTCGGTGATTAAGAAGTTGTTCCAAATCTAATGCCATTTGGTTCTTCATCTGTAGCAAAGCAGACTTTTCTTTATTTAGATTACTGGAAAAAAAAGTTTAAAAAAGTTATCACACGAGTGTACAGTTGATAAATAGTAAAAGAATAAACACAGACCTGATAGTATTAATTAAATATATTTTTTGTCCATAAGAATACCACAATTAGTCACTGTAATGTTTTACTTATCGAATGGCCTAGCTATTTTGAAGACATTATTAAAAAATGATTTGATTAATTCTTTTTATTGGAAAGGCAGATTTATACAGAGAAGGAGAGACAGAGAGAAAGATCTTTTATCCATTGGCTCACTCTCCAAGTGGCTGCAAGAGCTGGAACTCAGCCAATCCAAAGCTAGGAGCCAGGAGTCTATTTTAGGTCTCCCACATGGGTGCAGGGTCCCAATCCTTTGGGCCATTCTTGACTGCTTTCCCAGGCCACAAGCAGGGAGCTGGATAGGAATTGGAGCAGCCAGGATATAAAATGGTGCCCATATGGGATCTTGGCATATACAAAGCAAGGACTTTCGCCACTAGGCTATCGTGCCGGATCCTTTTGAAGAAATTCTTTAAAAATACTCAGGGCCAGTATTGTGGCATAGCAAATACAAACGCTGACTGTGAGAGTGGCATCTCATATGGCACCGTTCTGAGGCCAGGCTGCTCCTCTTCTGATCTAGCTCGCTGCAAAATCATCTAGAAAAGCAGAGGAAGACAGCCAAAGCGGTGTGGGACCCTGAAGCCATGTGGACATTCCATCAGAAGCTCCCAGCTTACATCTGCTCCAGTCCTGGACGTCGTGGTCACCTGGGGAGTGAACCAGTAGATGGAAGATCTTTCTCCAACTCTGACTTTCAAATAGATAAATAAATTTTAAAATATTTACTTATATTATTTTAAACAGACTTACTGATTTATTTGAAAGGCAGAGTGAGAGAGAGAGAGAGAGAGAGATCTTCCATCCACTAGTTCTTTCCCCAAAAACACAAAGGCCAGGGTCGGAATCAGGAGCCAGAACTCCATCTGGGTTTCCCATATGGGCGGCAGGGTCGTAACACTTGGGGCTATCTTCTGCTGTTTTCCTAGGCATATTAGTAAGGAGTTGGATCAGAAGTGCAGCAGCATCCATAAGGAAGCAGCAGCAGAAGCAACAGATTAAACCAATATTGTATAAACCAGCCCCCATAATTTTATGAAATATTTTTCCTTTGAAAATATTTATTTGAGAGGCACAGAGAGGGAGAATGCAACACGGGGCTCCCATTCTCAGCATTACTCTCCAAATAACCTCAAGGCCTGGGATGTGGTGGGACGAAGTCTAAGTCAGAATTACAATCCAGGTCTCCCATGTGGGCGGCAGAGACCTAATAATGTGAGCTGTCACGGCTGCCTCCAGGGTCTGCATTAGTGCAAAGCTAGTCAAGAGCTCAAGCACAGAATCACTTTTGGCATAATGATGTGAAAAACAGACCTCTTAACTGTAGTATAAATGCCTGGCTGCCTTTTCCTTTTAATAATCATTCGATAGTGTAACTAGGTTACATTCTGAGAAAACTTTTCTGCCTAGTAAGGACATAAAATTACTGCTGTAGGGCCTAGCACAGTAGCCTGGAGGCTAAAGTCCTTGCTTTATAAGTGCCAGGATCCTGTATGGGTACTGGTTCGTATCCCAGTAGCCCTGCTTCCCATCCAGCTCCCTGCTTATTGCTTGGGAAAGCAGTTGAGGATGGCCCAAAGCCTTGGGACACTCGTGGGAGACCTGGAGGAAGTTCCTGGTTCCTGATCAGCTCAGCTCTGGCAACTGTGGCTGCTTGGGGAGTGAATCAATAGACGAAAGATCTTCCTCTTGGTCTCTCCTCCTCTCTGTATATCTGACTTTCCAATTAAAATAATCACTGCTGTAAAGATAACTACCCCTGAAATGTTAAAAAGATCAATTAGAACTCCCACAAAAGAATTACATATGGGTAGAATATTAAAACACAGATATTGGGAGGCTAAATAATTATCTTTAAAATTCAAAGCAGCAATTTTCGATTTATAGCATGCTAAATTGTTGAGCTAAGTAAATAAATCTCATAGTTGGTCTGTGGGAAACTTGCAAAATGACTTCTGTCTTCAAATTCTTCAGTATTCACTTCTGAAGTCTTCACAGTGACTTTCCCTTGCATATCACCCATTTTCTGAGAGGAAGGGTAAAAAATATCTTATAGGCTAATAATGCCTTAAGATAAATATTTGAAATATGCCATGTATTTGTATTCTTCCACACAGAGAAGCTATTAGAACAATTACACAAATTATAATGCCACTGCAATAAATCAGCACCATAACAACTATTCATAAAGCAATATTGATTTGCTAAGTGTTGAGACAAAATTTGTAAGTGCAAATTTAATGAAAATTATTTTGCTGACCATGTGCTACACCTTTAAGTTATGCTATAAGGAAAGGAAGAGTCATCAATCTTAAGAATACTAGGCAGAACTTTTTTAAATTCAAGGAACAGTGGTCAAGATTCTGGAAGAATTGGTAATTCCACGGATTGAGAGGGAAAAGTCTACATTTCTTCCTACTGAGAACTTGCCCAGGAAGCATCAGAATTGGTCCTCAAAAAAGAAAACCCAGATGCAATTCTGACATCCATTTCCTACTGTGCCACTGCTCTGCATGGCAGAAAGCAGAATATTCACATGCCACTGAACTTGCTTCTACTTCTGTAAAAGTGGAAAAGAGCGTTCCTATATGCCAAAGGGATATGTAAATTAGCTAATGAATGATTACATAAAGTGACGGACACATAAAACTCGATATAAATGCTACATGGTATTACTAATTTAGATGAAAAACAAGCATCAGAGGAAAACAGTAATTAAATGCCAATAAAGGTAAGGCAGCTCAGCAGAAAAACAAACTGACTTTTGGAGTTAGGCGCCAGGGATCCTACAGAGCCGACGGGCTGAAAAGAACAAAATGGTATTGAGGAAACCGCCACATTCTGCTAGATTCCCCAAAGCACAGCTGTGTAACTCTAGAACTCTAATCCGTCTTGGGCTCAATCATTTTGAAGATAAATTATTTTTTCAAAATGAAAGTAAAAACACACTATTGAGAGATAGGAACTTGCAAGGAACATACATGTGCTTCTGTTCATGTCCAGTACCTGCCCATGTTCATACAGACTGCACAGTATATAAACACAGTGACAAGTAGTGCTTCCAAGTGTTCTCTGTGTGTGTCTCAAATATCAACAGATCCATTAAATAAAATAGAGTGTCATGGGAATGGAATGTAGAAGTAATTACAGGATTTTAACTGGATAATGCTTTACAAATGCTTTGTATGCAGTGCACATGTTTTTAAGAAAAAAGATTCTTAAGTCAATAGTGAAAGCACCATATTACATGGAATTGAAAATAGGTGAATAAACTGGTTTACAAAACAACTCTGTTCTCTGTGTAGGACACTGATTTGCCACAAACAGTACACATCCCAGACACTATTTCTCTCATTTGCATATCTCGGCATATATTTTTCTTTGTCGTCTTTCTTTAGGGAGATCACCTTCAACACGCGGGTTTCTAAAACAGCGTATGCTCAGTACATTCACTGCTATACGTATGTAATTACTCAACAGAATCCTAGTCTTTGTAAGACATATTTCTTAACAGTGGAAACTTACCTTTAAAAATACAAAGCTATTCTCTGCGTGACTCATAAAGCTACTACAAAACAAATCTCCTTATAAGCACATTTATCTTGAATGGTATATTACACCAATAATTGTTGAGTTCACTGTTAATTATTACTTAGAAAATTCCTGTTTATGACTCTGTTTCACCTGCTATATGAAAACATATTCCTGATATATTGTTCCTTAACTTCCTGGATCAATATACTCTGGCTTAGCCTTGCAAGCAAAGCTGACAATGTAGTCTTTTCTTCTTTAACCATTAGTTAAGAATAAACTGAGAACTGACAACAGGGAAAGAAAATTTATGCTAATGATTCCTTGCAATGCTTCCTTCACCCCTGAGGAAGAAAGCTACCTGTATTAGCCAGACTGTCCCCTGTGGCTTGGTAGAAGAGAGTTCACAGTACTTGTTTAAAACAACTACTTTAATGATGGGGAAATTTGTAGTTAATAGTGACATTTCAAACGTTAGCTCTGAATATGTTCGTAATGGTTCTTTACTATATACTTACTTACTCTAACCTTTCTAGATATTGAGTATATTGTATAAATGGCTAAACTTGCAATGGGTGAGTGTGGCAAGATGGAACTGTTTAATTTTCTAAGAAAAACATAACATTATTCAGTTTTTAAAGAGTTTATATTATGGGAGCTAAAGTTTCATAATTTATTGAGGTAAGAGAAGGGATAGTTAATGAGTTTTCCCTACAAGTCAGAAACTTTATATATGTCCCTTCATTTAACTTTCACAACTTTCCTTTGAGGTTTACATCAAAAACTTCACAGACATGTTTACCATGAGAAAAAAAAAACAGCTTGATGTTTTTCACTACACAATTTGACATGCCATTTTTTGCAAAGTAGGGGTGAAAAACTGCACATGTACAAAACTCTAGGCATACGATGCTGGGCTTTAGCCTGAGTTGTTGGTTGACCTGATTTTTAAATTTTTTTTTTATAGCACTGTCATATCACAGCATTTCATTCATGTAACCAGTACATCTATAGCAACATCTGAAAAACCTGTTAAACTACTGAAAGAAAGCGCATGAATTCATTTTTGTTAGAAGATAAACACTTCAATTAAAATCATGATTTCATATCCTATGAAATGGTCCAAAATTTAATTAAATTATATACAATAAGTCTACAAAACAGCATCATTAAAGGAGGTACATACGTAGCAAAGCTTTTGGGGGTAGTAAATTCCATATTTGGCATAGCTTTAAAAATTATTCATTATTATTGTTACCCCTTCTCTTTAAAAATTCCTTAAAATTTTTTATTATTTATTTACTTTCATATTCTTTGAAAGGCAGAGAGACAAGGCAGAGAGATCCTCTCTTTTTGAGTCAGACCAGCATCAGCCAACATGAGCCAGAGATGGGTTAGGATGATACCAGAGCCATGGAACTCAATCCAGGTCCCCTCCTTGGATGGCTGTAGCCTCCCGGGTGCGCATTAGCAAGAAACTAGACTGGGAGTGGAACAGCTGGGATCAAAATCACATACTCTGATAACAGAACACCACCATCAGGGCACTGAACACTTGCCTGTATTTTTCATTTTTAAGATGATTTTCAATGAAAAAAATCACTAATAATTGCAAATGTTTATTGAGTATAATGTCTACACATGCTGCTATGTATAAGTACAAACCATTCAATGCTAAGTACTACCATACGAATTAGCAGCTGTTAGTGCCATACTCAATCCATAAGAAGGAACACTGTCCCAGCAAATACGGATGTTGGCCACAATAGCATGGACAGCATGAAATAAAATTTAAAATTCAGTTATCAGTAGTACTGCCACACTGCAAATGCTCAACAGCTGTAATTTGCTAGCAGCCACCATTCAGCCAGTACAACTATGGAACACATGAAAGTTCTGTAGGACGATGGCGATTTAGAACAGATGCCGACTTGCCCCAAACTAAGCATTAAGCGGATTTGAACCCATGAAACTTAACTGCAAAGTCTGTCCTTCCTTTGAAAAAATGTTTAAAGAATGTTTAAAAGAGAGAAAATACAACAAAATCCCACATGCCTGTCATTATACTTCAGCCATGATCAACATAGTTCTACACTAATTTTTTACTTTTTTCCTTAATTATATTAACTCATTCCTTATTCAGACTAAAACATAGGGAGGCAGTATAACATAATATTTAAGAGTGCATGATTAGAAAGTAGACAGACATGAATCTAAGGTTTGGCTCTCTCATGAGGGCCCAACTGCTTAATATCACTAGGACTGAGCTTTTTCATTTTTACAAAGTTCTTCTCAGCTACTTTTTCTCTCTATTGTAAATATTTTCAGTATCTTAACTTTTAGTAAAATAAGTATTCAAATAAATTTACTTGAGCATTTGAAAGATGTCATTTTTCCCTCAGATTGGATATATCAACTCTGCAAAATAATAAACGTAAAAACTACAGTTTTGTTCAGAGTTGCTTCCTCAATTACCCTAAGATAACCATGTGTCTCACGAATGACAAAAAAATAATTTCTATTGTCCCCAATAACTACATATAGAACAATTAATTGGGATTATTCATTAATGTTGGCTTTATGTCCTATGCATATAATTTTTTAACTCTACAATTAATAAAAACAAATTATTGTTACTTACTCTCATGCTTAAGTTTTCCATTATTTATTTATCTTTTGAAAGGTTGAGAGACATGAAGGCAGAGACGGGAGTGTGGTCTTACCTTCTGTTCACTACTGGGAAGCCAGAGACCAGAACTGGGAATTCCATCAAAGCTTCCTACATGAGCGGCAGAAGCCCAGCTGTTACTGACTCATCACTGCTGCCTCTCAGGGTATGCGTTAGCAGGAAGCTGGAAGAGGAGCCTGAGCTGGAGTGGCACCTAGGCACTCTCATGTGGGATACTAGTACCCTAAATGGTGTTTTAGCCACTAGGCCAAATGCCCACTTCTATTTCGATGTTTCAGCACAAATACAATTTTATTTATTTTAAAGCTAAGCTATTTTTTCTTTCTTTTTGCTGATAAATATTTATTTTAGCTGTTTGAAAGGCACCGTTAAATACAAACACAAAGTGAGAGACAGACACAGACGGAGAGGGAGATCTTCCATTTGCTGGTTCATTCCCTAGATGGCAGCAAAAGCTGGGGGTGGGCTGGACCAAAGCCAGGATCCAGGATCGTCTGGGTCTCCACGTGGGCCTAGAGGCCCAACCACTTGGACCACCTTCTTAGGCCATTAGCAGGGAGTTGGATTGGAAATGGAGCAACTGGGATTCAACTGGTGCCCAGGTTTGCAGGAGGCAGCTTAACTCATATACCTGGCTAAAATGCTGGCCCCATAAAAATTTTTTAAATTATTTTATTAAATCATTTAAAACATTGAGATCTAAAAGTTCTGGGTCAAATATTTTTGTGGAGTGGGAATGAGAGATGATAATATCACTCACTGATTAATCTAAAAGATAACTCCAACTTTGGAGTTAATTAACAATAGTTTTATATTTTCAGTGGCATACCTCTAGAAGCCTGTTTTTACTAACTGCCCTCCTTATTGTTTTCTAGTTCCTTATTTAACAATTTCCTTTCTTAGCACATTTATACGGGTTGTAAGGATTTATCCACTGAGTACAGTAATGTGGTACCGTGGATAAGCTGCTGCCCGTAGCACCAGCATCCCGTATCAGTTTGATTCCAAGGTGCTCTGCAATCTATCTGCCTCCCTACTAATGAGCTTGGGAGAGCACACTGGGGCCTTAGTCACTCATGGGAGACCCAGATTGAGTTCTAGAATCTTGGACCATACCCAGCCTTTGTGGCCATTTCAGAAAGAAATCAGCAGATGGAAGATTTCTTTCTGTCTCTCCTCTCTGAGTCACTCTGCCTTCCAAATAAATACAAATGAACCCTTAAAAAATTCATTTACAAAGCTTAAATTACTCTCATAATCTTAAAAATGAATAATCAAGTGAACTAACCAATTACTGCTAAGTTGAAACTGTTTAATACATAACATCACTCAAATACACAAAACAGGGTCCGGTGTGGTAGCCTGGACCTTGCATGCTCGGGATCTGAAATAGGTGCTGGTTTGTGTCCCGGCAGCTCCACTTCCCATCCAGCTCCCTGAGTGTGGCCTGGGAATGCAGTAGAGAACAGCCCAAAGCCTTGGGACACTGCACCCGCTTAGGGGACCTGGAGGAAGCTCCTGGCTCCTGGCTTCAGATTGGCTTAGCACTAATTGTTGTGGCTACTTGGAGAGTGAATCAGCAGATGGAAGATCTTTCTCTCTGTCTTTCCTTTACTCTGTAAATCTGACTTTCCAACAAAAATAAATAAATCTTTAAAAAAGTATATAAAACAAAAAATATAAAGTATAATTATTTTATTTCAACTTGAAAGAATTAAAATGTCTGCATAGACAACAAGTAAATCATTGGCATGACTAAGTAGAGCAAGCTTTTGGCTACCTTCTCAAGAAAATAATTTGAAACTAAGGAAGCAAAGGAATTTACTTATTTACATTGAGGTAATTCATATGTCACCTCATGTTAAAGGTTAGAGGAAAGTAAGCTTAAAAATTCCTTAGCAAAAATCAACACAAATCTAAGTAAATGTGCACATTATTTTTGCTTAAGGTTATTTTAGCTCTACAAAAGGCATCTGACTACATTCCTCCTTTCTGTTAACCAAGCTCTCCCTTAAAAAATGGATATCAATGTGTGATAGCATGACCTAGCTTTCCTAAGAGATGGCTAACACTCAAAATTAAACATTTTTCTTCACAATTCTGAAGTCTTCCACAACAGCATTATGATTATAATGGATCTGTTACTTAAAAAAATGAAAGATTCATAGATGATTTACCTGACATTTTTTTCAAGTTCTGCTATGCACTTCGTCAGTGAGTCGATCTTGGAATCTCTCTGACGCACAGATTCAATGAGATACCTGTAAGGCTGCTGAGCCTGGTTCAACAGCGCATTGGCCCTGTCAAGCTAAAGAAACACATGTCTCATTAAAATCCAGAAAATGTGTGATAACAACTAAAGACACTCAAGAGGTCCCAGCACAAATACAGATACCAACACTTTCGACATGAATTATTCTAAAAAGTGTTTTTGTGGAAAATTTGAAGATTTTAAAAATGATTAATCAATATAGTGATTCTTAGTAAGAATGAGTCTAACCAGAGAAGATGATTTATAAATATTTAGATTACAAATTTTGAGAATGGGTCTGGTTGCATGGCCTAGTGGCTAAAGCCCTTGCCTTGAACCTGCCAGGATCCCATATGGGCGCCGGTTCCAATCCTGCCAGCTCCGCTTCCCATCCAGCTCCCTGCTTGTGGCCTGGAAGAGCAGTTGAGGATGGACCAATGCTTTGGGATCCTGCACCTATGCGGGAGACCTAGAGGAAGTTCCTGGCTCCTGGCTTCGGATTGGCATAGCACCGGCCGCTGCGCTCACTTGGGGAGTGAATCATTAGACGGAAGATCTTCCTCTCTGTCTCTCCTCCTCTCTGTATATCTGACTTTGTAATAAAAATAAATAAATCTTAAAAAATTTTTTGAGAATGGACATCTAAATTTTTCTATGATTTGATGGCTTGAGAAGCTATACAACATTAAATATTTACTAATAAAAACTGCAGTGAGAAATGAAGTTTTTTTGTTTTATTTCTACCACAAATTACATAATCATCGCAAATTTTCTGTTTCTTCATATAATTTTGTGCTAAAAATACATAATTTATTACTCTGAATCGTTGTGTATAATATGCTATTTTATTTTGTTCTTAATATTGTTTACATAGTTACGTAGGCCTCTGATAAGGGTGGGAAGGGTTGAGACATGGAGGAAAGTAACTAGGACAAACGTTTCAAATTTTTTTCCTTTCCTTTCTCCAAAGAAGGGGGAAAGAAGGGGCTACTCCTTACAGTCAAACTGCATTAGCACCTGTGGATGGCAGGCATCATTTGATGACACGTTACACACCGTGATACGGGGAAGAGGGCTCCCATTGTGTTACTTCGGTGGTATTGATAGTTCAGGCACGTTTTCAGCTTAGTTGTAGTAGAGCTGAGAAAATCTTTCCAAGCTCTGTTGGCTGACCAAGTCCACTTTGGTGCATCCACAGGTAGGAACATGTTGCAAAGCTCTGCCAGGAGATGGATCCAGCCTATTCTTTCCATCTTCTGATGAGATACTCCATTTCCTCTGCTGGCTCAGATGAGCTGGCTGCCATGTCCCATTAAGGTCAACAAAAAATGAAGATGGACTGAAGAAATTGCAGTGTTGGGATTTTTGGCTTCACAGGAGTGAACAGGGGTACGTGGTGGCACACATTTGTGAACCAGCTCACCTCTGTCCTTAATCACTGCCTGCAGGCTAGAATACATCCCTTTCCCGCAGGAACCTACTTTGGAGCAAAGAAGATGATGGGGGTCCGAAAAATTCACTCCAATTTGGTGGTACCCACTACAGGCGCCTGAGAATTGGAACAGGTGAGGAGGTAGTGCTGGGTCACACGGCACTTTTGCTTGCCCCCCATAGTGCCTATGCACAGCACTTAGTGGTCTGAAGGAGCAGGTAATAGCACATACAAGTGGCCAAGAAAGACTAGGCAGTAAGAGTCATCACAGGCAAAATTCACTGCTGGTGTCGCTGGGGTCTGTGGAGCCCCGCCTTGGGGTCTGACACACAGTGATACAGCCTGCTGTTTGCACACCACATGCAGCGCATGCTGAGGATGTAGGTTCTCACAGAGCTGGGAGTGTCCTCACTGGCCCCTCGGGTTCTTCTGGTGGTTGAACATGTCACCGCAGTATGCACACTGGGAGCACTCCCCATCTTTCTGTTGCTGTCGGGACCTGCCCTGGAAGGGCTGCATCGTGAACACATTGCCCCCTGCCCTTTGGGGGTCTTCCCCCAGGCCAAAGCCCAAGGAATTCATGCAAGGTTAGTTGCAGTCGTGCTTGGGGACCTTGTTTTCGGTGTAGTGCACGTGCGAGTCCATGTCGTCCAGGGAGTCTGAGCATATGTCCCTGACTGGCGCACATACTGGTAGCCCTCATGGCCTGCCATTCAAATCTGATCCATTTTTTAAAAACAGGTTTATTTATTTTTATTTGAAAGGCATATTTACACAAGAGAAGAGATGGAAAGGTCTTCCATCCTCTGTTCATTTTCCAAATGGCTGCAACAGCCAGAGATGAGTTGATCTGAAGCCAGGACCCAGGAATGTCTTCCAGGTCTCCTATATGGGTGCAGAGCTCACAGACTTTAGCCATCCTCCACTGCTTTCCAGGCACTTAACAGAGAGCTGAAACGCACTGGAGTATTTGGACTCGAATCAGCGCCCATGTAGGATGCAGGCACTGCAGGTGGAGGAGCCAGTTACGCCGTTCCATTCATACATGCTGTAAGATGGGTTCAACTTTATTTTGCATAGAGATCAATACTCAGTTGACTATCCTCCAGTATTGAAAGCATCGGCATTTTCCCCCTGTGTTTATTTCTGGGCTCTCGATTCTATGCCACTGGTACACATATTCTTGTTTGTTGAACCTATGCCAGTAACATACTGTTTTGATGACTGTAGCTTGGTAATAAGTGCTGAATTCAGGATGTGTGAGTTCCCAAATGGCTCTCTCCTTCTTAAAACTGTTTTCCCATTCAGGATCTCTTAAAATTCCATTTAAACTTTAGGATGTGGTTTTCTATTTCTGTAACAATGTCACTGGAATTTCCCCCTTAGATTTATTTTTATTGGAAAGGCAGATTTACAAAGAGAAGGAAAGACAGAGAGGAAGATCTTCCATCTGCTGGTTCATGCCCAAAGTGGCCACAATGGCCACAGCTGAGCCAATCTAAAGCCAGGAGCCAGGAACTTCTTCCAGGTCTCCCAAGCGGGTGCAGCGTCCCAAAGCTTTGGGCCGTCCTCCACTGCTTTTCCAGGCTACAGGCATGGAGCTGCATGGGAAGTAGAGTTGCTGGGATACGAACTAATGTCCATATGGGATCTGGCAGCGTGCAACACATGGATTTAGCCACTGAGCCACTGTGCTGGGCCCACTGGCATTTTGAAAGGTATTACACACATTATGTAGATTGGTTAGATAGCAATGACATTTTAACAATATTGAATCCTTCAATTCATGAACATGGAGTGTCTTTTGTCTGGATATTTATTTGTAATTACTCTTCTGATGCTATTGTAAATAACATTTTCTTAACTTCCTTTTCAGACTGTTAATTGCTAGTGTACTATATATAATTTTATATCATGCTTTTTCATAATTGTATATCAGAATCATCTGTTACTGGTTGTTTGAGTACTTGAATTTGTATTTTTCATGATTATATGTTTGAGTACTTGAATTTGTATTTTTCATGATTATAAAATGGTCTACAGCCAGCTAATGCGCCATCATCTTATTAAACTGCCAACAGTATCAGACAATTACAATTTTATCAATTTCTAGAGAATTTTTTGACAGTATGAACAATGCCACAAAAATTTCTGCATTGGATTTTTTTCTTTTCCTTTAAAGCTTCATTTTATATGACAGGCAGAGAGGGAGAGACGGTCACTTCCTCTCTACTTATAATGGCCAGGGATTGGACCAGGCTGAAGCCTGAAGCCTAGAACTCCAGCTGGTCTCCCAAGTGGGTGGCAGGGACCCTACTGCTTGAGTCATTAACTTACCCCCGAGGTATATGGTATTAGCAGGAAGCTGGATTAGAAGTGGAGAGCTAGTACTAAAACCAGATACTCCTATATGGGATGTAGGAGTCCCAACAGGCAAATCAGCTGTTGTGCCAAATGTCTGCTCATCTTTTAAGTTGATATTTTCCTTGTTAAATTTTGTCAGGGAAATGACTATCTGATGCTCTCAACATTTAAGAACCAGAATTCCTTCCTAAGAATTTTGACAATTTATGTGCCACTCATCTTTCATGATTTAAATTTTTTGCTTGTTTGTTTTGCTCCTTTTCTCCCTAAGCAAATGTAAAATGTATGTATGTCCCTAAATGACTAAATGCTACATGATCAGTGTCAGTAGGTTTCTTCAGCACGTAAGAGTTCTTTAAAAAGGTACTCTTAAGCTGGATTTGAAAAAGCTGAGCAGTCAGAACAAAACTAACCGATATCAAAATATGAAAGACATGAAGGTATTTAATTCTACAGAGCAAAATACCAAAATTCCAAACTTTGCCACGATCTTATATGCACTTGCGGCCACTCATTTCCAGCTTTTTATGGATGTTCAAAAATTTTCCTCTCTTTTCTTTGTAACAGCAAATAAACTCAACTGAGGCTAAAGCTGTATTATTTTTCTGGGACAAGAAGTGATTTGTAGTTGATAAATTTGTATAATGACAAAAATCATATTTATCAGTAAATACATTTGAATTACATTTATGTGATTGATATACTTACATTTTTTATTTAAGTCCTTAACATGTAATTTTTGTCCCCCCCCCCATTAATACAACAATGTGAGGGGTCAGAAAATAGTGTAAAAAAGAAAAGAAAAGTGTGAGGGGTACAGTGGAGGGCCCAACGGGAGAAGCATCAAGGGCAAAGGCCAAGACACTGCTATCATTGACTATGTGCTCCGGGTGGGTAGGCAGGTAAATGAAGCCGTGCAAGTGTGGGGGGTGGTGTTAAAAACCTGGTAGAGAATTCCACTTGCAGGTGGAGGTCTATTTTGTGAAAGCATTTATTTATCTCAGTTACATTTGAAAGTTTTCTTCTGATTATGTTAATGCTAGTCCAAGAAAAAAAAAAACTCTGAAAAAAAAAAAAGGAAATAGTGAAAGGAAAGAAAATCTCTTTTCCTTTCTTTTCTCTCTGGAGACACAGCACTTACAGTAGAAGCAGAGTCAAAGAGAAAAAAACACGAATATTTCCCATAGTTGGGGTTTCAGTGTGCCTTTTCCTTGGAAATCATTCTCTAAAACCTACCACAATGTCACTGGAATCTTATTATTCCACTAAGTTACTTTATGAACATTCAACTATGCAGCTGGACAAAAATAAAACTAAGTTCTAGTAACCTGAATAACCAGTTTCTCTAGTCAATTAAATCAAACAATTGCCTTGACTTTGTTTTCACAGAACTGACCCTAACTGAATAAACTGAACTGACAAGCTGCTTTGTGTTTTAAAGTGCAGAGTACTCCATGTGTGCATTCTGGGTGGAGCAGGGGCAAGGGTGGCAAGGAAAGACTAACTGCATTTACAAACTGCACTTACCCTCGGTCTGGTATGAACTACTGAAAATGCACCGGATCCATTTTCAATTGCACACACACTATCCCCTAACAGCAATAGTAATGATTTTAGTTCAGTTTTCTTTCATGACAGTAATTTATGCAAACTAGGTTTGAGTATTATAAACAAAAATAAGGGTAAAAGCTTTATTTTCAAAAGGTAGTTTCTAGTACATAGCCTAGAACCTCATCACTCTCAGTAACAAAGCTACTCTAGTGTTACAGCTTTTGGTAAGCTTGCTAATAGGCTTAATTCCACAAGTCTATTTTCATTTCTTAGAGAAAAAATTTATGTGTCTGTGTCTCAATGAAAGTCATGATAATTTCTATTTTTGAAATATACGTAACAGAAATTAATTCCTCCAATATAGTTTTAAAAGGTTTTTCTGTAACTATTATAATAGTATTAAAAGAATTTCACAATCTCTCCTTATAGGAAAGCCTTAGTAATTAGTGAGTCAGCAACCATATACGTAATAAATGAGTCAGGGTTAAACCCATGATACATTTTATAGAATTGATATTCTTTTGTTTTAATAATTTGTATATGATTCAGAGGGAAAAAAAGCAATACTTCATTGAATCATAATTATATATTTTGAGTTAAGCACTAATTTAACTTTTATTTGAATGATAATATATAAAATTACATATTGTCCCTAAACCTTTTCTTTATAAAGATTTATTAATTTTACTCTCCAAAGGTACTTAGCAGCCAGGGCTAGACCAGGTGGGGGCTAGGAGCCAGGAACTCCATGCAGGTCTCCCATGGGGTTGGCAGGGAACCTGGTACTCCCGCTGTGCCCTAGGCGCATTAGCAAGAAGCCCTTCCAGAAACAGCTGGGACATAAACCACTGCTTTGACATAGGATATGGGTATTTCAAGCAGGGACTTAACCTGTTGTGATGTAAAACCTGATTATCTCCCTTAGATTTATTTATTTGAAAGGCTGAGTTACACAGAGACACAGTGACAGGGGAGAGAGAAAGAGAGAGAGAGAGAGATAGATCTATCTTCCATCTGCTGGTTCACTCCCCAAATGGCTGCAATGGCAGGGGCTGGGACAAGCTGAAGCAGGAGCCTGGAGCTTCACTCAGGCCTGTCACATTGACACAGGGACCCAAGCATGTGGGCCATCTTCCACTGTGTTCCCAGGCATATTCCCAGGCACACTAGCAAGTGCACTACCCTGGGTTAGAAGTAGAGTAGCCAGGACTCAAACCAGAGGCCATATGGGATGTTGGCATTATGGCAGTAGCTTCATCTGCAATGCCACAATGCTAGTCTCAGCTCCTCTCTTAATATTAATATACGTGTGTATATATATATGAAACTTTGAAATGTTCTTACCAGTGGAAAAATATATTTGATTGAACAGAATTTAACATTAAGTTGCTTTCTATATATAAAACATACATGTGATATCTCCCAATAGCGCTAACATTTTGTATCAAACCATTCATATGACCTTGCTTTGTCTTTCTGCTGATGCTGTGAATGTCAAATGCTTAGCTAAGGTCCAATATGGTACAATATGCTTTTCAGTATTCTTGTATTACTTGTGCATCCTCAAACACTTGAAACACAAGTACTAGCAACAGTAATCACCCTAGTCTTACTAAATCCAAACTTCTCAGGGTTAGCCTTGTGATTCTGATGATCAATGTTATGTAGAGTAGTCTCAGGACTTGCCGTAGGCCACTTCTTCCAACTGTAATAGCAGCTAATTTATCCTACAGGGTGGACCCTCTATCCTATTCAAACCAGCTTCTTCATCCATAAGCTAACTAATCCATAAGCCAAACAATATCACGTTTAAAGGGTAAGATTTAACTGACAATACTTCCATCAACTAGGATGTCAGAGAAACTGCTATGTCAGGTATGGCTTCTCTGCTGCTGAGTTGTACATAGGTCCAGGGGTTGGAAAAGAAAGAGGCCAGGACAGATAGCATTGTGGAGGTACAAAATACATCCGGGCTCAGAGCAGGAGCTTCCATCATTGTTTCAGAAGTGTTTTATTATTTTAACAGCCAAAAGCAAGTGTGTGCTACCTGAATATGAGTTATGGTCTTGAGATTTTCAAAGAATGGAAATTCACAAGAGCAGGATGGTTGCTTATTTGAAAGTAATCATCTTGGAAATGATTGTAGGTAGGATTATAGAGTATCATTTTTTTCAAAGTATGGCCCAGAACACTTATCAGCACTTGTTAAGTCGGCAGATTCCTGTATTTCATTCCAGATCTATGTAACCCCAATCTCTGAGGGAAGGCCCCCAAAACATTCATCTTTAAATTGATTAATTTAATTTATTTGAAAGGCAGAGAGAAAGGGGGGGTACTATTAGTTCACTCTCCAAACGACTGCAATAGCTAGGGCTAGGCCAGGCTAAAGCCCAGAGCTCAAATCTCCATCTGACTCTCCTAGGTGTGCGGCAGAGACGTAAGTACTTGGCCCATCACTTGCTGCTTTCCCTACTGTGCATCAGCAGGAAGCTAAAACAAAACGGAGCTGATGGAACCATTCCACCTCAATGCTCTGATATGACATGTGGGTATACCAAGTGGCATCTTAAGTAGTGTGGTAAGCAAATATTTAAAAAAGAGTTATTTACTTATTGTGAAAGGCAGAACACTAGAAAGACAGAGGGAAAGTCAGAGTTTTCCATTCACTGGGTCATTCCCTAAATGGACACAATGGCCAGGGACGGCCCAGGCAAAAGTCAGGATCATAGAACTTCATTTGGTTCTCCCATGTGAGTGGCAAGGACCTACGAAGTTGGGACATATGTGCTTTCCAAAGCATATTAGGAGGGAGCTGGACTGGAGTTGGAGTAGCTAGGACTAGAACCAGTACTTCAATACGGGATGTGGTGTTACAGGCAGCAGCTTAACAAGCTGTGCCACAAACCTACCTGGTCACCAAAATGTATATTTTAAAACAAGAATTTGAGGGGCAGGTGCAGTTGTGTATCAGGCTGATCCTCTGCCTCCAGCTTTGGGGGGGGGGGGTTTCTGGTTCCAATGCTGATCTAGCACCCTGCTAATAACCTGGGAAAACAGCGGAGGGTGGCCCAAAGTCTTGGGTCTCTGCATCCATGTGGGAAACCTGAAAGAAGCTCCTGGATCCCAGTTTGGACTAGTTCAACTCTGGCCATGTCGCTGTGAGGAGTGAATCAGTGGTTGGAAGATCTCTCTCTCTTCCTCTATGTGACTCCGATTTCAAGTAAATAGTTCTTAAAAACAAACAACCATCACTCCCACTCCACATCCCCAAACCCACCAAAAACCAGAATCTTAAATGATTCTTGTATTTAAAAGTAGTACTGAGGTCTAAGAGCAGAGTCAAGGGCAGACACCTGAGGGTCTTAAAGACAGTCTGAAGATGAAGTTAGGGAGCAGGCTTCGGGAAGAAAAGTAGTGTGAAGCAAAAAGAGAGCGGGAGTTCTAGAACATCTCTACATGCCATATATAGATCAAACTGGACAAACACTAAAAAGTTTGTCAATTAAAAAGTTATGAGTGACCACTGAGAAAGGGGACGGCTAACAAGGGAAGACAGAAGAAATAACCACCACGCCAGGCTAACTGCTGAATGTTACCAATTAGTGCTCCATCCATATATTCATATATTAAAACACACATACACACTGAAAGGGGACCAAATGGGGAAAACGAATATGGGACTGAAAAGTAGGTGAAGGATGTTTGAGGAAACAGGAAAGAAGACAGATAATGGAACTGATTATTTGCAGAAGTGAAATAGTGGGAAACAGGGCAGATCCTATTTTCTGGGCAGTAGTAGTGAGGAGCTGATTGATGTTCAATAATGCCAACTGTACTGCTTCCAGGCAGCAAAAGCAACAGTTTTCTTTAAGAACTTTTCAGCATGTTTCCACAAAACCACGGAATTCTCTCTTTCTCTTCTTCCTTTTCTTAAATCCTTACAGAATAACTACTATATTACAAAATACTGTGCTAAAGGTAGGCACTGTTAAGCATAGCTTGTGGATGAATTTGGCACAAAGCAGTTCAGAGTGCTAGCGCACGGCAGTACCCAGACAGTTGATAAGCCTATTTAGGACTGGTTAGGTAGAAAAAGGGTGACTCCAGGGCCTGGCGTGGTGGCCTAGTGGCTAAGGTCCTCACCTTGAATGCGCCAGGATCCAATATAGGCACCAGTTGTAAATCTCAGCAGCCCCACTTCCCATCCAGCTCACTGCTTGTGGCCTGGGAAAGCAGACAATGATGGCCCAAAGCCTTGGCACCATGCACCCGCGTGGGAGACCTGGAGGAAGCTCCAGGCTCCTAGCTTTGGATTGGTGCAGCTCCAATTGCTGTGGTCACTTGAGGAGTGAATCAGCAGATGGAAGATCTTCTCTGTCTCTCCTCCTCTGTATATCTGACTTTGCAATAAAAAGAAGTAAATCTTCAAAAAAAAATTTTTTTTTTTATTTGAAAGGGAAAGACAGAAGGATTGAGATAAAAAGAATCTATCATCCACTGGCTTACTCCACAATCATCTACAGCCTGAGCTAAGCCAGGTTAAGCCAGGGAATTTAGTACTCAAACCTGGGTCTTGCATGTGAGTGGTAGGGACCCAAATACTTGAGTCATAATATGCTATCTTCCAGGGGACCCACTTGCAGAAAGCTGGATTTTGAAGCAGGGACAGGGTTCAAACCCAGGCAAACCAATAGCGGATGAGGTGTCTTAAGCAGCATCCACTGCTCTGCCAAATGCCTGTTTCTTAAGTTATTCCTCACTGCCCCTTTGTCATTCTTTTCATATTTTCTTAGAGATTTAAACCTAATCTATCTCAAAAAATACAAGTAATTCACTCATTTGATCAGCAAATATTTCAGTGAACCTTGTTTTATTTGGAATCTATTACTATTTTGTAAGTAGAAACACACAGAAGTTACGGAATTTATCCAAGGATGCACAGCTAGTGATGGCCAGAACTGAGTTTTGAACCCAGTGAATTCAGCCCCACAATGATGTGCTTAGCCAAGATGCTATCCATCAAAAACAGGAAGGAAAGCAATATTAAGTAACAACTAGCATTTACAATTAAGTAACAATTTAGCATTTAGTGAAAATGCTAAATTAACATAAGGAACATCGACTAAAGGGACATGCACGTTCACATGCAATACAGAAACATGACCAACCCTCCACTTCAGGCCTTTCTTCCAGAATAGATGCATGAATACTTTCATCTGGGCATCTGCATCTATGCTGCACCGACAGGCTCTTATGCTCCTTTCCTTGCTAGTTTGGCACTTTACTCTTTTAAACCACGGACCACATCGGAGGTGGCGGCTCAAGCTACTATGCCATAGCACCTGTCCCTAGATTCTCTTTTTTGAATTGTTTTTAAAATTCTCTCCATTTTAAAGCTTTTCAATTATGTATTTTATGATTCTGGATGATTCTGAAATTTTCTTACAATAAGTTCCTGCTATGACATTCTGCAAAACTTTAACTTTTCCTTGATATTTATTCATTACAATGAAATAGACAGAAGGAAGTGACAGAGAGATAAAGGAAAGAGGAAAAATGGAATGCCAAACACACAGGGTAAATAATGCAAACTACAGCAAGGCAATGTGCATTGGTCTGGCTTTCATTACTACAGGAAGATACCTGAGGCAGACCACCTTACAAAAGCTTACACAGTTCACAGTGTTGAAAGCTGGAACAGCATGATGAAGTCCTAGCAAAGCTCCCACCTCCTCCCCCCAAGAACTGCATTATTTCATGGCAAATGTGGGATCTGTGGCAGAGATGGAGATCATCTCACAAAATAGGAAGCCAGGAGGCGGGAACCTGGGACCTACAATTCTTTCTGACGGTGTGTCCTCAACGAGTTAAGGGCCTGCTATCAGGTCCTACTACCTAAAAGTCCCCAACACAGCAAGGACCAACCTTGCAACACAAAAGAAACTTCAGGAGACAATGTGAACTAGAAGGATTTCTCTTACTTGCCCTCAAGCCTCAGGGCCTCTTCCACAACAATAACCAGCATCAGTGACTGCTTCTGGTGTGTGTCATTCCAATGCATCAGTAAATATCATAAGCTTGTATGTATGTATGTAAGTAAATCTGTGCATATATATGCATCTACGTGCCTGGCAATGAAATTCTTGGTTTGAACAAAGAATACTGCTGTAATGTAAATCTTTGTAGATATAATTTTTAAAGAGATATTTTTGTTACTTACATCCATTAAGTAGGATTTCCAAAACCATGAAATTTATACCTATTATGAGTTAAATATCATATTGGTTATCAAACTTGTATGGTGTTTCAAAAAAATAAATATAGAAGTTTCTATAAATAACTAAATAATATATGTGCATTGGAATAAATTAAAACAATAAAATGCCAGTGAAAAAATTAATTGTTCCTTGTTATACCATTCCCAATCCCAGAGGTGATGGCTGTGAAACAGGCAAACATGGGTGGTACCCGACGTCATTTCCTATTCTAGTAAGATGCACTGATGCTTACTAGTAAGCCTCAAAGGCTCTTTCAAGCTGATCAGCGTTCTTTAAATATACAGAATGTAACAGGGTAAAATCTTTGGTTATAGTCCTTTCAGTGGGATGTCTAAGCCATCTATGCCAGACCTACGTATACTTCTCTATGGGATGACATCTCGGGCAGATGGTAAACACTGTGCCAACTGTCTGCTTGCAAAACCACTCAGTGAGACTTGTTTTAAGTGTAGGACTAGTGGTATCTGTATACACGGGGCATGGTACATTTTTTAGTTTTTTTAAGTTTCTTTGTTTAAACAGACATATAATCCCATTCCTTCTGTATATGTATAAACAACCATGCACACTACATACATATACACAGATATATTAATATCAAGAAAAACAATATGTATTATGAAATGTTTTTCTGAAAAATTATCAGCACAGTATTAATGTATTTTTACTATACTTTGTTACTACACAAAGTTACTATAGATACTTTATTCTAATTACGTGCCTTAGAGTGTCAAATCCTTTAAGTCTAGCAAAGTGAAGTTTTGTAATAAATTAGCTGGATTCCACTAAGTACCCAGTAAGTACAAACTCCAGGCAACTAAACAGTAGTGTTTGCTCACTAGAGATTATGTGTGGCCCATTTTCTAAACCAGCTTTCTGAAAATAAGTTAGTTGTAACAGAAATCTTTGAGTGTATGCAATAGAAATAGTGCCTTTATGAAGACTGTGTATGTTAAGACTGTAAAGATTATGCCTAGGACCTGATGAGATAGCCTAGTGGCTAAAGTCCTTGCCTTGCATGCACCGGGATCCAATATGTGCCAGTTTGTACCCCGGTTACTCCACTTCCTTTCAGCTACCTATTTGTAGCCGGGGAAAGCAGTCGAAGACGGACCAAAATCTTGGGACCCTGCAGCTGCATTGGAGATCCAGCAGAAGCTCCTGGCTCTTAGCTTTGGATTGTTTCAATAGTGGCCATTGTGGCCACTTGGGGCGTGAAAACAGTGGATGGAAGATGTTTCCCTTTTTACCTCCTTCTCTCTGTATATCTGCCTTTCCAATAAAAATAAATCAATCTTAAAAAAAAAATACTGTGCCTCTTGTGCCATTAGTTGTTGAATTTACTGGGAGTTTTAGAAATGATTTCTGAACAACTGGATACAGGAAGAACAAGCATGAGAGCTTAAGGCAGCTAAGCAAGAACAATTCTTTTTGTTTTTTCTTCCTTTTTAAAGATTTATCTTATTTATTTGAAAGGCAGAGTTACAGGGGTGGGATGGGGTAAAGATAGAGAGATCTTCCATGTGCTGGTTCATTCCCCATATGGCTGCAACAGCTGGGGCTGGAGGTCAGGAAGCAGGAACTTCATCCAGGTCTACCATGTGGTTTTAGGGGCCCAAGGAATTGAGCCACGCTCCGTGGCTCTCTCAGGTACATTAGCAGGGATCTGGACTGGAAATGAAGTATCCAGGAACCGAACCAGCGCCCATGTGAGATGCTGCCATCACAGATGGTGGCTTAACCTGCTACTGTATAATGTTGTTCGAGAAGACCAATTGGTGGTATTAATGTGACAGGCTTTGTAATTCAGCCTGGATTTTCAACTGCTTAACAAATTACTCATCAGCACTCTCAAAATGATTTCTTGAGAATTTCTGAGAGAGTAGATGCACACACACACAAACCAAATTCAATTATTTGTCTTTTTTGTTTTTTCAATGCCACATCTATGACTGAAACAAGTTTACAGAGACTGGCTAACAAGTAACAAAGGACAGTGACCCCTGAGTCATAGAAAGCAAACAAGGCAAGCCCAGTGATTACGCATTTACTATGTAGAGAGAGTTTCTAGGCTGTGATGCAGGAAAAGAAAATAAGGCCGAAGCTGCCAAATTCGCTGAGATAAGGAGGAAGGAGAAACAGAGGTGCCAGAGCTTGTCTGGCAGAGTACTGACATCAAGGGAGCTGCCGAGGGAAAAATGCTGAAAATCTACACACAGCCCCCTTGAATTATTCACCTGGACTGAACAGCGCTTGCATGAAAAGAAACTACCAGAGTCCACAGCCAGAACGACCAATAAGATTAGCAAGAACAGTTTCTGATGTTAATGGAAGCCAGGGAAGTGCCTACTGGGCTCAGTCAGGGGAGAACGCTTCACCACACGCAGGCCAGGGCATCTCAAAGTCACAAGGGTTTATTCACAGTACTGAGGGATAACTACTCTGAAACTCTCTCTCTCTCTTTTTTTTTTTCAAAAGTTTAAATGTAAGACCTGAAAGCACTAAACTGTCTTCAAAAAACTTAAACCATCTTCCAAAACAAAATTAGCACAAACTTCTATCTACCCATCATGGTAAAATTCACAATGTCTCACATTCAGTAAAAAATTCCCATGTCTGCAAAGGTAAAGAACAATATGAAAGCAGGTTATATAGCACAAAGGAAAAGAAACCATGGACCTAACAGGAAAGAGAAATTTTTCAAAACAAAATGTAGAGAAAAACCTGAAAAGAATAGAATCTCTACTATATTCGGTTTTAGGTCCCCTTCAAGCAGTACAGTATGTGTCTAATTTGAGTTCCCCAAAAAAGAGAAGATGGAATAACAACAACAAAAAACACTTTTGAAACAAAAATTGTCCGAATTTAATAAACTTAACACTACAATCTTTCAAAACCTAAGCACCGGAAGCATAGAGAAAACTACAGCAAGTCAGAAAATAAAGTAGCTTAAACATAGTGACAAATCTTAAAAGCAGCTAACCAAGTAAGACACAGATGAGAAGATATGACGAGGAATACAACGGTAGGAACAATGAAACTACAAGACAGCAGAACAATATCTTTCATGCATTAACACAGAGAGAGAGAGAGAGACAGAGAGAGAAAGAGAGAGAGAGAAAAAAAAAGAAAGAGAAGAGAGGAGAGAATCTTTCAATTTCTTTCCCCAGGAAAAAAGAAAGGTGAACCTAGCAAATCTTACACACTTACAAGAAATGAAGACAGGTACATCAGTTACATGTTCCAGCAGCACGATGATTAATAATCAAACAGTGGAAAAACCCAAATGTTCATAAATGAAACGAATGAACAAATTACGGTAAATATACACATGGAATGTCATTCAGCCACAGAAAAGAATAAAGTGCTGCACATGTGCCACGATATGGACATAATTTAAAAGCAGGAATCTTAGTGCATTGCATAATTCCATTTACATGAAATGTCTAGAACAGGTAAGCTACAGGATAAACAGAAGAAAAAATATACCATAACTTGCTAAGCTCTTTAAAAGATTTATTTATTTATTTGAAAAGAGCTAAAGATAGGGACACACACACACACACACAAATACAGAGATATCTTCTATCCCCCTGGATAACTCCCCAGAAGGCTTCCAATGGTCAGGACTAGGCCAAGATTAAGCCAGAAGCCAAGAGCTTCAACTGGATCTCATATGTGGCGTGCAGGGGCCCAAGTATCTGGGCCATCTGCCGCTGCTTTTTCCAGGCCTTCAGCAGAGAGACAAACTGGAAGTGGTAGAGCTGGGACACAAACTGGCACCCATATGGGAGGATGCTGTAACACTCTGTGGCTCTTTGCACTATTCCACAACACTGGTCCTCAAGCCCATTAATTTTTACTTGCATTATGATTATCTATGCTCTCAAGTTTGCATATGTATGTTGATATCTTTATGGTGTAAACATTATATAGTAGTGTGCTACCTGAAGTTAGTCATGGTGGGAATATTTATACAGAAGAAACAGGCAAAGGCTACAAATCACTCTTCCTCATGTACTTACTGGAAAGTTGGCTGTTAACCTTTATCAGCACTCCACTATGCTTACTCTGAGTATTAACTACGGACCTTGCAGTAATATGAAATATTTTTGGTTTTTTGAAACTATAGCATATTCTTCTAGTTGCAGTATTAAAAAGAGATTGTGGGTCTGGTGCAGTGTCTCAGTGGCTACATCTTGTCTTGCAAGCACTCGGATCCCATGTGGGCACAGCTTCATGTCTTGGCTGAGCTACTTCCCATCCAGCTCCCTGCCTGTGGCCTGGGAAAGAAGCAGACTTTGCCAAAGCCTTGGGATCCTGGAATAATCTCCTGGCTCCTGGCTTTGGCTTGACTCCTCTTCAGCCACTGTGTCCACTTGTGGAGTGAACCGGCACATGAAGATCTTTCTCTCTGTTTCTCCTCTCTCTAAATCTCCCTTTCCAATAAAAATAAATTCTTAAAAAGAAAAAAAAAAAGAAACTATAAAATGAATATAAACAAATTTTTCAGGAAACATACACAGGAAGAATAGTTAGTATATATTAAGAGCATTTAAAAACACCTTTATTATAAGATAAACAGCTTTTGTAAATTTTAAAGTATCAAGTGAGAAAATCTGTCTTGTCAAAGTGTAGGAAGCAGGGCCCAGTGCTGTGGTGCAGCCAGTGGAGCCACAGTCTGCAGTAACCCAGCTTCTTGCTGTGAGAGAGGGCCAAGTGGTTGGGCTTCTGCATCCACGTGGGAGGCCCACACAGGGTTACAGGTTCCTGCTTTCAGCCTGGCCCAGCCTGGGCTGTTGTAGTCGTTTGGAGTGTGAAACAAAGGATGCAAGTAGTTCTCTTTGTCTGTTTCTTTTGAACTTTGCCTTTCAAATAAATAAATCTTAAATATACACAGGGCTGGCAATGTGGTGTTGCAAGTTAATGCTGCCTGAGACGACATCCCATATGGGTGTCCTTTTGAGACTTGGCTGCTTCAGCTACGAACTAGCTCCCTGCTAATGGCCTTGCTCAGCTGTGACCATTGCTAACAGCTGGAGAGCGAAACAACAGATTGAAGATGTCTCTCTCTTTCTCCTTCTCTTTCTTCTTCTCTGTATAATTGTGACTTTCAAATAAACAAAAAATAAAGCACAGGCAATAAGAAGAACACTTGTGCAGTGATACCTTTAACTCTTGTTTTACAATTTGGATTTAAAAAGTAAGAGAATTAAAAAATAAATGGATTAAAATGTTGTGTAAGGGAACAGGCACTTGTCCTGGTCTTTGAGAAGCCTGCATCCAACACTGGATTATCTGGGTTCAATTTCTAGCTCTGGCTCCTGAATCCAAATTGCTGCCAGTGTAGATGCCAGAGTGGTTCCCTGCCAGCTATATGGGAAGATCCCGACTGTGTTCATGGGCCCTCATTCCGGCAAAGGCTCAGCCCTGGCCAGCACAGGCATTTAAGGGTGGAATTAGTACATGGGGACTCTGTGTGGGTTTCTCTGTCCCTCAAACACTTTTTTTTCAAATCTGTAAACAATGTGGACATATTCTTTTTTTTTTTTTTTTTAAGATTTATTTATTTTTATTGGAAAATGAGATTTACAGAGAGGAGGAGAGCTAGAAAGATCTTCCATATGCTGGTTTACTTCCCAAGTGGCCACAAAGTCTGGAGCAGAGGTGATCCGACCCAAAGCCAGGAGCTTCTTCTGCGTCTCCCATGTGGATGCAGGGTCCCAAGGCTTTGGGCCGTCCTCTACTGCCTTCCCAGGCCACAAGCAGTTTGGGAAGTTGAACAGCCGGGAAATGAACCAGTGTCCATATGGGATCCCAGTGTTTGCAATGAAAGGATTTAGCCACTGAGCCCTTGCACTGAGTCCAATGTGGACATATTCTTTAAATGATCTAACAGCTTAGTGATTTTTTATCATATACCGACAAAAGAAATACTATTTGTAACATGAGGTATTTCTGAAAAAACTTAAAATGTTACCCAAATTTGCCAAACTTGTTTTGCCAGTTGATATTCTCAGAAATCAAAGCTTTTTCTGTCTGGTCTGCATTTATACTAAGTCTGGACAATTAATCCCCTTTTTGTTCTTAGTTTTGCCATACTCTGTTAGTTGTTTTGTAAGTCCTTAACATTCAATCCATTCCATAAATTGTGAAATCATTTTCTACCAGCAAACAGATTTAAGAATTGCTCAGAAAATAAAACTTTTACAAAGAATTAAAGCGAACATTGTGACTCTTATACGTGTTTCTTTTGTTTAAGTCACTTACCTCTTGTGAAAGCTCTGTTACTTGGTCCTTTTGATGTTCTAGGTCTTTTAAAATCAACGAGTTCTGTTTTTCCAGCTGAAGTACTCTTCTTGCCAAGTGGACACTAGGCCAATGAAATGAGAAAATTAAGGCTTACAAAAGTGGAATGCTATCTAAAGTATTTAAAATGTGTTTGTGTGCTTGAAAATGGACTGTTTCCTAATAATACTTACATATTAACAGAAAAAAATACAAAGTCAAATAATAGCCAGTGGAAGACAAATAACACAACTAAGAATTCTGAAAGCAGCATAAAATCTCTGTAACGCTGACTGTGATATGCCATAGTCACTGCTACAGTAATGGTTTTTAGTCCTTGCTACAACCTTATGACAGCTGCTTGACAAGACTAAAAAACAAAAAGTGTATATTTTCTTCATTTTAGTAAAAATTTCTCAGTTACAAAGAAAGAAATTAGTTAATACAACCAAAGTTCACACTTCGAGAAACATCACCTTTCATCTTAGAAAACAATGCATACATTCTGTGACTGGTGAACATAAGAACTAGGGCTGGGGGCGGCGGCTCAGGCTGGACAAGGCAGTGGACACCTGTCAGCATACGTGAGGTTGAGTCTGGGGGTGGGTTGGGCTGGATAAGGCAGTGGGTACCGATACGGATATGTGAGGGTTGGGTCTTGGGATGGGTTGGGCTGAGCTAAGCTGTTGTACCCATAAGTATGCATGAGAGCCAGATGGGATACAGGTTGGCTGGGCAAAGCCAAAGCACAGGTTGGCATGCACAAAAATTGCAACTTGTGGCAGGCCTGGTGGGTGTTCTTGGGGGTCGCTCCAACCACGCTGTGGCACCTGCTGGTTATGTGTGAGGACTGAGTCTGTGGTGGGCTGGCTGGGCTGGGCAGCAGCACCTGTCAGTTTGAGATATGGGCTAAGTACTTGAGCCATCAAGTCTCCCCAGGATGTAAATTAGTAGAGAAACTGATTAGAAGTGAAAAGAGGGACTTGATCCATTCACTCCAATACGGGATGCAGGCATTCTAAGCAACAACTTACCCTGCCTGCAGGGCCAATTCCCACACCCAACCCGATTTTTAAGAAATAATTCGTGAAACTGCTTCAGCTATAAAATAATTCCTTCTAATCATTTGGAGAAAAACTATTTTTTAAAAGAACAGCTAATAAAACTGAAAAATACATATCACTCCAAGAATCTCTCTGTTTCCACTAATTTATACTTTTCACATGTATCTCACACTCAAGCCACATGTTAAAATCTACTAATCTACTAATTTGATGTGAAAATTACAGAATACACAGAATCCAGGAAGACAATATGCATTACAATAAAAAAGATCTTTGTTTTATGTAAAATTGCAGAACAGATAAAATCCCATTATTTTTGGCATTTCCTAACATCAGATAAAGGAATGTAGACAGACTTCTGGAAAAATTGCTAAATATCTTCTTACATATCTATTTTTAAAAACTGGTTATTCCAAGGGAAAAAGATTAGTTCTGACAAAAATCTACACAAGGGCTTGTTGAGAACCAAAATTTTATTCCTTCAACTTCCATAAGTTTATGCCTTAATAATCAGTTACAGGGGATGGCACTGTAGTGCAGCAGTGAGGCCACTTGTGCATCCCACAGTGGTGCCAGCTGAGTTGTGGCTGCAGAATTTTCTCTCCAGCCTCCGTTAGTATGTCTGGGAAAGCATGGATGTCAGTCCACGATCGTGGGCCCAGCTCCTGGCTTCTGTCTGTAACCCAGTCCTGGCGGTTGTGGCCATTTGGGAAGTGAATTAGAATGGAAGGTCTTTCCCTGTATTTTCCTCTCTCTCCCTAGAGCACTGCAATTCAAATAAAATCAAATAAACCTTTAAAGAAATCAACTGCAGTTAGATGGAAAAGATACATACTTTTTCGGTGACAATCATTTAAGTAAAAATAAAAAGCTTTACTCACAAACAACTTTATTGATAAGCAGCATGTACCATAATGTTAACCTATTTAAAGTATACAAGTCAATGTTTTTTTTAAAAAGATTTAGTTATTTTTATTGTAAAGTCAGATATACAGAGAGGAGAGAGAGAGAGGAAGATCTTCCATCCGATGGGTCACTCCCCAAGTGACCACAATGGCCAGTGCTGCACCGATCTGAAGCCAGGAGCCTGGCTTCAGCCAATCCTCTTTTTCTACTCACATAAAATCTTACCTACATTTAATTCTACTCTACATCTATATTATTTAAAACTATCAAGGGCCTCTATAATCTCACTGCACATTGTCTTATTTTCCATTAATGTGTCTACTACATATAATGTCACTGCACAGTTTGTATACTTTTTCCACTGTTGTCCAGTGTGAAGACCAATTATCCTGCTGCTTATCAATTCAACTTTCCTTTAAATGTTTCCTTCAAGTTTCACCTTGTTCATTTCTGACTGTGTGGTTTTCACTGTTCTCTATTCCTGTGACAGATCTAATCATAGACCATTAAATTACATAATTTTGTGTATCTTATGGTATTCTTTCTAGTGTAACAATGCTTTCTTGATTAGTATATGCAACTCCTATAACAATGGTGCTCATATCCTCTGTAGCTTCTACAACACATCTGTAGCAACTGAACACATCAGGTACTTAATAAATACTTCTTGATTGATTTTATTGTAAGTAAATTTTGTCCAAATAAATACAATGTTAGAAACCATATTCTCAGGTTGTCAGAACTTCTATATTAAAGTACAGTTAATTGTTGGCATCGAAACAGTGAACTGGCACTTAAACATTTAAAGAAAGATTGAAGTCAGTAAGATAAGAAGGCAAAAGTCAGACACCAAGTCACTTCTATAACATTTTGGACTTATAAGTCTTTAAATGTTGCACATCGCTTTTGGTGAGTGATTTGCTATTATAGGAGGATCCTATTTAGAAATCTGCACTATTACAAGCAGGAAGAAAGAACAGTTATCTAAAACTAAAGCAACACAAATAAAGAATTTCTCAGCTGGAGGTAAGCTTATGTCTCTCTAATATAATGTACAAACACAAATTTCTTTCGGGTTCTTTACAAAAAGTAACTATAACTAATCTGGGAAAATGACTCTAACTACATTATTTTTGGTACAGAGGTACTGAACTTTACAAGGAAGCAATGCTTTAGTAAGCTATATGTTGGGACAGTAAAGTAGTTACAACACACAATACTCCCTTGTAGTTTTATTAATTGCCATGTGATTTTTATCTATACAAACATTAGATTTGACAACATGCAAAAACACCACAAATTTATAACTTACAAAAAATTAATTAACTAAAGAGAGACAGAGCTCTCTCATCTGCTGGTTCACTCCTCATGTCTACAATGGTTGAGGCTGGGATGGGCTAAAGTCATGAGCTGGGAACTTAATCTGGGCCTCACAGGTAGTGGCAAGGACAAAACCCCATGAGCCAATATCATGTGCTGCCACTCAGGGCTCAGATTAGCAGGAACCAGCAGGAGCGGAGCTGGCACTTGAACTCTGACACCCCAATATGGAATGTAAGTATTCCAAACTGGCATCTTAACTGGTAGAGCAAAAATCTGCCTCCACAAACATGGGATTATATTTAAATAGTAAACCCCAATTTTTCCTGTTACTTGGTAAAATTATCCTCCTTGGTAATCTTGTAGCCTCCTCAGTACTTCCTGAGCTTCAAAGGTTTCTTTTTTCATTTTTAAAATATTTATTTGCTTAAACGTCAGAGTGAGAGAGAGGAGGGAGAGGGAAAAAAGAAAGAGAGAGATCATGCATTTACTGGTTTACCCCCCAAATGGCTGCAACAGCCAGGGCTGGGCCAGGCTAAACCCAGAATAGAAACGACAACTCACATATATGAGAATAAAGGAGGGAAAGACAATCCTCATTAGGCACTGAAATTTGCTACTTTCCTCTGCTTATTATAAAGCCATACATTGTGAAAGTTTCAACTTACAGCTCTTTATATACAATTAGAAACTAACGCAAAAATTTACAGCATGTAGTAAATCCTACAATTTTAAAGATCTGAAAACTTTCAGAATCCTCCATATTCAGGTCAGTCAAAACAGAGAAAAACACTAAGACCATGTTATTGCCTGGGTGTCACCTATTTAGTGGGGCAGGTTAAAAAGCTCAACCAAAACACATAACCAGAAAATCTTGTTTGCTATTTTCAAAACAGTCACAACTGAAACGAAAACATTACTTCAGATTTTCAAGTTCAGTCAAGTTAAGAAGAGCCCATTTTAATCTACTTTAATTGTATAAGCCCTTTTAACTTTCCACAATTGTGTCCTAGAAGAGTGTTTAATGCAGTATTTAGTTACCTTTCATACCTCTATGAAATTTCAAAATGTTGAGTAATCTTATTTTATAATTACAATGTGTTTAACAGGTATTTTGAGAGTTATCTTTAAAAGTAAAACAAAAATCTGATTATGATACCACTTTAACCAGAATTGGCATTACAATATATTAAAAATGTAATATCAAAGAAACAGAATTTAAAAACTAGTTTCATGTCTAGAGGGTGTCCCTAGTAATTATTTCAAGAGGCTTCATTAAAAGTCTAAAACAAAATCAGCTTAAAGGAAAACTCAAATGCTGTCTAGTGAAAGGTTCTAGAACCTGGCTTTTCCTGTAAAATTAATTATGCCATTTACTTTAAGAACATATTAGTTGGTGCGATAAATTAGCATTTGTCGAATATCTACTTTATGCCATGCACCGTGTAGAGGACATCACATCCATTTTCTTTTTCAAACCTTAATTTCATAGTGTTCCTTGGGTAGAAATGGCAACCAATGAAATTTTTTAGAGGCTATTAAATTTAACAGCAATATAGGCTTTTAAACCAGAAGTCCTAGAAACTGAAATTTTGGATAACCATTAAAATGATCTTTTAGAGGAATATATGATGCTAAGACAATGTTTAATACAGAATGCGAAAATGAAAAATTTAACTACTAAACTGCACATAAGAAACTCCGAGTATGTAACAAACACACACATAAATATTTCTGAATAGTTATTTTAGGTGGTAAGATTACTAGTAGTTTCCTTAATTTTATGAAACATATTCTTATTTAGAAATTTCCTTCCAATTAAATATTACTCTAAAATATATGATTCCAGTTGTTAAATGTATGAAATTTTAAAACCAACTTAGAGATGAGCATAATATTTTTTGTAATACTTGAGAAAAAAGTACCTTTGATGTTTTTGAAGTATTTTTGTTAAAGACTGATATATACTGCAAACTTTTAGTATGGAAATTCATTTACTACTCTGAGTCATTTTCTAATTCACCTTAAGTTTCTATTGCTTTAATTTCAAATTTGAAGGTTTAATTACATATTCTTTGAAAGGCAGCTTTCCTTCCATCTTAAAAAGAACATACATCTTTTTTATTCGTACCTACTAAAAAATATGGATCTTGTACACTTCAGAAAGACATCCCACCCTAATTGGTCTTCGATGCCACTGGTCAAGTTTAGGAATACAGTAGGCACTCAATAAAAGCTCTTGAATGAATGGGTTTAGGAATGCATAAATGTCCCTTTGGATATCTAGTCTCACTTTCCCTTCCCTCAGTTTAGATGACCTGAGAAGCACTTCCTCAAAATAACTCTCTGGCTCACCATGAGAAGAATGCCTGGCACCAGCTGGCAGGGCATATTAATAGCATACCCATTAGGCACTTGTTCAAGGCACATAGATAGCTTGGTGATAGAATCTTTAGAAATATTTGAACAGTTACGATTATTCAAAATATGAATCAGATGTGGTTCCTTAAATCTTCACAGTAAATATTAAAGAAATCAATCTCTGTTTTCAGAAACTAAAAATAGTATGATATAACAACAATAATTGCTTCCAATTTCAAAGGAACTCAGCATTTGGGGCTAAAAAAAAAGTTCACTGGAGGGATTCAGATGTTAAAATAGAGAAGAGAGTGAACTTTCCCCATTTACTTTTGATTTTCACGTTATCAATCATTTAGCACAGAGAAAGAATTCTCATAGCCATTTAACTACCTTTCTCCCTATGCAACATTACACTCAAAACATAGAGATAGGTTGACAATGATAAAATCTTCCAGGTCACTGACAGTGATCTTTGGAAAGAATGGTAAGAGTCAGGACTACAACTGATTGTTTAAATATGACATAATTTAGAAATACTTGAACCTTTACCAGGCAGATCTAATCAGTCCAGCTACAAATGGATATTTCCTATTCTTCCGTCCTTGATCCAAACTTGGCAGATAATTCCGTTAATCAGTAACAGGCTTAACTCCTGAACATTGTTTTGTTACTTTCCGTAAGATATTCTATGTCCTACATCATTTTAGATAGTCGTAAGGAAATTTCAATCTTAGAGATATCATTTCAAAGTTTTTACAAAAGTATGAGTTAAGAGATTTTTTCTGTTGCCTAGGGTTGAGTGTCTCTAAACATCTACTTCATCAATTCACATAAAAAAATGAACAAACAAGGAAGCAGATTTTTCAATTTTTTATTTTATTTGTAATATTGTTTAAACAGCTGAGAGAGATGCATGTCCATGTGGGCCTCTGATTAGGGTTAGAAGGGCCAGGTATGAGGCCCTTCCAGGGATGATGATACCTTAGAGACCCTGATTTGGGAAAGAGTGTTCTGAGGGTGTTACTTGAGTAGTTTTGATAGTTGTGAGAAATTGTTGGTTTCATTGGTCCAAGGCTCAGAAAATCTTTCCAAGGACTGTTGGCTGATCAAATTCACCTCAGTGTGTATTCACAAACCCAGTAACATGTTGCAAAGCTTGTCCTGGAGAATTGTCCAACCTGTTCTGCTTTCCATCGTTTGACAAGGCAGTTGATGTCTTTTGCTGGCCTAGATGAGCTAGATGTCCTGTCTCTTCTGTGCATCACAGCATGGTGTCTACTGCACAGGCAACAGCAACTGAGGAGGCCCAGTCCTGACACATGCATTCTCAGGTCAGACTACACTTCCTGTGATTTTTCTCTGTGGCTGGGATCTGAGTCCAGTGGTCCAGTTGTGGTGCCCACCAAGAAACCTTGGTGATCTCAAGACTTAACTGTTGTGTGCACCAGCCAGTGCTGGGTGAGGTTTAGTCTGTCACTTGTACCAGGTTGTGCACATACTGGTGGTTAGAGCTGCCCAGTACAGCCTGTCGAAGCCCCATATCATGTGAACTGTTGGGTGCTGCTGTCCAGTTCAGCCAGCAGACCATGGACCTGGTTCTCGTGTATAGCAGCAGGCATCACAGCATACTTGGGGTGACCCCTAATAACTTCCCACCTAGGCCCCAGTTTCCACACATGCCAACATCTGTTGCATGCTACCACAGCCCAATCTGCACCAATTTGTCTCTTATGCATACCCCTGGGTTCTGCAGCTTAGCACAGCCCAATCCAACCTCAGACTCACCCTGACAGGTGTCTCTGCCTTGTCCAACCTGGTCTATCACCAGCCCAGGTTCTCATGTTCACCAGGGGTAGGTAAAGCTTAACGGGGGAGTGTCCACTGTTTACCTGACAGGCATTCTCTCAGCCACTGGTCTTATACCTGCCAGGAGGTACTGTGGTCCAGCCAAGCATGAAACTTGCCTGCAGGTACTGCAGCCTAGTCTGGCTGAAATGCACATATTCTGGTGCTCATACATGCCAGCAAATGTCACAGCCAAGCCCAAGTTGATCTGTTCCCAGTCCCAGCTCTCACTCTCACCACTGGAAGAAGTGGCCCAGCAATGGAGTCCCTGAAGTTCCCCTGCTAGGTCTGCTCCAAGCACCAGGTCTTGTGCATGCCAGTCTGAAATGGCCTGATCCCAGTGTTGGCATTCGCTAGCAGGTGCTATAACCTGGCTTAGCCCAACCCACTTTCAGTCCTAGCTCTCACTGGTGGGTACAGAAGCCTAGCATAACTTAGCCCAGCCCCAGCCACCATGTGAACTCACAGGTGCTGCAGCCTGGCCTACACTCTGTCCTGGCTCTCACTTGTGCGAGTGTGTACTGCTGACTGACCCTGCCAAGCCTGCTATCAGACCTGGCTCACAAGTATGTCAAAGGGTGCTGCAATTCAGCCTTGTCTGGCCTATTCCCAGCCCCAGATCTCATGCTTCATGTTTACCAGTGGAAGCTATGGCCTAGCAGGAAAGTTCCTTAAGTTCCCCTGTTAGGCCCACTCCCAGCAAAGGATCTCACATGGGCTGGTGAGTGCTGCTGTCCAGACTGTCACGGGTGGTCCCCAATCTTGACACTCATCAATGGGTATTACAGCCTAGCCTAACTGGCTTACACCCATTTTAGTCTCACTGATGGGTGCTATAGCCTAGCCCAGGCTGGCAAGGAGGCAGCTTTAAATCTTTAATCCTCAGATACTTAATGAAGAAATAATTCTACTAATCATCTCTCAGTGAGCTAGGTAGAGAAAACTGAGAAAAAATGAGACTAAGATATGGTCTATAATCCTGCAGAACTTTGCACCAGGTTGGGAAAATCACTTGGGGAACCACAGCTAATGTATTAACAGATATATTCTGCTTTGTGACATGAATAAACAGATATTCACAGGCAAAGAGATAGACCTACCCTCATGTCAAGTAGAGAAGTTTAAAAGGCTGGAGAAATGGGACTTAAATAAAGAGAGCTTTGGAAGTCAGGTGGAGACATTCCCATCTGATGCAATAGCAGATGGGGGCAGACAGTGATTTATTTTCAAACTACAATGAATTAGAAAAATCAAGAAAATATTAGATAGGTCAACTAAAACACTGACCAATACAGGTAGAATATCCTGTTATGGTAATTTAAAGAAGTATCCCAAAAGATAACTACTAGATATGAAAATTCTGACATATATATTTTTAATCATTATACTCAAATATATATATATAAAATGTATGATCATTACTTGCTGTTTAATTAGTGAGAAATTTCATCTTCATGCATTCTAAGACTAAAGTAACTTCATCACCAACTAAGCATATTACCAAAAATCACAATGTAATTACATTTAGCCTGAGTAGATAATTAAAATAAATACATATTGATTTTACCTTTGTTTTAGTCGTCTTCTGGCTGTTGTGGGAACATTAGCACCATAGCCGTAGGAAAACAGAACCCTTTCAGCCTCATCTTCATTTTCAACTGGAAAACATTAGAAAGTTTATGATGCGGGCCTGCCAGCGTGGTCTAGTGGCTAAAGTCCTCGCCTTGAATGAGCCAGGATTCTATATGGGCGCCGGTTCTAATCCTGACAGCTCTGCTTCCCATCCAGCTCCCTGCTAGTGGCCTGGGAAAGCACTTGAGGACAGCCCAAAGCCTTGGGACTCTGCACCCATGTGGGAGACCTAGAAGAAGTTCCTGGATCACGGCTTAGGACTGGCATAACATTGGCCATTGTGGTTACTTGGGAAGTGACTTATCAGACGGAAGATCTTCCTCTCTGTCTCTCCTCCTCTCTGTATATCTGACTTTCCAATAAAAATAAATAAATCTTTTTTTTTTTAAAAAGAAAGTTTATGATGCACAATGGACAAGATGATGCATGCTATAGCCAGGACTGCTATCAGCTATCAGACAACTCCATATTCAAGATGACTTCTTCAACTCAATCCAGCAAAACTGGAGATGGTATTTACATACATGTCTGCTTCTCATTTTTCCTAAATAGTTAAAAACAATCAGAGGGGAGAGAGTAAATTTTGTTAATGTCTCGGAAACCCATTAGTTAGATACTAATGGACGCATTAACACATAAGGGTAACTATTATACAAGTGATTTACTTACACACAATATACTGTACAATGATGTAAATGCCATCAGAATGTTTTGAACATGTTTTAGGAGCAGATCATATAAAAACTATAGGAAGGAATAAGATAATCCACAAAATAGGTTACACACTTGGTAAGTATCTAAAAAGTGAAGAGAACTAGAGAAAACCTGCTGGGCACTGTTTTTTGGAGCAGACAGTGGTAGAGCCAGGTAGAGCAGACAAGACCAACAGAGGAGAAACCATCAAGCCAAGGTTATTCCAAAGCAGAACAGAGTTCTAAGAAACACCTGACAGGGGTTACAAGCAGGACGGGAATGGCCATGCAACCAGAAATACAGATGAACAGTCTTTTAATTCTATTTGGCATTTAGACAACACTTAGAATTTTAACAACTTTTAAACTAAACTGAAATATTCTAATAATACATTTACTTGGTTCAAAGAAAACAATTCTGACAAGAAAACAAGTGTTGACAGGATTCTGTAATTTCAGATGGCTATGTCTTAGTAAATGAAACCTGATGATTTTCATGTCTGCTGACATTAGCTGAATTGGATGGTTAACCTCTGAAAACTGTGTATACTTCATTATAAAAAATGTAATTTTGGTTAATCAAGAAGTATTCATTAAGAATAGGATATAATTTCTAGGATGAGCTGATAATGAAAAACCTAATTACTGATCCTCCAGTACAGTTAAGGCAACATAACAAAAACTAATGTCTACATTTTCCTAAAGATTTTATGAAATGTTTACATATATAGAAATGCTGGAAGAACTGTGAAATATACACTCTTATACCAAATGTTTGGCTTTAATTTAAACACTGTTACTATACATGCGGATCACACATCTATCCATCCTTTTATTCACCATCTAATGCATTTCAAAGTAAGTTACACACTTAGGCAAATTTCACTCTCAGAACACAGCTCAGCAGTTGATTAACTAAAGCTCAATATCCACCTTCTTTTCTTCTTTTTAAAAATATTTATTTATTTTTATTCGAAAGGCAGAGTCACAGAGAGTGACAGAAACAGAGAGGGAGAAAGATCTTCAGTCTGCTGGTTCACTCATATAGGATGCCAGCAATGCAGGTGACGTCTTACCCTACTACAACATGGTGCTGGCCCCAATTATTTTCATAATACAAAACCTAGGTATGGTGAAAATAAAAATCTTAAATCTACCATTCAACCAAGTTTTGAAGCTAATAAAAGTTCTGAAAGGTAAACGCACATGTAACATAAGATATACAAAAGCACTGAACATTCTGGAAAGTTCCCTCCCAACTCTTTGCCTAGTTAACTATGGTGACAGCCATATTTAGAGAAAAGTACTGTTCTAGTTTTTTAACCAAACATAGTTTGTCTGTTCTAAAACTTGAAAAAATTTAATCATACTGCATGGACCTTTTCAGGAAAGGCTATAAGATCAAGCAAAACATTTGCAGATTCACCCATATTATGGAGTAAATCAGCTGTTTCTACTGAGGAGTCTTATTCTCCTCTATGAATGCATGAAGGTTTCTCTGATCCTGTAACAAACTCCAGAACTGTTACTAGATTTTCGCCATTTTGAACAAAGCAACTATGAACAGCTCAGCAGTTCATCAATTATAGCTCATCATCCACCTTCAATTCTTTTCTTCTTCTTTTTCTTAAAGATTTATTTACTTATTTGAAAGGCAGAGTTACAGACAGGGAAAGAGAGGGAAAAAGAGAGAGATCTTCCATCTGCTGGTTTGCTCCCCAAATGGCTGCAATGACCAGAGTTGGGATGGTCAGAAACCAGGAACCAAAAGCTTCTTCTGGGTCTCCCACATTGGTGCAGGGTCCCAATGGCCTGGACCATTCCAGGCACATGAGCAGGGAGCTGGATGTTACATGGAGCAGCAGGGACTCCAACTAGCACCCATACAGGATACTACTGCAGCAGGCAGCTGCAACACCTTACTGCCAGCCCCTGGATAAAACCTTGTTGTATATATGCTTTCATTTACCCTGGGTAAATAATTAGGAATGGAATTGTTGGATCACTGAGTCCTTTGGTTACTTCATAAGAATTTTTCAGTTGCTTCGTATTCTCATCAGCATTTGTAACAGGCAATTTGAACTTTTTTTCAAAGATTCATTTTATTTTTATTACAAAGTTATACAGGGAAAGGGAAGAGAGAGATAGATAGAGACAGAGACAGAGTGAGAGAGAAAAGAGAAGAGAAAGAGAAACAAGTTTCCATCCGCTGATTCACTCCCAGGATGGCAGCAACTGTCAGGGCTGAAGTGAGCTGAAGTAAGGAGCCAAGAGCTCCATCCAGGTCTCCCAGGAACCTGTGTGGCAGGGGTCCAAGTACCTGGAACACTTTCTGCTACTTCTTCAGGCTATTAGCAGTGAGATGGATGAGAAGTAGATCAGCAGGGGGCTTGGAATAGTGTACATATATACTTTGAGGATGTCAGTGTTAAAGGTGGCAGCTTAACTTGCTATGTCACAATGGTGACCATCATAGGGCTTTTAATTGGCATTTGCTTCATGACTAACAATGTGGAATACTTTTATTCTGCTTATTGGCCAGGCATACATCTTTGTTTTGCAAAATGTTCGGCTCTGAGTTAGTGAACATTCAGTCCACAGGCTTAGGAAATCATCTCTGGCTCTATTATGGCAAAAGTGAATAGTTCCTCTAAATTAAAGAAAACTATAGCACACCAATTTTGAAGTTGATAATTTTGTATGGTTCAAGAATGATCTTACAAATATCCAAATGATCCTCGGCAGAAAAAGGCTTCCCACACCTGGACTTTTGACTGGTGTTTTTAAATTGGACAATTTTCTTTCTTCATTGGGCTATAGCATGCCATAAATAAACGCAAATTTATTATCTTATAGTTCTAGAGGTCAGAAGTCCAAAAGCAGTCAGTCTCACTGGGCTAAAGTTCTGTCTCAAGGCTACTGTGCAGAGTCCATTTCCTCATCTCTTTGTTTCTTGAGACTGGTTGCACGCCTTAGTTTAACACCTTGCTCCATCTGCAAAACCAACAGTATAGCACCTTCAAATTCTCCCTGACCTCCTACCGTATCACATTTCCTTTGACTATATATTTCTTTAAAGTGAACGCTGGCAGGGGCCAAAAAACTCTGAGCTGATTCCTAGCTGCAAAGTTACTCAAGTATGACTTCGGTTTAAGTTTTTTTTTTTTTTTAATTTTAGCTACTATATTTAGACATCATTGCAAACTAATATTGGTATACTGTGGTTCACTGGTATACTGAGGTTCATTGATAAAGATGTTCAATTTTTATTAACATTTATTGAACAAACTTTTTAAGAAACCTGAGTGTGTGTTTTTTTGTCTGGTTTTTTTTTTTTTTTTTTGCTTTGTTAAAACAGTTTGTATCCCAGAAGCTCCACTTCTGATCCAGCTTCCTGCTAATGTGCCTGGGAAAGTGGCAGAACTGACCTCAGCACGTAAATCTTGTCCCCATCCAGGAGACTGAGATAAAGCTCCTGGCTCTCCATTTGGCCCAGTCAGCCCCAGTCACTGAAGCTGTTTACCCTGGAGAGTAAACTGGTGGATGGACGATTCTCTCTGGTTCTCCTTCTGTCTCTGTTAACTCTGCCTTTCAAAAAAAAACTGAAATTAAAAAAAAATCTGTGTCTACTAATTTTGCCTCTCAAACAAAGCAGTATGTAATTTTAAAAAATCAAAAAATCATTTAAAAAAGGGTCTTATTTGAGTTCTCTGTTCTGTTCCTTATACCACATTATACTATACCAGTCAGACAGAGTAGCTTTATGGTAAGTCTTAAATCTGGGCAGTTTAGACCATCCAATCTTATTCTTTTCTCAAAATTGCTTTGGCTGTTACACATCCATATAAAGTGAATACAGAAAAGTCGGCTGGCATGGTTGAGACCACACTACATTTATAGATTTTATGATTTATTTCTTGATTTTGAAGGAGTTTTAATTTTGTTTAACAGTGTTCGTCTTAATCCTGAGCATTCTGTGTTTAAAAATTACGTGGAATTATCAAATTGTCTTTCATATTTACTTTCTCAAGTGAATGCTTCTAGGATATTTTCACGTAATGCTCTTATATTCTACTAGACATCAATATATAGTAGGTTTTGTAATCTGAAAGTATAACCATAACCATTCTTTTCTGATCTTTGTATTTTATTTTTTCCTTTTTTCTCCATTGATTAGTAGCTAAAATTTAATAGAGGTCATGAAATAGAAATCAGTGCCTTATTCTCTATTTTAATGGGAAAAATATTCAATAGTCAACCAAAATTTTATTGGCTGGGTTTTAATTTTTTTTTTTTTGTAAATGGGTTTCACTGTATTTTGTTTATACAAAGGAATATATGCAAGGCTTTAGAATTCAGAAACAAAAGTACAGAACTTTCAAAACAATATGGCATCATAAGAATGCTAAGACATGAATAGCAGAAAGGCATAACAAGTGTTTGATCACAAAAAGTCACCTTAAGGATTACGACTTCATGTAGTCTTAACAATGACAATACAGAGATATGATCAAACCTGCATTTTATAAAGATTACAATGACTTTAGAGAAGAAACAGGACGAATTTGGATTCTGTTGTAGTCACAGACACTGACTTTGGAAGTGGAAAATTAGACAACAGGAATTAAATTTTACTTAAATAGACCTATAAATATAATCATTTCATAAATACCCCAAATCATTTAGCCATCACTTTGACTCATATTCTATTGCAAGGCCCAACATGATGACTCAATGGCTAAATACTTGCCTTGCATCCACTGGGATCCCATACAGGCACTGGTTCATGTGCCAGCTGCTCTACTTCCCATCCAGCTCCCTGTTTCTGGCCTGGGAAAGCTGTTGAGAATGGCCCAAAGCATTGGAACCCTGTACCCATGTGTGAGACCCGGAAGAAGCTCCTGGCTCCTGGCTTTGGGTCAGCTTAGCTCCGGCTGATAAGGCTAGTCGGGGAGTGAACCAGTGGACAGAAGATCTTTCTTTCAGCTCTCCTCTCTGTAAATATGCCTTTCTAACAAAATAAGTAAGTCTTTAAAAAAATTATATTGCAGTAAAAGAATGTCACTGTTATTTCCCATTTTAAACACAAATAATGTACTATAGCAAAAAAAAAAAATCAGCCAGTGGTGAAATTTTAATTGAAAGTACTGCCTGGAGCTAGGAACAGGGCAGGAAGAGAGCAACACAAGAGAAAGAAAGAACTATAAAGGTACACCTAATGAAATCCTACTCATTTGTTAAGACACAATTGAAGTGTCATCTTTCTTGATCCAATGTGGAATTCAATCTTGATCTCTTCTGTACTCTCACTGGGAACTGCCTATGTCTTGCTTATGGCTTATAGTAATGCTTGTTTCTCCCAGGAGAATACACAAATTCCTATGAGATGAAAATTATTTGCATGAAATCCCTATCCCCAATTTTTTTGAACGAACTAAACAAAAAGTGAAATACATCATATTTAACCTATTCTTCCTTTCTAAAAAAATTAACTATATATATATATAGTAAAGATTTATTTATTTATTGGAAAGTCAGATATACACGGAGGAGGAGAGACAGAGAGGAAGATCTTCCGTCCGATGATTCACTCCCCAAGTGAACGCAAAGGCCAATGCTATGCCAGTCAGAAGTCAGGATCCAGGAACTTCTTCCAGGTCTGCCACACAGGGGTGCAGGGTCCTAAGGCTTTGGGCTGTCCTTGACTGCTTTCCCAGGCCACAGGCAGGGAGCTGGATGGAAAGAGGAGCTGCCGGGATTAGAACTGGCGCCCATATGGGATCCTGGCTCATTCAAGGCGTGGACTTCAGCCGCTAGGCCACTCCACCAGGCCCTAACTATATTTTTCGATAGGCAGAAGGACAGTGAAAGAACTCCCATCCAATGGTTCCCTTTCTAAATGGCTGCAATGGTTTTGGAATATGGCTGAAATTGGGAGCACAGGAGCTCTACCCAGATGTCACATACATGTGGCAGGAAGGCAATCAACTGAGTCATCATTGCTGCCTCTCAGGGTTTGTGTTAGTGTGAAGCTGCAGCCAGGAGAAAAGTGCTGAGTCAACCCTAGGCACTCTAACATAGCACAGGTGTCTTCAGTAAGTGTTTTGACTTTGAGGCCAGATACCCAGCTTTGTATTTGTTCTTTGATTATAACAGTTATAATAAAGATGAACTACTTTTTAAAACATAGAATACCAAAAACATTTTAATATCTAATAATATATCTAAAAAAAAATCATCACCAACTATTCTTAAAACAATTATACACCAACATAGGGTTAGAAATGATGTCAGATTTCTTGCACTGGCCAGAAAAAAAGTTTGTGTGTGTGTGTGCACGCATGTGCATGTATGTGCACTGGAAGTTCGGGGGAGACTTACTTTCCGCAGTCTGCATTATTATTTCATCAAGTTCTTTTTCCAGTTTCTCATAAATGTCCAGTCTTGCTTGATACTCAGAGTTTTGTGTTTTAAGTTCAGTAATGCGTTTTTCAGAAGAGGCTTGGAGACTATAAAATTCTTTAGTTAAAACCTACAAATGAAAGAAAAGAATTATACAGCTATAACAAAAACATGATATATGACTTTTCTCTTTTTAAATAACTCTTAAGAGAAAGTAGCATGATTTAGTTAACTAATGAAGCAAAACATTTACCTGTTAGGTAAATAATTCAGTTGTTTTCAGCTGAAAAGTATTCACTATCTTTATTGTGTGAGCTGAATAAAAATGAATTTAAAACTTAGAAACAGTAACAGGAGTAAGATTAGCATTTGCTTATTAGAATTAAAAAAGAAAAACCCAACAATGCCCACATGTGTGGAAGTCATTTATTTGGCAGTCACAGCTTTTTGAGAAAGTCTTACAACACTGTGCATAAAAATGATACACTCCTAAACAGACCTTGATCTTTCTATGAGGATTTATTTAATCTAACCTTTCCATAATTTTAGTAATATTTCTGGTTTTCTGAAAAGTCACAAATTCAAGTGAACAAATCAAAAGGTAAAGTTAAGTATTGCATGGGGTCAGTATAATAAAACGTCTTTGCAAAGAAAAGGACAAAATTTTTTTTATCACAAAAGGAATAAAGAAAACCTACAAAAGAGTCATTCTGTGCACAGTAGAGCATCTGTGCCCTTCATGGAAGGAATCGCTATCATGACAATAAGGCAGCAGATGCTCCAAGTAGCAAAGGAATGTTTTAACATTCAAAGTCAACTTCAATTTAGAACGTTCACTTACTGTACTTGGTAGTTTACTTCCTAGAACTAGACTAACTGTGCCTGATTCATTAAGCAGCATAAGGAAAGTACTGCTTCCTGAGAGGAAACAAAATATTACGGTTAAGAATATGGTTGGTGCCAGAAGTATTTGGTTTTCAATATGACTGTGACACTTCCTAGCTGTGATCCTAGGTAATTCCTTAGGCCTGTCTTCCAACACTGTGGAAAGAATTAAATGTATTGATAAATTCAGAATGCTAGCAGAGTGCCTAAAATACAGTGCTGAAAAATACTGTGGCTGTTATAAATGCAATTATGAAACTTTGCATTAAATCATCTCTTGGAAATAAAGCTCCACTGGTATAATTACCTAAGTTCTCTATAATTAAATATTTTGAAAGACAACTGATTTCCTCTAGGACTTAAAGTTCACCTTAACAAAAGTGTGTACGTGTGGGTTTTCTGTGATGGTGAAAAACATACAGAAAATAAAGAAATCTTATTTACAGTTCTTGACAAGTAGAAACTTTCATTTTTTTTTTCCTGGACTTATTCCATGTCATTTTCTTCAATTTTCATCAAAATTTCCCCTAAAAGCAGACAAAATATTATCCCCATACATTTGTTTGGATGGTGGAGAAGCAGTAACAGAGAAAGTATTTTAAGATAATTTTTAGTGCTTCTGACTGGATCAGAAAAACAAAATTCATGCTTCAGCATTATTTCTCTTTTATTATTGGTGACTAGGAATGTGTTCTATAAAAGTGTATTAACTGGGCCCGGAGCGGTGGCGCAAGTGGTTAAAGGTCCTCGCCTTGCACGCCCGGGATCCCATATGGGCGCCGGTTCTAATCCCGGCAGCCCCGCTTCCCTTCCAGCTCCCTGCCTGTGGCCCGGGAAGGCAGTCGAGGACAGCCCAAAGCTTTGGGACCCTGCACCCGTGCGGGAGACCCGGAAGAGGCTCCTGGTTTCGGATCGGCATAGTATCGGCCGTTGCAGCCACCTGGGGAGTGAATCATCGGACGGAAGATCTTCCTCTCTGTCTCTCCTCTCTGTATATCCGCCTTTCCAATAAAAAATAATAAAAATAAATCTTTAAAAAAAAAAAGTGTATTAACTGATAATAAGAATGCTGCTCAGTGAATCAGTATGAGGTTTTCATGGAGTTCGTTATGTCAGGACATGATTAAGAACCTGGTAGCCAGGGCAGGCATGTGGCACAGCTGTTAAGGTATTGCTTTAAGACACTTGCAACTTAGATCTTAGGGTCTGGGTTTCAGTCTCAGCTCTAATTTCAAGTCCAGCTTCCTGCTGATGCAGAGAGCAGGTAACAGCTCCCAGACTTAGGTCCTTGCCACTCAAGTGTGAGATGCTGGGTTTCTGGCTCTTGTGTAGCTTCAAGCCCTGACTGTGATGGTTAGCTGGGGAGTGACCAAGGGCTGGAAGATTTCTGTCTATCTGTTCTTTTATTTCTCCTCTTAAAAATAGAGGTAAATAATCTGTTGGCTGATGGAATCAATTCAACTGCTACAAGAGAAAATCAATAAACGTAGTATTAAATGACTTATCCCACTCAAAACACTGAAGATGAGATACTTCATGAAGTGCCGTTTTGAAAAGAGATTAGGGGCCAGCACAATGGCTCAACTGGTAATCTCTGACTGCAAGTTATGGTATCCCATATGGACACCGGGTTCTGTCCTGGCAGCCCCACTTCCCATCCAGCTCCCTGCTTATGGCCTAGGAAAGCAGCAGAGGATAGCCCAAGCCCTTGGGCCTTTTGCATCCTTGTTGGAGACCCAGAGAAAGCTCCTAGTTCTAGCTGTTGGATTCAGCTTTAGCTTTAGCTGCATTAAGCTCAGTTCTACAGCGGTATGTGAATGGATCTATAGAGAAGTAGTTTTCAAATTGCAAATCCCAACCTTTAGGAGGTCAGAAATTTAGATCAGTTTGCAAGTAACTGAAGACTACAGAATATGCTGGTTTTGAATATAACACACCCTACATCCTAAAGGTGAGCGACACATTTGATATTATAGGGGGGAATTATTCTCTATTTTTAAACACCTTCTTCTATCAATCCATTCCCACCTCAGCTCCAGGGTTCTCAAGCACATAGATTCAGTATGTAAAGGAACAGGAAAGGCAGTTGGCTGGGATTGAGGAAGAGTATACCATGAGATACAAAGCTTACAGAGGACAAATTATAAATCAGAGCTCAACTGAATGCCCCAAAATGTGCGGCATGAGCAGTTGCAACAGATATGAGACGAGCAGTTTTCAGAAGAAGACATTTGAAGTGGTTTTAAAAGCAGAATATCAATTTACTTGAGAAGCAGATATCATCTATAATTTTTGCTTATATGTCTTTACACATTGTTAACGTATTTTTATGCTTTCTATTATGGCTATGTTTTCTGAGATCCTTCATACTGCTATGCTTAATTTTATGAACCAGAGAACCAGAGCTCTTTTCAGAAATGTAATTTTTGAGAAATTATCATAATAAATACTTAATGTAAAGTTCATGCTAAAATGGAAATAAAAATTGAGTAACTCTGGTACTAAATTTTTTCTTTGGTGCAAATTTCTTTTGGATAATATATGAGAGATAACTATACATGGATTCCATGTATTGTTCTTTTGGCACCAAAATAAATCATTTTTTGGGTTCCACCTCCCACAGTTTTGAAAGTACCTTGGCATTGCTTATCTGAATATCACTCTTTTGAAAAGCTTGCGATTGGACTGAGGCTGGGGAGATTCTTAATCATAGCTTAGTCACTTACTAGTTCTGTGATTAAATAGTTTAATTTCCTCTATGAACAAAAAAGTAGAAATCAAACATAAAACAAACTCTTGACCTATCTGATAATTAGTCTTTTTTTTTTTAAGATTTATTTATTTTTATTGGAAATCAGATATACAGAGAGGAGGGAGAGACAGAGGAAGATCTTCCGTCTGATGATTCACTCCCCAAGTGAACGCAATGGCCGGTACTATGCTGATCCAAAACTGTGATCCAGGAACTTCTTCCGGATATCCCACAGGGGTGCAGGGTCCCAAAGCTTTGGGCCGTCCTTGACTGCTTTCCCAGGCCACAAGCAGGGAGCTGGATGGGAAGTGGAGCTGCCGGGATTAGAACCGGCGCCCATGTGGGATCCTGGTGCATTCAAGACAAGGACTTCAGCCGCCAGACCCCAGATAATTAGTCTTAACTACTATTAACGTGGGTAACAGTTTAGCTACAGACTTCTTCTACATAGTTCCTTTACCATGCAGTTTTAGACACTTAGTACTTTCAAGGTATGCAATTTTATCATCTAATATGACAATAAAATGGATTTTCTAAATTATGTGGTCTTAAAATATCAATTGGATACTATTCTGTTAAACACACCTCTGTTACATTTAAACCAAACATTAACAAATAAAAATGCAACAATAACCACATATATTGTGATGTGACCAACAACTTTCTAGTGATAGGATTTTATAATTTTTAAATTCTTATCGTTCTATTACTGCAATAAGAATCTAAAAATTATATTTTTATATTGTTATGATATACTTACAAAATATACAATGCCAAACTATTGTTAAAAAGACAGCACTAAGAATGTACAGATCTTTTCAAGTAGTTTTGAGAGGATACTCAAACAAAAATTGTTAAAATATTCCTCATGATTACAAACAGTTGCATTTTATGATACTTTGTAAAATCAAATTTTCTTACATTACAAGTTTGGAAAAATGCTTTACTATCTGATCATTTTTCCCTTGGGAGATGTGTCTGATTAGCTTTGTTCTTTTACTGCCTAACTTTTGCTTACAATGACTTCCCATTGCGTATTTTCGATACTATGAAAGAAACTTTCATATACAGAAAGGAAAACTGGATAAACAAAATGCTTGAGTTTACTAGACGATGTATTATTATATCTGAAAGGAGAATGGCAAGTTCCCATTTATCTTTTTATCTATTATTGTTGGGAAAGAATACTTCAATTTCTTCAATATTTCCTAACTTTAGCTAAAAAAAAATTCTGTAGTACTGAAACAAAATATTTTGAGAACTTCCAATGTGTGCTAGGAATACTGGGTGCTCTAACATGTGCTAAGTAGACTCTACGACAATGTCAGGAAACAGTTACCAAAGAAAATGAGTAACTTATCTAGAAATCGGTAACTAAAAATGTAATGCCAATTTTCGGTCTGTTGACCATAGTCCAGAGGTATAACTTCCATCCAATACTAATATAAGTATTTGTTTTTGACTGAAAAGAGTAGCAATTTTTCTTTTATGATGGAAGCTAAAAAAAGGTCTGATTCTCACCACTGCCTAATGGTAAGAATGTGCTATCAGGTTAAATGTCCAGAATGTGCAACCCAATTGCACACCCATTAGCCACTTGTGGTTAATTAAATTTAATGAAGACTAACTAAAATAAATTTAGTTCTTCAATTCACTGAACACATTCCAGGTATAAAAATACTGGCTACTGATAGAACATTTTAATCATGCCAGGAAGTCCTATTCAAGTCTTGTTCAAAACTGTTTAGTGTGGATAGGAGTAATTTCTTGCTAAAAGTTGTGTGCATAATCAGGCCCAATTACATTCACACTGTCTAAGAGATGCTCAGTTGCTAAGCACTGAATACTACTGATCTAACTACTTCACAGTCCCATATACACATTTAGTCTAGTGATGACTTTTACTTTAGTATATTGTATAAAATATGGGCTCAATTTTTACCTTGAGTACCTAAGTGATTATCACAACAGCATTATCTAAAAGAAAGAGAGAGTGGGTCTTCCATCCACTGGTTCACTCCCCAAATGGAGGCAATGGCCAGGGATGAGCCAGGTTGAAGCCAGGAGCCAGAAGTTTGTTTGGGTTTCTTGTGTGGGTAACAGGGATCCAAGTATCATGGCCATATTCTGCTGCTTTCCCAGGTACATCAATAGGGAGTTGGATGGGAAGTGAAGCAGCCAGGACTCAAGGAGGTGCCCATATAGAATGCTAGCACCACAGTCAGAGGCTTAACATATTATGCCATGGTGTTGGCTCCACTGTTTGTGTTTTTTAATTACTCTTGCCTCAGAATGCATGCAAAATGTGCTATGTATTTCCCTTCATTAGGATATTAACTATGGGCCCGGCACTATAGCATAGCGGTTAAAGTCCTCTCCTTGAATGCGCCCGGGATCCCATATGGGTGCCAGTTCTAATCGCAGCAGCCCTGCTTCCCTTCCAGCTCCCTGCTTGTGGCCTGGGAAAGCAGTCGAGGTTGGACCAAAGCCTTGGCACCCTGTACCTGCGTGCGAGACCCAGAGGAAGCTCCAGTCTCCTGGCTTCAGACTGGCTCAACTCCAGCTGCTGCGGCCGCTTGGGGAGTGAACCATTGGATGGAAGACCTTCCTTTCTGTCTCTCCTCCTCTTTATATATCTGCCTTTCCAATAAAAATAAAATAAATCTTTTTTAAAAAGATATTAACTATTACCTACTGTTGGTTTTGCTCTAGCTGGATGACACAATTACTTGATTAGATTAAAATGTGTGCCAGCATTTGATTAGAAATTAATAAATACAGTATTATGATAAAATACTGAAACAGGTAAAAATTGAAACAGGTATAATGTGAGTATTCTCTTGGAAATTTGGCATTTCTTGTTATAGACATCATCAAAGTTTTGTAACTTCTTGATATTTATCCTATACTGTACTTATTAAAGTTATTCTAAGTAATTACAAACTTGGTTACTATTGCAAACAAGATCCTTCTCCATCTTTCCAGCTATATTTTTTAGTATCTACCTTTCTGAGATACTTATTTCCTTTTGTTTGTGTTTCTGGTACCAGTGTAAAACCTGATATAAATCTTATAATCAGGAAGTTTACATGCCTTATGGTAATTTTGAATATTGTATACATACCTCCAGTTTTTTCTGATATTTTTCACATTCCAATTGACACTGCGCGAGAGTTCTTGTAGTTTCTTCTTGTAGAAGTTGAATACGTTCATTTTCAAAGCACTTTAATTTATTTTGATGGAGAAATTCTGATACTCTGCTTTCTGTACTAAGCTGTAGCTCTCGATACCTGAAAGAAGCAGAATGGTTAGTAATTCAAAGAGAGCAGTCTCAGTGAGTTAGATAAACCTGTTCTTTTCATATCCTCTTATATATGCAGTTAGAAATTCTGATTTATTCAGCCAAGGTTTTATAAGTAATTTAGATGGGCATATGTAGAGAAATTAAGACCTGAGAACTAACTTTCCCTATTTCATCCTTCTTTTCAATCCTTTTAATCAGAAATACTTAATTATTGTTGTCTGTAAGAAATTTATAATAAAAATGGAAAGACTAAGTTTTATTTGTTAATTAATTCTATATTTGTCATAGATCTTAAATTTATAGCACTGAACACATTATTTTGAGTCTAAATGTCAAATGGAGAAAAATGGCATAAAATATGCACATTAAAGCACAAATTCCTAAGACATTTGTAATATTAAGTTTAACAAATCTGTTTCATATGAAAAAATAAGGTGCATATGTTGGGGGCACTGACCATTTCCTGCCCTGTGATTGGCCCTTTGCCCTGATTGGTGTGCCTTGGTTCTCTTTAAGTTGATTGGTCAAGTTTGACAGTTAAGCGGGGGGCTTGGCGGGGGAGGGGCTGGAGCGTAACGGATATAACGGTGATAACGGTCAACGGACAACGGTCACGACGGGACGGAGGAGCAGAATAAAAAGCGCCTTGGAGACTCTCTCAAGTGTCGGGTGATTTCTTCCGCGGGACGGGAGGACCCCCGATAGCATAAATTACGCAGATTAATACAGAACTACAAGTCATCTATTACAATACAGATAGAGAAGGATTTTTTCTTCATTTCATAGGTGTTACTACTAAAAGAGACATTTTCACTTTCCATACACATCCAGAAGTGTGCTCAGAGGAGCGGGTGTCTGAATCTCCCAGCCATGTGGCTGAGGCCGAGAGAACTTGTGCTGCAACCAGGCTTCTTGCTGGGCATCCTGGCTCCGCATCCACCTCTGCCCAGCAGTGGGCCGATCCTGGGCTTGTCCAAGCCCAAAGTTTGAGAGTTTCCTCCAGCCACACCTGGTCCATGCCCTGACACAGATCTCACGTGACCCAGTAGGAGTCAAGACCTAGCCCAGCTCGATCCACACTCATTCTGGCTCTCATGAGCACCAGTGGGTGTCAGTCTAGTCGAGTCTAGCCCCAAAGCCAGTCCACACTGATGCTGAGGCACATTGCAGCCTCTGCCTCTCGCTCTCACCACAGGGAACCACAGTCTAGTTGCGAGTGTTCTTCACATCTTTACCAACAGTTTTCTTTTTAAAAAATTTTCCCTGAGACTCTCGAGAAGGATTTTTAAAAAAAGATTTATTCATTTTTCTTGGAAAGGTGGGTTTACAGACATAAGGAGAGACACAGAGGGAGATCTCTGTCTACTGGCTCACTCCTCAAGTAGTTGCAATGGCCAGAGTTGAGCCAATCTGAAGCCAGGAGCCAGAAGCTGCTGTTGGGTCTCCCATGCGGTACAGGGCCCAACGGTTCTGGGCCATTCTTCACTGCTTCCCCAGGCTCAGGCAGGGAGCTGAACAGGAAGAAGAGCAGCGGGTACATGAACTGGAGCCCATGTGGGATTTCAGTGATCACAAGGTGAGGATATTAGCCAGTAGGCTAGTGCACCAGGCCCCAATGGTTTTCAGTGTCTTTTTCTCACAAGAGTCATCCTTGTGGATATTAAATGGCAAAGAAAATTCTTTCACTCAACATTTATTACTAAATTACTGCATTCTACACAATTACTACATTCTGCTAAAACCATAATGCCCGTATACTCTATGCAAATCATCTTACAAATATAAATGCATAGAGCATAATGTGTGAAATCATTATTTTCTGTTATGGCATCTTATGGACACCTATAGACCACATCACTAGAAGAAATTCTGGACAGGTCATTTAAAATTTCGATAATGGGGCCTGGTGCATTGTCTAGTGGCTAAAGTCCTCGCCTTGAAATCACAGGGATCCCATATGGGTGCCGGTTCTAATCCCGGCAACTCCACTTCCCATCCAACTCCCTGCTGGTGGCTTGGAAAAGCAGCTGAGGATGGCCCAAAGCCTTGGAACCCTGCAGCCATGTGGGAGACCTGGAGGAAGTTTCTGGCTCCTGGCTTCAGACTGGTGCAGCACTGGCTGTTACACTCACTTAGGGAGTGAATCATCAGACAGAAGATCTTCCACTCTGTCTCTCCTCCTCTCTGTATATCTGTATATACTTTCCAATAAATAAATAAATCTTAAAAAAAAAAGATTTATTTTTTTAATTTTTATTGCAAAGTCAGATATACAGAGAGGAGGAGAGACAGAGAGGAAGATCTCCTGTCCGATGATTCACTCCCCAAGTAAGCCGATGCTATGCTGATCTGAAGCCAGGAGCCAGGAATTTCTTCCGGGTCTCCCACGCGGGTGCAGGGTCCCAAAGCTTTGGGCCGTCCTCGACTGCTTTCCCAGGCCACAAGCAGGGAGCTGGATGGGAAGTGGAGCTGCTGGAATTAGAACCGGCGCCCATATGGGATCCTGGCAGGTTCAAGGCGAGGACTTTAGCTGCTAGGCCACGCCGCTGGGCCCCTCAAAAATAAATCTTTAAAACATTTTTGATAATGATTTTTAAGATAATTTGTTTTGAAAAGATCAAACTGTAAATTTCACCTTTTTATACATTCAAGATTTCTGGATATTCTGATATCAACGCCAACTTCACACAGATACTTGGGGACGTTAGGCCTTACTTATTCTCATCTGTTACGTGGTACTTCAAGTACTTACAGCACTAACATTACCTGCCTGTGACAAATAATTAAACAGTAAAACAGACTATTTAATACAAGTTAAGCAATAAACTAGCTAGGAAATAACTGTTATTACTGAGTATGCTCAGCAGTAGAAGCCTAAATGTGCTAAGTTGAATAAATTGAAGCCTCTGTAACACCCAATGATAATCCTAAAGCAGTAAAATAATCTCATGCTGTTCAAGCAGTGAAAGATATGTTCCAGACCACTACGTTGTTTTAACAATTTTTAGTTTTCAAATTCAACGATAAATATGCTGAGCTAAGGGCTGGTGTGATACCTCAACTGGTTAATTCTCAGCCTGCAAGTGCCCGTGTTGCCGCACTTCTCTGCTCTGTGTTCCGTTGCTGCACTTCTCATCCAGCTTCTCGCTCATGGTCTGAGAAACAGTGGAGGATGGCCCAAGGCCTTGGAACCCTGCACCCGTGCTCCTGGCTCGTGACTTTGGATCTGCTCTGCTCTGGCTGTTGTGCGGATCTTGGGGGAGTGAAACAAACAGTGGATGGAAGAGCTTTGTGTGAATGTGTCTTTTTAATAAAAATAAATCTTTAAAACAAACATATGGCCTCAAAAGTAGCTGCAGCAGTGAGAAACCAATGGTATCAAGTGGGTAATTCCCACTTGACTGGTTTCGCTTCAAGAACCTGTTAAATTTGCTTTGTTGACTCAGACTTCTCATCTCATCCTCTCAATCTGAACATCTTATCTGAACTAAGTAAATATTGCTTCACCCACTAACAACTTCATGCTTGACATTCTAATTCATGACAGTAACCTTAAGAGGTCAAATTTCCCATAAAGGTAAAGTATAAATGGAATCTCCAAAGTATAAATGGAATCTCCAAGTATCCTCCAAACAACTAACTAAAACTTCCAAACCAGAAATTTTGCTACATTGTAACTTTTTTGTTTTAGTTTTCACATACCCACTCCAGTATCTATCAAAACAAAAGAAAGTCCTAGAACGCATTAACAGTTTGCTCTCAAGAAATATTCATAAGAATCTCAATCTGCGGGAGGGGGTTCAAGAAAAAACATTCAGGTTACTATATAAGTAGCTACAAAGGCTTTAACCCATAAAAACATTCCAAGTAGCATAGCATTTTCTTTGATGCTGAAAAGTAGCCAGAGGAGAGACATCAATATGATGATGGATGCTCAGAAATGCAAGAAGAAATTTCAACAAAAATGCTGGATAGAATATCAAATAGCAACAGTTTTTCCTAATAATAATTACGTAAGTAGTCTTGGTATTGTCCATAAGGAAAGTTTTATTCATTATATTTATATGTAGAAAGTCAACCATATACATGAATTATTCCTCATTTTATCAACAAGATCATTATTTACAAAATAATTTCAAAGATCAATATTTAACCCATTATTTACCTTTCACTTAATCTGTTTTTTTTTTCTTTATTTTAAATCTGTTTTTATACCAATGAGAAATAAGTGATTTTTGAATCTTGTCCATAAAATGTTCCTGGATTCTACTATACTAACTGGCCATTTTTTTTTTCTAAAATCAATTATCTAATCTTATTTGACAAAGAGGTCTAAAGTAAAGCAGATAAAAAGTATTGTACTCAGTGGGAGTAGGAGAAATCCCAAGGCCGATGGAACTGTATCATAAGATGATAATAATAATAGAAAATAAACAGAATAAAATAAAAAAGCATTGTACTCAGTGGCTAGGTTCCCAGGTCATCAGGACAAGAAAATGATCTTCCAGTACAAACTTAGGAGCTGCTGTAGCACCTGTTAGTGAAGGCTGAGACTAGGGTAGGCCATCTCAGGCTGGGTTATAGCACCTACAGGCACATACCAAGACCAGGAACCGAGAACAGGCTTGGTAGAAGAACTCTGTGGATTCTCATCCACTGGTCAGAGTGAGAGATGGGACTGAGGGCACATCAGGTTGGGCTAGGCAACTGCACCTGGTGGCAAGTCCAGGACTTAGTGTAAGTCATGTCAGATTGGAATGCAGTACCTCCTGGCTGGTGCAAGATCCAGGGCTGGGAGCAGACCTGGTGGGAGGACTGTGTGCATTCCCCTGCTGGGCTGCAGCTCCAGCTTCTAAGTATGGGATCCAGGACTGGCGGCAGGCCAGGCTGGTAAGGGTGGTAGCACCCATTGGCATAAATGTGGGACAGGTCTGGAGGTGAGTCAAGCTGAGCCAAGCTATAACCTCTATGAATGTATGAGACCCATATTTGGAATGCAAGATGGACTGGGCCAGGCTATAACACACACCGTATTATACAGCACATGTAATAACCAAAGCTGTTGGTGGGACTGATGGCTACCGGGGATTACCCTGACTGGGCTGCTGTATCTGCTGGTGTGCAAAATGACCAGGAGAGTGGTGGGTTGGTGTGGACTGGGCTGGGCTGGGCTGGGCTGGGCTGGGCTGGGTGGGCTGAGCCGCAGTACCAGTTGGTTAGATGGGGCTGCAGGTGGAACTGACCAGGCAGCTGCATCCACCAGTATGTGTGCAGGCTAGTACAGGTGACAGACTAAGCCTCACCCGGCACTGGTTGGCACACACGAGAGTCAAGTCAGAGGTCATCCCAGGAAAGGTTTCTTGGAGGACTCCCCAATAGATTCAAACCCTGGCCACAGGGAAAATCACAGATATGTGGTCTGACCATGAAGTGCATGTGCTGGAATTAGGCATCAGTTGCTGATAGCTATGCAGTGGACAGAATGCTGTGATGTACATGGTTAACATGACTGCCAGCTCATTTGGGCCTGCAAGGGACATCAACTGCCTTGTCAGAGGATGGAAAGCAGAACAGGTTGGACAACTCTCCCGGACAAGCTTTCCCACATGTTCCTGGGCCTGTAGATGCACACTAAGGTGGGCTTGGTCAGCAAACACACCTTGGAAAGCTTTTCTTAACCCTGGTGCAACAGCTGACAACATCTCAGAAGTATCAAACCACCCAAGCAACACTAGCGGAGCACTTCCCATGTCCGGGTCTCCAGGGCGTCATCAAACAACTGCTATCTCCAGGTGCTGATACAGTTTGTCAGCAAGGAGTGGTTCCCTCTCCTTCTACTTCAGACACTGGGGGAAAAAATATAAATATTTGTCTCACCTTTCTCCGTGTCTTGACCCTCCCCACACTAAACAGAGACCTACACAAGCATGTATCCCACTCAATTATGTAATCAATATGTAAAAAAGGAAAAAAAAAGAATTTAGTAGCTGGTCCAGAACTAGAAGTGAGATATGTAGTAGCTGAAGCCTGACAATTGTCTGTTCATAGCACCCAACAAAGGATTTTTCCCATGAATCTGGATTTAATTTTTCCAAAACAAAAAATACCTTTGAGGGAAGAAGGCCATTGCAATGCGAGGCTGTTCCCAGGGCTGTGCAGGGAAGAATGCATATCCAGCCACACCAGTACTGGAGGGAAAAGGATAAAGGCTCCTAAAAGTGCCACATGTGGTAGAAGATATTCTTAGCTGCTTTTAGCTTCTGATGTGTTTCTTATTTATCTGAAAGATGCAGTTACACAGAGGAAAAGGGAGGGGCAGAGGCAGTGGCAAAAACTGACAGCTGCCATTTGGTGCTTCACTCCCCAAATGGCGACAATGGCCACGTCAGAGGCAGGCCAAAGCCAGGAGCTCGGGGCTTCATCTGAGTCTGCTACATGGGTCTAGGGGTCCAAGGACCTGGTTACTTCTGCTGCTTTGCCAGGTGCATTGACAGGGAGGTGGAACTCAGATGGGAAGCTGGCACTGTACATGGCGGCTTTACATGCTACGTCACAGAACTCTGACTCAATGTTAACATGTATACTTGGAAATGTATCGTGAATGTATCTCAAAACCACACATGGGTATTTACAATTTGACAAAAAGAAAAGCCTGACAAAATGATATGCCTTGTAGAGAAGGAAATCTGGGAGAAAGGAGGTGACAAAAGAAACTTAGTCACTTTCATATTACATATGCAATAGGAGATTCAAGCAATAAAATATTAAGTAATTTTGGCTCTGATCCACCATTTATATCTCACAAGTTAGTATCAGGGTAGGTAACGAATGGTGAAGTACTTATTATATCATTTAAAATTTTTGGTTGGTTAGATTTTTTGTGTGCCCAATAAATATTTGAAAGATTTCAGAATACAGAAATACCCACTTATGCTTTAATACACTCATCATAATTTCTAATCTTTTATATGCCAAGAAAATTCACATTTTGAGGGCCTGGAATTGTGGCATAACAGATGAAGCTGCAGCCAGAAGTGACAGGTTCTCCAATTCCGACCAGGTTCCTGCTAATAACCTGGGAAAAGCAGACGACGGCCCCACTTCCAGACGGGAGATCTGAAAGAGGCTTTGGCCTGGATCAGCCCTGACCTTCGTGGCCAGCTGAGGAGTGACCAGCAGACGTAGAATTGTTGTAACTCTGACTTTCCAAGCAGTAAGTAAAAATAAAGCTCTTGCTTTAAATATACACTTTGACACAGTTGTAAATACTTCAAAATACAAATCATCTACATACTTGTATATATTTATATAATTTAACACCACAATTTAGAATTGAATGTTCAAAAGCAGACAACTTTTTAAAGTCACTGTATCTTTAATATTTAAAAGTTTTAGCTATTTTCTACAATTATATCAATTTACACATCAGGTGGCAACGAGGGCACCTTAGCATCTTGTTAATCATGCTTCATACCAACTTGTTACATTATTTTATGTCCTCCTAGTGTGATGAGTTCACCCTCTGGTTGAGAACTACTCAATGTAATGAATATGGAAGTGTGCTACACACATGAAATTTCTGGGTGTAGAAAACACGTTAATGAGTATTGCATACTTACGTACATATCTCAAGTTGTTTTCATGTTGACATTAAAAATATTCTTTTTGAGACTGCTTTTGTGCATTGCTTACTGTCTCTTCTTTTACCTGTTTTCTTTCACTCTTTCATATTTCTATATTAAAAATTTAAATATGTACTTAGATACAGAATTAAAATTATTTTCAATGAGAATTAGGGGAGCAATTACAAAAGTCTGAAAACAGATACAAAATTAAGCAGAAATAGAATTCTGGTAACTCAAGTCTTCCCTTGCAATTGTGAAATTCTCCAAATGGGAAAGCCAACAAGGTGGGCAAAACTTATAAAAAATCACCATTAGTGTTGCAACAACGATTACTACCGGACATGAGAAAGACATTCAAAAGGCATGTGGGTATTTGTTCAAGTGTTTTTGCCATTTAGACTTCTTCAACCAGTTCACTTCTCAGCTGTAATACCACATCTGTCACTTTTGGCTTTCAAGCTAATTCTTAAATGAATGTGAGAGATCTTTTTTTTGCTGAGTTAAATACGCTGAGTATGTTTAACAACTGTAGAATGGATTTATAAGAATTTCAAGCATGTAATAAGAGTAATTCAGTACATCATATTATCAAATAAACATATAACATCATTAATAAAATAAATAATATGCATTAATATTTGGCAATCTTACACAAGCAAAAAAAGGTCCACAGGTATGCAAAGATAAAAATATTTAAATGAAACAAATACAATGAAAGGAATGTTGTCTTAAAATAAATCAAAGCTGGCAGGGGTTAAAATTAGAGCAAAACACTTTATAGTGATGATAAAATGGGTTGCTATTTTCCTTTTGGTAACATGAAAACACTCTTAAAATTCAGTTTAAATCATCCTTGGAATCAAAAGTAGCGGGTCTATCAGCATGCTTCACAGTGCTCAACGCTTGATTTCCTGATGGTTTCAATAGATACTTCAGAATGGAAGGTTATAGTTGAGAAAAAACCAGGATATATAAACGGTATATTAAAGTCATTATAAAAAGCACTCTAGCAGATGGCGGATGATGCAGTGGGTAAGGCTGGCACCTGCAGCACTGGCATTCCATATGCTCTACTCCCAGCACTGCTACATCCTGGCTGCTCTTCTTCTAGCACAGCTCTCTGCTATAATGTCTAGGAGAACAGTGAAGGATAAGCAACTGCTTGGGCCCTGCATCTAGAGAAAGTTGCTGGCTCCTGGCTTTTGACTGGCCCAGCTCTGGTTGTTGCAGCCATTTGGGGAGTGAACTAGCAAATGGAAGCTCTCTGTCTCTCCCTCTCTCTCTGTAACTGCTTTTCACATATACAGATTAATAAATGAATCTTAAAAAAAGAGATGAAAATAAAAAAGTGTCTTTTTTTTAAAAAAAAAAAAAAAGGAGGATGCTTTTATAAGCAACAGTATAAACCATTAATAGTAGCAATACAGCAGTTTGTGGTATTGTTGTGTGTGTGTGTATGTGTGTGTGTGTGTGTGTGTATTATAGAGTTAGAGAATTAGAGAAAGGAAAGAGAGAAAGAATCTTCAAACCATTAGTTCACTCTCCAAATGGTCATGAAAAACAAAGCTGGGCCAATCCAAAGCTGGGAGTTAGCAGCTTCCGGGTCTCTCACGTGGGTACAAGGGCCCAAGAATGTGCTTTCCTAGACCATAAGCAGGCAGCTGCACTAGAAGTGGATCAGCTGTTTGTTGAACTGGCATCTACATACAATACAGATGCTGCAGGTGGAAGCTTAACCAGCAACATCACAGCCCCAGGCTCAGTTTTGTACTATTTTCTATAATATGTAGCTCAAACAAAGGACTGGTATTCAAAGTACTGTGAAAGGAAAGAAAGGATGTAAAAGGCATTTATTTAGAACAAATTACATTTAACAGGCAAGAACTATTAATTTTAACTAATATAAATCACCATTCTGAAAATAGGCTGTAAAACTCTGCAAAAACTCTAGGCTACTCCCAAGTAGGGATACAGAATCTAGATTCCTGGACCTTTGTACCCAAGTGGTTTGGGATTACAGCTGGATCATTAGTGACACGGCTGTGTTTTCTAATAGGAGGATTCTTTATTCTCTGGCTTAGCCAGAGAGGACCATCAGAACCACTTGTGGAACTTCTAGAATTCTAATTACTATAGCTCTACTTTAGACTTAGGGAATGGAAACTGCAGAAGCAGTCTATGAGATACAGACATTGGAAAAAACTTTAGAAAAGTCACTAAAAGCAAAGGCAATCAACAACAAAATAAATAGATGGGACTACATCAAGTTGAGAAGCTTCTGAACAGCAAACGATCAATAAAGTGAAGAAGCAGCCAACAAAATGGGAGAAGAATCTTGGTACACTACTAAACTTACACGGGACTAAAATCCAGGATTTACAAAGAACTTAAACTCATCAACAGCAAAATAAACAACCCTGTGAAGAAATGAGAAAGAAATGGATATTTTTCAAAAGAACAAATTCAAATGGCTAACAGACATATGAAAAAAGGCTCAAGCTCCCTGGTTATCAGGAAAATACAAATTAAAAACACACTGAGGTTGCAGCTAACTCCCGAGAGACTGGTCTATATTCAGAACTCTTACTAACAACACCTGCTGCCATGGATGTAGGAGTGAAAGCTAGTACAACCACTATGAGAGTCAGTATGGAGAGTGCTAAGAGAACTGAAAATTGCTCTGCCATATGACGCAACTATCACGTTTGTGGGAATATAGTCAAAATGACCTTCAATCCTATACTCACAGCAGCACAATCTACAATAGCAAAGACATGGCAACACCACAGATGCCCGTCAAACAAGCAGTGAATAAAGAAACTGTGGTACATCTACTGTATGGAATATTACTCAGTCATTAAAATGAATGAAATCTTACCATTTGCAACAAAACAGTCCAAACTAGAGATCATTAGGCTCAGTGAAATAAGCCAATCCCCAAAGGATAAATATCATATGTTCTCTGATACAAGGAACCTTCATGTAAAATACAAGATCAATGGTTATACAGGTAAACATGCAAGTACATACAGTCATCTAGAGGAACAGCATAACAGAGACTGTCACAACGAGAATGTGAAGATACATGGCAGTGTGCATCTCTACTTCCAGACAAAAGATGGACTCCCAATGAAACTGTTTGCTATATCTTGACAACAGCATGCTGGACTCTCTGCCATCATCCATACCTATGCTGTTAGGATCCACTTAAATAATAGAATGATGGACATATGATAGTTTTTGAAGGACTATACTATTGTAACAATATAGGGCAATCCCAGAGCCTGTTGCATTATACAATAAAATAAACAAACAAATGAAGTAGAGGGAAAAACAAAAAAAGAAAATTGTTGTCCAAGGCCAAAAAAACAAAAAACTGCTTGATAAATTTCATCATCTTAAAAAAAAAGTCATGCTGATATTTGGATGATTAAACAAGCAAGTACAAGTAAATGCTTGCCACAGTGCCTTACATATCTAAAACAAAAGTTACCTGAGTGAGGGGATCTTGCATAATCCACTGGGATACCTGGTATCTAGGATTTTATATGCTCTTAATAAATCTTTTCTGAATATGAGAAGAGAGTCTTATTAAAACTGTGATATTTTCTTTGGTATTATAAACTGTAAATTGCTTAATAGCTTCAACTCACAATGGTAAATGCTTAGGTATCAAAACAACTCGATGAGGGGCAATACCTTCTGAGATGTGACAAAACTAATAGAATAAGATTATTATTTCCAGGTTTCAATATCAGCATAAGGTGAAAAGAACTCAGAGGCAGTGAAGAGAAACCACAGGGATGACAGGAAAGGTTTGTCTGAACTACAGCAGCTTTCATTATGGTTAAGATGGTAGAAAGAGGCCTGACAACATTCTAAAACCATTTTAAAAATAGAAGTACAAAACAGGTAGGAAAGCTACCATGATAGAAAGTTCTGTAATTTGTTGAAATCATTACAAAATTTACACACAATTTTAGGAAGTTAAGTGTGACTCACTAGCCTATGCAGAGATTATTGTAATAAAGCCTATCATAAGGGCATGTAAAACAGAAGGAAAGAAGAGAAACACCATAATGAGAAGAAGTAAACCACTTTGTGAAGCCTATTTCCTCATCTCTTAATTTCTCTCATTAGACTTAATGGATAAAATAACTACTTACCATCAGTAGTTTTAAAACTATTACCTTGGGATTTTCCAACAAATAAATATCAAACATAGTGTTATGCCAGGTAGAATTAAGTAAACTTATTTCATGTTATGATCATAGTGTTATTTTCTACAGCCATCCATAAAACGAGAAAGCTAGTAAAACGCCAGAAAATATTTATATATCTATCTAAATGTTTATGTCCATAAACATTTCAAGACAAAAATGAAGTGATAAAGTACTCAATTTAACCAGAGAAATAGAATAAATATTCATTGAATAAAAGATTTATACAGCTCACATAATTATTTTAAAAAATATTTTCTTGGGACTGACTTTTCTCATACTTCTCCAATGCGTTATTCCTTTCCCCCTTTGCTTGGCTTTCTATTCAAGTTTCCTCACTTGGGATTATAACCATGACCCAGTGGGCTGGCAGAGGCTTTATATAAAAAGCTAGTGATGGACTCTAAAGGCATCTACCACGAGGAAATCCGAATTGCCATGTGTGCCCCAAGCAGCGTAAAACAAGAGCCTAACATCTGAGTGCTTTGTGTTTTCAGTTGTTTTATTAATCAACACACACACACACACACACACACACACACACTGTTCCATTATTATCATCTCTAAATTCCTACCATAGAATTTAAAATTATTCTTCTTAGAGATAAAGGATAAAGATCCAGAGACTGAGAAGTGAGTAACTTGCCCAAACAAGCAGGAAAGCTAGAATTTACATCCAGATCTGTATCAAATTCTTTACACTATAACAATACGTGCTTATACTGTAATAACATGCACCCAAGAGAGAAAAAAATATGTATATAAAAAATAAAAAGCAAGAATGTAATCAAAACACATAGATAATTTCTAGCAATTCACCAGTGGCTCAAACAAATGTGGACAGACTCAAGTAAAGAAGGAACAAAGTAATGACGAAGGGCATGCTTGAAAGGCCGCAAAGGAAACAAGGACTCACCAGGAAAACAAAACACACAAAGGCTCTGCAGGGCAAGATGGAGGGAAAAGTTGTTTCCTCTGCTTTGAACAAAGATAGCTCTGCCTTACCAATATTTACTGTCCATGCAGAGACATATAAAAAGCCTTTCTGCTCAAACCATTCTTCAGGGAAAAAGAAAGTTAAAGAAAGGATGGGGTCTTTTATTTCAGTCCTTGTAAAGTTTTTCCAACTGAGTATTCACTCATTATTTTAAAAGGCAAAGGAAGACACACTGATTTACAAAGGCTACATACAGCAGCTCAAATTCTGAACGTTCATATTGCTCACTTTGAAAGATGAGTAAAAATCAAAGTAAGGACATATAATACAGATTTAATAACTATTTCTACGATACAGCCTCACCACTACACTGAAAATGGGTTTCAAAGACTATTCAAAGGAACTTGTGTTGTGGTGTAGAGGGATATGCCACCATCTGCAGTGCTAGCATTCCATATGAGCACCCATTTGCGTCCTGGCAGTTCCATTTTCATTCAGCACCCTGCTGAAGTGCCCAGGAAAGCAGGAGTTCTTGGGCCCAGCACCTGGAAGAAGTTCCTGGTTTCTGAGTTTGGCCTGACTTTGCCCTGGCTAATTTAGGGAGTAAACCAACAGATGGCAGATCTTTTTCTGACTTTCCTCTCTGTAACTCTGCCTTTCAATTAAAATAAATATTAAAGAAACAAAACCAAAATCTAAGTGACCACATTTTGGAGATCAGAAGCACACACAAAGAACAAACAAAAGCTGATTTGAAAGGACACGGCTAGCAATGAGACAGCTAGTGCCAATTAGGGAATCAATATTGACAAAATAAAAAAGAAATGAAGATAAAATGTTTTGGGAAAATCATTAGAAGACTGAAAATAGGCTTAAGTGATCCTGAAGGTCCATGAGCCAAACATTCTCCATGTAATATAATTTTAAGTATTTATATTTTGCTATAAAAAAGCAAGGATTCTTTTTTTAAAAAAGATTTATTTTTATTATTTTCTTATTGGAAAGGCGGATATACAGAGAGGAGAGACAGAGAAGAAGATCTTTCGTCCGATGATTCACTCCCCAAGTGTGCGCAACGGCCGATGCTATGCCGATCTGAAACCAGGAGCCTCTTCCGGGTCTCCCACGCGGGTGCAGGGTCCCAAGGCTTTGGGCCGTCCTCGACTGCTTTCCCAGGCCACAGGCAGGGAGCTGGATGGGAAGAGGAGCTGCCGGGATAGAACGGGCGCCCGTATGGGATCCCGGGCGTGCAAGGCGAGGACCTTAACCACTTGTGCCACCGAGCTGGGCCCGGAAAAAAAAAAAAGCAAGGATTCTAAAGCCACACCATGTGAGTTCAACATCCACAGCTGTACTTTACTACCTAAGTTTCTTGAGTTCCATATTTATAAAGAATGATAGAAGATACACTCTTATAAAGTTATTAGGATGGTTTAAAGTGTTAATATTAGCAAAATGCTATGAATCACGAGATGTTCTATGTTTTGGAAGCATATAAAGTTTGATTTTTTCTTTAAGTTAGTGGAATGTTTCTTACCAACAGAGCTCCATGTTCAAAGTCATAATTTTCCATCTACCTAGTTAATGATATGCATGAGAAAAACAACTGCTGATATGCAAGACACAACGACAAATAGTGACCTATTTAAACTTGTGAATGGCTGGGAGAAGGATGGACAATGGCCAGTGCCATTTAATTGGTGCTGGTGAAAAGCTGGCATAAATGTTTTACATAAGGATTACCAAACTTCTGTAAAGGGCTAGAGAATAAATATTGTGAGCTCTGTTGACCTTGAAAGCTGAGTTGTAACAATTCAATTGTGCAACTGTGTCAAGAAGCAACCACAGCAACATGTGAATGTGCTCTAATAAAATTTTGTTTATAAACCCTAACATTCACATTTCACAGAATTTAAATGTGACATGAAATATTTACCACGCTTCTTTTGGCTTTTTCTTGTATTAATTATAAATTTAAAAACCACTGTTATCTTGAAAGATATACAACAAAAAAGAGTGGTTTGGGATACCTGTAGCCAAAATTGGAGTGCCTGTGTTTGAGTGCTAGCTCCATTTCAGATTTCAGCTTCCTACCAAGGCACCTTCTGGAAAGCGGCGGTGACAGCCCAGGGACTGGCTCCCAGTTACCCATGCAGGAGGCCTTGGCCTGATCTGGCATTTTTTGGGCATTTAGGGGGAGAAGCAGAGGATGTCTGATCAATTGTTCTCTTTACAATTGTTCTCTAAGAACCTCCTGGCTCCTGGCTTTGGATCAGCTCAATTGTAGCTGCTGGGCCATCTGGTGGTTGAACTAACAGGTGGAAAATTTTTTTCTTTCTGTATCTCCTTTTCCCTCTATAAATTTACCTTCCCAATAAAAATACATAAATCTTAAAAAAAAAAAAGGACATAGCAAACATCACTACAGATTTCATTTCATGCAGGCTAAAAAGACAATAAATAAATACTATGAACAACTTTTTATGTCTATAAATCTGATAACCTGGATTTAAAAAAAAGACAGAACCAATTCCTTGAAAGACACAATCTACCCTAACAGGAAATCTACCCTAATAGAGGAAACAGGAACTGAACAGGCTTATGAGGCTGACTAAGCAATAATTAACCTTCTAGTGTTGAAAACATCAGGCATAGAAGGGCTCTCGGTGGCCTAGCAACTAAAGAACTCGCCTTGAAATCACAGGGATCCCATATGGGCACCAGTTCTAATCCCGGCAGCTCCTCTTCCCATCCAGCTCCCTGCTTGTGACTTGGGAAAGCAGTCGAGGATGGCCCAAAGCCTTGGGACCCTGCACCCACTTGGGAGACCTGTAGAAAGTTCCTGGCTCCTGACTTTGGATCAGCACAGCGCCGGCCATTGCGCTCACTTGGGGAGAAGGAAGACCTTCCTGTTTCTCCTCTCTGCATATCTGACTTTGCAAAATAAATAAATAAATAAATCTTAAAAAAAAAAAGAAGGGCTCACTGATGAATTCTACCAAATATGTAATTTTTAGACTTATTTTTTCTGAAAAGTAGAGTGATACAAAGAGGGTGAGAGATTTTGTATTTCCATTTCCATTTTCCATTTCCTGGTTTACTCTTCAAATATCCACGACAGCCATGCCAGGTCTCACATGTGTGCGGCAGGTACTCAGGTCGCTGGGCCGCTCTCCACTGCCTTTTCAGGAGCATTAGCAGGAAGCTGGATCAGAAGCCGAGGAACTGGAACTCCAACTGGCACTATCATGTGAAATGTGGGTGGGTATCCCACATCACCATGTGCCACATTAAACTCACTGTGCCACAATGCCTGCCCTTTTGCAAACTATTTACCAATGAAATTACACCCACTCTCTACAGTATCTAGAAAATATAATACTCCCAATTTAAGGCCAGTGTTATCAAGCTAATTCCAAAACCAGATAAAAACATGAGAAAAACTATAGGCCAATATCTCTTACCAATACAGAGCAAAAAATTTCAACAAATCAGCAAACAAAATCCAACAAAAAGAATTGCATACCACAATCAAGAGGAATTATCCCAGCCATACCAGGCTAGCTTATCTTTCTAAAATAAAATTAAAGTAATCCAGCACATAAATGAACTAAGGAAAAAAATATGATTCCACCAGTGCTTTTCAGAAAATGCATTTGATAAATGGAATCCAACAGAGAAATCCATATGGGTGCTAGTTTGAGACCTGATTGTCCCACTTCCAATTCAGCTTCCTAACAATGGTCTGGGAAAGCAGAAAAAGCTGGCTCACGTGCTTGAAGCCCTGCACCCACATGGGAAACCTGGAAGAAGTTCTGGGATCTGACTTGACCTGGTCTAGACCTGGCCATTTCCGCCATCTGGAAAGTGAACGAGTGGATGGAAGAAATCTGTCTCTCTGTAGCTCTGCTTTCCTAATAGATAGAAAGATAGGTCAATTTTAAAAACATACAACACATATATCAACTAAAATTAAACAAAACCTTTCAACTTGATTAAAAAAAACTATAAACATTATATAACCAACACCATCTTAGTGGTGAGAAACTTGAAGCTTCCCAGCTAAGATCTGGAACAAGGAAACACTATCCCTCCCCACACCTCTTTCTCCACCACCTTTCTATACGGGACTGGAAGATGAAACTAAATGCAATGACAAGAAGAAACAAATGGTAAACACATTGGAAAGGGAAAAAAAAGCCCCATTTGTCCAACTATGACCCAGATGTCTATAAAGGAAACTTAAAAAAGAGGCCTGTGTTGTGGCGTAAAGATCCATCTGTGATACTGACATCCAATAGAAGTGTCAGTTTGATTGCTAGCTGCTCCACTTCTAATCCAGCTTCCTGCTAATAGCCTGAGAAAGCAGCAGAAGATGGCCCAAGTACCTGGGCCCCTGTCACCTGAGTGGGAGACCTAGAAAAAACCTCTTGGCTCCTGGTTTCAGATCAGTTCAGCCCTGGCTATTGCAGCAACTTGGGGAATGATAAGTGGATGGAAGATCTTTCTCTATCAATTTCCTTTCCTGTAAATTGCCTTTCTAACCAACCAACCAACCAACCAACCAACCAACCAAACAAACAAAAAACCACAAAAAAAACCACAAAAAACATAAAAAGCTTTTTAGAAAAGATTTATTTCTTTTAGTTGGAAAGTCAGATATACAGACAGGAGGAGAGAGAGGAAGATCCTCTGTCTGTTGATTCACTCCCCAAGTGACCACAGCAGCCGGTGCTGTGCCGATCTGAAGCCAGGAGCCAGAAACTTCTTTCAGGTCTCCCACACGGCTGCAGGGTACCAAGGCTTTGGGCCGTCCTCAAGTGCTTTCCCAGGCCACAGGCAGGGAGCTAGATGGGAAATGGAGCTGCCGGGATTAGAACCGGCATCCATTGGGATCCCTGTGATTTCAAGGTGAGGACTTTAGTTGCTAGGCCATCGTGCAGGGCCCTAAAACAACTTTTAAAAAATGGTGATGGGACAACTAAACACTCAGAGCAAATATAATTATCTAGACACAAATATTCTAAGCAATAATTAATGTAAAATGGGTCACAGATTTTTATTAAAAGATATGCTTATTTTATTTGAAAGACAGATTTACTGGGATGGGGGAGAGGGAAGGAGAAAGGAGCAGAGCAAAGGAGAGAAAGGCAGAGAGGAATAGAGAGATCTTCCATTTACTGCTTCAACACCCAAAATAATCCGAATGAGCAGGGATGGGTGAAGCCAAAACCAGGGGCCTAGAACTCCAAGCAGGTCTCCATGTGGGTGGCAAAGACCCAAGCCATCAGGCTCTGCTACTTTCTGAGATATATCAGTAATTACAGAGTAACAGCTTTTTTGTTCTTGTTTCAGGACCAGCACCATAGCTCAGTGGCTAAATCCTCACCCTTCAAACACTGGGATCCCATATCTATACCAGTTTGTGTCCTGGATGTTCTATTTCCTATCCAGCTTCCTTGGGACCATGCACTGCATGGGAGACCCAGGGAAGGCTCCTGGCTCCTGGCTCCAAATCAACTTACCTCCGGCCTTTGTGGCCATTTGGGGAGTGAAGCACCAGACAGAAAATCTTCCCCTCTGTTATTCCTTTTCTTTGTAAATCTGCTTAATATTCTCTACTCTTTTATATATGATTATTACACTCTTCATATTTTTCTTATATTATTCTTAAGTAATTATTGGATGTAACTGTGAATATCAATCTTGCTGATACACAGGAACAGAATTACATTGAATAATTTGTATCCTATAATATTGCTAAAGCTAGCAATATTTTTAGTAGTTAATTTGTAGTTTGCAGCCATGATATTTTAAGAAAACATTAAGACTTAATCACCTTACTTATTTCTTTTTTGTGGTAATTATTTTCATTTTGATGATTTTATACATAGTTTATTAGGGTAATAAGGGTCTATGGCTAAATGAATGTGGGTGAGACCATTATTTCCACATTCTTTTTTTTTTTTTATTTCATGTATCTGAGGGAAAAGAGGACATAAGGGAAAAGCCACAGCCAAGTCCTTCTAGTTGGTGTAAGATTTGGGGTGGTTATATGATGGATGTTAATGTTGATCCTTTCACAGTTTCTGTGCTACTCTGATTTAGATTAAACGCAAAAACATGTTAGCTTGGGAGGAAAAAAAAAGGTTTATAGCAGCTGGCTGTGTATATACTAAAATTGAGATGTTAAGGAAATAGTTACAGGATGTGGTTAAGAACTTGTATTTTCTAACATATTGGTCACTCAATACCATGTTAATTAACCTCATGATGTTAATTTTGATGTTTCTTTCTGTTGTTGAAGTTGTGTAGTGATATCTCATTGAAGGGGATAATATTCTGCCAGCTCTACTTTCAGATCAAGGATGGTCTCCCAATGAAACTGTTGAATTTATCTGGATAATAAGATGCTAGACTCTTTATGGTCCATGCCCGCAATGAAGGAATCATGACTGGTTATGAACCGTACTACTGTAACAATATGGAGGAATTCAATATGGGGGGAGGGCTTGGGGAGGGGCTGGGGGAATCCCAGAGCATACGAAACGGTGTCATAAAATGATATAAAAAAATAAATAATGAAAAAAAAGTTGGGGTGGTGATAGGCCGAGGCAGACATGACTGTGGAACCTGCCAACACTCGTGGCTACTGGGGCTGGGAACAGGCTGCAGCACCCACATGAGTACCCACAAACAGGGGGTAGTTCAGGCCAGGCTGCAACATCCATTAACTCATACAAAGACCAGGACAGAGGGGGCAGACTATGCCAGGCAAGGACCTAGCATTGGCTGGCATGCATGATATCTGGGTCTGGGAGTGGGTTGAGTAGGGAAACTTGGGTAACTCCCCTAGTGGGTTATACCTCCTGCTGGCATGTATGAGATCCAGACCTGGGGGTCAGGGAAGTTGGCTACTGCTTGGTTTCATTTTGGAAGGGGGCAGGTTGGGCAGAGCCAAGCAAACCTTAGCTCACTGGCATGTGTAGAAACCAGGCTGGAGTGCAGGTCATGCCAGGGTAGGCTCTCACACCTTCTGGTTTGCATGAGCCAGCTATGGGAGCAGACTGAGCAGAGCCAGGTTCCAGCACCTGCCAGTAGGAGCTGGGCTGGGCCGAGTCAGGCCAGACTACAGCAGCCAAAGGCAAAGGCCAAGACACGGGGAGGGACTATGCCATGCTGGGTAAGAGCAACCACTGGCATGCACAAGATCTATAGTTGGGAACAGGTCTGGTTAGGGAGCAAAAGCGATGCCGTGGCTGGATTGTGATTCCCACTGGTGAGTGCGAGGGCCAGAGTGGGGCTGCGATGTGGTCTGGACATGGCTGCAGTGTCCCTCAGCAAAAGTGTGGATTGGGTCTGGGATCTGCCAGATTAGGCTAAACTCCAGCACCCACTGATGCTCACGAGAATCAGGGTGGGTATAGCATGGGCTGGGCTAGGTCTCTGCCCTTGCTGAGCCATGTATGAGCTGTGTCTGGGTGTGGACTAGGATCCGCTAGGCTACAACACCCAACAGCAAAAACAGGAATGGATAAAGGCTGGACAGAAAAGGCCACTGTTTCTGCTAGGACAGGAGGTGGACTAAGCAGGGCTGGCCCATGAATCCACTGATGGGAGTGAGATGTAGCATTGGGAGAGGTTCGGATGGAGGAGCTTGGGCAGCTCCTCTGCTGGGACACAGTCCCTGCACGTGAGCGCAAGAACCAAGAAAGAGAGTAACCAAGACCAGGCCAGGAAATGGTTCCCACCAGCACATATCTGGTGCCAAGTTGGGGGCGAACCAGGCTGGGACAGTTCATATCACCCACCAATGATTCTGAGAACCAGAATCCCTGATTCTCATGAACATCAGTGGGTGCTGGAGTTTCTTACATGACAACTCCTACCATTCAACACGGCTTTCCTTGCATCCTTTTTAAGTTAGGGTAATTCATTTAAATGAATTACCTATTGTTTTACTGGCAATCCTTTACATTTGTTACCTGTATGTCTAGGTTTATGAAACTTGGAATGCTCTTCTTTCGTAACTGCATGTCACATTTCACCAGTAAAATGCTGGCTTCATATTTATTTTTTCTCAAAGGAATCCTCAAAATCTCCATCAAATAGATGGGAACCTGTAGCCCCATCATAGATTCCTTATTATATATATTACCCTAACTTAAAAATACGTATGCACATTACATTTTAACTCCTCAAGAAACCATGTCAATTTAGAAAAATTTTAAATTTCAGCAGAAATAAATGCTGAGCTAAAAAATTTCTAGCTGACCATAAGGAAAGCTTAGAGTTGAGCTCTTTCTTGTTAGGTTACAGTTTATACTCCGAATACCAGAAACATGAACCCGACACTGACATTTCTCTCCACATTCTCCTCTGAAACCATGGGTGGAGATGTTTCCCTGTCGCTTTCTGATGTTCTGAGATGCGGAGGTGATAATGGTGACTCTCCTTTAAAATAAAAGGATGCAAGGAAAGCCGTGTTGAATGGCAGGAGTTGGCATGGAAGAAAGTTTAGGTTCAATATATGTTTATGAATTGAAGAGACCAGAGAACAGTTCATGGGCGATGAAGATTAAATTTTCAGAGGAAAAGAGGCAGTAATTAATTTGTATTAGGTTCTGCTATAAAATAGTAATGGAAATTGAGTTTAGCCACAAGGAATGTTATTTTATACACAACTAGATGGAAACTGTTTAAAATTAAATTGAAATTTTTACAAATAAAATTCACAGGATGAAGTCAATCTGCTTCATAACTTATTCCAAATGAACTCTAAGAACTACTGTTCCCGTTCTTTTTATTCAAAGTCCTACTGCCCAACTGCTATCATCAAAAATGTAGCTAAGAATTCAAGACTAGATTAGAGCAGTGGCATAGTGGGTAAAGTTGCCGCATGCAATGTGGGCATCCCATATTGTAGCCAGTTTATGTTATGGCTGTTTCACTTCCCATTGTTCCCTGCTAATGGTCTGGCAAAAGCGTAAGATGGCCTACGTGCATGGGATCCCACGTTCACGTGTGAGACGCTGAAGTTCCCGGCTCCTGGCTCCTATAATGGCTCAGCCATGGCCACTGTGGACATTTGGGGAGTGAATCAATGGATGAAAGATCTCTCTCTCTTCTGTAACTCCGCTTGTGAACTAAATAAATCCTTTTCATCTTTCTTTAAAAAAAATATAGTCAAGACTTTAGCTGTACTTTGGCACAACTTCATGTTTTGTAAATAAAGTACTAACATATTTTAAAAAGTACGTATTCTTGCTTTGAAAGGCAGATTTTTTTTTTTTTTACAGAGATGGAGAGACAGAGAAAGAAGGCTCTTCTATCTGCTGATTTACCCTCCAAATGAGTGCCGATGCTAGAATGGAGCCAGCCTCAGGCCAGGAAGCAGGAACTTTTTTTCTCAGTCTCTTATGCAGGAGCGGGGGACGAAGTTCATGTGCCATCCTCTGCTACCTTCCCAGGTCATAAGCAGGGAGCAGACTGGAAGTGGAGCAGCTGGGACATGAGCTGGTGCCCATACGGGAATGCTGGTACCGCATAAGGAAGAGTAATGTGCTATGCCACTGCACCAGCCCCTTGTCTAACATTTGGGGGATGAAAATTGGTACACAAGAATACAGAAAAACAATGAAGATGAATAAATTTTTAAGAGAAGCTGTTTAATGCTTCAGTGGGATATGGGTAGATACGGAGAATAGGTAGTTTCTAGAGATAAAAAGGAATTGTTTGGTATATTGGATACTAATTTAAGTATACTGTACTGACCACATGGAAAAGTGGCTGATAAATAACTTCCCTTTAAAAGTCTGTAGTTCACAGTTTTAACTTTCAGAAATTAGAGACCATTGCTTTGTTTAAAAAACTCCAACTTGTGCCTTGTAATTGCTCAGAAGTTGTTTACAACATACAAATGACTGGATTTCACAACATGCATTTCTTATTTAAACATCTGTTGACTTACTTTTGGATCAAATGCATGGTTTCACCAATGGCAAAAGATGATGAATAAGAATAGACATGCTTTGTGGCATTAACATACAGAACATTCCATTCTCATAAATGACAGACTATTTACTGTAGCTTGACTTCCCTGTAAGCTGCTTCTATGAATTACTGCAAAGCTAACATTTCATGGTCACTTACAGGTAGATTAGTATGGACAGCCTATCAGACTGCAATGATCTCGGTTTACTCTTGCACGGGAGAAAGGAGACAAGTTTTGAAAGGCATTCTGTGATTTTGCCAGAAAACGTTTAAGAAATGGAGGGCATTATTACATTCAGAAAATCTGAACGACGAGGTTAACAAACCTCACATTTGGGTTTTAGTGAATTCAAAGAAAATATTTTAATTCTACTAGTTGATATATATCATTTCATTAATCTTGGGTCTTTTAAAAATTTATTTTTTTGAAAGCAGAGTGACAAAGAGAAGGTTTGTGAGTAAGAGAGAGAGGAAGAAAGAAGCCTTTACCCACAGATGTCTTCAACAGCTAGGGCCGGACGAGGATGAAGCCAGCAGCCAGGCACTGCAGCTGGGGCTCCCACGTAGGGGCAGCAGCCCAAGGACTGGTCAATACTGTTTTCCATTAGCAAAAAGTATGGACCAGCTGGGACTAGAATTCGGCTCTCCGTTATGGGTTGTCAGCGTTCCTACAGGGTTTTATCCTGATACGCCACAAGGCCACCCCTGTCTCTTCAGCTTTGCCGTCTGAGGATGCATTAACTCATTTATCTTTTTTTTTTCAAAATAATGAAGGTAGAAATAAAAACATTTGCTAGAAGCTATTAACAAAGACACTGATTTTAAAGCACATGGATGTGATTTTCATAAAATAAAAAGATGCAATGAAAAGCTAAAAAGCATAAATTGCTAACATTTAGAACATATTATAAGGCGAAGAAAGGGATTTTGTTCCACAGAGAACTTGTAACAGAGAAGGTTATCCACTTTCAAGAAATAGTGTCACCAGGTCTACTCAGTGATAACTCTCCCATTCTGGTAATGATCAGAGAATAGAGAGATACATTACTTTAAAAATCAACTCTTCGTATGATAACAATAAATATTAGTGAACATTATAGTGAAAACTTAAAATTGTACAGAATATTTTTAAAGATTTTTTTTGGGGGGGGGAAGCCAGAGAGGAGAGAGGAAGATCTTCCGTCCATTGATTCACTCCCCAAGCAGCTGCAACAGCTGGAGCTGTGCTGATCCATACCCAGGAGCCTCTTCAGATCTCCGACACAGGTGCAGGGTCCCAAGGCTTTGGGGCCGTCTTCGACTGCTTTCCCAGGCCACAAGCAGGGAGCTGGATGGGAAGTGGGGCTGCCGGGATTAGAACCAGTGCCCATATGTGATTCCAGTGTGTGCAAGGCAAGGACTATTAGCTACTAGGCTACTGTGCTGGACCCAACTTTACATAAATCTTAATTATAATTAATAAAGCACAGAAATATATTTAATACCTTTCTTTTTTTTTATTTAGAGTAAAGCCCAAAAACGTTTTTTGGAAGACTGATAGAGACACTTCCATTTGCCGTATATTCCCCAAGCCCCTGAAGCACTAGAGCTGGGCCAGGCTGAGGTCGGGAGCCAGGAATTCATGTGAGTGGCAGGGCTTATCACCTACGGCCTCCCAGGCTGTGCACTGGCGGGAATCTGAAATCCAAGTACTGAGCCTCTGCCGCACTGAGAGAAAGGGAAGAAGCTTCTGGAGCCTGGATCTGGATTGGATCAGCTGCAGTCACTGCAGTCATTTGGGGAACGAGTCAGTGAACAGAAGATCTGTCTCTCCTCTCTCTACAGCTCTGCCTTTCAAATGAATGAATGAATCTTTTAGAATCTTAGAAAGGAAAAAAGCAGATTGCAAAAAGAAATGGAATAGTTATACTATTGAAGCTTTAAAGACACAAACTTAATAAAATCATCCATGAATAAAAATTTAATTGATACACAGAAAACAATTAAATTAGGTCTCAATGAAGTTAATATGACGAACCTTAAAGCTATATTTTTATATTGTGTTAAAAACATCCAACTCTGTTTCTTTAACTCTTAATGTCACTCACTGTCAAGCAGGCTTCAAGAATGCTATTATGAGTCACACAGGCTGGGGGTGGTTTAGGCTTGCCACTAAGACACCATGCATGTTGGCATACCTGGGTGTGATTCTGAGCGAATCAGGAGTTAGAAAGTACTCCCTTCATTTCTCCGCCTCTCAAAAAATAAATGTAAAAGTCACACAAGATTCAAGATGGCTTTTGAGTCAAAATAAATATGTGCCATAATCATAAGATATAACCCAGCACAACCAAGATACCATTTCATTCGAAAGCTAATTAATTCACTGACATATTAAGGTTGAAAAATTAACTCACAGATACATGATACGTACTAGTAATTTCTTACATTAGCTGACACCTTATAAAATTCTGGTTGAATAAGCTAAAATAAGTATTACTCCTACGGAAAGACACAAATAAATATAATTCATGTGATTTACACGTACATGCAGTGAATTGAATTGTTAGTTCTCCCAAAATATACAATACCATCCAGTCCCCAGCCGTTACGGTATTACCTTTTTCGAAAAAATGGTCTTGGCAGAAATAATTAAGCTCCCTGAGACGAGACTCTGTTCTGGATTATCTGGTTAGGTCATAAATATCATCACTTGCATGTTTCATAGGCACAAAAAAAAAAGTGAAGGAACGAGAAGACGAAGGCAAAGACTGAAATGAGGAAAGGAGTCCCAAGTCAAAAAAACAAACAAACAAAAAAAAAACAACAAAAAACCAACCCCACCCAGGGAGCCTCCAGCAGGTGCAGCAAAGCAGCTCTCTAGAGAGTACAGCCACGTCAGCATGCTGGTTTCAGGTTGCTGGCCTACAGGACCAGCAGAATACATTTCTACTGCGTTAACACCATATTCATGGTGCACTTCTATAGGAAGTGAACACAGTATGGTGATGAAGGCTAATTGCTGATGTATATATACGTGAGAGCAAAAATACGTATTGCTATCATTCAACATCAGATACATTATGCTTCATACACTGGTTACTAATAAGCAAGACACAATGGACAAGTCGGCAGAAACAAAGCAAGCAGATGTCTAACTCTGGTTCTGCTTCCCACAGCAGCAATGTGTCTGAGAGGTCACATACCGCTTTAGACTTGCTTCCTCATTTGCAAAGTGAGTACAAAGTTTTCAATGATTTGTTTTTTTTCCAAATCTTAAGCTTTGGTGAACTTTTTAAAGTACTAAAAGTAATAATATATAATGTAAAAATAATAGTAATAAACATGAAGTAGATTTAACAATCACAGTATAGAGTTAGCCACCAGAAATGTGCCAAAAGACTCATAGGATCACACACATTTATAAGTGGTGATTACTGAACACTTTTTGAGGGTTGGCAATATATGAAATTCTCCGTATAGTCATTAGCTTTTACAACCATTCATGTTGCTCTAGTTCTATGTCTAGAACTATGCCAGGCTCTGTGCTCTATGATACAAATGAGGCCTGAAGTAGCTTACGGAAAATAAACCAGTACCTATTATGTATGCATTTAAACAGTTCACCCATACATACAGGACTTATGTGTACATATGTACCACAGAGTAAGCAGCACAGTAATAATTTAGCAAATACCAAATTACTATCCATGATAAACAGCATCTTTTCTTAAGCATCATCTACGAATAAAAAGTATCTCACAATTCCAAGTTTTTAAGACGTTAAGAGGGTTTATATAGTCACAAGATTTAAAAATGGTAACCATTTTCTTCCTCCTCCAAAACATACACTTCCAATCAATGCTGCTTCCTTTTTACTGAAAGAACTTTTCATGATGACTGCAAGACTGAAATATAACTTAGAAACAGTCTCTAAAACTGGAAATAATGTTCATCTAACTATGCCTGCCAAGTTTAAAAATGTATTAGGAGTTAAATTGAAACATGTTGAAAATGACTCATTGTGGACCAGAATATACACTGTAGGAAATAAGAGCTCATTTACAAGTGGGAGAAATACACTCACACTTCATCTGTGGTAATTCTCTGGACTTTCCTTCCAGTAAACATATTTTAAAATAATCGTGGAAAACATCTTGGTTTTAACTTTGCTTTTTATGAGTTGATTTAGTTAGCTGGCATTCCGATTTTTCAGGCATCTCTTTTTTGGATGTGAGTATATTTACCAAATGTAAATCTATGAAAATTTCTCCCCAAAGCAACAGAGCAGAATCCCGGAAAGCAAGCTGCACAAACCTTGCTTCAGTTCACATGTATAATTCATCCCAAACCGTACATTTCCAAGAACGCTTAAAAAGTGGGCACACAGGCTAATGTGTTTTCCCATATGCACAAACATGATGGTATTGATAAGTGATCAAAATAGCAGGTACTTCAGGTACCTTTAAGGTTTTTATTTTCCTACTAGCACTCCCGTATGTGCATGGATTCAGTCTTTCTCCACTGTGACCCAACATCACACTTGGAGGCAGCTGGCTGCCGTGGACAGGACTACGGAACACTCTGTCCTCTCCCACCTCCATAAAACGGTCTGTAAGATGAATGAATCTTAAGCTTCAGTCCCAGTATCAACATATTCGTTTAAAGCTAAAACACGAGCCACACATTTAAATACATAATTATACTTTTTTGAAGGATTATTTATCTGAAAGGTGGTGCTGTGTATATGGACGTACAAACCAGAGTGTGAGACACCTTGTATATCCACCGGCTCATTTTTCAAACGCCCAGCACAGCTTGGACAGAGCCTGGCTAAGGTGTTGCTATCTTTTTTTTATAAGGGCTATGAGTACTTATTTTTTTCCTCCTCTGGTAATACACAAAATATAAAGTCTATTTCATTAATGATTCCATTCATTACTTTGACATGCATAAGTACATGTTTCTTACTGAAAGAATTATCTCATGAGATTTGAGGATATTATATGTATTATGTATATTACATATAAACAGAATTTCCCCTTATCAATGCTCTAGTTTCGTTTGCAAGTTTCTGTTATTTCTGCCTTTATTTCTGTGATAATTTTTATGACTTAAGTGGCAAACTTACGCTGTTAGACTTTTTACACCTTCTAAAAATGATAAGATTTATCTTACTTTGTTGCTTGTATTTATTTTTTAAAAATGATGTCAGAGGAACAAATTTCCATTCAGAGGGAGAACCTTTCATCATGTTTAATTCTCAAACTCAGTGTGTAGAAACAGTGCTTGGTACAAAGCACCCCGGGCACGACTATTGCTGATGAATGAAGTACAGCTGTAGAGGAAAAGCCAAGCTCTAAGAGATTTATTTACTTATTTACTTATTTATTTATTGATAGTAAAAGACTACACTTATCAAGCTTGCATGCTTCGAACAGTGTTTCTTTAATGTTTACGCTCAGTAACTTGGATGTTTGACATTGCTGTTTTCCATTTGCTCCCACCCCCAGAAATGTGGCAAATTCCTGTAAAGTGCAGATTCCGTACTTCAGAAAAATAACTTCATCTGCTGTTACTAAATTTTCTTCCCTCTTTCACGGAGTGTTTCCTTCCCTCTGGCACACCAGGTGTCTAACTATGAATACATGGCGGCTGTGCTCCGTTTCTGTCATTACCTCTTTGCTGTTATCACTTCAGCTCGCTCTTTGCTTTCCAGAGTCCTAACGCCCACTCCACTACTACTTTTCCATTTTAACCTTTGTGTGTTCATTTTTCTATGAAAATGTTCTTACCTTTTTTCAGTTCCTTCCATCTTATTCTCCTGCTTCATTATTGGCTTTAAAGATTTTGTGCTTGCTTACGTTTTCTTGGTTGTGAACACACTATAATCTAAATTTCTTTAGAGACCTGGAGTAAATCTTTCTCATTCTTTTCATGTTTTTCGGCTTTTTTTTAAAAAAAGATTTTATTTTTATTGGAAAGGCAGATATACAGAGAGGAGAGACAGAGAAGATCTTCCATCTGATGATTTACTCCCCAAGTGGCCGCAACGGCTGGAGCTGAGCCAATCCGAAGCCAGGAGCCTCTTCTGGGCCTCCAAAGTGGGTGCAGGGTCCCAAAGCTTTGGGCCGTCCTCGACTGCTTTCCCGGACCACAAGCAGGGAGCTGGATGGGAAGCGGGGCTGCCGGGACTAGAACCGGCACCCATATGGGATCCCGGGCATGCAAGGTGAGGACCTTAACCACTACACCATCACGCTGGGCCCATGTTTTTCGGCTTTTACACTAGACCTACCTATTACCTCCATTAAAAAACAAAAAATCTTTACTTGAGGCTGGTACTGTGGCATTGTAAGCTAATCCTCTGCCTGCAGCATGGGCATCCCATATAGCCATCAGCTGTTCTCTCTCCCATCCAGCTCCCTGGTAAAGCAGTGGAGGATGGCCATTTGGGGAGTGAACCAGCAGATGGGAGATCTTTATCCCTGTCTCTCCTTCTCTCTGTAAATCTGCCTTTCAAATAAAAATAGATAAATCTTTAAAACAAACAAATAAAACAAACAAAAAAGGAAACTAGTGAGGACAACATTAAAAACAGGGAGACAGTTCAGAGACTATCACAGGAGGCAAAGCAAGATAAAATAAACTCAACTAAAACAGTGGCACCTGGGATTCAGAGCAGGCAATGCTTAGATATAATCACACTACAAACAACACGACATTGAGAAAACTCACGTGCTGGACAGATCTTTCTTCACTCCTCTGTCATGGTCCCCCCTGCCAATGTTCTTCCTAATGCAACTTAATTCACAATAATCATCAAAATACACAATTATAACAATTATCTATAGTTATTAATTTTGTCTTCCTCAAAGGATTCCAAGCAGGCGCCAGCTCTCGCTTATTAGCTAAGGTACATCTCTGCAATGTACTGCCTAGCCGAAGTGCCTGGCATATGGCAGGTGTCAACAAATATTTGTAGCTGAACAAATGGGAAGGTAGACGAGAGGAAAGTAATGAATTATGTGCTGCACTGTTTAAGTGCCTGGGCACAGATGCTGCTAGAACGCAAAGTTATGAGAAGAACAGGTCTGGGCAAGAGGATTACCTACATGGGGAGCGATGAGCAACCAATTAAGAGGCGATTGTCCACAATTACAATCCGAGACTAGTCAAGAAGCAATGAGAACCTAATCCAAAACAATGCAACAGGACTGGGAGGGATTTTGGAGCCCTAACAGAAGCTGAACACACGACAGCCTTTCAAAAAGTTCAGATTATTAGTTAACACCATTTTTGTCAGGAAAGTTTCGGAGCTCCTCCTCTCCCCACCCCCCGTACTGAATTACAGAGATGATTACACATAACAACAATGAGGAAGAATGATTATTCTAAAGATTCAAACAGAAAGAGTGGTACAATTCACAGAAGTGAAGCCAGCTGAAGTCAATTTGTGTTTCTGGAAGAGCGAACATGAAAAGTTGCCTTGGAAAATACTGAGCTAAAGGTTCCACAGAAGCATTCAGGTAAAAATGTCAGTTATGCAGCTAGAAATCTGAATTTATAAGACATGAAACAAGGTATGTCTTGAGTTTTAAAACACTGTCAGTCATTTCCTACTTAAAAATTTGAAAATAAGTAGACCCAAAACTACTGAATTATCAAAAGAAAACACACAGGACAAATACTTTAAAATATTGGCATAGGCAATGATTTGGGGGGGGGGTACGATCATATAAGCACAAGGAACAAAATTTCAAAAAGCAGACAATGGGATCACATACGAACAGGCTCCTGCACTGCAAAGGCAGCAGTCAACAGTAAAGAGACAGTGTCTGTAAGCATTTCACCTGTTGGATTAGCACCCAGAACAGCTAAGGAGCTGAAAAACTGCAACAGCACACAACGGGCAATCCAGCTAAGAAGTGGGCAAAGGATGGGAATATTCCTCAAAATAAACAATAAAAATGGTCAATAAGTACATGAAAAAATTCTGTTTCACAACTTCATCTGGGAAATGTGAATCAAGACCCCAATGAGGTTTTATCACTCCAATAAGAATGTCTACTATACAAAAGATAAATAATAGCACAGACTGACAGAGATATGGACAAAATGGAACCTTGCATACTGCTGATAGGAATAAACATTAGTGCAACCATTAAGGAAGTGCCTCAAAAAACCTAAAACAGATCATTTGACTAAGCCAAACAACCTTTGAGTATCCAAAGCAAATGAAATTGGCATTGAAACAGATACCTACATTCCCACATTCAGTGTGGCACTAGTTAAAAACAGACAAGATATGGAATGAATCTGAGTATTCACTGATCAAATATATAGGATCTATACCCAAAGCAGAAGAGAGTCATTAAAAGAATGAAACTGACATCTACAACAAAGCTGGATGGGATTAGAGATTATTATGTTAAGTAAAATAAGCAAGAAGCAGAAAACAAATTGTGCGTGTTCTTTTCTACATGTGGAAATGATCAAAACCAGTAGATCTGAACGCAGCATAAATGACCAAAGGTTGAGAAGAATAGAAGAAGAGCGTGCTGAGGAAGGTTGCATAATGGGTTTCAAAACACAGTCACAGATACGGAATCAATTTGCTGCACAGCACAATGGGGCAGCCATGGCTCACAACAATGTAATATGCTACAAAAAGAATTGGAAGGGAAAAGCTGGGAGGCTCCAAACAGAAGGAAAGGAATAAGGAAATGTGAGGTTAGTTGCCTGGTTTGATTGGTTTATGCTGTGTATGTGTGTTGAAATGCTGCACTACACCCCATAAAAATGCACAAGCATTAGACGTTAATCAAACTTTTAAATAAAATAACTAAAAAAAATGATAAGGCAAATCTAGAAAAAATATTAAAATAAGGTAAATTTAGATAAAACCTATGCAGGAATTCCTTGTGCTATTCTGTAAATTTTGACATACCTGACAGCTTTAAATAAAAGTTTAAAAATAACACAGGCTGGATAGAATGTTGAGACACAGCCTAGAAGTCCGAAGGGAAACATAAATTCATTTACTGTGAGTGATGGTCACTCAGTTATTTAAGGCTGAGAAGTTTATATCAGTAGGCATGGAAATAGCATTTTCTTACATCAAATATTTTATATAACAACAAAAAATGCTGATAATAACAGCCCATTTCCCCCCAAAAATGTAGTTTCACAGAATTTCAGGCTAACAACTGTTTCAGCCACTATGAATTTTCCTGATACAGAATAGGTATTTGCTGATAGATCCCCTCAGCTCCCTCCATCTAGGAAAACACCATCAACGTGGTGGTGGCTGTGCTGTGTGTATATGTGCATCCTGATTTGCTGCACAGAAATATTCAAGATACATTCTCTTGAAGCGTGAGAGAAGAGGTGTGTCAGTTCAGAACCACTGCCACTGGCACACTTAGAAGAGACGCATCATCCCTTTCCTTGGGCCACTGATCTTGGAGGGACTATGGATTTCAGATCTGACCAAAGCTTAATAAAGAAAAAGGAAAATATATAAGAGATGACGTAAAACAAAATCCATCTACCGTATCTCAATATGGGACTTTCTTATCAGTTTCTTTGAGAATCTCATGTCAGACTTAAAGAAACAGATGTTTGCCATCTCCACACTATATTTCATAATGCTTTCATGTCTACTGTATTATCACTAATTCTAAAGTCTTTACTGGGAAAGGAGTGGAATCACTTGTGACTTAGGAAGCAATGATCCAGTTTGACATATGTACCTATCCAAATAAATAAATGTCAAATGAGAACAGCTGCTTAAAAGCCATGAGAAAATTTCGGAAAAACATGGAGCTAGAATTTCAACATAAACAAATCAAACCTATGGAAAAATAGCAGGCTGCAAGAAATCAAGCAACAAAGAATTTTACCAACACAGAAATTCATGACTCGTTCACTAATGAACAAAGTTTTTTTTTTTTTTTAAAGAAATGATCAAACTCTGGAAAAGTTCAGGTAATAAAATATTAAATATAAATTTGTTATATATTCTTTCACTCAGTAGGAAAATGACAAAAAAAGCAATTCAGTGCAGGGTAGAGGATTAGGGATTTCTAATGTAAAGTAGGAATAATGTGCATGAAACAATCAAAGTTTTTTTTTAAGACTTATTTACTTTAAAGTCAGAATTAGAGAGAGAGAGAAAAGATCTTCCATCCACTGGATTCCTCCATAATGGCCACTATGGCCATAGCCGGGCCTGTCTGAAGCCAGGAGCTTCTTCCCGATCTGCAGGGTATGGTGCAGGGACCCGAGGCCTTGCACCACCCTGCGTCACTCTCCCAGGTTATTAGCAGGGAGCTGGACTGGAAATGGGGCAGCCAGTGGAGACATGAACAGCACATATATGGCTTCTCAACACTAATTAAGTAAGTCAAGACTTGTATGATACTATAGCTGTTAATTAAAATATCAATACCCTTCATTCAACTGAGTTGCTCTTGCAAGACACAAATACTTCCTTCCCTACTGAAGAAGGCAGAAGCAGACAACAAACAGAACTTCAGGGCAGCTGGTTACCGTATCAAGCCTCTAAACTAGCCCAGGACGACACACAAATCACGGATCCTATTCATCTACTCTCCTGTGTCCTCTTTTGTCTTACTAGTAAAAAGTAAGGACAAAAATTACATAATTGCCAGGCAGGTTGTGGGACTGAAAATGTAATTTCTAGTAATAGTCTCTTAAAAATATTTATAGACCAAAAGGACAGAATATATATTTTTAAAACAAACCATAATTTAAAGAATTTACTAGTAAAATTAACTTTGTATTGCAAGCTCACACTTTAGATTACACTATAGCCCTGTCTGGTTGGATGCCACAGATGGAACAATGTATTCAACTTACTCTATTAGAGAGATTCAGTCTTAAGATTTCTTCTTTTTGGCTGACAGAATGCATGGAGTGTGTGCAGCAACTCAAAGCAACAGAACTCAAATAATAAAAGTGTTCATGCTTATAAATCTTGAGTATTTGTTATCTATTTTTAGAGACTGTTAAGCTTGAACTGCACACACACACATCTTTCATATGCCCAAGAAAAGTCCATCCTTTTGTAGCAAATAAAGTCTTGAGTAAAAAAGCCTTTTCTACTCACACTTGAAATGGGCACATGACTTCTATATTTATTCTTAATAAAAACATGTCAATTAAAAATAAGAAATAAGAAATAAAAAATTTAAAAAGGCAATTAATCATAGAACAAGAGATATTTGATAGGGAAAATTTTATTAAAAAGCAAAGCAAAACAGGCCCAGCACAGTAGTCTATCTAATGACTGAAGTCCTCACTTTGCATGCCTGGGATCTGAAATGAGCTCTGGTTCGTGTCCTGGCTGCTCTTCTTCCCATCCAGCTCCCTGCTTGTGGCCTGGGAAAGCAGTCGAGGATGGCCCAAAGCCTTGGGACCCTGCACCCACATGGGAGACCAGGAAAAAGCTCCTGGCTTCTGGTTTCAGATTGGTTTAGCTTAGGCATTTGTGGCTACCTGGAGAGTGAACCAGAGGATGGAAGATCTTTGTCTCTGTCTCTCCTTTACCCTGTAAACCTGACTCTGCAATAAAAATCAATTAATCTTTAAAAAAAAAGAAACTAATTATACCTGAGTTAAAAAGTGCGTTTGGGAGCCTGGCATGATAGCGTAGTGGGTAAAGTCCTTGCCTTGATGCCCCGGGATCCCATACGGGCACCAGTTCTAATCCCGGCAGCCCTACTTCCCATCCAGCTCCATGCCTGTGGCCTGGGAAAGCAGTGGAGGATGGCCCAAAGCCTTGGGACCCCGCACCCATGTGGGAGACCTGGAAGAGCTCATGGCTCCTGGCTTCGGATTGGCAAAGTTCCAGCTGATGCAGCTGTTTGGGGAGTGAACCATTGGATGGAAGAACTTCCTCTCTGTCTCTCCTCTTTGAATATCTGTCTTTCCAATAAAAATTTAAAAAAAAATCTTTAAAAGAAAAGTATGTTTGGGCAAGCATAATCCAGGCAAATCATCTCATGTACACTAAAAGCTCAACTTCTGGGACCAGTGCTATGGGTTAAGCTGTAGCCTGCAGTACTGGCAGCCCATTTGGGCATGGTTCAAGTCATGGCTACTCCACTTCCACTACAGCTCCCTGCTGATGTGCCTGTGAAAGCAGTGAAGAGGGTGCAAGGCCCTGGGCTCCTGCTACCCATGTGCGAGATCCAGAAGACGACCCTGGCTTTGATTTGGTCTATTCTGGCTGTTGTGGCCATGTGGAAAGAAAACCAGTAAACATAAGACGTTTCTTTTCTCTCTCTGTAACTCTACTTTTTAAATAAATGAATGCATCTTAAAAAAAATGTTTAAATATGAAAAGCCCAACTTCTAAAAACATGAGACATGTAACTATTTTTTTCTATGAGTTTCACACAAACAAACAAAAGATCCACAAGATATGCTGAAATATGTATTCCAACCTACAGGCAATCTTGAGAAGAATCTGGGTGGAGGGCACGGTACTGCAGCACAGGAAGAGCGTGTCATGATCTATCTCATAGTTCCATTCTTTCTCTAATGCACGAGGACACCACGAGACTACAGCCCAACTTCGTGGAGCTCTGCCACCGATGTGGGAGACCCACATAGCTCCCGGCTTCTCTCTCCCTAGCCCACAGCTGTAGACACAGTGGACTGAACCAGTAGCTGGAGCATCTTTGCCGCTAGCTTTCAAATAAATAAACCTTTTCAAATAATAGTCCCAACCTCTAAGCTTTTGCAGTGAAAAACAAAACAAAACAAATCCAGGAAATGTAACTATAGAGTTTTGTTAACTAATACCTTCCAAATGAACTTGGCTTCAACATCTCTTTTTCATGGTGACTTTAGTAGTTTATTTATTTTTATTTTATGTAAGGATTTTTATTTTTTTAAAGATAATTATTTTGATGATTTTTGTATAGTGATTAGAGTGATAAGGATCAAGGGCTACAGGAAGGTGGGTGAGATCATTATTTCCACATTTCTTTTTTTTCTTCCTGCAGCTGGGGGAAGTGGGAAGATAAGGGCAGAAGCCATACCCAACCTCTGAACCATCTCCAAATCCTGGTATAGAGGACACCTGATGTGGGGCAAGCTCCGACGGCCCTGCTCGTGAGGCTTTGATAGTTCAACAGTTCTGAATTATTGCCAGTCTTGTCACCGCAAGCACAATGAAATCTCTCCAGAATCCACTGGTTGACATGGTGCACCTTGGAGTCTCCGTTTACTTAGATACTCACTGCCAACACTTGGCATGGTACTTGATCAATCTGTTCTGTTCTCTGTCTTCTGTAATGGTACCAGGCGTGTTATTTATTTTTAAAAAAGATTTATTCGTTTATTTGAAAGTGAGTGAGTGTGTGTAAGAAAGAGACACAGAGAGAGATATTTTCCATTTGCTGGTTCACTTCTCAGATGGCCTCAATAGCTAGAGCTGGGTTGGTCTGAAGCCAGGTGCCAGGAGATTCTTTCCAACCTCCCATGTGGGTGCAGGAGCTCTTGGGTTTTGCCTTGCCAGGTACATGAGCAGGGAGCTGGGTTGGAAGTGGAATACTTGAGACTGCCCATACAGAACTCTGGCATTCCACCATTAGGCCACAGCACCGGCTCCAACCAGCTTATTTTTTAAGCTATTGTTACAGATAATGTCGAGAATCAAAGGGACTTCAAACTCATCAAGCTGATGTTTTAATCCTTATAAACACACTCTGATGGAAAACTTGGGCAGGTTATGCCTAAACAATTTTACTGATAGAGAATGTATCGAACGGTAAGACATTTTAAAAAGCTCTATTAGAAGGCTTATCTTTACCTCTTTTTTCCCCACAGTGTTTGCCCAAATTGGAAATGACTACAATAAACACATATGGATGAACATAAAAATAGGCAATCTTTATAACCCTGAATGAACTAGTGACACAACAAAATGAAGAAAACATACAACGTTGAGTGGAAGATGTTAGAGAGTACATATTCTTTATCATTTTTATTCTAAGAAATCAAGAACTAAACTGTGTGATAGCAGAAACCGGTTGTTTCTGAGGGATGCTGACTAACATGGGCCGTAAGGGCTATAAGCGAACTAAAGTTACTGAAATGTTCCGTATCAGGTTTTCAATGTATGTGCTAACTATACATTGTAAGAGTAACACATATAAATTATATTTCAACTGAAAATTGTACTTGAATTAAAATAATTTTAAAAGAAAAACTAACAAGAACACAGTAGAAAAGTTTAATGTTTCTGTTTTCAGCATGCTTACCTGTCCAAAAGCTGGTCATGTTTTTCCAAAGCATCCTTTTCAGCCATCACGGCTCTGTCCTTTTCAGCAATAGCATTATCCCTTGCTTCTCGAAGGTGCCTAAAATTTGAACATATATCACAGTTACCTCCATGTGTAAGTAGATAGTTATCTTCTAAAGATGCGTGAATGTGCTTACTACTCAGAGTTGCACTGACAAAGTTCTGCTGTTGTGAATGGACAGCCTGGCTTGGGAGCACCACCGACAGCAGGCTGTGGGGAGCACCACCGACAGCAGGCCGTGGGGCAGGTGCAGTCTCTTTCAAACGTCACGAATGCATTGATAACAGAACGTGGTTTTCTATTATTCACAGGGAGTCTCAGGGAAATCTACAATTTGAAAAGTCTCTCCACATTTATCCCTGGGTTGAAAAGTAGGGTAAACAATTTGCATGTACAGTAACTCATTTAGTCCTTATCATAATCAGTAAGGAAGTTAAAATTACTCATACATAAGCCACAAGGACTGAGAGGTTATATATGTTCTGTAAAATATTTAAGTTAAAGTCATATGCAGATCAGTCAAGATGGGCATGAAGCCTGGGCTATGGACCAGAGGATACCGGAATGACAGACCTGGGGGTCTTCGTTGTACAGGAAACGGGGAGGGGGCAGAAGGATCACAGAAAGGCTGATAAATTGATGGACAGTATAAAGGATAAGAATGGGAGGTCCTTGTAGGATGACAAGCAGCTGAAATGGAAGTCATCTTTCAACCTGGATGAAGAGCAGTGGAGACTGCTATTGGAGAATGGGTATTTAGAGGCAAAACTGCAACTTCAGAAGCAGATTTCTAGAAATGTCCCTGATGACAAGTAAAGGCACAGCCATTCGGGTGGCTGAGCAAAGCAGAGCTGACATACAGGCTCACGTAGGGCTCCCAGAATTGAGACACGGTATTAGATCCTTTATCTACCTAGAGCGGTGAGCACAGCACGAATGGAAATGGGCTGGGAGATGAGATCTAGAGGTTTAGAGCCGTGAAAGGGGGTGTCCCCAAAACAGAAGGCAACAGTGAGTAATCAGGAGACTTGACAGTCAGGAAGGAAGCTACAAAAATCAGATTCTCCTTTTGCTTTAATCAAGATAAAACCACGAATCAAGAAAAACATCAATAGTGTATTAAAAAAAAAAAAAGAAAAACTCATTCTAGCGATTATAAAACAAATGCGGAATTTTATGAACATGACGATAACGGACTTTGTTGGTTTCCCTGCTACAAGTCCCCACAGGCCACATTTCCTACTCTGTTTTCTTTAGCTGAATACACTGAAGTTTACACCGTTTATGGACCTAGTCTCAAATCATCCAGCTTAGGTGTTAACAACACACAATTTAAAGCCAGCTCTGTTTTCCTCAAAAGCCAATGGCTTTCACATTACACAACACCTTCTTCCGTAAAGAACTGGAATAGATGGTTAAGGTTGTTATTCACGGAGGAGCCAGGAGGGAATAATGAAGGTCCACAGAGTTGGAGTGAACCCATTTGCCAAACACTGGCTAGAAATGCCTGGTGGTCATACTCGCCGTGCCAGGATGGAATATATTACTTTGAATGGTTATGCTAAACAACAAACTTTAAAGTTTAAAACATGTCAAACATTAGTGATCTGTCAGGAAAACATTTTTAAGAACAAAAAATAAAAACGTTTCTTCTTTTCTAATTGGAATGCAGGTAACTTATTAAACAGGAATAGCATTTTTGTATGTTATGATCTAAGTGGAAGTATGTCCTAAGATGTGACAGAATTCATGTTATTTTCAGATGTCTACTGATGATAATGAGCTTCAAAAATATCTATCATCAAAGCAACTGAAACATGAAAAACTAAAGACAATAGAACTATCAAAATATTATAAACATATATTATTGGATAACCTAAATATTTTAGTTAGCAAACCATCACAAAATGGTTTTCATTTTCACTTCTCATATACAGCCTCATTATTCTCTACTTTATTTCATTGGCAGAACTCAAAACAGGTCACAGTTACAGAGCTAATTAGTCATGAATGCTTAGTTGGTAGATGCAGGAAAATTTGCGTCCTCTGCATCCCTAACTTATTTCCTCACTGACAACAATGCGCATTAGGAGTGAAAGCATCGGGGACTGATTTAAAAGCCTGAAGAAACTACTATTAGCACCTGCGAGAGAAGGTGTAATTAGAAGGTACATTCGCCATACAACCAAATAATTACAAGTGTTATAGCACAAACAAAACGCTATGGCCACAAAGCAGAGGATTTGATTACTTTTAATAAGAGAAGTAAATAAGATATCTCTAAAAAGTGACACCCAACATGGACTTTAAGAAACAAATAGGTAACATAATTCAGAAAGAGACAAACGAAACTAGTGGGTCATCTTGCAGTAAGGTGTCTGTGGTTAAGATTTCTGCGTAAATCCGCTCTCCTTACAGGTACCACACTGGGCACACCTGTATACCTGTTATAGGAAGCAGCCCAGTTCCTTACATGGGAATATTTCCTTTAACAGTATCTAGTCTGTGAGGGGAACTGAGTGGATTCTTCCACCGACAACAGAAGCAGCAAGCAGCGTTTACCACGGCCAGGAACCACGGCCAGGAGCCCCAGCCAGGAGCCACCACCAGGAGCCACGGCCAGGAGCCCCAGCCAGGAGCCACCGCCAGGAGCCACGGCCAGGAGCCCCGGCCAGGAGCCACGGCCAGGAGCCCCAGCCAGGAGCCCCAGGAGCCGTCAAGGCACTTCACCAGATGACAACTTGCATCTGTCACAAAGTGTAGCTTGTCTCAATACTTGTATGTTACAGATGAGAAGACTCAACTCTAGAGAGATCACGCATCAGCAACAGGTCACTGGGAGGAAGTCATGGAGTCCAAATGTGAAACCAGTCTGGCTCCAGAATTCTTAGGCTAAACCATTCTCTCCTGCCTCATAAAGATTTCCTTTGTTTGGGCCCAGTGCTACAGCCTAGCAGCTAAAGTTCCCACCTACACATGCCGGGATTCCAGATATGGGTGCCAGTTATAATCCCTGTGGTCCTGCTTCCCATCCAGCTCCCTGCCTGTGCCCTGGGAAAGCAGTCGAGGACGGCCCAAAGCTTTGGGACCCTGCACCAGCGTGGGAGACCTGGAAGAGGCTCCTTGCTCCTGGCTTAGATCGGCGCAGCACCAGCTGTTGCATTCACTTGGGGAGTGAATCATCGGGCGTAAGATCTTCCTCTCCGTATATCTGATTTTGCAATAAAAATAAATAAATCTTAAAGAAAAATCTTTGTTTCATAGAGGTTTTCTCCTCAGGAAATTCTGAGGTTTATATTATATGACAACCGCAAAGCACAAATGAGTGTTAAATGCAAATTAATTTTTTAAAAACTGTGAGTATATTATGCATCTGCTATTATGGTCCACAGTGGGAATGTGCTTTTCCAAAATCAGGCTGTTTTGACAAAACATCAGATGGACTGCATTCCTGCCCTGGATAAAACAATAACTTCCATAACTAACAAATAATCCATTTCTGTTAAGTGCATTGGAAAATATAACAGAAATACAACTAATGGCCAAACAGCAGGCATTCAAATGTCTTCAAAAGAGAAAGCTTGGGGCTAGTATGATGGCTCCAACAGACTAATCCTCCACCTTCAAGCGCCAGCACACCATATGGGCACCAGTTCGTGCCCCGGCTGCTCCGCTTCCCATCCAGCTCCCTGTCTGTGGCCTGGGAAAGCAACAGAGGATGGCTCGAGTCTTGGGGCCCCTTCTCCCAGATGGGAGACCCAGAGAAAGCTCCTGATTCCTGGCTCTGCACTGGCTCAGTTCCAGCTGCTGCAGTCATCTGGGGAGTGAACCAGTGCATGGAAGATCTTTCCTTCTCTCTTGCTCTCTCCTCTCTGTAAAAATACATAAATCTTAAAAAGAAGAGAAAACTTGAAGAATGGATAGAAGTTATCAGAGGCATGAGTAAGCTAATGTCTAAACCGAGTGTATAAGCAAACATAACTATAAAGAGAGACGCTGGGAGTTGGCCAAGCACCTAACACAGTAACAACTGTTTCACAATGTGAAACATGAGGACAGCCACTCCTGGGACTGCACTGGGGCCCGAGTCAGGACCTGACACCAAGACCCCTGTTCTGGAACATCAGGAGGCAGGTGCTCGGTCGGAACTACTCGGTTGGAACAGCAGGGACAGAGATTTTTTTTTTTAATGACGATAAAGCCAATATATAAACTCTTTGCAGGAATATGGCTGCAAAGGGAAGTAAGGAAATAGGCTGCTAGCTAGAGGCAGAAGTGGCAACTAGAAGAAAGGCTTTTAAAATGGAGAGACTGGGCTGGTATCGTGGCATAGCAGGTAGACACTTTTGACCCAGCTCTCTGCATGCGTGTGCGAAAAGCAGGAGATGGCCCAAGTGTATGGGCCCATTCTGCACCCACATGGGGAGACCGGAATGAAGCTCCTGTTTCCTGGCTTTGGTCTGACCTCTTCCCACTCTCTGTAACTCTGTCTTTCAAATTCTGCCTTTCCACATAAAACAACTCTTACAAAAAATGGAGAACCAACACGTCTGTACATAGCTGGGAATCCTTGGGCAGCCGAGGTGGGAGGCACCAATGGCGCTGGAGATGCAGGGAGAGATGCTGGAGTTGGTCCTTGAGCACTGAGAGGCAGGGGAGAGGCTGGGCTTTAGGTTCAAGTTACCAGAGAGACAGGCTCTGTCCTTACATCACAGCATTTTATAGAAACATAAAGCCCTCTTCACTAACTTCCTGACTATAAATGCTTTACTAAGTTCTAAAGATCCCTACTTAGCCCTCAAGTACAGAGTGGGTTAGTAAATGCTCTTCGAAGATCGAGTGTCTCACGGTTGGCTTTGTGGCACAGCAAGTCAAGCCTTGACCTGCATCCCATGAGGGTGGCACTTTGAGCCCTGAAAATTGGACTTCAGATCCAGCCTGCATCTGTAATCTGGGACTCACAGTCATGCCTTATCACCCATGGTCATTCTGACACTACTCAAGTGGAGAAGGTGGAGTCATTCCTGAGTTTCATTTCCTGTCAATCATTAGGCCTTGCCAAATTTCAGAACTATATATCCTAAAAAATCCACCTGTTGGTGCTGGTGCTATGTCACAGTACATTAAGCTGCTGCCTGCTGTGCCAGCATTCCATTTTGGGTGCTGGTTTGAGTTTGTGCTGTGCCATTTCTGACCCAGCTTCCTGCTAATATGTCTGAAACAGCAGCATCAGATGGCCCAGGTCCCTGGATACCTGCTCTATGCGGGAGACCTGGAAGAAGCTCCTGGTTCCTGGCTCTAGCCTGACCTAGTTCATGACACTGGCAATTCTGGGAGTGAAGCAGTGGAAAGCAAATCTGAGTCTCTCCTACTCCCTCCGTCTTTCAAGTAAATAAACAAATAAATCTTTAAAAATTTCATCTGTTAGGTTCCAATTCTCACAGTCACCTGAACTTGGAAGTAGTTTCCTACAATCACCTTGCCTCTAGGCTCTGTGACTGTAATCTACCCCATACTGCAACTCCAGTCACAATAAATAAATAAATGGCATTTTATGACCAAAAAAGGACAAATACCATATGTTCTAAGAAAGCCATCGTGCAAACTGCAGGATCACTAACCCTCCCCATACTGTTTCCGCTGCACCCCATGTGTTCTGATATTTTCATTTCCCTTTCATTTCTTTTAACTAATTTCCCTTGTTGAATCCATCGCTGGCTCACGGGTCGCACGGTGGCATCACTTTACCCAAGAGCTTTTTGTGTTTTCTTTTTGTCACCCATGCGTTGGTTATTCAGTGCATGTTTTTTTTCAACTCCATGGTGCTGTAATTTTGTTTGTTTGTTTTGACTTCATATCTGTTACTGACTTTGTTTCATGACTTCTCATTTAAGGGCATTATAATGATGGCATAATAGAGGTGATCATAGCCAGATGTGAAGATATAATGCAGTATGCATTTCTACTTCCAGATCAAAGATGGACTCCCAATGAAACTGTTAGACATATGCAGACAATGATATGCTGGACTATCTGACGTTGCCTGTACCAGCAATGTTGGGGCGCACTTAAATAACAGACTGATGAACTTATAACTGCTTCTGAAGGACTATATACTGTAACACTATGGGGAAAGTCAGTCGGGGGATGCTAACTTGTGGGGGAGGGAAACCCGGACCCTATAGATTTGTATCATAAAAGTCAACAACAACAACAAGGAGTTTAATTAAAAAAAACAATTCTGTTGGCAACTGCCTAAGTTGTCTTGTACCAAGGCAAGTGTTTCATTGCTGGGAGAAATCAGCCAGTAGCTGGCAGGCATTCTGGGCCTGGTGAATGCCAACTCTGTGTTCACTATTGAATGTGCCAGCCTATTCTACATTTTCTAATTCTTCAAGACTATAGAATTTTTAAAAATCAGTTCACTTTGGTGCGACTTTTTATAAAATTTATGCAGCCTGTTTCTTTTTGGGGGGAGGGTAAGACTATTATTTTTTTCATATTGTTTCCTTCATGTTTAAAGGGGGGTATTAAGGGAGAAGGCCCACCCAATTTCCCACCCTCCCCAGGTCCCGGATGTAGGGTATGCTCTGAGGTTTTTGCTCAAGTGGTTTTGATATTTCAACAGTCATGAATCGCTGCCAATCTCATGCAGTCTATTTTATAGCACGTATTTCTGTGGAGTTCTTGGAAACCATACATTCTTTCAATATAGTCTAAATGAAAAGAAAAAGTACTTCTATTCTATTCCATTGATCTTCCTTTCTGTCTTTGTGCCAGTACCAGGCTGTTTTGATAACCACTGCTCTATAGTATGTCCAGAGGTCCGGGATTGTGATTCCCCCTGCTAAATTCTTATTTTTCAGGATGGTTCTAGCTATTCGTGGTTTTTTGTGTTTCCAGATGAACTTTTGAATCATTGTATCCAGTTCCGTGAAGAATGTTTTGGGCAATTTGATTGGAATTGCGTTGAAAATGTATATTGCTTGTGGTAGTATAGACATTTTAATGATATTGATTTTGCCTATCCAGGAGCACGGGATGTTATTCCATCTTTTGAGGTTTTGTTCAATTTCCTTTTTAAATAGTTTGTAGTTTTCTTCGAATAGGTCTCCTACACTGGAAACTATAATGCTAAGGGAAATGAGCGAATCCCAAAAGATTAGATACCACATGTTTGCCTTGATTTAACCTGTAATTTTTTGTTTGGTTGTTTGTTATTTTTTGAACCTGTCATTGATACTGTCTCAACCCAGATGTTTCGAAGAATGGAACTTGCATTATTTTTAACATATTGTTTACCCAATACTATGTCAATTAATTCCATAATGTTGTATAATGATACTGAGGCCTTGTTGGGGCTTTTAACTGACTGGATCTTTACTCTGTTAGACCTACCTTCAGACCATAGAAGGTCTCCCCAAGAGGCCACTGAACTTATCTGGACAATAAGACGCTGAACTTTATGCTAGGCATGTGTTTGCAAGCAATGAATCCCAACTGAACTTGAACTATGGTTATGCAACAAGGTGGAGGAATCCACCATGGGGGGAGGGGTATGGGAGGGGTGGGGGGGATCCCCAGCGCCTATAAAACTGTACTACATAATATAATGTAAGCAACAATAAAAAAAAAAAAAGAAAAGAAAAAGTAAAATACTCAAGTTTTTCCATAAAAGTAGAAAAATTATAATATGTGTTAAGGTATAAAAAGTTTAGTTAATGCTAATGAGACACAAACTTTGATATGAATGAAACTTCTATAAACTATTTCTACTTTGCCTACCATAAAGCACTACATACATTAAACTAACTTTGTAAATAAACATGTTCAAGGTTTAAAGTTATTTAATATCATGCCTAGATTCTGCACAAATTTAAAGTTTATGTCATTAAAGAAACTTTTTGAATACTTTCGGAAAACAACAAAATTGTGGTCAACATTTTTTTCATGTAATAGGAAATCAGAGTAATACTAATCTTTACATTTAAAAGCATCTTTTTCATCTCCCTTTTCTCCATTGTGTATCGTTTTGAAGCGATCATAAAGTCATGAGAATTTGCAGATTCTCCCATGGAGCATCAAAAGCACAATGAATGCTGCTAACAAACTGATTCTTGCCTTTTTAATGGCATCATTTAGAACCATTCTCTCTGTGTTTCCATAAAGGTAGTTTTATTTTCTGAAAGAACTTTAAAAAAATCAAATAAATATATCCCTCTTTCTGCTATTTTCTTACAGTATTAATTTCCAAGGAACAAGTGAATTAGTCATTTCCTGCAGATATTTAGACAGAAATAAATGGCAAGCAGATATCTATGCTATGTCACGTGAGAAATACGGTTAAATGGTATGAACACAAACACTTAAGAATAAATTATTTTTCATAGTGCCTTTTAATGATACCAAATAATACAACCAGTTAATCTTCTATTTTTTTAAAGATTTATTGACTTCTGGGCCTGGAACAATGACTAAATGGCTAACTCTTTACCTTGTAAGCACCTGTACCCCATAGAGGGGAAGGGAAACCCAGGGCCTATGGAACTGTATCATAAAATGATAACCATAATAATAAAACAAAAACCATGCAAAAACAGATAGTATAAGGAAATTAAACATAATTTTAAAAAGCTTTTGTACCACAAAACTTATCTTTAAGTCAATTTTCATTTTTCAATTATTCTTATGTTACCTTATTTAGATTTCACATTCAGCTCTGAAATATTAGTATCAATGCATCTTATAAAAGAGGAAATCCAATTCAGGGATAGTAAGTGACTCTAAGTATCTTTCGTAATCCTCCCACCCACTGAATGTCTTATTTCCAAAGATGACAGAGTCTGCAGCACTGCGGTCACCTAATACTCAGCGAGCACTGAGTTATTTATATAATAAATCTGAGCCGTGGAGTGACTTACTCACTGGTTTCTACAGCTGAATAACCCTGACACAGGAAGCGCGGGAACGGCTGTCCCCACGCACACGCTCGGCTCCTTACCTGGCTTGTCCCGTAGCCCTTCACACCATCTAGAATCTTCTCTCTCTCTCAACCCCTTCACTTTAGAAACTACTGTAATGACTTAAGGGGCAGACAGCCACCTGGAGATCACGAGTTCCACATATTTCTTAATTTTATTTCAATTTATTCTAAAAATGCTTATTCTGGAAGAGCTAAGGAAATTAAGTACAAATGTACAAGCATGTTTACTTCTGCATATATTTTAACTCACATTAAAAAAGTTTTTGATAAAACACAAGAAATTGATACAGTATGTCCGAGCCAAATGCAACAGATTAAGCTACCCATATATCTACATAATAAAATATATATAAATCTATTCTCAATTTCCTGCTTTATAGCATGGAAGACTAAGATGCTTTCCTTAACCACTTTAGGTTTTTTAAGATTTCCAAAGAAATAATTTACAATTTATTTCTACCTGTTCAATGAGTGACTGGTGGTATATAAGTCCTAACTACAGTTAACTCTGAGATAATGAAGATACGAAGGCCCAAAAGAACTAACTGGACAAAATTCAGGGCTGGATTCCTGTGAAGTGAAAATGGTAGCGGCAGGCCCGCTGGGTGTCCCTGTGCAACCGAAACCCACCTACACTTAGGCTGCCGTTTGGCGCCACCTGGTGGCCACTGCCTTCACCATGCACAGGGTGGTAGCCAGCTAGGGGTAAGCAAAGCAGCCCGGAATCAAACAATCTTCTGGCTAGATGGTATCCGCTTTGTGGTAGACAGAGGGTTACAACACCCCTCGGGACAAGCTGATCTGCTTTACAGATTGCCTGCTTCCAGAAATTTCTCTGTCGGCTCTTCCTCCACATGGCTTCAACAATTCATTTCGATCAGAAGTCGGTACAGCTACATTTCTGTTATGGAATGCATTATTACTTTTTCTTTTCAAGAACAAGAAAGAACAAAAACGAAAAAAAAAAAAAACTAACCAGTTCAATTTGATTATCCAGCAAAGTTAATGTGACAGTGTGAATTGTATAGAAATAACCATGTACTTTACAGAAAAAGGAATCCACACATTTTACGGTTGTTAGGTCAAACCACATAGGCACCAGCACTGTCCCCAGTGACACGGGTCTGGCTGCCCCGAGTGAGGGTCGCACCAGCTTCACCTTGTTATCTGGATATCCCACAGATGCCTCAAAGGAAAGGGAAGATCGTGTGTTCCTAATGAAGGACTGGTATTCTGTTAATGCTTAACAAACTGCAACCACCATCTAGGTAGTGTCCAATCAGAAACCTGGACGATCTCCCTGACTTCTCCCTAGTCTAACTGAGTCACGGAGTTCTCCTGTCCATTCTAGACATTTCGCCAATCTCGCCTATTCCTCTCCCTCTCTACTACTATGAATCCAATTCCATCACCTCCTTTAATCTTGATAATGAAATGATCTCTAAACGTAGCCACTTCATCTACCACTATTGTTACTCCAATCTCTTTCCTATGCTGTAGTGACTTTGTAAAAAAAAGATCAGATTAGATCATGATTTCTCTTAGAATTTTTTTTTAAAGATTCACTTATTTTTATTGGAAAGGCAGATCAGATTTACAGAGAAGAGGGACAGAGAGAGTTCTTCTGTCTGCTGGTTCACTCCCCAAAGCAGCAGCAACAACCAAAACTGAGCGGATCCAAAGCTAGGAGCCCCAAAGCTAGGAGACAGGCACTTCTTCCAGGTCTCCCACATGGGTGCAGGGTCCCAAGGCCTTGGGTCATCCTCTACTGCTTTCTCAGGCCACAAGCAGGGAGCTGGATGGGAAGTGGAGCAGCCGGGACACCAACCGCATCCATATATATGGGGTCCTGGTGCTTGAAGGTGGAGTTAGCCATTGAGCTACTGCACCGGGCTCTTGTTCTCAGAATCTTTCAGTTATTCAGCGCAGAACACGTTCCTGCGTGCCACGCATGACCTGATCCTGTCCTCCTTTCCCATCTTATTTCTTACAATGTCCCATCTTTCAGTCTACGCTCTAGACACTAAATTATTTTTAGCTGGCTCAAAAAAGCTTTATTTCATCCTGCCCCTAGGTTTTTACACATGCTGTACCTTCACTCTATTTCTTTTTCCCCATAACTCAGTCTTTTTCTCAGCATTACACAGGGAAGGAAGGAGGCATAAGGGCACAGTGTGGTAGTCTAGTGGCTAAGTCCTCGCCTTGCACACATCAGGATCCACGTGGGTTCATGTGCCAGCTGTAATGCTTCCCATCCAGCTCCCTGCTTGTGGGCTGAGAAAGCAGTTGAAGATGGCCAAAGCCTTGGGACCCATCACCCAAGTGGGAGATCTGGAAGAGGCTCCAGGCTCCTGGTTTCGGATCGGATCAGCTCTGATAGTTGGGGTTATTTGGGGAGCGAAGCAACAGATAAAAGATCTGTTTGTTCCTTTCTCTGTAAATCTGCCTTTCCAATAAAAATAAAGGAAGCACTTCCTCCATGAAGTCTCCCGCGATTACTCCCCAGAGCTAGGTGATAGGCGGTTTTGTGCTCTAGATCCTATCATTTCTCCATTGTGACCATAACTGCTTCCCTATCTGTCCTCATCCCTTACCAGATTGAAAGCTCTGTGCAGGCGAAGGGAGCCACCAACATCGAAGGCATGCAGAACAGAGTTGGCAAACGGGAGGTCTCAGCATTGTTGCAGTGAGAACTAAATGAGAGGTCAAACGCAAAACTTTCCAACACAATGTACATAAAAAGGTGTTACTACATCTTCTTTTAGCATGCATTTTAAACTCTAGCAGCAAGCAACTGTACAAGAGCCTTCCTTCTTAATGAAAGTCTAGACTTGGCAAAACTTTGCCAAATGATGCACATTGTCTTTGAACTCTTTAACCACTCAGGACGTGTCTCTGCAATCTCCTAACGACCCTGTGACTAAGCACACACACCACATGCGTGTCCTAAACATGAGTGCAACAACAAGTTAACGTGACGATCATGTCAGGTCAGCATGATGCCATACACAGGATATTAACACATTTACAAATAGTTGAACTACATCCTTCGGACATGCTTGCTTACTGCAAACACAGATGATGAATGGATTAGTTGAGCAAGGGAAGGTGACAGCGTGAGAATGGAGTGGCAGCACACTCAGTCCAATACAGAGTAAATAGAAGGAAACCCAGAACCTTTCTATTTTCTATACAAGGAGAAGTTCATTTGAAAAATTAATGCAATCTGCTAACTTAGTTTTTCATAAAACATAAACATTTTGTTCTTTCTTTAGAGTACCCAAAGCCATTCAGTTTGCCTACTGATAATAGCACTGAATGATCACCTAAAATTTTTACAGAGCAAAATTCCTTGCTGTTTTCAAAGTATAACTACACGGTCCTTCCAACGTTTGTATACGTGCCCCGGAGCGAGCACAGTGTAACTGCACTGTGATTCTCTTACAGGTTAAAGAAAAAGCGCACGAACAGAGAGAACAGTCAGCAAACATCTGCTGACGCAATAAATAACTTCTTTTTTTACTTGGAGTTTGTACCACTCATGTTAATTTACCATTCATGAAAACAGACTTCCATGTGGACTTTTAGAAGTAGATCAAATACGCAGACAAAAGCCAATGCATGCCAAATTGTTGGGAAGGAAAACAATGATTTCATTTTTTATTTAATTCATAAATACCCAGTTAGACCAAGAAAATAGCCTAAAAAGTGCTCTTTTATAAACTGGGCCTCTACTCCTATATCACCATCAACAACAGTTACAAAAAGAAACTCACGAGGAAAATCATATCACTCAAAAATGTTAATAATATTAAAAAGTCTCATAATATCTGTATTAACATATCTTAACAGTACCTTAAAAATATCTTTGCCAGTTGGCCACTCAAATCATAATTCCACAAATGCAAATTTTACAACAGAGGCCTTTAATAATTACAGCAGTTTTTTTATGCTCTGGAACTGAACAATTGGAACTTCAAATTTTCTGGTACTATACTCTTTAGTAGAAATGACATGTTACAATGCTAATTATAGATTGCTTAAGTCTCATTGAAATTCTTGCTGACAACAATCAAATATCATACCCTGAAATCAGTGCTGATAATCTACTATGGCAATTAAGCCAATTTCAAAACAATTTTGCTGCTAAAATACAAACTTACAAAACCCACATGAAGTAGGATGACGGAATGTGAAATGCAGTGCCACTGGAAGCCGCAGCACTTACTGCCCTCTCATGCAGGTAGTTACTAACTAGGGGAACCAGGCCCAGGGTGGAGTGGCCTGAAAGGAACTGCATGAGGAAAAATATTTCTCCAGCATTATCGAATATAATTAACTCTCAGGGCCAATAGTTGATTGAGGCATATTAAAGATCTCAGAGCACTATTTCATCTTTCGAAAGTTTTTAGCAGAAATTCACGGCATGTCACAGGAAGTACCCCCGCGCTCTCAGCAGCCTCTGATTTCGTTCTCATCCGGTTCACACGAGGTGAAAGTGAAAGGACAATTCAAGGGCACAAAAGGCAGCGGGCGAGTCAGGATGAGAAGGCCCGGCGTCTGACAAACCCTGTTCCGAGCTGGTAACCAAGCGTCCTAGAATCTCGATATTCCTACTCCCCTGACAGTTTCCGTACCAGATCGTCCACTTTGAGCAAAACTCCTGCCACGCGTACCTGTTCTCTCGCTCGTACATCTCCCTGGAGGCGCTTCGAAGCTGATCAATCTCTTGGTTAGTTTTCAATCTGATTTGCTCCAGCTCACCATGTAGTTTATTTTCATATTCTGCTTTATAATGGTCTCTACAAGTAGTCAAAAAGAATATTCATTAATTTTTCTGTGTGTACAAAAGACACAGGCTTTTTGCCCTCCACTTAAGGCTTTAACAGCTTGTTAAGAATACTTTACATACTGTTACTTGGAAAAAGTTAACCACTAAATATAAAGTTCCATAATTCTTTCTTTTAACTTTTTTTTTTTTTTTTTTCAAATTGGAAAGACAGATTTACAGAGAGGAGAGATGGAGACAGATCTTCCACTGGCTGGTTCACTTCCCAAATAGACAACAGCTGGAGCTGAGCCAATCAAAAGCCAGAAGCCAGGAGCCTCTTCTGGGTCTCCCACACAGGTGCAGGGTCCCAAGACCTTGGGCCATCATTACCTGCTTCCCAGGCCACGGACAGTGACCTAGACAGGAAGTGGAGCAGCAGGGACATGAACCATTGCCATTTTGGGATCCTGGTGGATGTCAAGGCAAGGACTTCAGCCACTAGGGTACTATGCTGGGCCCAAGTCCCATAATCCTTAAAAATAACTGTTCCAAATTAGTTTCATCTAAGATTTCAACCTGTTAAATGTTGCTTCAAAAGCTTAGCAATGATACACAATGTTATTCATGATGGATAATTATTCTTCCTTAAAAATATTTTACAAATAGTTCTAACACACTTGATCTTAGCCAAAAAGCTGAGAAGCAATCAAATAGTTCTAACGCATGTGACCAAAGTTTCAATACTGACACATATAGAATGGCCTTCATTTAAAAATAATAATCTTGTGCTGAAACATAAACACGCTACTAACAAAAATATAAAGGCAAAACGACTTTGCCTTTCCATGAAACTTTTCTTTGCTAGGTCTCTAACATAGTCACATGGCGTTCTTTTAGCAAAGACAAGGCACACGTAGGATATTAGCAAGAATGGCATAAAATGATGAAAAATGCCACATGCTAGGGGAAAGATTATGAGTGTGTGAGCTGTCCAAAAGTACACTGCTGCAGCTCACATACACACTTCGCAGGAGAGAGGAGACAGGAGCAAAATGTAGGAATGTAAAACTACACAATACTGTCACCTGGTGCTGCCCCAATGTCACCAATCAGGAAACATTCAGTACACCTAGATTTCCTTCTAAGATACTTCAATCAAAATGTTTACAGTGAAATTTTGGGTAGAGGGAATTAAAAAGATGCCATCACAAACAAGTGGATATATGCCTCTAAAGGAACAGTCTTTTGGGAAACTACAATACCTTCTAAAACTAAGTAGAAGAAATATTTCAAAAGGAAATGAAATGAAGTATCATCTTATTACTGTCCCACAGTCGTCTTAAAAAAAAGTCATAAAACCTCCTTGAGACCAAGAGTTCCTTTAAAGATAACGATGTTAATGTTCATGTTTGTGTGAAAAACAACGTAAATCTTGCCTGGACGTCACGTATTTTTCATACATCTCTTCTCTGGCCTTCTTGGTCTCCTCCAGTTGAGTGTGCAGTCGTTCCAGGCGATCCTCCTCATGGGCACAGCGGACACTGAGCTCCATGTTTTGGCGATTGAGATATTCTTTATCCTTTTGCAGTAAAGTCACTGTCTGCTGTAAGGTGACTACCTAGGTACACGCAGGGACAGAAGGTGAGCAGTGCCCCGAGCAGTGCTGACTCCTCTTCCAGGCTGGCTGAACTCACTTCTTTCATCTTGCTTTCATTCACCACATAAAAATTTTTTCTTTAAGCAAGGGCTAATTCCTACCCTGCAATTTTGCACCCAAAAGGAGCTACTGAAACTTTTTGCCTTTTTGGCAACTGCATCAAAAAGCCAGAGGGTCCCTCCCACAATTTCACCCTAGGCTATTTTCCACTAATATTAGTGTACAATAAAAGCCTACTGATTCTGTTTATAAGCTTACCTCTTTTGATAATTCACTGCTTTCTTTAGCTTGAATTATGTGAGAGGCTTCAAGTATTTCATGTTTTCTCCTAACCTCCATTACCTCCTGTTCAAATGCATCACGTTCACTATTAAAACACAAGAGAAATCCACATATAAATTTTACAGCTCCTATTACGGGGAACATGCTAGAATGCTGGACTCTCCATCAGAGCCTCAGCAGTCACTAGGCCCTGGGGATGCAGTCTTCAGCATCAAATATATGCTATTCAAACTTCTCTCTCATGATACTGTGCAGATAAATATCAATTTACTTTTAAAACTGAAACCAGTAAATGAGAATGCTTTCTAAAGAGTTTTATTTTTAAAATTTTTTGGTATTTTTTCACTACTCATTCTCAATCTTATCTCTAAGCCAAACTTTTCCAGAATGGTTTGATTTTTAAGGTAAAACATGCAAACTTGATGTCCTTTCTATTGTCCTCTTTATTCCTCTACTCGCTCTCTAGTTACAAAAATGAATTTAGCATGTTTCATAGTATGATTTTAAAAACACTTGATACATAATTGTGATCACTATCATTTACTCTGTAATATTTGCTATTACAATATTTTGTCTTCCTGAAGGTGATGCACATGAATAAACATGTTAAGTACACATGCACATATACAGACATTAATAATACATGCACTTCAATTCAATCATGTGCACGCTTCCTCCTCAATTATTTAAGGCTTACATGCATATCTGAGGTCAATTTATCAATAACTATCCCTGTGTGAAGATCCTAAGATGAAAGATACTACCTTATAAATTCACAGTGTAACTACCAAATCAGGAGATTTATTACTAAGATTGTTACCTAACACACAGTCAGTTTTACTTTGTCAGTTGTACCAAAAATGTTCCTTGTGATGACATTTCCTTGACGTAGGGCTGTTTTTTCTGTGCTGCATCAGAATGCCACGTCTGAGTCTCCTTTACCTTGGAGTGGCCCCTGAGCGCTTCCCTGGCTACAAAGGCACTGACTTTAGCTAGAGCACAGGCTGACTATGGAATAGCTGTAAGTCTCATGACTGATGGTTTCTGATGACTGGAACTGAAACGCACTGGGCAGCGATGCTATACAAGTGATATGCCCGCAGAACATCATATGAATATTAAGCTCAGTTCTGGCCATGTGGGAAGTGAGCTAGTGTTTACTCAATCTTTCTGTGCCTCTCCTCAGTAAAGTTGCCTTTCCAATAAAACAAAAAAAAAAATTAAAGATTTATATTTACTTTTAGAAAAAATTAAAAAAAAAAAAAAAGCCAGGTATACAGAGAGGAGGAGAGACAGAGAGGAGAGGAAGATCTTCTGTCTGCTGATTCACTCCCAGGAGCTGAGAGTCTCTTCCTGGTCTCCCACACGGGTGCAGGGTCCCAAGCCTTTGTGCCATCCCTGACTGCTTTCCCAGGCCAAAAGCAGGGAGCTGGATGGGAAGCAGAACATGCAAGGCGAGTACTTTAGCCAAAAGGCTACCATGCTGGGCCCCCCAAAATTGTTTTTTAAAACTCACAATTTACATTTCATTCTGCTGCTGAAAAGCACTTGAATTATTTTTAATACTAATTAACATCTATAATGACCTCACATTTGGAGTGTCTTTTCTCTCCTAGTTTACTTAGCATTCATGTTTCCTACATATTTTTTTCCTTAATACACGAATGAGCCAAGCATAAGGGTCACAATTGGAGACCCTCCTGCTTGCTTTCCTGGCCCACTCCTAGAACATGAGGCTGCTTACCATGCCTTTGGGTCAAGCCTGTTGTTCCTGTTTGGTTATTATTACAGAAAATGAAAACATGCAAGTATATAAAAATAGGGATGATACAATGAACACCCATTCTTGTACTTCCCCACTTCAATCATTTTTAACTCCTGAGTCATCTTCCTTTCTCCTCCATTCATGGCCTCTCTGGATTATTTTAGTGACTAAGCTTTTTAATTTTCTCCTTTCATATTTTATCTTACCATTTTATAGATGTATAGTAGAAGGTTAGACATCAAAATACCAACTCAAAATACCATCTTACCATCACAAACTACCTCATTTTATGTGCTTTTTGTTTTTAAAGACTTATTTGTTTTTATTCAAAAGGCAGGTTTACAGAGAGAAGGAGAAACAGAGAGAAAGATATTTCATCTGCTGCTTCACTCCCCAAATAGCCCCAGTGGCGAATCCAAAGCCTGGAACTTTCCGGGTCTCCCACAGGGGCACAGGAGTCCAAGGGTTTGGGTCGTCCTCCACTGCCTTCCCAGGCCACAAGCAGGGAGCTGGATGTGAACTGGAGCAGCTGGGACATGAACTGGCACTTATATTAGATCTAGGCACTTGCAGGGTGAGAATTAATCAATTAAGCCATGAAGCTAGACGCTCAATTTTCTGTTTGTTTATTTGAAAGGTAGAGTGACAAAGGTAGAGTGACAAAGAGAGCAGCTGAAGAGAGAGATCTTTCACCTGCTGGTTCATTCCCCAGATGGCCAGGCGAGGGCCACGAGAAACAGGTCTATGTGGATGCAAAGGGATCCAGCACTTCTGCTATCTCCTGCATCCCTTGCAGTCACACTTGCAGGTGTGGAGGACCAGTGGAAGAATTTTTTAAAGTACTGTAAAATACAAACTATACATGTGCGTGTGTGTTTTTATGTGAAGACTTCCACAAATATTTCTCTATTTGATCTTAACATATATAATGCAGTTACTTGTATTTGCACCATCTCACAGATAGAAAAACAGGCTCAGAATGAAGAGTTACCTAGGGACATAAAGTTAAGTAATGGTTCACTAAATTTCTGTATAAATAACAGACAAGTATATTCCAGTTAAATAAATATACTTGGCATGGTTATTCAACAGTAACATCCTGGGAAACATACAGTCTCAGATTCTTTTCAAAGAGTGAAGGCCTTTTGCAAGAAAGTAACAGTTGGGGTCAATTGTGGTCTATCGGACTGAGCTGCCCTGTGATGTTAGGTTAGCATCCCACATAGGTGCAAGTTCAAGTCCCAGCTCTCTAACACCCGGAAGCAGCAGAAGATGGTCCAACCCTGGCTGTGGTGGAGAGTCAACCAACAACAGATGGACGATGTTGCCGTCTCTCCCTCTCTGTAACTTCAAACAAATCATAAATTAAAAAAAAAAAAGACCACAAGATTTCAGGTGACTTTCCTGGATGCTACATGTCATAACAACCGCTGTTCCACTCTAACCACTCACCTCTTGACTTTATCATAGTTCTCTTGCCGGTAGTCACCCTGCTTAATTAGCTGTTTGGTGTCTGCTAATTCCAAGGCCAAACGTTGACATCTAATCTGAAGTTCAGAATAGTTTCTCCGATCTTCCTCACAAGTCTATAAATCAAAGAAACAACAGAGTTAACTCAATTGTGCTTAGCTGTGAATGGCCTCGAAACTGAACCAACCAAAACAATCTTCAATGTTTCTATTCAATAATTTTTCTCTACTCAAGGGAAATATTAATTTCTATTTATTAATTTACTAAAGGTGATTCAAAATGTACACAGTGTTTTGTAAATTTCTCCTATTGCTAACCCTGTTGTTCTTGTTATTAGACTACAATGCAAGATGACAATTTTAAATGACACTTCCAACACTGAGTTACCAACGACACAGAAATGAACACACAGTTGTTCTTTAGGAGCTAACAACGGAGAGATAAGGCGCCAAATGCATGCCAGTACTCAGAATGCAAGAACACAGTAAATACAATACAGATTAACCATACAGTTGTGAAAGTGGTGTCGAGTCAAAAGGAGTTTTGTGATCTGCCAAGTGAATCTCCACCTCCCCGGCTGCTTCCCTGTCTCCACAACGGCAGCCCAGGAAAAAAAGAGCGCTGACATTCGGGAAGACATCGAACGGTTTCTATGTATATTTAAATGCTGTATATTTCAGTATTTACCTCATGGGTTCTTGTGCAGATCATATCAAGTAATACACTGTAAAGTGCTTACCAAGGTAGCTGACATGGAGTGAATGCTCATAATTCTAACAGGGTTACAATGCTTCCTCTGTCCTTTGGTTTGCACAGATTGTAGTCACACTGACAGCTCAACTCTAGTAACTGCTCAGACACCATAACAAAATCCAGAGGATTAAAAATGAAGAAATACTCACATTTAAACAAAACACAAAGGTTTTAAGGATTATTTTTTCATTCTTAAATTTACTAGAAACGGAAACAACCAATTACAGTGAGTACAGACCTAGGCGTGTTCGTTACTGCTGTGTGACTGTTGCCAGGAGTGCTCAGTTGGAAACCTTAAGAGCTGAGATTCCGCCAGTCAAGTTTGATAAAAGCAAAACTAGGGGAGGTATCTGAAGACATTGGTGAGAGAAAGAGTTAAGAGTGAGAACAAAGGGACTGGTATTGGTACCGGAGTGGGATAAATAACAGCCTAGATACAGGCACCTCATGTGAGAACCTGCTGGAGTCCTGGCTGCTCCACTTCCAACCAAGCTCCCTGCTGATGTGCCTGGGTTCACAGCAGACAGGACAGTCCCAGAGCCTGGGCCTCTGTCCCCCGACAGAGTTCTGGCCTCTAGACTTCGGCCTGATCTAGTCCCAGCTGCGGCAGCCAGTGAGGAACAAACCAACAGATGAAATACCTTGTCACCCTCACCATCTCTGTAACTCTTTTTTCAAATAAATCAAATAAGTATTTTTTTTTAAAGATTTGTTTTATTTTTATTGGAAAGGAGGATATACAGAGAGGAGAGACAGAGAGGAAGATCTTCCATCCGATGATTCACTCCCCAAGTGAGCGCAACGGCCGATGCTATGCCGAGCCGAAGCCAGGAGCCTCTTCCAGGTCTCCCACATGGTGCAGGGTCCCAAAGCTTTGGGCCGTCCTCGACTGCTTTCCCAGGCCACAAGTGGGGAGCTGGATGGGAAGAGGGGCTGCCGGGATTAGAACCGGCGCCCATATGGGATCGTGGGCGTGCAAGGCGAAGACCTTAACCACTGCGCCACCGCGCCGGGCCCCGAATATGTATTTTTTAAAAAGAGCAACAATATGATGGAAAAGGAAGTAAATGAGCTTGGAAAGAAGCAGATAGCAGAATAAATTGTATGGAATGATTTAAAAAAAAAAAAAAAACAGAAGCAGATGATTGAGAAACACGGAAATAAAGTAGTACATTCTGTAGATCTAACTGAATCGATAACTTCCCGAGTGAACAGGCTCTAGGCAACAAGGTGGGTGGCCCATGAGACAGAGTGTAGAGCGGCAATCAGCAGACACGAGAATGTTGCACATGAACAACCCAGGCAGCAGGTGAAGTGGAAAAGAAACCGAAATCTAGAGCAGGGATTCCACTAAATAAAAACGAATGTCATCAGGCCATCCAAATGATGGCTATAAGGCAGCTGACATGGATGCTCAATAGAAGGGATTTTGTGTAAGGGTGTAAGTGCCAAGATCTAAAACGCAAAGAGTGGTGCCAGCGTGGTGGCTCAACAAGCTAGTTTTCTGCCTGCAATGGTGGCATTGTGTACTGATGCTGGTTCTAGTCCTGTGTGCTTCATTTCCCATCTGGCTCCTTTATGGCCTGGGAGAGCAGCAGAGGACGGCTCAAGTGCTTGGGCCTCTGACCCATGTGGGAGACCTGGGGGAAGCTCCTGGCTCCTTGTCAAGGATCAGCACAGCTCCAGCCATTGCAGCCATTTGGGGAGTGTCCCAACAGATGGAAGATCTCTGTAAATTTACATTTCCAATGAAACCAAATCTTTAAAAATTAAAAATACATGCATTTATACATATACACACATTTGATATGTATATCTGTTTATACGTTTGCATGCATCACGTGTGCAGATAAATTTTAGGCGTATAAACAACAGATGTGCAAGTATGAATATAAGCAGATATTTAGCTCAGGAGTATACATATTCTACCAGCAGATTCTGTATGACTTCTCAACGGAAAAATCTCTCCTTGCTTTTATGTTTTGAAGACCAAAAAAACTTCTTACAGCTACTAAAGGAGAGGAAGATACAGCAATTGAAAACAGGAAAAGCAGCCCCATCTCTCAAAAGAAAACAAATCCCACGAATGAATAAAACTTGGTAGCTAAGGGTGAAGGTAGCGGAAGACTGTTGCATCTTTTCTTTTCTGGGAGGACTCTCAGTGTTAGACGCCCATCTTGTATTTTCTCATTCCACATGTTTGGTAATCTTGGGAAATATATGGCACATTTTATGAGCAGATATTACGTGCCTCCCATAGCATGCAAAAAAGAAACAGGGATATGTTTGATAATCCTAGGACTTAGTACTGCGCTTGTAACATAAAAGGTTTACAATTAGTGTCCATGGAAATGGAGGCGGAGAAGATAACATTAATACACTACAGCAAATGAAGGAAAAATCTAACCTTTCAAAAGAAAGCAGCAGACAAAATTTCCAGTCACGAGTGCTAATAGAACACTTCAACCTAATGGCAAATGGGTTAATAAACCAAGTCTCAATTTCCTTTTTCTATTAAAAAAACCGAAACAAAACAAAGTCACAGTGGGAAAATGCAGGTGATCCGAGCCACTGAGAAGGTTTCAGTCGTTTGTCTGTTTTCCATGAATGTGGAATGGAAGTCACTGTTTGGACTGTCACAGCGAACGTTGTCTCTTCAATCCCCTAAGTTATTTATATGAAGAAATTATACATCTCTGATTACAATGGCATGTTTCCTTGTCTCTAACCATTTCCCTATACTCACATACAATTTAGCAGCTGCTTAAAAACAGGTCCTATCTCTGTACCCTCAGGAACATGTAATGTATCTGTCACAACGACACATTTGCACGATGGACTAACGGTGAGTAAGGGACATTTAAAATAACTCACTTAGGAATAGAAACACCAATCTTCAAAATTAATAAGTACTTTACAAATGACTACTTTCTAACCGAAATGAAAGATTATCCTAATCTGCAAATGAAACACGACCTCCACCACCTTATGCAGTACATATGCCGAATTTCCTTAAGGACTTTGAGGAAGTCAGCATGTGGGAGGCCTTCTCTTTCTGGACCCGGGTGGTCATTAACTGGAGGGAGGGGCACACTTGGAAAAAACCCATCAAGCTATACAGTGACAACTTCTTCATACCTCACACTTAAACACCAAAATCAAGGGGCTCTTGTTAGTCCTGGCACACAGCTGAGCTCTTTTCAGGATAAGTCTGCCGCATTAAGCCAAAATGCCAGACACAGCAAGGCACCTAGGAAGTCCTCTATTCCAGCAGGGTCGGGACAGGAATAGAGGCAGAGGGAGAGAGAGACAGAGTCTTCTGCCATGGTGGCAGGAGGGGGCGGCAAGGCAAAGGAGGACAGAGGACAGCGTATCAAGGGCAGACAGACACACGCCGGAGGGTGCCTTTACTGTGGCGGGGGCGGGCATCAGGGCTGTGAGAGGTTGGTGGACAGGACTGTTAGAGCTGAAGGGGATTAGGGAAGGGGCCAGGAGAGGCTGGGAGAGGCTGTCAGCTACCGTGCCATGAGGTGACAGTGGATTGGTGGGAAGAGGGTTACAAAGTTACAGCAGTTTGGCAGACAACAAAACTTGAACCTGAAAGACACAAGTTGACCTAATGGAAGCAGATATTTAGAACAGTATGGAGTCCAACAGGGCAGGGGCGTCAGGCAGGATGGCCAAGTCACCCCTCACAGCCTGCCAGCACTGCAGTGCAGGGGTTAGCAGACACTGGTGACATCAGCATCCCACATGGGTGCTGCTTCGTGTCCCAGCTGCTCCATTTCTGATCCAGCTGCCTGCTAATGGCCTGGGAAAGCAGTGGAAGACAGCCGAAGTGCCTGGGTTCTTGTCAAGCACACATGGGAGAACTTAATGAAGTTCTTGGCTCCTGGCTTCAGACTGGCGCAGCCCTGGCCACTGAGGACATGGAAGTGTTCTCTCTCTTTTTCTCTCTCACACACATACACACAAAGTGCGTGTGAGACTTCCTCTCTCACTGAATTTCTTTCGAATGAATAAACCCACAAATCTTTCAAAAAACAAAACAAGAGGTTTAGATGTGGGAAATTAGGAACGAAACCTAACTGTGTATTAGGAGTGGGAAGAGTCCATGAGTATCACAGCAAGCAGGAACTGGCAGGGGGCGGGGCAGTGCGGTAAATGGAGAGACATCTGTACACATCTTTGGACTGGCAGCCCATCTGGCAGAAAGGCCTCAGTTACACAACCTCTTAGCTAAGTTACCAACCTCTTCTTTTTGTAATGAGACGAGACTTGTATTCCACACGCCTCCCAACAACAGTCAACCAGTTTCTGTACAGAGCATTTCAAGAGATAAAAGACACCCTGGAGATAAGCTACTACATCCCTTTGTTTTCAAGATAAGACAGTACTGCATAGAAAGCTTAAATGATTTGTCAGGAGTGCACAGAGCTGACGGACAGAGTTAGAACAGAGGTCCAAGTTCTCACACAGCTCCTGTCTTGTAATGTAAGTTCTTGTTCTGAAGATCTGTTGTGTGAGAAATGTGTCACACTGATAGAGGTGAATACTCTACTGCTCAAGCCCCAAGTGTTAAAGAACTTTAACTACCAACTTCACAGATTGAGACACAGTATACGTGTAAATCAAAGTTAATTTTGGGTTCTCCGTCTTTAAAACAATTATTATAATTATCTCTTAAACACATATTTTTAAAAAATCATGACAAGGTAATATTGAATCTGTTTCCACAAAACGTAAAAAGTATTTAAAGATGCAATTAGGTACTTTTTTAAAAAGTCGGCAGCGTAACCAAAAGGTGATGACTTTGAATATAATGTATTTTTAAGTATCATTTAAACTATTGTCTCTCAAACCATGTAAACTGAGAATTAAAGGGCAATTCGTGAAAACCAATGTTTACTCAGTGAACTGCGCTCCTGCCGGTGGAGGGGGGACAGCTAAGGCAATCAGAGCTGGACAATGACACTTCCATTCAAGTCAGCAGTTGACACTGGTTAGTAAAGCAGTTCAGGGAAGGATAAGAAACGGCCTGGCTAGCTGTGCTGGGAAAGTCACGTGACCAATAACCCAGTCACTGCAGGTACCTGTGAAGAGAGAGCTGAGTACATTCAGCGGCTACAGTCTGTCCCTTTAGGTAACAACGGAGCCCCTTCCGCTGCCAGACACTGCTCTCTGTCCTGAAGACTGCCCAAAGTCAACTATTATTCTAAATTCTGGCTTTTAACGACACCACAAGTCTTAACAGTCAGCTATGAGTTAGAACGAAAACAAAGAAATTGTATCTTCGACAGCACACTAATTTATCAGTTATAGCTACTTGAATGTGAGTTCAAAATATCTTGGGAGAAAAGGGCAAAACAGGGAAAAATGCTTAACCAATGGGCAGGATGAATGGTAGCGTTCACCTCACACGGTGGAGTCTGACCTAAAAGAAGATGGGGGTCAAATGGTGCCCTGCCACTCAGCGCTCTGCAAGCCGACCCACCGCACTTAACGCTCCCCTACAAAGTGAGCACATGAACTGATTCATTGGCTCCTGTATTTTTATGCATCAAAAATCATGCTAAGCATTAGACTGCTATTTTATTTAGTTGGATGAAATAGCACAGCAACAGAAATTTCACTCCCCAAATGGCTGAAACCTTCAGGGCTGGGGTGTCTTCCGCTGCTTTCTCTGTTGCATTAGCAAGAAGCTGGAAGGGAACAGAGCAGCTGGAACCGAACAGGCACTGTAAAATCCTATGTGGGTGTCCCAAGCAGCAGCTTAACTGGCTGACCCGTAACAGCATTCCTTGCTCCTGTTTCAAGCAGATCCCGCTGCTACAGAATGCTGTCACCGTGTGAAGAGGCCATTCTTACAGCAAAATGATTTGGCAAACAAACAAATCTGGAGTGTTGGCCTTTCAGTAAGAACTGACTCAAATATGGCTCAACCAATAAATTCAAACCATAATATTTACAAGACAAAGTTGCTAAATTATCTCAAGGATTCAAAGAAAGAATTTAAATGAGTCAAGGCAACAACAAAAAAAACCTATGAAGATAAGGACTGAAAGTATAAACAAATGTGAATGGAAGGTACAAAAGAATTAGGCTGATCAATCAGAGGCAAATTCAAATGGTTTTCCCGCTCTTGAAACAAGGGCCTGCACACTGACAACAGTCTTCCCATTACTGAATCATCTGCTTTCCTGGGTCTCCTGGGGGGCTTGGGCCTAGGACCCTGCAGAGACAGAACCAGAGAATAGCAACTGGCTCAGCACCCCAGGTCCCCACAACAACTGGGCAAGGCCAGTTCTAACTTCTGGGTATCATCAGCTAGACAGGATAAAAAGAAATCTCTGAAAACAATATTCCTTGAAATTTGTAAAAAACCTACCTAACAGCTAGGTTCACTAGTGAATAAAATGAACTGGATCACTTGCATCTGCATATTTAAGGTAAGCCCCAGCTGTAACCTTGCCCAAGTCTTCGCAAGACATGCATTTCTAAACAAGGAAGTTACCTTGAACAAACAATGTCACTGCTTCCTAGTTACCAAAGTTCTTGTAAGAGAAAAATATTTCACCATATCCTCACGAAATTTTAGTTAAGAGCAAATTCACTAATGGCTTTCACAGGTATTGTCATTTACATAGGTTAACATTTCTTTTTTCTTTGAAATGTAAGAAGCAAACTGAGCCAGTCTGAGAACAGGTTAACAGCTAGCAGGGCTTAGCTGCATGAGCCGCATCTGACACTACCCTGCTACAAGGAAAACGTGCAAGTAAGGAAAGAAGTACCTGTCTCACACACACACACACACACACACACACACACACACACACACACACACGAGCCGGATCCGACACTACCCTGCTACAAGGAAAACGTGCAAGTAAGGAAAGAAGTATCTGTCTCACATACTCACACATACACACACACACACACACACACACACACACACACACACACACACACACACGCGCGAGCCGGATCTGACACTACCCTGCTACAAGGAAAACGTGTAAGTAAGGAAAGAAGTATCTGTCTCTCTCTCTCTCTCTCTCTCTCTCTCTCACACACACACACACACACACACACACACACACAGGTGGGCACTTCACGGAGGTCAAAGAAAACAGAAGATTTAGTCATTCTGGTGCAAAACCTTCTTGAAATCCACCCAAATGCAGGTCTTCAAAAATTCATGGGCATACATATTATGAAAATTATGCACAGATTTCAATTTTTTTTTGCATCAAAATGAATTTATTTTTTTAATTCAAATTTTCTACAATGTTTCTGAGGAAGCCTCAAACAGCTCAGCTCAGTATAGGCTATCATTCAATTTTTTAGCTCTGCTTTCCACTGCCAGTGGTATCTAAATATTACTGCCATATAATTAAGGATCAAGAAAAGATTATAAAAGAAAAACTGCAGGAATCCATTAAAATTAGCTCTTAGAAAAGTGACTTTTTTAAAGGTCAAGAACCATATTCTATTAAGTTTCTGAAACTGTTCTACATTACACCTGCATGAATAACATGAACAAAATCAGAGTCAAATTAACTACAACTGGGTGGGTTTGATATCACTGAATGCTTTTGAGTAGGCATAATTTTGAAATATAAAAATTGAGACTTGATATTCATATTAAACTATCAGAGAAAAATGTGTTTTTGTAATTTTTCTCCCAGTCATAGATCTATTGAATTTTACAAGCAAAGACAGTGTTTGATTAGCTGTAACCAGATGATCCGAAATAATAAATAATAATAGGGTAATTTAATGACACAAATACAAGAGTAGAAAAATAGATGGTCATATACTGCCACCATGTGGTTAAAAAAATCATGACATTTTAGGTAAGAAAGTCGGCCAAAACCCAGGAAGCAGAGGGCCCAGGCCTTGGGTCCTTGCATCCAAGCCGGAGGCCAGAAGACGCACCCTGCTGCCAGCACGCACTGCACCAGCGCAGGGCTGGCCTTGTGGGTGAATTAGTGCACTGGAGACCTTTCTCTCCTCTTCTCTTCTCTTTGTAAAAGTCTGCCTTTCAAATGAAAATAAACTGCTTCCAAAAATCTCATATGTAAATAACAAATGTTCTGGTTTTTATAAAATCTCTCGGAGTTCTCACTATTACTGTCAGTTTCCAGCCACGTGCATTTGTTGGCTGCTGCTTCTACATTTCCATTAGTTTACTATCTGTTTGATGAAACTACCTTATTTTATCTGTCCTGAGTTTTTCTTTTTTCAATTCAGTGCTCAGCCTAAAGGTACCGTGCTCAACTTCATTTTTCTGAGCTTGAAATCCTAATCTTTTTTTGGTATAACTACAAGTAATAATTTTCTTTCTTTCTTTCTTTCCTTCTTTTTTTTTTTTTGGCAAGTCAGACAGAGAGGAAGATCTTCTGTCCGATGATTCACTCCCCAAGTGAGTGCAACGGCCATTGCTATTCCGATCCGAAGCCAGGATCCAGGAGCCTCTTCCGGGTCTCCCACACGGGTGCAGGGTCCCAAGGCTTTGGGCTATCCTCTACTGCTTTCCCAAGCCACAAGCAGGGAACTGGATGGGAAGTGGAGCTGCCGGGATTAGAATTGGTGCCCATATGGGATCCTGGCGCGTTCAAGGTGAGGACTTTAGCTGCTAGGCCACGCAGCTGGGCTCACATAATAATTTTTCATTTTATTACGACCAGAAGCAACTTCTTCCTAGCACTTTGTAGTTACTATTATAATAAGCTTGTTTAGAACCTAAGTTGACATCCTAAATCTCCTGTTTCCTCTGTTGGCAAAACTGTCTCCCCAACTATGAAATTTCAGTTTTATACCTGCATTTTGTAGTGTTATCATCAATTCAATAATTATATATAGTGAGAACTGAAAGTAATGACACTCACAAAGTTTTCTGGAAACTACACTTTCTTTAAAGTCTGGTAATTTGGCTTGTTAGGTTTTCCTTCAAAGATTAACAGGCCATGTGGATCAGTGCTGCTGCAAATACACTTTTGTCAGAGTTGTTCTAAACCTCTGTTAAACTAATGGTTAAGAATGTTATACTATTACGGCCTGTTGCAGTAACCTAGTGGCTGAAGTCCTTGCTTTGTGCAAGCCAGGATCCCATATGGACACCAGTACTAATCTGAGTGGTTCCTCTTCCCATCCAGCTCCCTGCTTGTGGCGTGGGAAGGCAGTAGAGGATGGTTCAAAGCCTTGGGACCCTGCACCAAAATGGGAGACCTAAAATTGGCTCTTGGCTCCTGGCTTCAGATCGGCTCAGCTCCGGTCATTGTGGTCAGTTGGGGAGTGAATTGGCAGACGGAAGATCTTCCTCTCTGTGTCTCTTCTCTGTATATCTAAGTTTCCATAAAAAGAATGAAATACATCTTTTAAGAGTATTTTTTTATGTAGCAACTTTTTTTTTTTACTTTTTTCATTTTTTATGATACAGTCCCATAGGCTCAGGGATTCCTCTGCTCTACTAGAATTTTAATGGGCTGTGATTACTTTGAAATTTACTGTGAATGGGAGAAAAGGCCAGTAGATAAACTGTTACAATGCTTGTTTATATTTCTGTAAACTAAAGTCCTCTGCTTTTCACTTCCTGAAGTTTATTTAGTGGAGCAATAAGCCCTAACTATAACAAAAATTAAAGATATGTTATCTCACAAGTGAAAGCAAGAAAGAGGCAGAGACAAAGAGAAAAGGAGAGGGAAGATGGAGGGCTGAGAAGTGGAGAAGTGGGACTCGGCATGATAGCGTAATGGTTAAGGTCCTCGCTTTGCACATGCTGGGATCCCATATGGGCACCAGTTCTAATCCCGGCAGCTCCACTTCCCATCAAGCTCCGTGCCTGTGGCCTGAGAAAGCAGTCGAGGACAGCCCAAAGCCTTGGGACCCTGCACAAGCGGGAGACCCGGAAGAGGCTCCTGGCTTCAGATGAGCTGAGCTCTGGCTGTTGTGGCCACTTGGGGAGTGAACCAGCAGATCTTTCTGTCTCTCCTATGTATCTGCCTTTCCAATAAAAAAATAAAGTAAACCTTTAAAATTTTTTCTTAAAATTCACAAATTCTTTTTTTTTAATTTATTTTTATTGGAAAGTCAGATACACAGAGAGGAAGAGAGAGAGAGGAAGGCCTTCTGTCCGATGATTCACTCCCCAAGTGAGCGTAATGGCCGGTGCCAAGCTGATCTGAACTCAGGAACCTTTCCAGGTTTCCCAGATGGGTGCAGGGTCCCAAGGCTTTGGGCCATCCTCTACTGCTTTCCCAGAGCACAAGCAGAGAGCTGGAAGGGAAGTGGAGAAGCTGGGATACACACCAGTGCCAATATTGGATCCCAGCTGATGCAAGGCAAGGATTTAGTCACTAGGCTACTGTGCTGGATCCTATAATCAATTTTTGACTCCAATATTCTACCAGAACTATTTTTATTCTCAATGACCCTGTTAAAATACACGGCCGATTCTCAGCTAAGCAGACTCACCAATAACATCTGAAACGGTGGACCACCATTCCGCGACACACCTTTTCTTCTTGACTCACAGGAGTGAAAGGCTTTCGGCTTCCCTCTCACTGGTGATTTTCCCTCTGCTTCTCTCTGCTTCCCCTCCCTTCTCGTCTCCACACTCTCCACCTCACTGACGCTTTTCTTTTTTTGCCTAAGATTCCAGCTGTGTATCTAGCTCAGATTTGCACATCCATAAAATTTACTGTATATCTAACAAATACTCTTTCGCACTAAAGCTATTCTTATTTTTTCAAGATTTATTTGAAAGGCAGAGAAATAGAAGGAGAGAGAGAGAAAAAGAGATCTTTCATTTGCTGGTTTACTTTCCAAATGGCTGAAACCAGGAGCCAGGAGCTTTGTTGGGGGCCTTGTGGGTATCAGGGCCCAAGGATTTGGGCCATCCTCTACTACTTTCCCAGGTACATTAGCAGAGAGCTGGATCAGAAATGGAGGAGCCAGGATTCCAACTGGCATCCATATGGGACGCTGGCGCTACAGGCAGTGGCTCAACCTGTGCAGCACAGTCCCTGTCGGCCCCACAATAAAGTCTTTTGTCTCATGACATAACTATCTCTATTCAGCACAATTCCTTCCTTCCAGTTATTCAGGCACAAATCCCCGGAGGTCCTTGACTTCTGCCCCTCTTCTAAGTCCATCAATTCACGAGGAAATTCTACACTCCAGGTACCTAAAATCATGCCTGTCACATAACAGACGCACAATCTGTATTTTATCAAACACATTTAATTCTTCAAATCACCGTGTAAGTAGGTGTTATCTATTATCATCCCCATTTTACTGATGAAGAACTGTTGAGACAGGAACTTTTTTTCCCCTAAATCTAAGTTTATCAGATGGTTGCCAAGTTTCAGAGATGGAACTCAAGCCAGCACCACTGAATTAGCATATAATATCACAAGTGTACATTTAAGAAACCATTAAAAAGTTAAATAAACCTCTATTATCAATATGCAACAAAATCTCTCACAATGTTAAATATTATATTTATCATCGCATCCTTATATAAAAGGTCTTTGAATAGCAACAAAAGCTACTGACTGGTGCTGGCTTGACTTGGTGAGACCTACTGCTCTGGTTCTGGCTCAGCTCCCTGTTAGGCGCTTGGGAAAGCAGCAGAGGATGACGCAAGTGCCTTGGCCCCTGCCGCCCAGGCGGAAGACACACACGGAAGGCCACTCCTGGCTTTGGCCTAGCCCAGTCCTAGCTGCTGCAGGCCATGGGGAGCGAACCAGCAGATGGAGATCTGTCCTATGCCCCACATGGATTTGCCTTTCAAATACTGTTTACCTTTTCCAGTATTTGAAAAGTTAACCTTGTTCGACATGCTTCAGAGAGCAAAAGAACCAGACGCTAACGGTGCCTAAGATAAAGTAACCCTAATCTGTCTAAGCCAGATCTTCTGAATTTTTCCTCTTGTTAAATAAGACTTTGCTTAATTTCTCTCTGTGATGTAATTCTTTGTTTATATCCATTTCTAAGTGCTCCATGATAGCAAGAGTCAATCTACCATTTTTTTTTCGTAGCAGGCTAAAATTATAGGATAGAATTCTGGGATATTTGTTCAATATTACAACCTACTTTTCTGTAAATGAGTTGCAAGTATGATGACCATATAATTTATCATGTAGGTTAGGCACCTCTGAAACTTAAGTGTTATTACTACCTACATATTGGGAACAGTGAGGGCTGTTCAAAATAAATCAGCAACCTATGAGTCACCCCTGATTAAAAGCCAAAGGGATTTTCCTTTTTATTCGTGGTGCCTGACAGAGACTCAGCAGGTCCTGCCTACGTTTCTTATCTACAATTCCTGACAGACTAACACTACAAGGAGAGGCTTCAACACTAAACCAACTCTGACACACAAATGGCTCATTTCAGTAGTTTCAAAGCAATTTTCAGAGAAGTCACTATTATAAACTAAATAAAAGTAATGAATTACGAAAAGCAAGGTATAAAAAAATGCTCAACAATGGTTTATAGCTCAGGATTCTAGACCTGCCAATTTTTAAGATGACAACTTTCAATTCAATCTCTTTCTTACTATTTACGAAAAATGGAAGCAGTCAGTACCCCTTAGTTACAATTTTCCGACCTGTCATTAATGTGGAAACAGTACCTTCAGTGAGCTCCTAAGACCCTACCCTACCACCCATGGTTTCAGGGTTGAGAAACCCAGGGGACGCTACGTATGCAATGAGTGCTACACAGAACGAATCATCTACTGCTGCTTCTTCTATTTCTCCTCACTAATCCTGAACTCCGCAGTGAAAAACAGTGGAGAGTTCGTCTCCGCAGTGAGCAGACCACGCACCTCTGTGAGCTGTTTCAGCCGGCCTTGGCTTGCACTGAGTTCTTCCGACAGCTCATTCTTCTTCGTCTGTAGTTCAAGTATTTCCTTTCTTAGTGGAGTCACTAGTTCATAGAACCGAACCTCAAAAAACAAGTCAGGAAATCAAAGTTACAATTAAAATGTACCAGTTTGCAGTATTTACTTATCACAATACAAGGAAGTATTTAGAAAACTAAAACAAAATAGTCATTAATTAACCCTAACCATTAGTAATTTATTAATGCTTTATTAATGTTCAGTCAGGTTACCTCAAAGGCCAGACGATCAGTAACTCAGAGAGCAACCCTTGACAGTCCAGCATCCCTCTTACTTCCTACTGACCATTCCACACTGTCTGCAAATTTCCTAAACACATCAAGTGTGCTACTGTTTTGCCTGGTGCTTCAAAGTTTTACTCCTACAGAGCCAACCCACTCATCTGCTGACAAATGAAGCAGCCCTGCCTGGCCTGACCAACACCTAGCCCTGACTCACGTGCTCACCAGCAGAAGTGATGGACCACCAGGGGAGCTGACCAAATTCCCCCACCAGGCTCACTCCAGACCCACATCTCATAAGTGCCAATGGGTGCTAGGTCCTTACCTGTCCGTCTGCCCGCCAGTGTTGGCTGTTGTGTATGTTGGTGGATGCCGTGGCCTGGCCCATCCCATACCCAATTCTTAGATGTGTCTGAGGGCGCTACAGCCTGGACCAGCCTGGTCTATTTCCAACCCCAGTATCCATGAGTGTTGTTGCGTTCCATGGTCATAGCCCATCACCACCCTAGCCCGTGAACAAACCAGCTGGTGACAGTCCCACAGGTGTAAGCCAGTGGCGATTCCCCACAGAACCTGCTCCCAGATCCAGTTTTCTCATGAACTGGTTAGTGTTATGGCCCAGCATAATATGATCCACCCTCCGCCCCAATACTCACTAACAGGTACTGTGGTCAAGCCCTACCAGGCAGGCTCCCCCTTCCCTGCCATGGCTTTTGTGTGTGCTGGTAAGCAGCGCTGATACCAACAAGCTCAGCGCGGGTCTCCCATGTGGCTGGGTGTATTGGTTTGGCTCCAAAAGGTCCTCCAGTTTTCCTCCTCTAAATCACCTTGTCTCAGCCCCCTTGCATACCCACAAGTGCAGTAGCTGGGTTGGTGGAAGTCGCCCAGAAGTCACTCCTCACTTGTCATGTCCTCCTTCCAGACCTGTTTCCCTGAGCAACCCAACCACCGCCCTCCCCATGCTTGGCAAGGTTCTCCGCAGTGTGCAGTGCAGCCTGGGACCCTGCCAGCCTACCCAGGCCCCAGGAACACTCATGTGTAGGCCTCTAGACCTTATCTGTTGTTGTGCTGGCATCAGCCCCACCACATATCTTCAAAAAATTAAATAGAACAGATGACTATGTTGGTACACTGGTGTAGTTAACACAAATTTGACGGACCAGTTCTAGCATGCCCGCCAGTTATTAGCTGCATTTCTCCTAGCAGTGTAACATTTGCCTAGGTACAATGCAAACTAAGCCATTGCCTACAGCTTGGGGGGAATAAATCTTTAAAAAATATCATTTTTGCCCCTATTCATTCTCTAATGACTAATGGCTACATGATATGTGATGACATCATTGGTCCTCATCATGAAATGTGCTTTTATGCATTCTGTTGTTTAGAAATTTGCTTTAATTTCTAATATAGTTAATAATGACAGAGCACTTTGGAGCCCTGAATAATTTTTAGAGTGTATAGGGATGCCTACACCAAAAATTTGAGAACTCTGCCAAGATAAAAATCCCAAGTGTACGTTTACATAACCACCATTGCAATCCAGATTCTGGACCGTGCACTGACACATCACATTGTGACCTCTTCCTTACGTACAAAGCGAACCCGAGCCAATGTCTTCCCACAAAGCTCTCCATCACTGCGTCCCTTTAATAATCATACCAGCTCCACTCTCCTTCACTATGTAACACATCCCAGCAAACAACTAATGCTTTTTATCTGCAAAAGCTTTCAGTTTGAGAGTGTTACGAATCACTAGCTCATGATAAAATCATCCATGAAGCTCAGAGTCCTATTTATAGCTAGATTTCGGAGAAGAAAGGTCAAGGCCGTTTAAAAGCTAGATTTCTGCATACTGCCATCATCTTTAGATTGCAGCTACAAAACAGCTTTGTCAGTTGGTATTTAAAAAGGACTGGTCACTACATATATGGCAATTTTTAGTCCAAAATACACACGGCTTTCCCTTTTATGTTGTTAGTAATACAAGCTACTCACAGATACATATTCTGGAATAGAAAGCTGATCTTCAGGAAAAGATTTTAGTTTCATATACTGCTCATTTGTCAACTCGATATCACGCAAGTTCCGACGAATATCTCCAGCTTTCTCTCGTAACTGAAGATTTGTCTCTTCCAGCTGTTTCTGTCTCACTAAAATGGTCTCCATTTCTTGTTTCATTAGCTCTTGGTATTTTCTATTAGGAGAGAATTTATGACAACCATTAAAAATCTTTTCTCACGGATCCTGTTGATAGTTAATAACATTAGGAAATGAGAAGTCCAAAAGTATTTTTTGGCTCCACTTAAATGTTTGTTTAATTAACCAGTTAAATACCAAACAGCAGCTTTATACAAATGATCAAATATATAGGCACAAAACATATTTATGTTAACAAATACTTGTAGAAAAGCAAATTATGAAACTATACATTTCTTCTACATAAGGTTTAAGTTTTATGTATCTGCTTCCAGACCCTACCTTTTAATTTTTATTTATCTCTGATTAATGTACTTCAAGAAATATCTTGAGCCTGGCGCGATGGCGCAGTGGTTAAGGTCCTCACCTTGCACGCCCACGATCCCACATGGGCGCTGGTTCTAATCCCGGCAGCCCCGCTTCCCATCCAGCTCCCTGCCTGTGGCCTGGGAAAGCAGTCCAGGATGGCCCAAAGCTTTGGACCCTGCGCCCACGTGGGAGACCCGGAAGAGGCTCCTGGCCTCAATGATCAGCATAGCATCGATCATTGCACTCACTTGGGGAGTGAATCATCAGACAGAAGATCTTCCTCTCTCTCTCCTCTCTGTATATCCGACTTTCCAATAAAAATAAAATAAATCTTAAAAAAAAAAAAAAAAGAAATATCTCTTTGGGGCCCGGCACGATAGCATAGTGGTTAAGGTCCTTGCCTTGCATGCCCAGGATCCCTTATGGGCGCTGGTTGTAATCCTGGCTGCCCCACTTGCCATCCAGCTCCCTGCTGTGGCCTAAGAAAGCAGCTGAGGACAGCCCAAAGCTTTGGGACTCTGCACCCACATGGGAGACCGGGAAGAAGCTCCTGGCTCCTGGCTTTGGATCGGCTTAGCTCAGCTCCAGCCGTTGCGGCTGCTTATGAAGTGAATCACTGGACAGAAGATCTTTCTGTCTCTCCTCCTCTCTGTACATCTGCCTTTCCAATAAAAATAAATAAATCTTTTGTTTAAAAAAAAAGAGAAATATTTCTTTGAGTTGGCAATACTGAATTACCACAAATTATCTGTTATGGCTTCAGCAGGATTTGGTCATAGCAACTCATGCAGTTGTTTATAGCAAAGCCTTATGTTAATAATGGTTAATGGATGAATGCTAGTGGATTAATGGTGGTAACTTTACCTAATTTGGGACTAGGGAGCTGGGCCTCATGGGAATCTTCAGCACACACTTGCCCTCAGGACAGTTCCTGAAGGGGCCCACTGTCAAGCACAGGTGTGTTTCCGTGCCCCTCTGCACTTCCTGCCTTCTCCTGGGCTGATTTCTCCTCGCAGCTGCCACCACTTCCTGCTGTCACTAGCAAGGCTGAGTTACCAGATTGTGGCCCATGAGCTTCTAAACTGGAAACCAAGCAACCTTTATTGTCGAAGTAGCATCTCAGGTATGTGCGTGTTTGAAAGATAAGAGCCAGGGGAGAGACAGAGAGAGAAACTCCGTCCTCTGTCCCACTCCTCAAATGGCTGTAATGGCTGCGACAGGGCCAGGACGAAGCAGGGCGCCTGGAGTCTCCTCAGAGTCTCCCATGGGGGTACTGGAACCCAAGCACCTGGGACAGCCTCTGCTGCTTCTCTCAGGTGCACCAGCAGGCAGCTGGATGAGAACTGGAGCAGCTGGAAATTGAACTAACACCCATATGTGCTGCAGATGCCACAGGTGGAGGCTTACCGTGCTATGCCACAGTGCTGGCACAGAGATATTTTAGTCACAATGAAAAGCTGCCTTACACAGTATTCATCTGATCAATGAGGCTTTGAAATAGCAATCTCCATGTAGTCATCACTCTCAAAAACAGGTTTATTGACGATATTGTTACTGTTAGTTGCCTACCCAAAGATATTGAGCAAGAAGGGCTGATCTCCCTGGGGTATCACATCGCCCATCAACAGATAAGCATTCTATTACTATTATAAACAAGAGTACAACTCTTGACCCTTCATTTGTTTCCTCCCAGAGAAGCACAGCTCACAAGAGGTATCCAATCTGCTCTTACACTCATGCCCACCAAGTTTCCACCCTCTTTATGGGAATCCAAAGGTTACCAATACCATCTAGAATGCTAAGGATCAATATTTTTAAACATTGATTTGTATGTGAAAGGCAGGGTTACAGACTATAAAAGGAGGGAGGGAGGGAGACAGGGAGAGAGGGAAACAGGGAGAGAGAAAGAGAGAGAGAGAATATCTTTGTTCTGGTGATTCATTCCCCAAATGGCTGTAATGACTGGAGCTGAGCCACACAAAGCCAAAGCCAGGAGCTACTTTGGGGTGTCCCAAGTGGGGGTGCAGGGTCCCAAGGCTTTGGGCCACCCTCCATTGCTTTCCCAGGCCACAAGCAGGGAGCTGGAATGGAATTAGAGCAGCTGGGACATGAACCGGTGCCCCTATAGGATGCTGGCACTGCAGGTAGAATTGAGAGACTATAGGTGCCCGGCTAGCTCAGTCAGTAGAGCATGAGACTCTTAATTGAGAGACTGTGCCAGCCCCTCAATGATCAGTTCTCAATTTCTTCAATGATGACAGAGTGATAGCACTTCTCAGAGCTGATCTTTCCTTCCTTTGATTCACTTCCTTCCAGGATTTCAAATTCTTCACCTTATTATTGTGCCATGACAACTTTTCTGTCTCCTTTGTGTCAATGTTGGAATATTTGTTGTTCTTCTCTGTCTATATTCATTTCTTCAGGAAATTCATCCACTCTTATGACTTAAATATTGCCCACATCCTAATGGCCCCCAGATTTGTACTTCCAGATGCAACTTTTCATGGGTCAAAACAGATTCTCTTAAGACAATTCACCTCAAAAGTAATCCCTGTTTTTTTTAAAGACTTACTTATCTTTCTTTGAAAGGAAAATTTTATAGACACAGAAGAGATCTTCCATCTACTATTTCACTCTCCAGAAAGTCACTATGACCACAGCCGAGTGAATCCAAAGCCAGGAAGCAGGAGCTTCTTCTGGGTCTTCCACTGCTTTCCCAGGCCATCAGCATGGAGCAGGACCAGAAGGAGAGCAGCTGGTGCTCTCACACTGGCACCCACGTGGGACGCAGGTGCTGACTGCAGAGGGACGGAAGTCACGCCACTGCACAGGCCTGAAGAGCCGGTCTTGATTCAGAAGCTCTTTCTACTCCGGCTTCTCCTACCTTAGCTGGTTAGATTCCACTTTTTAATTATTCAGGACAAAGTATTAGTGCAATCCTTGTTAAATCTCTTATCTAATCTATCAACATTCACTATCAAGTCTACTGTCAATAGAGAAAGAGAAAAAGGAGGGAAAATGTGGAACCCCTATATCTACAAAACTATGTCATGGAAATAACAACAATAAAAAAACTAACAAAATACATACTCAGAATCCAACACTTTTTACCAGCATCATCCAGTGAAAACATTATTGCAATTGCTTCATAACTGTTCTTTCAGCTCCACCAAGCTGATAATGTTTAGTGCAGCACACCTAAACAGAGGTTCTTATGCTATTGTCCTAGACTAACAACATCTACAGAAATGTTAATTTCAAATTTCAGAACACACTCAAAATCAAAACTTCTGAAAGTGGGGCCCAGTAATCATGTTAAATAAGCCCTTCATGTGTTTCTGATAGATGCTAAAGTTTGAGATCCACTGATTTAGTATGACAATGGCTAATAGGTGGCCAACTAATATTTTTTATATTTATTTTATTTTTATGGAAGGGTAGATATACAGAGAGAAGTTAAAAGATCTTCCATCCACTGATTCACTCCCAAGTGGTTGCAATAGTCAGAGCTAAGCTGATCTGAAGCCATGAGCCAGAAATTTCCTCCAGGTCTTACAGGGTCCCAAGCCTTTTAGACCATCCTTTACTTGTTTCCCAGCCACAAGCAGGGAGCTGGATGGGAAGTGAAGCAGCTGGGACATGAATTGATGCCCAGATGCGATCCTGGTGCATGTAACACGAAGATTTAGCCACTAGACTATCACGCCGGGCCCCCATTAAAAATATATCATTTTTTACACATTTTATTCATTTATGTAAAAGGCAGAGTTACAGGGAAGGGTGAGAGAGAGAAACTGAGAAACAGGAATCATGTATCCATCAGTTCACACACAAATGGCTTCAACTGTCAGATGTGCGATAGGCCAAAGCCAAGAGCCTGGATCTCCACTGCGTTCCCTCACAAGGGTGGCAGGAGGCTAAGTACCTGTGCCATCCCCACTGGGTTCCAGGTATATTGGTAGGGAGTTGCACCGAAAGTGGAGCAGACGGGACCTGAACTAGGCTCACGTGGGATTCTGACATTACAGGTGGCAGCTGAATCAATCCATAATGCTTTACCAGAGAAAAAGATACCCACGTTACACATTTACTGCTAAAACACAGAAATAAACATTCTTTTTAAAAAAGGATTTATTTATTCTTATTGGAAAGATAGACCAGATTTATGGAGTGAAGCAAAATCAGAGAGAAAGATCTTCCATCCAAAGATTCACTCCCAAATGGCCACAGTGGATATAACTGAGCTGCCTGCCAGGAGGCTCTTCTGGGTCTCCCACACAGATGCAGGGTCCCAAAGCTTTGTGCTGTCCTCTACTGCTTTCCCAGGCCACAAACAGGGAGCTGGGTGGGAAGTGGAGCAGCCAGGACATGAATTGGCACCCACATGGGATCCTAACGCTTGCAAGATGAGGATTTAGCCCCTGAGCCATCACACTGGGCCGAGAAATAAGCATTTTTTTATAGTCCTGATTTTTAATTTACAGACAAGTAAGCCTTCTTCTTCAGTGTAAATGATCGCAATGGTTTGGATATTATGTGGCTCTCAAACTCATGCAGATGGTTAAGCCACAAAGTCAAGAACAGATGGTACTAAGCAAGTAGAGGTTTGATCCTGTTAGAGAACTTACAAATGGTTCTAGTGGGAGGGTCTTAGATCACTGGGGGTATATTTCAGAAAGATGGTTCTCTAGAGAGGGTTAGTTATAAGCCCCTCACTCAGGATAGGCTACTATTCTCTGCCTCCTGGCTTGCCAAGCGATTCCTACTCTGTGCATACTCCACTGCTGTCATGCTCTGGACTCACTAGGCAGTCTATGTGGCTCACTCGGTCTTGCACTGTGATTCATGAACTGAAATAAATCTCCTTCCCTTCTTAAGTACTCGTGTTAATTATTATGTCACAGGAGGGGCTAGCATCATGGACTGGCAGGTAAAGACACTACGTGCAATGCTGGCACCCCACGTCGGATCGTCAGTGTTGCAGCTGCACCATTCTGCCCCAGCTCCTGCTAAGGCCCTGGGAAGAGCAGGAGGAGATGGCCCCAGCGTCTGAGGACTTGCTATCTATGGAGGAGACACAAGAAGTTTCTGGCTCCTGGATTTGGCCCAGCTTCATTGCTGCAGCCATCCAGGGAGTGAACCAAGATAGAAGATTTCTCTCTCTTTTTCTTTCTCTGTACCTCTGGGTTTCAAATAAATAATATCTTTTAAAAAAATGTCATAGTGATGAAATACTAATACAATTATTGTTCCTAATTGCCAAGCATAAATTTTCTAGTATGGCAGGGAACTTGAGACAAATTAGAAGAAATCTGAGAAGATGTAAACAGTAGATTTGATTTTTTGTCCACAATCTTCAAATATTGTTTAACAGATTTATTTTATTTTTATCGCAAAGTGTGATGTATAGAAAGAAGAGGAGAGACAAAGGAAGATCTTCTGACTGATGACTCATTCCCAAAGTGACCGTTACAGCCGGAGCTGCGCCAATCTAAAGCTTCCTTCAGGTCTCCCGTGCTGGTGCAGAGTCCCCAGGCTTTGGGCCTTCCTCGACTGCTCTCCCAGGCCACAAGCAGGGAGCTGGATGGGAAGTGGAGCTGCCGGGATTAGAACCAGCACCTACATGGGATCTTGGCGTATTTAAGGCGGGGACTTTAGTCACTAGGCCACCACTCTGGGTCCCCCAATCTTCAGATCTTGTTACATTTAGTTTGATGATTTTTGTAGTCAATTATTTTTCTTGAATCCTTTTTTTTTTAAAAGGCAGATCAGACTTACAGAGAGGAGACCTAAATATCCTCCATCTGCTAGCCCACTCCCCAAATGACCACAACAGCGGAAGGGGTAATGATCTGAAGCCAGGAGCCAAAAGCCTCCTCTGGGTCTGCCGCGAGGGTGCAGGATCCCAAGACCCTGGGCCATTTTCCACTACCCTTCCAGGGGCAAACTGGCTCCTTCATGGTATCCTGGCATCTGCAAGGTAAGAATTTAGCTATTGTGCCAGATCCATTTTTTTTTAATCTTTCTTAAAGGATCCATTGATAGTTTTTATAGAAACAACACATTATCTATTCACAATTCATTGTTTATTAAGTTTTAATTATACTACAGAGATATAATAAGGACAAATGACATAGGTGTATTTGAAGGTAAACAATGGACTCCAGATGAGCTGGGCAAAACATAGTAGTAACACAGAAAGTAGTTCAAGCTAAAAGAAAGACGAGTGCACCATGAGACAGCATGTGTCTATGGTAAATGAAGAAAGGTTAATCCAGACAGCAATTTAAGTGGTGGTGAGCTTAAACAGCTTCCTTTGTCACTTTCTGGTTTATTTCTATTCATTAAAGTTTGCTTTCTCTATACACTGATTGTACTCTGTGTATTGTTAACAAGTAATCTATTTTAAATAGTTTGTGAAAATTACTTTTTCTACTTAACACTTCTCTATTTTATTTTACAATCATATGCATAAACAAGTAATGAAACTACTTCTCACTGCTGAATAAATAGTGCTGCTTTTTTAAGTTTTTCTTACCTGGCATCCTTCTGCTGAAAAGTCAGTTGGTTGTCTAACCTCAGTGTTAGCAGCTGCTTCTGGTGAAGGGCATCATTAAGTTTTTCTTCCAATTCTTCAATCTTAAAGAGAAAAGGACAAATTATGTACTTAATTTTCCAAGGTATCATAAAGAAAAATCTCTGATTTTAAAAATTACTGTGGTAGTGGTTAGTGTTGTGGGGCAGGTTGACCCACCACTAGCAACATGGGCCTCCCAGGCATGCTGGGAGCAGCCGCAGCTGGCCCAAGAACCTGGGCTCCTGATACTGCTCAAGCAGGACCCAGACCCAGTTCCAGGGTCTGATTTTGGCCAGCCTGGTCTGGATGCTGCAGCCATTCAGGGAGTGAGACAGTGGACAAAAGCTCTGCGTCTCTCCTCCTCTGCAACTCTTTCAAAATAATAAATATTTTTTAAATGGTTGCTTAAAACATTTTTCTAAAGACTGAGTTTTTTTCTCTGTTGTGATAGTTGTGTTCTCTCAGTGTTTCTTCTTTGATTTGAAACTACTGCCTCACAAATGATTTCTACATATAATATTTTTTCCTTACCCCACGATAATGGAGAACCTATTGGCAACTGGAATTACATGTTGGTGGCTTGCTCGTTTAACTACTTCCAGACCAGACCCTTGTTTGTATTTCAGATCCATGAATCTAATTACTTACAACTTCAACTATCACACAGGTAATGCTACAAATACTCGAAATAAAATGAAAAAGTAAGCACACATATTTTTGTATTCTTTGCATCTTCTGACATTCAGAATAAAACAAAAGCCTGAATCACATTTGATATGCTCTCTGTCTCTCCTCCTCTCTGTCTCTCCTCCTCTCCGTATATCTGACTTTCCAATTAAAACAGAACAAAAACAAGGTTTGACAAGCTGTATTTGCAAATACACACATACACACAGGTATTTCTTGTTCTTGTTACATGACTTGCACATGCCCTTGAGGATATCGTGCTTAACTGCTTTTCAATCAAGGCCTTCACTGAAAAATGACTGCTGTAAAAAAAGAACTCTCATATTTACTTCTATAACCAAAGTAATAGGTTTTGACAAATGTCTTAACTCCACTAATTATAAAACAACATTCTATAGAACTATTTCATAGCATAAGAAGAATAGTATTGTTACTTGTTAAAATATTTATATTTTCAGGTGGGAGTTTAGCTGAGTCTGAGCTGGAGGTGTGGGTGCTCAATCCTTCCAGCTGCACTGCTGAGGCTGGGGGCTCAATGCGTGGAATCCTAGCTCTGTCCACAGCTGCCAAGTAATGGGCAAATCCTGAGCCTGTCTAGACTCAAGGCCCAAGAAATTTCTCCATCCACAAAAAGAAACAAACAAAGAAATTTCTCTATCCACAGCAATCACACTGTGGGTGGTTCTCGAGCGGCTCTTGGCATGTGCAGGAGCCTAGGTGAGTTTGAGCCGAAGGCATAGGTGCTGGACCCTCGGGCCAGGTCAGGCTCAACGCTTGGGATCCTTGTCTAAAGCCTGCTGGCACCCAGGGAAAGCCCGCAGGCAGCCCAGCAATGTGCTCTGGGGAACCTGGGAGTGTGCGTTTAGAGGAAGTCTGCGTTTAGAGGAAGTCTGGGAGATGGCACAGGTGGGGATTAGCAGGGACCTTAGGGTTCAAGCCCATGTGAGAAATGACTTCTCTGGAACTTCCATGGACAAGGCCACTCTATTTGAAGGGTTACAACATGGAACCCACCAGAGTGTCAGAGAAGGGAACAGGTACTGTGAGGCTGGGCCATCAAGTTGACAAATATATGAGTGAATTCTGGGGACAGAATCTGCAGGGGGACATGTGGGCTCACCTACATGGAAGAGTAATCCCTGTTGGCATGTGCCAGAACCGTGGTTGGGCATAGGCCTGGTTGGGGAGCTAAGGGGATGTCTCAGCTGGGTTGGAATTCCCACTGGTGAATGTGAGAGTCAAAATCGGTGCATTGTCCTGGGCTGAACAAGGCTGCCATCTGCCTCGGGACAGATGTGGCCTGGGTATGGGGAGGGCCAGATTGGGCTAGACTCCAACACCCACTAGTACTCATGAGAGTCAGAGAGGGGGCATAGAATGGGCTGGGATGGGTCTTGGCTCCTGTGAACCATGTGAGAGTTGTGTCTGGGATGCACCAGGTGTGGATGGACTACAACACCCAACAGTAAGAAATGGAAAAGGTATGGGCCGGTTGGGACAGGACACCGTTCCTGCCAGGACAAGAGGTGGACAAAGTCAACCTGGGCCAGGTACCCACTGGTATGTGCAAGATCTACCACTGGAGGAGACCAGTTAGAGGAACTTGGGGAACTCCTCTGTCAGGTTGCAGTTCCTGCAGGTAAGCGCAAAAACCAAGGCAAAGAGCAGCCCACATCAGATCAGGTTACAGTATGCACCAGAATACATGTGGGTCAGGTCAGAGGGTGGGCCAGGCTGTGCCCGTATATAGCATCCACTGGCAGATCTGAGAACCAGAATGGGCTGCAGGAGGGGCTGAGTTGGGCCGCTCCACCAGCCAGTTCACACTTTAGCTGGGACTGGGCAAGGTTAGGCTACAGTACCAACTAGCACAAGCTGGTATTGGGGGCAGGTTGGATCGAACTACCCAATGATGGATGTCAAGAAAAGATGAGCCATGTTGGTCTGGGGGTGGGGGGTGTTGAATCTGTGAGCCCCAGGGAGAGAGCGGCCCTTGGGCCCAACAGCGAGGTGGTTGCTGGATCCGTGAGACCCAGGGGTGGTGGGTCCAGTTTGGCCCAGATCCATGAGCCCAACTAGGAGAACTGGCACTCCTCAGTGTAAAGGATGGAGTGCTGGACAGCAGACCTTGGTGCACATGGAGGATATGGTAGCTCATTGAGACCTGCAGAGGACATCTGGTACCATACCAGAGAATGAAGAACAGAACACCTGAACAACTACCCCAGCCAAACAATGACAGCAAATATCTGGATGATTGGAGACTATAAGGTAGAAGGTGTTAGCCAAAGGACATTGGAAGGAATTCCTCATCCACAGACTGGCGAGATCGACAACATTTCAGAACTAATGCACGCACTGGGCAGAACCTTCGGAGCAATGCGTTACATTGTGACCTGAGATGCTATCAGGTGGCCTTTCCCCATCCTCGGGCACTGGGATGGTAGGGAGGCTGGGTATGGCCTATTCCTTATCTCTCCCCTCCCCCCAGAAATGGAAAGAACAGAAAGCTTGGAAACAATGATCACACCCATTTCAGCTTAACCCTAGAACCTTCACCCTGATCGACTATGTAAACGTCATCTAAAATAATAATTAAAAAAATAAGTATATTTCCAAGTTTTCAAGATTTATAATTTCAATTAACTTTTAAATTAAGTCCCTTAACTTGATGATAATGCAGCTGGGAAGGCAACTTGTTTTACCTCACAGGAAATAAGAAACTGACAAATCTATATCATGGAACAAAGAAAATTAGGTTTTGGTATCTGCAAATTTACAGATAAGAATAAAGAGGAAAGGAAGAATACAGAAGGGAATATAGGTAACAACAGATGGGGAGAAAGAACAAGCTAGCCACTTTCTTGTATCAGGAGGTCTGGACTGAGTAGATCTCTCTATATATACACACACACACACATTTTTTTTTTTATTGTAAATTCAGACATACAGATTGAAGGAGAGACAAAGAGGAAGATCTTCCGTCTGATGATTCAGCTCTAGCAGTAACAGCTAGAACTGAGCCAATCCAAAGCCAGGAGCCTGGAACTTTTTCTGGGTCTCCCACACGGGTAAAGGGTTCCAAGGCTTTGTGCTGTCCTTGACTGCTTTCCCAGGCCATAAGCAGAGAGCTAGATGGGAAGCAGGGCCACCAGGATCAAAACCAGTGCCCATACAGGATCCTGGCATGTGCAAGGCGAGGACCTTAGCTGCTAGGCTACTATGCCAGGCCTGAGTAGCTATATTTTCTCAAAATATATTCATTTATTTGAAAGTCAGAGTTAGCCAGACAAAGAGAGATCGTCTACCTATTAACCCACTCCTGGGATGGCTGCAATGTCTAGGAATAGGACCGGTTGAAGCCATGAGCCTTAAGCTTTATTTAGGTCGCCCGTGTGGCTGGCAGGGACCCAACTCCTTGAGTCATTGCCCACTACTTTTCTTAGGACATCAGCAGGGAGCTGGACTGGAAGTGGAGCACCTGGGACCTGGCTTTACCTGCTATGCTACACTTAATTTTCCCATTTAATTTTCTGAGTGGAAAGTGAGAATTAATGCTGTTTTAGTTTTCTTGCACCTGTTTGTTTCTGGTTTTAGACAGGGAGAAATATAATCAACATGGTCAAACTATAATAAAAACACATATCCATAAACATTGATACTGCTGTCATAATGGCAGGAGAAATGTCAGATCACATGGGTTTACGTAAAACTATCTTCTTAAAAAACCATCTCATAATGAGTAGAAAACATTCTTACTTGCTTCCCCAAATTAAGTTTCTTTCTGATATAACTTTGCATTAATGACAACAATGTGTCCAGTTACAAACTTACACTTCTCAGCTTCCCACTCCTTGCAGGTAGCATGATACATAATTCCAGCTGGCGGATATCAATGGCCTGAGTTTCTGAGAAAATTCTTCATAGGGGATTGCCTCATTTTGTATGTGGCCCCTTTCCCAATACCCTCTTCTTACTATTGCTTGGAAGTAGACCAGTCATTTTATAATTTTGATGGTAAAAGCACATATTGCACAGTTGAGGAGAAGATTTAAAGAAGCTTGGACTTTCTATCAAAGAGTAACTCATCGTGTCTGAAACATTTATTTTTCAGATTCGTATTATACCAGGAAAAAAAATCTTATCTCGCTAAGCCGCTCCCACACCTGCGTGACCAGCAACCAGTATTTTCTAAGTCTCTGGTACCAACTGCTTAGTACCCAAACCTAGACAGACCTCAACTTCTCTTCATAGAGGAAATATCTGTAATATTCACGATACTTGACTTGAATGCTTCCAATGCGAGGAAGCTCAGTCACTTAAAACAAAGCTATTTATGTTAACAGCAATAATTTACCTCTCCATGACTTCGAAATATTATGCTACTGGTCTGATAATAGAAATTTATTTTTCATAATGTCAACACTTATCAGCATATATATGGGCTGGTTCAGGGGGCAGGCTGGGCTAAGGGAGCCTGCAGCACACACTGGCATGAGCAAGAACCAGGACGGGATACAGGCCAGCATGGGCTGGGCTGCAACATCTGTCAGTTCACATAAGGGCCAGGGTTGGGTGTGGGCCAGGCTGGACTAGGCTGATATATGCTGCAGCAAGAGCTGGGACTAGGGGCAGACTGGGCTGAGCCAGGTTGCAGTACCAGCTGGCAAATGCTGAGACTGGGGCAGGCCATGCCAGAGTGGCTACAGCACTTGTAATACCCTGGGCAGGGAGCTGGGCCTGGCAGGGGAACTCTAGGATCTCTTCTGTGGGGCTGCTGCTTCCACTGGTGAGCCTGAGAGTGGGGACTGGGCAGGGCTGTAGCATCAGTTTGCTGGCATGTGGGTTGGGCCTTGGGGGTGGGCCAGGGTGGGCTAAGCTGCTACATCCACTGGTGTGTGTTTGAGAGCCACAACGGATGGAGGCCAGCTGGACTAGGCCACAGAACCCACTGGCAAGTGCTCGGACTGGACTGGGTATGAGTCATGTCATATTAGACTGCAATACATCCTGGCAAGTGCCAGATCTGGGACTGGTAGTAGGCGTTGCAGAAGAACTATGGGCACTCCCCTGCTAGGCTGTAGCTCCTGCTGGTTAGTGTGAGAACCAGGGGCCAAGGCCAGGCTGGATAAGGTGACAGCACCCATCGGCATATGTATGGGCCAGGTCTGGGGGCAGGTCAGGTTGAGAAAAGCTGCAGCACTCATTGGTGTTCATGAGAACTGGATGGGATGTGGGCTGGGCTGGGCTGGTCCAAGATGGGCTAGGCTGCAGCACAAATTGGCACTGTGTGGAAACTGGGGTTGGGGGAGGGTTTGGTGATGGTTATAGAGGGTTCCCCAGACTGGGCACACACCGGTGTGCATGAGAAGCAGAACTGTGGTGGCCTGGGATAGGCTAGGTCACAGAACCTGTAAGTTAGCATTAGAGATAGTGCTGGGGTGGAATTGACCAGGTGGCTGTATCCACCATTATATGTACTGGCTGGTGCAGGTCACAGACTGAATCTAACCCTGAACTAGCTGGTGCATGTAAGAGTCAAAACTGAGTCACCTGGGGTGAGTACTCCTCCACTAGATCACCACACCCAAGGCCCCAGCCACAGGTAAAATCACAGTATTTGTTTTCCAACCTTGGAGTGCAGGTATCAGGCCTGGGTCTCCTCAATTGCTGATGCCTGTGCAGTGAGCAGCATGCCCAGATGCACACAGTGGACATTACAGTCAGCTCATCTAGGCCAACAGAGGATACCAAATGCCTCGTCAGAAGATAGAAAGCAAAACGGGTTGGACAACTCCTGGCCAAGCTTTGCAACATATTCCTCGGTCTGTAGGTGCATTAAGTTAGTAGACCTTGGAAAGATTTTCTCATTCTGAGTACAACAAAGCTGACAATATCTCACAACTATCAAAACCACTCAGATAACATCCTCAGGGCATTCTTCCCCACATCCGGGTACCAAAGGTGTCATCAAATGATTTGTATTAAAGGAGATTCTGAAAGGTGGAAATACTCAGGTGGTAACTGTAGCAGTCCATTTGAGTAGAAGGGACTTGGGTAAAGGGGTGGGGACAGGACGACACCACTGGAGGTACTGATAAACTATCAAGTAGGATTATACAACGCACTTGAAAGAAAGCATGGGGAGGCTCACCTGCAGACAGTATCTGACTTTCTAGGTCCACATCCCACTTGACTCCTGCCCTCCATTTGTTCGGAATGCACCTGGGTGTACTAGCAAACCACCTGTTGGCTTTGTTCTATCAAAAGCAAAACGGGTTTCAGCCATTTATTTCATAAATAGCTGAGCCCATAAAACACACTAGACACTGTCCCACGTGCTGGAGATACAAAAGTGAATACAAACACATTTCTGTCCTCATGGATTTCACAGTCTATTAACAGAGACAAATATCAAACAAAGCCAGTCCTATGGACAGAGGTCTTCCTTCTAATCTCACTTCACAGGTGGTCACAATGGCTAAGGCTGGGCCAGGCTGAAGCCAAGAGCACAAGCACTTGAGCAATCTGCTTTTTCCAGGTCATGAACAGAGAGCCGAACTGGAAGTGGAGCACCCAGGATATCAACTGGTACCCATGAGATGCCAGCATTGCAGGTGGAGGCTTTACTCACTATGCCATAATACTGGACCCCTGATGCATGCTTAAGTGTTTCTGTCCTCCTCAAAATCCTATACTGAACTGTAACCACCGATGTGATATAACAGGAAGAAGGGGCCTCTGGGAGAGCGATTAAATACATTGGTGAAACCTTATCAGTGGTTAACAGCTGTACCTTGAAGACCCCATGTCAGGGCACAGCAAGCAGCCTGCAGACCCAGAGAGCCTCACTAGAACCTGACCGTGCTGGTATCCTGTTGGAAACCTCCTAGCCTCCCAAAAAGGACAAAATAATGTCCTTGTTTAAACTAAGCTACTCACTCTGTCCCATGTTGCTATAGTATCCCAAAAAGACAGAAAGGAGCAGTTAGTAACCTACTCTATCAGACTGCTGGAATACGTTGGCTCAGTGAAGCCTCCTCTCCCAGCAGTACCACGGGGATCAGGGAGCTGCTACTGAGTCACGGTGAGGCTTTAAATGCCCCCGCACACACAGAGCTCTTCAAACAGCGTCCCGTACAGCAGAAGCACTCCTCAATGTCACTAAGTCACGGATATTTATAAACTTACCTAAAAAACTTATAAAATTTTATCCAGACCTTGAAGTTTCAGACACTGTCCTGGAGAGAAAGGGTATTTTCAAGATTTTTTGTTTGTTCGTTTCCTTACAGCAGAACTCTGAAGTATGTTAATATACACAGAATAGGCAAGGGATGAAACGCAAGATGGAAGAACTGGGACCAAGAAAAAAGATGGAGGGCTTATCATTGCACACAACAGAGTTTTTCAGAAGCACTGTGTATTAATATTCAACAACTGTCTCCTGTCTTTGGGAAATGGCTGTATTTTCTTATAGCTACTGACAGGTCTAACAGGTCTTACACAGAACTCCCTGTAAACAACCACACAAGCCACGAAAACAAGGGCCAGGACATCTCGTTTGCATAGCAGATACCACCTGCTACAGAAAACTGGAATTTGTTGCTCACACAGTAACTTTCAAATAGACAAGGCAAAGTAACTAGCAAACAGAAAGGTATCCAAGAAAGCAAATCTCCACCGCGAAGTACAGTACATATTCAATAGTATAATCATGATCTTTATTCTCCCCATCAAACCCCAAACCAGTCACCATCAGGTTGAGTTCTGATGAAGCAGAAAATAAACAGCGTAGAAATATATTTAAGAAAAACATCTCACACAGGCTAGATTTTTTTTTCAAAATGGAGCTTACAGAAGTGACTCACCTCTGCCCACCTCTACGTCACTCCATCTTTCAATGCTCAAATTATTTAAAGGTCAGCCTAGATGAGAAACGTTAACAGTATCACTTCCAGTTCACACTCTACACCTAAATTAAACCTCTACCAGTCTGTATCTTAAAGGCAGCAGAGCATACAGAACACAACAAGACAGCCGCATCCGCGCTTACCTTCGTAAGGTGGTCTACTTTCAAACTGTCGATCATCATGTTCTTCTGGGACAGCTCTATCTTCAGCAGCTGGATGTTATGCAGCAGTTCCTTCCGCTCAATGAGCTGCCTGGTGATCTTGATTTTACCCTCTCGCTCTTCTGATGAGGAAATGTCATCTGTGGGGACAGTTGTTTCTAAACTAATGTCTTCAGATTCCAGAGAACTAGATATGTTCACTTTTTTGGGCTCCTTATAAATCTTCCGAGACATTTTTTTTTCTTATTACAGGTCCGTTTTCTTCTCAAAGTCTATTTTACTCTTCTGTGGAGAAAAAAAAATCTATTAAGGAGTACTGAAACGTAAGTCTAGAAACCACACAGTGCATTAAGGACACTATTTAAGATCCCTTCAATGACTGCAAGCCAAGTCGGAGGACTTCAAATCTTGGACAGATGATCACAGCACACTACTGTTCAAATCAGCCTAGACTCACTCAGTCCTGCCACAAACTGAGTCCTTTCACACCACAAGACAAGACACAAACACAAACAAAACTAAACAAAGAACACTACCCAGTTCCTGGCAGCAGGAATCTTATTCTTGAGGAGGCAGAGAAACGTACGAGAAAAGGGTCAGACAGAGTAGTACCTGAGAATGTCACTCCTAAAGCGATGCACATTGTAATCCACGGGAAATCCCTTCTCCTGGGTCACGGGGAGGGAGCCCCAAGGGAGGCCAGGGCCGGCACAGGCACCAGGCAGACGGAGGTGGAGCAGGTGGTGGGGAGCCCAGGGCAGCAAGTGTGAAGCAGAACACAGAGACACAGAGACACAGACATACACACACACACACACACACACACACACACACGCCAAGCCTGCGTGTAAACGGTGAGTCCCCACCCCCAAACACACACACACACATTTAAACAGCAAGAATGAGCTGCAACTAAAACGGGTCTGGTTTACTCTACAGGCAAGGAGACGGCATTGGAGACTTTTAAAATAGCAATGTAAGTAGACTAGCGAGGCCACAGAATGCAAGCCGGGGGTGGGAGCGAAAAACCTACGCATTCGAAAGAGAACTTAGCACTCCTTTCACAAGAATTTGAATAACGTTCTTTTTTTTTTTAATTCTTCACGATAGAGTAAAATTTTCAGGATAAGGAATGATGTATGTGAAGAGGATTTAAAAGCCACAGTAAGAGAACAGGGTGAGCCGGGAAGGTGAAATGAACACACATCCTCTCTGCACCACAAAGACCAGAGACTGGCCCTCGCGGCGGGCGCGAAGCGTAACCCCTGACTTGGAAGCCGACGGGACGACTAGGGAGACCGCGGGCTGCAAGGTACCTGCAGAGCTCCGGGCGGCCCAGCCCGCCGCGGACACGAGGAGGGCACCGGGGCGCCTCGGGTCAGCAGCCCGGTCCACCGCAAACCGTTAGGATCCGTAACCAAGACAACCGCTTCCGCACTCGGACCAGGACGGAAGCCAGTCCTCGCCGCCGGAACTCGGCCTCGCGCCCGCCCCCCGGGGTGAGGGCAGTGGGGCATGGTGGGAGCTGGAGTCAGACGTCGGGCGGAAATGGCTCCGCGCTCCGCCCCTTTGCTCCGAGCTGTCGGCCAATCCTCACGGACAACCGCTGTCAAGTCTCGCGAGAGGGAAGGTATTCCGGTCCAGGAGCGGGAAGGGAGGCACCTGCGGAAGTGGGGTGGACCTAGGTTTCTCCGGGGTGACGCTCTTCTCCCCCGCGAGGCAAGATGCTCAAGTCCAAGACGTTCCTAAAGAAGACCCGCGCGGGCGGCGTGATGAAGATCGTGCGCGAGCACTACCTGCGGGACGACATCGGCTGCGGCGTCCCGGGGTGCGCGGCTTGCGGCGCGGCGCACGAGGGGCCGGTGCTAGAGCCGCGGCCCCAGGAGCCGGCCAGCAGCCTCTGCCCGCAGCCGCACTACCTGCTGCCCGACACCAACGTGCTGCTGCACCAGGTACGTCGGCCGCGCCTGCACCGGGGGAGGGCAGGGACGGACAGGGACGCCGAAGGCCAGGGGAGCAGAGGCAGCAGGCTCCAGGGTGACCCCCGTCCCGGGGCTTGGCCCTGGGCGGTGGTGTTTTCTTTTTGTTTCTCAGTTCTTGTAGTCAGCTTTTACACAGGCCAAGCTTCTAACTCCTGGTGTCTCTTCTGCCTTAGATTGTAAGTGCTTGGAGGCCGGGGACCCGGGCTTCTGTGGCCTCCAGCTTGCGACCCCCAGGCAGCTTGTAAGTGCCTACAAACGAGAACTCTGTGGGCCGGCGTGTTTTTCTTTTCCTTTATTTATTTTTTTTAAGTGGCCTTATTTTATCTCTGGGAAGTTTGGGGAATGGTCTGTTGATTCTGAAAGACCTGAAGGTTGGAGTGACTGTTGTCACTTTCCGGGAGCAAAGCAGTTCCTTGGGATACTGTGTAAACTGACAGCGTGTTCTTTGACGATTACAGTCTACAGTTGATAGAGGGGAAAAATGTAACTTTTCTTTTTCCCTTCTCCAAGATTGATGTTCTGGAGGACCCGGCCATCCGCAACGTGATCGTGCTGCAGACCGTCCTGCAAGAAGTGAGGAACCGGAGTGCCCCGGTGTATAAGCGAATCCGAGACGTGACCGGCAACCAAGAGAAGCACTTCTATACCTTTACGAACGAGCACCACAGGTAGGAGCAAACTCAGACTACATATCAGAAACGGCAGGGTTAGCTAAACTCGGCAAAGCGTTCCTGGGAGGGATTTGTGGGCAGTTAACCGGTGTATTTCCTAGGATACTTCGTTCTAAGGTAGCTGTGCAGCAAACAGTGCTAAGTGGCTCTCTCAAATCCCCTGAGCCCGGGTGGGGTGCAGCGTTGAATAGCCGTCTACTACTGCTGGGGTGTAGAGCAGGGACTAGTCCCCCAAAATGTTTCCATTTTGAACTGGATTTCAGCATTAGTTGAACAAGACCCTTAAAAGATGAAAATTGCCTACATTCCTAGAGTAAATAAAATATGTAGGTGATTCCTTTTTCAGGAGCCTATCAAAGATTACTATCTTAAAACATGTTGAAGAAGATTGCATTAAGAAATATGCTTTATGTATAGGCTTAGGAAACGATACTGTCTATTGTCTCAGATTAGTAATCTCTGGTAGGTGTTAGTGGTGTTTTACTATTTCTTAGTGTTGGCACTGTTGATACACGTCAGGCTGCATGTTCAAGGCTGCCTTAGGATCCTTAGTAGGTTCGCTGAGCTCTACGGACTAGATGAGCAAGCAGCCCTCCCTGCTGAGTTTTAGCAGACTTAAAGTGTGTCTAGACTTAGGCAGGCGTGCCCTGTGGAATTTGTTCCCTAATTATGAACTGCTGTTGAGACACCTTGCCCCAACAGGCTAATCCTCCACCTACAGGCACTGGCATCTTGTATGGTGCCAGTTCAAGTCTCAGATAGTCTATTTCCGTGAAGCTCTGTGGCCTGAGAAAGCAGCAGGAAAGTGCTTGGGTCCCTAAATCCACATGGGAGACCCAGAGGTAGCTCTTGGCTTTGGATCAGCTCAGCTTTGGCTGTTTGGGAAGTAAATCATTTTGGAAGTGAGCCAACGGATGGAAGATCTCTATCCTTCTCTCTGTAAATCTGCCTTTTAAATTAACAAACAGTAGCAACAAAAACAAACCTGTGTTAGAGCGGAGAGTTCTGGTAATGAAAATCCATCAGTTTGTGCAAATTTTAAAAGCTTGTGCTAACTAAAAATCACTAATTAATAATAACTAGTTTCTCTATTATAAATAAGATTCATTTATTTGAAAGACTTATGGGGCTGGCGCCATGGCCCAACTGGCTAACCTTCCACCTTCAAGCAATGGGATCCGCTATGGGTTTCCACTTCCGATTTAGCTCTCTGTTAATATCCTGGGAAAGCAGTGAGGATGCCCCAAGGCCTTGGGATGCTGCACACACAGGGCCCACAAGCTGCTTGCTCCTGGGTTCGGATCTGCTCAGCTTTGGCCATTGCAGCCACTTGAGGAGAGAACCAGTGGATGGAAGATCTTTCTGTAGCTGCTTCTTTGAAAAATTCTGACCTCCTGATAAAAACAAATAAATCTTAAAAAAAAAAAAAAGAAGAAAGTTTCGGCAGGAATGACATCTTCATCTTGCATGTACTGGTTCATTCCCCAGTGGCCACCAACAGTAAGGGCAAAGCCAGGTGCCGTCGGCATTGTACACTGAATGGATGGCGAACCATTTGGGCTTGCTCCACTGCTTTCCCAGGGACGTTAGCAGGGAGCTGAATTGGAGTGGAGCAGCTGGAACTCGGAACTGGCGCCCATAGAAGAAGCCAGCTTCAGCTGCTGCGCCACAATGCCTGCCCTCCAGTTTTTCATTTTTATTATATCTCACACATTTCAGTATTGTTCTAAAGAACATACTCAGTAAAGAACTCACAGTCTTATTTCTGGTATTTACTTGAAATCCCAAAGCAGAAGAGGAGAGACAGAGGAAGATCTTTCATCGGATGATTCACTCCTCAAGTGGCTACAACTGAACTGAGCAGAAGCCAGGAGCCAGGAACTTCCCCCAGGCCTCCCATGCAGATGCAGGGTCCTAAATCTTTGGGCCGTCCTCGACTGTTTTCCCAGGACACAAGTAGAGAGCTGAGTGGGAAGCGGAGCTGCCAGGATTAGAACCTGTGCCCATATGGAATCCTGGTGCTTACAAGGTGAGGACTTTAGCTGCTAGGCTACCACACTGGCCCCTACATTCTAGGTAGCTTTTAGGAATTAGCTTTTGTTCTACAGTTCAAATGAAATCTCATCAGTACATTGTACTCTGTAGTACATTATAGCTTGATTCAGCAAACACCCTATTTAATACCACAACCTAAAGAATAAAGTCTGATCTTGCATTTTTCATTTTATGCAATAAAATGTTATTAGCTTTTTTACCATCCCATTAGTTACATAGTTTTATTTTTTCCCAGCAGATTGTTGTCTTAAAAGTTCAAGTAGTGATCCCATTTATTTTTTAGCTAGTATGAATCTCAATCCAGTCAAAAAAGGATTTAATGTTGACTTTTCACTGCAGTGATTGCTGAGTATTTATGTTCTAAAATTTTTATGTGTCATTTTAAAAATCTTTCCTTTTAGAGAAACCTACGTAGAACAAGAGCAGGGAGAGAATGCAAATGACAGGAATGACAGAGCAATTCGAGTGGCAGCAAAATGGTACAACGAACACTTAAAGAAATTGTCAGCCGACAATCAGCTGCAAGTTATCTTCATAACCAATGACAGGAAGAACAAAGAGAAAGCTATAGAGGAAGGGATTCCAGCTTTCACTTGTAAGTGACAAGGTCGAAGTAGTTAGTGGATGTTAACAAATACATATAGAATTTATTATCTGCATGTCAGTATTCACCTAACATTTTCATAGTCTAAAATGACTGTGATTTTCCTTTATTTTGCATTAACTTTGCAGTGTTTTCCAGCTGGAGTTTCCTAGTAAAGCTTGGCTTTCCCCTTGTCATTTGCAATTGACATTGGGAGTAAAAGTTCATAATTAAAGTGGACCAACTGCCTCTTACCACAGGAGCACATCAACAATTGTTTCTTCACAAAAAAAATAATGTCAGACAAGATTATGCTTATTTGTTCATTTCTAGCAAAGAAACTACTTGCCAGAATGATGTAAACTTATTTTTCAGGTGAAGAATATATAAAAAGCTTAACTGCTAACCCTGAACTTGTAGACCGTCTTGCTTGTCTGTCTGATGAAGGGGTATGTTTCAGTTTCTTTATTTTTGAGAAGTGAAAACACCTTTGAAATATTAGACTATAGTTCTCACATTTAAAAGTTAGAACATTTTTGGTAAGCCTGCAATAGAACAGTCATTGGATTTGACATATATATGTGCATGCATGTGTATACATGTATGTATGTACACATGTGTGTATATACATATACACACGTGTACATATATGTAGCTGTAACAGGCTTATTGCTGAATGAACTGGCTTTCTAAAATAGCTATATTCCCAGAAATATGAGTGAGGCCTGGCCCTTTGATGATGCCCTATTTGTGTGGTGAGAAAACAGATGGAACTTGTGACCGATTTGTGAATGAGGAGAGGCTCAAGTAAAGATGCAGAAAGGAAGCAGGGAGTCCCAGGATGAGGTAGCACAGAAGGGGAGGAGCCAGAAAAATGGTGACCTGGCAGTCATTCTGTACTCAGCAACTTTTCACCCTAAAGAACTGCCCACTAGTCTTGAGGCACACTGAGAGGAGATCAGGGTATAGGAGAGTATGGATGTGGGAAGTGTGATCAGAAATGGTGTGTATAACACCACTCTGCTGTCAGTGTGCCGCGCAGTGCAAGATTAGAGACTTGAGGTGAATGATGGGGTCACTACAGTAGCTGGTCTGAGGAGGAGTGCACCCCGATGATTGTATTGATAATTATATTCTGTACCTTCATTTCCTAACAGGAGTTTATAAACTGTGTAGCCATAATAAGATCCTAGGATGGTTACAGGGCCTGAGTGAGATCAGGTCGCTACGCTAGCAGAATTCTGCTCTGCAGATGGCTGTGGTGACCGGAAAGAGCAGCTGGTGTTGCACAAGCCGAGTGTTAGGCTGTCATATGCGTGTTCCGTCTCTATAACGTTTCTCTCATCCCTGCTTGATTTTAACTAGCTGTTTACAAAACTAAAAAGAAATGAGAAGATTTAAAAGATTGGGATGATTTTTGGAATACAGATTTAATGATAAAAATAAGTATAGTGGCTAGTTACATATGACAATTTTACAGAAATTAAAACTCAGTTCATAATTACATATTCACCTTGCAAACGTTCAAGAGATACTTGTGCCCAAACCCTGTTATATTTGACATGACAGGAAGCTCTAACACTGGTTTACAAGATGGGCCGTATTCTCTGTCATTGGTACTTGTGTGTGATGTGGCTGTGATGTTGATGGCTAAAAGCTAAACAAATAACAGGCTTAACTCATCTGTTTATTTCCTAGAATGAAATAGAAAGTGGGAAAATAATATTTTCTGAGCATCTTCCCTTAAGTAAGTTACAACAAGGTATAAAATCCGGGCTATACCTCCAAGGAACATTTAGAGCCAGCAGGGAAAATTACTTAGAAGCTACAGTATGGATTCACGGAGACACTGAAGAAAATAAAGAGGCAAGTGTGGAAAAAAACAAATTACGCGTGGATAGTGTTGCGTTTACTATGTTCTTTAACAGTGTTTTAAAGTCTAAGATTTAAACTTGCTAGTTTACTAACTTGAAGGCAGTTGTATGGGAATTCATTATTGCTAATAGGATTAATTACTGTGTTTAGGAAATTGCTATGGTAGAAAAAAAATTCTGTTAACCATGCAGTGTTGAGGTTGGCATTTGATGCAGTGTTGAAGATGCCATGGCCACTTGCATCCCAGTGTCAAAGCACCTTCTGCACTGCTGATTGCCCTTCCTGTCACGCACACGTGGCAGTCTGCCTCCACCTGTTAGAGCAGTGAACCAGCAAATACAATCTCTCTGCTTCTACCACCCCCATAGAAAACTGAAAATAAGTCCTCAAGTAATGAGAAAAAGAAAAGAAATGAAGATTGTGTGATGTCCAAGTATAGCTGAACTCTGTTAGATAACCTTTCCCTGTTGCCATTAAAAATACTTGTGCACATGCTGTTTGCTGCTTTAAACAGATAATCTTGCAAGGACTTAAACATTTAAACCGAGCTGTTCACGAAGACATCGTGGCTGTGGAGCTTTTGCCCAAGAGCCAGTGGGTGGCGCCGTCCTCTGTGGTTTTACATGATGAAGGTCAGAATGAAGATGATATGGAGAAGGAAGAGGAGAGAGAGCGCATGGTAGGAAGCCAGGCAGGCTTTTTAATTTTATGCAAGTTTGCATTATTTAACATGTCAGCTTCTTGAGAGTTAAATAAGTTTCATTGCTTTCATATCGACTAAATGAAATTAAAGCTCTATAGGTTTAATATGAATCATACATATTTGGTTTTTTCCCATTAAGTAGTTTTAATTTCTGATTTGTTTAAATGGTTTAAATACAAAAAGATTTGAATTGACTATGGGATTAGAAATCCATGACATTCACATACGTGGTCAGAAACAGCGAGGTTTCTGTACATAAAAATTAAGTCTCCTGACATGCTTTTATGAAATGCTAGAATTCCTTTAGCATAATGTACTTCTGGACCTTTATTTTTGACAGTTTTTAATTATTCCGTATTGTAAAACTTATTATAAAAAATGCTTTCAGTTATTTCTTGCAAACTAAGCCATTAGAATAATGCCCTTTTGTGTCCTTATTTGATGATGATGCTAAGTATTATAGTGAGTGCTTGGGGTGCTAGCTTTAATTTTGGGGGAGTGAGTCCTTTGAGAATGTTAGAAAATATCATGAAGTCTTTTTTGCTGCTTCTAATCATAAATATTTCTTTGGGGTAAGAAAGAACTTTGAGTGAATGAAGGGCCCCAGGAAGTAGTGGCCAGAACCCCTCAGTGCAAAATGGTCCTAAAACCCACGTCTGCTCATTCTCAGAGCTAGGTGTGTGCTGCAACCAGAACCTGGGAAAACTGGGGCTCTGGTCACATTTAATTATTTTTGTTTGCTTTCGTTATTTTTGTAATAGCTTTTTAAGAAATGTGCAGTAGTTTCCATAGCTTGGTTTGGTATATTCTTTGCTTGGAATTTTGAAGCATCAGGATTCTGTAGTTTTCATCACAATCTACTTTCTGAATGTGTCTGTGCGTGTATTCTAATTTTGAAGAGCAATTACCTCAGTATACTTACAAGGAAAGCAAATGAGTGAGTTTTTTTTCCTTTTTTTATTTCTCAGCTTAAGACTACCGTCAGTGAAAAAATGTTAAAGCCTACAGGTAGAGTTGTAGGAATAATAAAAAGGAATTGGAGACCGTATTGTGGTATGCTTTCCAAGTCTGACATTAAGGAGGTGAGTGAAGAGTATGTTACTGTCATAAGAAGTGAACAACATTTTCTTGAAGGGAAAGCAGCCTCTTTGCCGCCAGCCTTAGGTCTTTATGTCTAAAATATTTTTCACGTAATTCCCTCTAGTCAAGAAGACATCTCTTTACCCCTGCTGATAAGAGAATCCCTCGCATTCGGATCGAAACCAGACAGGCATCTACATTGGAAGGACGAAGAATTATTGTTGCTATTGATGGGTGGCCTAGAAATTCCAGATATCCAAATGTAAGCTGAAAGTACTAAGTTTAGAATATTAATAATTTATGGGTGACATTGCTACTTCTAATGGGAATGGGATCTATTTTTACATAAGGTTTATACCAAAATTTAGGGCTACTTCATAGTTACCTAAAAAATAGCATATATAATTTGAAAAGTTTTTGAAATATTACTGCAAATATTTTGTGGTTTTACCAAAATTTTCAGGGAAGTACCTTTGACTTATCGACTGTGAAAGGAGTAGTTGACTCCTAAACAGATAATACATTCTGTTTAACAAACTTTGAAGGTGTTTGAAGCATATTTTAAATTTGAGAGTTAATGGAAAGTGATTCTTTGTGCTGCAGGATCTGAGTCTTTGTGAAGTGTGTTTAAGTCACTTGAGAAGTTTTTCGATTTTTCAGCTCTAATTTACTAAATAATAATTACAATTTTTAAAGATTTAGTTGTTTTACTTGGTGGAGTTGGGGGGGGGGGTGAGAAATACAGTGAAAGAATTCTTCCCATCTCTTTGTTCACTCACCAAATGGTTGCAATGGCCAGAGGTGAGCCAATCTGAAGCCAGGAGTCAGGAGCTGCTTCTGGATGTCGTATGTGGATTCTGGGGCTCAGGCCTTGAGCCATCTGCCACTGCGGTCCCAGGCCAGAATAAGCACAGAGCTGGATCAGAAATGGAGCAGCTGGGACTTGAACTGGCCAACACCCACATAGGATGGTGACACCACAGGTTGAGGAATACCATGCTAAACCACCACACCATCCCCCAAAGAATTACTTTTAAGAAGCCAATAGAGTAACTTCTAGAAATACTGGGTTGGTATATAAATTCTGGAGAAAGAAGTATATACCTTAGTGTCAACTAGCTGTAAATATGCCTTTCTAATATTTGTTTTTAGGGACATTTTGTAAAAAACTTAGGAGATGTTGGCGAGAAAGAGACTGAAACAGAAGTTCTGCTGCTTGAGCATGACGTGCCCCATCAGCCCTTCTCCCAGGCTGTGCTCAGCTTCCTGCCCAAGATGCCCTGGAGCATCACTGACAAGGTGAGTTCACCTCGTGGAGCCTCCATGCCTCCTCCTGACTGCAGAAAGCCCCAGTCCCTCCTCTTCCCCAAAGGCGTAGTTAGGCACAGTACTCTGGTTTTTTGAAAGAAACATTTGCTTCTTCACTGAAGCATAAATTGTTCTAGAGGAAAGACATTGGAAAACTTGAATGTCAGATGTTTCTAGGACCTCTGGTTACATATGATTGTGTGTGAGTGTCATTAAGAAAAGCTGCTATCGGAAGAGTATGTCGCAGTTGTGCTGCTTGAATGATAGTGAGTTTCTTGGTGATGTGGCATCTTGCTAGGACATGAGGCACCGGGAAGACCTGCGGCACCTGTGTGTGTGCAGCGTGGACCCCCCGGGCTGCACGGACATCGACGACGCCCTGCACTGCCGAGAACTGGGAAATGGAAACCTGGAGGTACACGGAGGAGGAGGCCGTACCTGAATGCAATTCTGTTTGTGAATTCATTCTGGCAGCCCAGTGTAGAAATTGGGAGTTTTTATTTATGGGAAGAGCAGTTAAAGCTGTAGAAATGAATGGGTATGTGACAGGGGTTGAAATGCCTGTGTCAGTTTAGTTGACTTTGTTATTAAAACTTCAGTGGCACATCTACCTAATGAAGCATACTTACATGCTTTTCTTTTGATCTTTGGAAGGTAGGGGTTCACATTGCTGATGTTAGCCATTTTATTAGACCAGGAAACGCATTAGATCAAGAATCGGCCAGAAGAGGAACAACTGTATACCTTTGTGAAAAGGTAATGGATTTTAAGTGCTTGCTTGCTTTCTTTCTTTTTTAAAGAAAGATTTATTTGTTTATTTGGAAGAGAGAGAAAGGGAAACTTATCTGCTGGCTCACTCCCCAGTAGGCACAACAGCAGGGGCTAATTCAAGCCAAAGCAGGAGCCCAAAACTCCTTCTGGATCTCCCGGTGGGTGTTAGGGGCTCAACTATTTGAGCCATCTCTACTTCCTGCTGTTTCAGAAATGGAGCAGCCAGGACAGTGCTCCAGTGGAGGGTGCCCAACGTTGCACTTGGTGACTTAACACACTGCACTGCAAGACTGCCCCCAGCTTTGGAATTCTTTTTATGCGCATAGCATTTATTTAGGTGAGGTCCCCACAAACTTAGTGGTGAAAGGGAAAGCAGAACTTATTCTCCTAGGCTCACTGTTAGAGGTCTTCTTTGTAGTTCTTCTCCATAAAACTTCCCCTCTCTCTCTGAAGTATTTTTCTAGCACCCTGCTGTTTATGTTAAGCAGAGGACTCAAGTCTCCTGCAGTGCTCAGCTTTATTTGATTATTTCCTTCTGTGACAATCTCTTCTAAACACTACTAAAATCAGACATTTATTTTTTTAATTTACATTTATTTGTATGTTTTCGATATCTTAGTCACAAAAATCGCTTCCCCTCATTGTTTGATCAGTGCTGTTTCAGAATAGACCTGGAGGTAGATTAATGGATATGGCTGAGTAATCTGGGACTCCACCTGTGTTTATGTCTTTTGCAGAGAATTGACATGGTTCCAGAGTTGCTTAGCTCTAACTTATGTTCCCTAAGATGTGACGTTGACAGGTATTTATGTACATTTTTTTTTTAAGATTTATTTATTTATTGGAAAGTCAGGTGTACAGAGAGGAGGAGAGACAGAGAGGAAGATCCTCCGTCCGATGATTCACTCCCCAAGTGAGTGCAACGGCCGATGCTATGCTATGCCAATCCGAAGCCAGGATCCAGGAACTTCTTCTGGGTATCCCACGCGGGTGCAGGGTCCCAAGGCTTTGGGCTGTCCTCGACTGCTTTCCCAGGCCACAAGCAGGGAGCTGGATGGAAAGTGGAGCTGCCGGGTTAGAACCGGCACCCATATGGGATCCCGACGTGTTCAAGGCGAGGACTTTAGCTGCTAGGCCATGCCGCTGGGCCCTATGTACATTTTTCATTAAGATATCACAATCTTTTTTTTTTTTTTAGACAATCCTTGTAACAGATCCTGTCTCTCTCCCACCATAGGCTGGCGTTTTCCTGTATCTGGGAAATGAACCATAATGCCGAAATCTTACGAACAAAGTTTACCAAAAGTGTCATTAATTCAAAGGTTAGTTTTCATGTTTATCTCTAATGTTTAAAATCTGTGGTGATTTTAACAGTTTCTGAGATTGTGTTGAAAAAGTTAAACTTGACTTACAGCAAAATTTTTCTGCAGTGCGAAATCTTGGGTTTTTCTGTTGTGTGTTTAGTTTTTTGATATTGTCAGAAATTAGTTCTTGTAACATATGTTGTGTGTATGACAGACTGAGCAGAGGGTTTCATACCCTGTGTCACTGAGTCCCTGGAGCTCAGCTTGTTTCTGTGAGTGTCCTTCGTCTTCATCTTTGTTCAAGTGATGTTACATATCATAGTTGGTTCCAGCACAGCTAGATGAAATCCAGACAAAGAGAAAATATATTGTCTTATCCTTTTCCATTTTTTTGGTGCTCTTCTCCAGGTCCCCTTAAAGACTGCCTCAGTTGTTTTTTGTTTTGTTTTGCTTTGTCCCATTTCTAGGGATTGCTTGCGGACATTCAGTAGATGTCCTGTAAGACACGCCATCTGGCCCCTCCAGTCTTCCTTCCTAAGTGCTTGCCAGTGAGTCGGTGTGGTGGTCAGCTGAAAAGGATTTCACTTGATAGTTGCCAAGTTCTAACCTGTCCTCCTGTTTTGTTTTAGCATGAGCTTAATATTGCACATTTCAACCGAAATGTAAAAGCAATTAAAATTTAAACCACTCATTTACCTGTTTGAAGTTTATAGCACCTCAGAGAAGAGATAATCGTGTGTGTCAAGAATTGTATAGCTAAGAGTTTCTCTTTTGTTACTGCTTTGGGTTTTCTGAAATGGTGGATTTTGTGTAGAGGTAAAACTAGTAAGCCAGATTTAGCATTTGAACTCTGTTTTCTTTTTTAGGCTTCTCTTACATATGCCGAGGCGCAGATGAGAATTGATTCAGCAACCATGAATGATGACATTACCACTAGTCTTCGTGGACTAAACAAACTAGCTAAAATCCTGAAAAGAAGAAGAATCGAAAATGGGTACGTTTCAAAATATGTGTTAGGATGTGTCTTGACTCATGAATCGTAATATTAAAATAACCTGTGAATTCTACCAAATGTTAGGTCAAGGGTGACAATTTATTTTTTCTTAAGAAGATTGATTGTTTTGTTGGAAAGGCAGAGTGTTAGGGAGAGTGAGACATCTTTCATCTGCTTGTTTACTCCCCAAATCACTGCATGGCCATGGCTGGACCAGAGCAAGGCCAGCAGTCCAGAACCAGGAAACGGGACTGTAGCTGCAATGCCATGGTACACTTTTTATCTTGTAAGTTCTAAATTGATCTGGAGCTGTCTGAAAGTAGTGTTACAGTAGCAAGAAACATTAGGTTTATGTTACATTGTGGAATTTATTTCTCAAATGAGAACTGAAAACTTGAAATCACTTAGCATTATGTTACCCGACACAGTACTTTAGTGCTAACAGTCCTTATGACACGTTAGTGGTACTGGTTTGCCTGTCTGCCCTCTTGCTTGGGTTTGTGTGGAATATACTTTTGAACTGCGCATTTTCTGCTGCAGCTAGCTTCTCCATGCAGCTCCTTTTGCCCCCTCTCCATTGTCCCCTACAACAATTTAGTTTCTATAGTCAGTAAAATCTGCCAGGTGTCTTTTTTGTAGAAGTAAATAATAGTGATTTTAAAAGATGTATGTCACTCACTAAAAATTTATACTTTCAGTACAGAAAATACTTCAGTCCATAGAAGCACAGGAATTTTGATTTGCTTCTGCAGCAAATGCTTTCTTGTCTAACGCTTTTCTGTTTTTATTTTTAGCTTAGTTTAATAAGATTTATTTAGATTTATTTTATTAAGATGTGTTGATTTGAAAGAGATAGACACAGAATGAAATATTTCTTTTGCTAATTGACTCGCTGAATGACTGCAAGAGCCAGGAACTCCATCTAGCTGTCCTGTGTGGGTGGCAGGAACTCCAGCACTTGGGCCATCTTCCACTGCTTTTCCAGATGTGTTGCTAGGAAGCTGGGAGCTGAGCAACCCAGACTCAAACTGGCCATATCTTGGGATGCTGGTGCCAGAGGTGATAGCCTAACCTACTGTACCACAATGTCAACCATTAAATGCATTTTTGTTTAGTGTTTCCCCCCTCACTCTCAAGATTTATTTGTTTATATTAAAGGCAGAATTAGAGAGAGAGGAAGAGACAGAACTTCTACCTGCTGGTTTTTCAACCCAGTAGCTGCAGCAGTTTGAGCTGGGCAAGTCTGGAGTCAGGAGCTTCTTCCAGATCTCTAAAATGGGTGATGGGCCAGGGACTATCTCTCACTCATGGTGACAGGGACCAAGGGCTGTCGTCCGCTACTTCCCTGTGCACATCATTGGGGAGCTTGATCAGAAGTAGAGTAGGTCGACTGAAGTCGGCACCCATAAGGAATGATGGAATCATAGGTGATGGCTTTCCCTACTATGCCACAGTGCTGACCCTGTATTTTTAGGTTTTGTAGAATGCTGAACTGTTTGTGGAGACTGGTGTGGTAGGGTAGCAATAGTGGTAGTATCGTGCTCTCTTGACACTGGCATCCCATATATTCCATATTGGTGCCAGTTCAAGTCTCAGCTGTTCCAGTTCAGTTTCCTGCTGATGCACCTGGGAAAGCAGCTGGGCTCCTGGCTTCAGACTGACCCAGCACTGTTTATTGAGGCTACCTGGAACCACACCAGTGGATGGAAGATTTTTCTGTTTGTCCTTTCTCGGTAACTCTGCCTTTCAGATAAAAAATAAACAGAAAGCCAGCAATTTGTAAAGATAATACAAAATTTGCAGATTGTCCTAAAGCCTGCTCTCCTCTTGTTGGGTCGTGTTCTCCTTTGAACGACTCATGGAATTTTGTGTCTGTTACTGGCTCGCTTGACTGATTTATTTGTCTCTTTGTTCAGGGCTTTGACTCTTTCTTCTCCAGAAGTTCGATTCCACATGGACAGTGAAACTCACGATCCTATAGATCTGCAGACCAAGGAGCTCAAGTATGCACTTTGTGAATAACCAATATGCAGGAGTTGTATAAGGATTTATAGTTTCTATATATTTTCTTGATTTGTGAAATACACGAAAAACATCTTTTTGTGGGGAGTTTTATTTATATATATAATGCTGCTATTTAATATAATAGAAAAGTTTCCATTTGAGTTTGCTTTCTTTATGTAAATTAGAACTTTAATTTACTGTTATGGTAAGTAAAGCTGTCCTGGTAAATTCTTTAAGTATTAAATAATTTTTTAAGCCAAAATTGTATGACTCTAAATAACTTGGATTTCTTGTAAGTAAAGGTTATTTTTATGGTTTTATAGTTTTAAAAAAATACTCTTTAGACTCAATCAAAGACAACGAAATGGTGATATTTTAGGTATTAATGGAGTTGGTAAAGTGTCTTGATTTTCTTGAGTGTAAAGTCAAAATGTGTTGTAGCCTGTAAGATTTACTTACACAGTAGATGTATAATAACGTTGCTAACAGTGAAGCAGGAAATGAAAGAGAATGAGCATGAGTGAGCGATTAGGAATGAGAGTTACGTTCTTAGAAACGTGCCTGTGCACGTGCATGGATGTCTACACAGGGGATGCTTCGCTTACCTCGTTGGGTAGAGAAGGGAACCTGTGAATACATGGGATGTGTAACAGGACCAGATTTTCTGTCTTTGATTAACATACTGTTTTTCCCATTTATAGAGAAACAAATTCCATGGTGGAAGAATTTATGTTACTTGCCAATATCTCTGTTGCAAAAAAAATTCATGAAGAATTTTCTGAACATGCTCTTCTTCGGAAACATCCTGCTCCACCTCCATCGAATTATGAAATTCTTGTTAAGGCAGCTAAATCCAAGGTAAACTCCTGCAGTTTGGAAAGTCATCTGTATTGGGGTGGTGACCTGGCCATTGCACTGAACACTGTATTCACATCTCCATAAAAATTACACTGTTTTGATGAAAACTATACCAGTAACTTCTGATGGGAAAAAAAGATCTACAATCACCTCTCCTGTGTGGAAGTCCTCTGCTTGGTAGAATCTGTGACCGCCTTTGCAGAGCACATGTGCTAAAGCAAGCTGCTCTAGCCTGAGTCATTGCAGCATCCTCAACATACAGAGAGCTCTTCCATACTTTTGTCCTTTTGTATTTACGAGACTACTTCAGAAAGTTCATGGAAAAGATGGAATCAGAGGATAAATTAAAAAGGATATATTGAAATTTATGTGTAGTTTTTAAAACAATGCATTTTCCATAACTGAAGTTTCTCCTGTTTTTTCTATCTTCTTGATTTCTATCAGCTGCCTTACTTTGAGATTTGCACATACCTTTTTGTTTTTCAACTATAAACTCCTCTTTATGTCACATCCATAAAAGAAAGTTTATTCACTGTATTGATAGAAAACAAACTTTGGAAAAGACCGCATACCCCTGTATATGGCTAATAGATTTTTTTTTAAAGATTTATTTATTTTTATTGGAAAGTAAGATTTACAGAGAGAATGTGAGACAAAGATCTTCAATGCACTGGTTCACTCTTTAAGTGGCCTCAACAGCCTGAGCCGATCCGAAGCCAGGAGCCTCTTCTGTGTCTCCCACGCAAGTGCAGGGTCCCAAGGCTTTGGGCCATCTTAGCTGCTTTCCTAGGCCACCAGCAGGGAGCTAGAAGGAAGTGGGGCTGCCGGAATATGAACTGGCACCCATATGAAATCCTGGCGTGTGTAAGGTTTTAGCCCTGGTAGGCTTTTTTTAAAAATATTTTTATTTGAAAGGCAAATTAGAGAGAAAGAGAGACAAAGACCTTTAATTCACTGGTTCATTCCCCAGGTGGCCACAATGTCCAGAGCCAAACCAAATCTGAAGCAAGGAGCCAGGAGCTTTCTCTAGGTCTCCCACATGGATGCAGGGGCCCTGGGATCTGAGCTGTGCTCATTTGCTTTCCCAAGCACATTAGCAGGGAGTTGGATCAGAAGTGGAGCAGCAAGGACATATGGGTTGTCAGTGCCATAGGCACAGGCTTAGCCTAATATGCCACAGTGCCAGCCCCAGGTTAGTGGACCTTTCCTTTGGGGTAATTGTGTCTTACCTGGCCAGAATCCATCTTCACATTGTGGAGTAGTCTTGGCCGTCAAGGCCATTATTGCTCTAGGATGTTGATGGTTTCTAATTTGCAGACTTTTGTAGCATGCCTACCTCTGTCACATATGTCAGAACCACATCAACTTCTTGGCCTCTGGAATTACTTCATCTTTTGGGGATTTGCTCTTGTTCTCTGTTTTCTTATGAGGAACCAGGGGGAGAACTGAAGGTTTAAAACTGTTGATTTTACGTTTTCGGATAGGGAAATGGTTTATCAGACCCCAGTTCTGACTGAGCTGTAGTGACCTGTAGTTGGGCCTCTCTGTCTGCTTTGAATGGATGGAAGGTGCCTGCAAATGAAACCCAGATGATGTTGAGGGGTGTCCAGGTCTGCTTTGATTTTCTGCACCCCCTCAAAGATTAGGCAAAGAAAAAACAGCCTCAGGAAGTAACACTGGTGTGCCTACACTCCTTCCCTCGTAGAACGCTCGTTCACAGCCTTGAGGCCTCCTTATTTTGATGTACATTCAGAAAATTTAAGCTTTGTTGCACGGAACAGTAATTGCTTTTCCTCAGTGTACTTCCAGTTTTCCTGTATTTAGAATAGAAGCCTAGAATATAGGAGTCAAAAACACTATTAGTCGTTCCATCAGCTAGTCATGTTTCAGAGACCTGATGGATGATTCTGAGTTAGAAAAGGCTAATGTGATGCTCTTTCCCTCCTCTTGGTTCACAGAATTTGGAAATCAACACCGATACAGCCAAATCTTTGGCTGACTCTTTGGACCGGGCCGAGTCTTCGGTCTTCCCCTATCTAAACACCCTGCTAAGAATATTGGCCACTCGCTGCATGATGCAAGCTGTGTATTTCTGTTCTGGAATGGATAATGATTTTCATCACTATGGATTAGCATCTCCAATATATACACATTTCACTTCTCCTATCCGAAGGTATTTTTCCCTTTTGAAATGAAAGAAGATAGAACATTTTAAAGGCCATATAGTGTTATTGTACCATGATTCTTCTCTGCACGCCTAGATACGCAGACATCATTGTCCATCGGCTGTTGGCCGTGGCTATTGGAGCTGACTGTACTTACCCGGAGCTGACGGACAAACACAAGCTTGCAGATATCTGTAAAAATCTGAATTTCCGGCACAAAATGGCTCAGTATGCCCAGCGTGCATCAGTGGCTTTTCATACCCAGGTATTTACCTATTAGTAAATCTAGAAGGGGCTGAAATCTTGCTTTTTATTTTAAAAATTGTGAATTTTGAAATCGTAAAGTCTACTTTAAAGATTTGCATGCTATTTTGCAGTTATTTTTCAAAAGCAAAGGAATAGTAAGTGAAGAAGCCTATATTCTGTTTGTAAGAAAGAATGCCATCGTGGTGTTAATTCCAAAGTATGGTTTAGAAGGTACAGTGTTTTTTGAAGAAAAGGATAAACCAAAGCCACGGCTTGTTTATGACGATGAGGTACAGTATTTCTCATGCCTTTCCTTTTTGGGGAGCAGAAGACACTTTGAAAATTTATAAATGATACTTCAATTATGCACTTAAAAGCAATAAATGTGTTTTATTTAGATACCTTCACTCAAAGTAGAAGATACAGTGTTCCATGTATTTGATAAAGTTAAAGTGAGAATCATGTTAGATGCATCAAATCTTCAACATCAGAAAATCCGAATGGCCCTGGTAGAACCTCAGGTATGGTCAAAGTTCAGATTTCTAGACTGTGGTGGTACAAATGGTACAGACTTAGGAATGACAGGAGTGCAACTATTTTAATGTTCGAGGGAATTCTGTATGTGTGGAAGTCAAATATTTGCGTAGGAAATCCTGTTTTTTCCCTAATTTCCCTAGGCCATGGTTCATGGAAACCCTCAGATGCTTCTGAAGTTCTCAAAAGATCTTCTCATTCTCCTGACTAATCCTGTTTCCCTTTGAGTGTTAAAATCTATGCCACTGAAGACAAAGTGTGTTTCACCTGAAACATTGGTTCTTCATTTCCTTCCTGCCTGCCTGGTGCCCCTGAAGCTCTATCAGACATGCTCTCCTTGTGGGAACTGGACACCGGGGAGGCTGTTACAAACAATGCCTCCCATCTCTTGAGAGCAGGTCTGCTGTCAGAACCATTATGATTTCATGTGGGAAGCTTTTATTAATCCCTATTATGTATCTCCATTCCTACGTCATTTTAAACTTCAAAGTGGCAATGGGAAGGGAAGGAATATTTCTTATATTACACTTTAAAATCACCTGATTTCCACATTTACTTTAGATACCAGGAGTCAGCGTTCCCATGGATATTTCAAATGTGGACTGTGAACCAGGGAGAAAGAAGAGGAAGCTTGAAAAATAGCTACATTCAAGAAAAACACTGATTTTCTTTTAAAAAAAGGAAAAAAAAAAAGTTGAGAGAACACTTCTAAGCCTAAGTGTGTGTGATAAAGTATTTTAATTTTAGAAATTTGCATTTTTATTGAACTGTTGACTGTCCTATCATACCACGTTGTTTCCAGACTGAACAGAGCTATTTATGCAGAAAAATTCAATTGACTATGCATCACTTAAATAGTGACAGGAGAAGCAACGTCAGGGATCTGTACAGAACATTTAAATGAAGTACTCATCTGCTCATTGAGGAACAGATTAATTTTGCATTACTTTAATATTGGTTAGGGGGAAAAGTCCTTTCTTAACAGAGGAAAACAGCACTTTGAGAAGGAACAGTCTTTCTAAATCTTGAAGCCACAGTGCTTGATACGTCGTCTTTGCCATCTTTAATTTACCTTACCCTCTACTATGTTAGCCTCCTGGTTTTGAATGAATCTTTAGGAGCTAGCAGGAAACCATAATGGGATTTCGAACTGATTGGGAAAATACTTGTTATTATTACCAGGTAATAAGTGATCATTCCTCTTTGACTTTCAGCTCTAGTTTCTCCCTAAAATAGGGAGTACAGTACATGTCTGCATTTTTTTTTTTAATTTGTAAAATGTAACGGGTTCCATTTGTATGGATCACATAGGTGAGGGGGAATTGTATTAAGCACATAATAAAAGGAACACATTAAAGTTTTATAATTTGGTGTGTCAGATTGACTACTTCCCTTTAATAATATCAGGGATTATTGATGACCAAATGTGGTTGCAGCATCTTGGGAACCTGTTTGAGTGGAAGGAAGATAGCCTTGTTTGGAACTGTGGCTAACCTGCTCAGGCAGTAGTCCGCGAGCCTTCTCTGCTTTGGCCTAGCGTTGGTGTGGCAGCTCTAGTCCTTACCTCAACTGTAGCTGCAGTGCATTAAGCAGCCACATACAGTATGTAGACAAGTGACCATGCTAGCCCTTTCACTATAGATACAATTTAGATCTCAAAGAATGTTCACAAAATGTCATACCTCTGATTTCTTCCTTGCCAGCCAGCAATTTAAAGATTCTTTGCCTAGTGCCAGTTTACCTGCAGAAAAGGAAAAGGTGGCTTCCTGACAGTGTGACTGGCCCTCCATGTTTTTACCTTCCCAGATTTGACTTGCCGGGCATTAGTTGCGCAGTTGATCAGGGGCCTCTCCTGCTCATCTAGAATGCTGTTTCTAGTGCAGGTGACATGGAATACAAATGCCCTCCATATACATGCGTTCCACATCATTGTCTCAACCAACCTTGCATGAAAATACTTGGAAAACAAAAGCTGTGTTGTTATTGAAGCAATTTGTGGGAAGCCCAGGCACTTTTTATCTTCCACAAACTTTACGTCATGTGAGGCGTTATATCATAAGTAATCTGGAGGGGACTAAGTAGATGGAACGGTGTGTGTGCGTGTGTGTGTTATCGGCCAACCCTGTTTTATTAGGGGGCTTGAATATCTGCAGCTGTTTGTACCAGTGCAGGGTGCATCCTTAAGTCAGCTCCCTGCAAGTACTGAAGGCTGCTGTAGCTACACATGAACTCAAAAGCCCTAGTGAGTAGGCAGAGTATGATTTTTTCTAAATTTCACTTATTTAGTTGAAAGGTAGAGTGACCAGGAGACCTAGTTAACTCCCCAGATCCCGCAACAGCCCGGCTCTCAGCAGGAACTATCCAGATGCCCTCTGTGGGTAGCAGGAACCCAGGTATACTTGTACCATCTTCTCTCTTCGTAAGCATGTTGGCAGGGATCTGGACCAGAAGCAGAGCAGCCTGGACCTAAACTGGCTGTTCCAAAATGGGGTGCTGGCATTGCAGTTGCAGTACCATAAATGTCAGCCCCCATAGGATCCTCTTTTTTTTAAATTTTTATTTGTTACAAAGTCAGATATACAGAGAAGAGGAGAAACAGGAAGATCTTCCGTCCGATGATTCACTCCCCAAGTGACCGCAACGGCCATTGCTATTCCGATCTAGAGCCAGGAGCCAGGAACTTCCTCCAGGTCTCACACACAGTTAGAGGATCCCAAAGCATTGGGCTGTCCACAACTGTTTTTGCAGGCCACAAGCAGGGAGCTGGATGGGAAGTGGAGCTGCCGGGATTAGAACTGGCGATCCTGGTGCCTTGAATGTGAGGACTTTAGATGCTAGGCCAAGGGGCTGGGTCACTGAGGTTTATGGCTCATACCAAAGAGTGACAATGGGGAAGGATTCAGATGCAGATCATAATCACTGCTTTATTCTGTTATTATAACATGGCAGCGAGGCTCCTGTCACGTCAACTTATTGCTACTGCCTAAAGGAATAGACTTCCTAAAGCAGTAGCTTTAGCCATCGACCTCAGGGCTCTCATGGTCAGTGTTTATGGGATACACAAGGAAACTTTGTAGACTTCCAAAGTAAGGGTAAGGATACGGTCAGGCTGACAGTGGTCTCATTTATTTCATGGGCAACACAGGAAAAAACCCTAAGTATGTTCTCCAATGACACGTGTAAGCATGATACAGCCACCTGTTTGTTAGAGTTGGGCCAGTGCATACTTCATAGAGACATTCAACACTGCTTTTCTCAAGTTTGCATTTTAAAAAAAAGCAGTTAACTAGTGCACTTAGCACTGGAATGAGGTTAATTTTTCTTTCGCCCAGGTTATACTTTGAATGCACCTTTGTGCCAGCAAGCCTTTATGTGAAAGTACACAGTGCTCTCTGTGACACATTCTAGCCTGTGGCATCAGTGCTGTTGAAGGTTCCTCGCAGTGGGCTTGCTTGCCCAGGGCACAGGCACACATCAGCAGCCCTGTTAATTTCTATTGTGAAACACATCGTTCAAGGAAGTACAAAAATATTTATTGATAAAAATAAACTTGTAATCCAGCAGTGTAGAGTTCCAGAGTAGTTCTGTGTCATCAAGTTAAGCCCTTCATTTTTCACATTAAGGAGGGAGAGCAAAAAAAACCTAAGCATGTTACTTGGAGCAATTTTTCTCAGTCACCATCACATTTTGATTTTGTGTGTAAAATACATGAGGAGCTACTCAACGACAGTCTTTGGTTCTGACAGGTGTTCTACGGGCTGCCGCTCTGAGAGGGACTTGCTGTTTTCATCCAGCACCTTTGTGTTGTGTGCTCTTGCTGTGAAGAAAGAAGAGAATGCTTTGTTTTTAAAATAGCAACTATCAGGGAAATTGTTTTTAAAATGTGAAGGCAAATTTCTTTAGCTGGACTCCTAAAGGGACAGTAAAGACTTGTATTTTAATGCCTACTATCAAAATCAACTTTGTTCAAGGCTATTTTGAGACCTGTTGACACTACAGCAAAAAGGCAAAATGGAGGAAAGGAAAACGGGGGATCTTCTATCCAATTCCATTGAAAGAGTTGTGTTCATTTATGTATTTGCTAATGTTTATAGTGTTTATTAATAAACCGGTATATAAAACCAAATAACTTCTTGACTGTTACTAACACCATGATGGGTTTGTTCCAGTATGAACAGACAGTAAATGACCATAAGCCGTCATTCCGAGAAGGTCGAGTAGATGGTTGGTCCAGAGTACAGACACTAGTCACTAATACACCCTTTCAGAGCAAAACAACTTCAAAGGCTGCTGGATTCTGAAGATAGGCAGCCCTTTTAGTGTTTTTAATTTGGTATATAGTCTCCGTTTTAATATTAACCTTATTATCAGAATTCTTTCATACATTTAGCTTTGAGATGTCTGGGACAATGCCAGGGGCAAAATTTTTTTCCCTTAAAAAGAACCGATGTTTTCCAAAGTGTAACTGGTCCTCACCTCTAAAGCCTCTCTTTACCCTGCAGTGTGTAAATGTTTAAAATCTACCTTTTGCTAAATCAAGACAGGGCATAAACGTGATAATTAGCTTAATTTAGGAAATAGTATAAAAACCTACATTTAGTAAGTACTTCTAACTTATAGCCATATTACGATATCTGTTTGTGGCTTACCTTTATATTAAAAGCTTGAGGCTTGTTTTCAATCTCAAAGGACTGCACGTCACTTTCTGCTCCAACCGCGTCCATGATGTTGCTTCCACAAGTGTGTGTATTATAGCCGCTATCCATCTGATAGGAGGGAGGGGGAAAAGGAAAACAAAAGCTTAAGTTCAGAAGATAAAGAGCAAATATATTTTTGATATAACGTCATTTTTTTCCAATTCTTCAAATGTCTTAATTGCATTTCTAAATTTTATTGAAAAGGCATTATTTCAGAGCATTCCAAAATGTGGGTTATATTAATCTCACACCCAACTGTTACATAATCATACTACAAACAGAATGAATGGATCCAGATGAATGTTCAACTTTCCAGGTTAAAAGTAGCCTTCTACAACACACTTCTAGCCCAAAAGAGCAAAAGAAAACATTTCTAGCTGACTTTCAGACTAGCATGTCAAGTAAATGGGGACATTTATCTGCAGGGCATGTGTTTAAATTAAGACCCCCCCCCCAATGGAAGCCTGGTATATTATAAGTACCAGAATATCTATGATATTTTTGCTCTTCATATAAGGAGGTTACAAAATGTGGATAACATGCAAAAGATACACATTTTCATAACCCCTTGAAGCTCCTCTAATGTGCATATTCTAATTTACAAATTGGACACAATGAGATACTAAGTCACAGGAAAAGTCCTTTAATCTCAGATTGTAGCAGGGTTGAGGAAGAAGCTACAGGGAAGAGGCCTCACACATTGGCACTGTTTATAACAGTTCACCCTTTCAATAACCATTATGCATGAGGTAGCAGAGGCTGTCAGAATGTCATACAGAGATGAGGTGATTGAGACCTGAGGCTCCAAACAGCTTACTGGAAAGTAAACTTCACCAATAATGGGAAGAAAACTTTGCCAGTTTTCTTGGGTGGATGTATATTTGCTCACCACTTAAAAGTCACGTGCCATTAGTATAAAAAAAGCCTTGTGACATTTAAAATAGAGTAATATCAATTATATCTCAGAGAAAATATTTTCTTTGTCAAAAGTATTTGATTAAAAATATAAATATCTGTAGGTTCCAGAAAATCTACCAATTACTCTTCAGTATTCATCACTGCCAGCTAAATGGCTCCTTACTCAGGGCTATTACGTAAAACTACATCGCCAGGAAAGTGAGCTTGCTGCACTCCAGCACTGGTAAGGTGGGAGCCAGTGGGGCCAGCACCCCATATTCAAGTGCTTGTTGAAAATCTGGGTGCTCTGCTTCTGATCCAGTTTTCTGCTAATGTGCATGGGGAAGCAGGAGCTAGCCCTTAAGAACCTGGGCCCCTGGCACTCCCACTGGACATGTGGATGGAGATAAATGAAAGCTCGCTCCTTCTACTGTGTGACTCTGCCATATAGGTATATACAGTTGACCTCATGGATTCATCTAGACCATCACTGATGTCAGTGCCCGCTGTGTCACAAGTAGGCCTCGCCCATCTTCCTCCCTACCGATGTAGTGGTAGTCCTCAGTTTCACGTTACAGCTGAGTAAGAGATGAAAACCGTCACACTCTAGTCACTGTCAAGGTAATCCTGCCTTAAGATCCCACAGCATTGGAATAAAAGAACTCAAATTGAAACTTAGCTCTGACTGCCAACTGAGAGTGTTGATCATCCTACACATAGCATAAATCAAAAGCCACTGTAATAAAAAATTTAATGGTGTACACGTAGCAACAGTTATTTCTTAAAAGGTTGATTATCTGGGATCCATTTCAGCTATTACCTCCTTATTCTCAGCCCACCTTACTCTACCATTCAGGATCCTGTCTCCCCTTAGTATCTGCCAAGGAAAAGTCAGCGGTGTTCAGGCCCTGTCCACTGTGAACACTGCTCTGGAACTGACAGAGCTGGGCCCTAAAGCTGATATCTGCCTTTATGCTCCCATGAGTCCCTGCTGTTCACTGCTGTGCTCACAGATGCGACAATAACCCTTGCTGAGCCTTAGCAGGGTTCTAGATTCTAGCCATACTGCATGCCTTAATCCCCTCATCCATAAAATGGATGTCTACTCCATCAAAAAGTTATCATAACTACAGCAAAGTGCTGGGCAGACTCTCGGGTACTTGAACACATAATAGATACCTACTTAAAAAAAAAATTCATTTCTTTACTTGAAAAAGAGAAAGAAGAAACAGAACTCTCTGATCCCTTGGTTCACTCCCCAAATGGCCCCAGAACCAGGCCAGGCCACACTGAAGCCAGGATCCAGGAACCTTATGCTTCCCTCCGAGGAGCATAAGCAGGGGGCTGGGTTTGGAGTGGCATAGCTGGGTTTCAAACCAGTGCCCGCTATGGGATATGAGATGCCAGCGGCTTAACCAGCTGCTCTGCAATGTCAGCCCACAGATAGCAACTACCCTAAAAATTCCAACTTTTTAAAAATCTCTTGCTCGTTTAAGTATGCTATTTCTCCCATCTCAAGTAAAAGACAAATCACCTTGGCTTCTGGTCTTCTATCATTCTATTTTGCCTCACAACTTAGCTTCAGATAATTTTATTAATTCACCTTCTCCAGCTTTCTTTCCGTTACTTCTCGCCTCCTTCCCTTAAGCCTGTTCAGTTACCGCTCACTCTTACTTCCAATCTAACAGTGCCGACAGATATTCTCCCTTGTACCCCTTCTTCACATGATGAGCTGCTCCGGGACACCATGCTTTCCTAGTATCTTTCTCCTCTGGTTGGCTCAGCTCAGTCTCCTTCAACAGTTCTGCTTCCTTCACATACCAGGGTGGTACACAATCGCTGGAACTAAGCACTGGGGATAGCAAAAGCGTACCCGATTGCTGGATAATGGTCTGATTGGATAGAATGCAAAATATTCCTGGGAGTCAGGAAAGCATTTAGTGAGGCCTAGCCTGGCTAGTGTGATCAGGGAAGGTTTCTTTGCTAATTATGACAAGTTGTGAAAGGATTCTACACAATCTGCAAAGGCCCTTGCTAGACTATGCAAGGCCTTGCTTGGACACCCACATCCAACTGAGTGCCTGTGTGGGTTGCAGAGCCTCTGCTTCCGACCAAGCTACTGCCAATGCATCCTGGGACGTAGAGATGATGGCTCACGTGCTTGGACCCTGCTACCTAGTAAGAAAACCAGCTGGAGTTCACATGTCCAGGTTATCACGGGTTTTTGGGAGTGAACCAGTCAACAGAAGCTCTCTCACTCTTTCTCAGTGGCTCTATCTTTCAATACATGGAAATAAGTAACAGTGAATATTATGTAATTTTGAGGAAATCACCCCCAAAAATTGAAAATAAAAAAATATATAGCGAAGACATCCCTTCCAAAATCGGAAAATCAAAATGAGTTCCAATGATAAAAATTATAGAACAGAAATCTAGTAGTATTCATGAAAAGATCCAAGAAGCAGAGGGTTCAAGTTTACAGAATAACAGGGCATTCTGAGTGCTCCGCACAAAGGGTGAGAAGAAGCCCACGCCAGAGAGCTCCCTGAACCTGCAAAACCTGGGGACAAATGACATCTGTGCAAGTGCACGGAAGACAGAGACCACGCACACATCTGTAGCAACCGAACAGTTCCAGAGCTCAGCAGCAAATGAAGCAACACCTTCAAAGTACGCAAGGCAATTATCTCAACTCTTCAAAAAGGAAACTGTGATCAGCCTGCAGGGTCTTAAAAAAAAATCACAATGCATGAGAACAGTGTTAAGCCAGAGAGCTGTGTAGAAGGCAAGCGCTAAGATGCTGCAGTCGAAAAGTTAAAGCCGAGACTAGTCTAGGTACTGTGGAGACTGGATGACAGTTTAGTAATGACTGCAATTACAAATTCCAATACAGAGATGGATTTGATGATTAAAGTATATTTCAAAAAAAAAGTGCTTTGTAATTTCTGATTCTTTGTGCTATTTAGGAAAACAACTTCAGAAGCTAAATTTATAAATGTAATTTTATGTATTTATTTTGTGTAGGATCACAAAATGGTAGGTAATTTAGGCATAAAAATCTGAGCAAACAATGATATTTGAGTCAATTATAATACTTCTAAGAGCAAGAAACTTTGGCAAGCCAAAATTCACAACACTGAAATATTACTAGCTGTTGTAGTAAGAATTCAATGAATTGATTTGTATGTAATTTAAAATAAAAAGTTGTTAGCAAAATGCCTTGCACATGAACACACTATGCAAGTGTTACTTATAATTATGTCAGCACAAACTTGGATTAAAAAGCACAGATTCCATAGCCAGACTGTCAGGCTCAAATCTCCCCTACTTCCCACTGACATAAAGCTTTAGTTTTGTTATCTGTAAAATGGCAATGAAAGTCACCTATTCCGCAGGATTATTGTGAAACAACAATGAATTAACAAATGTAAACAACTCAATCAGTGCCTAGCGAACACAAGGGTACTTCAAAAAGCTTATGAAAACAGATTGAAAAGCTAAGCGGAGAGAGGTGTGTGATGCTTTAGTGGGTAAAGCTGCAGCCTCCGACTCCAGCATCCCCAGTGGGTCCTGCTTCAAGACCCAGCCGTTCCGTTTCCAGTCCAGTTGTTTATGGCATGCGAAGAGCAGCAGAGAATGGCCAGGTGTGTGGGCCCCTGCCACCCACATGGGAGACTTGGATGAAGCTCCTGGCTCTCAGTGTAATTTTCAAAATAAATAAAGCAATCTTTTTTTTTTTTTTAAACAAGTAGGGATGGGAGTTGTGGCACAATACTTAATACTTATACATGCCATATCACTGATTTCACCTTTTCCTACTCCAAATAAGTATCAGTTAAGGTGAATATATATATTTTATATATATAACCATTCCTAATGAAAAGGAATTAGCCATCCTAGAATTAGTACTGGTATTTCAGAAACTATGTAAAGCTACCATTGCACTTAATCCCTTTTCCCTCTTATAAGTAAAGGCCTGTGGGATACTGCAGTGTTTTACCTGACCGTTGCTGCTCTCGCCAGGAATGACACTGCTTTCCGCGAGCGGAGACATGCACATCTGAGAGTTCTCGATGCTGAAGGCCATTCCAGTCACAGAATCCGTCATGGGCAAGCTCTCACTATCCACTGGCTCCTTAATCCAGGTGTTGTCATCCGCTGTCTCTAGAGGCTCAGCCATGTCCACAGTGTCGTTCTTCTCCCGGTCAGCATCCCGCAGCAGCGCTAGCTCCTTCTCAGAAGCACTGAACTGACTCTGAGCAACAGACATGGCAGTCACACGGTTAGTGCCATCCGCCCAAGTGCAGTGGTTCGCCTGCGGCAGGTGGAGCACGCCAGCATCCCCGAGGGCTGGCAAGGAGACATCTCTGCAGGGAACCGTCTCATCTTCATCTTCACTGTGAGCCTCCAGAGTAAAGGGCATCTGGATCGGGGAAGTTCGATACTTGGTCCCGCCTCTGCACAACTCGAGTCTCACGGGAGACCGGTTTTTAATGGGTGAGCAGCCTTCAATGTAAGGGCTTCGGATACACGCATTAGATATTCCGTGAGAATTTGTTGCAGAAGAAGCTTCAGGGGAATGAAAAATAAACTTTCTCTGTTCTAAAAGATGGGGAAGAAAGTCACATCATAAAATCAGGGACATGGAAAGGCCATTACTGAATGGTCATCTGCCTGCTACAAGCCAGGAAACCTGCAATCTTCGTAGCAGTTGCGCTGTCTGCTGGAGTTAACATTTTGGTGGCAAAAACAGCACAAATGAACGGCTCGGTAAAGACGAAGGACTTCAAAAATGATCTCACTGCTCTTTCCCCATTTTAATTTTAACATTTTACTCCTTGAAAGTTAACTTTTTTTCTTTTTATAAAGATAAATTTTTATTCCAAAGGCATACAGCCTGACACAGAGAGAAAAAGAGATCTTCTACCTGCTAGTTCACAACCCAAATGGTTCTAATGGCCAAAGCTGAGCTGATCTGAAGCCAGGAGCCAGGACCTGCATGTGGGTGCAGGTCCCAAGGACTTGAGCCATCCTCCACTGCTTTCCCAGGTCACAAGCAGGTGGTTGGGTCAGAAGTGGAGCAGCTGGGACATGAACTGGTGCCCACATATATAGGTTGCTGGCACTGGCCATACCCCAGGCAGATTACCCAGCTAAAGCCACATTCCAGCCCTTCATTACTTTCTTTACCGGCTGTACCTGATAATTGAAATAAACGAAAAATCTATGTGTTTATACAAAACACAATAAGCAGCAATGATGCAAAATCACCCCTCCCCCCCTAAAAAACTCTGAAAAATATTTTAATATTTGCAATAATAAAGACTCCCAACAATGATAATCAAAGCAATGAAAATTTAAAATATTTTAATGACCTCATTAACTTATCAAAAAGGGATTTTTAAAAACGGCTTAAACACATAAATTATCTTCCAAGTGCAAAATAAATATAAGGGTTTTTCTTTTTTTTTAGCAAAAAATATATTAAAGATAAAACAACGAGAAACCATTAACTTAATACCAACAGTATAGTCTGAACAAACTCTCCCCACATAAAACAAATGGCCATTAAATATAAACAGATCAGTATCGTCAATGACCAAAGATACAAAAATTAAAGCAAGTCAAATTTTTCTGTAATATACAAACATCAGAAAACAATAAAACCAATTCTTCTGAAAATCTGTATTGGTAAAAACTTCTCGAAGGAAATTAGGCAAAATTCATCAAGATCTTCAGTGAAATATTTCATTTCTGACAATTTTACCTAGGTTATAAATACAAAAGAATATATATAGGGGTTGTGCCTATGGTGTGGTAGATTAAGTGTCAGTCTGTCGTGCCAGCATCCTCAGTGGGCATCTACTTCCGATCAGCTCCCTGACGAAAAGCTGGGGAAAAGCTGGAGGCTGCTTCCTGCACCCAAATGGGAGAACTTGAGGAAGCTCCAGGCTCTTGGCTTGAAACCGGCCCAACTCAGGCCATTGAAGCCGTTTTAAAAGTGAACAAGCAGATGGAAGATATCTCTGTTAATCTGCATTTCAAATAAAGATAAACCTGTTCAAAAGAAAAATGTGATGAACAAAAATTATCAGCCACTTACAGACTTATCAGTGGTTTAAAAAAAAAATGCAGTGGAGGGTCCTGCGCGGTAGTCTAGCTGCTAAAGTCCTCACCTTGAACAAGCTGGGATCCCATATGGGTGTAGGTTTTAATCCTGGAAGCCCCCTTCCCATTCAGCTCCCTGCTTATGGCCTGGGAAAGCAGTTGAGGACAGCACAGAGCCTTGGAACCCTGCACCTGCATGGGAGACCTGGAAGAGGCTCCTGGCTCCTGGCTTCGGATGGGTACAGCTCCAGCCTTTGCGGCTACTTGGGAAATAAATCATCGGACGGATGATCTTCCTGTCTCTCCTCCTCTAAGTATATCTGACTTTCCAATAAAAATAAATAAATCTTTAAAGGAAAAATGCAATGGAGTATGACACTGCAATTCAGAACGATGCTCTGACACAGGAAGAAATGACTTGAATGGCTTATGAAAATACTCAAAATAAAACGCTCTGTGAAAAGACGCAGCACACAGTACATGCAAAGGTGTATCTACAACAATATAACCATACAGTCACCTCTGCACACATGAAAGACTGACAAAATAGTCAATTTCAATCACTCTGAACAGGCATTTTTAATTGAAAAAGGTACTGTAATTCTTTTCAAAGAAAAATTTGTGATAGTTTATACCTTTTTTACCTTAAAAATCTTAGCCAAATATATTTTTATAAAATATGAATGCCTAGCTGTCAGTCTAAACAGAAAGCACAAAAATATCAACCCTAAATTCGTTAACTTTGAGAGTATTTGATTTTATATTGCTAAACCATTTATATTCCATTTAACATTAGAATGTAACTTCGTTTACAAGTCCAGTCTTTGAAAATAAACAATTCCTTTAGCAAACAAAGAAACAAAACAAAACAAAACAAAAACCCCACAAAAAAAAAAAAAACTTAAGGTTATCCAAATTCTTGTTTAATGGCCTCTTAAGAATTCTGTCAAACTAAATTCTTCGATAACAAATAATAAAGCTGAGTACTTTTCACTGATAATTTTATTATGAGACATACCTGAGAGTGGTGTCTTCCCTGTTTGAAATGCAATTGGTGAGAAAGTGGGTGAAGAAATTGGTGAAGGACTAGCCACGCTGCCCAAACTGTATTTCTTCGCACTGTCCTGAATAGGGCTGGATGAAAACTGCCCCTGGAATCAAAACAAACAAATAATAAACTGACACGAATCTCCTCATCAGCTATTGAGCCACATGCTACTTGTCTGCATTTTCAAAACACTTTCATAGGCAGGGACCCTTCACAAGAAGCAGCGCCAGGCATCTTGGAACAAAACCAACCAGACGGTGACAAACATTCTGAAACAGAGCATGTTATAGTACATGCAAACACATGCTGTTTAAACAAACTATTACATTTTCTCATCAAGCGGTCATCTAAATAACTTACTCCATCGATGCCAATCCACTTGTGTATATTGCTAATCTTCGGTGGTTGGGGTGCTGAGCTACACTGCGATCCCTTGAGGCTCACGCTGAGTCAATAGTGCAAACTCAGCCTGGCCCCAAACAAGCCCATGACTGACGTCAAGACACGAATGAGGTACAGTGTCATGAAGTGTAATACTCGAAAGACAACCATCTTCCTGAGCGCAGTAGGACCACCCTGGTCCACGCTCATCCACAATGAACTAAGCAGACACGTTTCAGTCTACCTCTTACCGAGCCTGGAGTCTGTACAGGGCTCCTACACCGCACAGGAGATAAATCTATTGAGTAGAAAACCTCCAGTGACGTCTGAGCAGCGCTATGCGAACCGCTCGGAGAACCTGGAGCTAAGGAGTCAGAGACACTTCTATTCCCATCTAAGAACAGCTTTCTTCTGAGAGAGGAGGAACTCAGGTTTCCGGGAGACTGATCGGCCAATTCATCAGCTCTGAAATAGTCACCTAGGTTTAATGATAACAGAAAAAAAAAGGTACAAACCAATCATTCTGAGAAACCATCATAATTGTTGCTTAATAAGAAAACTTTCATAAATCTTTTAAAATTTCTACACTTAATTTTTTAGTCTATTTTTTTTTAAAAGATTCATTTTTGTTGGAAAGGCAGAGTCACTGAAAGAAGGAAGACATAAAAAAAAAATCTACCTTCTGGTTAACTCCCCAAATGGCCCCAAGAACTGGAGCTGAGACAACCTGACACCATGAGTCTGGAGTCTCTCCCAGGTCGTGGTGAGAGAGAGCTCCCATCCTCTGGTTCATTCGTAATAGCCACACAAGGCCTGGGCTGAACGAGCCAAAAGCCAGGAAGCAAGTCTCCCATAAAGCTGTAGGGGCCAAAACACTTGGACCATTCTGCAGTGCTTTTCTCAGGCCATTTTCGGGGAACTGAATTAGAAGTGGGGCAGCCAGGACAGAAACCAGTGACCATACGGAATGCTTGCATCACAGATGGCAAATTTACTCACCATGCCATGTCACTGGCTACCACCTACCTCTTTTTTTTTTTTTCCCTAAGATTTATTTTTATTAGAAAGTCAGATATACAGAGAGGAGGAGAGACAGAGAGGAAGATCTTCCGTCCGATGATTCACTCCCCAAGCTGGCGCAGCAGCTGGAGCTGAGCCAATCTGAAGCCAGGAACCAGGAGCTTCTGGGTCTCCCACGCGGGTGCAGGGTCCCAAGGCTTTGGGCCGTCCTCAACTGCCTTCTTAGGCCACAAGCCAGGAATGGGATGGGAAGCAGGGCCAATGGGATTAGAACTAGCGCTCATATGGGATCCCGGCGCGTTCAAGGCGAGGACTTTAACCACTACTCCATCGTGCTGGGCCCTACCTCCCACTTTTTAAAAAACCAATAATGTACTCTGAATTTTTTTCAAAAAAAAATCAGGTTTAATTTTAAATGTGATGTTTACTCCTTAATTTGGGGGAGCTTGGTTAGTACTATCAATAATAAGATGTTCATAGTTAATGCCTATAGTAAAGTTCATTATGATAAAAAAAAAATCACACCTTGTTCAAGTAAAGGAGAAATTTCAAGTTTCCCCACATATTTAGCAAAAAGGCATTGGTGGGAGAGACATTAGGTGAGCAACAAAAATAGCTGCATAAGAGCCCCAGACTTCAAGTGTAGGCTCCCGCTTTTGACTCGAGTTTCCTGCTAACGCAGACCCTGAGAGGCACACAGGTGATGGGACAAGTGATTGGCCTCCTGCCACCCACCTGAAAGACCCGGACAGAGTCCCTGGCCCAGCCTCGGGCCATTACAAGCTTTTGGAAAGTGAGCCAGTAGGTGAGAGGCAGCTCATTCTGCCTGTCAATAAAAACAAAAGGAAAGGCATGGCACAAATTCCCACTTACACAGACCACCAAACAGATCCTTTGATTGAAGTTATTAAAGGTTTAAACAAATATGTATTTACCTAATATACTTTCTAAATTAAAGTCCACAGGAAGAGACAGCAATGTCTGGCACGCGGCTGAAAGCAAGCAAATAAATACATAAGTACATAGGTACAAACATGGATAAGTCAAAGAAAACATGACAAGCAGCTGAGCAGACAGCTCCCTCTGGGGCCCCGTCAGCCCATATCCCAGGCAGCCCGGATCATGGCAATCACGCACCCCATCACACATACACCACTTTCCACCACCGAGGTAAACGTGTTCATCATAAAAGATAACCCCTGGCCATGATGCTGACACTCAAATCAAAAAGGAAACCAGCCTCTATTTGTGGACAAAAATTCCCCACATTAACACATTTTTAAAAGGGAGCTTTTCAAAACCAGAAATCAATTCACACACTTGCAGCAAGAAAACAGCACACTGCTGCTATTTCTAAGTCATGCCAAGTGCATCTATTTCAGTATATTTGCTTTTAAAACAAATATATAAAAACAACTCATTCATAAAATAGTAAAATGTAATTCTAGAGTAAAGTGCCACTACCATAACTAGATTTGGAATCCAATTATGGGACATACTGTTTGGACCGTGTTTATACTCACCATTGCTCTTTTCAGAAAGAACGGTCAACTTTCTTCCAACTGGAGAATCACCATTTATATTAGTGCCTGGAAAACATTTTAAATTGAAAAGTCCTATATTTTATATTCTTTATATAATCTCACCATTACATTTTGCACAGTAAAGTCATAACCAAATGGCACCAACTACACAGGCCAGGGACAGGCCAAAGCCGGGACCAGGGAACTCAATCCCGCAAGCCAGGTCTCCACCTCCTTGGCTGGGATGCGAGTAGACTCATCTCCCGCTGGCCCTGGAGCAAACAGCAGGAACATGGATTCACAACACATCCAGGCCCCAAACCTGGGCAGTCTAACGTGGGAGGCAGATATCCTGCATCTTAACTGTTGTGCCAAATGCCAGCCCCTGGATTAATTTCATAACATGAAGGAAGTGCAAGTAACAGAAACCAAACTGAAGAGTCACATTGTTTTTTCCATTTCCTAAAAATGACAATGAATAATCCACCCCCAACAATAAGTAATGTGATAATTAATATTCATTAATAAGCCAAGAATATTTTATAAGTAATGTAATAATTAGTATTTATGGGGTACCAGGCAATATTGTGATCAAAACTGCCCTTTGTAGAATGAGCACTTTGGCTAATTTGCATATTCATCACTTCACATGCTTGTCTCTGGTGAGAAAATGTCTCCCCATCTTGAGGTATACGCCATTGTGAAATATGGTCACCATGCTCTGCCACAAGCCATGGCAAATGGTCACCATGTCTGACTCAAACTCTGACCGTGCCCAGTGTCCCCGGCTCCTGGCTGCCACTCTGCTGTTTCTCTAGGTCTGGCTCTCTGCTTCCACAGGAGTGATGGCAGGTAGCATGTCTGTCTATGTCTGGCTGATTTCATTTAACGTCACATTCTCCAGGTTCACTTGGGCTGTCACTAATGACAGAATTCCCTTCCATCTAGAGGTATGCCAATGCGTACATGAACAACATTTTGTGATTCATTCATATGCTGATGGACACTGGCTGTGGTGAACAGTGCTACAGTATATAACACGTGGTTATAATTCCTTTGGATGTAGACCCACAAGTGGGATTGCTGGACCCCCGAGTAATCCTTTTTAAGAAAGATTTACTTATTTTGAAAGTTAAGCTTTAGAGACAGAAATCTGTTAGCTGGTTTAGTTCCCAGAAGGTTGTGACAGCCATGGCTAGAGCAGGCCAAAGCTAGGAGCCAGAGCTTCTTCCAGGTCTCCCATGGGGGTCTTCCATGCGGGTATCCAGAAGCTTCTGCTGCTGCTTTCCCCAGAGTGTTAGCAGAAAGCTGGATCAGGAGTAGAGTGGCCAGGAACTGAATTAGCGTCCAAACAGATAGAGGTTGAGCCCTGTGTGCCACGACAATGGTGCAGGAAATCCTTTCCTTTAATAATGAGCTACAAGCAAATGTGCTCCCCTGAGACATAGCATCCTTATCACACTAGGAAAAAACAAACAAAACCTCCACCCTGTGTTCTGCAAGGACATACTACTTCTGTCTTCCCAGGATGCTCACTACAAAACTATCGTCGTAAAGATCTGATCAGACCACAACTTGCAAGACTGCAGCAATGTGGTCTCCCGAGAACCATCTCTCAGCACTGTACCTACGTACGTACGCACACTGTACTGTACATCTCTGGCGCCCACTCCGTTAGCCACTGCACAACATCCACACACCCAATTAGCTTAGCAAATAAATCTCTAGAATGTTTGGCCTCTTCCAGATCCTGTATCACTTTAAATAAAACAGCATACTCAAAGACAAAATAATGTTATACAAATGACCAGTGGGGCCCAAGGGGTAGCCTAGCAGCTCAAGTCCTTGCCTTGCAAGTGCCAGGATTCCCATGTGAGCACAGGTTCTAATCCTGGCGGTCCCGCTTCCTATCCAGCTCCCTGCTTGTAGCCTGGGAAAGCAGTTGAGGACAGCCCATGCCTTTCAACCATGCACTTGCATGGAAGACCCAGAGTAGGGTCCAGGCTCCTAGTTTCAGATTGGCTCGGCGCCAGCCATTGTGGCCACTTGAGGAGTGAATCAACGGACAGAAGATTTTCCTCTGTGTATATCTGACTTTGCAACAAAAATAAATAACTCTTTAAAAAATGACCTAGTAATAAAGCTGGTTTATCTGTGGGGGGAAAAAAAGAGAAAAAAACAGAATCTTATAGAATCTGGTGGGAAAGAAACTTTGTATGAACATGTCACATTAGAGAATTTGAGGGGGAAGGGATGGATGTTAGCAGACAATCCTCTAGTTCAGTCCTTTTCTTTACAAGCAAAACTGTGAGGTCCAATGAGATTAACTAAGGTGACCAAAGAAACCCTCAGTTTATAAATGTTGGCTTACTGCCCAGGACCCCATCAGCGGCGTCCTCCTGGGAGCTTGCACTGCTGGCATGCAGGATGCCATCTGACCTTGCCTACACTGCGACCAGGTTCTCCTTCTCACCTCCTTTGTCGCAGACGAGGGCTCTAACTTCTCAGACTAGGTTTCCTCATCTCTAAAATGGAACAGCTCACTAAAAGCACTCTGTATTGGCTGGGTATTGAGAACGTGCTCAATTCATGTTACCTGCCAGGACTGTATTTTTCATTAAAAAATGGAAACAAATATTTTCTCTCAACCTGAGAATATAATTCAGGGATGCTAAACAGAAAAGAGAATAATTCCAACATCAGGAGAGATGGAAACGCGGGTAGTGGCATTTGAGCATGGCCCACAACTTACAGGGCAATGAAGGCAAGGATGAAGAAAATTGCTGTTGGAGGCAGAAAGACATTTGGAAAGCACTGACTTGCCCTTTAATCTCTTTATTTTCAGGTGATCCACTGTAGCATAAGTTATTTCAGGTTACCTTAGGTCCCTTCCTTCCATTGTATAAGAAGTCAGCAAATTAGCAAAAAACAGGAAAACACATTCAGACCTTTAAAATACAAGCATCATAACTGATATTCATAATGGGAAAATGAAATTCAAATAGAATGGTCAAGGTTTGACTTGTGATCCTAAAGGGAGCTAACTCCTGATACCCAGAAATGGAATACTGAGCAAGACTCTGACCCAAGCCCATCAACCAGCAGGTCACTAGATGCCGCTTCATGTTTGCTGATCTGAAACTGTTTTGATGCTACAGTTTTTGTGAGTATGATTTTCAGGACACTCACATTTTTTGGCATGATACTCTGAGAGCTGTTTTCCTTCATGATCAGTCCATGGAGAGGGAACGATGACATCTTTGGTGAAAAACTAGGAAAATTAAAGTCACATAATTAGGCGAAAATTCCTCCGAGAACAGGAAGAAGTACCCACCTCATTCTCAAGTAACAGTCACTACCATCATTTCCTGACTTAATAGCTGTATTTAAAACGATCAGCACTTAAAAGGACAACCGACCAAAGATAAACCCAAGACATTTCAAGGGTCTATACAGACCAAATGGAACATTTCAATAGAAATCTGTAAATTAAGCTCAGGGCTGCCATCGGGGGAGACTCGGTTTCTCCCTGATACGCCTGGGGGTGTGGTGCGGCAAGGGAAGCCAGCCAGCAGCACAAAGCACGCTGCAGCGCTCGAGATTGGAGTGCTGCATTTCTTGGGAATTTTGAGCCATTGCAGACAACAATAAAAATAAACTTAAAATCAAGTATGAAACATAAAGGTAACAAAGATTCCCAACGCATCCCTTGGCAACCAACTTACTGAGTTTGTCGGTATCTATCGCACTGAGGTTCGCCCATGTTTTACATGTGCGTGGTAGAGCTCTAACTCACACTGCACTGATACGCCACTGCGTCTTTCCCAGCGCTACCACATGGCGAGGTTGGCTGTGGATGGCAGCAATCACTATAAAACATGTGCTCTCTAAAGCCCCAGGGCCTGGCCTTGAACACCTACCCGCATGCTGTGGGCTGGCATACCCAAACGCAACTAACAGCAGGCGGGTACATTTCTGCCCTCTTCCATTCTCACTGTTTTGGGGGGACAAGTCTTAACATTTCCTTTCTATCTTGTTACACACATGGCAAAGAAAGCCATTTTCTGAACTACTCTACCTACGAAATTCAGAGGAAAAGACATGAAGTGATGCGGGAGAAAGGTAACTATGACATAGACAATTTCCAGAAAAAAAGATAAAGGACCCATAAATTTAGGAAGTGATGAATATGTGTGCCGTGAATGTTAAAAATTCAAATAGAAATAACAAGTTGTCATTTTCAATGTAGTAAGCGTAGCACAATTTCAGAAGTTTATAAACAGCAACGCAGGTGCAAAAAAAAAAAAAAAAAAAAAAAAAAAACCCAGTATCATATACAGAAGTATGAACTGGTACAACCCTTTAGAAAGCAAAAACTACCAAAACTGGAAATTTACAAAGCCCCTGACATAGTAATTTCAGGGACATAAAATATATGCATAAATCATCATAGCATTATTTGTGATATAAAGAAAATGAACACAATTAAAACATCTATCAATCTAGGTTTGGATACTATGCTTTTACTAAAACTTTCTGTTGATCATAAAAAAATCTGAGAGAAATTAAGCAAAATAAAAAGATATAAAATATTATAAGAATGATAAGTCTATCTGTCAAAAACATTTCAAATATGCTAATTAATGTCTAAGTGTAAAACAAGAAACATTAATCACCTTGAAGGAGCGAAATAACAAGGGAGCAAGAGTCTTTTCATTTGAATGTTTTTGACTTTACTATGTGTATATACTTACTCTAATTTCAAAAATAAATAGTAAACACAAAAAATTCAGTTGGTGGGCCCAGCGCTGTGGCCTAGCAGCTAAAGTCCTCACCTTGAACGCGCCAGGAGCCCATATGGGCGCCAGTGCTAATCCCGGCAGCTCCACTTCCCATCCAGCTCCCTGCCTGTGGCCTGGGAAAGCAGTCGAGGACAACCCAAAGCCTTGGGACCCTGCACCCGCGTGGCAAACCTGGAGGATGTTCCTGGCTCCTGGCTTCGGATCGGCACAGCACCGGTCGTTGCTCTCACTTGGGGAGTGAATCATCAGAGAGAAGATCTTCCTCTCTGTCTCTCCTCCTCTCTGTATATCTGACTTTACAATAAAAATAAATAAATCTTAAAAAAAAATTCAGTTGGTGTCTGATGATAGTCCTGATCTTAACACCGACAGCATTTTCTTTAGTTTGATCTACTCAATTTCCCTTTCAAGTCAGCAATTCGAAGGGAACAAAGTTTTCAAACAGTTAGGAAACTGAAAGAAATGAAGAACTTTCGGCTTCAGGGGGGAGGGTAGCTGAAATAATTGAATCAAAAGAAAAAAATGTTGAGGTTCTTAGATGAACAGGTAAGTAATGTTTGGTGTGAGAACACACATGAAACTGTCTTCTAAAAACCAGGCTGGCTCTAAAACAAGGGATAACTTTTACTTGCACTGGGAAAGTGTGAAAGTAAAGGGAAAAGTGCGTGTGCCGGGCCAGTGCACCGTGCACCCCGTGAGCATGCTGCAGCGGCCCGGGATGCGCAGGGCACTCGGTGGCCAAGAAACAAGGGTAACGGGGTTATGCAGAAATGCTGCCAACAGGACGGCTCTCTGAGAAGATTCAGATGATAACCTTTAACCTCTCAGAAAAGTTCAGCAGACAAGCAAAACACACACAAAAAGTTATGATTTTTATTAGAAAAAATATTAAATTTGTGATACACTTTTTCTGCTTAGAAGCATGATGCTTTACGTTTTGCTTCATGCAACATACGGCATGTCATAAAAATCCTAAATATTAACAACAGACCAGTCGTTTTTTTTTTTTATCAATGTCAAAATCTAGATTTCAAAGCTTGAGAAGCATTCAACTTCTTTTTTAGAAATTTCTAACTTCAGACGGGATTGGGCTAACCAATATTTGGAAGGCACAAAGAACAATTGTGATGGGGGTCTGAGAACAAAAAGGTAACCCAAACACACGACTGGCCAAAAACAAGAATTCAGAGTAGCCGGGAAGCTGAGAACACATCATCACGCTGGCACACGGGCCGGGAAGCTGAGAACACATCATCACGCTGGCACACGGTCCTGTGTGCGGGGGACGCAGACGTCGTCAAACTTCACGATTTTAGGACAGCAAGTGGCTGCTTCACTTAGGGAGAGGGGAAAGCCGCAAGGCACACACACAGGTGAAGGGTTTGAGGGAGGGCTTCCTGGGGGAGGTGACACACACAGTTAATCACCAACAGTTTTAAGTTACCTCTTCAATGGCTTTTTGTCTTTTGTCTTCCACATCTTTATCTATTCTATACAGAGAAAAGAAGAAAAATAACCATGCCATTACTTCAGCTTATTGAACACTGACAACAATAACCTTTCAAAGAAATACTTTCTCCTCCCTTGACTGGCAAGCGAGCTCATTTTAAAAGAAAAATGGGTTTCTTACAGCATTTTATACATGGCAATATTCTGACATCCAGCATTCAACCATTAAGCTTACACCCCCCTTCCATTTACAGTTTGAATCAAAGATTTTTCTTTCAAAAGGCTTACGTCAATATAAATTTAAAATTATACACATTAGGACATTCAAAAAACCATTTGTCCTTGAATCACCACAAATTACAATATTTTGTCCAACAGAAATCGAAAAAGTGCCTAAACCTTTTCTCATTAATTACAATTAGCTCATCACAGAAGCCATTTCAGAATTAACTCTTCCTCTTGTAAGAGAAGATAACATCTACACAGTTCAGAATCAATAGGTAAGAATATTCTGAAATAAAACACCAACAATACGATACTTTGTATAAATCTTTTTTTTTTTTTTTACACTTTGACCCAGGACACAGTTTCACCAACACACGTTTCTTCATTGTGAGACAGGGTAAAGTGTCAGGTCTCTAGTGCAGATATATTCACGTCCAGCATACGGCAGCCAGCACTGCAGGACTTTGTTTATCGCCTCCTTTGCATCAATAAACTGGTAGGACTTTTTTTTTAACAACAACCTAAGATTATTTTCCTCTCAGGCAATTTTCTCATACACACACACATCTTTTTGTGACTTAAAGCTTACATGAGATGTCATATATTTAAATTAAATGCCTTTTTCAAATAAAGGAATTATGGAAAAATGTGCTACACAGTGATACCCCATCTATTCCTTAACAACAGTAACCGTGAGCACGGTGATTCTGTGGCCTTCAGGTGTCAGTGGTAGTCAGCCAAAGTGACAGATCTCAGCCTGGCCTTCCCTCCTTCATGTTCATCACGGGAACTTCAAGAACCTCCAATATTCAGACGACTGTTGGATGCAATGAAAGTCAGAATGGCCAAATACCCCAACACCGCATCAGAGGAGGTTCTAGCAGGTCATGCTGGCAAACGATCCCGACCAGCACACCGCTGCGCGTGGGTATAACCATGCATGGCAACAGGGTGCCCTGCGCGGCGCCCCCTCCCGCAGGGCGGAGACCTGCTGTGCGGACAGGAAAGCGCCTCCCACCAGCAGGCTTCTAAGTGTTCTGTGCATGAGCAGAACGCGAAGAACTCAGAGAGCTCAGCAGAAGCTGCTGCTCCTAAGAATGTTCTCACTCCCCGGCAAAAGCCCTCACCACTCACTGCATACAAACTTCAAGAGGGTTGTCCACTCCTTTCACCCTCCACCCTCTTATCACCGATCAATCCGCTGAAACAAACTAAGCCACTCTTGATAAACCCCCCCAGATAGCACACCATTTATTACTAAATATAAATTCACTGTGTTGCAACTTTCATCTAATTGTACTAGGCAACTTCAAAAAGTATGTGGTAATAACTCTATTAAAACATGCTTATTTTGGTGCAATGCTATTTTTTTAAATGATTTTTATTTATTTATTGTAAAGTCAGATATACATAGAGGAGGAGAGACAGAGAGGAAGATTTTCTCTCCGATGATTCACTCCCGAAGTAATTGCAATGACCGGTGCTGTGCCGATCCGAAGCCAGGAGCCAGGAACTTCTTCCGGGTATTCCACACGGGTGCAGGGTCCCAAGGCTTTGGGCCATCCTCGACTGCTTTCCCAGGCCACAGGCAGGGAGCTGGATGGGGAGTGGAGCTGCCAGGATTAGAACCGGCACCCATATGGGCTCCTGGCGTGTTCAAGGTGAGGACTTTAGCTGCTAGGCCACTGCGCCAGGCCCATGCAATGCTATTTTTAAATGTATGTATTTTATTCAGAATTAAATTTTAGGCAAACTTTTTGAAGACCTTTCCTACACATGGATTTAAAAAAAAAAAAAAAGACAAAAACAAACCATTGGCATTGGGAGCACCAGTTTGTGTCCCAGATGCTCTACTTCCAATCCAGTTTCCTGATTCTGTGCCTGTGCAAGCCATGGAGGGTACCAAAGTGCTTGGGCCCTGCACCTGTGCGGGAGACCCCGAAGAAGCTCCTGGCTCCAGGCTGCAGCCAGTGCAGTCATTTGGGGAGCAGATGAAAGATCTCTTGTTTCTCCCTCTCTTTCTCTAACTCTGCCATTTAAGCAAACAAATACATCTTTAAAACAAACAAAAATGGTTTCAAAAATGAACTTATCTTGTTATGTCACTGTCCAGCGACTTTTTGAAGTTAATGCTGACTGAGGGCAGGAATCTCCCCCTGGATTTCTTTACTGTCCCTTGGAGTGCTTCAGATGGCTCAATTCGACTGATATAATAATTGATTCAATATACTGAACAGGTGAGCATTAAATACATTGACAAGGTAAGCAGAAAACAATAAAGCACATGGTTTGTGCAAAGCCAAAAAGGATGCGTCACTGTGACTCATTCACTAGGAGGAATATGTTTTTCATCTTCTCTTTCCAAAGCATTACTTAAACTCAATACTAAAATTCTTTTATGCATTATCCCCATTCTATTCCTTTCTGTGACCTTTGACAGGTATTAACTGGCAGGTGAATGGTCACCAAATGACCACGGAGAGGACGCGGCAGACAAGTTAAGAGTGAATCAACGTGCATGCACCCCGTCCGATGGAAGTTTGAAGTTGAAGGCCAAAGGGTCATCTGTTGTTTTCATATCAGTTGCGACTTTTTTTCCCCCATAAATTAAACAATCTGACTATAAGACAAAAGAATCCCTCAAAATATAAAGTACAGGTGTGTTTCCCCTAAAGAAGTGCCATGTTTGCACTACATTAAGTATTATTAAGCAAACTAAAGCCTTAAAACCTACATCACACATGAGCAAAGGATTAAGACTGCTTGGATTCACAGAATTCAAGCCAACTTAATTCAGATCACCCAAGAGAATTGTTAAGGTGGGATGACATCTAGAAAACCTTTCTGATGCTAATAAATACCCTTTCAGTGTGTCTTACCTTGAGGTTTTAGGAAGTAAGAAGCTTTTTGCTTTATCTTAACACACCAACAAAACAAAGCAAAACAGCCACAACCATGTACAGAAAGGTACAAACTTCAAAATGCCCTTCTTCCCACCAAGTGCTGGGAAGGCAGAGCTGTTCCACAATAACACAGCAAGAGTGAAAGAATCCTTCTGGATATAGTTCTCTGAACTCACTCAGACTACAAATATCCATACCAAAAATTTGTTCTTGCTAATACCCTTTCACTGTAAAAATACATGACTTATAGAACTTCCTCTCTCTCTCTTTTTTTAGCCAGGAACTTCCTCCAGGTCTCCCACGGGGGTCACAAGCAGGGAGCTGGGTGGGAAGCGGGGCTGCCAGGATTAGCAATGGTGCCTGCAAGGCGAGGACTTTGGCCGCTAGGCCACCGCACCCCTTCCTCTCTTTCTAATCAGCATGTTATTGTACTTAGATACAAGAAAGGAAAACTCATTTCAAAAATAAAGAAAACTCACCGCGAATGACTTAAGTATGATGCTTGACGATGAATATCTTCCGGGTCTATTTCTACAGGATTTATTACAGCTAGTTGATCAATAGACCATCTGAATTCCCCTGGAGTCTTAATGAAATAAAGGGAGCTTATGAGTGAAGGCAAACCAAAAGAGTTCATCAAAATGCTAACAATGTCACTATCAAAAATACGGTGAATGGCTCCAATATAAAAATATTCAAAATATTTAAAAGCTTACATGTTAAAACTTGATTGTACCACTAAATTAAATAGCAAATGATAATCAAATCACACTGCATTAGCTGGATTATAGCTCTATGAAGACACAAAATTGCATATTTAAAAATTTTAATATTATGCAAAAAGAGCAAAACCATAGAGTTATAAAGGTACAGAAATTCCATGATTAACACCAGTAACACACATTATGAGTATATAAATACAAAACCCCTAGTATTATCAAAGGTCTTAAGCTTTAAGAATGAACTGGAATTAAGCAAAGTTTTAACTGAAGAGCATTTGAAAAGCTCATAAAGTAGCTTCTTTGAAATAATTATGAATGGTAACCAGTGCTGCTTTTAAATATTCAACTATCCAGCTGAATCAAAAGCTTATCCAAATAGTAACCTGCAATTAGAAACATATTTTTGATAGATTCAGAACAAAATATCTGTCATACCTCACATCCATCCCAGTTTTGTGGGTTAAGTTACAGTCGTCCCACCACTTTATTTGCTTAATATTTGTTTATTTAGGGCCCGGCGGCGTGGCTTAGCGGTAAAGTCCTCACCTTGAACGTGCCAGGATCCCATATGGGCACTAGTTCTAATCCCGGCAGCTCCACTTCCCATCCAGCTCCCTGCTTGTGGCCTGCAAAAACAGTCGTGGCCGGCCCAATGCTTTGGGATCCTCTACCTATGTGGGAGACCTGGAGGAAGTTCCTGGCTCCTGGCTCTAGATCGGAATAGCAATGGCCGTTGTGGTCACTTGGCGAGTGAATCATCGGACAGAAGATCTTCCTCTCTGTCTCTCCTCCTCTCTGTATATCTGACTTTGCAATAAATAAATAATAAAAAAATTTGTTTATTTATTTATTTATTTGAAAGACAGTTACAGAGGGAAAGGGACACGAGATCGTCTATCTACTGGTCCTCTCCAGAGAGCAGCTAGTCCAAGCTGAAGCCAGGAGCCACGAGCTTCCTCCAAGTCTCCCACGTGGCTGCAGGAGACATGTTTCGTTGCTTTTCTCAGGCGCATTACGGGCCAGACCAGAAGCAGAGCAACTATGACATGAGCTGGGAAACTGACGTCACAGGTGGAGGGCTTATCTGCCACTCCACAATGCCAGCCCCAGAATTAACGTTTATTAGAACTAACAGATAGCTAAGAATTAATACAAGTCAAGTAAAAAGTAAAACAAACAAAAAAAAAGAAGTAATACAAGTGAAGTTTCAAAAATTCCTGGAAAATGACAGTAATAGACAGCATCAGTAAGGGGCATTTGGCGCAGCCATGAAGACAGGCCTTGGGAAGCCTGCATCTAGTCTACTCAGCAGGTCCTGAATCTCAGGTCTGCCCCCTTGTGGCTTCCTGCTGACGCACATCCTGGGACGGAGTTAGATTCCTCAGAGGCCAGGACTGAGTTCCAGCACTTGGCTTAGTCTGGCCCTGGGCCAGCTGTTGTGGGCATTTGAGGAATTTAACCAAAGGCTGAAAGATCTCTCTTGCTCTCTGCATTGCGGCACAGCCGGTTAGAGAGCGCTGTTTCGATACCATAGCAGCACTCCAACGTTTGCTGAAGAAATGAGAAGGACGGTTTCTTCTTTAATGTGGTATTAGTAGTTACATCAAGATCCGTGGTACATAGCTACACCTGAAACTGTGAAACCTAACATTTTTTAAAATTTATTTTTATTGGAAAGGCAGATTTACAGAGAGAAGGAGAGACAGCGAGAAAAGATCTTCCAACCTCTGGTTCACTCCCCAAGTGGTCCCAATGGCCAGGAATCTTCTGGGTTCCCCACACAGGCACAGGGTCCCAAGACTTTGGGCCATCTTCCACTATTTTCCCAGGCCACAAGCTGGCAGCTGGATGGGAAGTGGAGCAGCTAAGACATTAACTGGTGTGTCCATATGGGATCTTGCTAATTGCAAGGCAAGGATTTAGACACTAGGCTATTGTGCCAGGACACATATTATCTTTTTTTGAGTTAAGACAAAAAAGGGGGGGGGGGCGAGGTAAATAATAACTTTAAAAAGTTCTAAAAAAAAGTTCTGCTAATGGAATGCCTGGCCAATTACTGGATTTTAGTTATCACTGTAATACAGTGAACTCTCTACATGCTCAGGAGCAAATATTTAGCCCATCATTAAGCACCCCTGTGACAGACTAGAGTGCTGGGTTTGATGCCCGGCTCAGGCCCAGACTCCAGGTTTCTGACAGTGCACGCCCTGGAGGCAGCAGTGCTGGTCCGAGGGACTGGGCTCTGCCACCCCCGTGGGATGCCCGGTCTGCGTTCCTGACTTCTGGCATCCACGCAGCCCACCCTGCCCTGGCCGGCTCAGGCGTTTGGGGAGTGAACATTATTACATGGGATTTCTCTCCAAGTCGCTTAACCAACAATAACGAAAAGCACACGGCGATATATACTCCAGGATCTAGTCCCCCCACCTTTACCTGATAAAGATACTTCCATTGAAAGTTATTTGTAGTTATTTACACTGAAAACTCATCATAAACACTAGCCGAGGAAAACTTACTGGTAATTTTGCTGATTTAAAAACAGATGGACTGGCCAACGTTTGCTCGTGGAGATTAGAATAGTCACTAGGACTTTCAAAAGGATTTAGGACACGGATTCTCCCAGGAGTTTCTGGCGATATTTGCATCTTTAATTCTTTGACTTCTCCCATAGCACGCAGGGAAAGCTAAAACAAAGGAAATCAGCAGCACACCTATGAAAACTCCACACTTCCATAGGCACTGTGACAGTCTGTGCTGAACAGCAACCGGCAGCATTTCCTCAAGCCCTACCCTGAATTGACAATTCCTCAGGTGATCCTCCCGATGAGCCTGAGAGCCGGGACAGCAGCTATCATTATATCATTAACTCGGAGCAGATAACAGGCTTTCAAGTAGTAGTCAATCAACTAAGAATGCATTCAGGTCTGCCTTGGAGGCAAGGAACCGATAAACTCTGCTGTCTCGGGCACGTCTTCCAAGCTGTTCAACGCAGGACAAGCTCCCGGTACTCCGGCAATCACCCGGTCACTAGGAAACACTGCTTGTGTAGCAGACCTGCACAAGTTTGCTGCGCCAACAAGCGACCCTCGCCGGCTAAGCAGGACCTGCCGGGTGGCCGGGGACCTCGGATAGCCTCCCCGCAAGCATGGCCCTCCGGCCGCCAAGCCGCTGCCCGAGACCGTACCCGTTCACGGGGTCGTCCCCAGAGACGCATCCGAGTCCAGCTGCTGGAAGCGTGCAGGATGCAGCCGGCCGACTCGGTGAGGAGCGGAGGACGTGTCACACCGCCCCGGGCCGGAGCGATCACTCCTGCGCGCAGCAGCCCCAGTCCCCACCTCGCAGCTCACCCTCACCCCCGGACTGCCCCAAAGCGAGCTCTCCAGTGGAGAGAAGGAAAAGGCCGGGAACGGCCAGGAACGTACCTACAGCCTGGCAGGGAACCGCAGCTGCCGACATGCACCCCAGGGCGCAGCCAGGCGGGCCGCGGCCGGCTCCCACGAGAGGCCGACTCTTTAACTCCCCGCTTCCGCGCTGCCGCAGGCCAACCAGAGCACGGGGTCCCGGGCCGGCCGGCCAATGGCGTCGCGCCGCTGTCCGCGAACCAGCCAATGGCGCGGAGGCCGCGAGGTAAATTCGAACGGCAACTCCTCGCTCCACGTTCCGCGCAGAACAACGAGGCTCCAAATTCAAACCAACGCAGCCGCACACGCCGGCGACGAGCGCGCGGGGGGCGGAGCCTGCCCGGCGTGAGCGGGGCGTGGGGCGTGGGGCGGGCGCGCGGCGTGTGGTGGCCCGGGAAAAAGAAAGACAGGCGCTCCAGTTCCGGGTCAAGCCGCTCTGCCGCCTCCCTGGGCCTCCGCCATGGCGAGCGGCAGCGGCGCCGGGGCGGCGGGGGCGGCCGCGGCGGCCAATCTGAACGCGGTGAGAGAGACCATGGACGGTGAGTGCCCCCCCATGGCGGTGCCGGACGTGGTCTCCGAGGCCTCCCCACCCCGGCGGCGTGGCGAGCCCAGGGAGGACTTGCGGTGGCCGTCCTGCCTGGAGGGGCATCTCCGAGGGTCTGAGGGAGGGCGTCGCCGGGGCCTCCGGGCTGATGGGCGCATCCCCGGAGGGTGGTCCCTCAGGCCCCCCGCACGCCTGCCCGTTGCCCGCGCGCGCGCGCCGGACGCCACCCGCCCCCGCTGCCCCGCGCCCCGGCCGGTGCCCGCACGCGTCCAGTGCCCGCGGGACGCTGCGGATGACTTCCTTGGCGACCCCGGATTCCAGTGGACCCTGTGTTAGGATCCCCCGTAGGTTAGTCCTGGCCTGTTTTGCACCCCGAGGCCAGCGGCGGTAAAGCCTACACGTGGGTCCTTGTTGATGTCTCCTAGCATATTAATTTCGTAGATGGATTTATGTTTGTGGAAATTGATGCATAATGAGCATTATCTTGTATCTTGTAAGTCTGTGTGTTTTGAGCAGGCCGGGGGAGACTGGGGCCTAAGGTCTAATCTGTGTTGGCTGCAGTTGTATCCCGAAAGCTGCAGTGTAGTACCGCTTTATAAACCAGGCAGTAAGTTTAAGAGTTACAGCCTAGAGAGAATGTATTCATTCCATTTGATTACCCCTGCAAAGGTCTGTCAGCCAGACAAACCAACAGCCCCTGTTCACTAAGGCTTTTCCATTCTTGGATTTGACTGTCTCAGTCCCTCCTGTCACAACTGGATTTCCTTGCCACTCGTGCTCTGCTCTTCTAAATCCCATTGTATATTCAACCAGAGTCTCTAAAATGTTGATTTCATCTTTATGTACTTCTCAATTTAAAATTTTTTAAAAAACATTATGTTTTGTTTTCATTGGAAAGGCAGATTTGTAGGAAGGAGAGGCAGGGAAAGATCTTCCATTCTTTGCTTCACTCCCCAAGTGACCGCCACAGTCGGAGCTGAGCTGATCATAAGTCAGGAGCCTGTAGCCTCTTCCAGGTCTCCCACACTGGTGTAGGGTCCCAAGGTTTTGGGCCATTCTCGACTGCTTACCCACACCACAAGCAGGGAGCTGGATGGGAAGTGGGGCAGCTGGGACATAAACTGATGCCCATATGGCATTGTCTGCACTTGCATGTGGAGGGTTAGCCAGTTAGCTATAGTGCCAAACCCCCTATAGCTTCCACAAGTACTAAACAAAAAAGTTAAAGATTTATTTATTTACTTACTTACTTATTTATTTGAAAGGCAGAGAGAGAAGTCTGCTTTTTTAAATGGCCACAACTGGACCAGATCCATTAAAAGCCAGAAGCTGAGCACCCCCTCTTGACCTCTCATATGAGTGGCAGGGGCCCAAATCCTTGAGATGCCCTCTGCCTCTTTCACTGGCGTATTAGCAGGGAGCTTGAATAATATCTCAAAAACAGGGATAACAAATGGTTGTTTATTTATAAACAAGAACAAGTGGTTAAGGGGGCGGGGGATAGTCAGAGGAGCCAGATTAGCAGGGATAAAGGTTACTTTTCAACTTGAAGCAACCAGTTAAATCCAGGTAAAACATATAGAACTGGTTTTCAAGACAGCAGTAGTCAGGCATCAAAGGGCAGCCATCCTGGAGACTGGAAATGAAGCGAGCTGTGTGGTCATTCGCACTCGCTGCCTTCTGCGTTCTCAAGCCATGGTGCAGCATGGGATGCCAAGGACAACACAGATGGCAATGCGCAGTGTGCACAAACAGCTTCCCAGGCTGGGGGACCAGGGCAGGCAGTGTACAGGAGGGAGGAGCCTCGTAGAATTTTGGAGCTCTCTCAACAGCATTCAGCAGAGTGTGGGTTAGCAGGCGTATGAGAGAAGTACCCAGAAAGCTAGATAAAAACCTTCCACAAGGATTAGAAGGAATAGTACACCATGCTCATACAAAGATGAGAGCTAATAGCAACCAGGCAGAGTGACTGAATGCCATCATTTGGGGCCAGCATGGTGGCTTAGCAGTTAACACTCTGCCTGCAGTGCCAGCAGCTCACAAAGGTACCATTCAAGCCCTGGCTGCTACACTACCAATCCAGCTCCCTGCTAATAGCCTGGGAAAGCAGCGAAGGGTGGCTCGAGTCCTTGTGCCTGTGCACCCATGTGGGAGACCCAGAAGAAGCTCCTGGTTCCTAGCTTTGGGCCAGTTCAGCTCTGGCTGTTGCTGTCATTTGGATGGTAAATTAGCAAGTAGATTTCTCTGTGTGTGTGTCTCTCCTTTTTTTCTCTGTAAAATCTGCCTTTCTTATCAAGATAAATAAATCCTTTTTTTAAAAAAGGAAAAATTCCATAATTAACAAGATATTTGTAGAATACAGAGCTTTCCTCCGTAGTGGGGAGCACTTTACCTTGCATCAAACAGGGCTCTGGTTCTGTGTAGCAAATCTGAAAAGTAAGACCCAAAAGGATTAAACTCTTTACAGATACCACACCTTTTCGCAAACCGTAAGAATACAGAACTACAAAACATCTGGAACAGGTGTTTAGCTCAGCGGAATCAGTGGCAGCTTGGGGCCTGCAGTCCATATTGGAGTGACTGGTTCAGGTGCTGGCTGCTTGGTGCTTCCACCCAGCTTCTTCCTGCTGTTTGGGCAGCAGATCTTTTTGTGGCCCAAGTACCTAGATTTCTGCCCCACAACTGGAAGACTTATCTAACCAATATCTTTCTTCCCCATAGCCCCATTCTGTTGTTAAAATACACAAATCTTTTAAAAGGAGGAACACAAAAAATGTCTCGCACCAAACCAAATAAAGTGAACATCTTTAGCATCTAATTTGAGCTTACTAGATATGCAAAGCAGTTTAAGAAATGACTTCTGATAATAAAGGAAAAAGTCAGTTAAGACAGGTATAAAGATAACCATGATAGAATTGGACAAAAACATTAAAAACATTGGAACTGTATTCCACATGTTTAAAACATGTAGTGGCAACCTAGATGAAAAATACATTTTAAAGACTAATTGAACTCTTGGAGATGAAAATGAGTGTGACTGTCTGGTGTGACAGTAGAAAGCATCAAATTCTAAACATTACGATTGTTACAAAAATCACTTTGTACTTCTAGTTTCTCTATGCTAGTGCTTCTTGTGCCAGAGTTTAGTAAGCCACAATAACGTACGATGCTGTAAGACTGAAGGTGGGAAATGTTAGCTTTCATATTTATTATTAGATTTACCAAGTATGGTTACTTTGTGAAGTTGTTATAAAGGTTGCTACACACTCTTAGTGACTTGGCAGTTCTTCCAATCATACATCTTAATGAAATAAATTGCACAGGTACTTAATGATAATATTATTTTATGATGGAAACATAAGCACCTTAAATCCTAAATTAGAGTGCCAGAGACCAGCTCCAGCTGACTGAGAGCTTGCAAAGGATGCGTGGATCGGCGAGATGACAGGAAGAGATAAGACGCGGACCACTAGGGCTTGATGATCACAATGGACAACTCAGAAAAGTTGCCTTCTTTATTTATACATAAATCATCACAAGCTTTCGCACAACATCCAATTGTTTCATTTTTCATTACATCATGGTTATGAAAGTGCAAGAAGCAATCCTAAAAAATATTTTTCTATTTCAAAGAAAACATTTTTAACAAACCATTACTCATTGAAACCTGCAATCACCTGGCTGAAGCCAGGAACTCCACGGTTGGCATAGATTCTTTGCTAAATCTTATAATCAAATCATGCATTAATTACGGTCACCTTCACTTAGTGCTGATTCAATTGTTTTTCATTCTTTTGTTAAAGGGCAGTGAAAGGGATCAAGGCAGCTCAGCCAATCTACAAACAGAGGGCCTTTACAAGAAACTTTCTTTCATCTATATAAACTGTTTTCTTTCCTTAAATACAAATGCCAATATAAGATAGAAATTTTTATAAACTGTTTCTTTCCCTAAATGTAAGTGCCAGTATAAGATTGAGATTTTAAGCCATTTTCAGGGGGTTTTGTTTTGTTTCCTTGTAGAAGATGCCCCATATATTTTTGCTTTCTTGTGGTAAGAAACTAAAATGCTTCATATCATATGTTGTAACAGTTCGAGGTGTATGGTAAACAAATTTTTTGTACCTCCATGATTGCCATCTATTCCAGGATATTATAAAGCCATTTCTTAAGGAAAACATTACTTATACTAGGACAAACTTCAGGACAAAAGTGGGCACATAACAGGATGTTTGGAAACATAGTGGGCTCAGTTGTACTATTGTATACTTTTAGCTGTGTGTCATAGCCTTACCATTACTAAAGGTGTCTTTATCATAACATGATTGATCAATTTGAGGTGTCATACCAGTTACAGGAATCACTTCACATTAGCAGAAAAACAACAACAGTACCCTCAGAAGAATTCTATGAAACATCAGAGAGGTGATTGAGTTCCATACAATGAGGTGAGGCAGCAATGAGGTGACCAGAGACATTCTGCCGGGCCTTGCCTCGCAGCCAGAAACTCCTCGCAGCCTTGCTAACTTGCTAACTGAGCTCATCATACACCCATGCCATCCGACCCAACTGCACAGCTCCCCACAGCAGAGTAGCTAAGAAACTTCTGTAAAATAGACTGTGCAACAAGTGAGGGAAGACAGTATTGCCTGCTGATTCCCAACTCCCTGGATCCTGTGCGAAATGCTCGGTATTACACAGTCATACACGAGTTTTAAAAATTACCACGTAGAAATTTTAAATGTTTCAAATTCGTATTTTTAATTTTAACTTTCCTGATTGTTTTTCAGTTCTGCTTGAGATTTCAAGGATTTTGAATACTGGCTTAGATATGGAAACCCTGTCTATATGTGTGCGACTTTGTGAGCAAGGGATTAACCCAGAAGCTCTGTCATCGGTTATTAAGGAGCTTCGCAAGGCCACTGAGGCACTGAAGGTCAGATACTTCTTACTTAACTTCTAAACAAAGCTGTTTGGGTTAGAAAATAGTTGACAGTTGTATGGAAAGTCTTAGTTGAAGAGTGTTAGAATAGCTGTCAGCTCCATCAGGGTACGTTGTAAAAATCGAGCTTAGTAGTTTATGTTCAAATCACAACAATGACTACTGTCATGGTTCCTGTTAACTTTCCCAAAGACCTTAACTGTGTTTGGATTTTTCCTGAGTATTAAGTAGTTGTGTCTGCTCTTTAAAAAGATATATTCTTGTTCTGAGAATAACCTTATTTAGGCCTGATGTCTGCAGATACGATCAAATTAGGATGAGGTATACTGTATTCCAGTAGATCTGATCCAATAATTGGATGTCCTTGCAAGTGGGAAGATCGGACCCAGAATGAGACAAAGTTGAAGGCCGTGTGACAGTGGGGGCGGAGTTTAGCGGTGAGGCGTGCCACATAGGAGAAAAGTGAGGATTGTTGGCAGCCATCAGAAACTAGGAAGAGGGAAGGAGGATCTGCCCTTAGAGCCTTCAGAGGAGGGTCTGACTGCTACCTTGACTGGATTGCTGGCTTCCAGAAGTGTCGAAGAATGTGTACCCACTCTATGGTATTCTTGTATGGCATTCTTCTAAGTATCATACCAGTTTTAGTCCTGAGAAGTAAGATACCGAAATAGAAATACTTGAAAATGTGGAAACAGCTTTGGAATCGGGTAACGCATAGGCTGGAAAGTCTTTCAGGTACTTGATGGAAAAGTTAAGACTGCCCAGGAGGTTGGAGGACCTGTGGTTGCTAAAGGCAATTCTGGTGAATGCTCAAAAAGAAGGAGAAAGCTTAAATATTTAACTGGGGAAATTTCTAAGCAGAAGTGTGGAAGTTACAGTCAGTTTTCTCCTTGTTGTTTCTTTATTTGTACTTCTTTTTTTTGTTTGTTTTCTTTTTAATATTCGTTTGCACAGCTGAAAGGGATGCAGGCCCATGTAGTGTCTGTCAGGAGTGTTGAGGCACGGAGGAAGGTGGAGAGAACAACTGCTCCTTGCTGTCACATTACATCAGCACCCAGGGACAGCATTTGATGACACCTTAGAGACCCTGATGTTGGGAGGATTATCAGAAGTGGCTCTGACGATTCCGAGGTGGTGTCAGCTTTGTTGCAGTAGTGTTGAGAAAATCTTTCCAAGATCTGTTGGGTGACCAAGCCAAGAGAGGTTCGTCAACGGACCCAAGAACATGTTGCAAAGCTTAGACAGGAGAGAGGTGTAACGTGTTCTGTTTTCCATCTTCCAACGAGACAGTGGATGTCTTCTGCTAGCCTAGATGAGCTGGCTGTCACGTCTCCTGTGGGCATCTTGGCATGCTGTCCACTGCACAGGCATCAGCAACTGAGGAGGCCCAGTCCCAAGACATGCACCCCAAGGTTGTATAACATATACTGTGATTTTCTCTGTAGCCGGGCCCTGAGTGCAGCAATCTAGTTGGAGAGTCCCCCAACAAACTTCGCCTAGGGTGACCTCCGAGGTGACTCATGTGCCAGGATCAAATTTGGTTCGTCACTGCACCAGCCAACACAGATGTTGGTGGATGCAGCTGCCTGGTCAGTTTCACCTGCATCACCATGTCTAATGTGAACTGATGGGTACTGTGGCCTAGCCCAGCCCAGACCTCCACGGGCCTGGTCCTCATGCACACCAGTGGCTGCAGTGGCCTGGTTGAGTCAGTCCCCAGTAACCTCCCCTAGGCCCACCTCTCCACCCCCTGGTTTTTGCATGTGCCAGCATGTGCTGCAGCCTTGCCCATCCCTTATTCCATTTTGCTCTCATGCGCATGCATGACTGCTATGGCATAGGCCAGCCTGCCCCCAGCCCTGGCTCTAATGCTCACCAGCAGGAGCTACAGCCTAGCAGAGGAGTGCCCACCATTCCCCTACCAGGCCTGCTCCCAGCACTGGATCTGGTGCCTGCCAGTGGGTATTGTGATCTCAGGGTTTAAAACTGCCAGCAGACCCTGAGGTCACTGAAGGCAAGGAGATATTGTTCTTCAACTTGAAGAACCACCAGAGACAAGCTGGTGAGGAATGTCTGTTTCTTCAGCACAAATTCCGGATTTTAAAGGTTAAAGGAGGAAAGGGTAGGAGGGTGTATTCAGGCAGTCTCTCTTACCCTTCCCACCACACCAGTATTGTGATTGGTAAAAGGCACGCCTATTCCCTTTGACCTTCTAGTCATGTCAGAGGTCATTTTCTGCATGGAAGCTGTGCCTCAGGCCAGGTCAGGTAAGCTCTAAGCCATGTGCACCAGATAGCAGGTAGAGACCCGGCAGCAATTGCCCACACTGCAGTCCGGCCTGACATGGCTTACACTCAGTCCTAGCACTTGCTAGTTGGAGCTGCACCCATTCTGGCTTTCTCTTAGTCCAGTGGGTTCAGTATCATAGCCCATCTAACCCTATACTCAGACCCAGCCACATGCTGGCCAACAGTTTCTATAGCCCGCCCCCCGGCCACCCCAGTCCCAGTGCTCAAGCTTACCAGTGGAAGCAGTGGCCCAGAAGGGTTGTCTCTGAAATTTCCCTACCAGACCAGTTCCAAGTGCTGGTTCCTGTGCATGCCAGCTGGTACAGCAGCCTGGCACGGCCCTAGCCCTCATGTGAACTGGTGGGTGTTAAGTTCCAACCCATCCTGGATGGCACCCTTTTTGGCTCTTGCTCATGTAGTGTATGCTGTAACTGTAACCTAGCCTGACTTGGCCACCTTCCCTCCCTCCCCCTCCGCTCCTACCCACCCCTGGTTATTGTGCTCCCCAGTGGGAGCTGTGCCCTAGCAGAGGAGTTCCCCAAGTGCCCCTACCACGCCTGTTCCCAGCCCCAGATCTCACATGTGCCAGCAGGTGCTGTGGCCCTGCTTGGCATGGTCTGCCTTCAGTCCTGGCCTTTGCTTGTGCCAGTGGGTGTTACGACCTGCCCAACCCAGTCTCCTCCCAGCCCCAGCTTCCAGGTGTCAGTTGAGTTCTGTGGTCCATCCTGGCTCAGCCCACCACTGCCCCCAGCTCTCCATGTAGATTTGTGGGTGCTGCAATACCACAGAGGCAAGCCCACAAGTCCCCTACAGAATCTGCCTCCAGATTCGGTTCTCTTGCATTCTGGTGGGTGCTGTGGCCTAGCCTGTTGAGGCCTAATCCCTGCTCCATTGCTCACAGGTTGGCATTGCAGCCTAACCCAGCCAGGCATGCCCCGAGCCCCAACTTTTATGTATGCCAGTGGACCTTGGGTGATGCTACGTGGCCCAGCCCAGGTCTCCCACATGTGCGGGTGCCTTGGCTTGACTCAGATGTGTCCTCCATTTTCCACCCTCTAAACCACTCCATCTCAGCTCCCTCACCTACCTGCAGGTGCTGTGGCCTGGTCCGTAGAATCCCACAGAAGTCATTCCTCCCCAGCAATCATGCCCTCAGCTGCCCCCCTCCAGCTTGTGCCCACATCCCCCTCCCTGGGTAATCCGCAGCCCCACCCCCACCCATGCCTAAGGGCTAGGGTGGTGTAGCTCAGCCAGGCCCAGCATTCCCTGCCTTCCCCACATAACTTTAAAAAAAAAAAGAAGAAAAAGAAAAAACTAGCAACTATACTGGTACACTGGCATAGTTAACACAAATTTGGTATTAACCAGGCCCAGAATGCCTGCCAGTGGCTGGCTGCTGTCCTTCCAGCAGTGTAACATATGCCTAGCTACAGTGCAGCCTGGGCAGTGGCCTGCAGCTAGGGCATGTGAGAAAAATAAGAAATGAGGGAAGAACTACTAAAAGACAAAAAGAACCAGCTCAAAAAATTCCAGCCTATCTAGAATTTTAACCTCCAGAACTGTTAAAGAATAGTTTGTTTTGGGCCCAGTGCAGTAGCCTAATGGCTAAAGTCCTCACTTTGCATGCACTGGGATCCCATTTGGGTGCCGGTTTGTATACTGGCTGCTACACTTCCCTTCCAGCTCCCTGTTTGTGGCCTGGGAAAGCAATAGAGGATGGTCCAAAGCCTGGGGACCCTGCACCTGCGTGGGAGACCCGAAAAAGCTCCTGGCTGCTGATGGACTCTGCTCTGGCCATTGCAGCCACGTGGGGAGTGAATCAGTGGACAGAAGATGTTTCTTCCTGTAAATCCGCCTTTCCAATAAAAAGCTTTTTTAAGAAAAAAGCTTTTTTTTTTTTTGGTTAAATTTTAAGCCATGCAGTTTATGGTATTTTATGGTGGGGGCCCTGGTATCTGGCACCAGTCTTAGTACTGGGAAGTGGGGTGCTACCATGACAAAGTACTTACAATGTGGAAGTAGCTGGAGGCTGGGTGAGGAATGTGTAAGAGACTCAGCTGTCTTAACACAGACACTGCCAGCTTATATAAGATTACAGGTGGCTGTGGGCAGGAAGCAGCTGAGTATATGTAAGAACAGGGAAAGGAGAAGCTCAGCCCAGAGAAACAGCTTTCTGCTGCCTTGATCCAGAAGGGCTGCCTGTTTTCCTGTCCAGAGAAGCCATCACCTCTCAGCTGCCAAGGTTGAAACAGGAGTCCGGCCCTGTCCCTCAGCCTTGCACATCTTTCTGCTTTCCCCGTGTACGTTGACTTAACTGCGGCTTCAGGAAAGTCTGTGGAAACTGTTCCAACACAGTGATTTCTTTTATTCCTAAGAAAATGGAACTACAGTAAGTTATTTTCCTTTAAAAAAATTTATTTTTATTGTAAAGTCGGATATACAGAGAGGAAGATCTTGCAGCCGATAATTCACACCCCAAGTAGCTATGATGGCCAGAGCTGTGCTGATCCAAAGGCAGGAGCCCAGAGCCTCTTCCAGGTCTCCCCCATTGGTGCAGGGTCCCAAGGCTTTGGGCCGTCCCCCACTGCTTTCCCAGGCCACAAGCAGGGAGCTGTCTGGATGGGAAAGGGGGCTTCCAGGATTAGAACTGCTGCCCATATGGGATCCCGGCACTTTCAAGGCGAGGACTTTAGCCACTAGGTTACCACATGAGGCCCAATTATTTTCCTTTTTTAAGATTTTTGTAGGGGGTGGAAAGTCAGATTTACAAAGAGGACGAGCTTCCATCTACTGATTCATGCCCCAGGTGACTGCAACAGCTTGAGCTGAGCTAAACCAAAGCCAGGAACCAGGAGCCTTTTTTGGGACTCTCACATGGGTGCAGGGTCCCAAGGCTTTGGGCCGTGCTCGACTGCTTTCCCAGGCCATGAGCAGCGAGCTGGATGGGAAGCAGGGCTGTGGGGATTAGAACTAGTACCCATATGGGATCGTGGCGTGTTCAAGGCGTAGCCAGTAGGCCACAGCACGGGGGGGGGGGGGGGGGGGGGGGGGGGGGGGGAGCTCGCTCTCTTCAGTGGCATGAGTTTCTCTTTCTGTGTCTTTCTCTTCCTTTCCAAAAAAGAAAAGAAAAAAAAATGGTCCCCCCAAATTGTGAGATTGTTTTCAGGCATATGAATTACGGGATTGTTTTAGGAATGGTTGTTGATGACAGTACGCTGTTATCTCCTTGATGTCTCCTTTTCTACAGTTTTAATGAACTTTTCCTTTCTTGTTCTAGACTGCTGATAATATGACTAGCTGACTTTCTGGAGAAATCCTGATGACGTGTGTCAAGCTCTGCGAGAGGATTTGAAGGTTGCATCGTAGTCAAGAGTGAACGGTGAAATTACTGCATGCAGCAGCGTAGGAAAATGTTCTTTTAAAGAATAAAAAACCATAGCTTTATAAATCAGTGAAAAGTGACTCACAGAAAGAACCATCAGATATGTTTGCATCTTATCTCATTCACTTTTTTTTGAACTATCACAATGCTTTGGCATTGCAGTGTTCATATTTGCGTATTCCTTGTTTATAACTCTGATGGCTTTAATTTTCTGAGCAGTCTGTGCGTCAGATGTGCACATGTGCGGCGCCTGCTTGAGTGCAGGGGAAGCCATCAGTACTGACGCTGTGACTCGTTGACATTTCCATTATAAACTTTAATTTGAATTGTTTATGTGTAATAGCTGTGGATTTATGTCGGATTGGGCTGAAAGTTGACAGGATTTCAGCCACCATTTGAATTTTCATTTAGATTCGTTATGTATATCAGAATGTTGTTTTGTGAAAAGCATAGAAAACATTTCTTGTAATGTGTGCTCTTTACCAATGAATACTTACTTTTTCAAACAGGTTTTGGCCAGTGATAGAGCGAAAAGGCCATTTTTTATATTAGTTGAAAAGTAAAATTTTTAGAAACAGATTTACAAAATGCTGACAGTACTTAGCTTAGTATTATAGTTTGAGTCATTTAATAAGAATTTTAGTTAGGGGTGTTTCTCTTTCAATTTTTTTACCCATAAAACTGGAGTTATTCTATAAATTAACACCTAAGGAAATGTAAAGAGTAAAACAGTTCATATGCACAATTCATTTTTGCTTTTATCATATAAAAGTATTTGGAATGTTTACTTTCCACTAAGTCTTGAGTGGTTACTTAATCACTAGATGGGTGGTATGTGAACAGATATATTTTCTGAAGATTAAGGGTTTCTAGTATTGAAGCAAAAATTAAATGTTCTGCATCAGGAGTTACAAATACTACATTCTAAAGTCATTTTATGTGATTATGTTTACCCTTAAAGTTACAACCAAAATTGTGACGCAGTGGTAAATTTTAGAAAATTTTTCAGTGTGTTGATTCTTTCCATGTAACAGAATCGGAATGGAAATTTTTTTTTTTTTTGCAAGACTAGTAAAAATTGAATTTGATTTTATTATTTCCCAAATTTTATATTTTGTTACATACCATCTAGATGATAATAAAAGCATTCATCCTTTATTTGCATTTTCTGTTTTACAGATGAGCTGATGAATTTCAAAGGGTTAATATTTGAATAATAACTTTTTCTTTTTTTAATTTATGCTTTTGGTCATTTTGACTTTTTAAATGCTTATTATCTTACACTGGATATAATCTGTCATTGACAGAAAAGTTGGGGAGACAATAAGAACTTGTGACAAATCATTCAGATAATTAACACTGCAGATAACAGAAAGCATCAGAGACCACTTGTCCTACTTGAGAATTTGTATGTATTTCTAGGCTTTAAAAATTATCATTTTATTTATGACTGTATATTAAACTATTTATGAAATAGTTAGGAAAATATATTGAGGGATTATGTTTGCAGAAGACTTCATTAATGCGTCACATTTCTTAAATGTAAACATATATTTTTAATGCATACTTAAGTAATGTTTAAGAAACTGAATAAAATTATACAGTTGCAGTGTTGTGCATGTTGTCAGTGAAAAAATAAAGCCATTTTGTGGATATTGGCATTTACTTCTGGTTTAATCTGTTTCTGTGAATTCAGTTACGGTTCTATAGGTAACCTATAGATATCCAAATGCTTGTTATGTGTGATTGAATACTATCTAAAGACAGGTTGTATAATTTACAACCTATGTTAGGCTTGACCTGAAAAATGGAATACTTTTCCCCAACAGTGAAAGGAGATAGCTCTGTGAACACTGGCAAAGCTGAAAGTTAATAGTTCAAGTAAGTGTGAGGTTGTGTGATAATACTTCAGAGAGTTTATAGAAAAGCAAATTTTAAAGATGCTTATTTTGCTGTAGAATTTTTCCATGCATAATTTTCTTTTAAGGATTTATTTGTTTTCGTTGGAAAGATTTACAGGGAGAAGGAGGTACAGAGAGATCCTCCATCCACTGTTTCCTTCCCCAAGTGGCTGCAACTTATCTGAAGCCAGGAGCCAGGAGCTTCTGGATCTCCCACGTGGGTGAGGGTCCCAAGGCTTGGTGTCATCATCTACTGTTTTCCCAAGCCATGAAAAGGGAACGGAATGGGAATTGGAGCATCTGTGTGGGGAGCTGTAGAGAGCCTGCAGCCCACACCCTAGACAGACAGGCGCCGAACTGCTGCTTCCTGCTGTGGTAGAAAAAACAAGTCACAGGAAGTCTGCTGTGATTGGCCCAGGGGTGCGTGGATGGCGCGTGGACAGCGCGTGATCTGTGTGAGGATCGGCCTGCCCACTGCGTGCACAGGTGACCTTTACGTTGATTGGCCAGGTTACCCAATATATAAGGGAGCCAGAGAACCGGAGAGAAAGAGAGAGAGAGAGTGCACCTCGGAGAGAGGGAGAGAGAGCGCGCCTGGGGGGGGGGGAGCGCGCCTCGGGGAGAGAGAGCAGGAGAGAGCGCCTCACCAAGATGTAGCTGCTGCGCGCCTTGCGATGTGGCGGCTGCATGGCGGCCGCTGTGCAGCCGCTGCGCACTGGTTTTGCTGTGTCATCTCTACAATAAAGGTTCCACAAAGACAACGAGTGTCTGGGTTTGACTTGCTGGCCAAGGGACCCCTACATCTGGTGCCTGTGACTCGGATAGGTAAGTGTAACTACAGGTAAGCCGTAGCTGGGGATAAGAGCCCAGGGAGCCGCAGAAGCGGGGAGTGTAAAACGGAACTGAGGAGAGACTCAGGGAGCCGCAAAAGCGGGGAGTGTAAAACGGAACTGAGCAGAGACTCAGGGAGCCCTGCACCCGTGTGGGAAACCATGAAGAAGCTCCTAGCTCCTGGATTTGGATCGGCTCCACTCCAGCCATTGTGGCCACTTGGGGAATGAATCAATGGGTGGAAGATCTTGTCTCCTTTTTTTAAAATTTAATTTAATTTAATAATAATTATTATTATCATTTTATGATACAGTTCCATAGGCTCCTGGTATTTCCCTTATCCCAGTCCCAATTCCCTCCCCCACCCCACCTAGTTCCTCTGTATCATTGCTAAAGTGTGGTTCTTCGTACACAGTCATATGTCCATCATTGCGGGCATGGACAATGGCAGAGAGTCCAGCATCCTATTGTCAAGATATAGTAAACAATTTCATTGTAATTGGAAGCAGAAATGCATACCACACTGCATCCTCACATCTGGATGTTAGTCTCCATTTCACAGCTACTATACATCCCCTTAAATGAAAAGTCATGATACAAAATCAACAATAGAAAAATAGAAATTTACTTACTTTTATTACAAAGCCAGATATACAGAGAAGAGGAGAAATAGAGAGGAAGATCTTCTCTCCGATGATTCACTCCCCAAGTGAGCGCAATGTCCAGTCCTGTGCCAATCTGGAGCCAGGAGCAAGGAACTTCCTCCAGGTCTCCCACATGGGTGCAGGGTCCCAAAGCTTTGGGCCGTCCTCCACTGCTTTCCCAGGCCACAAGCAGGGAGCTGGATGGGAAGTGGGGCCATCGGGATTAGAACGGGCACCCATATGGGATCCTGGCGTGTTCAAAGCGAGGACTTTAGCTGCTAGGCCAAGGCGTTGGGCTCAACTCTCATAATTCTTCTATTAGGCCTCTTAATATTGTCTTTTAGTTCTTGAATACTTTTTTTGGCCTCATGCAGCTCTGCTTCCAGCTTTTTGTTTGCTTCCCCCTGATGACAGGAAATATCTTCCAATTCTGAGATTCTTCTGCTTGCTTCATTCTATTTTGGAGACTCTCCACTGTACTTTTAATTTGCTCTACTGTGTTCTTAATTTCTGATATATCAGTCTTGATTTGCTTTATTGCTGCTATTGCTTGCGTAAAATATTCCTTAAATTCTTTGAACTCTTGTATGTGCTTCTCATTGTTTATCAGAAGCTTTAAAATGAGTTTTCTGAATTCTGTGTCCCCCATTTTCTCAGTGTCTTCCTCAGCGAACTCTGAGGTTAGCATAGGGTTTGCTCCTTTGCAGGGGAGTTTTCAGTAATATTCCTTGTGCCTCTGTCTCTTCTTTTGCTCTTGGTCATTGTACTTCTGGTTAGCAGAGTCTTCTCCTTGGTGCAGGTTTCTAAATTGTGTCACCCACAGGTCTATAGTTTGATTTCACTTATTGCAGTTGGTACATAGCTCTTTGCTTGCAGCCAACTGTGCCACTCCCTCCAGCGAGTTCCAGGTCTGGGTTCTTATGTTAGATTTCCACAAAGAACTCCATAGCCCCAAATAAACATCTTAAAATACGTCTTCAATATGACACCATTTCAGCAAGAAGAAAACTGTATGACGGTTTAAAGAAGTATTTTGTTGCTATAGTTTTTGTCTGTTTAATCAAAAGGTGCCTGATGAGCAGGGAAAATGAGAACAGTGAAAATTGTTCCTGTTTTGAAAAAAAATGAAAACCGTGTATTTGTTGAAGTAATTATGTGATAAAAGTTCAGGAGACCTGTACCTAGACAGTGTATCAGGAGGATTTTCATTTGGAACCTAGATCTGGACCCTTGAAGTCCAGATATATTTTTCTTTAAGATTGATGTATCTGAAAAGCAGCAACAGATGGGGAGGAAGAGAAAGTTCTTCCATCTGCTGATCTACTCTGCACATGCCACAACAGCCAGTGTGGACCAGGGCAAAGCAGAGAGCCAAAAGTTTTATCCAGGTCTCCCATGAGCATATGGGTCATCTTTCATCTTCCACTTCCTTCGTAGCAAGGAACTGGGTCAGAAGTGTGGCAGTCAGGACTCTAACCAACACCCACTGGGGATGCCAGTATTGCAAATGGCAGCTAGCCTACTGTGCTCCAGTGCCAACTCATGGAAACGTACTTACGCTACAAGGCTCACTTTTTAAAATCTCTGAATGCATTTATTTTGAAAATTAAAAGGTATGTAACTACTGAAGTGAAAAACATTTGCCATAGCTTTAAAAATAATTACAAATTGGGGCCTGGAGCGGTAGCATTGCGGCGAAAGTCCTTGCCTTGCACATGCCACGATCCTATATGGGCAGCGGTTCTAATCCTGAAGACCCTGCTTCCCATCCAGCTCCCTGCTTGTGCCCTGGGAAAGCAGCAGAAGACAGCCCAAAGCCTTGGGACCCTGCAGCCATGTGGAGACCTGGAAGAAGCTCCTGGCTCTTGGCTTTGAATGGGCACAGCTCCAGCTGTTGTGGCCACTTGGGGAGTGAATCATCAGGTGGATGATCTTCCTCTCTTTCTCTCCTCCTCTCTGTATACTGACTTTCCAATAAAAAAAAATCTTAAAAAATTACAAATTGAATGATGTAAGCTTTATGTTTTGTTAAGTATTGTCTGTGATTAAACTCAGTATCACAGGCATCATGAGTTCTTCAGAGTTTGTGGAAACTCAAAACATATTCAATTTTTTTGATGCTTAAAATTTTTAATATCTTGCAATTTTTAGATAATAAACTTTTTCCTTGAACTTTTAGACAACTCTGATATGCATGGGTTTCAACCTTTTTATGCCAAAGTAATGTTGTATTTTAATTCTATTTTTCATAAACTTTCTGAAGTGTCCTTGTACAACATAGAACTGAATTTCCTCTAGATGTTATGAAGGGGATTAGAAAAGTAATGAAACCAATTAACTTCTCCATTAGGGTATTTATGACATTGTATTTATTTTTTTATAGTATAGATTTTAAATGTTTATTTTTCATCCACTTGAAAGAGTAAGAGAGATCCTTCATCCTCTGGTTCACTCCCCAAAAGTCTGCAAAACAAGGCTCAAAAACTCCATTCAGGTCTCCCACCTGAGTGACAGCACTGGAGCAGGATAAGAAGCAAAGTTGCCAGGACTCAGTGCTACCCTGCAGTACTGGATGTGGGGCATCCTAAGTGGTAGCCTAGCCTACCACACTACAATGCCCCTATTTATGCAATAGTCAAGGCAGTGTCCCATGTGTACCCCACTCACTGTTGGAGAAAATCCTCCTCCTTTCATCTCTAGCACTCACGTAGGTCAGTGCGGACAGAGGGACTTGGAGTCAGTTTTGATTCTGGGTACTCGCTTCAGTTTGCTCATCTATAGGCGGAGAGCAACAGCTCATAATGACGTGAAGCTTAAATGGGGTTGCTGCATGTAAAATCTAGAGTATCAACCAGCTTGCAGTAGGAACTTGATGTTTTATACAGATTGGACTTTATCTAGCAGTTTAATTTCAGGAGTAGCCCAATAATTCTGAAATGATAGATTTAAAATCTCCCAAGTTGTATCAGACCTAATGTTTTCGTAAAGCTTTATTTATATATATTCTTTTTGAAGATAAAATGAACTCTGCAAGTTTCTGCTCTGTTTTCCCTGGGAGACAGACAATAAGCATCCTGAGGGCAGTGGTGGGGCTCAGCCTGCCACCCAGCACATAGTAGATGCTCAATAAATAGTAGACTTGCCTCGTATCCTCCTCCACCACACACACTTTTTTTTAGACTTATGTTTTTTGTTTGAAAAGCAGAGTTACATATAAAGAAGGAGAGACAGCAAAAGATCTGGGTATGGCCTGGATGTTTACTCCCCAAATGGCTGCAATGGCCAGAACTGAGCCAATCTGAAGCCAGGAGCTTCTTCTGGGTCTCCCATGTGGGTAGAGGAGCTCAAGGACTTGAGCCATCCTCCACTGCTTTCCTAGGCCATAAGCAAGGAGCTGGATGAGAAGTGGAGCAGCCTGGACACGAACCAGTGCCCATATGGGCTGTTAGTGCCCCAGGCTGAGGATTAGCCTGTGTGCCACTGTGCCACCTCCTCCTTTCTAATATCAGAAAAGGGTACAAAGTTATATTTTACATGTTCAAAAAAAGAGAAGCTAACAGTTCAATACTCGAAACACACAAGACACGGAGCTGGATGCCAGACCTACATTACTCTGTGGTTTTCCAAACAACCTGATACAGTAGGTACTGAGATTCCAGTGTTACAGGTGAGGAATCAGGTCCTTCCCCCAACCCCCCCGACTGATCTGACATCAATATGTGCATGTAACATGCCCTCCTCTTACAATATCCTTCTTGTTCTCTCGCTTGACCAAGTCACATTCAGCCTTTACAAAGCAAAGCAATAGCATGGGAGGAAGTTCTGTCTCTGGTGTGTTTGTGTTTTCTCAGGAAAGGGGTTGGCAGCTTTTGTCCTGGACTATCTTCTCGATCATGCTTGGGTTGGCAAAGGAGCCAGAAACACAGAGAAGGTGTCTCCCAGCACGGAATGAGGCAGGTTTGTCTTCTGAAGAGGGTGAAGAAGGAACATGATCCTTCCAGGCGAGGTTCACTGTCTTAGAGAATGGGGTTCACTCTTTTAGAGAACAGGGATTTCTTTAAATTAGGGTTCCTCTACTGAGATACAGAACCTGGACAACACCTGATTGTTCTTCATCCTTAAAACCACAAGAAGGGGAAAAAACAGTGTGAAGGTGATACACTCGTGCTGCCTGCTGTGCTGTGAATAATAAGATCCCCGTTTCGGAGGGACGCCTTTGGGGATTCCCTGGGGATCCCCATCAGCTGATGGTGGTGTGCGTGAGTCACGAAGGGCAGCAAATCCAACCTGTTGAGTCATGGAAGCATGTGCAAATATTTTTGTTGTTTCATATCCGATCATACCCTCCTAAGGGATGGATACAGTCCCTTGCACTTCGTGTTTAGCATTTTTTTTCCTGGAAATTACTTTACAATTCCTTATGACAAAAATGCACTTGGTATCTATTAAGCATAGGACATTATGGACAAAATTTTTAGATAAGTATTCCCATTAATGGGGTGCCAGCTCTTTGAAGATGCACACACTCCCATAAACTTAAAAAAAGAGAGAGAGAGAGAGAGAGAGCTAACTCTGCATTTTCTTTTGTGTGTATGTGTGTTGTGTGATATTAGAGGGCTGGACACTGGGTGTCTGGGGTTAATGTGACCCCCTTGGGAGTCATGTATTCTTAATTTTTTTAAGCTTGCTTTTTTTTTTCTAAAGATTTATTTATTTTTATTGGAAAGGCAGATATACAGAGTGGAGGAGAGACAGAGAGGAAGATCTTTCATCCGATGATTCACTCCCCAAGCAACCACAACGGCTGGAGCTGAGCCAATCTGAAGCCAGGAGCTCTTCTGGGTCTCCCACATGGGTGCAGAGTCCCAAGGCTTTGGGTTGTCCTTGACTGCTTTCCCAGGCCACAAGCAGGGAGCTGGATGGGAAGCAGGGCCTCTGGGATTAGAACTGGCACCCATATAGGATCCCAGAGCGTGTAAGGTGAGGACTTTTAACCACTACGCTACTGTGTCGGGCCCATAAGCTTATTTTTTTTAAAGAGCACTAAGCAAGGAACATCTTCCACACCATCCTATCAGACTTGGGTTTTATTCTTTAGACAGAGGATGTGATGAATGATGTCTTGGCACTGGCGTGAAGGATAGACCAGAGCATGAGGGGTGGAAGGAGTCGAGGACAGCAGGGTGTAGGCTACCATGGCCATCTGGGAGAGAAGTGGAAAGGAACCAAATGAGCTGAAGTTGGGAAAAAGTAGATACGAGACATCATGAGGACGGACTGCACAGAAATTGAAGACTGTTCTTTTTGTCTGATTTTATATGTTTTTAATTTGTTATTTGAGGGGAAGAAGGAAAGAAAGAGAAGCAGCATTCATATATGCTTATTTACTCCCACAGTGCCTCGGCCAGAGGCACTCAGGTCTCCCATGTAGCAGGCAGGTGTCTGCTCCTGGAGACTTCATCTGGCGCCCCCTGAGGTGCACAGGAAGTTGGCTTGGAAGCAGAGGCAGGACTTGAACCCAGGCAGTCTGATATGGGATGTGGGCCTCCCTAGTCAGGTCTTAACCACTAGGCCAAATGCCTGCCCCTGGATGATTGATGTGATAGGTGATCATGAAGGTGACCTTGAGTTTCCCTTTTGGGGAGGAGACAAGATATTGCTAGTGATAATAGTGAACACTTATCCAATAAAATATCCTTCACTGAGAAGATCTCAAAATCCTTGGATTAATTTACCAATCCTTTCATGTTCTTTTTAATATTTTCACAATTAGAGACTTTTAAAAATAGGATAGGTAAACACTTAAGGCTCCTCAGGAAAATATTCTTTTCAGTGATTGTTAAGCTTTAGGGCCCATACTGGGTTACAAAGTCAATTTAAAATGTAAAAATGTTACCAAAGAAGTGCAATTGAATGCAGCCAAACAGAACGTAAGATAGAATAATGATGCTTACATGAGCATGACTACTTTGTGTCCTAGTATACACAGGTGTACTGGGTCCCAATGTCAAATGCCGTGTTTTCATATGAGTTGAAGGCTTAAGAGTTTCAAAGTCACTGATGTAGATGGAGCCCACCCAGTCATCTCCCCAGTTAATCCCTCCTCCACAAGTTTACGGGGTTAGTGTACGCACAGGGACAGAAAAGAGGAAGGGACTGAGGCATCTTTCATCACCTTGACAATGAACGACAGCCTAATTATAGAAACCATTGGATACTGATATCTTGTTTCAGAGTTGATGTCTTTGGTAAATTATATAGAAAGTGGGAAGTATCTTCTACATTTTTCTGTGCAGTCAAGTGATAGCATTGAGAGGGTGTAGGATCACACACATCTGGTCTACCTGCACTCCATGTGAGAATAGAAGAGAAAATATATTGTTTTGATTTCTTGAGATATTGAGTAAGACTTTGTTAAATATCTTAAGCCATTCAGATTTTAGAAATGTAGATTATGTATCTGCTTAGGTTTCATTTTTCCACTAGATGGCAGAAAAGGTACTTACAATGGAAATGATATCGTCATGTATTTAATCAATTCTGCAGCCTTTTAAACTATATTTAATTTCAGTTTGAACAGTAGAATAAGACAACTGATTATTCTATAACAAGTTTAATCATATAAAGCTTAAGATTAAAAAGAAAACTTTAAATTAGTTTGTATTTGTTTAAGTACACATTCATCCACACATTGCAGTTTAGACATAAAGGGTAGACTTCCCTTAGCTTTAGAATACTGCATGTTCCTTTTAAATCTACGTTATTAAATACAAGGTAGTACTTAAACACACTTCTAAATGAATGCAGAAACATTGTGCTACATTTGTATGTAATTAGGTGTTTAAGACATACTTAATTATGATATATTGAAGGTATTGATAATATATAAGTAAAAACGAGGTGGATACAACCATGATTATGTGCTTTTTCTTTAAAATAATTGTGGAGTAGATGATTTTTCTAAAAAGTTAGCATGCTTTAGATATTCACTGAATGTTGATTTATTTGTTTTTATTATAAAAGTCTACTGAGAGAAGGAGAGACAGAGAGAAAGATCTTCCATCCGTTGATTTACTCCTCAAATGGCTGGAGCTGAGCCCATCTGAAACCAGGTGCCAGGTGCCAGGAGCAAGGAGCTAGGTCTCGCACACGGGTGCAGGGTCCCAAGGCTTTGGCCCGTCCTTGACTGCTTTCCCAGGCCACAAGCAGGGAGCTGGATGGGAAGCTGGGCCACTGGGATTAGAACTAACTAGCTCTCCTATGGGAGCCTGGTGCACTTGCAAGGTAAGGATTTAGCTATTATGCCATCGTGCCAAACCGGAGTAGATAAATTTAACACAAAAATGTGGCATATATATTCTTTTCTGACTGTGCCAATAATTACAATGTGACTCTTTTGTACCCATGCTATTTTGCCCTTTATCAAGAGTAATTGCTCAGGAACATCTGTAATTAGAACACTCTGCAGCTGTATAACCGATCATACCCTCACTCTGACTTATTTACACCCAGAAAGAAATTACTTTATGGATATACAAAGACCAAAATAGTTCATAAGTGAGTAATGCACTGATAAAATTTGCTATATATTATCAAATTGTAAAATAAAACCCTGTTCGAAAAAAAACAAGTATTTTGTCCCTATTTCAGCCAAGGGCTTTGCTGATTATCTTAGAATTGCCTTTTTAAAAATTAAAGACTTTGTCAAAAAAAAAAAAAAAGGAAAAGTGATGGGAAACAAGAGATGATGAAATGCAGTAAAATCCAGTCACTCAGGCAGGCCACAAACATTCGCTGAGTGTTTCTTCTATGTCAGGTAGGGAGAGTACAGAGCCAGGGCTTCTTCCCTCACAAAGAGAGAGAGAGAGAGAGAGAGAGAGAGAGAGAGAGAGAGAAGCAGGGGAGCCTCAGGTGGCAAAGGGGAAGACGTGAGAGAGCAAATTAAACGACATGATTCTCATCACGGTTTTGTTGTTACTCTTTCCTCTCCTCCCCGCCCTCGGCTGGCCACAGCCTCTAAGCAGAATGAAAACAGATCTGGAGCATGCTGGTAATGCCCTCAGTTCTCAGCGTCTCAGAGAGGGTCTCCTTGGGGCACAGGGACAAGGGTAGACCTCTCATCTTATAATAACCTCTGGCTGGTTTGCAATTGCTGCAAGTAAAGTTTTTCCCAGGCCCAGCTCTAGCCTGGAAAACTCATGGACGTGGTAAGGATGCCTGGATGCCTGATCTTGTTTTGACTCAAGCTGAGTCCATAACTTTGTAGAAAGAAGCCATTCGTATGAGTAGTAAACTAGTTTCCAGGACAACAGAATTTCTGAGCAAATTCTCTTCCCTTGACCAGAAGACTAATTTTAATGCCTATTTCTGGGCAAATACATCTGTGGGTTATAAATAATCCAAATACATTTTGAAAAGAGATGGGAATCTGATCAAGGAGCTTTTGATCATTGGATCTGCTGGAGCAGTTCCTTGCAGAGCCATGTTCTACCAAGTCCCACTTGGGTACCTGGAGTTCTGCTGCTGGCCCCGTGTGTGGCCTGATCACTCACTTTGCCTCTCTGTGCCAAAGTTATTTGACTACCCATGACTGAAGGATCAAAGTTCCTGCTTTAATACTCTGAACGAGAAGAACAGACACCTCACAGTTCAGCATTTGACTGACACAGATGGAAACCAACGTTGGTCCAAGTTTCAGTGTCTGTCCGTCCCTCATCCCAACTTCATAGGCTTCCGGTTTCCTTTATTAAGAACTCATTTGTGGGCCCGGCGCGGTGGCGCAAGTGGTTAAAGGTCCTCACCTCGCACGCCCGGGATCCCATATGGGCGCCGGTTCTAATCCCGGCAGCCCCGCTTCCCTTCCAGCTCCCTGCCTGTGGCCTGGGAAAGCAGTCGAGGACAGCCCAAAGCTTTGGGAACCTGCACCCGCGTGGGAGACCTGGAAGAGGCTCCTGGCTTCGGATCGGCATAGTATCTGCCGTTGCGCTCACTTGGGGAGTGAATCATCGGGTGGAAGATCTTCCTCTCTGTCTCTCCTCTCTGTATATCCGCCTTTCCAATGAAAAAAAAAAAAAAAAAAAGAACTCATTTGTAAGAACTCATTGAAAATCAGAGAGACAGAGGGAAAGCAGAAAAAGCAGAGAGAAAGAGAGAGTGCATTTACTGGTTCATTCCCAAATGCCCACAAGAGCCAGGGCTGGGCCCGCCTGAAGCAGTGAGCTGGGAACTCTGTCAGGGTCTCCCACACGGGCGGCAAGGACCTGCTGCCTTCCAGCGTGTGCGTTAGCAGAAAGCTGGAATGAGGAGTCAAGACAGTCCCAGCACTCTCTCTGGACTATCGGTCCCAAGTGGCATCTTCACCAACCATTCAAACCATTTTACTTAACTCTTTTACTTTTCAATTAAACAAAACAAACAAAAATGGAAGCGGAGCTTTCTTAGTGAACTCTGTCTCCTGCGTTTCCCAATGGCATCACTGTGGTGTCTGTAGATATCAACACCCGGAGCCCTGCCTTGGGGTGGTATCAATGACTCTCTTCCCTCACTCAGTGTTGAGCAGATTCTGCCCCAACACAGAGTGGTATTGTCTTCCTACTGAACCTTGGAAGGATGGGGGGCAGGGAGGCTCCTCGGACACACCCACTGCCATGGACCCACACTCAGCACAGCCTGAGTGGGCTCTGCACACTGACACCTGTGACACACCGTGACAATGTGCCACGTCCGGGTGTGTCTGTGGAGGGGCTGCGTTTTCTTCAGAGATGCAGAAGCTGTTATTGCCTGGAGAGTAATATTGAGGATGAAATAGCTGATTTAAGTGCCTGCTGTCCATTGCCAAAGTTGTTGTTATAAAATAGTGTTATAATCATGTGGAAAACTATGCAGTACTTTGGAGTTCAGGGTTTTGGTGGGGTTTGTTTTGTTTTGTTTTGCTCTCTCCCACTCATCAGCTGAGATCGCTCTTTTAGTCCCATTTAGTTAATCAAGAGCATGAAGATTGCTGCACTCTAGGGCCCTGCTTAGTTTTAGTTTGGGGAAATATTACAGTTCATGTTCTGGCCCCTCATTCATCTTCTGTGACCTCTTAACCTCTCAGATTCTTTTTTTAAAGAAGCTTTATTTATTTTTATTGAAAGGCAGATTTACAAAAAGGAGAGACAGAAAGATATTCCATTCTCTGGTTCACTCTCCAAGTGGCTGCAATGGATGGAGCTGAGCTGATCTGAAGCCTGGAACAAGGAGCCTCTTCCAGGTCACCCAAATGGGTGTGCAAGGTCTCAGTGCGTTGGACCATCCTCCACTGCTTTCCAAGGCCATAAACAGGGAGCTGGGTAGGAAGAGGAATAGCTGGGACATGAACTGGCACCCATGTGGGATCCTAGCATTTGGGAGTAGAATCAGCCATTGGAGCCATAGCACTGGGGCCCCTCTCATACTTTTCTGAGAAATACGCATAGTTCAGAGACAGCAACATCAATTCACCTGTATAGTGTAGTTCACTTCTTCAGTAAGCCCTTCTGAGTCCATTATTTTTCCGCACACAACAAAGCAGGAGCAGGAGAGGCTAGCAAGTGGTTGGACATGCAGGTGTAGAGTTCTACTGAAAAGCAAGCCAAGAGATGCTGAATTAGGATCTATCCTAACAGAACAAGAGGCAGGAACCATAAAGTCACAGGAGCATTTATCCTGAATGGATGCCCAGGCCTGAGGAAAACAGCAGGGAAGAGGTTGCTGTAATTACATACTTCTGAACCCTCCTCACTCTTTTTGTCAGAATTTAGGGTGAGAATTAAGGCTACTGACTTTGTGCAGCTGTCAACATTTCTCTTATTATTACTAAAGTTTGAAACTGTCTGCTTCAGGGCACAGTAAAGGTGTGAGAAAGGAGCAGATGAAGCAGGACTAGGAGGAAGGGGAATTGTGAGGAGTGGACATCAGATTGTCCAATGAACCATGGGAGAAATGAGAGGAGGCTTTTGAGTTGATTAGGAAGTATTAGATGCCTTCTTTCCATGATTTGTTCACTCTGCTGTGACAAAAATGACACAAACCAGGTGGCTTATCAGCCACAGAAAGATATTTCTCCCCATCTAGGAGATAGAGTGCCATATCCAGGTCCTGTGATTCAGGTGTCTGGAGGGTCCCCCTTCTTACCCTGTCCCCAGGCTATGGAAAGAGTTGGACAGCCTCCTCCTGGCCTTTTGTATAGGGATGGTCACCGTATGACGTAACCACCTCCCTAGGCTTCAGAGTTTCAACACAAATTCTGGCAGGACATCAACAATCAGACTACAGCATCGAGTAGCAGTGAGAGGGAAGATGGGCTTATCAGATGTGTATGCGTGAGGGAATGCTAAGGAAGTTGGTTTCTTCCTTTGTTTTTTTTCTTTCTTTCTGATATATATGCATATAATATCTATTTATTTTCTACTACACAGTTTTGTAGGTATAGGGATTCCTCCATCCCTGTCCTCTCCCTGTTCTCCCCTCCCACCATTTCCCCCCACATCGCAGTAGTATAGTCCTTTAATAATAGTTATAAGTTCCACATTCTGCTATTTAAAAGTATCATGGCATTGTAGATATAGGCAAAGGTGGAAAATCTTATTTAGTGCGTCTATAAGAATGTGTATACTTGCTTACCTATAGCTATTTATTTTGTACTTTGCATAAAGGCTGTCTTACACTAGAAAGAACATAAGCTATTTGTCATTTGGGACTAATTTATCTCAGTAAGTCTCTAGTTGGGACTAATTTGTTACAAATGGTAGGATTTCATTCTTAAGGCTGGGTAGTATTCCATAGAGTAGATGCACTACAGTCTCTTTATCTGTTCATCTGTTGATGAGTATCTGCATTGCTTCCATGTCTTCGTGAGTGTAAATCGTGCTGCCATCCACAATATAAGAGTTGGGGCATGGCACGGTAGCCTAGTGACCAAAGTCCTCATCTTGCATGCACCCAGATCCCAAATGGGTGCTGGTTCATATACTGGTTGCTCCACTTTCCTTCCAGCTCCCTGCTTGTAGACTGGGAAAGCAATGAAGGACAGCCCAAAGCCTTGGGACCCATCACCCAAGTGGAGACCCAGAGAAGCTCCTGGCTCTTGGCTTCAGATGGGCTCAGTTCTGGCAGCTGTGACCACGTGGGGTATGAACCAGTGGATGGAAGATCTTTCTCTGTTTTCCATTCTCTATATAAATCTGTCTTTCCAATAAAAATAAATAAATCTTAAATTAATAAATAAATATAGGGTTGGAAGTCACTTTCTTGTATGCAGATTTCATTTCATTTGGATATATATCCAGGAGTGGGATGTAGCTTCATTTTTTTCTTCTCCACTAGTTGTCATGGTAGGCTCATTGCTCCTCCATTCTCCACAGGAATCTACAGCTACAGGTTAGATAGATGCTTCCAGGTTCAATAACTTACAGGTTAAGAAGAAATAAGTTGTGAGCTGACCCACTATCCAGGGGCATTTACTCCTCACACTTCCTGCTTCTCATTCTCAGTGCCTCTGGGTCTCTAACTGAGGAGGCTGCTTTGGCCAATGTTGCCCTCTCCACCAGAGTAGGCTTCAGGAAGGCCCCAAACAAGCGTGACCAGCACTGGGCTGGTGGTGTCTTGGATCTTCCATGTGAATGAATATGCAAGAATATTTTGAAATTGTGACTTATCCCTTTGTAATTAAATAATCTGATAGTGTGATATCAAGAGATTATTTTCAACATAATTTAAGGGCTACCAAGGCCAAAAATTACTTACAGACACTATCTGGAAGATGCAGCTATGTGGTGTTTATTTTAAGATGTGGGAGTGGATGTTTAGCTTCAGGCTTAAAATGTCACCTGGGAGGGGCTAGTGCAGTGGCTCAACAGGCTAATCCTTCACCTGTAAGTGCCAGCATACCGTATGGGTGCCAGCTGTAGGCACGGTTGTGCCACTTCCTATCCAGCTCCCTGCTTGTTGCCTGGGAAAGCAGTGGAGGATGGCCCAAGTCTTTGGGTCCCTGCACCTGTGTGGGAGACCCAGAAGAAGCTCCTAGCTCTTGTCTGGATCAGCTCAGCACCAGCCATGGCAGCCATTCAGAGTGATCAAGCAGATGGAAGACCTTTCCCCTTCTGGCTCTTCTCTCTATAAATCTACATTTCAAATAAATGAATCTTTCTAAAAACACCACCTGGAACTCCTGAACCCCATGTCAGAGTGTCTGAGTTTAAGCACCAGATGCATTGTCTATTCTAGCTTCTTACTAACATCTACCCTGGAAAGCAGCAGATGATGGCTCCACCAATTCCATCCTGCCCACCTATGTGGGAGACCTGGATGCCCTTTCTAACCTTATTCCCTGTCCTCACTGCTGTGGGCGTATGTATCAGCAGGTGGGAGTTCTCTGTCTCTCTGCCTTTTAAATAAATAGCCTAAATAAATAAAGGCATGGTACACATTTCAAAGTCCCATTCAGAAATTAAATAGAGGTTTCACTGAAATTTCTTAATTTTGTAACTTTCTATCTTTTGTATTTTGTATCTTTCAAACAAAGCTCTCATTGGGCTAAAATAAAGATGTTCACAGAACTCCATCGCCTCTAGAAGCTCTGGGAGAAAGTTTCCCTGCCTTTCTCAGCTCAACAGGCCACCTGGCTAATGGCTGCTTTCATCTTCAAAAGGCATCACTCTGCTTTCTCCTGTTTTCACACCACTTTTCCTCCGGCTCCTCTCTTATAACAAATTATGACTGCAGGAAGATCTTCTCCTCTCGTGATCCCTCACTTGATCGCTATGAAATGCCTTTTTCCATGTGTGATAGTGATAGTTAATTTTGCATGTCAGCTTTACTGGGTCATGGGCTTCAGATGAAAGAATATTTCTGAGTAGGTCTATGGAAGTGCTACCAGGTGAGACTAATATTTGAATTGGTTGACTCAGTAAAGTCAATTACTCTCCCCATGGTGGGTGATGTCATCCAATTCTTGAGGGCCTGAATAGAACAAAGAGGGAAAGAGAGAAGGATTTGTCCCTAGTTTTCTGCCAAGTTCTGGAGCTGCCATACTGCATCTCATCTTCTGTCTGCTAACTGGGATTTACACCATCAGTTCTCTTGGTTCTCAGACTGAAGTCCGCTGCTGGCTTGGCTGGATCTGTGGCATGCAGACAGGTGCGGGTGGGATTTGTCAGCCTCCTTCGTGATGTGACTCAATCTGTCTCTATGTATATATCTATCTCCCTAGAACCTTTATCCCATTTCCCTACAGACCCTGAATATTGTACAATGTGAGGAAATGCACTCACAGATTCCACATGGCAATAAGGAATACCTTTGGGGGATATTATTTGGTCTACCATAAGCACACCGTGGCAAGGTAGACTTGCAAACAAGGCCTCAGCTGTGAGAGTCCCAGACCCTTTGAGTCCCCTCTCTTCTCCTCATAGCAGGACATAGCACATCTCATAAGTGGACTACTCTGAGTATTGGTATTGTTCTGTGCGTGTGTATTAGTGAGAAAAAATTTTGGGATAGATAAATGTTGCAGGAGGATCTATTTTCTTTTATTCTTTCACATGTCATTTGGTCATCTGGAACATCTCCTGAACACAGCCCTCCTGCTTGATGATAATAAGGAAATAATGGTTAGTTTTCTGTGTCACCTTGCCTTAGTTGTGTAACCATGTTATTTAGCCAAAAGGCAAATCAAGACAGACTGAGGTTTGCTTCAACAGGAAAGAATTCTCTCTCCAGATTTTCTTTAGACTGAAGACTCCAGTATCAGCTCCTGCAACAATTTCCAACCTGCCAGTCTAATCTGAGAATTAAAAAAAAAAAAAAAAAAAAACTTAAAAAAAATTATTTACTTGAGAGACAAAGAGATGTCTAGAAGAGAGAAAGATAGCCCCCTCGCTCGCTCACTTCCCAAATGCCTGTAGTAGCTAAAGGGGTAAAACTAGAAATTGAGAACCCAATCCAGGTATCCATGGAGGTAGCAGGGAGCCAACCACTTGTTCCATTGCCACTGCTTCCTGTGATGTTCAGGCACCTGCAGTCAGGAGCCAGAGCCTGGTACTGGGCAGAGGGATCCTGATGCAAACTGCAGATGTCTTAACCATCATCTCACTGGCCCATAAGCTGAAGATTCTGGAACTTCCTTCTAATTGTTTGTGCCAATTGATTTAAAAACCCCCTCTCAGTCTCCCTGAATTTCTACGTGCACACACACACACACTCACACACCGTTTTGACACTGTTTATCTAGCAAACCCTGACTAGTACAATGAGAAAGAGAAGTACTTTCAATCTGTGAGTGAACATGACTTGTGGTACTGAATACCAAGTTGAAATGTGATAGTACCAAATTTGGAATCCAAAAGTAAAATACAATCTAATCACATTCATTCTTGCTCTAAACTATTTTTTTTTAAAATTAAGAAAATGTGAAACATGGATTTAGTGTTAAGTATGGCTAGGAGAGGCACGCCTCAATTCTGGCAAAAGCTACCTGAGCTATCATAAATATTGGGATTGAAAGAGAGATTTTTCTAATTTATCTCTCTTAATAATCTTATTGGCTCAAGGAATTGTAAGATCAGCTGATATCAGTGTTACAAATACCATATTTCCTTTCATAGGAAAGGAAATATGATTAGTTAATTAAGATTCTGAAAGCCCTGGTATTAGGAAAAGAGAGACCATGGCTCACTGACTTCTGGAATTGAATTAAGCATTCACAGGAGCATCACATTGTTTCAAGGAAGAAAGCAAGAAGAATGACATCTGAAATTATGGGAGGAGCATGAACAGGTATGATATAATTGCTTGGTTTGGAATTTTGCCAAAAGACAAGTGCTAATAATTTTTGTCATAAAAAAGCACCAAAGATGCTCTTTTACTAAGAGCCACTATTGTGAATTTGATTATTTAATCCCTTGGGAAGTGATTTTGCTATCAAAAGTCATCCACTTGCACGTAGATATTTGTTAAATAACTGGTTTTCTGAATCATTCTAGCTAGGAGAAATATTTCCAGAAATATTCTGTAATATTTTTAAATGAAAGTTGAGAAAAATATACCTAAAACACCTACCTTCAGGATTTTTTGTTCTCTTTTTCAAAAGATAACAATGCATGTTCATTTTATTTGAAAGACAGAGAGACAGAGGGAGAAAAGAGAGGTCTTTCACCCACTTATTCTCTCCTCAAATGCCTGAGACAGCCAGAGCTGGACCAAAAGGCAATTAAGCCCAGAAGGGGTCTCACACATGTGTGTCAAGGACTGAGCTCCTAGGCCATCACCTGCTGCCTTCTTACCAGGAGGAAGCTGGATCAGAAAGCGAAGTCCAAGGCCTTTGAAGTCCATGGCCTTTGAAGTCCAAGGCACAGGTCAGTTTGATTCCTGGTGAGGCTGCTTCTCGGTTGGCAAGTGCAGTAAAGGAGAGGCCATTCCTCTCGCATGTTTGCTAACAAGTGCAACAATCCCATGGATGAGGGATTCAGCCTCATGATTTAATTAACTCCCAACAACACATGAATTTCAGGGGAAAGCATGTCCTTTGTTGATGACAAACAATACTGCTTGGTTTTCTTGGTTACATGTCTATAAGTTCAAGGACCAAAGATTGGGTTTTCTAATACTGGCATCAGTGGCTTCCTCGAGCAAAGGCTCTGACCCAGGTGTTTCATTGTAAGATTCAGGCTGAAAGACCAGCATCCGAAGCATGCTTTTTTGTGGTGTATCACATGAATGTAAGACACAAACTAAATCCATGAAGCACTTTTAAGGCCTCTGTCAAGGTCATATGCATTAACACTCTGTGGACCCAAGGAAATCCAATGACCAAGTCCAAAATGCAGGTAATCAATGACAGGATGCCAGATTTTCTGCCATTGTCCATACCTACAATGCCATGGTGCATGTGGATAGCAGAATGTTGAACTTATAATTGTTGCTACTTTAATAATCAAAGAAAGGGAGAATGGTGGGAAGGGCAGGGGGAGCAGGAGGAGGGAAAAGGGAAATCCCTAAACCTACAATACTTTATCATGACAAATAAGTGAGAAATCGAGAGAATATTTGCTGAACAATCAGACACATGCTCTAACCTGTATGAATTTCTTCATTAGTTTAGTCTCAGGCTCAGTGCTCTTGAGCACTGTGTAAAGATAATAATAATAGTAGCTGCATTAAAGGGTTATTGAGGGACCCAGCGTGATTGGCTCAATGGCTCAATCCTTACCTTGCAAGTGCTAGGCTCCCACATAGGCATCAATTCATGTCCCAGCTGGTCTACTTTCCAATCAGCTCCCTGCCTGTGGCCTTGGAAAGCAGCAGAGGATGGCCCAAAGCCTAGGGAACCTGCACACCCATGTAGGAGACATGGAAGAAGCTCCTTGTTCCTGGTTTTGGATCAGCTCAGCTCTGGCTGTTGTGGCCATTTGAAAAGTGAATCATTGGATGGAAGATCTTTCTCTGTGTCTGTTTATCTCTGCAAATCTGATCTTCCTTTCCAATAAAAGTAAATAAATCTTTAAAAGATTCTTCTAACCTGCCAGTCTAATCTGAGAATTAAAAAAAAAAAAACAAAAAACTTAAAAAAATTATTTACTTGAGAGACAAAGAGATGTCTAGAAGAGAGAAAGATAGCCCCCTCGCTCGCTCAGCTCGCTCACTTTTTCTTAGAAGGGACAGGCAGGGGGGATAGTTTGTGTTTATTTAACTGATCAATCCACAATGAAACTGATTAGCATGTTGATGCTGGAAACCTTCTCCTGCAATGAAGCTTTGGTGAGCACTCTGTGTTCATCAAGCCATAAGAAAAGCAGGCAAAATGTAGCCCAAATGTAACATCTTGCTTGATAGGCCAGTTGAAAAACAGAATTAAACAATACACTGGAAGACGAATATGCAACAATAGAAAATGCTAGTAATTTAACAGGTAGACCATAATGAAAATGTCTAACCATTTCAAGTAGGCATCTGTTTTTGGCAGAAATTCTGCATTTAAATAACTTTGTATCTTTAAAAGAAGACCTGACCATTTTGACTTAACTGTGCTATGGAGCTTTAAAGGAAGACCAGAGAGTATGACGGAGATCACTGAACTGCTGCAGGGTGGTAGACGGTTTCTAAGAGACTGAGTTGGATCACAAGCCAGGTGACAGAGCTAATCACCACACAACTCCATCACGGAGGCCACAAACTGAATTGGCTTCACTTCACTTTGGCTGATTTGATTGTTGTATGTAGATATGAACTTAGCCTTGACATTTAATCTTCCCATTCTCCAATATTACTTCCTCCCATCTGATAACACCAAGTTTAAAAGCTAAGACTTCCTTGGTTCTATTAAACTAGAAAAATTGTCTCATAGTGGCAGTTAACTGCTCCACTCTGATCTCCATAGTGCAGTATAGAGATGTTTGCTTATTTCTAATTGGGGACCAACCCTTTCCGTAAGACTGCTCAGTAATGGGAAGCTATGTTGAACAATGGTTACAATGATAAGGAGGGATGGACCACTTGTCTTTCAGTTGGCCTGCCTGGTCCCATAAATGTGTCTTAGAGATGACTGCATCTCAGGCAAGAAGAGGAAGGACTCAGAGCATCTAGCTTTCTTTCTACTTTCAGGGCCTGTCCTTGTTCCCAGTCCACATTTATCTAATGTGGCAGAACAGGGCATATCTGTCCTTTCTGGAAGTGAGCTTGAATTGTTTCCACCCTGTGGTTTCCATTCCCCTCTTAGATCTACACCTGTTCCTCAACTGTCTTTGCTCAGGGTGCTGTCATAGAAGGCCGTGGGCTAGGTGGCTTTAAAAGCAACACAATTTCACACCCATTCTGGAGGCTGGGAAACAGATCTGGGGTCTGCATGGCTGGGTGTGTGTAAGGGACCTCTTGTGGGCTCATTGATACTGACTTCCCATGGCAAAAGGGCTGAGTGAGCACTCTGGGGTCCTTTTGCGATGCAACTAATCTCATCCAGGAGAGCTCCACTCATTTGCCCTGATCACTGTCTATTGTGATTCTTCTGGGGGCTAAGGTTTAAATATATAAGTTCTGAGGAGATAAAAACTTTCACCCATATCTGCCTAGCCCTATACTTGCATTCTTTAAATGACGAATTCAGACCTGCTTGGTCTGTTAGAGATATTTGTTCTGACACTGCCTCTGATTTCCTGATTCCATCAATTTTCCTGGATTACATCCAATCTTCAAGGCTTTCTTGATCTCTCCCTTTAAAATCTGGACCAGAGCTGTTAGCAGCCAGCTTTTTGTATGTTCTTGTTCTGGACCAAACCATTTCCCTAAAAGCATGAAGAATCTGGGTGCACTCAGTTCCAAGAGGAAGCAGTATAAACAGGAGGAAAGGACTGACAACTATCTATCTCACTGAAGTCTCTGCTGTTGCTCATTAACTCACGTAAATGGTGTTTATTGGTTAGTTCCTATAGGCAAGTTATGGCCTGTGGCACTGCAAATAGACGAATGAGTAGGATGTGTCTTCTATCCTTGAGGAACTCACAAAATAACACACACACACACACACACACACACACACACACACACACACACCCCTTTCTGATCAGTTTGTAACTTCCACAGTTGAGATGAACATATGTCCAATTAAGATGGGTGTGGAATGTTGCTCTATGGGGTTTGTTATTCCTAAAGAATGCAGAAGTTTGATCTGAAAACAAGAGCACAGATGGAAGAGAAAGCAGGTGCAAAGGCTCAGAGGCTCTTCCAGCTCCAAACTTGAGCGTAGGTCCTTTGGTCCTTTCAGGCTCCTTTCCTCAAAAGATCCAAAAGAAATGGAGGAGGCAAAGGTGCAAAGAAAGAACATGTAAGTCTGGCCTCTATGTAGACAACATGCAAACACCAGAAGTTTCTTAAACTCTTCCTCTTTTTCTTCTATTCGAACACTTAATGCTATCAGAGTGCACATGCTTTTCCCACCGCTGATCCACAGACCCATCTTTTCCCACATAGAAAATCATCCACAGAAGGCCTTTGGGTACTTAAAAAATATGTATTTTCTACTAGAGAGACAGAGAAAGAGGGAAACAGAAGAGGACGGGCCCAAAGAGACAGTTTCCACTGGTTCACTCCCCGTATGCTGTGAGGGCTAGGCTGAGCCTGGCTTCAGCTAGAAGCAGGGAAGTCAACAGGGTCTCCAATACAAGTGGCAGGTTCCCAATAAGCTGAGACATCATTACTGCTCCTTAGGATGGAAGCTGGGATCAGGAGCAGAGCCAAGTCTTGAACACAGCCACTTGATATAGAATACAGGAATAGTGAGTAGTATCTTTACAACTAAGCTAGCATCCATCACAGGACTTTTCGTGTTTTAAGAACTATAATGATGATGCAGAGTTTAGCAAAGTATATTTAAAAATCATTAAATATTTTACCATATTTAGGACCTGGAATCTTTCTTTGCATTTGACATCCTCAGAATCTTGGGCCCTTGATCTTTTGTCAGATTGGCACTAAGAATGCTGCCACTGCTTGTGTTGGAGACACATTGGATGCCTCACAATCTCTATCTCCACCTTCCCCATAACCTCTTGGTGCGCCTGCTGCAGCTGCTGACACTTTGGAGTTTGCTTTGCTTCTCCCAGCATTCAGAAACACTCAGACAGTGCAGGGACTGGAAGTAGAAATATTATTATTTCAACTACATCATGGGCACAATGTGTTTTGGGGGCTTCTGTCTCTCTGTCTCTCTCTTTTAAAAATTTGCTTATTTTTATTGAAAGTCAGATTTACAGAGAGGAGGAGAGACAGAGAGAAAGATCTTCTGTCTGCTGATTCATTCCCCAAGTGGCTGCAACAGTTGGAGATAAGCCAACCTGGAACCAGAAGCCGGGAACTTCCTCCAGGTCTCCCACGTAGGTACAGGGTCCCAAGGCTTTGGGCCATCCTCAACTGCTTTCCCAGGCCACAAGTGGGGATCTGGCTGGGAAGTGGAGTAGCTGGGACGTGAACCAGGTCCTGTATGAAATCTGGCTGGGAAGTAGAGTAGCTGGGACGTGAACCAAGTCCTGTATGAAATCTGGGCACTTGCAAGGTGAGGATTTAGCCACTGAGCCATTGTGCCAGGTTCTTCTCTGGTTTCTTATCTGCCATTGGGAATCCTGTTTCTTTTGGCACAACACAGGTTAATTTGTAAAAACGAAAGCAAAAACCAAAACAAAGCAAAAGTTGTTCTCAGATTACAAGTGCTTATGTTAATCTTACTTGTTAACTGAATATAAAGATTAACTATAATGATAATGTCTGATAAACTTTGAGTGATTACTTTGTGCCAGGCATTTTTTTTTTAAGATTTATTTTTATTATTTTTTATTGGAAAGGCGGATATACAGAGAGGAAGATCTTCCGTCCGATGATTCACTCCCCAAGTGAGCCGCAACGGCCGATACTATGCCGCCGATCCGAAGCCAGGAGCCTCTTCCGGGTCTCCCACGCGGGTGCAGGGTCCCAAAGCTTTGGGCTGTCCTCGACTGCTTTCCCAGGCCACAGGCAGGGAGCTGGAAGGGAAGTGGGGGCTGCCGGGATTAGAACCGGCGCCCATATGGGATCCCGGGCGTGCAAGGCGAGGACTTTAACCATTGCGCCACCGCGCCAGGCCCATCCTGTTATTCTAACCATCTCCATGTTGTGAGAGAAAATGGCTACAGGCAGGTTAACTAACTTGTACGTGGGTGCATGGGATGTAATCCATCCCCAGTGGCTCCAGTCAGTGCTGTCAGCATCACCCTGTATGTCTCTCAAGAAAAGCCAGTCTAGTAATCTAACAAAATATTATGTCAAATTACTCAGATAGCTACTCACCAGTAGACACATGGAAGATTAAACAATAAATGTTTCTAAGTTCCCTGAAAAAATGAAAACTTCTGTTTTTGTGCAATTATAATCCTCATAATAATCACTAATGCTACTATAAATTTCTTGCAGTAGTTAAAATGATTAAAAATTCTCTCCTGGATTGATTTATGCATGTATATCACTCATTACTTACTAGATGCTCATTCATCTCCATTTGCCCTGGAGAAATGAAAAGTGCTTACTAAAAATATTATCAATCTAACTACCAAAAATATCTGCATAACATATGTTTTAATTGGTGTCAAAATTTTTAAGGTCCTATCTATCTATATATATAAAAGATTGTAAGTAGATGTGTCATACATATGCCTGATGTTGACCTTCTGTATCCCAGGATTTCACATCTGTGCATACAACCAACTGCCAATTGGAAATATTTAGGAAGAAAATTTGCATTGGTGCTGAACATGTACACACTTTTTGTCCTTGACATTATTCCCTGAACAAAGTAGTGTAACAGCTATTTACATACCATTTACATTGCATTAGGTATTATAAGCAACCTCAAGGTGATTTAAAGCATACTAGAGGATGTGCAAATTCTATGCTATCTTATATAATAGATTTCAGAATCTGTAGACTTTGGTATCTGCAGTTAAATGTGCTTATGTTAGCCTTATCCATATACTGAATAGGAAGGTTAACTATAATGACAATGTTTGATAGATATTGAGTAATTATTGAGTGCCAGGTATTATTTTAAGAGTATTATGAGGGTTAAATAGCTTGATTTCTACAAAAACCTTAGATATCATATACTATTATCCTAATGATCTCCATGTTATGGATGAGAAAATGCAAATAGGTAAACTAACTTTTTAAAAAGATATATTAATTTTTATTTGGAAGACAGATTTACAGAGAGAGAGAGAGAGAGATGTCTTCGATGTCCTCCACCCACTGGTTTGCTTCCTAAATGACTGCAACTGCCATGGCAAAGGCCACAGCCAAACTGATCCAAATCCAGGATGCAGGAGCTTCTTTTGGGTCTCCCACCTGGGAGCAGAGGTCTAAGGATGTAAGCCATTCTCCACAGCTTTCTCAGGCCACAAACAGGGAGCTGGATGGGAAGTGGAGTAGCTGGGACTAGAACCAGTGGCCCCTGTGGGATGCTGACACTGTAAACCAGAAGATTAGCCTGTGAGCCATTATGCTGGCTCCTAAATAATTTATTAATGGTTGTGCCAGGATCTAATCTCACCCAACTGGAATCAATCCTCACAGATACTAACAGCCAACTTTTGCCGCACTAGTTGGCCACATAATTGCAAAGTTAAAGAGCTATACATATGCATTGCCTTTAATTCAGCAAACTCACACTTCGGTATCTACCAAGAGCAGTTAAAAATATATGTTCATGTGGAAACCCACATGCAGATGTTAGTGACAGCTATGTTTTCATAATTTCCGGCAGTTAGAAGCAAACAGCATGTCCTTCAGTAGCTGAAGACTTAAACACATAGAAAAGTACTGTTCAGGGTTAAAAAGAAATGAGCTATCAAATCATGAAATGACACAAAGGAAACCTAAAGGCACCTAAGCAGAAGAAACCTCGCTGAAAAGACTGCATGCTGTGGGATCCCAAGTGCATGCTGTTCTGGAGGAGGCTGTGTTATGGAGACAGCATAGAGATCAGTGGATTCCAGGGATTTAGGGCTGATGCAGGGCACCAACGGTTTTTAAAACAGTGAGACTTCTCTGTTGGATATACATCTGTCTAAAAGTGCAACTCTAAGAGTGAACCATAATATAAATGATGGACTCTGGACAATGATACTGTGGCAAAGTTGATTCATCCTTTAAAATAAGTGCTTCACTCTGGCGAGGGGTACTACGAGGGAAGTGGCTGTGCACGTGCTGGGGGCAAGACTACTTAGGACATCTTTTCAATTCCCTTTCACCTTTTCATTGAACTTAAAGCTGTTCCGAAAAAAAATTTTTTTTAATGTCTTTATTGTAACTGGAAAGGCAGATTTACAGAGAGGAGAAACAAACTTCCATCTGCTGGTTCACTTCCTAAATGGCTACAATGACCGGAGCTGATCCAATCTAAACCCATGAACACGAAGCTTTTTCTAGGTCTCTCACATGAGTATAGAGTCCAAAGGATTTGGATCATCCTCCACTGCTTTTCCAGGACACAAGCAGGCAGCTGGATGGGAAGTGGGGCAGCTAGGACATAAACTGGCATCCAAATGGGATCCTGATACTTCCAAGTTGAAGATTAGCCATTTGAACCATCAGACCAGGTCCCCCAAAATAAAGTCTTTAATGAAAGGAGTTTTAAAGGAGGTCTTGGCTATCCTTATGGGGACCTTATTGGACATGGATGTCCTGGAAGATGAGGGACCACATGCAGTATTCAGGCAGCTCTGGAGAATGAGTGTGTGTGTGGGGTGGTGCGTACACCAGTTACTCTGACTGGACATTGCATAATGTGTATGTGTATTGAACTATCACATTGTACAATTACAATGATGTATCAAGTGAAAATAAAACAGAAAAGGTTGTGGTCTTCTGGAACTCACGGACAGTGGTACCTCCCTGAGATGAGCCTCAAGGTGACCCAGCCAACACCTTACTCTGTGGGAAGTTTTGGCCAGCACCATTCAGCTCGGTGTTCCCTTGGTTTCTGATCCGCAGAAACTGTGAGATAACGAATGCTTGCTGTTTGCAGTAATTTGTTTACAGCGAGAGATAGCTAATGCACTCTCCAATTTCAATCCCCAGAGATCATCAGTGTGAACAAGCAAGTGCTTATCATTCTGCTCTTGTGCCTATCTTTCTGTTATAATTAAACATATGTATCTGTAGACTAGATACACACTGTTGGGTTTTTTTTTTCTTACAAAAATAGGATCAACAGATGCATTTTATTGTTGTATTTCATCACCAAATAGGTCCTAGCTAACTCTCCATGTCAATAAGTATATATCTAACTTATCATTTCTAAACTACTCTCCAATGTTGTACCCATTTGGATGATCATTTGGGATCACCCCAATTTTTTTCTGCATTCTACACATGATCTTAACCAAAAGGTTAACGATTTTTTCCCTATGTTCTAAACAATGCTGTGTTAAATATTGTGGTAACATTTTGGGCACACTTTCTGGTTTCAGTTTGTACATCAATCAACATTACTTTTTCTTTTGTCATCTAATAATTTATCATTGATTTTTTTACTGAATGAAATGTGAACAAAAAATTTGGAGACTGAAAAAAAAATAGGAATGGCAAATGGTATTGTGTTGTTTCATTCATTGTCACTCCTATTGGTACCTATGGATTTGTTTTCTGATTATAATTGGGGGTGATTTTTGTGAGACTAAGGTTACCAGATGAATTTTCCAGTCTTTCATGTTTTGAAATCCTCTGAGTCATTTTAGGGTTTTATTCATTTTCATTGTGTGACTGATTCTTCTTTCTTTTTTTTTAATTGCATAAATTTAATTTTTGATAATTGTTACATATTTGATTAGGGTTCAAAGGGTCAAGGGCTAGAGGAAGATGGGTGAGACCATTGTTTTGACATTCTCTTCTTTTCCTGCACCTGGAGGAAGAGGAGAGATAAGGGAAAAGCCACACCAAGCCTCCCAACCATCCCAGGGTCCCCATGTGGGGCATGCTCCAAGGGTCCTGCTCAAGTGGTTTTGATAGTTCTGTATTGCTGCCGATCTTTTTGTTCCAATCAACAATGAAGTCTCTCCAGACTCCACTGGCTGACATAGTCTACCTTAGAAACTCTGTTTTCCTAAGTATTCACTGCAATGCTTTGCTGGGGTGGTTGATCATTTTGTTCTGTCCTCTGTTATGGTACCATGTGTCCTATGTAGGCTCCAGTGTATTGCCATATCCTCCATGTGTTTCTGAATATGATGTCCACTACTCTGTCAAAGTCACTAAGGATGCCCAGCTCTGACATATGCAATCCACAGTCAGATCATGGAACCTGAAATTTTCTCCATGGTTGGAATTATGAATCCAGCAATTCAGTTGGGGGGATTCCCAAAGAAACTTCATCTGAGGTGATTCTGGATCTGATTCTTGTGCACGCATACAATTACAGGGTCTGGCACAGTATGTTGCCCAAATCAGCCTTTGCACACACTGTTAGTTGCAATTGTGGGTAAGTTGTCTCCAGCCCTGTCTTCTACACAAACCAATGGATGTTGCAACACTATCCTGCCCACTGCACACTTATCCTCCATGTAAACCAATGGCAGTTGTAGCCTAGTTGGAGCAACCCATAATAACCCCCACCAGGTCCTCTGCCCTAGTTCCTGTGTTACCAGTATGTACAACAGACTGGTCCTATCTGTCCCACATCCCATTCAACTCTCATACGTGTCAATGGGCATTGAAGCCTAATTCAACCCAACCAGCCCCACTATCCAACCCACACACCTGCCAATGGGTACCAGTTTTTATCTAGCCATGCCTTTCCCAGTACTGGTTCTCGTGCTCACCAATGGGAGTGGTAACCCAAGAGGGAGGTACCCACTGTTTCCCTAATGGGTCCACTCCTGGATCTTGTACTCTGCATGTGGGAATCTTAGCTCCCCATCCAGGGTGGTACTCCAGTTAAGCTTGAAAGAGTTTTCCCCTAGTGTCAGCATCTGATAACTGATGCTGCAGCAAAAACCAATCAACTCACACCCACTTTGGTTTATGCATGTACCAGTAGGTACAGTGCGCCCAGCCTGGCTTGTCCCTGACCCAGCTTACATGCAGGCCAACAGATGTTGAAGCCCTGCCCCCAATCCCAGCTCTCATGCTCACAAGTGGGAGTGGTGGTCCAATAGGGGAGCCCCATGCAGCCTCCTACCATGTTTGTCCCCTTCCCCCACTGTGCCTCACGTGTGCTGGTTGGGTGATGTGGCACAGTTCAGCATGGCCTGCCTCACCTTGGCATTTGCCAGTGGGTGCTGTAGCCTGGCTGAGCCCGGCCCACATCCAGTTCCAGCTCACACTGGTGGGGGCTACAGCCTAGCCCAGTTCAGCTGGCCCCTAGTCCTGGCCCTCATGTGAACTGGCTTGTGTTGTGGCCCAATGAGGTCTGACCCACACCCCATTCTGGTCCTCAGATTTGCCAGCGGGTAATATGAACTGGCTCAGCCTGGCTCGCCCCAGACATGAGCCAAAGGTAAGCCCATGGGTACCTTTCTCTGGCCTTGTATGGGCTGCTCCCTATCGTGGTTCTTGCGCTCACCTGCAGGGACTGTGCCCTGACAATGGAGTTCCTCAGGCTCCTCCATCAGAACCTCTCCCAGTAAAAGATCCCGTGCACATTGGTGGGTCCATGGGCCATCCCTACTTAGTCCACCTCCCATCCTAGCAGAAACAGTAGCCTTTCCTGACTGTCCCTCACCCATTCTGGTTCTTACTATTGGGTGCTACAATCCAGCCAAGCCTAGTCCACACCCAGACAATGCTCATGCATGGTTCAGCACGGGCATAAATCTAGCCCACCCTGTCCTACACCCACCCTGATTCTCATGAGGACCAATTGGTGCTGGAGTCTAGCCCAGTCTGGCACACCCCAGACCCAGTCCACACATGTGTCCCTGCACTCACCAGTGGGACCCACAGCCCAGCCAGTGGGTCTCCTTAGCTCCCCAACCAGGCCTGATCATAGCCACAGATTTTGTGCGTGCCAGTGTTTGCTCTGACCCAGCTTAGTATAACCCCTCACTTGTCTTGGCGTTTTCAACTTCAGATGCTATAGTCTGGTCTGGCCCAGCTGGCCCACTTGTTCCCAGCCCCAGTACCACTGAGCATTGGTGAGTTCCATGCTCATGCCTGGCTCAGGCAATCACCATCCCAACTCTCAAGTTAGCCAGTGGGACTTGAATATAGTTCCCTAAGTTTGTGCCCGCATATTCCCCACAGCATCCATGCTTGGACTTGGTTCTTTTGCATGCTTGTTGGTGTTATGGCCCAGTCTAATGTGACCCATCACCTGATCTGATAATCATTGTTAGGTACTGGGTTATAGTTCTGCCACACAGGCCCCCAACCATAGCTTGTTTGTGCACTGGCATGTGGTGGTCAGCCATATTCCATGCTAACAAACCAAACCAAGGACTCCCATGTGGGCTGGTATATCAGTCTTACCCATAAAAATCTTCAGGTCTCTCCCCTCCAAACCCCTCATTTACTTGCAAGTACAGTGACCCTGTTATTGGGTGTCCCTTAGGATTCATTCCTCACCTACATGTACAGCCTTATCCATGGATGTCCTTATTGCAGTAACTCCACACCCCTAAGACCCTAAAGCTTTCTACCGGGCAGTAAGTGGGTGAATTCTGGCTCCATTGTCACTCTGATTGCCCGCAAGCCCAGGATTTGTCCACTGCTTGGCAGCAGTGGACGGAGAACTAGGATCCCCAGCAGGAATCCTGGGTCAGCATGGGTTCTCCCAAACAGCCATGTGGCCAGGAGAGTAAGGTACCTGCACCACTGCTCAGACTTACCTAGTCTCCACTGATTCTTCTTTCTTTATAGATTACATTTTTTAAGATTTTTTTTGATGGAGAATTGAGATGATAGAATAGGGTAAGGACATGTTTAAATAGATGGAGAAACATTTAGCCAGGGTGAAGCAGAGAGGGCACATTCCAGGAAACAGGAGAGGACATACTGACGGCATGGGGCACCTGGAGACGGATGGTCACAGGAAAGCATCAGAGAAAACGATGTGGTGCTGCAGTGACCAGATACCCTAGTGGCAGTCAGCAAGCAGTGATCTGAACTCCACCAGTGGCAAGAACTCCATCAGCAACCAGGTAGCAAAGGAATTCATTGGGAATTCAGGAGATGAATCCAGGCAAAGAACAGCCCATTCTGCTGGTTTGTTTGATTTGACCAGAAGCAGAGACAGAGCAGCAGATCCCAATCAGGCATGCGGGAATAGGGTGGATTTTTCAGCCCAGTTCCCTCCAACCCCAGAGCCAAATCAGGCACCATTTTGTGTAGTGAGGCAAAAGCTATATGGCAGGACTGTGCATGCACTAAGCTGGGAGCGAACTCATTTTGGGGTCATTTTAACAATGTGGTATCCTACAAGTTCTACCCAGACCTAACAGCCAACAGATCAAGAACTACAGCAGTGACACAGCAGGTACCATTTTGCACGGTATGGCAAAAGCTTTAAGACTGCAGGGACAACAGTGAGCTGCACATGAGTTGAGCTGGAAGCTAACTCACTGAGCTCAATGCATTGCACTGGTCCCACATGAAAAATAATACTAACTTTCATATCGTATGGGTCAAAATAGGTCTGACTGGCCCTCAGACCTAACAGCCAACAGGTAACAGCAAGATCAGTACTACCAGTAACCTAGCTGTTTAGGACATCTGGAGTCTCCCTAATTCTAGGAACTGCTTGAACCAGAAGTGAGAGAAAGTTTGTACACACAACAGGATCATAGGACAGCCACAGGATCACAGGAGGTGGAGCGTGAGGAATCAGGAACTGGGGCTTTGGAGACTGTGTTGGCAGTGTAACCTAAGAGCCCAGACCTGAAATTCGCTGGAAGGAGTGGCACAAGTGACTGCAAACAGCCATGTACCAACTGTAATTAGTAAAATTGAATTATAGACCTTTGTATGAGCTGGTGCAGCCCGGCCTGCCCCACACTCTGTTTTAGGATGCTCCTGTAAGGTGAGGATTTAGCCAACAAGCCATCTCACCAGGCCCACTCCTCAATTTTAATATGAAAAAATTTTTAGGATTTGAAATTGTTCCTTAGCTCTTTGGAAAAATTAATTACAGATTATTAATAAAGAATGTAAATGTGAATGCTATATAACGTGTTGGTATAATTATTGTGATCCAAGAAAGGCAAAGATGTCTTTTATGTAGGAAAGTGATATTTCCCACCCATGTGGGAAATGGGGCCTCAGTTTCCCCCCTCTGGATTTGGTATAACTCAGCCCTGGCTGTTGCAGGTGTTTGGGAAGTGAATAAGCAGATGGGAGATCTCTGTCTTTCTCATTTCTCAGTCTCCCTGGCTTTCAACTAAGCATAAATAAATGAATGAATAAAAAATATTTTAATATATGTCGTAGGAGAATTTGCTAAAATTAGAACTTCTAGGTCAGAGTCAAATCATATTTTAAGTCTTTGCAATCGCCCCTGCCCAGTACAGGCTAAAGTCCTCGCCTTGCATGCACCGAATTTCACATGGGCGCCAGTTCATATCTTGGTTGCTCCACTTCCTAGCTCCCTGCCTGTGGCCTGGGAAAGCAGTTGAGGATGGCTCAAAGCCTTGGGATCCTGCACCCATGTAGAAGACCTGGAAGAAGTTCCTGGCTGCGGACTTTGGCTCCGCTTGGCTTAGCTCAGCTCAGGCCATTGTGGCTGCTTGGGAAGTGAACCAGTGGATGTGAGATCTTTCTCTGTCTCTCCTTCTCTCTGTAGATATAACTTTCCAATAAGAAGAAAATAAATCTTAAATTTTCTTTTCTGCAACTACATATATTTTTTTCTGAAATTTGCTTGTTCTCACTTTGCTTATTTTGTATTTCATATGTGTTAAATATTTTATCCAATACTATAATCTATTAAATGTTTAGGAATATCTTTTGCTAAGTGAAATCTTTCAGTTTTATGTAGTAGAATCAACAACACACACTCTTTCCTCTCATCTTGTGGGTTTTTATGTTCATGGTCTTTCCTTATAATTTATGTTTACAGATTCTTTCTGATTTTTAACATCACATTTGGTTTCATTTCTCCTTAAGAAATAAACATGCCAAGAATTTGTTTTATTGATATTTTCCAAGTATCCTTTTATGGCTGCAGTTATTAATTATGAAATCTTTTGTTTCTATTTTATTAAAATGTTTATTAATTCCCTTTTACTTTCTGTGGATACTTTTGTTTTTCCTGTAACTTCTTTAGTCAAGTATTCATCTGTGCCCAGAGCGTTTTGGGCTACAACTTTGTGGTTGAAAATTCTTCCTCAGATATCTCTCAGGAGTTTTGATCCACGATGTTGTGCTGGTTCTTGTTGAGACAGGTTTCATTGAGGGTGTGTCCTGCAATTTCCTCTTTATTGATTGCTTATATAAATCTTTGACTTTATTGTACCTGAGCAGAATATATGCTCTAATGTTTTCCTGTTTTTAAACTTCAGGGGTTCACTGCATTGTCTAATTTGTGAATAGTATTTTAAATTGCAAAAACAGTTTATTTTTTGTTTTCAGAGTTTAAACATTGATCCTGAAATAACTCCTGTTGTAGCTGTTATTTTAGTTTTATATAATTTTTGTTTGCTTTTGAGATTAAACAAGATTTTGAGTAAATAGAAAATGAAAGAATAGCTTTGATAAACACAAATATTAGCATTCTGTATATCAGAAAATGCCAAAACTAACTCATTTCTTGATTATATTCTAATCAAAAGTACATATGCTGGAAATAGTTTATAAATTAAACTCTGAAGTTTACAATCAAATAGATATCAGGATGCTTCAATTTATAACTTTAAAAATGTGTATGCTCTGCATGCGGATTTCTAAACTGGCTCCAGAAGGAGTTTATTTGGCTAAGTCAAAGTTCATCTTTGTTTAAGTTTGTGCACAATCCTCTTTTGTTTCTCTCGTATTTCGCAAACTACGTTCTGCAAGTTCTCTGCTGTTTCTCACGTGCTACATCCGGGTGTCCTGGAGAACTAGCAGATTAGAGACTGAGTCCACCTGCTAGCACTTCTCATGTGAGTCACACAGTGTTCCAAGAGGGTAGGTTGCATTTATTCCCTTTTTTGAGGGGGGTGGTTAGAAACCACTAGAATGAACTTAAGGCACTTTTTGTACTTCAAAATGTTAGTAGATGGACCTGGCACGGTAGCTGAGAGGCTGAAGTCCTCTCCTTTAATGTACCCGGGATCCCATATGGCCATTGGTTCTAATCCCCGCAGCCCGGCTTCCCATCCAGCTCACTGCTTGTGGCCTGGGAAAGCAGTTGAGGATGGCCCAAAGCCTTGGGACCCTGCACCCATGTGGGAGACCTGGAAAAGGCTCAGAGATCCTGGCTTCAGATCAGCTCAGCTCCAACTGTTGTGGCGACTTTTGGAGTGAATCATTGGACAGAAGATCTTCCTCTCTGTCTCTCCTCCTCTCTATATATCTGACTTCCAATAAAAATAAATGAATCTTTAAAAATAGTTAATAGTGTCATAAAGCAGAGAATCACTAGAAAAGGCTATCATCTTTCGTGTTACATTAAAATGTTATATAAGGACAGGCATTATGGTGCGGTGGATTAAGCCATGGTTCTGGTTGCTGGCTCCTGTACAGGAGTGCATGAGTCCAGGCTGCTCCATGCTTGTGATCCAGCTTCTAACTGAGACACCGGGGAGGCAACAGATGTTGACCCCAATGCTTGGATCCCTGCTGCTCCTATGGAAAACCTAACCGGGATCCCTGTCTCCTGGCTTAATGGTTTTAGGCATTTGTGCAGTGAACCAGTGAATGGAAAATGAGTCTCTTGCTGTCTCTTTCTCTGTTTCTCTTTCCCTCTATTTGTCTTTCAAATCAATTAATCGATTAAAAAATGAAAAACTCTCCTGTGAAGATGCATTATTCATAAGTATTTATTTCAAAATAGACATTGCTTCATAGTTCTGGAAAGTTTATCAATCAAAAATGAAGTAACAAAAACTGATACATTTACAGTGATGGCACCTGAAAATTTACTTCTTGTGATCACCACACACTGAAGTCTTTCAAATGTTCCTGAAGAGTTGGATTACAGTTCCCATAACAAAGAAAACCATGAATGTAGCCAATAACTTAGAATTGGAACCATGTAGACTGTACAGGCAACATCACTAAAACTCAATTTGCTTTTTCTGGATTTTTTCCCAGTTTTATTTTGTGTGAGAGGAAATAGCTCTTTTCTTAATACTAACAAAACCACTTTTTTTTTTTAAAAATGAACACAGATAATAATAATAAAGAAAATGTCAGTACACTTTGTTGACTTAAAAAACCTCATGGATGGGAAACATATGGTTTCCTCTGAAAGTTATTTTGTATTCCATATGCATCTAGAAATTTAAAATTTTCTGTAACAACTATCCTTACAAAAATTCACACTTAAGACAATTTCAGTTTATAGAGTTAAATTTAGTTCTATTGTCTGTATTTGTGTATCATTCTTGAAGTGGAAAAAGAAAACCTTATGCTTTGCTCCTCAAATAAAAGTGTACTTATAAAATATAAGCACTTAGTAGCCCTAGAATTTTCCTCATAAAATATCTCATTTGGAAATAATTAGAGAAAAATTAGAAATTAAAACAAAAGGGGGCTGGTATTGCGGTGCAGTAGATTAAATCACTGCCTGAAACTTGGGCATCGCCTGTGGGCACCAGTTTGAGTCTTGGCTGCTCCACATCTAACCCAGCTTCCTGCTAATGACCTGTGAAATTAGCAGAAGATGGGCCAAGTGCTTGGGTCCCTGCATCCCTGTGGGAGGATGATGAAACTTGTGACTCCTGTCCATGTCCTGACCTGGTTTGGCCATAGTGGTCGTCTGGGGAGTGAACCAATGGATGAAAAATATCTGACTGTCCTACCCTTTTCCTGTCACTCTGCCTTTCAAATAAGTAAAACAAATCTCTAAATAAACACAAATAAAAGGGGCTGATGTGGACAGGGTGTTAAGTTTCACTTGTCCAGCCACCAACGCATGTGGGTGCTGTGTTTAATCCTGGCTGCCCCATTGAGCGCTCTGTCAATGGTCCATGAAAAGCAACAGATGATGATTCAAGTCCTTGGGCCTCTGTACTCAAGATGGAGTACCTGGCCTCTGACTTTGGCCTGTCTAGTCCTAATTGTTGTGGCAATTTGGGGATAAGCCAATGGATGAAAGATCTCTCCCTCTCTTTTTCTGTCTGTGTAACTCTGCCTTTCAGATAAAACTTTTGAAATATCTTTAAGAAAACCCTGCTTACATAAAAAAACAGAAGTAAAAACCCTTAAATGACCTTATCATTTGGTCAAATGTCCCAAGTGAAATTAAATATATGCTGAGAAATAGAATGTGGGGAAATGTGCCTGGAAAGGCAGTTTCAAGATGAGAAAAATGGAAACCATTCTTAGCTGTTGGCTTTGCTTCTGTGTGTTGCAACATAACTACGTTTTCCTACCTTTCTTCCCTTCCTCTGATCTTTGAAGTGTGTCACTCTTTCATTTTGCCATTCACCAGTCTGACATGCGAAAGCTTTGTTCAGACAGTTTAATTTAATCACGGCCACTGGTTCAACAAGATAAAATCCCCCGTGCTGTACAGCATCCAACATTGCAGCATATTGTTATCTGATACTATTTGAAGCTTCTTTCATGAATGCATGCTGATAACACAAGAACTCCAAACATGTCATAAACAATATATGACTGCCCCAGTTGGAATTCCATTAGAACAGGAACTAGATGAAGTTTAGGCTATTAAAGCAGGTCCAGGTAATAAAATATAATTTGGACTAATCTTCCCAAAGAATGTCCTGTGTTTGAAGCAGTCTCCTATGGTATGCAAAAGTAATTGCTTGTTGACTGCACTGCAGACTCTGGGAACGAAGGCTTTGTGGTGCCCGCACCTGCCAGGAGTCTCTGCTAGAAGACAATCTCCCTCTTTGTTGAATGGGAAGGCACTGAAACTGTAAAGAAGATAACAAGAAGTGGGTTCTTTCGTAAATGTTGTTCCTCTAGACTGGAATTTGTGGAAGTCTGAGACAGAAGCGTTTTAAAGCCAAAACATAAGAAAACACATGATTTGAAGTGCTAGTTTAGATAGTGTCTTTGGTTTTGCAATTTTAAAATACATGAGAGTGTGGTTTTTTCTCTTGTATCCTCTGCTCCCCCGTATATGGGAAGAAGAAAAAGAAAATGTGTCAACAATGGTCTCACCCATTATCCCCTGCCTCTTGACCCTTCTCAACCTGATCAACCATGTACACATCATCACTAATAAAATTTTAAAAATACATGAGAATATCACAGACATGTAAGCATAAAATGTTTATTCCATTTAGAGAATTCAAGGCTATTGAAGGAAAGATTAAATTAAAGATTTGCAATTTAGCAAAATAACTGTGAAATGTTTTTCTGCTCTTTTGTATTAAAGCCTATCCAGTACCTGTGAGAGGACTTCTGTGCAGCTGAAATCTTTCTGCTTAAAAAAACTTGAGAAAGTAAAATTCACTCACAATCACGACACAATAACACAATAAAAACTTATCCAATACTTTCCACATCTAGGTACTGTTCCAAATGTTACTCAGATTCTTTAAACATCCCACTTACAGATGAGAGGCTGAGCAATTTACTGAAGTCCCAGTGCTACGGCAGGAGGCATGTTTAACCTGGGCACACTGTCCCAGAGGCTTGTTCAAAGCAATTATAATTTATTGAGCAAGGAAGAGTCAGGTTGTAACAACATAAAAACTCCTTTTTGCATGTCATCCTGGCAGGGGCGTGCTAATCTCTGTATTGTTCCAGTCTTAGTATATGTGCTGCCAAAGGGAATGCAGCATAGTACCTATTTTTTAAAAGGTTGGTTTATTCGGAAGTTGCAGAGAAAGAAGATGAGGCAGAGACAACGTAAGCCAGAGAGAGGGTATACGGGAGACAGCTTCCATTTGCTGGTTCATCCCTCAGATGGCCACAATGACCGGAGCTGCACCAAGCCCAAGCCAGGAGTCGGGAGCTCCTTTTGGGTCTCCCAAGTGGTTGGCTGGGGCCCAAACACTTGAGTCTTCTGCTGCTTTCCCCATACCCTTACCAAGACATGTGATGCTGCTGTCGCAGGAGGTGGCTGGCTTTACCCTACGTGCTACAACACTCATAAAAACTACGATTTGAATTTTGTGTTGGTCAACATAAAGTTGGAGTTAGCTAATGCACACTACGGCAATCTCATATGCAGATATGACAGTATACGTCCCATGGATAACTCTCATTTTTAAAAACAGATTTATTTATTTTTATTGGAAAGGTAGATATACTGAGAGGAGTAGAGACAAAGAGGAAGATCTTCCCTCCGATGATTCACTCCCCAAGCTGCTGCAACGGCTGGCGCTGAGCCAATCCGAAGCCAGGAGCCAGGAGCTCTTCCAGGTGTCCGACATGGGTGCAGGGTCCCAAGGCTTTGGGCTGTTCTTGACTGCTTTCCCAGGCCACAGGCAGGGAGTGGGATGGGAAGTGGAGCAGCCGGGATTAGAACTGGTGACCATATGGAATCCTGGCGTGTTCAAGGCAAGGATTTTAACCACTATGTTATTGTTCTGGGCCCCATGTAAAGTCTCATTAATGGTACACTACTGGTTGACACTCTTGCAAGACATGGAAGGACTCTACAGATCTTTTTTTAGTTTTAGCTTCATTTGAAGTCAACTTTTTTGTATGTAATGAAAAGATTTACAGCTTTGGATTTTCCTTCCTCAAGAAATTACTATGACTCCAGAAGCGGTTAAACCTTCCCTTTACAATACCATTGTTGAACAGATGAGTTGATTCTAGTTTTTTTGATTGTTGTTGTTTGGTTGGTTGTTTTTTTTTTTTTTTAAGAATTTATTTTTATCTGCAAGGCAGAGCTACAGAAAGGAGAGACAGAGAAAAAGAGAACGATCCATTCATTATTTTACTACCCAAATTGCTGCAGTGGCTGAAGCTGAGCAGATCCTAAACTAGGAGCAAGGAGCTTCCTTTGGGTATCCCGCATGAGTGCGGAGCCCAGGCCCATCCTCCACCACCTTCCCCGGTCATAACTGGGCAGTTGGATCAGAAGTGGGGCAGTTGGAACATGCAGTGGTGCTCATGTGGGACAGGGGTGTTTCCGAGGCCTAGTCTACTTGACCATGGCATTGGCCCAGGAGTCTAGTAGTTTTTAACAACTGACCACTCACCTAAATTATCACTCTAACATTTCAGCTCTGTGCTTATCATGGCCAAACCTTACACTGTGATCAAACAAGATTTTCTGCAGAGAATGCCTGCGTCAGAGGAATTCTTGCTCAAGTCACTCCTGTATTGAACATTTTTGGGGGGTTAAGTCAAACTCTGTTAGTTTAATGACTGTACCATAATCTAAATGGATTATGCGCATCTTGAGTTAATGTGGTTGTCTAAGAATTTGAGTAATGATTAAGGAATAATAGACACTAAGGAGAATCAAGTTCAAATTTCTTGTAAAAAGAGCAAAGTTTAGTTGCTTATTTTCATCTACCTAAAAGGGAGGGAGGGAAAAAGAAGAGGAAGGAAGGAAGGAAGGGAGAGAAAGATCTCTTCCATCTGTTGGTTCCCCTAAAAACCTACAACAGGGTGAGGAGGGGGATTGGTCAGGCTGAAACCAGGATCCCAGACTTCCACTTGAGTCTCTTATGTGAGTTTCAGGAACCTTTACAATTGGGACAATCATTGGCTTTCTTCTCAGATGCAGTAGTAGGAAGCTGGACCAGAATTGGAGCAGCCAGTGATCGAACTGGCATATCACACACTGGTGTTGCAAACAGTGGCTTAGCTAGCCATGCCACAAACTCCTCAAATTTATTTTCTTAAGACACATGGTTTGTATTCCCCTCCCCCCCGAAAATCAGCTACCAAAAATCACATTTATATACTGAGCAGACCCAAGTCATTAGTTCATTGCATCCCTAGGATAGATGAGCGTCGACATTGGATTAGATGGAAACTGATTCTTATTTACCCTCTGTTTTTCCTGAATCTGAGGCTTCACTGTCTCACAGTTCAGTTACTCTTTTCATATAGTAATATCCCTTGGTACAAGAAAACAGTGTTAGTGTTACCAATTTAGCAATTTTGAGAATATAGAAGTAATGGTGCTACATTTAGTCATTATAATGCTATTGTTTGTATGTATTTAGTTTACTTGGACTTAATTTGCAATGGCATTACTCTATTACATCTTAGGGAACAAAACAAACTGTCTAATATATGTGGCTTCCGTCCTCTGAAATTCATAACCTATATCAACAGCTATAAAAATACTTTTCTGCAAAGAATTCTGAGAGATTGATTGTTTCACTTTCTCAGGAAAGTGATCCAAAAAAATCAATCACAATTGTTTTATAAATATGCCTACTATGCACCAAATTTTTGCTTCCTCTTTTAACAAAATTTATCCATCCATTAAGTCATAGACCAGTAAACAAAAATGAATTGTCATTTACCTTATTTTATTAGTGTCATATGAAATTATGGCATATTATTGACTTCTTCAAGAATATGTTACTTGAGGAGGCACAGTTTAACATGCACAAATCAAGATCAATATTGAATATGCATTAATTTTTTCAAAAATGCTGCAAGGCAATTTTTCTCTACACATCCCCCGTTGGTATTTATAGTTCTATAAAAATTATCATTGTGACCAAATGATAGTTTAGCTAAGCTTTAATTATAAAAAATGGATTGTTATTTACAACGCTGCTCTGCATCCCTGATGTATTTACCGACCGTTTAATTTATTTGCTCACCCTTTGCCAAAATAATTCTGTAAAATTTGAAGCATTTTCGCTGACTCAATTTCTTTTTAATATCACCCATTTTTTCCCATTGGGGATATGTATTAGTTTAGGGGTTGTTACTTTTTACTTCTAGTGGATAAGTGAGACTCATTAACACATTCTAATACCCAGTCAATTGTGTGATATGAATAGCTACTAGCTTTAGGCTATTTAAATTGTTTACCAAAGACTATCCTTTAAATATAGAGATGCTAACTTTTTCAAATCATATTTTGGGTTTAATGGTTCTGTGCAACCTAATGTTCACTTAATTAGTTCCCGTGTCATAGATATCAATTGCTCTCGTGACATTGGGTACTTCTGCTACTGTTTTTGCTGTTGATGAAAATGTGAGAACACATTAATTCCAGCTAATGTAGCATACACTTCTTTTAAAATCCCTTTATGTATTCCATCTGGCTCGAGTTACCCTTTATTCCCTTTAAAGGGGCTTGCGTTTATCTTTCCCTCAAATGTGTTCTTTAATTTGCTTTGATGGTAATGTATTTTTTTTCTAGATTTATTTGTTCTTTGATTCATTTTTGCTATCAATTTAAAGTTCCTTAAACTTATGTAAAGGCCTCTTATTTTTTTCATTATAAACATATTCTTTCTCTAATTGGATAATGAGTCCTTCAAGGAAAGAGACCGTTTTTTATTCTAATTTGTATCAGTTATGGCCTACATGTACTAATCATTCAATAAATGTCTGCTGAAGCAATGGATTTCTTCTTCTTTTTTTCTTTTTAAAATATTGCTCACAGAGCCAGTGTAGCAGTTGGACCTCTACCTGCAATGACAGCATCCCATATGGACACCAGTTCCTGTTCCAGCTACTTCACTTCCGATTCAGACTGGGAAAGTTGGGGTGGATGGCTCAAGCTCTTGGGCCCCTGCACATGTGGGAGACCCAGAAGAAGCTCCTGACTCCTGTCTTGTAGCCTTCTGAAGAGTGATCTAGGACTCTCTGTTTCTCCTCTCTCTCTGTAACTGCCTTTCAAGTTTAAAAAAATCATTCATACTTATACTCATTTATAGTCTTTATTTTGAACTTCTCTGTTTCTATACTTTGGCCTTTTATTCAGGGAGGTGAATTGGAGAAGAATACTATGGAGGAGTCTGATTGCATTCTTAAACATCCCAAAAACTTCAATGATTTTCCATTTTAAAGGAATTCTAGGTGACTTGGAGCTGGGCATTCAAATTCTGTGTAATGGGCATGAAGTACATTGTCTCCTGCTTTCCATCTCCCCACAGCCTCCTGCATGGTCCCAAGGCTTTAGGCTATCCCCTACTGCTTTCCCAGGTCCCAAGCAGGGAGCTGGATGGGAAGCAGGGCAGCCGGGACATGAATTGGCATGCATATGGGATCCTGGCATGTGCAAGGTGAAGATTTAGCTACTGAACTGTCATGCCAGGCTGTATTTTTCTTTTATTTTTTAAAATATTTTTATTTTTGATGATGTTTACATAATTAAGAAGGATACATGCTCATGTGGACCACTGATCAGGGTGGGAAGGGTCAAAGAATGTGGGAAAGTGGATAAAACAGTTGTTTTCATTTTTACTTTTTTTCCTGCATCTGAGCCAAAAGGGGAAGATGAGAGGAGAGGGCTGTTGCAGCATCCTAACTGCATCAGTACCAGGGATGGAGGATGGTCACTTGATGTCATGCCAGGGCCCTTGATGTGGAGCATCTTCCAAGGGTAGTGCATAAGTGGTTTCCATAGTTCTGAGATGCTGTGGATTTCATTGCTCCAAGGCTGAGGAAATCTTTCCAAGGTCCATTGGCTGACACAGACTACCTTAGTGTCTCCACTTGCCCAGATACTGGTTGTCAAAACTTATCTAGGAGACTTGTCCAATTTGCTCTGCCTTCCATCTTCTGCCAAGGTACTAGACCTCCTGTGAAGGTCTCAATGAGCTATTATGTCCCCTGTGAGCATTTGGGCACACTGTCTACTGTCCAGGCCTCACTAACTGAGGTGGCCCAGTTTTAGCATGTGCATTCCATGGTCAGACCACAGATTTGACGATTTTCCCTGTGGTTGGAGTTTTGAGCTCAGTGGTCCAGTTGGAAGGGTCCCCAAAGAAACTTTGCCAGAGATGCCCCCAGACCCTGTGTGCCAGCTCAGTCTGTCACCCATATCAGCCAGCTCACATACTGGTAGATGCAGCTGCTGGGTCAGTTTTGTCCCTAGCCCCATCTCATATGCAAACCAGTGGGTGCTGTAGCCCACCCCAAATATACCCATCCCTCACACATACCAGCAGGAACTCCAGCCTAGTCAGAATGACTCCCAAAAGTCTCCAGTCAGGTCTATCCCCAGCTCTGATTCTGATGCTCACCAGTGGGAGGGATGCCCATAGTTTCCTCACTAGGCCCACTCTAAGCCATGAATCTTGCACTTATTAGGTGGTTTTGTAGTTTAACCTGATGGGACTTGCCCCCTATCTTGGCACTTGCCAGCTGATGCTGTGGAAGTCTGACCAACCTCCACTTACTCTAGGTCATGCATATACCAGTGCATATGGCCACTTAGACCAGCTTGGTTCTCCCCCTAACCCAGCTTACATGCAGGCCAATGGGTGTTGCAGCCCTGCCCAGTCTGGTCTGGGTAACTCAGTTCTCATGTTCGCTGTAGGAGCACTGGCCCGCAATCACCTTGCTGGGCTTACCAACCTCTACCCCCAGGGTCATGTGTATGCTAGTGGATACTGCAGCCCAGTGACATGGCCTACCTCACCTCAGCATATACCAGTGGATGTTACAGCCTGGCCTGCCCCAAGACCTGATCCACACACATGCCAGCATGTATTGTAATCTGGTCTCGTCTGGGCTGCTCTCATTCTTGATTTTTGTGCTCACTTGCAAGAACTGTGCCCTGAAAGAGGAATTCCCTAAGTTCTGTCAGGTCATCTCCCAGTGGCAGATCTTGTCCACACACCAATGATCGAGCAACAGCAGCCTTGCTCGACCAGCCCACATCCATTCTGGCTCCTACTGTTGAGTGGTGTTGTCCAGTCCCAACTGATCCACAGCTGGACCTGGCTCAGGTGAGATTCAGCGGGTGCTGAGACCCAGCCCAGCTTGTCTTACACCCTCTTTGACCTGGGACCCTACCCCTTCACCCATCTGGGACTCAAGCACTTATTTGGCTCCCCAGGCCCATGCCACTCTCCCAACCTGGGGCTCCGGCACTTGCACCCATCCCCAAGCCTGGTCCAGCAACACACCACACCACTATGCTAGTCTGGGGCCCTACACCTCCCCCTCATTAACCTGCCCGCTTGGAATCCAAGCATGTGTGCAAGTCCCCAGGACCACTCTGCCAACCCTGGCCCCTGTACATGAATTCTACAGCCCTAGGAATGCAAGTTACCTGTGTGTCTTAGTGGAAGGAGAAGAAGCCATCCCACAAAGTTTTTAAAAAAGAAATTAAAGCAATAGTTAAAGAGATTATATATATGGGGGAGATTATATATATGACTGGATATGATAAATGAATAAGAGGAAGTGACTGAAGATTTAGTTTATGCAACAGGGTACTGTCAAGATAAAGTAAACTGTTACAGGAATAAAGAAATCCTGAAACATCATTGATTTGCCTACAGAATTATTTTTCCCTCCTGTAAATTTCAAAGTCATTCAGGTGACTTGAGAGGCTCTGCTCCATGCAGTGACCCCAGAACTCACATTCTTTCATTTTATGGCTCTCCCATCTAAACTGTGGCTTCTCAGGTCACTGTTGATAGGCAATGGCAGCATGGAGACCTCAGACCTGATGTTCCTGCCTCCAGCTGAAAATAACACGTCTATTAGATTCATTCTGCTCATAATTTTAAAATCCAGTAATGGAGCTAGCAGTAGACAAAAAAGGACGGAGATATGTATAACACCTACTGAAATATTAAAATGTAATTTTCATCTGTTTGGAAGCAATTTTCAAAAAGTTAGATTTTGTTGGTAGGTGTTGTGGCTTAAGTTACTGCTACAGACACTCACACCTCCCATCAGAGTGCCTGGAACTGAGTGTTGCCTTTGCTTTCAATCTAACCTTACATTATGTGCAGTCTGGGGAGCAGTACATGATGCCCTAAGTACTTGGGGTCCTGTCACCTACTTGGGGACTTGGATGGAGGTTTTGGCTGCTGGCTTTGCTCTAGCCCAGATCTGGCTGCTGTGGGCATTTGTGGAATGATCCAATGGATAAATATCTCATTCTCTCAAAGAAATAAGCCTTCTTATAAAAAATTAGATTTGGTAATTCCTTAGTTTTTCTCCTTTCCAAAGACATCTGAAGACAGCTATAATATTGGCACAATTACGGGCCTTAGAAATTTCTTCCCTCTGGACATCTTTCTGATATTTTCTTGGGTGTCAGGGAATGGTTTTACTTGTCAGTTCTCTGCTTTAGTGGACTAAATATTTTTAAATTGTTGTTGGTCATCTTCAGGGTGATGGAGAACTAACAATCAAAAGTCATAGTATGGGCCCAACATAAAGGCTCAGTGGCTCACCTTGAACATGCCAGGGTTCCATGTGGGTGCCAGTTTGTGTCCTGTCTATCCCACCTCCCATCCAGCTCCCTGCTTGTGGCCTGAGAAAGCAGTCGAGGACGACCCAAAGCCTTGGAACCCTGTACCCATGTGGGAGTCTCTGAAGAAGCTACTTGTTCCTGGCTTCAGATCAGCTCAGCTCTAGTCATTGCAATCCCTTGGGAGTGAACCAGCAGATGGAAGATCTTTTTCTCTGTCTCTCCTCTCTGTAAATCTGCCTTTCCAATAATAATAATAAACAGTTACATCTTTAAAAAAATGTCATATAGTATAGATTTTGGCAATTTACTAAATCTCTGTTAATTTAGAATATATAAATCACAGTAAGTTTGTTGCAATGAATGGTTTTTAGTGTGGTCTACCAGAAAGGCAGCTTCAATATCTTCTAGATATCGTATATATAATAAACTACAAATTTAAGATACATAAAGTTATGTAAGTTAAGGAACATGTAGTTTTTCAGTGTACTATGTTGCATTGTATCAAAAATATCCTTCAGTGACTTCTGATGTAAAAAATCTTATTTGTGAGGTTTTTGTTTAAAATTTATAGTGCTAGACATTTAAACAATTATTTTAAAATGTTGTTAAATTAGAATCACATGCTTCATACAAGAAACTTACAGATTATTTTAAAAAGCAGAGGTTTTTACAATATCTGATCATTCTTTTGGCTATAAGCAAAATATTAAATTATAACTCATGTTGACAAATCCAATGTTTGGGTCTTTCTGTATTAAAACAATTCTGCAATAAGGAAGTAATTCTTTATTAAAGCAAACAGATGAATTATGAGTAGCATCTATGGCACAGATATTTTATTTCAGCTTTTTGGAGTGTGCCACTGATGGTTAATGTTGGAGAGGGCACAGAGATTATTACTAGTGAGTCTGAGGTGTGAAGGATTATTAGGTTTAATCTTTGTTTCTTGTCGTAAGCCACTTACTGCTGTAGTCACTGTGTTAACTTGTGACTACTCTAGAACCAGTGTATGCCTGTGGCTATGCTATACCCTTATCCAGCACCATCTTATTTTCCATTTTTTTTATACACTTCAATTCTTTGCTAAATTATGTTTAGAGTAAGATATCAACAGATGGAAACTGGGGCTCTGTGTGAATCCTCTAGGAAATCAGCCAACAAGAACAGGGTCCACACATCCCAAACAATGTGTGATTTAAGGCACTACTTCTAGATAATTTAAGCTGCATACACTATCCTGAAATCTAACCTAAACCACCCACATTGGTTTCTTATATATTGATTGCATTCATCACATCTTGCTCTACTTTCTTTTTAACATAAAGTAACAATCAATGTGACTTTTGGAAGCATGTTAAGTTTTAGACAGTCTTGGAGAATTAAGGTGAGCCACAAGGAATTGAAGATACCAGCTATTTTGACTTTAAAAAAAGGTGGCAACTTCATTTGGATAAATCGAGTGCTTTAAGAAGTGAATTTGTCTTCTTCATTGGTGCAAGTCAGCATGTGGACTCAAAATTCCCAAAGGAACAGCCAAATGGCAATAGTGGTTCTGTAGTCCACCAAGACAACACCACAATTAAAGCAGTAAGTGCTAGACAGCATTAAAAAGGAGAGATTGAGGCATAGCGATCTTGCACACACTCTATTTGTTAACAGCAATCTATGGCTCCTCCCTAACATGGAAACTGAATTTAGGTAGGAGGGAGTCTGTCAAGCCAGCTCACTCTCTTGGGGGAAGGCTGGTGAGTGCTAATCAGGTGTGGGTGGGGTGGGTGCTGGGACAAGCTTCTCCTGGTTGTCTGGGCTCATCTAGAAAGGGAGCCCAGCAGTTCCAACCTGATTCCTTTTAATGTCACAGTTCATTTACAGAACCATAACTGGAATCAAGAATTAAAAAGCCTTGTATAAAAGTCAGTAACATTAAACCTTTAAGACTCATGTTTCATGTGTCATAAAAAGTCTATGAAAGGATTTTATATTCTGTACAGTGTTTTAGCACTTTCAATCACTTTTTTTTCAACATAACTTTTGTGAACACTTTTATAGCTGCTAAATGAAAAACTAAACTATGTGTCATTCAAAAAAATGTTTTATGGATCACAGAATTTAATAAAAATTCTGCACCATAACAAGCGCCTGATAAACCTTTATTAAAATTCATTAAAAATATTGGAAAAATATTTTAACAGAAATTAGACCTCACATTTTGCTAAACATGCCAAATTACTCTTCAAAGAGTCTACTTGTTTATCACATATGCAGATTCCTTAGTGTAAAAGCAGGAATAAATAATCAGCTCTTTGACGTTTGGAAAATATTTCTTCATGTATATTAAGAATAATCTTGCTTTCCTTTCTGAAAAAAAAGTTTCAATAATTATGAACTATATAACAGAGTTTGCTATAAATAAACTGAAAGTGAAGAATGGAAAATATCTCTGAAGATTTATTACCTATAACTTGCTGTTTCCCATATTATAACCATACCAGTGTGATGGTTTTATGGTGTTTCTCGGGGTCCAGAGAGAGCAGAGTAGATGAGGTCTTTCTAATATACTCAGGAATCCAGGTTCTTAGATGTATTTTCTTTGTATCATTTTGCTTTTGCAAAGAAAATTAGTGAGATGTATTATATATATACATACATATATATATGCCTATTTATACAGAATGACATTTAAATAAGAACTTGAGAATCTAGAAATGTTATATATATACACACATATATACATATATTTCTTTTTCAATATGGACATGAATATGTAAAGTTTCTGAAATATTAGTAAACTTTGATTAGTATATATGTGGTTACCTATTTATTGAGTAAAAACTCAAGAATCTAAAAAAATTATATGTATTCTTATATCTGCATTCATGGCAATATATATGTAGGTGTACACACATAGTGTGTGTGTGTGTATTTTGTGGATCTTAAAAAAATTATTTGAAAGACAAAGAGAGAAAAAGAGAGCGAGGCAGAGAGATATCCCACCAGTTGGTTCGCTCCCCAGATTCAGAAGCCATGGCTGGACCAGGCTGAGACCAGGAGCTCAGAACTCCATTTGGGTCTTCCAGGTCAGAGTTAGGAACACAACTGCTTGAGGCTCATCTCCATGCCTCCGACGGTGTGCATTGGAAGGAAGCTGGAACTGCAGGCAGAACTGAGATTTAAACACAAGCACTCCACTCTATGCGATGAGGATATCCTTGGAGCTGTACTAAGTGCCCATCCCCAATTTCTGTAGCTCTGGAAACCTCTAAGAAATATGTGATGCTAGAGCTCAACAGTTGTATGCTCTGGAACTGATCATGGATTTCCCCTGCAATATTCTCTTTGAGGATTCCAGACACCCTGCAGTTATCCCTAAGCCTTTGCTCCAGATCTCCGTTTAAGCAGCTCATCAGTCCAGCCAGAAACATACCTAGTGAAGATTTCCTGAACCACAACTGTATCCAAGCAAAGATTGCTATAACTGTGTTTTTACTTAGCGGGTGACAGTTCCACCATCATTTTTTTCAGATGTTGGACGTTTCCTTGAACTTTATACACATTTAAAGATTTCTGTTGATATGTTAGGAATGCATATATTCCTAATGTATTTTTTGTAAGTGCCGTATCTCTCTCTCAGGGGCCTATAATGTGTTCTCAAACCATGTTTTAATAGGAGTGTGGCTTGTAACCGGAAGAGAAAGAAAAATAGAAAAGCAGCAAGATAGGGTGACTCACCTGGCTTTCTTTGTTGAAAAGATGAAGTAACTTTTAGGTGGATTATTTGTAGAGATAACACTCAAGGTTGACAATGATTTCACACAGTGTAAACCTCGTCTATTTCTGCATCACGTTCTAAGTTTCACTGCTAATGTCTGTTGTTTTGACAACAGCTGTAATTTATGCTTTTAATTACACCTTTTTCAGCTGTAAACCCATATTATTTCTTTGCAGTAATGAAGTCTCTGTGCAGCAATGTCATTGTCATAAAGAGATTGGACATAATGAGAGCATAACTGGAAAAAATCCTGTACAGAGAATGATAGCATATTTAAAAGTGAATAGGAAAAAGTATCCAGGTAAAATAAAGCCAATGTAGAAAGTTGTGAAGGGGCAGCATGTGTAGCCACTGTTTGCAGTGCCCACAACCCATGTTGGAGTGCTAGTTTGAGTTCCAGCTGCTCCACTGCCTATATAGTTCCTTGCTGATGCACTTGGAAAAAACAGTGGATACAGATACAAAAAAGCTGGTCCCTACTACCATGTGGGAAACCCTCACGAAGTCCCTGGCTCCTGGCTTCAGCCTGGACCAATTCTATCTGCTATTGCCATTTCAGATGTGAGCATCCCAGACACTGACTCATACTGATTTACCATGATACTTGCCCATCCATCTCATTTTTAAAGGTGGTCAGTAAAGTAGATTGTGTGAATTTTCTTGGTAAATGTTTTCTACATATAGTTGCACAAATTCTGTTAAACCTAACTTAGCCATGGTATATATAGTTCCCTTTTGCTCAGTTCTTCTTTATTTTGTACTTTTACTTTTGATATTATTGATATAGTTGAGAGGGTATATGTGCCCATGTGAGTAGGGTGGGGAGATGTGGAAGCCCCTTGGAGCCCTCCTTCAGTTTTGGCCTGCAAGGACTGGAGTCAAGGACTAGGTATCAGGTCCCTTCTTATCTTTTCCAATTCTCTCCCTCCAACCCCCCAGCTCCCCATCAAGACTCTTCGCATGTTCAAGTTAACCCCCAAGTCAGCTTCCCAAGCAAACAGTCCACCCATTGACCGTATCTGCTGAGATCACTCTGGTTAGAGTTCCTGGCTTCATGCAACTCTTTTGATTACTGGTTTACTCCTCAAGTGGCTACAAGTGTTGGAGCTAAGTCTATCTGAAGCCAGGAACCAGGAGCCTTTTCTGGGACTCTCACATGGGTGCAGGGCCCCAAGGCTTTAGGCCATCCTCGACTGCTTTCCCAGGCCACAGGCAGGGAGCTGGATGGGAAGTGGAGCAGCTGGGACATGAACCAGTGCCCATATGGGATCTAGGCGCATGTAAGCGAGGGTTTAGCCACTAAACCATCACACCAGGTCCGCAGTTCACATTCTTAACAACAGAGTATAAGAATTTTCATTGAATCGTGGACTTATGACTGCTTATGAAGGACTATACTATTGCAATAATATAGGGGAAATCAGTTGGGGGAAGGGAGTTTGGGGAAGAGACAAGGGAAATCTCAGAGCCTGTGGAATTGTATCATAAAACAAAAAATAAAATAATAATAATGAAAAAGAATTCCCACTTTGATACGCCCACATTGGCATGTTACTCTTTTGCCTTTTTGGTGATAATCACTCTAACCTGGTGATGCGATGTCACACTGTGGTTTTGATTTGCCTTTCCTTGATGATCAAACATCTTTCCTACACTTTTTGGTCATTTGTGTGCCTTTCTGATGATATTTAAACAAAACATATTTGTTTTGGATTTCTGCTTTGTTGTTTAGGATAGAAGAAGAACACTAATGTGAGTTCTCTCCAAGGAAACTCCGAGCTGGGCTGGGCTCCGGGGGGAGGCTGAGTTCTCCCAGGGGGGTGTAGGTCGCCCTTGTTGTGCCAGAGACAGGCCCCAATTAAGCACTCAAAACACCTTTGCTGAATGGTAAAATGGCTCACATCACCAAATTATTTGCCAGAAAACTGAAGAAATATGCATTTCCATAAGTAGATTATGAACATGTGCTTTTTACTACATCATATGGGAAGTTTGAGGGATTGATAGATTTTCAATTTTTTTCCTCTGACTACTAGACATACCTGTTCTTTAAATTGTTTCTTCGCCCCTTGCCTCTGCTGAGAGCGTCCCTCTGGACTGCCTTACTTGCTGCCGGCTGACGAAGGAGCGCCAGGCTGAATGGACTGAGCTCAGGGGCCAACAGGTGCTCAGCTGTTTGTGGAGTAGGCTTTTATGTCAATACCATTTCCCCATCTTAGAAAGTTCATTGTAGAGCTGGCTATAAATGTGATGAATATTTTGTGTATACACACACATGGAATTTTGGTAATTTTCCAGAAATTTCAAATGCCAAACTGTACTGGTTTCAATTTTTTTTCCTCCTGGGGTGCCTCCTAATGACCTGGGCAGTATTGCCATTGGACTTAATGACTTCTGCTTGATACCACATATATGTGTTAACAAAGCCACTATCAAATACATTGGGGAAAAATGAAACAAGTGATTGTTTAATTAATTCATTAAACATGTTCAACTTGAAAACACAAATATCATTTCCACTGATAAATACATTCAATTGTTTTTCTAATAAATTTCAAACCGTGTCTGGAAATTCAATGCCAAGCTAAAAGGACTCATTGCATGTATATTTTTAAAGGAAAACATTTAAAAGCATTAAAAAAATACCATATCAAAGACCCATTTGGGCCTATAAAGTCTAATGGTAAGCATTCCAAATTACACGTTCATTTCACTTGATGCTAATGTGGCTTTGCATTTTGTTTTATTCCCCTAAAATCTGCTTTTTTTTTGGTAGGCAAATTTATTTTCCTTCTCTTGTTAAATAGACATAATTCTACAGTAGAGATTTGCAATTGAAGCTTATAAATAGTGCTATAAAAGAAATAAGTGCTTGTTTTCATAGCAACTATCAAATTTCTGTAACTCAAATACAGTTTATATTGTCCCATTCATTCATCCATGCCGAGCTGCATTTCCATGCCTGTTGAATTTTTCCTTAAATAGATAAAATAAGGTTCTTTGTTATTCCGTATATTAACCAGTGTCTAATTAAGATTGTCTTATCTTACATTCTAGACTAATATCAGGAGATGATTTCAACTAAATACTAATGTGTGGGTTTTTTTGTTTGTTTAACCACAAAATATCATGTGGAAAACTATTTCTAATCTGAGCATTACTTTTAAAGTGACTTGTACACACATCAGTTTTTCTGCATGTTTTGACAATGACACATTTCCTTTGGTGCTTCCTTGTGGGCAGCAGTGTGTGAGGATGTGGTGTTGGAGAAATTTATTACAGTTATTTTGTAGTTGATATTAAAGAATGTGATGTATTATACCAGGTGTCTGACCTTTAAAGATCTTAGGACCTAATTCATTACAACATAAAATTTACATATTATTCAACTTTGCTGCAGAGCTTTTATGAACAAGTCATGGTATGTATGTATATCAGGACGGAGAAGGAAAGTCAGCACAGCAGGAAAAATCAACGTATGAATCCAAGTTTGTATCTGTTTGTGTTTTTTAGATGGAAATGGAAATGAAGTAGTTATCCAACTGTCGAAATTAAATCCGGAGGAGGCAAGAGTATTTAACACAAGGCAAAAATCTTGTGAGTTAGTGAAGCACATCTTTCCATTTTTTTTTTTAAAAACTGGTCTGCCTCGTCTATAACATGATAAAAGCCACATCTAAAATAGTTTGAAGAAAGATATGACCCGATGAGAGTATTTTTGAGTAAAGACCATGATGCAATCAAGCAAGTGAAATTTACATAATAGCTTTTCATGTCTGGTTCAAAAATACAAAATGAGAAATTAAAGTGAAAACTAATAATGAAATCCCTTAGAGAAAATGAAATACATTTGAAATGCATTTTTAAAACAACAATAATTGGCTGCATTTTTAAAAATCAAATCAGAGCTGATTATTACAAGGTTACGTGCTATTGGAAATCAGATAATGTTGTTTTGATTCCTTTAAATATTTCCTTGTCAATAACTCCTGGACTATCTTTTTCTCATAATTTGAGTTCAACTTATGGAGGTTTTAGATCAAACAAGCATCTACTACGTGACAGAAGCCTACTTAAGGAAAGCATACACAACACCGTACCTGGTGGCAGGAAGAATGTGTTTTGGCATCACGTCTCTTGAAGATTCAGAAATCCTTGATTGATAAAAATCTTTCCCTGAGGAAACCATCATGCTATGTCAGAAAAGTAAAGCTGTATCTTTCTCTCTAGGGAGACTATGAAATTGTTTGAGCAAATGCAGATGGGTTACGAATATCAAAACAATCCGAACACTACTTACAGATTCAGATTGCTATCAAAGATAGTGTTCCCTTATTCTGCAGTTTAATTAGCAAGGAGGAAGCATTTAATCTCATATACTGATTTTTCTAAATTAGTCTGCTGGAAGGTGCAGAAATATGCTTGAAGTTAGTATTTTTTGGGGGGGGATTTTACTGATTTTGAATAAATGTGTGGAGGCAATTGAAACAGGCCAAATTAAAAAGCCATTATTATAAGGGTAAGTTGCTTGTAGCAAGTGTAAACCAATGAGTCGGAGTAACGGCACAGTCAGAGGAAGTGCTGTGTGCTCGCGGCAGAGGGCGCTGTCCTCTAGTTCTATCCCCCGCTAAAGCAGAAGGTCACTGAGTCTATTGATAAATCACACTGCCGTGATTCCTAACTGACAGCTCAAACTAACATCAAGCTGTATGAGGGAGAACAAAAGGCCATCAAGCAGCCATTTTCTTGACACTTTTATTCAATCACCAGCAGATTGCTTACGACAGCAATAGCAGCTGTTTTGTCTTCATCTTTCCACATTTGATAAAAGGTGTCAACTCAAATTTTTGTAAATAATTCACTTACCCCCACTGCACGCACCAGCACTGTTCAGCATATGTATTTTGAGCGAGTAGATTACTGAGGCAGGTCAGGGGTCAATGATATCAACTGAAGGTCATCCGTGATCTAACAGGAAAACCTCCGGAAGGCTATGGAGTCCCACAAGGTCGGTGATAAAACTACATGTAGGTACTTGTGCAGGGAACAAAGGGGTCAACAGTCAGGAGAGAAAGTATGAAAATGCTCCCTTCGGTATGAATGCTTTTCATTGTTTTACAAACCCCGTTTGCAGCTCTTTGGTCAGTTACCGATGTGAGATATTTATAAATCGGCCTGAGAGATTAAAAATCTAAATTGTTCTTTCAAAAGTTTGGAAAAAAATATTATTTGTAACATGCTATTCATCACGACTGTACAGCAGCCAGAGCTGCGGTTCACTTCTATGTTCTTTTTAAAAGAATCATAAAAAGAATGTCAAAAATTAATATAGTTAGATAGAGTTTCATTTCTCTAGTTCATTTAAAATTCTACCCTGAAATGCATTTAGGCTTGAGATGAGAAAAAAAATAGAGAGAGAAAAAAAAAAAGGTGTTTTATATCATAAGAGCTTCATTTGCTTTAAGGGTTTAGAGAAACTAATAGAGAAATCCTTGAATTATTGCAATAAGATACTCCATCTGCTGTTGGCAGTAGCTAAAAGTGTTGAGATTAAAAACGATGCATCCTTCAATGCTGGGTTTTTTTTTCAGTTACATTACTAACAGAATAAATCTAAACAACAAATAGTCACTATTGGGTTTATACTTTCTAATAGGAAAACTGCACGTGCTTCTGAGATTCTGTTTTGCTCCGACTGCAGGGGATTTATTACCTGTAATTGATGTAGATGGAGATCAGAGGGCAGCTTCCTTCCATGTGCTCCTGGTCTTACCACCGCAGGAGTCTGTGGGGGTGGGCACTAAGCCTGGCAGTCCCACTGGAATAGATGTGGAGTACAAAATCAAGCCCATTATGTCAGGTTTTCAACCCAAATAGGGAATCCAATCTAGTTGACAAATATTGTTCACGAGAACAATGAATATCTTTGCAATTTAAACATGAACAAACTTGGGCAGTGGTCAAACTGAGATTTGGAATAATATTTTAATTTTGTGCTTGCAAAGCCGAGTTGTGACTTGTTGTGTTCCAAGTCCCCTGTGTGTGCGTTCTGTCATGAAGCCTGTCATTTATATTGGGCACATCGCTCTTCCTCTCAGCTGGATTGTGGACCACACTGGCAAGAACCGTGTCTTCATCCTTGTCTAACACTGGTACTTTCTGTTTCCTTAGAGCATAGGAGGCACTTGCCTTTCTTCTTTGATCTTCCTAAGTCTTGTGAGAGGATCAGATAAGAAACTATTATCTCCATGTTGTACGTGAACGAACTAAAGTTCAGGATCTCACTGGGCAACTAATGTGTGTACTAGCAGAGGCGGAACTTGGATCTCTCGGCAAGTGACACAGCACTCGTTCACATAACCTGAACGTAAGTGTACAAACAAGGCAGACAAACCCAGTGCTTAGCACACAGCACACATTCAAAATACTCTTAAATAGATAAGTAAACAACAGCAAAGTCTTTAGTTCAAGATAGGCAGAAGGCAGTAATAAGCTTACCCTTTATATTGATCACAAAGACTTGGGTATGCAACAGTCCCAAGGATCTTCCAAAAGTTTTATGTAAAATGTGTATTATAAAAAAATTAGGCATGGCTTCAATTTTTTTTTGCATTGATACAAGCTTATCTTTGAACTCTATTTCCTTCCTTCTTTCATCTTTCCTTCCTTTCTTCCTTCCTTCCTTTCTTCCATTTTCCTTTCTTCTTTTACAGACTTATTTTCCACTCCATTTTATTGGAGAAGCAAATGTACAGAGAGGCAGGTACACGGAGAGAAGGACATACAGCAAGAAAGATCATTGTGGCTGGTTCACTCCACCAGTGGCTGCAATGGCTGTCCATGGACCGATACCCATAAGGGATTCCAGCAGATGCAAATTGAGGATTTAGCCACTGTACCTGGACCTAAGATTTTTTAAAAATTGTTTTCATGTCCGTCACAATTGAGCAGAGACTTAAGCCAAGAGACAATGGAATCTGGTGAGTATAAGAGGAAGTGGGGAACCATGGAGTCCTCCAGTTTTAAAACAGATAAAACTGGGAGCTCTGACATGTGACCTTAGCTAAACTATGTGAACACAATGTTTCTGTGAGAACCAAACCATAAAACAGACTAACAGGGCATCTCCTGGACCATGTGGACACTCTATTGGACTTGAAGTGCTTCAGATAAGTGAATATGTCTACTGGCTCAGGCTAGGTAAAAGGTAATGCAGTTGCCTGCAAAAGGTGCTTAAAAGCTCATCTTGTTTTTTTCTCACAATTTTTTTTTCCTATCTATGAAGCCACCTTACAGTTATTATCATGTTTTTAGTAGGTTGGGAAGCTGGTTATAATAATAAGAAACACTGACATTTTTCTTTCAGTAGATAAGGGCAAAGGACAAAACATGTTTTCTAAATTATAACTTTTATGGTGCTTTTCTTTGTTGGGAAACAAATAGTTCTTCAGACATGACACTGAGTCTTCTGTTTGTTTTAAAATATACCAGCAGTTGTGTTTTCTTACTTAATATTGCTCACATTACTTCCAGAAAATGAAGGGCATATTCAGAAAAATACAGACTTTCAGGGGTTGAAGTTAAATTCTAGAAAATTCCAGAATATATCATTTAAAAATGGCTTTTGGGCAATCTAAAAGCAAATAGTTTTTAGTGACCTTTAGAAATCAACAGGAGGTCTGAAGTCTAAGACATCGGAGAGAAATGCATATCCAAGAAAAGTAACTATCCCACCGTGATGACCTCTCCTGACGGCCCTATTGGACACCTTCACTTTCCCTGGTTTCTCCCTCCTTGTTTCACATCGTCCTTAGCAGTTACTGTAAACCTGCTGCATTGGCTCGCTTCTTCTGGACCCTGAGCCAGGTGAGGATGGGTTAACTCCCTCGCCTTATGCCTTTCTCCGAACTGCTACATCCTCAGTACGCAGCACATTCTAGGCTCTGCAAGAAGCAGTAACTTTCTGCAGCTACTGATGCACAAACCCAATGGTAGCATGTGCTATTGGCATTGAACCCTCACAACACAAGCGGCGTTTCAGGTGGGAAGAGAACTTCAGGATTCCGAAAGTTCTCTATAATGCCTCGTTGATCACACAAAAGATAGGCTTAGGGGATTTTGTAATGAACTTCAGCTGGGAATAATAACCACATGATAGTCACGGTAATAAGTAAGCTTTACTATGATGTTTGAGGGCACTAAAATCTTGGTTTCCAGCAAGAAATATATACAAAAGAAAAATACATAGTCATATTTATTTGATTGGAAGAGTTTTTTTTTAGCAATGAATGGTTTAATTTTCCCAGAATTGAATTTTTTTCTTTTCCATGTCAAATGGATCTGACTAGACTTAAATCTCTTGTAGGTAATGAGACTACTTAAATTCTGAAGTGAAGTGAAGTGACTGTGTGTTCAAATTGGCAGTTAAAAACGGGAAGTCATGGCAGTTGAGAATTGAAGGGAAAAGGGGTACAGATGATTGTGATGGGAGCTGTCAGGACTCAAATCAGCAGCATTTAGTGGAGACCAAATAGTTGTGGATGAAAAGTTAGTTGTGGCTGAATAGCCGAAGGGGAAGGAAGCAGGGACAGAGGGCAAAAGAGGGAAGTGGAGATGCCTCTTGGCCAGGTCCCTGTGCCATGGGGACATGGATTCCTACTCTCTGATCATTCACTTCTGCACTGATAGTCAATGTTATTTGGGGGAGAATAAAGCAACCTTCCCTCCAAATAATAAATGAAGGTGAGCGTGGGCTTCCAGAAGCAGGCTGAACCTATCGCTCTAGGAAACCCACTTGCCAAGGGAGCTGGCATTTCTGTATATGATAAAAACCATCTCTCAGATGGGACAACCTCAGATTGCTTGAGGGTAACCGGGGCACTGGATGTGATGATCAGTGGTCCTTCAACCTCAGTGTGTATCTGAGGCACCTTTCAGGCTTGTTGAACCATAGTTTGCTTGGGGCTTTACTCTCAGAGCTTCTTGTTCAGTGGATGCATGGTGGGTCCCAGGAGTGTATATTTCATGCTGTGATCTTTAGACGCTAATCCCTGTGTTGACTCCAACACGTTATGTAGTCTTAGGTAAGCTGCTTAATCCCAGCTTCTATCTTTTCATCAGAAAACCAAGACTATCAGCTAGATGATGTGTAAGATACTTTTCTTGCTCTAACATCCATTCTAAAATCAGAAGAAGCATTGATAACATAAAGGCAAATGTCCCAGTTTGTCTCTCGGTCAACTGAATTGTCTTGGACAGTTGTCCTTTGTTAGTGAAGAGGTTGCAAGGGTTTAGACTTTCTTCTACTTTAAATACTGGGCTTCTAATGGTAGCATATAACATTCAATAGTAGACTGTCATTTCACTTACTTTCTTTGTCCCTAAAGGTAATGATTCCTTAATCAAGTTTAATTGGCTTCTGTTTAGTTCAGATGAGAAAGTCAGTGGTTATTTTTTGCTCCAAAGGCAGAGTTCTGGGTAGAGGAATAGGTACATTGACAGACAGATAAAGATTTTGCATCTGATGGATTACTCTCCAGATGGCTGTAATAGCTATGGTTGGTTCAGGCTGAAGTTACAGGCTAGAAACTTCTTTTGGATCTCCCACTTGAATGGCAGGGGCCCAAGGACTTGGGCCACCTTTTACTGCTTTCCCAGGAGCATTATTAGGGAGCTGGATTGGAAGTGGTGCAGCCATGCTTGAACTGGTGTCTGTATGGGATGCTGGTGCCCATATAGAATATTGACGTTTCAGGCAGCGGCTTCACGCATTATGCCACAATGCCTGCTCCAGAAATCAGTCGTTCTTAAGGAACGTGATAAAAATCCAGACCAATTCTCCGTTATTTAATTCTTTGCTCTTGTTGTTTATGTGTTTTGCCACCAGATAGCAGAATTACTCTTGTTATAATATTTTATGACTTGCAAAGTTTACTTATTGGAAGCTCTTTGAGAAACGCAGACAACGAAGTCTCCTTTACCTCGTTATCTGAGGATAATTGGAACATTGCTTGTGTCCTAATGAAAAACTCTGAAATCGGAAATGCTCCAAATTCTGAAATACTGTGACCACTGACATGATGGAAAAGTGGGAAATTCCAATCCTGACCTTACATGGTAAGTCACAGTTAAAACACAGACACACTGAGCTCAGTGCAATAGCTCAGTAACTAAATCCTCGCCCTGTATGAGCTGGGATCCCATATGCGTGCTGGTTTATGACCAGGCTGCTCCACTTCCCATCTAGCTCCCTGCTTGTGGCCTGGTCCAAAGCCTTGGAACCCTGCACCCATGTGGGAGACTTGGAGGAAGCTCCTGGCTCTTGGCTTTGGATTGGTTCGGCTCTGATGATTGCAGCCATTTGGGGAGTGAAGCAGCAGTTGAAAGATCTTTCTCTGTCTCTCTTTTTCTCTGTAAATCTGTCCTTCCAGCAAGAATAAATAAGTAAATCTTAAAAAAAGATCCTTAGCCATAAAAAAATAGTATATAATGATTACTTACCACTTTCCTATAGCCCTTGTACATTTTTGCCCTAATTAACAATGTAAAGATTGCCAAAAATATAGTAAAAAAGTTTGTTCAATCACTCATATTTAGCCAAATGTAGACTTTATTTTCAACCAATTCCAAAAGTGAGTCAAGTGCTTCCCTCACCCCACCCCCCGCCACCCCAACCCCATTTTGGGTATTATGCCCAGCATTCTGCTAGCTTAGTTCTGCCACTGGGCAAGTAGTTGCTGACTTGCTTTCTCTGCATAGCACATATCATGAAAGACTGCTTTGTAAAGTGATTCAAGGAGGTTTTTGCAATGGTATCCTTTGGTATTTAAACCTCTCTCTTTGAGTACATTTGTGCCATCACACTTGCTCTTTCTCTTCTTCAATTGATGACTGGCTTGAATCCTTTGTTTCTTTGTTGTAAGATTTATTTATTTGAAAGGCAGAGTTAGAGAGAAAGAGAAAGGGAGAGACACAGAGAGATCTTCCACCTGCTAGGTCACTCCCAAATAGCTGCAACTGCTAGAGCTGATCTGAAGCCAGGAGCCAGTAGAGTTCTCTGGCCCTTCTGTTTGTGTGGAGGGGCCCAAGTACTTGGGCCATCTTTGGCTGCCCTTCCAGCACATTAGCAGGAGCTGGATTAGAAGTGGAACAACTGGGACTTGAATCAATCCAAATAGGTGCTGGTGGCACAGGAGAGGGCTTTGCCTGGTACACTATAGCATTGTCCCTTAACTGTGTTTTGGTAAAAAGAAGTGTCATGGCAGCTCTTTCTTTGTGGAAACCTGAGTCTTCTCTATAAAAATTCAAAATTTTTTGTGGATTGTTAGAAAACACAGTACCTAGAATGTGGGGACAGGCTTAGCGGTAAGAGAGAAAAAGATGATTTATTAGCAGGAGCATTATTTATATTGCATTTAAATGAGTAGTCTAAAATTTGTGTGTTTATGTGTAGTCAGAGAAAATATATAGCTCTCTGTTTCTTTGTTTCAGATTTGCTTTTGCCCTCATTTACTGCAAGCATTCCAACAACTTGTGTTTGTGAGTTTTTGCTATAAGTTCCTAGAAAAGAAGCTACCTTCCAACTCTGTGGCTGAAAGCAATAATCATTCTCATAGGTGTGTAGGGTGTCTGGGTATTAGCTGGCCTATAGGGAGCTTGACTGCTATGGGAGGGAATTTTGCTTGAGGGTTAATTTTACGATGTTTGTTTATTAGTATGGCTCAATTCCTCTCTATGAGACAAATCTGACATCTTAGCAAGCTATTGTCTTCGCTTTTGTGGAGCAGTGGTCATTTTGCTTGCTAGATACTATGGTTAGTGGTGTATTCAGCCTGTGATTATAAAGTAAATACAAAGTAGATTATTGCAGAAAATAAGGGCAAGAATGGAAGAATGGGAGCTTGGGGGAGGGAAGGAAGAACAGGTAGTTTCTTAGGATAGTATCTATGACATACGTGCAATCTGCTTCTTTATATTAATACACACAAAAAAATCTCAGTGCTGCTTTCAAATCTTCGTTCTGCTCCATTAACACTGTTACTTGGGACAATTTACTTAATCTCTGAGAGACTTCATTTCTTCATCTGTCAAAGGAGGATAATAAAAGCCTTTAATTCACAGTATTTCTTGAGGACTGAATGAAATAAATTACCTGGCACACATACAATGCTTACTAAATGTCAGCTTTGCACAGAGAGAAAAACATTTTGCTGATTGTGACATGAGCTGGGGAGAGAGGAAAAGAAAAAAAATCAAGGACGTGGACAAAGGTAGGGTTTGGCTTTCATTCCAGTTCTCTGATGAAATAAATCAAGGAAGCCAACAAAAGCAGTATTTTACTTTATTTGAGCAACACAGTGTCATTAACTATGTGCCAGACTTTCTCCAACAGCTTAATGCATATTAACTCATTCACTTCTCATCTTAACCCAAAGAGATAGAAGTGATTGTTGTCTTCCTTCTGTAGCAGAGGAAACTTGGGCAGAGAGAAGTTATGGAGCTTCTTCAGTTTTACATAATGAGCACATGGCAGAACCAAGATCCACGTGGAAGTCTGCAGAGTTTGTGCTCTTAGGCAATAGTGCTTTTCTTTTTAAAACTATTTAAAATTTATTTATTCATTTAAAGCTAACAGATTTCATTTTATTTCCCAATACAATTTTAGGAGCAATAGTTAATCTATTATTTTTTAATTTTCATTTTATTTGAAAATCAGAGAGAAAATGACTCAGAGAGATAATCTTCCACCTACTAGTTTATATTCCAAATTTCTACAACAACTGGCTGGACCAGGCCAAAGACAGGAGCCCAAAACTCCAGCCACGTCTCCCACCTGTGTGATAAGGACCAAAGCACTTGAGCCACCGTCTCTTTCCTCCCAGACAGTACATTAACACTAACCTGAATGGGTAGTGCTGCAGCCAGAACTTGGACTAAGCACTCCGACTTGGGATGCGAGTGTCCCAAGCAGCAACTTAACTTCTGTGTCTGCTGCCCTTGTGGCATTACACAAGTTCTGTGTAATGGATGTGAGACCAACATTTTCTGCTTTTTTTGATTTGTGCTATAATTTTGAGGATTTTAGTCATTCCTTTGAACTTGAAGGTTGGAAGCAGTCTTCCTGTGCTGCTTTTGTCTTGTATTCTGTCCTCGGAGAACCCTAACCACGGGCAGCTGGAGAATCATTCCATGAATATGTGAGGGTCCCCCCTGCTGGGATTGCTGATTTGGTCTTCCCTTTTAGATCAGGTTGTTTTTGCTCTTCAATAATGTTATTGAACATCGAACGAGTGAAAACGAACTTGCTTTTTACATCTAAATCTATTCTGTACAGAGAAAACGCGCGCACACACACACACACACACACAATCATGCTGGTAAATCTCCCAGGCTGGAACTGTGTCCACACAAAGCAAAGAATGATGTTTGTAAATCTAATTGAAACGAATTTCGCTCCTGTGCCTTTTGGGGCATAGTTCAGGCACAAGGAGTATGCAGCTCTGAAATGCTATCCCGTGGGTCAGCTTTACAGGTGCAGGTAATTGCACATTTTAGCTCTAAGATGAGGGCTTACAATAAAGGCTGGAGAAGCTCTGAACTGCTCGGGCCCAACAGACTGTAACTATTGCAGGCAGGCTGATCAACCTGTGTGGGCATGCTCGATATTTGGTGGGATGTGTTTTTATTTGGTTTTGTTTGTATCTCAGCTGAAGCAGCTCTCTTTGATCCAACAGAGATAGGGTGGTTTTTATTAAAAATTTAACACATATCTCATAGCAATATTTACTTTAATGTGGGGAATCAAGAAATTCTCCTTTTTTTTCTGAACGAGATATGTTGGTAAGATAAACTCAATGTTGTAAAATAAATATTAACTTTATAATGAAAACTCCTGGATGCCTTATCTGGTGTATCTGTATTTCTCTAAGGGGATGAGAAACCATCGTGCTTCTGGCTCTGCCTTGCCTGAGAGGCAACGGTGCAGATTTTTTCATCCTTCAGTATATAGTCCTGCTCATGTTACAGTGACACCTTGGGCTGGGTATGCCTCTCCTTCTGCTTTTGAAAATGTTGAATCCATTTGCTCATGCAAGAGACCAGCTATGTGTGAGTTAGCAAAAGTAAAACCAAGCACTTTATGTGCTCATATCTATGGAGGAAATGCTAGCTGTAGTAGACAAAATTCATTAGCAAGAAGATTTTGAAAGTTTTAAAGTTATAGAAAAAGAAAATCTTATAGGAATTCTGGTGAACATACCCTAAAAACCCAATTAGAAAATCTTAACGTAGAGTTCAAAGGATGTTTGTTGGAGTTTTGCTAAAGTTACTGCTCTGGAAAGAACTGAGATATACCACTTTTCACCATGGTGATTGTCCATGTGTGGGTACCTTCATGCAGGGGTACCAGTTATGAATCCTCTAAGTGACCTATTAATAACTGCAATATGAATGAAATGTGCTGCCTAGAAAATGAGGTTGCCTGGCTCTCATAAAATACCGTTTTCTTTTCATAATTTACGGGGGATGTTGTCCAAGGAGATGAAGTATTTCATGTTGCTCAGTTTGGGTGCTGCATAGGCTTAATCCTAAGGGGAATATTTTTAATGGTTGACTGACAAAACATTGCTCCCTGCAACTCAGCCCCCCCCTTTTTTTTTGGTTATAAACATCAAGGCTATAGACACAATTTCTTACTTGGTTTACCACTCCAGTAGTTAGATACTATTTGAGCCCTAAATAAACCAAGCAAGCAACTACATTTTCATGGCGTGCCATTAGTGCATGAAGCATCCAGAATTAAAAGATGTGGTTCTTGCTTTCAAGGGGTTGATAGTCTTAGAAACAAATGACTAATTCCCTGTAAAAAAAATATATATGCTAATTCACCCATTCTCAATGTGTGCCTGCTTTCATATTATACAGAATCATACTAAGATAAATTCATTTCTGGTCTTTGCTCAAGCCTCCTACATGACCACAGGTGCTGAGTAGAACTGATGTGCCTTGAAGATTTAGTGGTTACCCAGTAATTATTGCAGAAGATACAAAGTTTCTGTCTTGCTATGATCTTAGAATTTAACTGTGAAATATATGAAATCTGTTCAGTTTATATTGATAATAAAAACAAACAGGAAGAAAGTGTTTTTCTAGCCTGTGATTGCTCATATTGTGTCCATTTTTTTAAGATTTGCAAGATAGTTTACAGAATATGAGCCAGATGATTAAACTTGTAAATAATAAAAGAATGTTGCAAATCTGCCATGTGGCAGCCTGTGTGTGGGGGGGGCGCAGGGGCGGGGTTTGTATGGTTTGGCATATGCCATGTCCAGGTTATTTGAATCTCCATCTCTGGCAGGACAAATCTCACTGAATATTTTTTGCTTTTCCATTCCAAGGTTATGAGAGCTGTGACAAGGGACTCCATCAGAATAACAAAAGTGAGGACACAGATGAGCATGTTAACTGCTTGCTTATTCTATATCTATGGCTGTATTTTAGATGGGGACAAAATGAAGAGTTTCAGTTTATAGGTAAGACAGAATGGTGGGATGGAGGGGTTGGGGGCAGTGGTGGTGGTGCAATTGTTAAATTGTTATGTGTCTGATTCAAGCTCTGGTTACCCCACTTCCAGTCTGGCTTTCTGCTCATGTGTATTGTGGGAGACCCAGATGAAGGCTCCAGTACTTGGGTCCTAGCCAGTAATGTGGGAAACCCACACTGGATTCTGGGTTCCTAGTTCCTTTCTGGCTCAGTCATGGTTGTTATGGATACCCAAGGAGTAAACCAGTGGGTGTAAAAATCTGTTGTGTCTGTCTTTCAAGTACATTGAAAATGAATAAATAAAAATGTGTTAAAAATTATATTTGCTTCTTTTAAAAATGGGACTGCACACACATTTAAAATGAGTTGATCACACTGCATTGTAGTGAGTGGTGACATTTTTTGCTCCTTTATCATACCCTGAGCTTTGCTGAGGATGGGGGTAGGAGGGATGTTTGTCATTTGTACACACACACACACACACACACCTGGTTAAACACCAACAATTGCAGGTACTTCAAACAGAATATAATGCATTGCTTGAAGTGGAGACAAAATTTTTCTGACTATCTGTGTTGTTCCTTACCACGGAGCAAGTCTTTTTATATTAGCCTTACTTCCCATACCTGTAAAATGAGTAAATACTGGGTATATTAAATCATTGATAAATAATGCATGCATGCTTGCACCTTGCATGTAATAAATATGCTCTAATTGGCACCTATGGTATCTCTTATCTATTGTTTCAGTTTCTGGCTTGTTGTCATTTTCTGCCTATACTAGGCACTCAAATATTTGTTGAATTTAAAAGCCACCAAGTGGCAGCCCACGTCTACGGCAAATGCCCCGCAGACACTGAAGCTAGACCAGTGACTAGTTCTTGTCCAAGATCAAATGGCCCGGGAACCATCTGGGAATTAACTCATCTCAGAGCGAGCTCTGAGAGTTCTAGCCTGTGGGAGCTCCACTTCACACAGTGATTCTTATGAAAAGTAAATCAAAAGTGAATTTGAAGGAGAGGCAAAATGTATTGTTTCTTATTAGGTTTGCTGCAGGATTTTCATTAGGCATCCCGCCTGATTCTTATTAGGACTACCCTGATTTTTTTTTTTTTTTTTTTTTTTTAGGTCCAGATCATTTAGGGTCAGTGCTCATGTCTTATATAATGATGTCATTATTTGACTTTATTGTATACATGATGTAGGTGGGTAGTAATTTAGGGTTTATTCCAGAAAATAATTCTAAGCACCTAATGCTGATTCGCTTAATGATACAAAAACTAATTTGGAAAGAATGGAAGGTTTCCTGGGGCACAGCTGATGATGTGAACGTGAAAAGGCTTCATTTCCCACATTTAAAGAATGGAAACAGCGTGCAATTACGTGTTCTTCGATGAGGTGTTTTCTTTGAAATGGTACAGCTTGGAAGCCATCCATATGAGAAAGGTGGAAAAATTTAAGTAACGGTGCCAAGGTTAGTTATTCTCTTTCATTTCTTTTATTATTGTTATATTTATTCTTGGCTATAAACATATGCTTTCTCATTTTTTCCCCCATCTTTCTTTTAATATGAAAACCTAATGGGGAGACTGATGAGATTGGGCCAAGTCTGTGAAATTAAAATGAACTTTGTAATTTTGTTTATCAGCTTGGGGTCAATGACATAGACATGCTGTATGTTATAAATGGAAATATGAACATGAATTCTGTGCGCTGAACGCATCCATGCAGAAGGTGGGCTCATTCCTGCTCCCCGCCATCACACACTTACTACCAGTTAACAATTAGCTGCTTAAATAAACCACCTTGGGGTTCTTGGTGTCTGTTTTACTTGGCATCCTGTGGTGCTTATCCAAGCTCTTTAAGAGAGATTTGTGCTTGGATCTGATCCACTTAATACATTAAGAAGGAGCAGAGACCGGCCCTTCATTCTTCCTCATGGTTTTCTTTGGGATGGCATGGAGTTGGTGAGCACAGAGTGGCCCCTGTCATTCTCCATGGATGTCACCTCAAGCACCACCTTCTCGGACTTGAATGTTATGAGCTTTAATGGGGTGAGTAAATAATGCTCTGTTTCTGTTGCTTTGATATTTTTGGATTATATTGCACGAGGCCTGATTTCTACTCACTCATTTATCCACACTTGCAACTTATTCTTGACTTGTCTTCTTGGATGTTTCTTGGTAAGCAAGAAGAAAATGAACTTCTTTGCTCTTTATTTTCATTTCTCTTAATGAGAGACAAAATGAGATGAATCAATTTCAAGGTAATTCCTGAATTGTTTCCCCATGGATATTTTTCCTATGAAATGTTATTGTTGTACTGGAAAAAGATCGATTGTAAATATGGCATTTAAGAATAAGGACATGAATGGGACCTTTGCTCCCTCACTTCTCTCCCTTCCCCAACTTGTGCCTTCCCTCTTGCAGAGCCTGTTCTACTCTATTAATACCCTCATCGCTGGTTTTGAAGTTTGCCTTGCAATGTCTACTGTGGATTGTTGAAAAGTGGTTTTTCCAGGTTCCGTATCTATATTTAAGGCTACAGGACAGAAGTCTAAATATTAAAAAGAGCCTCTAGGAGAAAAGGAGCAGCTCTGTTCTTGTTCCAGATTGGCTGGTCATCTTTGGGCCATACTGTCTCCTCATGGCTCAAGGGTTCACATGTAAAGTGAGGGGCTCAGACTGTAGCATCCAGGATTATTGCTAGGAAAATGGGAGAATTTCCTCACTTATGAAGTGGATATCCTTATAAGGCCAGCCTCACAGATTTTGGGTTTAAGACAAAATCAGATTATATATGCGTGTACTAAGATGGTGTGAAATTGTCCCTGTCAATAAATGAGGCAGAGGCAATGATTCCTGCCAGGCAGTAATAAGCAGCAGTAGCCAGAACAGGGCTGGATTCCATCATGTAGCCAAATCCTAGGACCCAGTAAGCTGTGCAGACTAACTGGGTCACATGCGTGGCTTCATTACAATACTGTATTTTATAGATCTAAAACCTATTTATTTTATCTTACTTGAGAAAGAGACAGATCTTCATTGAGAGTGAGAGAAAATACAGAGAAAGATCTTTTATTTGCTGGTTCAGTCCCCAAATCCGCCCCCTCCACCCCCAGGTTGGGTCCAGGCCAGTAGCCTGGAACTCAATCCAGGTCTTCCACAAGGGTGGTACAGATGTCAAGTACTTAAGCAATCATCTGTTTCCTTCTAGGAGGTAAACTAGCAAAAAAGCTGGATTGGAACTAGAGGAGCCAGTATTTGAGCCAGGCATTCCAATGTAAGAAATAAGCTTCCCAAGTGTAATTGAATTGCTGCATCAAACACCCTCTCCTAAGTTTTATACGTTTTAAGTTTTAAACTCTGTAATATTTAGTTTACATTGGCATGAACTACAACCATGTATCGGTACTGGGATATGCATAAGAAATACATTGTGGGGAGCACAGGGCTGTCGGCTTGAAGGGTCCCTCCCAGGCAGGTAGAGCGAGCCTGAGGATTTCCTTACATGCTTGATCATGGCGGGAATGGGGTTGGATGAGTGATGGGGAAAGCCCTAGGTTAGCATGCTGGCATAGTGTGCTGGTGGACCCAGCTTGGGGAACTGTAATTATGCTTGAATCTTGAGTGGGTGGAGCTTGGGTCTTTGGTAGGCGGTCAGAGCTTCAGGCCAGCATACCACCCCATTGGAAGATGACTTTGGAAGACTGGGGCTGGAGAAGCCCAAAATGCAAGGACTGTGGATTGCTCCAGGAAGTAAGTATGGGATGTGTGGGAGGGAGGACTGCTGAGGGAGTGTATTGCAAGTGAGGAATGATTTCTGGGGGACTTCGACTGACAAGGCCACTGTACTTACTGGTAAGTGAGGCAGCTTAGACAAAGTGGTTTGGAGAAAGGAAGATAGAGGATCATTCTGGGTCAGACCAATGCACCAGCCCACATGAGAGACTTGGGTGGGGCTAAGTAGCATTGGCCACCACCACCTACCACTAGCACACACTAGTTAGGGATGGCTGCCAACCTGACAAGGTTAGATCACAGTACCCACTACTGAGTGTTGGAATAGGGGACAGGTCACATTAGACTGGGCCAGGATACTAACCAGCATGTGAGAGAACGAGGCCTGGGGACAGATTCTATGACTGATATGTGGACTCACCCCTGTGGAACTGCAATATTCACTGATTTGCTTGAGAGCCGGTGATAGTGATGGGCTGAGCTAGGCATGACCATGGAATCCCAAGACATTCATGGGTACTGGGGCTGGGAACAGCCAAGGCTGGTCCAGGTTGCAATACCTTTAGGCACACCCAATAATAGAATGTGGGGCAGGCTGGGCTGCAACATCCACCAGCTCACACAAAGGCCAAGATAGAGGGGCAGACTATGCTGGATAAGGGCTGAGCATTTGCTGGCACCAGGCCTGGTGGGTGAACATGAGAAACTCCCCTGGTGAGCTATATTTCCCACTTATGAGCATGTAAGTCAGGGATGGGTGATTGGTCAGGCAAGATCTATGGCTGAGAGTAGGGCTGGTTAGGAAGCTAAGGGGACGCCTCAGCTGAGTTGTGGTTCCTACTGGTGAGTGCAAGAGCTATAATGGGGGTGGTGAACTGAGCTGGACATGACTGCAGTATCCCTCAGCATGGGTGTGGACTGGGTCTGGGACATGCCAAACTGAGTTAGACTCTAGCACCCACTGGTGCTCATAAGAGCCAGAGTGGGTATAGAACAGGCTTGACTAGGTCTCTGTACCTCCTGGGACATAAAAGCTGTGTCTGGGTTGCATCAGATTGGGCTAGGCTCCAGTATCTGCTGGCGCTCGTGAGAACCAGGGCAGGTGTAGGTCATACTGGGCTAGGTCTTGGCATCTGTTGAAGCATGCAAGAGCTGGGTTTGGGGGTGGACTAGGCATGGTTCGGCTGTAGCACCCAAAAGTAAAAGCCAGAATGAGCCTGGGCCAGTCAGGCAAGGCTGCTGTTCCTGTAAGAACAGATGATAGATCAAATCAGGCTGTGCCAAGAACCCACCTGTTTGCTTGAGATCTTTGACTAAGAGGTGACCTGATAGAGGAGGTTGGGAAACTCTTCTCTTATTGTTAAATTTAATGTAAGGTCTAAGCAAAGTGCCGTAGGTGGTAAATGGTATTTGCTACAATGATAACAGCAGGAGTTATATAAAATTGAAGAAAATAAGAGGTCTACATTACAGTTTCAAAACATGAAGCATGTTAGCCATGTTCAACGCATGATAAACAGGGCGATTCCCTGTGTCTGTAGGCAATGTTCAGTGATAGGCAGCTCTTAGAAAACTGCAGGGGCCCAGGGGACTCTCATAAAGAGTGAAAAGATTCCTGAAGTCGTGGATGGAAACCTGCAGAGGAGTGTCTCATGGGACATTTCTTACTATACCTGAGGCTATAAAGTTCTCCAAAATCTTCTCACTCTACCAACATCAGGGTCCAAGGTGATTTGGGTGTCATTTATGGGTATTTATACCAAAGGATCATGGGAGAAAGTGACATTTAATAGTTCCTGTGCTGGACAAACTAAATAGATTGGGTTGGAACATAGTCAGCAGAGAGATGCAGCTCTGTGAGATTCAAAGAGCAAAACTTGGCTTTAATGTCAAGCAGGTGAGAAGTCTGAGACAGCATGTCAGCATCAAGACACACCGGGGTGAGATCTCAAGTCCATTGTGAGATAAGGAAAGGAACTGTACTAAAGAAGTGGGGATAAGTCTTAGAAATAAGGGTGTCAAGTGCAAGGGAGGAGATACTGTCTGAGCCTCTGTTAGTGCCTCACTAATGACTAGGAAGGAAAGGTTGGCCATGGACATCAAAATCGCAGGGATGCTTGGGTTAGCTTGTGATTATATATAGATTAAATTTAATGTTAGGTAAGCTATTTATGGGTTTTGTTCTTAATAACTTTATGACTTTCAAGATTCTGTTTTGCAAAAGTGGATTCTAAGGATAAGCTCCACTCACATTTACAGCTAATATGCTGGTGATGCTCAATGCACACACTTTTGCTTCTTCAAAGTGCTTCTCTGGTCGCTGGCAAGTTTTAATGGTTGACAAATTTCAATGATTAAAAGCCAAGAGTTACAACAATGATTGAGTAAAACCACATGAACTTTTGTTAATAACGAGTTGATCCTCTTAATTGCAGGGGATCTTCTGAGCACAGAATTAGGGACATAAAAGAGGAAAAGGAATGAGTGTTGGATATTGGTGAGGACCACCAAGTACCCTTTATCTACTAAGCCTCCTGGAAGGAAAATTTTGGAAATGGAAGGTGAAAAGAGGCTTAGAGAAAGCTATTCTTTCCCCCTGTCTCCCAAATATCAACTCATATCCTCTGTTCAGTAACTAGTATTTTTTCCCCCAAATACTACATTGGAACCATTGAACAACTACAACAACCTTCGATGATGAACTGAGTGAGGCACATTAATTCTATGTGAGAAAGATGAAATATCTGGGGCTTGAAAAATGTAGCGATTTGTCCAAGTTTGACTTTAGTTCGTAATGTGGATCTTTCATCCCCCAGCATGCTTCAGTTTCCACTGAGGAATTTTATTCATGTGTGTTATTTGACATTGAACTACTCTTTTTGTTATTTTGTGCTATTAATGTCTATTAAAAGGAAAATTGGAATCTGGGCAGTGGAGCAGTATAGGATTAGAAATCAAACAATATATGTCTAATTAATTCAATGAATATTTGATTAATATTTGGCAGTTGCGTTTTCATTACAATATAATTAATTAGAATTTCTAGATAAACAACTTCACGCAGTTGCTGTGAGAATTAAATGTGATAATGTATGTGAAAGTGTCTACCACAGTGATTGGCAGTTAGAAGGGACTCAATTAGAGGAATATGAATCTTATCAAGACTAATTTTCACAAGGATTTCTTTGAGGCAAAACTACTCTTTGGTAGCAAATTAAAAATGGAGAAGTGCTACATAGTTCGATCATTAGTTAATGCCTAACTGGTAAAATGTAAGCTCCGGGATTTTTGTTTGAATTCTTTTCTTTACAACTCACTATCTACTCAAAACCTCTGTCTTCAAAGTGTAACTTCTTTCACTCTTGTAATTTTTTCTCATAATTTTCTTTTGCCAACGGTGTCAACATGCTCTAAGCAATGGCTTCTCTCTTTCTTCTAAAGTCCAGTCATCAATTTCTTTAAAATTTTCCTTTGTGCTATTCTAATTAGAATATTTCCTTTCCATTTTTACTATTATTGATTTACATAGATTTTATCAACTCTTAATTAGAGTAATGCTTCCGGAGATTTCTTTAGCATTAATCTTTCCCAGATCCTACTTTTGTTAATAGTGTGATTAAGAAATTTCCATGCTTCCCACTATGTTATAAGCCATGTTTGACATTCTCTTGATTTGCCTTTATGATTTGATTTCTCCCAAGTTTTTCTGAAACTCATTTCAAGTCTCACTTCATCTGGAAACTTGAAACTTTAAACCCGTGTATGGTTTATTTTTCTTTATGTTTAGTGTTTTATACTATTCTATCATGTTTAGGAATAGTTCTTTTATTAGTTTGTATTTGCAACTCACTTGTAAGTACCTTTAAGATAGGGTCCTAATGCTTCACAATTGTGTTCTCAATGGTCAAATCAGTCTTGAAACATTATAGTATCCTAATAGATATTTATTTATGGAATCAAATTGAATTTTAATAATTTGGAATTTATTTGAGGTAAATTTGCACAGAGAGATCACTAGAACATGGTAAAAATGAAAAAGCTACTTGTTCAATGAAAAAAATTACTGTTCACATAGTTTGCATATAATTTGAGATTATGACTTTATACTACTTCCTTATTTTTTTATACTTCCTTTTTCATTTTTTACAGTGCATTTTGGGAAACACCAGTGCACTAGCATTGCTGCGAATTTTACAATCGGAGGCGATATTCCTAAAAGATTATGATATTCTTAAAAGAGAATTACAGACACTTCAAGGACATGATTTTACAAAAATGTTGTTTGGACCTATAATTGGAAAAATGCCAGTCTTTATTGGTATTTTGAAAAGGGCAGTATGCCACCAACATTCAGAACTCCTGTGAAACTGGGAGCTGTGTTAAGTATTGTAAGCCAAGTAGGAACTTGACCATGGTGTGGATTTTGGTGAAATTTCTGTCATTGGTCCTTTTCATGAATATTTATTTAAATCCCAATGGAAATCATTGCTCATCTGAAAGGGAGTTAACAATCCTTAATAGCCTCTTCTGATTTGATTGATGTTTTTGTCATTTTCCTTGAAGTAAATAGGTTCCATTAGCATACCAAATATGTAATCTGTCCTTTTACCTCTACAGGCACTTAACTGACCACTCACTTAAGATTTAAATCTCCCACCTAGGGTTTTGTTGTCAGTTCAGGGTCAATCTTTCAGGAAAGAAAGGAAAGAGCTTTAACTATTTATCTATGAGTAGTTACTAAATGCAGGAGCAATAGTTTTCTTTATGATAAAATATACTCCACTGAGATCAGATATTTATTCTGCCTCCAACCCTAGTTAAATGCCAATGCAGCTGAGTTTTTTGAAATCAGTTACACTGGGCAAAAAGTTAAAAAAAAATTGAAGATATTGGGAAGTGGTAAGGGCTCAAGAAAAAGTTTTGAATCAAAATGATAAAAGGAATGATTGAAAGTTTCCATGGCATAGGGAAATCAGTGACTGTAAGAAGCCTATTCTTGCATATCTTCCCAGGATGTAACTGAATTCCAGGGAGAAATGGAGTTGTGGTTTACTGTTTGGTCCACAAAAGTTCATAGTTAATTAAAAGATTCTAAAGTGGTTTGGATGAAATCCCCCTTGGGATAGCCTGATACTTCCTGGGGACTAGGCTGTCATTTAGCTGTGGTGTCCAGTGGCATAAGTGCTCCATATTCTCAATTTACTGTATTTTTCTCTTTCTGAAAATCTCCTTTTCTTAGAAATATGAAGACTCTGTTTTTGCACTTGTCAGTTAATTGTGGCCCCTGTCAAGATACAGTGACTGTGAGGAGTGGTTCAAACATTGGCCCCCAAGATTGATAAGACCCCTCCCTTTTAGACTCGGTGCCATTTTAAATCCAATCTGCTGAAGCCTCCTAACCTTGTTCCCACCCATCCACTGTAACCTCATGGCACCTACCCCTAGTGCCTGCCTACTGCCCCACATCTACCAATCCCCCGGAGCCCTGATGGCCCTATACACCAAGTGCTCGTTACCCACTCAAGACCCCATCGACCAATCCCTGCCTCATGGTAGGGTTCTAAATGCCAGCCCATTGGCCAGGGGTAGTTCTCAGGTCTTGGCTCTCTGCTCTCTCAGTTCTCCACTCTCTTGGTTCTTGGCACTCCCCTGCTCTTTTTTTTTTTCCACCCCCTCTGCTTGGTTGTTATCCCATTCTTCTAACTGATTTTATTCATGTCTTCTGATTGGTTGTTAGCTGTTATTCTTCTTTCCTGATTGGTTAAATCTAGGTAGCGACTTTTGAGCGCAAGAGAGCTTTCTAGGCATCTCTACACTTGGCGCCTCCCTCCTGACTGCTGCAACAGGAGGTTTTTCATTTCAGTAAGTCTGGCTTTGCTCACTGCCCACGTGAACATTCTCGGATGTAAGAAGAGGCTATGCAGCCTTTTATTTTTCCACCTGACATTGCGTTAGTTTCCTTTCTAAAGGGAAGAAAGAAAACAAAGTGGGAACGATTCAGTGAGAATGTGCAGTGGATGAAAACATTTTATACATGATGCACTACCAAGTAGAAACTGTTGTTCTAGAATATTTCTTATTTTGCAATAATAATAGTTTCAGACTTGTGGAAAGGTCATACCAGTTAGTGAGAGGAATTCTCACTAACCTTCATCTGTAGTCCTCAAATGGTCACATGTGCCTCGTTTATTTTTTCTTTCATCACTCTGAGACTGAGCCTTTGCTGTCTCTACCTTACACATAAATGCACATGTGTATGTTGTGGGGGATGTTTTATTCAGAACCATTTGAAGACAAGCTGTAGGCATTAACATCTCTTTCTCCTTAAATACTCAAATACGTATTTTTCGAAAGCAAGGGCATTATTTAGCTAACACAGTGATACTATCTTACAGCGACATGCCTTGGATATGCTCTTAGTGTGACCCCTAAAAAAGTTCATGTTAGAAGTGTTATCTTCATTGCGGCAGTGTTGAGGTGTGGCCTGATGCATGGAAATTAGGGCAAATGTGCATCATCCTTAGAATATATTGGTGCTGATCTTTTGGGGATGAGTTTCTTTGAGGGTGAGTTGTTATAGCAGGAAAATTCCTGCCTCTGAATCCCTATGGCTTCTTGTCTGACCACGCCGTTTTTTCCTGGTCCACATTTTACCACTCTACTGACATCCAGTATGCTGTGATACAAGCAGGGCTGAACAGATGCTGAAGCCATACTATTGAATCACCAGGAATGGGAGCAAAATAAGCTTCTTTTCTTTATACAGTACTTAGCCTTGGGGGCCAGCATTATGGCATAATGAGTAAAGCCACCACTTACAGTGGTACCATTACATATGGAAGCCAATTCAAGCTCTGGCTGCCCTACTTTTTTTTCCTTCTATTTTATTTTCAATTTTATGATACAATTTAATAGGCTCTGAGATTTACCTTACTCATTCCCAAATTCTCTCCTCTCAACTGATTTCCTCCATATTATTACAACACTATAGTCCTTCATAAGCAGTAATAAGTTCATCATCCTGCTATTTAAGTGTATCTTGACATTGCAACAAAGGCAGATGGTCCAGCTGCTCCACTTCTGATCCAGCTTCCTGCTAATGTTGCTAGGAAAGCAGTGGAAAATGTACCAAGTCCTTGGGACCCTGCAACCACCTGGGGGACCCCAAGAAGCTCCTGACTCCTGGTTTCTGTACAGTTCAGCTCCAGTCATTGTAGGCATTTGGGGTGTGAGCCAGCAGATGGAAGATTCTGTTTCTTTCCTTATAGCTATATCTTTTAAACAAACAAACAAGCAAATAAACAAATAATTAAAAGAAACATGTTTCTTAGCCTTATGTTTTTTTTATTACAACAAAATAAAATGAGCTAATACACAGAGCTTATTAAAACTTTACCGATTGGTTTCCTGATGTCTGAAACTTACTATTATCAAATAGCCAGCAATTTGGAAATGTATGTTAAAACAAATGAGATTCTAAGGAAAAAATGGAAGAGAGTATAAAGAAATAAGAAAGAAAGAAAGAATGATAGTTTACTCAATAAGGTCACTTTTTAAGACATTTCTTCTGCAAACACTGCTTCATCCATTCTTAGATTGCTAAACAAGCAATAGGTTCAGATTTTTTTGAAACTTGGATAAATATTGTTTTTATAACCAAAACAAATAGCTTAACATACATGGAGTATATTAATTTAAGTAGACTATAATAAGAAAGGACAAACACCAAAACAATTTTAGGAGCTCTATCAGATAATACATGCATTGAGAAATAAGATATTCTGGTTGAATTTATTTATTAATTTTTCTTCTTAAATTACCATTTCTTTTTTTGTTTATTTTGTTATCCTTTAGTTGTATCCATTTTAAAAAGACCAAGAAGAAAAATATGATGCTAAAATGAAAGTTGAAGTGAGATAAAAATAATTTAAAGAACTTATTTTACTAATATGGATTTTTCTATATTTATTATAAGAACTAATAAGTCCTATTTGTTGATGGATTCTTATTATATTTGAGAGCTTTTTATGATTATCTGTAAGATATAATATGTACTTCTGTCTGGCCAAGTATTCGTAAGATCAATGGTATACATTGAATCACCCATGTATGGGCAGTACAATCAGTAAGAACGAAATATCTGGATGTAATATAAGCCTAGAATAGTGTGCTAGACTTCATGTACTTCAGAGCCAGCGATTTGAAGACAAGTTGGAACTAGGCCAGGGAAAAGCAATTGCAATGATTAAGAGAAGGAAGGGATTAATTTGTAAGTAAAGGTTTAAGTAGATAAATATACAGCTAGGCAAGTAATGACTACAGACTCTATTATAAGAGACTACAGATATTTGAAAGTTAAAAAGGTGGTAGTAGAATTATGTAAAATGATATAAAAGAATAAATTATCAGGAGTAACTTAGGTCAGAAGAACTCTTTGACATTGAAAATCATTTGTTTTGGAAAACTTTTCTTATGGAAAGTTAAAAAGATGTATTATTTCCAAAGGAGACATTTTTCTTTTTTTAAAAGGGTTAGGGTTTATGTTATTTATTTGAAAGGGAGAGAGGCAGACAGAGAGGAGTCCATGCTTGGTTCACTTTCCAAATACTTGCAACAGCTCCCTCTATGAGCTGGACATTTTATTCAAGTCTCCCAGTAGGGTGGCAGGAATACAATTAGTTAAATTATCAGAGCTGCCTCCCAGGCTTTACATTAGCAGGAAGCTGGAATCAGGAACACGAGGGTCCTGATTTATTGATTTATGATTTTTGATGTATTTATTTTAATTGGAATGGCAGATTTATAGAGAGAAGGAGAGACCAAGAGAAAGATGTTCCATTTGTTGGTTCACTCCCCTAGTGGCTGCAATACCCAGAGCTGAGCTGAGCTGAGCTGATCTGAAGCCAGGAGCCAGGAGCTTCCTTTGGGTCTCCCATGTGTGTGCAGGGTCCCAAGGCTCTGGACCATCCACGACTGCTTTCCCAGGACTCAAAGAGGGAGCTGGATGTGAAGTGGAACAGCCAGGGCATGAATTGGAGTCTATATGGGATCTCGGTGCTTGCTGGGTCCCAGAAATATTTTTTGATTCAAATAAGTTAGTGTTGTTGGTTCAGAAATATCCAATTATCTGCAGTATATAGTTTGTAACTATGCAAGTTCTTCCATCATCTGTTCTCAACCTTTTCAGCCCCATCTTCAGCTGTTTTTTCTTCTTGTGGTTCCATGTGCAGACCAAGCAGGTGTCTGCAGATTCATCTCTGCTTACGCTGTATTTTTAGCCTAAATCCTTTCATTCTTGGTGGTCCTACTAAGGTACCACTGTCTCTGAAGCCTTTCTTGAACTCTTTTATTTATCCAATTCTTTGCACTTTGGACAATGCTGTTACAGTGTTTTTGAGCACCTACTTAGCTTCATTTCTTTGGAGTCTTCTTTCTCATGAAAGTGCAGTGTCTCTAAGGAAAAAATCTGGCCCTCATTTAATATTCACTCTCTTGGAACATATGGCCATGTATATTGCAGGCCTTTATTGCATTTTTATAGAATGAAGAGACAATGCTCATCGTCTTCATGCAAAAGAAAGCTCAGAAACGAGTAACATGGCGAAGTAATTTGCAAACCAGTGCTTTTCCAACTATATTGAGTTTTCCTGAACTCTCTAATAAGGCAAAAAAAAAATGTAATACATTTTTTTGGAATTACCTTCAATAGTTTCCAGATTTGATGTAATATAAACAACACAAGGAGGGAATGTTCTACTCTCCATTTACAGCCCTATTGCACTGATTCCAAGGCAGTTTCCTTTTCTTCTTAGCAATTACCATCAACAAATATTGCATATTACAATTAAATCATTACAAATGCTGTTTTTTTTTTTTGCTGGAATGTGAGCAGTAAGAAAGTAATGAATTTGCTTTTCTTCATTGCTTTAGTTTCACTGTTCTCAACAGTATTTGAAACATAGAGTTCAACAAATATTTATTGAATAAATGAATAAATTTACATTGTGGCATTTGTGCTATCAAAATTTTGTCCATGTCAATTTTGAGACTGTTGGGTTTGACATTTTATAATACCCAAGCATATAACAAAACTCAAAATGATTCAGAAGACTTATATTGATTTTTCAGAATTTCTATTAAATTTGGAGATGGCTGATCATTGTCCTTGAGTGTTAATTGTAGTTATTAATGATTATCTTATGGCATTTTGCGCTTTCTGGAGAAAATGGTGTAAACATGCAATATAACTTAGCTAAATAATCATGAAGAATTTGATTAGATTTCATCTTGGCAATTTGTTATACATCATTTGTTTTTCATCATCTTTGTTCTTTTCATTACTGTCATTATAAATGCTATTCTGGTTCAGTTTTGAACTGCAATATCCTGCCAACCTGTGGTAGAATTTTTAAAATATTTTACACATTTAAAAGCAGAGCTGGCACAACTTAAGGAGGAAAGGTAACCTGCACAGGTGCCTTTAACTGTGGAAGCCAACAACCGAGCCTTTGATCTCAGATTGTCCTGTTGGATGCAGTTCACTTTGTGCCATATCCTGAGTTCACCACCCACAGTGTACATAAGGATGCTATTAAAGGACTCTCAAAATGAATATATTCTTTGGATTAAAAAAAACAAATAAGTTACTTCTTCCTTTTCTGTTTTAAAAGTTGAAAATCTAAAAAAAACCCTTCAACTTCTAACTATGTAATTACTAATTTTAGATTGCTTCTATAATAAGGTGAATTAAAAATATGAAATCTTAGCTAATACAAAAGTGAGTAATAACACAGTTTTTAAATTTGTAACAAAATATTTCCTAAGATTTTATGGCTTTTCTGTTTGTTTTCTTATTATCAAGAGAAAAGTATTTAATTTATCCTAAAGAAACCACTTGGATTGCTGTATTACCTGTGTGTTCATGGGTATGTGTCATCTTATTTTTTTGTTTGGTTTTGATCATTTGTTGATAATTTAGGGCTTCTAAATAGTAAAGTTTCCTTAAACAAAAGACAACATTTTCTTAAATCTTTAAGGCTTGTATGCACATTGAAAACTTCCTTAGATTAAAAGTCAGACATATTAAATGCCTAATGAAGGAGGAGGGCTTTGATATTTTCAAGGAATGAAACACTGCTCTTTGCAATTTTATAGATCTAGTCAATGGGAACCAACAAGTTCATGAGGAACACTGCCTGAATAATGCTATATTGTAATTTGATTATAAATAATTTATAGAGAATTTTGTCTAAAATATAAATTTATAGGAAAATTGTCTAAAAAATTTTTAGACGTAACAGTGAGAATCGATTGGAAAGCATTTTAGATTTCAGAGAGCACTGATTCTATACCAGGTTGTGCTATGGGCTTTTTTGTGATCTTGGCACATCACTGGCTCCATTTGTCTTAGTGTTCCAATCTGTAAAACTGTGGTCATTACACCTGACACTTCCTTTCTTAAAAGGAGATGTTAGGAGGACGAATACGGTAATGTGCTGTGGTAAAATGCTTTGAGCTCCTTAGAAGAAAGATGTTACATAAATACAGAGTATTACCTCACATGAAAAATAGCTGCAAGACCTTAAATATGGGCACTAAGAGGCACGATCAACTCCTAATCTATTTTTTTCTCAATGGGGAAAATTTCTTACTTTAGAAGAAATGATGTTCGCGTATTGATTAGCAAATACATCATCACCTCTCCCTATTATCGTGTCACTAATACATTTCTGAAGCTTAAAATGGTATCAAACATACTATCAATCCTTCCTGCTTCTTACTTTGGAATGTGGAGCCATCTTCAGTTTCTTCTCATTTGACCCCCAGATCCTTACTGCTGCAGTCTTGTAATGTTCGTTAGCTCTCTTTCCTTTGTATTTATGTTCCTGCACACCTCTGGTGAGTTATAGCAGCTAAGACATCAGACTCACAGGAGTTGCAATGCTCAATTTAAAATCTAAGCTACTTTATGTGCCATACAAATGTAAACCTCTGATTATCACATACAAAACAGGCATCAAAAAGAAATAAAATCACTCATAACATGCTCTTACTGAATTTTGGCTGTCATTATTATACATACAGCCAAAATTATTTTAAAAAAATGTTTGAGAGGGAGACACAAGGGGTAAGGAGAGGGAGAGGCAACAGTCCATTCCTCAAATATCCACAAGTTCAGGGCCAGCTGAGGCTCGGACCTGAGTCTCCCATGTGAATGACAGGGACTCAACTACCGGAGGTACCACCTGATACCTGCCCAGGCACACACGAACAGTAAGTGGTGGTCAGGAGCTGCTGCCCGGCATTGAATCCAGGCAGTCCTGAGTGGGACATGGGGTCTTAACCAACACCCTAGCTGCTGGCCCACACTCCTGCCCCTGAAATAATCTTGCATTCATTTATTATTCACCAGGCACATTGAAACATTTGATAGCTCTTTTAAATTAAGGTATTCTCTTTTTAGTTTTGAATTGAATCTTCCTAAAGCCTCTAAATAATCATCTGTCTTCAAATTGTATGCTTGAAATTGAACCTGGAATATTCCTCATGAGCTACTTTTATCCAAACTATCCAGTCCTTACTGTCAGTAACAATCAGGTGGGCATGCTACCTTAAGCAGGTTAGTATCCATCCCGTCTTTCTTCACCAGTGCATCATCAACTTCCATTCTTAATCTCTGTTTCTCTCTAAAATGCTCCCATGCCCCTTCTTTGCCAATGGTAACTTTGAGCTCTTCTAGGGGATTTTCCCCAAGGATCCTGTGTTTCTACTTATTTGTCTGATCACCTGGAGACAAAAACAGATCAGCCTATTGTGATGACCAGTCCACTTGATTTTACCCACCTCACCCCCACCCTGTGGGAAAATCCTCTTGTATATTCAATTCAACAACAACAAGCTCAATAATGATAATTTCACCCAAGAGACACCAACATTATGTTAAGGCTGTGGTAGCAGACACAGCTTCTTCTTGTTACCTTCTCCTGTCTTTTTTGAGGACTACAGTGGTATCCTGGGGAACACAGGTGGTTTGAACCCTCCTCCTTGGATTCTTCATGTGCTTCTTGCTTGGCATGCCCATGGCATACAACATTAACATTAAAATTAAAAAATGTGGGGTTGACACTGTAGCACAGTGGGTAAAGCTGCCACCTGCAATGTCAGTAACCCATATGGGCACCGGTTGGATTCCTGACTGCTCTGTTTCTGATACAGCGCCCTCTTAATTCATCTGAGAAAGGAGTAGAGAATGATCCAAGTGCTTGGGCCCAGGCACTCATGTGGGAGACCCAAAAGAAGCTCCTGCTTTTGGCTTGGTCTAGCCCTGGCATGTGGTCACTTAGCCAACTAGCAGATGGTAGACCTCTCTTGTCTCTCTCTGGCTCTGACCTTCAAATAAATAAATTCATCCTTTAAAGAAATCCATATGTGTAAAATCCAAAACAAGAAACCCAGTGCCCTACATTTGATTTTGTACCTGGTTGTTTCCATTTTTATGTGCAGGCTGACTTTCTGTTGCTGTTGGAACCTGGCTGAGGTCTTCTCCGCAGCGAGAGAAGTCGGGAGGCCTTTCCTCCCCTGCCACGGGCGCTGTAAATTAGGTTGCAATGGGGATTGTGTATGTACAGCATTCTCAGATACGCTTCTGAAATTATCCTTTGTTGATTTAGCGGTTTCATAGCATACGGCTCCTTTGATTTCTGTTTGTCTCTTGGGCCCCCAAATTTTAGATGAATTGCTTACTACTGCAAGTTTGAATGAGGCTCATATCATATGTAAATATGCTGCTTTAAGGACACTTAGAGACAGGTTCTGAGCCAATAGTAATAACTACAGAACAGCGGCTGAGAGTGGAGAGTTCTTAGAATACCTGTTCTTTCAGAAGTAACAAGAGCTGTTGTTTCTAGTAACTTTATAAGGAATACTTCCATAGAATGATCTGGTATTTCAATAGTTGTATGAGATAATAATAATACTAAAAAAATCTAAATTTATTTTCATTCCTTTTGGAAGGGAGAGGGAAAGAGAGGACCCTCCATCTGCTGGTTCATTCCTTAGACACCTGCAGTACTGGAAACCAGAGGATCCAGGACTGGAATCAGGCACTGTGGTCTGGGGCACCAGGATCCCAGGCAGTGACTTAACTGCTATGATAATGGCTGTCTCCAAATTAGCAGAATTTTTGTAGTGTCTAGTCTTCATAGTCTCAACTCTTCCCTCCCAACTTTAGTATTTTCTATTCTGTTAATCAAAATTGAGCGTGTGTGTGTGCGTGTGTGCCATAGGGTATTAGGGGAAAGCAGTTTATTTCTGTAAAAACTGCTCAAGAGGGGCTGGCATTGTGGCACAGTGAGTTAAGCTGTTGTCTGTGACACTGGCATCCCATATGGGTGCCGATTCGAGTCCTAACTGCACCACTTTGTATTCTGTTCCTTGTTGATATGCTGGGCAAAGCAGCAGGAAATGGCCCAAGTACTTGAACCTTGCTACCCATGCAGGAGACCTGGTTAGAGATGGCAGGATCCTTGTTTTAATCTGACTCAGCCTTGGCCATGGAGACCATCTGTGGAATGAAGGCGTGGAAGATTCTCTTTTTTGCTCTCTCTCTTTGTGCCTTTCAAACAAATCTATAAAAATATGAAAGCAGATACTTGGGAGTCAGAATTGGGCATTAGACTCAAAGTTTACTTCACTGGAATACGCAGAAATCTTAAAGAAAATTTATAATTTCCAGAAGGACAGGTGTTAGAACTTAGGCCAATCTTAGGCAAATCTCAAGATTTAGGCTGCCCTTACTTATCTGCATTAGTTCCTTTCACTGGGGTAATTTTCTTTGTGTACATTTGGAAGTTATTCCTATTAGTCAAAGCCAAAGACCATCTTAATTATAGTACATGCAGTTTAGGATGAACGTTCAGACTAATGATTAAGATGCTAGTTAAGAATCTTGTGTTCCACATTATCTTCATTCATGACTTGGTTGTAGATCCTGGTTCCAGCTTCTGGTTAATTACAACACTAAGAAGCAGGGTTCAAATAATTGATTTCCTGCCTACTCACATGGGAAATGTGGATTGAATTCCCATCATGGTTGGGTAAGGACAAACCCATGGATGGGTGCTTGCTCACATTCTCTGAGCCTCTCAACTTCATTAATTAAAAAGAGAATCACATGGGATTTAGATAAAATGTGAGATGTCAAAGAATCTCTTAGATTCATAAATTCATATTCATGTTAGTTTTTAAAAACACTGCTTTTGAAGTATGTCTCCTATGTTGCATATATTTCCCCTTTTACTATATAGGTATCTTGAGAGTCATAATACTTTGTATTTTTCAAAATTTATGAGATTTCTATTTAATTTGTAAGTCTCTTGGAAACCATCCTGTCATGAATGTTCAATAAATATTGTTAAAATAGAATAGAATTACTAAAAACATATTTGTCGTTTTTGTATATTTCTGGAGAAATCCCACAGTTGGCAGGAAGAATGTAACTGTACAAAAATGCCTTCTCATTTTTTTAAAAAAGATTTACCTATCTATATATTTACTTAATTATTACTTTTAAAGCAGAGTAACAGAGAGGAAAGAAGAAAGACAAAGAGATTTTCCATCCCCCTGATTCATCCCTGAATGGCTGTAGCAGTAAGGGCCAGGTCAGGCTGGAGCCCAGAGCCAGGAACTCCATCCAAGAAATGCTCGTGGGTGGCATGGGCCCAAGTACTTGGACCATTTTCTATTGTCTTCCCAGATGCATTACCAGGAAGCTGAACTGGAAGCAGAACAGCCAGGACTTAAACCTCATGATATTCTTGAAAACTACTAAGAGGATAGATATAAGATATTTTCATTATAGTAGATCTATGAGGTAAAGCATATGCTAATTAGCTCAATTTAACCATATCACAATATATTCATATGAATATTTCAAATAAGATGTATACGATCAGTAAGTATACCTTTTATTTGTCAACTGTAAATAAATACCCACCTGTTCTCTCTTATTCTCTTCACTTGAGTTCCCTGAGTACCAACACATTAAGTGGCAGCTGAATTATGACTTGGATTAGCAAGGTCATAGTTTAAAGCAAATCACCAAATTTTAACCAGTTGCTAAAGTTTTCAGAATGTATCTGGCTGCCTCTGACCACGATACATTGGTAACGTTTCACATGTAGCTCCTGGTATGCCATCCTATATGTCCGATGCCTTTCAGTCTGATGGATGCCTAGCAAACATTTTAACCTCAACTTGTAAATTTGCTCAGAGCAAAGACCTTGAACAGTCTTTAGATGCTCTATCTTTCAGCCCATATCTTCTCTCTGATAAGATGGTTTTGTGTTATCTTCCAAATATGTATGTAGAATCTAATCGTTTTAAAATCTAGTTTTGTTGTGGTTTAGATTAAGGGAAAACTAAACGGAAAGTACAGGGATTTCTGTAGAAGCTCTGCTTCCACACATACCTCGCCTCCCCCACTATCAACACCTCCTATGCGAGATGTACATGTATCACCATTACTGAACCCATATGGACTCACCATTACAATCAAAGTCTACAGTGTACCTTTCTTAGTCTGGCTTCCTTCCCTCAGTTCATGTGCATTCCAAATCACCATCCTCTTCTCTCCAGACAATTGCAATATCCTCTTAGTTTCTACTTCCACCCATGTCTCTTTCAGTATATTCTTGACACAGCAGCCACAATGAAAAACATTGAACTAATTATGGTCTTTATCTGACTCACAACTTTCCAATGCATCCCATTTCACTCAGAATGAAAGACAAAATCTTTACAACAAAAACAAATTTTATTTCAGTAACATAACCAATATTGTTTGTAGTAATAAAGTGCAAACTTTATAAAAAGGCAAATGCTGAATTCAGACAACTAATACTTGTTAATTCCTTTTAAATGAGCTCTTGCTCTAGGCATTTAAAATATAATTGCGTGCTTTGCACAGTTTTCATTGCGTTCTATCAACATTTATTTATTTATCAGGAATGCTCTTCTGCATATTAGCTATGCATTAACCATGTGCTCACTCTTGGTTAAAGCAACAGGAGTACTCAAAAAGCTGGAGAAAAAATGGTTTAATCACAGACCTGTGGAAATTTGAGTGGAATTGGGAATCCCAACCACTGTGACTGCAGAAACATCCTTTTTTCTTCTTCTCTTTCATGCATACACTGGAAAACATTGCAATCTTTGGTGACTTTTCTTTACATGGAAAAATTGCTTTGCCTTTTTAGCATTACTTTAACTATTCCTTCTTTCCACAATTGGTGACTTAAAAAAAACTTTTTAGAACTACAATATGTAGAAAAGATTGGAGAATGACTCTAGATTTGACTTTGTTTTCATATCACGGTTTGCTTTTACCCATCTTTCCGACACACAAAAGGAAACTTGAAATTAAAGCCAGCTCATCAATTTCAAAGCCTTGAGTCTTTCAGGCCAAATCAAGTCAAAGTGAATTTTACCTACCTAAAAAAAAAAAAAAAAATTAACTTCTCTGTCAATTGTGTCAATATTATGAGGATAAAACCAACATTTCTGTTCTTATAGAATTTTTGTTTTATAAAATAGCCTCATTAGAAGTGGCTACTTTTAAATTTTTTAATTTGAGAGGCAGGAAGAGTGTGTAAGCCAGTGAAAGAAATAGAATGAGGGAGGGACAGCCAAAAGAGAGCTCCCACCAGCTGCTTCATTCCTCCAACATCACAACAGCTGGGACCAGTTGGGACCAAACCCAGGTCTCTCACGTGAATAGAAGGATGCAACACCTTGAACTATTCCATGGTGCCTATCAGGATCTGTGTAGTGGGAAGCTGCAGTTGGGACCACAGCCAGAGCAAGCACCCAGGCCCTGCTGTGGTACGCTGGATTGTTAACCAGTGTCTCAACTGCTTCTTCACCCTAGAAATGGTTCTTAATTAGAAATTTGTCATACTTACATACTTTAATAAGCAAGAATATTAAGTGTTCAATGATTAATAAGCAAAACACCAATAAATAAATGTTTGCTAACATTGCTTCATTTAATTTGCTAATTGGACAAAACTAAAAACAGACAATCAAAAACATTCCTTTAACCCGAGAGAAATAAAAATGTTCTTTTTTCTTGCATCTTAAATTTGACTGCCTGTAGAATATGCTATAACATGCTTTTCAATAATTAGAAATACTACAGTTAGCTAGCTAGCAAACCTCTGGATAGCTGTGTTGGTTCTGTGGCTGGGCAGTAACATTTCAGTATTTATTTTCTTTTCAATGGAAAAAATTAGAAAGTGGCACTTAGGCTTAAATATAATCTTATCAATTTTACATGAAATATTGATAAGAAAAATTTAGCATCCCTAGTATGAACTCCCTAGACTGCACAAAATACAAATATATAGATAAATATATAGATTAGGGAAAGTTAGCATAATCCTTTTATGAGAACTAATATCAATTATATGTCAGCTTTGTAGTATTATAAATGTATTTAGTCAGCAAAGAATTTTTCCAGCAGTGTTTCCTGTAGATTGAAATTGACTAATCAGATGTTAAATATTAAATAGACTTAATCAAAACATGGTTCAAGAGACTTTAAAAAAAATGACCAAAGGGAGCTATTTATTACCTGATGCATGTTACCATTGAAGTATTAGCTCTGTGATATTATATTTAAACTTAGGTTTTTTCAAGATCACATTCTCTAACTTCACATGGGACATTAATTCATGTTAATAAATTAACTCTCAAACCATATAACTGGATCATTGTACATACTAATGGTTGGAAGCTTGACCAGTAAATGTAAAACACAGTTCATAGACATAAAACTTTGTTGGGATATTTAGTACATATGCAACTTTTAGTGAGAGTCTAAGTGTAGTTATGTGCTTAAACACTGGGCTACATTCTGAGAATGCATCACTAGATGACCTAGTTGCGGGGGGTGTACTTACACAACCTAGATAGTATAAATTTATGGTATAGCACATGGCTCCTACAGAAATGCTGAACAAATGGGAGTTATAATCAAGAATATGATTGTCAGATACCTGATGCTGCCACTTACATAACAATGCATACTGTTTTAAGTAAATGTTTTGTTTTTATAAGTAGGAATACATTATAAAACAATGATTAAAAGTGTTGTAGTAAGGACACCAGCCAGTGGCATGTTCGTTTCTTATTTCTATGTATAATGTATTAATTGTATGTTTTATATTTGATTGAGTACCAATGCACTAACATCGTCACAACCATGGGAATATGTGTTTTGTTGCCTATGCTGAAGACTGTGGCATCACTAGGCATCGGGAGTTTTCCAGCTCCTTTATGATCTCAGGACCATCTTCACACATGTGGTCCATCATATACTGAAATGTTACATGAATGAATGCATGCGTGAATGTACTGAAAAATAATAAGGTTCATTTGGCTTGTGTCAACATACACAAAAAACATTAAAATAAAAGTATCAACATAACAAAAGACAGTGTAATATACTAGAACCAATTCTGAGGGGCATTGAATCAATCCTTTGCTCAAATCTTCGTTTTCACAAATTTATTCTTCTAATATACAGAGTAAAATGATTTTGGGGGAGGATTGCCAGATAAAGGCATTTTATCATTTATTTGAAATATTATCCCATTGTTGTTGACATAGTCAACATTTTTTGCTTATATTTAGTAAGATCTTTCTTATTATATTATTTGAACCCATTTTATCTTGAAATATGTTTGGGAAAATCGAACACCATAATTTTATAAAAATACTTTATACTATGTAAGAAAAGATCTTTAGAAATGTGCAGGTCCCAATAAGTAATGAAACTGAAAGATATTTGTAGACTGAAAAATAGTTTTCATCAATATACCAGCATTTTTCTTTTGTATTTCATATTGGAAGAGAAAAATAAAAGAGCTAAAATGTAAATTGTATTCCAAATGCTCTTATTATAAAATTCCTTGCTTCTGCTAATTTGCTTTATTAACCAATTTTCAGTCAATTTCTGCCTCCTTTTAGTTACTTGTGTTCTACTAGTAATCACTGTTCATCAATTGTTGTAAAAATTTTCAAAAGAAAAAGACAGAGTAGTGGACAGCTGGCTCAGATCCACATAGAGGATATGGCATCGCACACAGGCCTGCAGAGGACGTCTGTACTATGCCAGAGCAAGGAGGACAGAACAAATTGGACAACTACCCCAGCAAAACCGTGACAGTAAATATATGGGCGAATGGAGACTCTGAGGTCGTCTGTGTTAGTCAATGGACATTGAAAGGGTTTTTTCATCCTTGGATCAGTGAGATTGATAATATTTCTGAACAATCAAAACTAGCTTGGCAGAACCCTCAGGGTATGTGCTATATTGGGACCCTAGGTTAATATTGGGAGGTGACTATTCTTCATCCCTGGGTACTGGAGTGGTTGGGAGGTTGGGTATGACTTCTCCCCTTATGCCTCCGTTCCCCCCAGAAACGAGAAAGAGAAAGAGGAAATTTGGAAGCAATGATTATATCCACTTTCCCCTAAACCTTGATCCATTCCACTCTGATCATCTATGTTAGCATCATCTAAAATTAAAAATAAATTTTTAAAATTTTTCAAAAAAAATTTTGTTTTGATATATATGGATTTGGTTCTGGTACAGAATTGAAAACTTCTTATATGCTTCTGCGGCTTGGGCATATTGAATTCCACTGTAGTTTTTAAAAATAAATCTTTTGAGGGGGCTGGTTCTGTGTCCAGTAAGCTAAACATCCACCTGCAAGCGCTGGCACCCCATGTGAGTGTTGATTCGTGTTCCGGCTTGTGCAATTTTGATCCAGCTCTCTGCTTGCTTGTGTCCTGGGAAGGCAAAATCTTGGACTCTGCACCCACGTGAGAGATTAGGAAAGAGGCTCCTGACTCTGGGTCATTGGATTGGCTCAGCTCTCACAGTTGTGGCCATTTGGAGAGAGAACTAGTGAATGCAAAATCTTTCTGTCTTTCCTTCTCTTTGTAAATCTGCCTTGCAAATAAAAGTAAATACATCTTTAAAAAAGTAAGTCATTTTGTGTTTTGAAATTAACTCTTAGGTTGAAAGAATCATTTGAATTCAGTGTAGAACATTTTAAAATTTGGACTTTATTGTATTTTTTGTAGGGGCGGGGCAGGATATGGGTGGTGATGACATGCAGTGAGTATTCACTGAGGGCTATAGTTGAGTTTCTCTTGCCCAAAGTGGGATTAAATTGGGTAAATGGCACCGCTTTAGAAAGGCTCTTTTCTCTCTGGGTAGTCTACAAATTACATAAGGAATCCAGGCTTTGTGAATGACAGTTTTCTATATAGTAGGCTTTGTGTGCTTAACAGATTAACTGTTTTATATGTTATTCTTTTCCCCAGGATCCAGGAAAGAAAATGACATAATAGATTTTTTTTCCCTAGGATCACAGTAAACCTCCTTAGTCAAACTCAGTTGCTCTTTGGGAGGTAAAAAAGTTAGATAACCTGTGTTTCTGCAAGTTACAAAATCATTTACATTTATTACCCTTGCACAGTGAGGCCCCAGAGCCTCAGAGCTATGATTCTCCAAATCACTGCATTCTAAGCTTGACTGATTGGTTTAAAAGCTTGTGAGAGATTTATAATGATTCACTATGTAAGCCAATGATTTTATATTTAAGGCAAGAGACTGCCTATAAATGACGGAAAACTTTAGGCTCTCCTTGGACTCAGCAGGTGACCGGCTGTTTCCGTAGACTTGGATAAAAACAGCATATCCTTTGCACTGTTTGAATTCAAAATTTACAAAGTGCACACACATTGTAGCATATGCAAACAAGATAATATTAGCTCCCCATTTATGGAGCTACCTTTGGATTATTTGGGTATATTACTATCTGTGCATATTAACCACAGAAACATAAAGAGCTCTGTTGTTTTTGAACCTTTTCTTACTTACTCTCATAAACTTTAATGACTTCCCCGAATTCCAGATTTGCCTTTTAAATAGCACAAATTGCTACACGTAAAGTTTGAAAAAATTGTTAGCTTATGTTACTGTGGTGTTTGGCTGCAATATATGATAATAGTATCTTCCAACTGTTTAAAAGTTTATATAAATGAATTACTGTTGTTTATTTGCAATTAATATAAATGAGAGAAAGAAGATGAATGACGTCCTTGTAAAAATATTAACCTTTGCATGATATTTTGTCTTCTTTGATCAATGAAGAAAATTTTGAGATTTATAAGGAAGACCATATGTTTTAATTTGGAAGTTATTAAGAGTAATAAGGTTATTATCAGTAATTAAAGAAGAGTGCTACAGAAATATCTGTTACATTTACATCAGCCCCATAAAAGTCTCTATCAACCAATCTGTTTACTTCCACTAGCAATAGTGAGAATATCCACTGGACTGAGTATAGCATTGCAGGCAAGTACATTTTCTGATGTCTTTGTTAGAAGAAAATTTAGTCACATCATTATTTTAATCAGCTTCATTAATCATGATTCAAACCATCCTATTGTTTCTGTTCTTATCCCACAACCAAGTTCCTGTCCCCTACCTCCTACCTTCTAGCTCATTTAATTCCTGTCATCCGTGCATTCTGCCTGCTTTATTCAGCAGTGTTTTGCTGCTGCATTTTTTGTTGCCTATCGGGTCTTCTACTCCTAGTCTTTCCACATTATCAGGTAATTTTGTGTTGAATAAGTGCCCAGCATCATCTAACGGACAGCATGACACTGAGGAGCAAAACCACTGGACTTAGTTTGTAATCCCATTCTTTTTCTTACTAGCTGTGTTACACTGGGAGACCTCCCTTAATCTTTCTGAACTTTTAGTCTTTTGTAAAAGGGGAAATCACGTCTAACTAAAAAGATCATGGTGAAGGCTGAAAGAGCTTATGTCTATCTTATTTTTAGCTATTGGCACACTGGGACAGACACTTGTAGAAATAAGCTTCCAGCAGGACTTATGCTCTTTAGATTTTTTTTAAAGATTCACTTGTTTTTATTGGAAAGGCAGACTTTACAGAGAGGAGAGATAGAGAAAGAGGTCTTCCATTCACTGATTCACTCCCCAACAGCTTTAGGTGAGCCTATTTGGAGCCAGAAGCTGAAGCTTTTTCTGCATCTTGCTTGTGGATACAGGCACCCCCAAGGCGTTTGGCCATCCTCTGCTGCTCCCGCGTGCCCATAGACAGGGAGCCGGATAAGAAATGGAGCAACCAGTACACGAACAGAGGACCTAATGGGATGCCAGTGCTAGCAGGCAGAGGATTACCATGCTACACCGCCTCACTGGCCCCATTGGTTCTTTTTCTGTTTTGCTTCCATTCTCTCCCCATGTCCTTCTGCATCCCCTCCTTACCAAGTTTGAAATAAGGTGTTTGGTACACAGTAGATTCTTATGAAATGAATGTTCATTGAATAAATAAGCGATTGTTCATAAACAATGTCCTCACTGAACAAATTTTAAGAGTTAATAACTGTTACTATAATTTTTTTAAAGATTTATTTTTATTATTTTTTTATTGGAAAGGTGGATATACAGAGAGGAGAGACAGAGAGGAAGATCTTCCGTTACTATAATTTCAAAGAATATAAACATAAAGAGATAAAGAGAAAAAGCATCACCATCTGACAATTTTATTTAAAAGAATTAAAAAGATCAATCAGCTGATTTTTTGAAAGCCAATATGTGGCACTGACCGGATCTCTACTCTGTTAGACCTATCTTCAGACCATAGAAGGTCTCCCCAAGAGGCCACTGAACTTATCTGGACAATAAGACGCTGAACTTTATGCTAGGCATGTGTTTGCAAGCAATGAATCTCAACTGAACTTGAACTATGGTTATGCAACAAGGTGGAGGAATCCACCATGGGGGGAGGGTTATGGGAGGGGTGGGGGGAATCCCCAGCGCCTATAAAACTGTACTACATAATACAATGTAAGCAACAATAAAAAAAAAAAATAATAAAAAAAAAAAAAAAAAAAAAAAAAAAAAAAGAAAGCCAATATGTGGCACATTCAAGTTGTAAATTGAGATGATGAGTTCCTTATGATACATAAAATTGTTGAAACCGATTTGTGTTAGTAGCTGCTTGTAATTTACTATTCTGCTGAATTTGATATTTCTGAGAATCTGAGACACCTGTCTCATAGGACTGTTGTAAGGCTAGGAAGAAGTATGTGTGTAGGGAATGCCCAACACTGCTAGCCTCATAGAAGTTTAACTTTTGGACTCTTTAAATATATGGAATCATTTTGCCAACCTTGGGTAAAAAATGAAAAAAATCTTCAGGGCTATTATTTCCAAGAAGTCTGATACCTGACATTTGTCTCTGGAGATATTTATGTTAGTGTGCTACTTCTCTGAACTGAGTGTGTGTGAGTTTTGAGTTATTATTAGATTATCATATAAAAGGCTAAATAGGTTTGGAGCCATATTGAGTATGTTGGGGAAGAGTTGGTGTCTTAATCCATTTAGGCTACTGTAAAACAAACTACCTTATTGAACTAACTTATAAACGACAGAGACTTTCTGTTTATAGGTTTAGGGGCTGAGAAGTTCAAGATGAAGGCATGGGTAAGGTCTGCTGCCTGTCAAGGGCTCCGTGTCTGCATCCCGGATGGTGCTTTGTGGCTGCATTTCTGTGTGCTGGAAGGAGTGAACAGCACCCTCACACCTCCTGCTTTACACGCTAATCCCATTCACAAGCGCTTCATCCTCTTGACTTGATCAGCCCTCAAAAGCCCTGCCTCTTAATATCATTGCCTGTGAAATCAGCCTCAACGTATAAATTTTGGGAGGACACAGCCAAACTACAGCAGTTGGGTAAAGAGGAGGGAGTCTTTCTGTCTTCCTGAATTCTTGCTTTGTTGAATTCTCTCTGCACTTTTAATGACATGCTCTGGACAAGGTGGGCAGCAGGTGCACAGTACACAGCATTGGAATTGATGTATTGACAGACTCTAGGATCAGGAGTCTCCACAAGAGAGGAAACTCTTACATGCTGAGATATTGAATGACTTAACACCGTGAGAACTCTGCCAAAAAGCTCACTTTCTGGTTACAAGTTATCTTTTGATCATTTTTTTTTTGAGGGTAATGTTTAGAATTTTCACCATCAGGTTCTGTGGGTGTATCTGCTTGTTAGGTAAGAGTCACATGGAAACCCCTGTTCGCCCTGCACACCCCTGTTTTCTGATCGCCGGTCACTCTCTCTGCCCTGCTGTTCTGTCCTTCCCCTCCCCACTGCTTCTTGGCATCAGTACAGTCCTGGTGTCATACAACTGTCAGTACCACCTGTTTACAGAACTCTTCATCACCCCAATGGAAACTCTGTACTCATTGAGGGGTAACTCTTCATTCTCCCTTTGCTTCCCAGCCTTCGATAACTTCTGCTCTCCTTCCTGTCTTTGTGAGCTTGCCTTTTCCAGGTATCTCGTACAGGTGGAACTGTACAGTGTCCGTCGTAGGTCTGGTCCTTCTATGTTTTCAGAGTTCCTCTGTATGTCAGAATTCCATTCCTTTGAATGGCTGAATAATGTTTCATTGGATTTATTTATCACATGTGTTGATCCCTTCATTCATCAGTGGACAAATGTACTGTTTTCCATATTTTGGTAATTGTGAACAATATTTCTTGGAATATTGGTGTTCAAGAATCTTTTGTGTATCTTGTTTCAGTTCTTTTGGAAATACATTTGGTAGTGGATGCACTAGATCCCTTGCTAATTACATGATTAACTTAATGGGGACATGTCATACTTTTCCACAGCAACTATATCATTTTATAATCCCAGTGGCAATTAATGAAAGTTATCATCATTCTATAACCTTGTTTTTATTTGTTGTGCTATATTTATGTACATACACACACATACATATTCTTGTTATGTAGATGTATACATATTTTTGCTATGCGTATATTTGGTGGCTTGTTCTGTGTTCTTAAAGCTACTCACTAGTGGTTTAATTTCAAAGACAGTGTTGGTTTTACAGCTACAAGTGCTCTTAAAAATTTATTTCTCATTGAACATTTTATTCCAAAAAATATTTACTTATTGTGGCTTGTGTGGTAGCATATCAAGTTAATCCTCTGTCCTGTGGCACCGGCATCCCGTATGGGTGGTGGTTCATGTCCTGGTTGCTCCACTTTTGATCCAGTTTCCTGCTTCTGACCTAGGAAAGCAGTGGAGGATGGGCCAAGTCCTTGGGCCCCTGAACTAATGTGGGAGACCCAGAAGAGGCTCCCAGCTTCTAGCTTCAGGTCAGTTCAACTCTGGCCATTGCAGCCACTGGGGAGTGAACCAGCAGATGGAACGCCTTCTCTATCTTTGCTCTTTTTGTAAAACATGCCTTTGAAATAAAAATGAATAAATCTTATAAAAATCTTTCAAATCTTATTTCAAAGGCAGAACAACACAGAGGAAGGCACACACACACACACACACACGGAGAGAGAGAGAGACAGAGAGAGAGAGAGAGAGAGAGAGAGAGAGAGAGAGAGAGAGAATATGAATATCTTTTATTCACTGGTTCACTTCCAAATGGCTGCAACAGTCGGGTTTGGGCCAGGCAAAGCGAAAAGTAGGGAACTCCACTGAGTCACTGAGTCTCCCATGTGAGTGGCAAGTACCTGAATCATCATCTGCTGTCTGTGTCTTCCCAGGTGTGTTGTCAGGGAGCTGGATGGAGAGAGAGCAGCCAGGACTTGGAGCCATCATTCTGGCATGGGAGGCTGTAGACAGCAGCTTAGCCAGCTGAGAAGCAAAAGCGGCCCCTCCTTGCTAAGATAGTGAAGGCTATCTTTCAGCTCGCTCAAGTTCTGGTCAAATACCTTCTGTTACTCTGACACATCTGTCCTTGGATATCAGGCTGCACTTCAAGGTAATCATGTCCTTAAAATGCTGTCCTGACCTCATCATTGTCTCTCAATTTCTATCACTCTCCCTGTTTGTACCTTTGTTTTGTTTTGGTTTATCATCTTTTTTTCCCCCCATCTTTCATATCCAACTAGATACCAGTTCTGGCATATTCTAACTTCACAATTTTGTGCTCTATCTTGGGTAGAGACAGACTAAGACAGATTTGTGATTGGTGGATGCATTTTCCATTTAATAATGAAGTCTTTTGTGAAAAACTTGATTAAACTGTGTGGATGAGAAGAAGGTGCTAATATAAGTAGCGTTGAGTACAATGTCTTATACACAAGGGACATTTCATAAATATTTGTTGAGTGATTTGCATCCACTCTGAATATTGAATGCCAGTCAGTCGTTGAGTCTGTAGTAGTTGATTGCATAATTTCATCCTAGCATAGTTTTAGTTTGTGAAGAGGAAATTGTGGATTTCAGAAAATATAAAAGAATGTGCAGTTGTCTTTTTCTAAGAAGGGTGACATACTGATGTCTTCAAATTAGATTACATGCTGTGCTTCCTTCTTGAACATTATATGTAAAAGGTTTTTAAAATTTAAAATGTGTCTAATAGTGCTTACATTTGGTATCAAATATAAGTGATTAATAATTCCCTGTTCTCTGGATTCTTGATTTGCTTCCTGTGTCAGAGATTTGAAACCATTACGAGGTGATTAGGGAGGGTCTCCTTGAAGTCTCCTTCACACCAGGAATCTCCCTTTTTGGTTCACTTCACTTAATGTGGGAGTTGCTTGTGATATTTTCCACATTCCACGTTCTAAGGTTATGGGCCCCATTCATACGCCCGTGTCTCCCTCTCAGATGAGTAAGTATGACTTTTATGAATTTTTCTTCACTCGTAGAATTTAATTTACATGAATAATTAGGAAAGGGCCAAGTGAAATTTTCTCTCTCCTTGGGCAAACAATCTTATTAAGAAAATCAACAGCAAACTTTTGTGTTAATGTTTTTTTTTTCCCTATATATACTGAAAATGTATTGCTTGTTACAAAGAAGCAAAATAAAAAGAAATATAGGGTACTACAATGTACTGCTATTTTGCATATTGATATCTGAATAATTACCTTAGGACATATTGAGTTATAATGTGAAATACTATTGCCATAGGGCATTATCTTAAAGTATTTTAATCATTTAGCATGCAGTTTAATATTTTAGAATTACGAAGAGAGTATGGGTGCCAACTGACATGGAGTGTGCTGGCAGAAATCAAAAAGAGAGGACAGAGCAGGGAAGGGGAATTGTCCTTAGAATGTTAAAACATTTTAAAAATGTTGCCATGTGGCAATTATAACAGCCAGTAAAATAGAAGATTGCAATCCTGTACATACAATTCACAGATGGACCTTCTCTTTTCCAAGCGTGTTTTGCGCGGAATGATGTTTGATATTTTTGCCTAGAATCTTGTCTTTGCGTGCTGTCAACAGCTGAGACATTTTAATAGTACAGAGGATTGAAACAGACACCAAAGGAACAGTGCCTGGGAAGGGGAGAGGGAGGATGCTCAAGACAGGGACAGGGCTCAAAATGTGCCATTGGCTAGCTCAGTGACTGAGCACAGGAAAGGGAGGTGATCTCATGGGCTGGTGTGGTAGCATGTGACTTACTGCCAGCTTCCTGGAACGTACTCAAGGAACTGTGTGTTCCCTAACCTCCCTAGGCCAAGTACAATGTCAGCAACGCTGAACGTAACTGGACTGCAGATGTGGGTTGGGGTTTTTTGTTTCTACTGACTGGGATGGCAACCAAGTGTTTTATGCTCTATGAATCCCTGCTTCCTTACCTATGAAAGTAAGTGTATGAACTGAATGAGCTCATGCAAGGAAAATACATGTTTTGTTTCCTGATGTTTTTACTCTTGTGGTGGTTGTTATAAAATGAGATCAGATTTTTACATCCATAGAAAAAAAGTTTACTACTGGGAGATGGTTCATTGGAACTGTGAAATCCAGAGGCTGCAGCACGGACTGCAGAGAACAAGTAAAATGAAAACATTTCTTTAGTTCATAGTGTGGTTGTTATATTTACTTTTAAAACTGGTTTTTCAAATTATTGATTTGAGGAGCAGAGAGAAAATACCACACACACACGTGGAAATGAGTGAGAGAGAGAGCTAACAGAACCCTCAGGTCTATTGGTTCTCCTAATGCTTGCAAAGGTGAGGAATGAGCTGCCACTGTAGCTGAACGCTGGGAACTCAGTTCTGGTCTCCACTGGAGGGTGACAGGAAGCCAATTTCTTCAGCTCTCACTACTGCCTCCCAGAGGCCACAGTGTCAGCAGGAAGCTGGAACCAGGAGCCAGAGCTAGCTAGCAGCAGCCCGACTAAGGTACTCTGACATGGGTTGTATCTTCACTGGTGACTTAACCAAGAGGCCAAGAGCTCACACCTTAAAACTGGCCTTAAAATGCCTTCTTTTGTGAAATTAAAGATTACTATAAATATTTATAAAATAATTTTCATCATATGATCATTTTGTGGCCAAAGATATAGTTTATTTATTTATCATAATTTCTAGTTTTAAATGCACCCAACTAGTTATTTTCTGCTATTTGAGGGGCACAACATTCTTTTTTTAAGGATTTAATTATTTTTACTGGAACGTCAGATATATAGAGAGGAGGAGAGACAAAGAGGAAGATCTTCCTCCCGATGACTCACCCATATGGGATCTGTGTCCATGCAAAGCGAGGAGTTTAACTGCTAGGCTACTATGCCGGGCCCAACATACTTATTTGAATTTTGCAGGGGAGGAACCTACACATGGATTTAGCAACATGACTGATTGGGTTAGTAGCATAGCAAACACTGGAGTTGAGCTACTCTTTCTCTTACCTGGCAAGTTTTCCTTCTTCCCATATAGCTGCTATGAGAACATGAAGCGATGTGCAGCAGGAGAGACCAAGTGATAATTAAAATCTCTTGTGCTAACTGACCTAATGCTGCATTGACTTCTACTACATTGCCAAATCATGCTTATAAATCGGGTATAGTGGACTTTCTTATCTGCTATTACCACAGCAAGACGGCCACGGGAAATATAAGTTTCATGTATTAAAAATCCAATTGAAATAAAATTTCAACCCCAATTACAGAAAATTCTTAGGGAGAAGGAAACAAATGCTTTGTTATACCGATGATAATGGTGTCAGTAGGTTTCTAATCAGTTAAGTGCATGGCTCTTAATCCCCGATCAAATGTATGTTTTCTATCTAGATGTTCTCTTACTCTGACATTTTTTTCTCTTTTCTATACCTCATTTCTTATGCACCTGCTTCTTTCATGGCTTCATTCCTGTTGTCACAGAGGAAATAAATTCCATGTTAATTTATACTCAGGTTACTGAAACATTTTCATATTAACAAAAGACCAAGTAATGTTAGACTCAAAGAAATAAATCTCCAATAGTGTGATTTCAGGCACTGATGCCCTTGGAGAGAAAAGCATCGCTACTGGCTTGATCCTAAGCTACATCTTAGGTTGTATCTTTTCCTTTCTTTGTGAACTTATTTTTAACATGTGTTCTTGGTGGACATGTTTAACTGTGACTATGTGGAAGTGAGAATTTGGTGTGGATTCAATCTATGAAGGAAGAATTTGTTGTTGAGTACCAATTTAGCAGGTAACTGAAATATGTGGTCAAGTAGAGTAGGAGTGATCTAGTCTTTGAGTAGACGAAGGCTTGACAGAGGCAAACAATGGGTTGAATGCCTTGATGGTTGGGTTATGAAGGAAACCACAGAAATGGGTGCCCAGCAGAGGATCTATCAGCGCTCTGACATGGTGGGTATGTGCGGAGATAGATGAAAAGCTGATAGAGACTGAACTGTTGAAGCTTTTGAATGACATCCAGAGACTTTGGACGTGAGTTGATAGGCAGCAGGGTCAGTAAGATTTCTCAGTCTTGGTCTTCCTAGCCATCTGACCTCTCTTAGGAAGGAAATCATAAATCTTGAAAATTTATGATTTTGGCCAATTAACTAAAACACAGAATTGGCAACCCAGTTTTTTCGCTTGAAAAAACATCAACAGCATTGCGTGGTGGCCTTCAAGCGGATGTGGTCCACGTCAGCAGCTTGTGGTAGGTACATTTAGACTAGGGCTTGCAATGAATCATTTGTGTGATGGTGGTTCATAACCAGAGCATAGCAAGCCTGGTCAGTTAGAAGGAACAGCATCAGATAGCAACCCAAATTTCATTTGTTTTGGAAAGCAAGCTTGCAGACTTCCAAAGCTTTTTCTTTATTGCAGTAGTCATTGTGCTGTGTTGGCTTTAATTATGTGACAACTGTAATTGCTGAAGATATTTTGGTTGAAAATAATAGAATGTAGAGTAAGTATTGTAAGGAGAAAAGATAATATCTTAGGTCTACTGGGGTAGAAAGAGAAGGGAAATGAAAAAATACACCTGCACTTAAGGAAAAATTTGAATTATGTGACCATAAGTCACCCGAAACCCAGACATCTTTTTTTCTTGTCAAATTCATCCTTCTCATTCTGCAGACCATCTTCAAGGTTTTCCTGTCCCCCCTGAGGCTTGGCAGCTCAAAATTTACATGAGTTTCAGTTCTGATCTCCTGTAGGAAATAAGTGGCTGTTTGAGAAACCCAGGCTCAGATTCTCTTTGGGAAACATGTCCGGTGGGGTCATCATGTTTCCAAAGTCTGTCTTTGTCCAATTCACCCTGTCTGAGGAATGGAGTCATACAGTATTTGCTCATAAGGGCCCAACCTGTGAATTGGAGACAGCTTTAAGGATGGGGAAAGATGCCTTAAACAGACAGATATGAGGAAGGATTGCAAATAATTGATTTTATGATCCTTCAAGGCCAGGGACTGAGTTTCATTGATATTTTTGTCACTAACACTTTGCATCCCATTTTGCACAAGCCAAATAAGCATTGATACATTTTTGTTGAATAAATAAATCACTCCTAGCTAAAATCAGAATTCCTTTTAACAGTAATTAATATTTTCAGAGAGTTGTATACTTTGGAAGATGTTTTCAGAATCAACTGATTACATCTTCCCAATAATCTTTTTTTAAATTAATTTATTTTTTTATTGTTATTAACATTGTATTATGTGATACAGTTTTATAGGCACTGGGGATTCCCCCCACCCAATGATCTTTTAAGTGCTTAGATTTATTGAGTTCAATTTAAGTGGCGAAAACTGAGACTCCAGATCATGAACAAAGTGATGATGTGTAATAGACCTGAGTTGGGCCATACCAGGGTGAGGAGGCCAGTTGGAAGCTTGCTGGAGGAGTTAGGTGATGAATATGAAGGTCAGGCTAAGGGCATTGCCAGGAGGAACAGAAAATGAGTTTACTAGGTTAACTTCATAGGATCTATGCTCCAATTTGTTATATAAAGGGAGATTAGCATATTTCATGAGTCAAAACAGCATCCATATATATTTGAAAAATGTGTATCTATTTATCTCTGTCTCTTTCTCTATCAATCAATCATCTGTCTGTCCCCAAGAGGTATATTTGTTTAGATGAAGGACAGTACCACGGGATGAACATATGGAATTTTTCTTGAAATATCTAAATAGTGTCTCAGGAATCTACAGTCCTTGAGATTTAGAACCTGAGAGGGAAGAATCAAAGACTCTTCCACACTAGAACCTAGGAATGATTTAAGAAAACAAAAACAAAATAAAACAAAACATCCCTAAACAGATGATTTAGCATGGAAGGAACAAAGGAGATCTAACAATGGAAATAATTCAGGGACCAGCAATAGGTCAGTAAAGAATGTAAGATTTTTGGGGACCAGTGCCTTAACCTAGTGGCTCAAATCCTTGCCTTGAATGCGCCAGGATCCCATACGGGCAACAATTCTAATCCTGGTGGCCTTGCTTCCCATCCAGCTCCCTGCTTGTGGCCTCGGAAAGCAGTTGAGGAAGGCCCAAAGCCTTGGGACCCTGCACCCTCGTGGGAGACCTGGAGGAAGCTCCTGGCTCCTGGCTTTGGATCAGCATAGCTCTGGCCATTGCAATTGCTTGGGGAATGAATCATCAGACAGAAGATCTTCCTCTGTCTATCCTCCTCTCTGTATATGTGTAACTTTGCAGTAAAAATAAAATTAATCTTTTTTTTTTTTTTAAAGAATGTAAAAATTTTGACTTAAATACCCAGGTAACAACTACAAGTCACTCCGTGAAAGTCATTAGTGTTCTTTTCTGGTGGATTTTCCAATTAACCAATATTTTAGTCATTCTATTTCTGTAGATTTGTGGAGATTGGGAAAATATGCATGTCCTGTTTCTGTTATTTGGGATCTTCAGTGTTTGCATACATATGGTGGTGTCTTGGTTTGGTCCAGTGGATAGCTTCATCCATGTTGGAGGATTTGGACTTGAATCCTGGCTCTGCTCCCAATTCCAGCTTCCTACTGATGTATACCCTGGGAGAAAATAGTGACGGCTTAGGTGGTTCGGTCCTTGCCACCGTGTAGGAGATCTGGATTGAGTTTTGCCCTCTGTGCTTCAGAGCAGCCCAGTGCTGGCTGTCGAGGGCATTTGGGAAGTAAACCAGTGAAAGGAAGATCTCTTCCTTTTTGTCTGTCTGTCTGTCTGCCTGCCTTCAAAACAACAATATGAATTTTAAGAAGCCACAGCCATATTTATGACTGTTGGATCCTTGGCACATGTCAAGCCGTGGCTTTGCCACTTGAAAGTCTTATCATTTTTAATATTCACAACCATACCTCTGCAGCTGGTGTTTTTATTGTTCTCATTGTGGAGACCAGGAAACTGAGGTACAAAGAGGTTAAGTGACTTAATCAATGTTGCATGTCTGGATTTCAAACCTAAGTTTATTTGACACCAACACTCAAACTTGAAAATGCTATATTATGTTGGGAAGAGTACATATTCCCCGCCCACCTCTGTAGTCCTGACTACTGTCATAGTGTGTTCAGTTGGTGCCTGTGTGATTAAGGATGAAGTGGCTGGAGAGGCTTATGTATATTTCAATGTTTGTTATCCCATGCATAATTATAGGAGACATGATAATGTCTAAGAACATGGAAATGTTAAATTCTATAACAAGCCAGAGTAAGTACTACAAATGAAAATACTCTGATTTTTGTTTAAAAGTACATTTTTGACCTTCTACTCCTATTCATCTGAACTCAGCATGCATGCTTTAGTCTCTGATCATGACAAATTGGTCATAATTAGCCTTTGTATCCATAAAAAAGAAAGTGTGCAATAGAGGCAATTAAATAAAAGATTGCAACTATCTGTTGTAAAAAGAGAGATGAAATGAGACAAAAGAGGATCCAGTTGGTTGCATTACTTACCAAATGCCTACAACGATCAGGGGCAGGACAGGCTGCAGCCAGGAGCCTAGAACCCACTCCAGGTCTCTAGGATGGGTATTAGGGATCCAAGTACTGGAACCATCATCCCACCTCCCAATGAAAAGCTGGAATCAGGGGCAGAGCAGGGACTCAAACTCAGGTGCTCTGACACAGGATTCCCAAGCAGCTTCTCAACCACTGCACAATATTAACTATCTGTGATCAGCATTCTTGTATTTTTATTTGCATTAAATTGTGTTTTCTCCAGAGGTAATGGGGACAATGGAACTTTCCGAGTGACTTATTTGACTTCTCATTTTGGTTATGATCAACTTGAAATAGCAAAAGAAGCAACCAACTGTGAATTTTAGACATTTTTGGAAAAAAAAAAAAGGCTCTCAGGGCCAGCCTTCTGGCACAGTGGATTAAGCCACTGGCCGCAGTGGTATCCCCTTTGGGCGGCAGTTTGAGTAGTGACTGCTCCACTTCTGATCTAGCTGCCTGTTAATGCACTTAGGAATGGGGTGAAGAATGTCACAGGTGCTTTGGTCCCTGCATTCACATGGGAGGTCTAGGAATTCCAGGCACCAGACTTTCCTGGGTCAACCTCAGCCATATGGCCATTTGGGGGACGGACGTTCTCTCTCTCTCTCTCCTGAAACTCTGCCTTTCAAAAACATAAAATAAATCTTCAAAAAGAACAAGCAAGCAACAAAACAGCAATAAACCAAGACCATCTACATCCACTTTCAATTTGAATAATAGTCTACAATCAAGTTATTGAGTCACAAAAGTTAACAAAACATTGTGTTAAGAGGTGAATACTAAAACTATTTGTCAGTCAATTACTGATTATCTTTTGATGAAGAGGAAAAGAAAAGATTAAATATCCATCTCACAAAGACAATCAGACAAAGCTTGCTAAAATTCAGCCTCTGAAAGAGCTTCTGTGGAGAGATGATGATAATAAAGGTTAAAATTACATGCACATATTTAAAGAGATTTTGACCATTTTCCCTGGGAAATAAGATAATAAATATAGAGTAGAAGATATATAAACAATGCTAAAATAACAATTAGTTTGCCCTGATCACTTATTTGCTTTTAGTAATTTTTGCAAGATTTATGATTCTGTGTCTTTGTTTCTCAACGACAAGTAGATTCATTATGATCATTAGTGTCCTGTGGCGTTGTTGTATCAGGTACATTTTCATCAGGACTGCTGGCGAAATTATCAGCCATAATATTAAGATCAGAATAAATAAGAGATTCTTTCCTTATATAATCAATTCAAATTTTCATTTCATTAAAGTGTAAGATGGCAATGCCACTAAATTGCTTTTTAGACTATTACTGGTCTGTGTTAATAGTCTTAATTTATCAACATTTGTTTTAACCTTTGCTATAAAGCCTTGCAAATAAAGCTGATCATTATTAATTTTTAGATAAAATTAAAACTCATATTTTGTGGCTAAATTCCTTTGTCACAGTCTGCTATTAGCGGGTTAAATTCTGGAGATCGTTTCTTTCTTTCTTTCTTTCTTTCTTTCTTTCTTTCTTTCTTTCTTTCTTTCTTTCTTTCTTTCTTTCTTTCTTTCTTTCTCTTCATCTTCTTCACAAGTCCTGCATATTTCTTATATGTTTATACGTGGAGATTGATAGAGCTTGGTGCTGCAAAACAAAGTGTGATTCTGAAAAGAGCCCAAGATTTGGATACAGAGGAGCTGAACACCGGCTCTGTCTGTTCTAAGTCAGTCACTTGGGGTAAAGACCTTAGCCTCAATTTTTTCATCTCTGCAATGAGAAAATAATAACTGAGCTGTAGTGCCTAAAAACTGGCATGACTTGTTATGTAATTTGCAATTTAAATACAGTAACCGAAGGGAATATGTACTATGAAGATTTTTTATTCCCAAGGGGCTTCCAGATTAGGCAGATGTTTTATTTCACTAAATGTGAGAAGGCTGTGCAAAATAAGCCCTGAGTTTTTGCAGGATTTGCATAACACTGTCATCCCGCCACCCTGGTCATTATTTAGAAGGAATCAATCAGAAATTTCTGCTTAAATCATTCCAAACTGCTTGATATTTACACAACGACATAATTTTCATGATGAGTCTCCATTTTAGCTTGCACTCAGCTGTGAGACATTGGATTGTCACACAGCATTTTCTTCAGTTCACTGTTAGTACAGGGTCCTCTGCTACCTCAACACATAAAGGAATCCATAAGGGAGTGGGTGGCAGAGTCTTAACGTAGGTACTGAATCCATCTGGTGACATGTTTCATCCAAACCTTCCTTGGAAGCCATTAAGCTCCATGGGGAGAGGGGCTTTCTAGCCAAAATGATTAATTAGTGTCCCGTGAAGCTGAAAGCTGTTTTACTGTTTCTCTGGGCTTACGCCCACAATTTATTCTCTGTCTTCTGATTGGCCAGTGGTTTCAGTGGGTCTCACATTATGATAGTTAAGTAATCATGCTCCTGAGATGTATGTAACAGGTGTAATTCTTACTATGAAGGAAGCATCAGTGGAAGGACCTTGGCCACCTGTGCCTAGGTTAAGGGACAGAATGAGGCTTTATGTCATTCCTGTAGCCTGACATTTGGAGTAATTTGTAAGCTGTGAAGTCAGGCAAAGTCATATTAATATCCCATCAGATTTCTTTCCTGTTCATAACCATTTTACATAAACATGTGTTTGGGAGATACTAAAACAAAACAAAAACAAAAACTTGAGAGCATTCATTTATTCTCTGAGGGTTTGCTACATGGCAGACGTCAGTGGCTTTGATTTTCCTCTCAAAAATGGTAGAGGGGAATGAGCGTTGTGGTACGGTGGGTTCAGCCTTTGGGAGACTCACATCCCATAAGCGAGTTTCAGTTCAAGTTCTAGCTACTATGTTTCTGATCCAGCTCTCTGCTAGTGCACATAGGAGGTACCCTATTCTGGCTTAAGCACTCTAGTCTCAGCCACCGCTGTGAGAAACCCATATGGGATTAATTCCTGCTCCTGGCTTCAACCTGACTCAGTCCTTGACTATTATGGGCATTTAGGGAGTGAACCATAGTTGGAAAACCTCTCTCTCTGTCACTAGTCATTCATTAAGTAAATCTTACAAAAATTGTGATAATGATGTGAAAATATATCTGTATGTATACGTGATGCATAAACATAGGAGAGGACCAAACAGTCTGCACAGTGGTCAAGGAAAAGCACAACGCAGGCACACACATACACAAAGGCACTTGTGGGGTATCGCACAACCTGTAGAAACTCTGACATTTGCAGTGAGAGGGGGAAACTGGAGATCCCTTTGCTAAGTGAAAATTAGATTCAGAAAACCAAATACTGTGTGTTCACTCTTCTATGTGGAGGCAAAAAAAAAAAAAATGAAAAGTCTGAATTTAGAATAGTGATTTCCAGAGGCTAAGCAATAGATGGTGAGGGGGCAATGAGAGGGAATTTAGAGGAAAGTAACAAGTTCTGGTATTACACGGTGGGGCCACTGTGGTTCATAACATTGCTAGATTCTGCATGAAGAATAGGAAGACAGGAGCTTGCTCCAAACACAAAGGAAATAAGGAAATGGAAAAGCTACATACCTGGTTTGATTAATTTAAGGTATGTCTTTGTGTTGAGGTATTGCACTGTACACCATTACAATTGTAAAAGTGTTGCAAGGTAATGAATAATTTGAAGAAATACATTAATTTTAAAAAGAAAATATGTTTTACTTATATGAAGCATATGATTATGTGTATAATAGGTGTGAGTTTGTGTGAACATAAAGGAGCAATTAAATGCTTTACAAAAAATGGTTTGTTTGGTTGGAAAAAGAATCCTAGGCAAAGGAAATAGTATAAATTAAACATAAAGGCAGGAATTTTATGAGGAAGTTTACAGTTGGTACATTTCCAGAGCACAGAGCTTATGATCGGAGCTGTGAGGACTATAGGAAGAGGGAAGTTAGGGGCTGGCACGATAGCCTAGTGGTTAAAGTTCTCTCCTTGCACGCACTGGGGTCTCATCTGGGCGCTGGTTCGTATCTCGGCGGCCCCACTTTCCATCCAGCTCCATGCCTGTGGCCTGGGAAGGCAGTCCAGGATGGCCCAAAGCCTTGGGACCCTGCACCCGCGTGGCAGACCTGGAAGAAGTTCCTGGCTCCTGGCTTCAGATTGGCTTAGCTCCAGTCATTGTGGTTGCTTGGGGAGTGAACCATCGAATGGAAAATCTTCCTCTCTGTCTCTCTTCCTCTCTGTATATTTGCCTTTCCAATAAAAATAAATAAATCTTAAAAAAAAAAAAAAGGAAGAGGAAAGTTCAAAGATCATGTGTTCAAGTGTGTGTTCCCTGAATCTCTAAGAACAGTGCTGGTCCTGGCAATATTTGTTTGGAAAATGTAAACATTTATAGGAGTTAAATGAAGGATCATGTGCTGAAAAATCTCTAACTCCTAATTTTTGCTTGCCAAAAATCCAGGATACTGTGTGAATGGTAAAAAAAAAATAATAACTCATTTGCAGGTGCAATGCCAACAATACTGGGTCCATCATTCTGTGATTTACAGGATGTATGTTGGGATGCTATGCGCTTCTATAAAACCCTAATCTCTGCACCTTCCGTGACTTCCCTCTCAGTTAAAGAAAGTGCACTGTCCTGCCACTGTTGATCTTGCATTCCAGGGATGCTTTTGATAGCATGACTCCTCTCCATTTGAATATTCTCCTATACTTTCTATCATACAGAAAGAATAGGCCAGATAAAGAAACATTGGCAATTAAATACTTGCTATGTAGTTTCATAAGTTGAATTAAAATTGTTTTTTTCCCCCCAGTGGTATAGTTACCTGCCCTGTTTTTACCTTCTCCACAATAATTACTCCACTGGTTAGGATCCAATTGCTAAATACTTGATACTTATTAAATAGCAGGTTTTAGGTTAAATGGGGTCTAACCTGAGGACAATATAGCTCAAAAGTCATAGCTCAAAAAGAGACAACACCCACATGTAAAAAAAAAAAAGATAACACACACGAAGACTTAAGGTGTACAAGCATCAGGAAAAGTTGAGCAAATATGAATGGTTGTTCAGTGTGCCTAATATGTAGATGAGATGACTGAGTTAAATAACCGTTTATGAGCCTTAGTTCCAATAAATTGTTGGAGGTCTTTGTGAGAAAGAGATTATTTATGCTATGACAAGAATCTCCTGGATAGCATTCAAGACAGAGTCAAAAACATTTGTGCTTCAAAAACACAATGGAACCATAATTTCTCCAGGTCCCATGATGTGCTTGTGGAATTTGTCACTGGTACTAAATGTAACAGCATTTATGAGGGAAATGAAACTGTTAAACATCTTGCAATTGAGATAAAATCCTTACTCTTTGAAGACTGAACTTGACAGTTGAAAGTAGAGACAGAACTTTCAGGAAGTTGCAGCAAGCAACTGTGAACCTGAATGGACCTGTGGATGTGGAGGGACACTGACCGAAAGGATGGAAATCCAGTGTGGCTTGCGATCCTGATGGGCTCCATTGTTCCAGACAAATGGGACATGTAGGAGGCTTCACTGTTAATGTGGAATTCTGAAAATTGTAGACTTTTCTTGCTATTACATTTCCCATCACAGTAGTGCTTTCATAAGTTTGGAAACTTGGAATCAACTTGGTTTCATTTCTTTGTCGTCTCTCTCTGTGATAATTTGTCTTTGCTAACTCTTCCTCTTGAATTTCAAGACTTCGTTACTGATTCATTATGATCATTGACATTTCCTGTGCTTTCATTTGTTTCTTTACCACTGACTGTTTTCTCAATTTCATTATTATCAACCAGCCCTTCTGTGATAGACTGCTGTTCCCCATCTTCATATTGATTAATTTCATTTTCACATGCATCGTTCTGATTTCCAACATTTTCAGAGCAGTCTTCAGAAGATGAGTCATCTGCAAAGGCAGATTTTCATTAGTGGAGGCAGAATGTGATGGTCTGTTCGCAGGAATATTGCTTGCTCCTCTGTGTCTTTCATTATCTCTTGGAAGGGATGTGCCTGATGCACTTGTTTGGTCATTATCCAAGTAATTAAAATCAAATGTACTTATTTTGTAGATTAAACAAGAACATTCTTTATTATGATTGTTTGCAATTGAAGCTTCAGGGACACTTTAGGCTAGATATTACATTAAATATTTTTTTCCATTTAAATTAAAACATTTAATCAGAAATTCTGAAAAGCAAGATATGGAAGCTAATGCCCCTTATGCTAAAATTGTGAAGATGCACTTCTATTGTTGCGTCTTTTTGTGAAGTTAATGTGCCACAAAGGAAGTTTAAAAGATTTTCAGCTCTGAGCGTGCATGTTAGTCACTGGTGTTGTAACTATTCCACATATATGTCTCCATGTGTACAAATTTCCAGAGAGGTCACAAACTGTTTAGCACTGTGGTCATTTAAGGCTTTTTGGTGAGGACATTTTGGATGATTAATTCAATAGAATTTCTCTATAAAATCATGCAATTTGATAACTGAATAGTGCAAGGGAACATGAAGAGAAATTACTTTGTGTCCTGAGAACTACAAAGGCTGCAATATGGGCTTGACTTCTTGAATTTGGTGTTTATGGAAGTTGAGAATGGCAGGTGCTCTCGATTGGGGAATAGAGGTCATACAAATCTAGACTACAAGCTAGGAATGTCGCGGGGCCTGGTGGGACCATGGGTACCTAAAGGTGCTCCATTCCACGGACAGTGCAGTCTTTGTCTAAAAGTCTGTTCGCAAACGGGGCCAGAAGAGGGCACTAATCAGTCGAGATGAGCGGAACTGACACATAGAGTTGCTGCTGAAGTGTGCTGCTCCAACTTCCACCTGGTGTCCACCACGTTCCGAGGCTGTGCCAACAAGGCATCTGATCTTTGAAAGTGAATCGGGGGCTGAGAAGGCAGAGGGGAAACTGAGGAAGGAAAGATGTCACAGGGATCAGCATAATAAACAAATAAGGCAGACGCGTGCCAACCCCTTCCGTGTGGCAAGGGTCACCTGGGCTAACTTCACAGCAGGAGGGCAGGGCTGTTTCAGAAGAATTGTTGTCAGTACGGCTTCCCACAATTTCAGTTACTTGGGGGAACAACTGGGGTTTGAAAATACGAAATGGGTGTTTCTGGAAGTAAACAATTCATATGTTTACAGCGCCCATATTTGCTTAGTGTGATGAAATCTTTTGCTGTTACTGTTAGGGCATCAATCACCTCCTTGTTCAGTGTCTTCATGTCAAATATGCTACCTGCCCGATAGTCACGTAGGAAGAACCCTTTCGTGACATTTTACACAGGGAATTTTACTCCATCCACAAGTTCAGTCATCCTCCAGGGGTCCCTCAGATAGGGGGACTGGAGCTCCACCCTCTGGTGCTGCAGTCTTGGCACAACTTGGAGCCAAGGTCAGCTTGAGTCTAATGAGGGGGAGGAACGGGAGGAAGGAGGATTCTGAATCCATCAGCCCAAACAGCAGAACCCGCCCCCGCCCCCTCCGGTTTGGCAGTTGTGAGGAGTGAGGTTTCAGCCAGTGGTTGAAAAAGCACAGGAGAGGGCGGAGATACACAGCTTAACTCTGCTGTGCCAATACCCGTGTCTGAGTTTGGACTACTGTAGCAAGAATCCTGTGGTTTAGGGGACTGGATTATTTTTTTCTCCTGAAGGCTGGAATGGGATCAAAGTCTGGCGTGATTGTGTTCCTGTGAGGCACTGGCTTGCAGATGACCAGCTTCTAGCTCTGAGCTCAGGTGGCAGAGCCGGAGGGAAGAGGAGGGGAAGGAGGAGAGCGAGGGAGGGAGAGAGTGAGAGCCTATGGTTTTTATGAGGTCTGCACTCTTAGGAAATGATTACCTCCCAAAGGAACCCCTTGCCCCCGCCCCCACACTCCACTAACTGTTGCTTTTGGAAGGACTTTTAAATGGAGAGGAGTTTCTATAGCCCAAGGGGAAGCATTCACTCCATTCACTCTCTTTCCTGCCTTGAGGGCAGATAGACACCCGGGGTCGGTGGGGGAGATGGGCGGCGGAGATGCATTTTAAGGTTTACCTAATCATTCTGTCCGTAAAAGGTTGACCTCTGCCTCTTACCATGGGGGTGTGGTGGGGATGGGGCTGTTCCTGGCACCAGTGGATTTTGGGGTGGGGACTCAAGTTATAGGGAAGCCACTGCGACTTCAGACAAATGGGGCCTTGTTTGAAGTTCAGAATCCAGTCTTGATTTATCTTTGGGTTTGTGTCTATTTGGTAGCACAGTTGAGAATTGGTTTTTTTTTCCTAGTTAATTTCCTTCAGTGTTAATTACTAGATTCCTATTCTTACTCCTTGTGTGTATGTGTGTGTGTGTGAGTGTGTGTGTGCATGCGTCAGAACATACTTTAGAATAACTTTCAGTTCAGGAAAAAGAAAAAAAAATTAAGTGGGATTAATACCAAGGTTTAGGATTCTGTATTTAAATTTTTAAGAGAACATCTTTAAGCTCTAAGGGGACTGCACACAACACAGGTATTTATTTCAGTTAGTTATTCTTCTAATAAAAGCCAAAATAAAACAAATATCTTTAGCTGTTATTTATACTAAATACAGCACTCTTTTCTTTCTAGTTTTTTTTTCTATTTATTTTTCTTTCTAGTTTTATTAAAAAGAACTTACAAGTCATTGTTGTAGGGAAATGGATTGCTTTATTGTGACTTCACTGTTAATTGATGAGAATGAATTTTTTTTTAAAGACTTATTTATTTATTAGAACTGGTGCCCATAGGGGATCGCAGGGCGTGCAAGGTGAGGACTTTAGCCACTACACTATCACGCCAGGCCCGAGAATGAAGTTCTTAACACAGAGATGAGACCTGAGAAATACTACAGAAAAAAAGACAAGAAAGTATGAATTTTTTCAAAGAATGTTCCATATAAAACCTAGGAATCTGGTTCAAAAAGACATTAATTGATTTACTTCAAGTTGCCATAATAATTTTGGGAAATAGGAATGAAAAAATGAAAGTGTTGCCAAAATGAAAATCAGTCACTGCTACAAATATCATTTCCTTATCTTATTTTTAGTCATTTTGACCTTATGATAAAGTTTAGAATCTATACTCTGGTAAAATACTCTCCGTGGTTTGCTTTGTTTTTACAGATCAGACTGGACCGATAGGGTAGCACTAGTTTAATCACCCATCCCTCCTCACCATTTACTTAAGGCTGTGTTCTTTGTTTCAAGGTCCTGTTGAAATAAAACAGAATGAAATTAGTGACCTTCATACTGACTGCCTAACCAGCTTCTGGCAACAGACCCAGCCAACAGTCTGTCAATAGCTTGTACAGTTTCAGATTTCATTTGTAATGAATAAATAAATAAATAAAAACCCAGTTCCTTTCCACAAAGCATCACATTTCAATCGCTTCTTTTAAAAAAGCTAATTACATTTACACATGTTACATGCAAATAAGGATGCGCTTTGTTGGTAAGCTCTCCACAGAAGTGGAACTTGATTGGAAATGTTGTATTTGAGGCATATGGAGAAAGCTGCAATGGCAAAGCAAAATATTTATAATTCTTCCCTGTTTAGTTTAGATTTGTCAATCTTTCCCCTTCTTTACATAAAACAACATCTTGCATACAAACTGTTTAAAAGTTGAAATAGTAGCATTCCAAATGTAGTCACAGCAAGGCAAATAGTTAATTCTAGCAGTAAAAATTTAGGCATGGGAAGAAAGCATTTAGATAACATTTGTAAGTTAGCGAAAGGCCTTTGAGGTTTTAAAGATGAATGAGTGCCAATTTTCTGTGCATGGAAACAGAGAAGGCTCAAGCACAAAGCCGGCCTTCACTTTTTTTTTGTCCTAAATGTAAACTAGTTTATTTTGCATTCTATTTCACCTCCTTTTTCATTCTCATTTTTATCATCTTTTTATGATGCTCTTTTTTTCTTTTCCTTTTTTAAAGATTTATTTATTTATTATCAAAAGGCAGATTTTGAGAGAGAAGGAGAGACAGAGAAAGATCTTCTATCCACTGTTTCACTCCATATGTGTCTACAACAGCCAAAGTTGAGCCAATTCAATGCCAGGAGCCAGGAGCATCTTCTGAGTTTCCCTGCAGGCTCAGGGTCCCAAGGCTTAGGACCATCCTCTGCTGCGTTCCCAAGCCACAAGTAGGGAAATAGAATGGAAGTGGAGCATTTGGGACATGAATTGGAGCCCATATGGAATCCTGGTGAGGGCAAGCTGAGAATGTAGCTACTAGGTCGTTGCGTAGGTTTTATGTTCTTTTTTCTTTTCTTCTCTCTTTAATTTTTTAAACTTTGCTCCTTAAGTCTTGCTTTCAATAGTGGTATGTATTTTCCTGTCTGGTGTCAAGAACGGAAGATTTCAATGTTTTGTTCGTTTTAACATATTGGGGCTTTTCTGCAGAGTTGTCAGGTATTCTCAAAATTGCATCCCAGCTGCCTCTTCCAGTGCTCCTGTTTTTACTTCTAGCTGAACCAACAAGTGATGTGATCGTTTCCTTTGTGCATTTCTCCCAGGGGATACCTCTGGTGGTGGCACACCTTCTCCAAGTAGGATTTCTTGAAATCACAAGTGTTTTGTTACTTCCTCTCATCCTTCACGAGTTTGCATTTAACCCCTGACTGCATTTGTTAACTTTGGATCCTAGAGATTTCTTTACCAGGACCTTAGAATTGCTTGTCTCCCAGCCCCTTTTCCTTAGGTTTGGTCCAGAGTGGCCTTCTATTGATGTGATGCTATGCCCCAACACACCCTGAGCTAGAATGTTGCTCTTACGGAAAAATTCATTGCCAGCACAATATGCCATGTGTATTTTTATACAGAAAGGGACTCTAAAAGCTTAATGTGTTAGGGAAGGAAATACCCTGCCTGAGCTTATCCCATGCAGCACTGGGAGCATTTTAACAGTCATTTTGTAAAAACCAGTGGCTGTTGTGTCTTTAAGGAAATATGGTCCATATTGCAGGCAAGCCGATGCAGTATTTTGAGAAGCCAGGTCAGCATGGAGAAACATTGCTCTTGCTTATTGTTTCAGACTTTGGTTGTCTAGGTACTGACCTGATTTCTGCTCCAATCTCAATGCTGGAAAAGTCTTGGTCATTTAAAATAAACCTCAAGATAAGGAATCAGCTTAAGATCTTTTTGATATTTTTTCCTGAGGTTGTTACTTTTGAAAATATTTTTCCACATGCTCTTTTCCCTGTTAGTCAAGGACAAACCAGTTAGTCTATTTAAATACACCCTTCTGGGACTCTTTCCTACCCTGACAAATAGACACAGGAAGGTATGTGAGCAAAGACTGTGTTGCGGGTAGGTGTTGTGAAAAGGCACTCCTGACTTTGGAGACTCAGAGTGCTGGGCTGAGATTCCAGCTCAAGTGTTGGCATATTTCAGCAACTTGCTGAACTGAGTTGAGCTCAGTTTCTTAATGCAGGGCATGGGGTAACAATCATTAGGATTGTTCTTAGAGTAGTCAAGAAAAGCCATGTCCAGCATTTCCTACCCCCTAATCTCTTCTTTATAGCACCAACACCACTGGGAAGAATGGAAACCAGAGCACTTTCTGCCATCTTTATTTAGCATTGGATGCTACCTGTCCTGATTTACTGAATGACATCCTGCAGTGGCTTGTCATCTCACCAATTCATAGATTGCCTTACACTTGGGTAAAGCAATTTGACATGGCCTAGGGATCCTGGAGCAGCCTCAAAGTCTTGTGACATGTTGACTTGCCTTGTTTTTTTTGGAGCAAGAGGGACTAACTATCTTGGGTACTCCCTTTTTGTCTCCTGAAAATCTGTAGAATGACCATGGGTTGCTTCTTCCCTTTCAGATTGTCAAGTGCATGAAACTGTGATGTGAAGTACCCAGTGAAAGATGCTAGGATTAAAAACATTAATGATCTCACTGAATTGGAAAAATCATTGTGTTTTAATTTTTAACAAGATTTATTTATTTGAAAGAGAGTGAGAGAGACTGAAGTTGAGAGAAAGAGAGATCTTCTATTTGCTGATTCATTCCCCAAATGACCACAATGGCTGGAGCTGGACCAAGTTGAAGCCTGTATCTGGTCTGCAATGTGCGTCCTAAGCACTTAGGTTGTTTTCTGCCATCAGTAGGGGGCTGGAACACAAGGGGTCCCCATAAAGGATGATGGTGTTGCAGGTAGCAGCTTAACCTGCTGTGGCATAGCACCACCCCCCATGATTGAGTTTTAATCTGCAATTTTCCACTGTATGTCCAGGTGAACAGGGCAGATCTTGCAACTTCTCCCACTAGATTCGGATGTTGGGATTGGAGATTTTCTTTTTTAAGGAGATGCCATTCTTTTTCAAACACTTCATGGATGTGGAGAATTAAAGTAAAATTCCTGAGTATTTTTTCCCACTAATTTATTTTTAGTAGCACTTTAAAAGAAATGGTGAGGGGTTGGAACTATAACGCATTTTACTGCTTGCTTCCCTGTTGTTGTTCCGACAAGTGATGAGTGTGGGGTGATTGCTGGGTCTTTGTTTAGGGTCCTTGGAAGGGACAGTGAGAGGCTTAATAACAATTTCTCTACCATGAAGTTTTTTCCACTTCCAGATTTCAGCATAATATGGACTTGACACCAGATTGTGGATGGCCATAAGTATTCTGAGAGGAAAGTGAGGTGATTAGCTTGAGACTTAGGAATACATGAAAATATGCTGGTTAGGAGACAGCCAGCCACCGGTCACTTAGGGGTTTGTACTCCAGATTGGCTTAAAATGATGCTATTCGATAGAAAGCTTCAGGTATCTGGTTTACACAAGGAACTTGGAAGTTTTCCATTATTTAGAATATTTATTGTATTTAACTTGTTTTCCCTTTTTGAAACCGAAAGGTACACTTGGAAATTCCTTTGCAAGGCATTTAATTGTATGAGGATTTTCTGTCTGGTAAGGCTTTAGAAATAATGAGCAGATAAGAAAAAGGGCTAATGTAGCACTTGCCTATAAGTCCATGACACATTTATCCGCATAAAAATGCTCTCCTTTATTTCTAAGGAGAAGTAAAGACAAATAAAAAAATTGCACCTGATTAACTGACAAAAGGAAGGGCAGTGGCCCCTGAATGTGTGAGCTGGACCTCTGTGGCCTGAAGGCTGTGACAGGAACAGCTAAATGGCAGACAGTAGCTGCACTTCTGCTGTCACAGTTTCAGCAATTGTCACTGTCAAAACGTAGCACATTCATTATTCAGGTACAAAACTATAATTAAGAACATTGGCCAAGAAAGGGGGAGGGGAATGGGATGGTTCAGAGAGTTGGAAGTAGGATAAAGAGCAGTTCTCTTCTAGGTCACTAGTTCAAACTTTGCCCATATTGGTAATGACTGACAGTCATTAATATATGATGGCTGTTTGATGGCCTATATGAATAGGTGCCCATATCAGAAAAGTCACCAATGTAATTGGCATTAATTGGCACTTTTGTTGGCAGCGTCAGCTGAGATGTTGAAGATTGAATGGGCTATTGCAGGTGAATAATCCTCTCATCCTGAGAAGTGGGCCTCCCAGGGCAGAGATGAAGCAGCGAGAGGGCATTGTGGGAAGGTGGTCACTGTCCCTGATGCTGTGCTTAGCAAACAGAGGACGTCAGTTCGTAGTGCTCTCTGCTTGGCACCTTGCTTGACGGGCACTCAAGCCATTTGAATCCAGCCTCACACAAATGAACGTGGGACCTGAGAGAACCCAGGGCCTTCAGGTGTGAGCTAATGAGGGCTACCTGAAGAACCCCGCCCTGTCCCGGTTTGCTTGCTGTGAAGCAGCTCTCCAGCAGTGAGTTGAATAACTTCCTCTGTGACCCACTGCAAGGCCTGGCTTCAGCCTCTGTTCAAACAACAATGCAAACTATATTCTTTATGGAAATGAGAAAGTCAAGGGCTTTTTCAGTAGCCTACAGGAAAACTTCAGGAAATGTTGAATGTGCCAGCATTTTGACTTCTTTTTCTTCTTCCACTTTTTATTAAAAAATGGATTCATTTATTTTTATTGGAAATGCAGATACACAGAGAGAAGGAAAGACAGAGAGAAAGATCTTCCATCCATTGATTCACTCCCCAAATAGCCATAACTGCTAGAGCTCAGGTGATCTGAAGCCAGGAGCCAGAAGCTTCTTCTGGGTCTCCCATGCAGGTGCAAAGTCCCAAGGCTTGGACATCCTCTACTGCTTCTGCATGCCACAAACATGGAGCCAGAAAGTAGGTGGAGCATCTAGGCCACTAATTGATGTCCATATGGGATCCCGGATCATGCAAGGCAAGGATTTAGCCACTGAGCCAAAGTGCTGGGCCCAATGCTGACTTCTTATCACTGAGAATTAAGGGCCACTATAATTACTTTTTTTGTTCTACATTGATTTAAAGACCTAGCTGTAGACTAATTTAGACACAACTTTTCATCTCTGCATAGGTTCATGATTTGTAAGCTGTTTTTGGCAACTATCTCTGCCATACCGATAAAATTTCTTTTTTTCCCTCTTGCTTTTTGGCTCAACTCTCTTATAATTAGCTTTTAGGTCAAAGGGACAAGTGTTTAAGACTAAATTTCTGTGGATATCAACTCCTAAAGGACATTTTGCAGCAGTGGTACCGGGCACCATTTCCTTAGCGTTCTCTACTTATTACATATTTAGGGTGCACTGAAGTATTTGGGCCATATATTTCTAAAGAATTAAGCGAAAGAAGGCAATTCATATATTTGTACTTTAAATGCTGGCTGTTTTCAGAAATCACTCAAAAAAGAAAATTGATCAGCACAATTAACAAAAAGCAAAATAGATAGCAGAAAAATGTATAATGAGTTGTTTGAATTATAATTTATTTAAATTAGAGGAGAAGCTATTCCTGTGGGTTAAATTATGTATACAACCAAAATAATTTTTTTTCTTTAATTGTGTTTTAGAAGGTTCCTGCTTTTATTCAAGTACAATTTATACATTTTTTTTGGTGAGGTGGTTCTGATTTATAATTAAACCATACATTTTGATTTCTTAGGTATTTTTGTTTTCTCTTTGAATTCTGCTCCAAACCATGTAATTGTCTGGATATTTCACACTTTAAAAGAAATGTGCACATTTTACTATAGGTGGCACTCTTGCATACATCTTTTTTTTTTTTTTTTTTTTTTTTAAGCGATGTCCTGCTATATAGCATGAGTTTGGCAGGCAAGTTTAATGGAAGCTGCTTAATAGTATACATTATATATCATAAATTCTACTTAATGATTCCGCCCAGATAAAGAGCCATGAGCCTATTCATCAATGATTGATATGCTTGTTTCATCCAAATTACCACCATTTGGTATATTATGACTTTTATTAGCAATCCAAGAATTTTAACAAGTAGATCATGGCTCACCTACATTAACGTGTGAGAGAAATTTGGATCTTTCTCTTTGCTCTGCAACTGAAGAGATGGCACCATTTATTCTTACCGTTATAAAAATAAAGATTTCACGAACTGATTAAAGGAAGAAGGACAGTGTAGTATGGTTGGAACGATCCATTCTCTTGAAAGAAGGATATGGAATGGAGAATCTCTCATTGATCTGGGGAAAGGGGATGTTTACAATTGAAACATCACTCCTGACTTACCAAGATTCAGAATGTGGGGCAACATTACCGTTTGATGTATTATTTATTTTTGGTGAAGGGACGAAACCATGGAAACAAATGTTTTAGGTAAAGAGTGGGTTAGGTTACTACAGACGGTAGGGTCTGGATGTGTACTTGGCTGAGACAACCAAACGAAAGGAAAAGGAGGGAGAAAAGGGCAGTGCAGGGAGGGGACAGGCTCTCCTAAAGGAGCAGGTGCACGGCTTTCCTGGGGATAGCTCAGTCTTCCCTGAGGCTGCTATGGCAACTCTTGCTTCTCTGGGCTCAAGGGTTCTGGTGTCTTTTTCCCTCTAATCAAGTTCACATCTGGTTTCCAGTGATGCTACTTTTTAATTGATTATTTCTGTACTGTGGATTAGCCACATACAAATATTTAACCTGTAAAGTATCTCAAAGAAAATATTTACAAAAATGCAGCATTCCCAGTCTGTGATTTTTTTCATGTTTTTTTTTTTTGAAATCTGGGAGATGAATCAATTCTCTGTGATCTGTCAATTTGGTAGACTCAGGACATAGAAAAAGTTCTTACTGGTTGATATTTCACACTCAGAGAGAGCTCTGGCTTTGTTTTTTATTTTCTTGGACCTTTATGTAACAAGTTAAAAATAATCTTCCTGGATGATTTAGTGGCACGAACTGAGATTTGAATTTCAAAGACAGTTGTGTGCAAACTGTGCTTATCATTCATGTGAACCCTTCAAATATCCTAAAACATAATTTCAGAAAAGTCACTGCCATTTATTTAGTTCCTCCTGCCCTGTGTTTGTACCACTTATACTATTGTGCCACTTAGAAGACCTTCACATTTTCACTTCAAATAACCACTTACATTTCTAGGAAACCAAGCTTTCCCTGTGCAGAGGGGAAGGTCATGGCTCACCAATCATAAGAAACTAAACTAATAGGCTAACGTCAAACCTTGAGCACCTCAGAAAACGCTCACTTAGTAATTGGTGGGATATATTGAATACACAACACTGTTCTAGGATAGATAGATCTCTTCTTCTTCTCAGATCCTAAGAATAGACTAGGGATAAGAGGTAGTTTGCAAAAACAAATAAATAAACAAACAAAAAGCAAAAAAAAAAAAAACCAAAACCCCAAACAAACAAAAAGCATTATCATTTTAACAACACTTCTGTGATTTTTGCATTTAAGGAAGTCATTCCTGCTAAATCAACTTTTTCACAGCTGTGAAACTGTTATCAATTTTCACAAAGAACTATTTCAAGTACTTTCTGTATATGAACTATCTGAATCCTCCTCAAATCTTACAATGTAGTTGTTAGTACATCCATTGCACAGATCGGAAAGCTGAGACACATAAGTTTAGTAAGGCAAAACCAAGTTCAATCAACTAGTGAGTAGTGTTTCTGGGATTTGTGTACCACCACCTGCCTCTGGTGTTCACACACTGACTGACCGACCATGTTATTGGCTTCCCCTTTAAGCAGGTGCATAGGACTGGAAGGAAATAGTGACTTGTGAACCAAAGAGATGGTTTATCTACTCTGAATTCATGGAGCTATTGTGGTGGGACAGAGCAATAAGACATCTACTAGGTGGGAAAAATGTTCCATTTTGTTACAATGTTGACTATTTAAATGTTATGTATTTGAAAGGAAGAATGACAGAAAAGGAACCCCCCGCAATGCGCGCGCACACACACACACACACACACACACACACAATGACAGAGAGAGAGAGAGAGAGAGAGAGAGAGAGACTGGGCCAGGAACCTTCACTTCCATTCCCGTCATCCACACAGGTGGCAGGGGTCCAAGCTGGGTCATCTCCCATTGGTTTCTTAGATACACTAGCAGGGAGCTGAACAGCAAAGCAGTTCTGACTCAACTTGGTGCTCTGTGGTTCTCTGTCTGATATGAGAGGGCCATATAATAAGTAGGGGCTGAATGTGCAATGTCACAGTACACACCTCATATTGTTGACTTTGAGGACTCAAGAATTCTTTGTTGACTTTCCAAGCAAAGACGGAATCCCTGGAAATGTCGTGTTTTCCTGTGGAAAAAAGGTCAGACATACTGATTGCCATTACAGTAAGTGATGAATTTCTGGGCTCAGAGTCTCTTCCCCTCCACTGCATTGTACTGCGTGAGCAGCAGTCAAGTGGCCCTCTGTGCTGTGAACTGTGGAAGTTGGGCCTTGAGAAAGCAAAACTGAAGATGCCCTGTATATTGCTATTACGCAGAGTAATATCATCCTTTGCATTTGATCTAGAGATATCATGTCTCCTACCAACATCCACGAAACTGTCCAGCTGATTTGTTGGCTTTGCAAATATGGTGAAATTCTATACCTTTTGCAGTTCTTGATACATAATACTGTTATTACACGTTGGTTTATTCCTTGGATGATACTGCCAGTTCATGCATAAGTATGCTGGAGGTTTTGCTGTAATTGCTATATATGAAAATAGGGTGTAGAGTTTATTCTCCGAGAAGTTTTCATGGTTAGTTTAATTTTTATTACCTCAGACACTCTTCTTACTTTTTCTATATACGTATCCTTTTATACTCTGTCACTTCAGGAGATTCCCGTTTTGATATTTGGGTTGAGAAGGAGAAAATGTGCATACACTTATGTCAGTGAGAACTGAGAAAGTCACCTGGAATATTATTTGGGATACAATTTGGAAATCACTGTTTGAAGCCATTACATCTCTGCAGGATGATCAAACTGCAGTTTTCATCCCCCATGAGCACAGAATATTTTATTCATCAGAGACTTTCTGTTTAGTTTAGTTGCAAAGTGACTTAACAGAGTTCCTGATTAGTATTAGGACACTGAACTTCCAGTCTTTACTTGGTCAAGAGTGCTGTGTCAGCAAAGTGTCTCATTCTCTCTCTCTCTTTCTCTCTTTTTAAAAGGGGATAATAAACCCTGCCACCTGCCTGCCTCACAGCAATATTGAGAATACTAATGAGAATCTCTCAAGAGATTTAGAAATCTGTAGAAAGAAGATGCTACATAAATACGCAGCGCCAAATCATATTTTAGCACTGAAAGAGCTCATGGAAAGTAGTTGGGCTAATCTATTGTTTAATAGGGATATAGAAGCTGAGGTTGGGAAAGGTTAACTGGCTAATCAAAGGTTGCGTGAACAGTGCGCAGGAAAGAACAAGAATCTGTCACTTAGTTTTCTATAAAAAACAAAATAAAACAAAACCTTCCTCCTGGCGAAACATGCCGCATTTCAGGTGTTTGCAGGTATTGCAGTGATGCTAGCCCCTCGATAGCTTGGCATAAGGCAGGCTGCTCCCCAGAGGCAAGCCAATTTGGTAATTGCTGTTCATCAAGGATTTTGCTTGCACGAAATGAGTATTTGGGTTTTGGCAGCTGTACCGACGCTTCCTGGGTGAGCCCAATTCTTAAAGATGCTCTTGGAGTCGTTGATACCTCAGTTAAATGTGGAAGGAATGGCTGGAAGAGTGACTTAAGCTCTGTATGACGCACATACATGGGAGCGTTTTGCTGTACCCAGACGTTTGTCTTTTCTCCTTAGTGCTGTTCTTGGTGGGATTGTACTTCTCTCACCATTTTGGATGTTGACTGGTGCACACTTGCCAAGCAGCGTCAGCGCCTCCCTGGGCTCTGCATTGCCAATGACAGCTGAGAGCTGTCAGGCGGCCAAGACTCACTGGAACTGTTTGCCCATATACAGGTACTAACACTGTGGCCAGACCCTGCATCACTTGTCATGTTGATGCTCTTAATTAGGTACTAATTAAATATCAAGACTGGGAACTTCCTCTTTCCGAGGTACAGAAGAATAATTTGAAGCAAATGCTGTATGACCAAAAACAGACCAATATGTGAAGTTATCAAGAATTTCCAGATGCCTTCCATTAAGAAGAGATCCCTATTCAATGTTAGCATAGCAATGAAATTTGTTCACATGTGGAAGTACCTCTTTGTTTTTGGCTCTGTCCACTCAGGGTACCAGAATTTTGATCATTGTTTGTCCCTGGATTCAGTAATTTTTGAAGAGGGCAATAGGATTTTGTTGATTTGCTGAGACTGAAACCATAATGTGGCACTACAATGCATTTTACTGAATATACAACACATACTACGGAAATACAACAGAAACTACTACCAACTTGTCGTTTCTCCAATGATATTACCCTTAACTGACAAACACAGGGATTCATTGTTATTTTGGTCTAACCTAGATTCTCTTTAGCTCAGGGTAGAGCCTGGCATGATAGCTCAATTGGCTATCCTCCCTTCGCAAGTGCCAGGATCCCATATGGGCACTGGTTCGTGTCCTAGTTGCTCCACTTCCATCCAGCTCCATACTTATGGCCTGGGGAAGCACCTTGGGACCCTGCACACATGTGAGAGACCCAGAAGCAGCTCTTGGCTTCTACTCAGCTCAGCTCTGGTCATTGGGGCCATTTAAGGGAATGAACCAGCGAATGGAAGAATTCTCTTTTTATCTCTCCATAAATCTGCCATTCCAATAAAGCTCAGGGGGCTCTTGTCTTGCACATCTGCTATTTGCCACCAGTTTCTTTTTCGCTTGCACAAGTTCCCTCCACATAGCATATTCTTGATCACCTTAAAGATGCTGGTTGCACATCTGTTCATTCTGAGCTGTGGGTGTGTTGCTGCCTTGGTGACTGCACAGAGAGCATTTGCTCAATTCCTCACACTTGCCCTCTGTCATGCTACCATGCATAATACTGCTAGAAGAACAACTAAACACATCTTGGTAACAGCACCGATGGACCACCTTGACCTTTTCACCTCATCTCCATTGCACAGTGCCATGACATCATTGGTGAAATTCCAAAAGCATCACCTGGCTCAGAGTCACTATCTAGTTCTCACTTCATTGTCAATGTCAGATAGACCCAAAGATATTTCATGTGACATAGGCGACAGTTTCTTGCTTCTAAGATGCAGCTTTGTTAATTTTGACTACATAATATCTAGTAGTGATGATAGTGACTAATAATTTTTAAGACACTATTTTAAATAGATACACTAAGTCATTTGACCCTCACAATATAGAGGGTAAATATTTATCTATCTAAATCATTGACATCAGCTGTTTGGCAAAAGGAAGAGGGTAAAACAACAAGGAAATTATTTTAGGTCAAATAGTGATGCTGTTGTTGAAACATTACAGCTGAGGCAGTCCAGCATTTATTTGTTTGTTTATTTTATTTTGTTTTTAATCACTTGGTGATAACCACATCAGGGACTCTTTTTTTTTAAATACACTTTTATTTTGAATTTTGAATTATGTGGTACATTTTCGTATAGGCTGGGATTTCCCCTCAAACTCCCACCCCCCGACAGATTTTCCCCATTTTATTGCAATTTTCTTTATTCTTCATAAAGAATCGTAATTCTATTAGTCTCTTATTTAAGAGTATGCCAACATTGTTGGTACAGACAATGTCAGGCAGTCCAGCATCCCATTGTCTACACATGTCCAACAGTTTCTTTGGGAATCTGTCTTTCGTCTGAAAGCAGGGATGCATGTTCCATTATACCCCTATATACATCAGGGACTCTTATAGCATAGGTAGATTATCCATGGAGCATGAACAAAACCCTTTTCCTGTATGTGTTTCAGAGACTAAATAGATGCTAAAAAAAATCTCTGTCCAAGGTCAAGGGGCTAAGCTGCCATTTGGGAATCCTATATCTCTTATGCCTGGTTTGAGTCCTTGACCCTCTGTTTCCTATCCAGCATTCTATCTGAGAGGTAGCAGACGATGGCTCAAATAAGTAGGTCCCTGGCCTGGTACCCGTGTGTAAGGCTTGGATGGAATTCTTAACTGCTTGTTGGCTTTGTCCCAGTCCAGCTCTGGCTACTGTGGACATTTAGAGATTGAAGATCTTTCTCTATCTTTCAGATAAATAGCATAAATAAACTAAAATTAATTTAGCAACAAATATGAGGTTTAGTAACATGGTAAAATAAGAATATACCTGAATATCTTGTGGCTATGAAGATTTACATTGCTGAAAGGTTGCCAAAGCAAAAACTTGTTATAGTAGGTTATGAATGAAAAAAGAGGACATCGAGCATTTAAAAACTACATCACTGATATGGGATTAGGAATCCATCCTGTACTGAGATTTCTGAGGCTGTCTAAAATAAATTTTTAGGCAATTGTACTAAATGAAAATCTCCTATAATAGAAAAATACTGCACAAAATTATACCAGTTTGTGTTTTGACTTTCAACATTATGTATACTGTTTCTTTAAAAAAATCATACAGGAAATTTAAAATCATATAATCAAACAGATCCATTTTATCTATGATTTCTACTTGTAATGAAGTGTTTGAAGATGTGTCTTATTTTGAAATTATATTAAAGCTTATAGGTTTCTTCTAATAGGCTATAGGTTTGTTGTAGAAGTTCATACATTTGATTTATCTCAAATTTGTTACAGTGTTAGTACAGAGGTTGATATTTAACTTCACTTTTTTCCAATGACAATTTGTCTAAATGCTGATTGCTGCAATTCAGATTTTTAAAAACATAGTTATTTTATTTTCTTAAATTTTAGATATTAACAGTTGATCAGGGTAGGAAGGATCAAAGGTTAGAGAAGAGAAAAATGAGTGTGATCATGTTTCCAAATTTTCTGTTTCTGGTTCCTGTTTCTGGGTGGAGGGGAAAGGATAAGGAGAGAAGGCATGCCCAGCCCCTGAACCACTCCAGTACCCAAAGATGGGGGATGGCCATTCGATATCAACCCAGGGTCCCAGTGTGGCACATGCTCCGAGGATTCTGTCCAGGTGGTTGTGCTAGTTCAGAAACATTGTCGATCTCGCTGATTCAAGGATGAGGGAATGCTTTCAATGTCCATTGGCTTACACGGTTGACCTCAGAGTCTTCATTCACCCAGATATTTGCTGTCATTTTTTGGCTGGGGTAGTTGTCTGCTTTGTCTGTCCTCCTCCCTCTGGCATAGTATAGATGTCCTCTGCAGGCCTCAACAGCCTGGCGTATCCTCCACGTGGGTCTTAGTTTTCTACTACTGTGTCTTTTCTATGGAGAAGGACTAGTTCTTGCAGGTGCCCAAGGATCTGGGCTAGGTGACCTGAGCCCTGCTGTATCCCGCACCCCCAGGGCTCACAGACCTGGCACCCACCACGCAAGTGGACACAAGGACTTGGGTCAGGCGACCCAGGCGCTGCGTGACTCCCACCACCAGGTCTCATGCACCCAGCACTCACTATGCAGCCAGGACAAGGACCCAGGCCATGGGTCTGATGCAGTTCAGGTCACCTGGCTTAGCTTCTTGTGCCTTCCTGTGCAGTGTGTGCTGAGTCCATGAACCCAGGATTGTGTAGGAGGGTGTAATTCAAATTTGATTTGAAATAACGCCTTTATTATACAATAAATCACTGCGTAATTCCTGGAAAGCATATTCTCTCCCACTGATCTCATGGTATATTCTCCTGTCATCACTACAATTTCTGAAAATTATTAATTAATTGGAGAAGCCACCAGAAAGCAGATAGACAGAGCTCCCATCTGCTCACTAAGTCCACAGATGCTTACAGCAGTCATACCTGGGCAGGCAGCCAGGAACTCTATCTGGGCTACTCGGGGCTGGTGACAGGGAATAAGTCACCAGAGCCATGACAGCTGCCTCTCAGGGTTCACATTAGCAGGAAACTGGACTCAAGTGTGGAGCCAGGACTCAAATGCAGTCATTCCAGTGTGGCACACTGGGATCCAACTCGTAACCACCAGGCTAAAGGCCCATCCTGACAATGCTTTGGCTATGCTCTTTCTGCAGCAATCCACCATGCAGCAATGGATTTTCTATCTCTTCCTTCTTGTTCTTCTCTTCTTTCTTTTCTTATCCTCATTTTAATTTTTATTCAGCTTCTTTTTCTCCTTTTCCTTTATATGTTTTGGAAAATCTCAAAAGTTTTTGACATTCTTTCATACTATTTAGGTGACATTTGGGAAATCCAAAAATCTGGAATTTAAGAAATGGAACTGTACTGAATTTATGGGTTGTTTTAGAAAAAAATAGGAAAAAATTAGTTTTTTATAATACCAAAGTTTGGTATGTAGATTAAGTTTATCTTTTTATTTACTCCAATTCTATTTTTGGCCTTTTGTGAAACTGTTAATAAAAGGACCTATGAATATCTTTATTTCAATATTTTGCAGAATAAAAATTTATTCTAAATATATGTGATGTCAATACATCATATGCTATATATTTAGAGTGTACTGAGTGAAATCTTTTAGTTTTTCTCTAAGTACCTCTTAAGTGGCCAGAAGAATTACCAGAGGGACAAGATAACCTTGTTCTAAAAGATAATTAGATAAGCAGATTTAAATGCTTGTCAATGATTTCCAGATTGTACTACCATTGAGGCTTTACCAATATTTCCTCTTTGTGTTACAACTTCTTCCAACTGTCATCCAAAGAGGAGACTTGAAATCCACAAATGTTGTAAGCAACATTTGCTTTCTGTTTAGGAAAAAGATACTCAGTAACTTTGATTATTTGATTCATTGAGATTTTAAATCAACTGAAGGGCTGTGGGGCAGGGGATTAAGCCACCACGTGGTATGCTGCATCCAACATCAGTGATGATTTCAGCCCCAGCTACCTTCAGCTTCTGGCGAATGCACCTAGGAATGCAGTGGAGGATGCATGGCCCATTTCACCCCGTGGGGGAGCCCAGCATGAAGCTTGTCTGTTGCAACCATTTGAGGGAGTCAACCAGGGGAAGGAAGACCTCTTTCTTTGTCACCGCACTCTGTTGCTTTGCCTTTCAAAATAACCAAGCTTGCCAAACATTTATCCAATTCTTTCTTTGTGGCAAATGTTATTCAATTTACTTTATGAGTATTAATTCAATCCTAACAATAACTCTACAAGATAGATGCAGCGATTGCTATCTTCATGGAACAGATATGGAAACTGAGGCACATGAAGCTGATAAAGAGTGCACCTGGTGAGGCCAGAAATAGAACAAAGCAGGTGATTCTCTGCCTTTTCATGGTTATGTTGTTTAGAACAAGGATCCAGTGCTTTTGGTTTTGGCCATTTTAATTTCTACTATATGGGTTAATTAATTCTATTTGCAAACAGGAAGAAGGTTGTCTGGAATCTGGTATTAAAAATTAGTTTGGGGGTAGCCATTTGATGCAGCTGTTAAAATGCTGTTTGGGATACTCACACTCCTTACTGGAATACTTCAGTTTGAAACCTAATTCCACTTCTGATTCCAGCTTCCTGCAATGTGTATCTTGGTAGGTGGTGGATGATGGATTAGTATGTGAATCCCTGTCATGTACATGGAAGACCTGCATTGAATTCCAGGGCCTTGACTAGGGCATGGCCTTGCTTTGCTTATTGCAAGTGTTTGGGGGAGTTAACTAGTGGAGGAAGAACTAATTGTCTCTCTGCCTTTCAAATAAATTAACTATTTTTTATTTTTTTCTTTTCATTTAAAAAAAGTTATCTTATGGTACAATTCCAAAGACTCTGGGATTTTCCTTAACCCCTCTCCAAATCTCCCACCCCACCACTGATTTCCCCTGTATTATTACAATAGAATAATTCTTCATAAACAGTCACAAGTCCATCATTCTGCTATGTAAGTATATCCTGACGTTGCAGGCATGGACAATGGCAGAGACTCCAGCATCCTATAGTCAAGATATATTTCATAGTTTCATTGGGAGTCCATCTTTGATCTGGAAGTAGAGGTGCATACTGCATTGTATCCTCACATCTGGATATGACAGTCTCCATTACACCATTACTATACATCCCCTTGAATGAAAAGCCACATAAAAAAATCAACAGCAGGAAGAAGAAAAGTGGAAATTTACAACTCCATGAAGTTAAATAACATGCTACTGAATGACTAATGTGTCACTGAAGAAATGAAAAAGAAAATCAAGAATCTTGGAAAAAAAAGGATGCTACTGTGTAATCTATGAGTCAGTAAAGAATTTAATATGAGAAAAAAAGTGTTTTGAAGAATTGAAAATAAAAACAAAACATCAAAATCCATGAGCTATAGTTTCTGTTGATCTTTGTTGGAGAAATGTGTCTAGTGTAGGTAGATGGGTTTTATTTTTTGATCCAGTCCACTAATCTATGTCAGTTAGCTTTATACTTTTTCAAAAAATTGACTTAAACAATGTGGTTATACCTGTAGTCTGTGTATATGCTGCAATACTTTCTAAGTGATGCTTCTCTGAATTTATGTTTACTGTTCTATGAGACTGTCTTATTGATGATGGGCTTTTCATTCAATACCTGCTGATCTTCCATATGCTAATATACACCCAGTGTTGACACTTGCTAAACTGTCATTGCAAGCATAAATATTAGACACACTGAAATTTGATTTTAGCTCATCTTTTACTTTGAATAAAGATATCTAAAAAATCAATCCTTATACTGGGTTTCATTTTCTATGAATAGAGGTCAAATTTATCAGGACAAGGGTAGTATGAAAGGCAACCTATGGTGTCAAAATAGATGTGTTAGGTAAGCAGTTTTGAAAATTCTGATTTAATCAGATAATAAGTCTTGAATATTTTGTTTATTTTTCACCATTTAATAACAGACCTACGTTAAATTTGGCATTAATTCATAAGCATAGCATTAATGGACTATGTAAATATGTATGTCTGTGTTTTATTTCATCTCTGTCATAATTCTTGGCTTTATGGGGAAGAGGTAGGCTTTCCAAGATCTCAGTTCAAGTTTGACAACTACCAATGGTGTGACTCCAGGCAAGCCTCATTTTTATGTAAATCTTAGCTTCCTCATCTGTGCAGAGGAAACCTTATTCTTGATTCATGGAATCATGAGGATTAAGATAATATATTTTATTTTATTTTTTGTTAATAAAAGTACAATTTATTTTTCAGAATGTTACTGGATGCTATTGGTTTTGTTGCCCTGGTGAGGCAGGGTGTGGCAGGGAGGCCCACATGACAGGTTGGGATTTATTGCAACCTAGGTCCTGTCATTACATTTATTGTGAGAGCTAGGACAAATGTCTGAGATTCCAATTTCTTGCACATATAAATATCTGGGTGAGGAGAACTTTAAGGTTCTCAACAGGTCAGAAGTCAAGGATTCACATGTTATGTGATGCATGTAGTTTAATAATCTGAACACAGGGCTGGACTTACAGGTTTTAGAGCTAAAATGTTCATGTTTGATGACTGGGGAAATAGAAGGAAATCACATAACTTTGTAAGCACCTTCATTTGAGTAAACACTAATAAGCCAATTATTAAAATGCACATTTTGTCTCTAAATGTAAAGGCTTGCAACTGAACTCTTTCATTGCTTTGAGTAACTGTGAATGATCAATGGCTGGAGCTGAACTGATCTGAAGCCTGAAGCCTGAAGCCAGAAGCTTCTGCTGGGTCTCCCACGTGGGTGCAGGGTCCCGAGGCTTTGGCCATTCTGCTTTCCCAGGCCACAAGCAGGGAGTTGGAGGAGAAGTGGGGCAGCTGGGATACAACCCAGTGTCCATATGGGATCCTGGCACGTGCAAGGGGAGGACTTTAGCCACTAGGCTACAGTGCCTGGCCTTGGAATCTCTTTCAAATGTGCATTGATAGACTGTTGTTTGTCAAGGCAGTTTTACCTGCAAAATACTCGAGTCTTTGGTTCTTGTTCATCTTCATGACTATTCTGTTTTAGCAATATGGAACGACTGTAGTAACTGCCAAGATGGTCTTCCAAATCACTGCCCTCTCCTCTCCTCTCCTCTCCTCTCCTCTCCTCTCCTCTCCTCTCCTCTCCTCTCCTCTCCTCTCCTCTCCTCTCCTCTCCTCTCCTCTCTGTTTCTTGGCTGCCAAGTGGTCTATATGACATGCAAATCTGAACACATCTATTTCCCTTTCCACTTAATTGCCACAGGGTTGTCTAAAGCATTTTGATAAAATAGAAGGGCTTGGATGAAACTATTTTTAAAAAACTTTTGATCACAGGCATCTATACATATTCTATTTTAATTTCATGGAGTGTTAAAGTAGAAAGGAATAGCCTGATGTCCACTATGCTAAACTGTTTCCATGGAAGCAATCCAATTGATAACATCCCCTTCTTAGGAAAAACCCTGGTTTGTCAATGTTCCTTTTAAGTCTGTTGAACATGTAGGCTAAATTTTCACGGGCTATTTTGGCCTGCCTTATATAGTCTGTATTACAGTGTAATATTGTTGTTAGCTGAGCTCATTTAATTATTATACATTTGCAAAAATACATTTAAGATCTACCAGACCAAATCCCTATCCAATTTTTCTTTCTGAAAATATTTCTGCTTATAATAGAACATTATTCTTTCAAATTAACTTTGGATTTATTTTGCCATAAAACTCAGTTGGAGTTTTCAGTGGAAAAAAAATCTTAAAAATTGTAAATGAGGAAAAAAAGGACATTATTGTAACACCAAGTCACTTCATTAATTTTCTTATCCTGCTTATTTACTAAAACTATTTTATGCATACAGATTTTATGTTTAATTTAATTTATTTCCATGTATTTTATGTATTCTGAGTGGGATGTAAAAGTTGCATATCCAAGTTTATCAATATTTAGGAGGCATATTATTTTAATATATTCTTTTATCTGGACATCTATACAGCTCTTTTAAAAAATGATTTATTTTATTTATTTGAAGGGCAGAGTTACAAATAGAGTAAGAGAAAAAAGAGAGAGAGAGACTTACTAGTTAAAATACACATGGTTCTTTGATTTCTAGCAAGGATTTGCCAATTTAAAATGTTAAACGTCATCAGGGTGAATTAGGAATGTTGGGCAGTGAAATGAATCTTTTTTTTTTTTCAGAATTTCTTCTTTTCGAATCTATGCCTTTGTGATTTTGCTTTCCATAAGCTTTCTGAATATAGGATTTACTATTTAGTTCTCTCAGTTTTCTCTTTTCCAAGTCCAGTGTATGCAGGCGATAAGTTTGATGTCTCTTTCATAGAGCAAAAAAAGCCAAATACCGTGATTGATTGTTACTATACCAGTGCTTTTGATCGTTCCTTCTTGGTGTTTATCACACTCTCAATGGATGTGACTTACACAGCATAGCAAAGCTTGGAGAGTTGATGCTGGACATTACTTTAGTGCTTTCCTCTTTTACAGAGGTACTTGTTCTCAGATAAAATGCATAGAACTCTATCATCTACACATGGATCCAGTTAAATCGCTTCTATAAAAACCACAGTCTCAGTTGTTTATTTGTTTGTCAGGATATGAGGCATTGGGATAAGTAAATGTTCTGACAATGCTTTCTTCTCAAGGGTCAAAGTGTTTAATTTTTTTTTAATTTAATGAGTTTATTTTATTTTTGATGATGTATACATAGTTGAGATGGATGTATGCCTATGTGGGTCACTGATGAGGATGGGAAGTGTCAAGAGATGGGGAAAAGTGGATGAGACAATTGCTTCCAATATTTATTTTCTTTTTGTATCTGGGGATATGGCGGAGAGAATGGGAGAGGGCTGCTCGCAGCAGCCTCATGGCATCACTACCCAGGGCTCTCATCCTAAGGTCACCGGTGGGCAGCATTTTCTGAAGACACTGCTGAAGTGATTTTGATAGTTCTAAGATGCTATTGGCAAAGTTTTAAATTGATTTTAGATTGATATTTTCCCAAATGTATGCAATGGTACATATGGTGTCTATCTCCCTCCCTGGCATTTAACTTTCTAAAAAACACTTTGTTGGAGGAAACTGGCCGTTCAATGGAAAAGGAGGATCAGGAGTAAATGATATTTGAAGTACAGCTACTAAAGCTCTTACAATTATTTTTACACCAGGCCATTTAAAGTTTTAATAAATGCACACACTCAAAACATAATGTATATGTGTGAACCTGACCCTTTTCTATATTCCTGCCGAACAGTGGTCTTCTTCATTTTATTTGTCGATCTCTTCATTTAGTGGAAGATTAAGCAGTGATTACAAACTAAAAAATATGTTTTTTGCAAAAATTAAATGAAAAAACAAAGAAGGAGTGAGTGAAGGAGGGACAGAAGTATCATCATATTCTTAGAATGTATCTATGCACTACATGAAATCTGTTTTCTTTATATTAATAAAATAAATTAAAAAATAAAAATAAAAAACTATACAGAATAATAAAACTATGATAAAATCAGTGACATTTTAGAAATCTTAAACTATGGGTACAACACAGATCCTTGCCTTGCCTGCACCGGGATCCCATATGGGCAGCAGTTCATTCCCAATTACTCCTCTTTCTAACTAGGTTCCTGCTAATGGTGTGGGAAACAGTTGAGGATGTCCTAAAGCCTTGGGGCACTCCATCCACGTGGAAGACCCAGAAGATGCTCCTGCCTCCTGGCTTCAGATCAGCGCAGCTACAGCCACTGCAATCACTTGAGGAGTAAACCAGTAGATGGAAGATCTTTCTGTCACTCTTTCTCTATAAATCTGATCTGCTTTTCTAATAAAAGAAAATAAATCTTAAAAATCTAAATTACAGTCAAATAATTTATTCTTATTTTTATTTAGTATGTGTTTGTTACTGGCATATTCTCTTAATGAAAAACTTAAGCAATAGTTTAGTAGTGTTGTGTTGTACAATTCCAGATGACACTCCTCATTTTAACTGGTTGCTGTTGGTTGAGCTGTGTCCCTACCACCACTCCTGCTCTGCCTTCAATTTTGTGTATTGAGATTCTACCCCCCAGGATCGTGGAAAGATTTTTTTCAACAGTTAAAATGAAGTCATTTAGCCTGAGCCCTAATGCACTATAACCTGTGAATACTCTTATAAAAAAGGAGGAAATGTGAGGACTCACACAATCACACATGGACATCAGCACAGAGACCATGTGAATCATCAACAAGTCAGGGAATGACAAAGAATGTCAGCAACGCCCCGAAAAGGGAGGGCACCATGGCACAGGTCTTTCTTCACAGCTCTTTAAAGAAGCTACCTCTTCTAAAAGCTTGGTCTTGGGCTTGTGATATCCTGAACCGTGAACCGATAGATATTGGGAATGTAGCCACCCAGTATGTGTTAGTTTGCTGCACTTGACCTAGCAAACTAAAATGCACTGGTGTTCCATCAGCATCTAGTTCCTGGCTGCTTTTATGAGATAACCGGCTTTTGCTTTGTAGGTTACACCTTCCATGTCTCATCATGATTCTAGAGATTTAGAATAATATGCTTTCAGAGATAAAATAAAGCTCAAAACCTTTATTTCTCATTTTCTACTCTAGATTATCCATACATTCATCCAGACATCTATTTGTCCAATATTTATTGTCTACAGTCAATGTGCCAAGGTTGATGTTGACTTAACACAGAGAAACCTGCATTCAGAAATAGTTCATATGGCTTGCAATCCATCATTATATTAGCTTGTGCATGGGAACTGAAAACTAAAGCCTTGAGCCTTCCCCAAGCATCTACTGGCTTCTCATTTTCTTCTTTCATGCGTATGGAGACCAGGCTTAGATTGTTAAACCTTGAGTGTAGTCTGTGTCGTCATGTTTAATTTTCCTTGGGGCTTTTAGCCTGTGTGTTTGCAAAACATTTATTTCCTCCTGTTTCCACATTTGGTTCTTCCTTCATTTTCTGGTACCTACAATGATGTGATTCATAGAACCTATGCCAGAAAGGAAAAACTTTGATTACAGAAAGGATATATTCAAATAAATTCTCATTACCTAGTGCTAATAAGAATTCATTCACTCAACAATGTTTGAATTATTTTCTAGTTAATAGTGAAAATGATAAAAAAAATACTCAGGAAAATGATATGGGCCATATGAATTGTGGAATACTGATGAGTGGTGCTGAAGCTTAGTTTCTGGCTAAAGAAAAGACCCTACATCAGTCTGCCCTTAGGTCATTTGTTTCTTTTTCATCAAAAGGGGAGGAAGGTGTGTGCAGCTGCAGGACACACCAGCAGCTGCCTTGCTCCAGATCTAATTAATGAGTCAGAGGTGAGCACTGTAGCTCCCAGGTGTTTTCTGCCCTCAGAATCACCTCCCTCTCTGCTCTCCTTCATGTCCTCTGACTCTCAACAATACACAAAGCCCCTTATCTTCTGCACCTAATAGAGTAGACTGGCATCTCCTCCCCCTTTTGGCTCTGATTTGAGCTGGGCAGACTTGTAGTGAATACGGGAGATCCCTCCCCTCTACTGACACCTGGCTTGGCCAGTGTGTTCCAGCACTGGCTGATGAGAGACTGAGAAACCTCAGGCAGATGCTTGGGAACTTTAATAACAATGCCAGGTGCCATCTCTAAGTAGGTACATTTGAACTTATATGCTATTGGTCTTCTGAGGCTAGTCAATAGAAGCTTAAATTTTCTCAAAGTTGAAAACAGCCAATCAACAGCAGGGAAATTTATAATGTGACAAAGGAGAAAAAGGTAGCGGTTTGAATTTTTGTTTGCTAATAATTTAGGGAAAATTCCTTAGCTTCTGTGTCTTGTTTGTTAAAAGAAGAGGTTGAAATAGATTTCTTATTGATTCATGCAATAAATATACTAACTCATACTTTAGATTATTGGTCTAGACTTTGGGCAGGCAGCAGAGAATGAGTTGTTCATTGACTGTTGTCAAAATGTCCCATCTTTCAGTTCACTGTTCTGTATCTAATATTATCATCTGCTGACATCCAGGATGTGGGGAAAAGAATAGAACTTATTATTGCTTTATCATATTATTAACATAGGCCTTCTTCCTTGTCCCCATTCTCAGAGGGATCTTGGAGTGCTAGTCATGCTCCAAGAACTCTCAATAACATTCTGCTGAAATTCTCACAAAGACATGACTAACTTTATCTTCAGGACTAAAGAGGAGGGGACTGGCATCTTGGTGCAGCAGGTGAAGACACTGCTTGTGACATCTACAGATCCTGCATTGGATTGCTTGTTTCAGTCCTGCTGTGGGAAGAACTTTCACTCTCACACTCTCTCCTTCCATTTCAGATAAATAAATAAATCTTAGAAAAGAAATACCAAACAGAAACTCTTTGACTTCCAGACAACTTATACTTGGCTCCCAAAGGGAAATGAGAATAATTTGGTATTAAATAAATCTAGTATGAAACCAAGATGATTAAGCTTACGTAGGTTTACTACAAAGTCAAGTCATCAGATGAGGTTTCCAAGTATCTTAGTGGAGGGTTCTATAGTTTGCAGGTGAGGTAATGAAGTGCTCAAAGTGTTATCTGTGCAAGGTCTCAACGTTGTGTCATTGGAACTATGACAAGTGTTAGTTTTGTCTGACTCATCAGTATTTGTCTCTCCATTTCTCAAGAATCATGTATTCTGGATCATAGAAGGCAGATTACAATGAATTCCACCCTGTAGGCCTCAGATCCTCTGTAACTGGGCATCAGGGTAAAAATCTCAACAGAGCTCTTTCTTCTCACCCCCCTTTTCTTTTAAGATTTATTTTGTTTTTATTGGAAAGTCAGATATACAGAGAGGAAGATTTTTCATCTGTTGATTCACTCCCCAAGTGTCCAAACAGCTGGATCTGTGCTGATCCAAAGCCAGGAGCCCAGAGCCTCCTCTGGGTCTCCCACACAGGTGCAGGGTCTCAACACCTTGCGCCATCCTTGACTGCTTTCCCAGGCCACAAGCAGGGGGCTGGATGGGAAGCAGGGCCTCCAGGATTAGAATGGCACCCATATAGGATCCTGGTACATGCAAGGTGAGGATTTTAGCCGCTAGGGTATAGTGCTGGGTCCTTTTCAGCCCCTTTCACACCACTGACTTCCTACACCAAATCCCAGCCACAGTTTGAATCACTTTACTTCAATATTTTTAAAAAGTTATTTATTTGAAAGGCAGGGTTGTATACAGAGAGAGAGTAAGAGACGACCAGAGAGGAGAGGAGAGGAATCTTTCATTTGCTGATTTTCTCCTCAAATGGCTGCAAAGCCTAGAGCTGGGTTGGGCTATAGCCAGGAACATGGAACTGTATCAGGGTTTCCAATGTGGTGAAAGTGGCCCAAGGTCTGAGGCATCTTCTGCTACTGTTCTGGGTGTGTTAGGATGGAACTGGATCAGAAGTGTAGCAGCCAAGCCATTAACCAGCCTCATGTGGGATGCAGGCATTGCTTCAAGTGATGCCACAACACTGAAACCCAACACTGGCCTGTTTTTAGCATTCAATGTATTGCAAGGTCACAGTGACAGTCTCCCTGTGCTTTTCACATTTTTGAAATTTAAAGATAAACTTTGGAGAGATATCTGCCTTGTTTTAGAAAGTCCTGTTAAGTTTAAGACCTGAACGTTTAAAAATTAACTTCTTCAAAGACTGAAAAGTCCTTGGGTTGAGAGAGAAACACTCTTCCTATAGCTTTCCCAAACTGTCTTTGGATATGGATTTATTGCTGTTTTGTGGGGAATTTTATATTCATTGTTGAACTGAGTTATGAAGAGCAGTAGTTTTAGGTGTCTCACTCCCATAGAGCATTGTCTTTAAGGTCAAGAAGATAATTTAAAGCTGAAATACAGATCTGTTAGGAAGGCTCAAATCTGTTCTGAGAGCTAATTGTCCTGTGTTAGGATGCTGGGTTATTCTTGGGCCTTTAATCCATATATTGTTATTTTATTTTCTAAAGACTGAGATAGAAAAACTCAAAATTTATAAAACATAGCATAAAATAAAGATGGAAAATAATCAAATATTTAATTGTCTTTAGGACAAATCTAGTGTCTGAAATGAAATGACAAAAAATGATGCAAAAAGCTGATAAGCTTGGCTGAGGACTTTCTGTGTGGAAGATCCTTATATTGATTCAGAGAAGAGGGAAAGTACAGGCTTAAAACTGAGTTGAGAGGGTAGTCTTGGAATCCAACAGTGCTACAACTGCAATCTCACTTTCCATACTAGGGGGGAAAGCATTCTAAAATATAATACTTGGGCATGTCCCTTATTGTCTCTGATTCTTAACTTCTCGTCTACTCAAGGATGATACTAGCAAGAGCAGTAGAGCATCACAATTAGCATTACATGGGACATCACAGGAAAATAGTCAGGCACAGACTACGTGGTCATAGGATGCTTCCTGGATCTATGGCTATGTCCAATGGAACCTGTAAGGACATATATCTTAAACACAGAAAACAAGGCTTGAATTTACGGGTTATTTAGAGTTAAAATGTATTTTGTTAGAACCAAAGAAATATTGTTGAAAATATGTTGGGTCCTGCTCTGAGGATACAGGAGTACATCACCTGAGCCTTGGCAGGCTTGGATTAGAGGCACTCAGGGGCTAGCCCATGGAATGATTTGAGGTTCCCACCTGTAGAAATGAAAATGCATAAATGTCATAACTCTTCTTGTGTGTTATTGGGCAGGCAACTTCTGTTTCATCCCTCACTCTGCCAGCTGTGATCTGATGTGTTGTCACCTCCTCAATTATCTAATCCTTTGCTTTGATTCATACCCTTACTGTGTGTTTGGGCTCTTGTAACAGCTTCCTGTTTGGCTCAGAGTGGGTTATAGACCTAATATTAGATTTTGAGGATTGCAATATTTGATTCCTTCCATCTCAATATTTTATAATGATTTGACACTGGTGAAAAAACAGGTATTAGTTGTTTTGTAACAGATGTTACTGTGGCAATAGCTCTTTGAAGTTAACACAGCAAACAATTATCCTTTTGTCTTAGAGTTTCCATCTTTGATACATGTGTTTTTGGTATGTAAGAGCCAGAAAAATTATAAAAGAATGGATGGGAGAGCTACTTGTGGCTTTAAGTAATCTTCCTTGCTCTTAACCATGCTCCATGACAAATCTCTTAAACCAAATAACTGAAGGCTAAACAATAAAAGATGTTGGAATAAGTATTTTTCTTTTCCACATCAAATATTTTTCTGTTTTAACTGTTATTGATAACTCATAAATCCGTAATATGTGTATTCCAAGCATTTTATTAATTACAGCAACACTTAAACCAACATTTTGTTCAAAGTTTAAATTTACTTCATGCTTATTTATTTTACATGTTTCTATTATATGCATGCTAAGAATACATATTCTCCGTTAATTTCTGTGAGGACAGAAATTAAAATTAGTTGTTCACTGTCTGGCAGTGATGTACTTGGTACATAGAACATATATTATACACATGGAATACTGACTGCTGGTCAACACTTGAAGTTTATTAACAGCATCAGACTTTTAAAGGCAGAGGGTCATGTAAGCAAGAAAAGGGGTTCTGAAACAAGATGCGGTTTATGTACAGGTGTGCAAGAAGGGGTTTACTAGAAAACAAGTTGTTCATTTAGCAGGTGCCTTTCCTTAATCTGTTATCTGGACTTGATGATAAGGGAATCCCTGTTCCCCTGCCGATGAGAGGATGCACCTCTCTTTGATCTGCTATCTAAACCTCAGGATTAGGGAGTTCCTGGCCTGAGCATTTCCATATCAACTGCTCCTGGAGCATCCTCCACAGGATTGCAACTGGTTATGGCTCTACACTGGGAAGACTTCGCAGCATCTTCCCAATCAATTCTCTTCCTACAATTAGTTGCTCATTACTTCTCAGGTTCTTGACATCAATACTTTGGTTAATCTTTTTGGAAGACTTCTGTGTCTTATCTCTATTTTGAAGCTCAGAAAACAGTGGCTTTCACAGAGGCTACAGTATCACATAGCTCTAAAGTGGCAGATCTAGAAGTTGAACTTAGTTATTTCACAGGATAGCCGGCACTTTCCTCAACGTGGTCCAAGGCACTGTGATTCCAAGTTCTGGGTGGGACTTGAACATTTATAGGAAGTTACTTTATAGCCTGGTTTCTCATGGTCCCTCTTCATTTAAGTGTTTTCAGAAAGATTCCATTTTCTTATGTTTGCATGTGAAATACTGAAGAAAGTGTCTCTGAGGAGGTAATTTCCAGTTTACTTCCAGATTAAACTCTGACATCACCTGGGGCTGGGGATCAGGCTTCAATGGCAGGTGCAGAGATTCTCAGGATTGGGAGTATTCCTAGAGATTGGAATGGATGTTGATATTGATTGACAGTGGTTGACTGTGGGTGCCCATTCTTATGCTCTTAACACATCTTTATAAAAATATTGTTGGCATAGCTTCTTAAGAAAGGTAAAAAAATAAGCGTCATCTTACTGAATGCAAAAGCTTGTTGTACAGGAAACATAGGATATTTAGTGATTTCCATGCTTTTTTTGATCATGTAGTCTAATAGAACAATGTCTGCCAGTATTATATGTGGTGTGTGTGTGTGTGTGTGTGTGCGTGTTTGAGAGAGAGAGAGAGAGACAGAGAGAGAGAGAGAGATTTAGTCTTGTTTATAAATTCGGATGCCAGTGTTACATCTCCCTTCATCCCAGTTGGAACACGTTGTTTTATTCTTGGATGTGTTCTTTGTTGTTCAGACCACCTTTCTGACAAATGGAGCTGCTGAATCTATATGAAGTATACTTTTCACTTTAAAAAATTTCGATCTTTCCTTCCTTCCTCTGTGGCTCATTGAAAGATGTGTGAATAGTTGTATATAACACCATGGGAGCTTCTACAGGGAGTTGTATGTAATGGTCTGACTTTAGGAAAGAGGTTGGGGCTGGAGACAAATGAGGATTGGTTTGTAAGACCTGTTTATAACCATGAGAATGATGTTTTTCCTCTCCTAAAAGAAAGGGTGTGCAGCGAGTAAAGAGTGTTCAGAAACTCAGCCTTCAAAGAGAGGGGACAGACCAGAGCCTACAAAGGAGCCACAGACAGGAGAGGAGCACAAGGAAGTCCATGTGTGTTAAAGCCAAGGGAGTGGAGCACTTTCACATGATGGCATGTGCAAACCTTGCAAAGCGGAGTATAACCCAGTAGGAAAGATGGCAAAAGATGCTTTTGCTTTGACATCCAGGAGGTCATTTATCTCTTCAGTGGGGAAGAAGTGCAATTATTTGATAGGTTGCAATAGTGGGAGGGCAGCAGCCAGAGTAGATTTTCAAGAAAGTTTTAAGAGAAGGAAAGGAGTCAAATAGAGTATGTGTGAGTGTGTGTGTGGGAGGAGTGTGGGAGGGAAAGAAAAACAGAAGACCCTGACCATTTCTCTCCCTCCCCCCCCCTCTCTCAGCTATTCTGTTCTTCCACCTCTCCCCTCACTTCCCTTTCCTTCTTCTTTTATTTCTCTCCTCTCTCTGTTTCTCCCTTCTTTATCTTCTCTTTCTATCAATGACTGCTTATTGCAGTGCTTGCTCTACCTGGATAGCTCCCCCAACCCCTGGTAAAACTGGACAGATATCAACCCTGATATCTTTTCCTTGAGAGATAGTAATCACAATTTCAGTCAGATGTGTACTGCACTTTATCCAATGCATACCCACCTGTCCATTACAGCACTTACCATGCTGCTAGTTATTTATGTATCTGTCTTTCTGGATAGGTTCTGAGCTCATTACATGAGGATGCTGTGCTTCCATCTAGAGTCCCAGCCCCTGCTATATTGCCCTATATGTATTAAGTTTCAGACTTGCTCCTTGGATCTGTGAATGAATAAAGAAGGAAAGAGGTGAGCAAACAGTGCTGCAGAAGGGCTGGTCTGGCCACGGTGGAGGCTGCTTGGGACAGCGGCTGGGGTCCACGGTGGGGCAGTCATGCCCACGGGGCATTGATGCCTACTTAGGAGGGCTTGGCACCCTAACTTGGGCAATGAAGAAGGAGGGACTGTTTTAAGAAACACCTTAGTGGGAGATGTGCCAAATTTGGGTTAAAAAGGAGGAAAGAATGAAAGAAAATAACAGATGTCTAACCTTTAAAACAGGGAGAATTATGAGGGAAGGCAAATCTTGATCACGGTGCTTGGGGAAGAGAAAGAACACAGTGCTAGGAGGATGAGTTTGATTTTCAGTCGGCTGGGTGGTCTCCTGAGACGTCATTTGTTTTTGTGTCTGTATGCTCTTTCAGGAACCTCCCCAAAGCCTACCGCCTTGTCTTTTTTGGTACGTGTGTCAAACAGCCACTCCTTTTCAGTTGTTTTCTTCTGAAAGAAAAAAAAAATGTTTCCATAAAGACTTTCAGCAATAATCCTCCACTTACATCAAACACATGTCAGAACAAAGGGAAACCTCAGACTCCCAGGCCTTGACAAGCACGGGCACAGCTCAGCTGAACTCGGGACATCTGCTTTAGGAATATTTAGTGTTTTCGAAGAACACTGACATTTGTTGGTCAGGAATGTTAAATGATGTAGGATATCAAGCTTATCTGACTTTGTTTCTATATTTATTTTTAAGCAACATTCCATATTTGTGGCTTTTATGTCTCTCAGTGGCAACAAAAGACACATCCCCCATCTTTTTTTGCTTAAAAAAGCAGATAAATGTCACGCTTTTTAAAAGAAATTGTTTATCTATTTTATTTATTTGAAAGGCAGAAAGGGATGGAGAGAAACAGAGAATGCCCTCCCAACTTCTGACTCATTTTCAAAATGTCTGCAACAGCCAGGTCTAAGCCAGGCTGAAAGCCAGGAGCTTGGAATTGATGGAGCACAGCTCCCTTGAGGCATCTCTCGCTGCCTCCCTGGATGCACAATAATAAGAAGCTGGATTGGAAGAGGAGCTGGGACTCAAAAGCAGGCACTTGCATTAGGTATGTAGGCGTCCCAAGCAGATTTTGCTACACCAAAAGCTACCTCTGTCACCTTTTGGCTCTTATATACAGAGAAATTAATCGATACGATTCAGAAGCTACTCTAAGACCTCTAGTCCATTGCAAAAATAAGAAAGGGTGGAGAAATGAGGGAGAGAGCAGCTGAGCATGTGAAAGGGAGTGTCAGCTATTGTTCAACACTCGTGCCCATCCATTTACTGTCCCTCATGTTAGTCTTTTGAAAGCCACCTTCACTTTTTTTCTCCTTCCTTGCTACACCAATAAAATCAGTCATTCCCTGAGCAATAAGCATATAAAATGACTTCTTTTGTAGAACAAACCCTTTGAGTGTAAATAATTTGTTAGCCCCCCTCCTCCCTTCAACCATTGTGTTGGAAAAAAATGCCCAACATAAATTGATTGTATAGATAGCCTGATTGTAAAGCAAGATTAATATGAAAGCACAAGGAGTCTGCAATAAAACCTACTAACTTAAATCATTCACATTTGTGTACAAGCATTCATATTTAGCAACAGTCCCAAGGCTGAGATTAAAGCTGTTTGGTAGGTTACTTCAAGGCCTTTTTATTGCTAAATCTTATTATGTCTCTAAAATGTAGAAATTAATCACCTGTCATCAAAGCTGCAGTGGATTATTGACTTCTAAATGTCTCTACAAATTGATTCATGACAGAATGAAACAGGAGACTGAACTAGCATTGAAATTCCTTTGCATGTGATAAAAAAGGTCTATTAAAAGCATTTCAACAAATGCTGCCTATTAGGTAATCATCACAAAGTACTTTCCTATCAAAATGAGGTGCTTCTGGAGTAGTTTTGATGAGATACATTTTTTCCAGCATGGATGGGGTAACACAAAATTATGCTATGACCCCAGGAAGCTGATTTGGAAATCCATTTAATTCTTGTGCTACAGAGAGCACAATTTATTTTTTTAGTATGAACATAATATGAAGAGAGGAAAAGATCCACTTCATTTGCAATTTCTTTCTCTGTGTATCAGAATGTAAAGACAATTCAAGTTAAATATCTTGGAATAAGTTTATCATCTACAATAGTGGAATTAGAAGAATTTTGGCTATAAAGATCCTTTCCAATGCCCCATAAATTCTTTAGATTACATTCTGTTTCCTCTTGCCTGTTAGTGTAAACCAGCATCTTTTGCATTGTGGCATAATGGGTTGGGTCATTGCTTATAGTGCCAGCATCCCATGGGTGCTGATTCAAGTCCTGCTACAGTACTTCCTCTCCATCTCACTAGCTAGGGCTTGGATCCAGCCAATGGAAGATGGTTCAAGTTCCTGGGTCTCTATATTCACATGGGAGACTCAGATGAAGGTCCTGGCTCCTGGCTCTTCTGTGGCCTGGCCCTGGGCATTACAGCCATTTGTGGAGTAACCAGAAGATAGAGCATCCAACCTCTCTCTATGTTTTTTTCTCCCTCTCTCTATTATTCTGTGTAGCTTTGGCATTCCAAATAAATAAGTCTTTGAAAAACATTAGCACCTTTTTAAGAGGGTTGATTTTGCCCACCATGGGATGTGAAGCAATGTTTGGAGACTCTTCTTTTTTATGTGGAGTTCAGTAGATACTAAGGGTGCCGTTGAAGACCCTTCGATGCAGAGGGCAGTTCCCTGTAGAAGGAAGTGGCAGTCCAAACTGTTAAAAGATAATGTCAAGATTAAGAAACTGTAGTTTAAATAATAGGAACAAACCACACCTCCCCTCTGCAAGAACTCTTCACTCAGGAAAGACTTCCCAGGATCCAGAGATCCAGAAGCTTTCCTTTACACAAGCTTTCCTGCTGATGTAAGTCTGCCATGAATATTAACGGAATTCCTCGTGTAGCAATAACATTCATTTCCACTCCCTTCCTCTCCCCTGCTCTGCCTACCTCTTTTTTTTCCTGTCCCTCCGCACCTCCTGCTCACTTTTCACTGATTATCTTGCACAACATTTAAAAGAACTGTGTGCAGTAAAGCACAAATGTGTTATCTCTTTGGAAGATTCAGAGATGAGCAAATGTTAGGGAACCAAGGCAATGGTTTAAGATTGAATCCACGAGTAGACATCACTGTGGTGTAAAGCAGGTTTGAAACTTTTTGGACAGAGGTTTCTCAAACAGCCTGAGAGAGGCCTTGATTCAGTCAGAATTGCTTCAGGTAGAGGTTTACCTGCCCTGAGAGAAGAACTGTGCACTTCCAGTTCCTTCATGTGCGGTTGTTGCATGAAACTCCTCCTCAAGCCTCCTAAGCAATCTCTCTGGAGAGAATCCGGAGATGTGGTGTCAGTCATCTTGCAATCATCACCTTGCAGTCTGATCGTCAGCCACCATTTCAGCATGTAGTTCACGTACGTTCATATGCGACAAACTTTTGTTTTTTTTCTTTCAACACTCTGAGGCCGTTTCTGGCACTCACTCACTAAACGTTTATAGGCAACAAATTAAAATTTAACTGATATTTGAGGAAAAGTCTTGTTAGTATGGATTGTTTATGCAACACTACATCTCAGAGGGAATCTCCAGTCTTTTTGAAGACAGACACCTTAAAAGGCAGCTTTGGAGGCTGAATTTATATGTCTTTGTCTCTCTCATGGTTGATCTTGGCAGTACCTCAGATATAACCCAAGACCCAAATAAAGTTACATTTGGAAGGCAGTCACAACACAGTGATTTTATCCTGAGAACGCCTCCTCTTGGCAATTGCATCATCTAATTTGGGAAGCGGTTTACACATTTACTTCTGTGATGTTTTTTTTTTCCCAGGGGCTTTTATGATCTGCCAAGTGGACAAATGTCAACAGGCCATAAGGATTGATTTACCAGGATATCTGTCTCCCGTGAGCAGATTACTGTAGCTCTGAATAAAACACATGCAAACAAGCCTAACAATCTTGGTGAAAATGGAGTTCCCACCAGACATGGTGGCTGGATGAGGAATCCTGGCGGGTCTGCCCCCTGTCACTGTGAAATCTTGGAGAGGTAACAGCTTTCACTCTCACACAACTGTCCTGGAAGAGTTTCCTGAGTCTAAGCCACTTACACATGGCAGACCATAGAAGCCGCAAAACGTTTGCACCCAGAACCTTATGGTTCATGTGCTGCAGGTCTCACAGAATTTGTCTATAGCCCTGAGCCTCAGGACCTTGGGACTGCCCATCAAATCAGAGGCAATGTCTTCCTGTGGGTGTGGATGAGAAGACCCAGCACCAGGCGGCACAAATGTACTTTTCCTTCCTCAGAGAGAACAGAGTTAAGCATTTCTCTAGAGTTACCAGACTCCCAGCTTATTGTTTTTAAAGATTTATTTATTTTTTCTTGAAAGGCAGATCCACAGAGAGAAGGAGAGACAGAGAGAGAAATATCTTCTATCTGCTGGCTCACTCCCCAAATGGTTACAGTGGCTAAAGCTGAGCTGATCTGAAGCCAGGAGCCAGAATCAGAAGCTTCTTCCAGGTCTCCCACGCAGGTTCAGGATCGCAAGTCTTTTGGCTGTCCTTGACTGTTTCCCCAGGCCACAAGCAGGGCGCTGGATGGGAAGTGGAGCAGCTGGGACATGAACTGGTCCTCATATGGGATGCTGGGTACTTGAAGGTGGAGGACTAGCCCTTTGAGCCACAGCACCACCCCAACCCAGCTTATTATTAAAATAATGGCTCAATGTGACATACGTGTTTTTAAGTGTCTGTGTTATCAAAGACTTCTTTGAGCCTTGATTTGGGTCCTAGTTTGATCTTACTCATGATGAGGCGGGATGGAGGACAGAGGCCCTTGCTTCTCAAACCTTACTTGCCATGCTCCTACCAAACTGCCCCTGGCACTAGACCACAGCTTACAAGTTGGAGGCTCTGGGCAACTCTGGAGTGGGCAGTGGTAACTGGGCAGGGAACTCAGACCTACCTTCCCTCCTGTGGGGAGTCCCTTCGCATTAGCACTTGAATTGTTGTTAGCATCTGTCCTGTTGCCCCAGGAATGTGAGAATGATGAGGACAAGTTAGCTAGCCTATCTCCTTCAACTAGAGTTCTGTTTCTCAGGTTAAGATGGGTGTAAGAATCCATAGTTCTTGAAGGTGAGTTGAATGTAGGTCATCCTAACATTTCTGTCTGTTGAAGATTCGTAGGCGGTATTTCTCTCTTCTGCTTACTGGCTTATTGATCATGCAGACATGATTTAATGTCAGACTAAAAGTGGCTGGTGCTGTGGCACAGTGAGTTAAGCTGCTGCCTGTGGAATAGTCACATCTCATAAGAGCACTGGTTCAAATCCCGCCTGCTCCATTCCAGTTCCCTGTTCATGTGCCTGAGAAAGCAGGGGAGGGTGGATCAGGTGCGTGGGTCCCTGCCACCCATCTGGGAGACCCGGGTAGAATTTCAGTCTCCAGACTTCTGCATGGATCTCTCCCTTTCTGATTCATCCTGTTTCTCTACAGCTCTGCCTTTCAAATAAATTAATTAAAAAATAGATAAAACAAGGGGGGATACTGCTACTAAAATGTATGTCATAGTATGCTGTGAAGGTGAGTTGGGAAATACCTGTCCAAAGCATCACAAAACCTTTGTGTTCATTCCTAACCAAGGGAACCGCGGTAGCACTTTGTGCCTGTGTGGGCTACTGACAACTCACATTGGCTCTTTCAAGCTGCCTCCTAAGCCCTGTGTGCTGAATGGGCCCCAAGCATATGACAAGGGCTGAGTGGACTGAATTGGAACTTTCAGTTCTGCCTTGAATTGGTTCCCCTGTGTAGACAGTCTGTATGATATCCACCCTCCACTTCAGGGAGAGAGAAGCTGTTGGGGCTTGGGTATTATTTTCTTAAATGCAGAATAAAGCAGGACCAGCAGGGTATTTCAGTGAAATATCTCCTTTGAACTTTCCTATTCATTTGCTCTTTTATGCATTCACAGCGAGGGGTTTCCAGCTGATCCATTTGATTGCTCTCATGTACAGAGTGTAGAGACAGCAAAGAAGAGATTCCCGTAGCTTCTTAACTTGTTAACAAAGGCTGCTATGACTGTGGCGAGCCCTGGAGCTGACAGCCAGCTTCAGTCCTTTGTAGGGGTTAAAGAGAGGGAGACGAGGCCAGGAAAGAGGAGTAGAGGTTTTAATAGAGATCCTGAATGTGCGAAGCAGCAGGGCACAGGGAAAGAGCCAGCAAGGGAAGCTCTGGGCCCGAAAAGAGTCATTCCATAAAGGGCACGCTCAGGAGCCCCGGTTCCTCTCATTCCGGCTGCAGGCTCCTGTTAGAGCAGATGTTTTGTGAATTGCTGCCATGCTTGTGATCAGACCACTGCTCCAGTCCCGGGAGACCTCCAAGCTGGTCTCATGACTCTCAGTGGTTTCATTGTGGGCTTGCCTGGCAACGATCGTGTGATTATCTATTTGTTTTAAGCATGCAAAAAAGAGAATCACATGGAGAAATAGGATTGCTTTGCAGTTCAATTGCAAAAGGATACAGTGATGAAAGGAGTCCCATAAATAGTATTATCGTCAGTTTTCTTCTTCATTCAGAATCTACAATGTGAGGGTTTTACTCTTGGTTTTTCATTTAGAAGTATTCTGGGTTTGCGTAGGGGTAGAGAGAACATTGGGGATGTAAACAGGCAAATGCTGAGGCTGACTTTAGGATGTTGTTACTTTTGCAATAGGCAAGGCATTCAGCGTGATCATCGTGGTCATTTGCTAAATTAAAAACCACTTGTAGGATGGCTACAGCTGGGGACCTGTGCTGTGGAACAGCGGGGTAATTCCCTGCCTGTAGCATTGGCATTCCGTATGCCAATGTCCTGTTCATGCCCTGGCTGCTCCCTGCTAATAGCCTGCGGAAGCAGTGGAAGATGACTTATATAGGGATTCCTTGCACCCATGTGGGAGACCTGGAAGAAGGCCTTGGCTTCTGACTTCAGACCGGCTCAACTCTGGCCATTGAAGCCATTTGGGGAATGAACCAGCAGATGAAAGATCTCCTGTCCTCTTACTTTCTTTTTTTCTTTCTTTCTCTCTCCTTCTCTAATGCAGTCTTTCAAATAAAAATTAAAAAGAGAGAGAGAGAGAGAGAGAGATGGATGCTGCTGCGCGTGTCCCTCGCTATGTTCCTTTGTCTCGGAGATGTAACTGGACCATGGAGTTGACAAGGTGGCACCTGGCTGCTTTCTGCTCTCTCTTTCTTGGCTCCTCTTCTGTAAGACTGGTATATCCACTGTACTTTGTTTGTGAGTTGGAAAGGTTTTTGCTCAGGCTGGCGTGTGCACCGTTGACAGATTGAACCTATACTTGTGGAAATCACCAGTGGCCATTGGGGCCTGCGGAGGCTTTTGTGGACCTGCTAAGGGTTCCTGGTATTTATTTTTCTCTTTGAAACCATTTCTGACTAGCAACCTACCTCTCCATGCCCAAACTAGAGTCAAGGTGCTAACACGTTGTGGGTAACTGGGAGAGGTGAAAGGTAAACCTTCAGTTCATAAAAAGAGTCATTTCTCCAAATGTATTTCGTTTGATAGACCCACAGGACTTCCAGTTGGCAATCTTTATGCTGTTTTATAGTTTGCTTTAATTTATCTAACTAATGACATGAAAGATATAAAATTGGTAAAACTATAGTGTTTGGCTTGCTTAAATTAAGTTTATGAGTTTTGCTTTAGCCTGCCAAACAAGTTAAATATTTCATGGCTTTCACAGGCTACAGTTCTAATATTTATAACTCTTGTGTACAGATTTCAAAAAATTATAATTACAACTCCCAGGATCCCAGATATAGCAGATGTTCAATATTTTCTACAACGTTGGCAGAAATGCTTCTCATGCTCTTTTTGATCCCCTACCCATGTATTGTATCTGTTGGAACAAGCTGTTGATAAGAAAGTCTACTGTCATTCTTTCATTTTAACAACCTTGGACAGAGCGCAAATGTCAAATAGGAAGACACATAGGCAAGGTGAATTCTATCTTCCTAAAAATATCTCCCTGTATGGAAATAATGTTTTCTTTAAAGAGAATGGCTTCAAGGGACATTTTCCCATGAACCACATATTGTTTACCTTATGTTTTTATGTATAAATAAAATAAAAAACAATCCTTTTTAATAGTGATGCCTCACCTAGCTGTGCTCCTCTAGTATCTAAGTTGTTGGGCTGGAAGTTCCTCTAGAAGTCCCACTTTAATTCATCAGTGCCTTTTAAGGTCTAAATCTGGGAAAAAGAGAATTAACATGTGTTGAATTCACAAATTTTTTTATATAAATTTCATCTTTCTTTAATTAACAGAGCACATCCTCTTTTTGTCTGATGACTGACTACTGCATCTACTTTGCAGAAAAAAATGTATGTGTAAAACACCTTTCATAAATACTTACTTAAGACTGTGAATGTTTCTGTTCTTAGAAATTGTGTTCTCGGCTTTGCCTTAAAAACAACTGTAAAAGTGACATTTTGATAGTAGAGAAAGACTCGAGTGGGATGAAGTTGACTCTGGGATGTTTGTAAGATGTAGAGTGCCTTGTGGCAGGATGCACGTCTGGAAAGCACTGAAATATTCAATGTCCTTCTCGTCCATTTTGCCCAAGGCCTAACTTGAATAGAAGAAGACACGCTAGTTCCAAAATGAAATTGAGCTGATTTAATTCTCTACTTGATTCAAGCACACAGTAGAGAAAAATATATATGAGATGGATTCCAGTTGTTTTTTGAAGAGTTTATATTGAATTATATTTTAAGCTTTATTATTATTTGAAAAGCTGAAAAGAGGAGAGTGATGGCTATCTCTCTCTCTCTCTCTCTCTCTATCTATCTATCTATGGAGAAGGGGAAATATAGAGGGATAGAAAGATAAACCTTAGGGCCCGGTGCCATGGCCTAGCAGCTAATGTCCTCACCTTAAAAGTGCTGGGATCCCATATAGGCACCGGTTTTAATCCTGGCAGCCCTGCCTCCCATCCAGCTTCCGGCTTGTGGCCTGGGGAAGCAGTCGAGGACAGCCCAAAGCCTTGGGACCCTGCACTTGCTTGGGAAACCTGGAGGAGGTTCCTGGCTGCTGGCTTCGGATTAGTGCAACACTGGCCATTGAGGTCACTTGGGGAATGAATCAGTGAACGGAAGATCTTCCTCTCTGTCTCTCCTCCTCCTCTCTGTATATCTGACTTTGCAATAAAAATAAATAATAAATCTTAAAAAATAAAAGAAAGAGAAGCCTTCCATTTCTTGATTCACTCACCAAATGGCTGTATTGACCAGAGCTGGGCTGATATGACAGAAGCTTCTTCCTGGTCTTCCATGTGGATGTGGTGGCCCAAAGACCTGAGCCACCCTCCACCATTTTCCCAGGTCATAAACAGGGAGCTGAATCAAAAGTGAAGTAGCTGGAACGTCAACTTGCACACATATGGGGATGATGTTTATATTTAGGTTGACACTTAGCCTTCTACACCACAGCACCCATCTTACATGTAAATATTTTGAAGATTTCAAAACTCAAATTTTTTAGTAATCCTATTTATGCATATAGGGTGCCAATAGATTGCAAAAAATATGTAAATTCTCCTAAAAATGTCAGTGAACTTCATATTCACAAATTTGTGTGTTTCTTTTCTTGCAACACACATGAATTCTCTTTTTCCCAGATTTAAACCTTAAAAAGACACTGATGAAATAAAATGGGACTTCTAGAGGAACTTCTAGCCCAACAACTTAGATTCCAGAGGAGCACAGCTGGGTGAGGCATCACTATTAGAAAGGGATGTGTGTGAATGTGAGGAGTTGTGTTTTTATTTTATTTTATTAATTTGTGATTGATTTATTTGAAAGGTAGAGTCCCCAAGAAAAGGAGACAAAAAAAGACAGTTGTTTTAAGAAACCAAGAATAGTGACTTTAGTGTTCAGGGATGAGAACTAGCTCTGGCTTGGACACATGGGAAAAAGCCATGAGGCAGGAACAGGTGACCTGCGTACAGCAGGCTTCGCTGCTGTAGCGCAAGTTCACCGTGGCCAGCCCTTCCCGACTCATGGAGGTGCCTGTCTGCTGAGTGTGTGTGGGCATGTCGAAAGTGAGTGATGTCAACTCAGTTGGAGGGTGTGGGAGTGGCGGGATGGCTGGGGTTCTCACAGCGTCCCATCTTCTGGGAGAGGCACTGCAGGAACAAAGTGAAACAATTTCTGTCTCTATCACTGATACCAATGGATGCTTTTTCCAGATGCTGGGAGTTTTCCTGGGACTGAGAAATAACTCAAAGGCAAGCTCTGGATACATAAAACACTCCAGCTGGCCTGTCAGTATGAACTGCAGGTCAAAGGGAGGAGTGTTCTGACATCCAGGGATGTTGCGCAAACTGAATTTCTGAGATTTCATCGTTGAAGCAGGGAAAGCAATAGCCCTCCAGAGGTGTAGGGGCCCAGCGAGTGTGCAAGGTTCTAGCAACCCAGCAGATTCTTAACAGAATTCTCTTCTCTGAATTTTCTGGGCCACGAGAGATATTTTTGCACGATGCTTGGAAGACACGAATAAAATTGATGCTAGATGCTGGAATACCGAGAACAAGGTGTGATCTGAGCAAACACGTTTTCTAGAATCTGGAGGGTGAGATTAAAGCTGCAATATTATTGAAATTAATGAAATTAGCTTCTGGCCCCTCTACCCTTCCAACCCTCACAACAATGAGTTTGCCTTGGGCTGATAGAGCAGCTTGTCCAGTTCGATTTTGGATATAGTGTACAATATGCTGCTTTAAAATATGCATATACAGTGGAATAGCCAAATTGAAATATATGTTACTTTATTACTAATCTTTTTTGTGAGAAACTTAAAATCCATTCTTTCAGCAGATTTTAAGAATATGACTATAATATGTTGTTATTAACTACAGTTAGCCTGTTACACACTAGATCTCTTGAGAGTATTCCTACCAATGAACTGACCTTCTGTATTCTTGACCAACATTTCCCTTTTGTCCTTCAGTCCTTAATATCCACTAGTCTACTCTTTGCTTATAGAAGTTAAACTTAGTTTAGATTCTATATATAAATGGGATCATGCAGTACTTATTTTGCTATGCCTGGATTATTTCACTTAACATACAGTTTTGCAGGTTTGTCTGTGTTGCTGCGAATGATGGATGTTCTGTATTTTTTAAAGTTAGATACTATTCCATCCTGTATGTATGTGCCATGTATTCTCTCTCCATCAGTTACTGATGGGTACCTACATTGATTCTCTATCTTGGCTGTTGAAATAACACTAGAATGATCAGGAAATGAAGATACAGCTTAGTTTCCTTTGGATATATATTTCCTATAGTGGGTTTGTTGAATCCCACTGTAGTTCTACTTTTGGGTTTTTGAGGAATTTCCATCTTTTTTATCCATAATTACTATTTTAATTTACAATCCTACTAACCATGCATGAAAATTCTGTTATCTCTTCATTCCCTGAAACACTTGTTATCTTTTGTCTTATTAAAAAATCATGTAAGACGTCTGAAGTAACCTCTCACTGCGATTTGAGTTTTCATTTTTCTAATGATTAATTATGCTGAGCATTTTTATATACATATTGACCATTTGTGTGTCTTCTTTGAACATTGCTTATTCAAGTCCCTTGTCCGTTCAAAAAATCAGGTTTTTCTCTTACTATTAACTTATTTCAATTATTTATATTTTTAAAATATGCAATGCTACTCAGATATATTGATTAAAATATTTTCTCCCATTTTGTAAGTAATATGCCGGCTCTGTACATGTGTAAACACTTATATTTCAAAATCTCATTCCTAGGGATTATTTGATGGGAACTCTTGAGGGCATCATGAAGTGAGAAGGACAAGCATGATGTCTAGGTTTAAGAGAAGAAGATACTCTTTCCAGATCAGGATTTGAATCTAAAACCCCTAACTTCTTGAATAGTGCTCTTTCCAGTCCGGTACAGACATTCTCCTTTATAATGTGCACTGGGGTCTTGGTCTAGAGGCTTTGAAAGACTTTTGTGCTGTCCTATAAACTTTGCGGTTATCCAAAGGATTGCTTCTAAACCAGGTTCTCTATAGAGGCAAGTCCTAGCCCTGGAAGGAGCAGTGTTTGAATCCTTAGCTGCACGTCTTTGGATACCACCTTATTTTCATAAATAATATCAATTAAAAACAAACAAACAAACAAACAAAAAACCCAGCACCTCCCATGCTCACTTATATATGTGTTCCATAGCATATTCACTTAATGGCCACAGAGATGTGTCACATTGCATTTATCTTACTGCCAGCTTTAGAAATGTGTAGATGCTACCATCTCTCTTTTTCCTTTTTGGATTTAATTTGATTCACTTTTGAAAAGTTTTAGTAACTCACAAACACTTTTGACTGGAGAATCTGGAGCAAGGACCATTGCTAAAGGGAAGAATGCGGAAAAAGAAAATGGTCCCGTGGGGAATGCTACGGGTTCTGTTGTATCTTCTAATACACAGTATGCATTGTCACTTATTTTGAAAAAATATGCATTAGACATGTGCTGGAAAGTGTGAGTAGGCCAATGTTCATATTAAGTTGTACTTTACACCAACTGCTCAGAGAACAAAATAGCACCCTGAGTTGTGGAATTGATTTGCCCGAGATGATTTGCTGGTAGCATTCTCTTATTTAATTTAGCATGAAGTATTACCTGAGAGATTTCAAGTCCTCACATATACCCAATGACAACGCAGTGCTCATCTGATGCTCAAAAACTAGTTCCCTGTGGTTTGAATGAGTGCTATAGGGTATGTGGAGCAGACAGGCCTGGTATGAAATATTTCTTCAGTCTTCATACAGCATTTATTTGTCAATGTCTCCAACATATTTCTTTAAAGTGAGCTTCTTTCCTGCCTGTTTTCCTTCCTTAAAAATCATTTCTAAGTACTGGTTGCTGAACATATAAGAAATGCTATAGAATAAAAAAAAAGTTACTAGAATTCAAGTAAAATCTCAAGTGGTGTTAATAATATTATTTTTCCCGACAGGGCCAAAATGCATTGTTTTTTGAATCTGTATTTATTTAGAACACAATGACACATTTTATTTGATGTTTTAATGAAATTTCTACCTTCTTACATCCAGAAGAAATGTCTATGTAATCTAACAAATCATAACAAAGCAAAACAAACCAACAAAAAAATAGAAGCCGCAGACTTAAACCATCAGGAAGTGTTGTCAATATAAATGCCTACTGTTGATCTTAATCCTCCATCTTCATTCTTAGTCTGAGTGATTTATCTGTACCTATGGGATTTGGAAAAGCAGCAAAACCCTCGCTGCTGTCTTAAATTATTGCTTAAGAAGAGGTCGTTGATGGCACGCATGGTGACTTTGAGAAACAACCTCGGGAACACGGAAAACTTCCAGAGCAACGTTACAGCTCACACTGGGCTGCTCCCCTGGAGAGGGGGCTGCAGGTGAGACCTGGCCTCCGTTGCCGCTGATAGCAGCAGCGAGGTTCTTCTGGTGAGTAGAGGAGAAAGCATAGAGGACCATTTGCTCCCATGCAGTTGGGTTTTGGATTTGCCATTGCTAATCTTGATGATCTCATTGGCAGATCTCAGTTGGTTATGCTAGGTTTTATTTATCATAGCAGAGTAATCAATTTCTAGATCAAAAAAGACTAAGGCAACGTTGAGGATAACGGCATGGAGAGAAAGAAAAGCACATAGCTTTCAATCATATTGACAATGGTAGCAGCAACAACAACAAACTTCTTTTCACGGTAGTGCACATTTTCAGAGTTTTTCCTTCTAGGAGGAGTTCCAGATACCTGGTAGTCGGACAATGGTCTACTTGGTTTCCTTTCACACCACTTAGATTTTTCACAATCTGCATGTAGCACCTGATCAAAAATTAACTGAAAATTTGAAAACAGTTTTTGAAACAGGATAATTCTAGTGAGTAAGTTTTGGAGCAATGTAGTAATACATTTTTTTAAAGGTTGTTGATTTTAAATGGCTCTTAGGGATTCAGTTTTAACAAGAAATTGCTATGTGCATGGCTCTATGCTAAGCTCAATGGGGTTGAGCTCCACAGTTGAATCTAGGTCAAAAGAGACTACTTATTCCATAAAAGCCTCTTTTTATCCCATCAAGGGTATTAGTGTTCCCTGTTCAACAGTGTCAGTAGGAAGCAGCTCATCTCTTTGCATGCCAAAAGTGGATGCCTCTTGGGAGAGTTCTGTTCTTCCACTGATCCAATCAATACATAGTGTCTGTTCTGCGCAGGGTCTTTTGCAGGTGATTGTTGTCATGAACATCTAGCTTCTGCTCTCAAATGGTTAATGTCTCGTTTGCATATAGATTCAGTTCTTCCCGAAGTCTGAGAAAAGATATTGGGGCTACTATGTTTAAAATCATAAGCAAAATATATTATTGTTATGACAGTGTTACATTGACAATGGGTAATTTGCCTAAAGGCCTAGTGCGATGCTTAAGCAGCCTTATTTCAAATACGCATGATGTCATTTAAACAAATCATTCTTTGATGCAAAGATGGAGTAACTGCACTGAATACAAGTAAAATAAGTGAACTCCTTTAAGCTACACATGGTTCAACTCAAATGATCAGACATCTTTTCACAGGTAGGTAGTAAATTATGTAACATGATTTGTTAATAAAGTCTGAAAACACATAATGGGAAATTTTCATCTGTTGCAATGCAAAAAAGCATTAATTTTTTGATTCCCATAAAAACAGGAGTAATTCCCATAAAAACAGGAGTAATTTTAAATGCACAGCAAACTAGTGGAAGGGGGAAAAAAACCTATGCAGAGAAATATGCTGTTAGAAATACAGATTTAGGAGCAGAAAGTCTGTTTCCTGAATAGAGTGCTGAAGTCTGATTTCTCTGTTTGAAAAAGACAATATCTCCAATTTTTTTTTAAGTTTTATGAGAGAGATATATACTGAATTCCATTTGTGAGTCTGTGACTGACCATAGCCGGGAGCTGGGAACTCAGGCTTGGCCTCCCACAGTGGCTGGCGGGGGGGGGGGGGGACACAAATACTGAGTCCATCATGTGCTGGAGGCTTGGGTAGAGAAGGGGCAGGACAGAGCTGGGACACAGCTCTCACAACCAATGTGTTAATTATCTGCCCCTCTTTTAAAAAATGTTAGCAAGGGAAAAGTTTAGGCTGTTTGAAAATTCTGAAATTCAGAATATTGCTCTTCCTGTTGATTTTATCCCGAAGATTATCATTTAAATGTTACCTGCTACTTCACTTACTTGTAGACCAGGATAAAGTATAACCCTATGTCTCCAGCAAGATTATGCCTTATATGGCAGGACAGACAAATTGAATCTGAAAAGATTTAATCTTTACTGCCATTTTCTTTTAGGAGCTGTTCTTTTCCAAAAGCTAATGTAAAGCTTTCGGAACTTGAATTGTTTTATGTTGTGTATTTGTCTTTGTTTTTATAAATTTAATAGTCTGTAAGTTCATCCTCAAACATTAAACTATTGCATAGTAGAGATGAAATCTGAGTTGAACCATTCAGCTTTGTATTGCCGGTGATGCTATCAGAGGAATTTCTCTAAACGGTCATATAAATCTCACAGATGTGAAGCGGGCTTTCTGATTTGTGTTCCCCATAATGGGAGACTCATTTGAATGAAAGGGTTGTGGTGATGCTTGGCTGATATTAGATCGTGGACACCTAACCCCATGCCTCCTCAGTCTACACAATCTCTCTGATGGAAATGCAGATGGCACTTTCAGTTTATTTCGTATCAGGCTACAATTCATATGCCCAAATCCATTATTCCATGCAAAATGTGCGTATAAATGAAAGACTGCAAGGGAAAACAGGAAAGGGAAGAAAAGAATGATAGAAAAGGAAGCACTGAGAAGAACTTCATCATAGGAAACAAATTTGCATCGAAGCTGAAAAGATACTTTGGTGACTGAGTAGCCTTGTCCCTGTACCCAGATAGACACCCATCTGTGGTGGACATAAGCCTCCTGCAACACAAGAAAAGCTGTTTCCAACTGGTGTATTGCTGGTTTCCCATCAGGATCTTCTACAGGGAAATACCAATATTAATAACATGTTTTATTTTGTTTTGTTTTTTTCGGTTTAGGGGTCCTTTTCTTTCAGGCACCCTTCCGTGTGTTTTTAGAATTAAAAAAAAAATCTGTTCTATTCACTTATAAAGTATTCCAGACCAATGCTTCTCAAACTTTAATGTGTGCACCTATCATAGGAAAAGAATCTTGTTTGGTGCTGGTTCTGGTTTAGCAGAATGGGTCACCAGGATGGCCTCCATTATCCTGGGTGACTCTGACCCTGCTAGAAAGGGCTTGACCAGAAGTCCTCAAAGCATGGTCCTTGAAGGCTGCCCGAAAATCACCCAGGTGTTGGTCAGAAATACAAATTCCTATGCTTCACCCCTGACCAATGAACTCAGAAGCTGTAAAGACAGGAGTTAGCAGTGCCTGTTATAACCAATTCTTCCAGGTGATTCAGACACACCTTGAAGTTTGAGAACCACTGTCATATGCCAGTCGTTCTCCCTGGCTGTGTATTAACAATCCACTGGGACCTTTAACAATCCCAAAGCATGGACCTGCCCCTAAGTAAGAAAGGTCAGATAGTGTCCTCCTTGCAAAGGAGGACAAGGAGTGCACGTGCAGGATTTGCCCATGTGGGCAAAGCTAATGAATGGTGCAGTTGGGACAGAACTCTAAAACTCATTCTCCACCCCCCCCCCTTTCTAGTTCTTTCTACTTGCAGCCTGACTGCTGACCATATATTTACAGATTGGACTCAGGAGTGGGGACTGATTGGTTTGGACTGCTCTGCTGACTGGCTGCGCTTGAAACAATCATCAATCTAACTTCTTTCAAGAGACCTCTGTTCTATGCAGTCCTTCATATTCTTTGGCATGTCTCCCAACCAGTCACCAAGCATACACTTAATTTCTTTTTAAAAGCCACCTAGTTTTGTTTTTTGTTCATGCGTATGCCTTTTGTTAAGTGGGTGAGGGATGTGTAATCTATCTCATGCATAATTTGTTTAAGACAAGTCATTAAAAATGCACTAAAGTTTAATATGCTGTGTATGTTCCTACTAGAGCTCTTTTCCCCATGCAAATGATTTTGAAAGTTTTAAAAATAGTTTTTAAGGGTTTATTGCATGCCATTGTTTGCAATGCCTCGTTTGAAAGCTCTAAAATTAACATTTCTTTCCTATCAATTTTATCTCTGTTTGCCTGGTATTGATTTTTTTTATCCTCTGCGTGTCTAATGGAAACAGAGCTAATGGGTCTTTGCTTTGTTTATTCCCTTGCTTATGCAGCAGCATTGTTTTGATGTGGTCAGCACAGCTCTAGGAATAGGACTTCGCGAGGCAGCAGCACAGGGAGTTGCCTAACACTCTCCATTTTATTGGTGTAGGTTCTGAAATAATTTTCTCGGTGGCTGCCTTACATTGTCACTGTTCATTTTTATTTGTTTCATTTAGCTGTATTTTGGTGAGACAGCCTCGTTTTCTTTCAAGGATATTCTTGTGAGTCATCATCACACAAGATATATATCCTCCCTGAGTGACTAGGAAGATCAAACTCTCTGCCACCTGTGAGAAGCTTCACCCTGATTCATGAAGCAATCACAGCCTGTTGCCAATCTGCCACCAGCTGCTCTGGCTCTAGGATCGGAGCAGATCCGGGAAAGGGTGGGGAACAGCCAACATGACATTGTTTGGTGTATTTTATATAGCAACCCAAAAGTAATGTGGGAGCAACACATCTTTCATTTATTCCTTAATAGAAGCAAGACACAGTTGTTGAGTTTCTTTTTCGAAGAGAAGGAAATGTGGAGCTTAGACACATGCACACTGTCAAAATCTATTCGTTGACTGGTTGCATATTTTGTTGTATTCCTGTGATCTGTGATAACAAGCAGACAAAAACAGATGCAGAGTAGAAGGCAAACAGGAGTGGACCACCTCTTTGCAAATGAATTGCATTATCATTGGTTACTAGGTACAAGTCTCTAGTACGGCTGGGTTCAACCTCCAAAGGACCACTGAACTTCTTGTGTTCAGCGGTTTCTATCACTTTGCCCATCACATCTTTTACCAGACCCTCCAGCAAAGCAGCAGATCTGGCCTCGGTTGCAAATATTAATGAGCAGTGAAATGGCCCAAAGGCAGGAGGCAAGAGAGGGGGAAAGGGGATTTGATAAGCCACAAATGAATAACTATTCTCAAAATAATTAAAAGGTGATGTTATACAAATATGGCACACAGCTCAAAATATATTCACTTGAGGAATTCCCTTCTGAACTTTCCAGAAGTGGTCAGATTAGGTCCTTGTTGTTCAGTGGTTTGCAGCTTTGGGGTGTCGAGTTCTTGCTGCTAGTAAGAACCCGAGGAGATTCCCCCGCCAGGAGCACTGAGCTGAAGCTGCGCTCTGGCTTCCGCTTTGATTTGTTGTGCAGCTTTAAACAAGTCACCTTATCACCAGCTCTCTATTTTCTTATCTGTTTAGCCAGGATTATGCTGGCTGCTCACCCAGCAAATATATTTTAAAGATTAATGGAAGAGTGCTTGCATTGTAACTTTTAGCTCTTTATGTCAAAATGATACAGCATTCTTGTTATGCCATTAAAATTAATATAGAAATATTGAACTCACTTTTATCTAAACACGGAACAACACTTACTCAACAGCTGCGTCTAAAAGTCCTAAGCATCTGGTTTCAACAACTAGTAGAAGTGAGAAACAGGAAGGCTAAGGATCGCTCCAGGCTGGTGTTTTCTCTCACAACTGTTGCACATGATACACAACTTGATGACTTTCTCCGAATCAATTGATTGAACTTTAATAATATTTTGTTTGGGGGGATATGGGGAACAACATTTGGCCTTGTAGTTAAAATATCAGCTAGGAAGCTGGAATTCCATATTTGACGCCTGGGTCAAGTCGCAGCTCTGCACTCCATGAGCAGGTGACACATTAAACGGTTGGATTGGTTACTCTCGTGAAAAGCCCAGGTTGAATTCCTCATTATTGGCTTTGGCTTAGACCAGTTCCCAACATTTCAGGAATTTTGCGAGAAGGAACCAGTGGATAGGAGTTCTGCCTCTGTCTTTTTGCTTCTCAAAATTAAGTAAAATATAATAAAATTAATTTGAGTAGAAGGTAGGTAAAATGGTTGTGAGTATGAATGACTAACATTGTTTCTCGGGGCTAAAAAGTGATTTGACTTTGCTGGCAATTTTTCAAAATTCTTCAGACATAAAAGCACAGAGTTTTACATCCTAAGCTAATGATATACATATATACATGTATTATACATATAATCTTATATAATGTATGTACATATATATATGATTTTCAATGTGCTTAGTATGATCTCTATCATGGATAATGTGCAAACTGGGTAAAGGACACAGATAGATGGCAGTTGAACTGTGTAGAACTGTATAGTCTCCCTGAATTTGGAGACTCGAAAAGTAGTGTGCCCATCTATTCAGTCCTCAATATTTCAACTACAAAGCATAAAGGAAGGAGATTTGAATAGAAAATGTGGGTATGTTTGCTGATTACTGCTTGTTTTCTCATGTATTTTTAGGCATGATTTATTCCAAATGTTGTATAAACCTAATTACACGGGCATATCAAATATTGGACCATATTAAGTGAACACTAAAGTGCAGTTAACTTGAGAAGAGAATGGGACAAGTACTTAAAAGTTTTCTGTAATTTGAAAGAGCCCTTAAGTCAGGAAATGAACACTGTAACATCTGGTTAAAGCGAAAAGAGAATTTAGCTAATTGTTCAAGTTGGACAATAGCCAAAACCCTGGAGTTAGCACACCTGGATAATGTTTATATAATATTTCTGGAGAAATACGTTTTGGTAAGGAAGCAAATAATGAAATTTTTAAAGACTAATGAGGAATTGGGACATTTTAGAAAGCAAAGTTTGCAGAATTATGTCACATAATTATGCTTCAAACTTTAGAAGGCAAACCATGTTAGATGGAGAGATGCGCCACATGGTCTGTTGTCTGAAACTGTCCTCACAGTCATGTTTACCCAAACATACTGAGGATGTTCAAATGTTAACTTCCCCTCAGTGTGTCCCATGGTTGCCATCCAGTGAGAAATATTTAGATTTGTTTTTCATTTCCATCTCATGAATATTTTAGTTCTAAAAACCAGCCAACACCTTAACACTTGATACGGATCACAGTAGGGAAGACTAAAGAGAAACACAGGTCCTCATGTTGCTGATCAGAAGTAAAAAAATGAAAATACCTAGAAAATGTGTCTAGTAATCTTTGGTATTCATGGGCTCAGACAAAATAAATGCCTAAAAAAAAAAACTAAGGGGAAAAGAAAGAAAAAGAATCCCGGAAAGGTATTTGAATACATTTTACCAAATGATGGAATTTTAAACATTCTAATTTTTGTGGTGATAGGACCGCAGAAAAGGATTCACAGAAAAGAGATCCAACATTGCTGAATGTATGCAGGCAAGACGTAGAAGGCTTGGTTGACTATCTTTTTTTTTTTTTTTAAGATTTATTTATTTTATTGCAAAGTCAGATATACAGAGAGGAGGAGAGACAGAGAGGAAGATCTTCCATCTGATGATTCACTCCCCAAGTGACCACAACGGTCGGTGCTATGTCGATCCGAAGCCAGGATCCAGGAACTTCTTCCAGGTTTCCCACATGGGTGCAGGGTCCTAAGGCTTTGGGCGTGCTCGACTGCTTTTCCAGGCCACAAGCAGGGAGCTGGATGTGAAGTGGAGCTGCTGGGATTAGCACTGGCACCCATATGGGATCCTGGCACGTTCAAGATGAGGACTTTAGCCGCTAGGCCACGGTGCTGGACCCAGTGGACTATCTTTGATTTCCTTGCTTCATTGTCATCATCACATGCAATAATCTGCTCAGAACAAACTCGTTAGATTTAGACTGATATTTTTGGTATAGAACAAAAAAATTTTTGTATACAATTATGAGCTACAAAGAAAAACTAATACTAGGAATAAGATACCATTGGCCATTATTGACCACCATTAAAATTATAATGTTAATAAAATAATGTAAAGCATGATTCAGTCCCCGCTAAAGGCACTAGTTTGCGCATCTCCGTAAAATACCCAAGGGACAAAATTATTGACTCAATACAGAATGGGAATTAGAAGCTAACATGAAAGTTTGGATGGCTGAAGATAAGTGAAGAGGACTATCTTATAGTTTTAGAGATGAAATATTTGGATGATTTTAAATACTGGATGCAATTAGTTAAAACTTAACTAAAACATTGCAATAATAATAAAACCAATCTCTGGAAAATTGCAGAAAGATGAGGTATGAGTAGTTGAAACAAATAAATAATGGAGAAATCTGATTACTCTTGATAGGTTTTTGGTATGGAATTCTGGAACATGATGAAATTGCTGTGATATTCTGTGGTTTTGCTTTTTTTTTTCAAAAAAGAGTTATTTATTTTTATTTCAAAGTCAGATATACAGAGAGGAGGAGAGACAGAGAGGAAGATCTTGCATCTGCTGGTTCACTCCCGAAGTGGCCACAATGGCTGGAGCCAAGCTGGTCCAAAGCCAGGAGCCAGGACCTTCTTCTGGGTCTCCCAGTGATTGCAAGGACTTGAGGCTTTAGGCCATCTTGTACGGCTTCCCCAGGCTACAAACCGGGAGTTGGATGGGAAGTGGAGCTGCTGGGACACAAGCCAGCACCCATACAGGATCCTGATGGATGCAAGGCAAGGATTTAGCCACTAAGGTAGCCCACTGCACCATGTTTTCATTCTCTTTTATAGTCACATTTATCACTTTTTGCTGGATACACATATGTCGTAAACACTTATGGTTGATCGTAAGAATTGGCCAGAAAAGTCAGCACACTGTCTGAAAAAGACATCTGTGGCATCATTTACTCTTTCTTTGAACAATTTTTGGGAACTTGTTGAACTTAGGCATGGTTTGAAGTACTTGGGATATCTCAGTGAGCAAAAGCAATGAATTCTTTCACCTGGTGGAATTTTTGTTATGGTGAGTGGAGGCAAATGGTAAACATAATAGACATTGAAATTATATAATATGCTAGCAAATAATATTTGTGATGGGAAAAAGAAAATCATAGTAGAATAAGTGCATTGGATTTTTTACTTTGGGTTATGAGTGTCCATGTAGTAGAGAAGATGAACTTTGAGCAAAAACCTGAACTCGTCTGGTAGACAAGTGCTGTGTGAAGAAGGAGCACATAGGACAGGGTGTCCTAAGAACCAAACGTATTTCTACAAGAGACAAGTACTACAGAAATTCCAACCAAAGTAAGTACTTTTGGTCATTGCAAGCATGTTAGTTATTACTTTGAGTGATGAGGAATCACTGATAGTTTTGTGTTGAGGAATGAAAGGATATGTCTCATTTCAGAGAATTACTCCAGCTACTCTTGAAAGTAGATTCTCAGTGGGCAAGGATAGAATTAACAGGATCCTCTACAGGGCTCTTACAGCAAAACAGGGTGAGCTTCACAGAATGTGATTGTTTTAGGAACCGCAACCTTGGATTTTACAGCCTTAATTCTGTGAACACAAACGTCTTTATTTCTACCCATAAAATGAACCTATTTCCAAGCATCCTTTATTGAAACAAGCATTTGATCCTCAGATTTTCAAGGCCATAAATCAAATGCATAATTTAATTAGTGTGATGATTTATGTAATTTATGTATACAATACGTTACAGTTTTCTGTAAACTTTCACAGAAAAGAAGTTATTTAAAACAAGATTCCATGAGATTGGAGGGCTGATTATCATCTCATGTAAGATAAAGTGGGTTATCCAGTTGGGAAAGAACCAGGTTGGAAATGTGTGCATTATCATTCCAAGCCTAAGCTTCGTCTCCTGTATCATTCTGCTTCTGACAAATCTTCAAAATTTGTTATAATAGGACATGACCTACATTAAAATTACTGTTAATGACCTACAAATGAAGGAGATTTTCAGAAGGTATTAAAACAGAGGGTAAGGGGTAGTACAGAGGCAATTAATGAGAGAGGAATAATAAAAATCAATCCTGATAACTTGGGTACTTTATCTTCTGACCTCTCACTTTTACCCAAAAGTCACTTATTCAAATACTACTCGAAATTGGAGCTCATTCAAGGTCAAAACTTGTGGTGTTGTGGCTACTAGCCAAAACTAACTTTGTGTCAAAATTATCTTTCAAAGAGGCTGGACTGAAGGTGCATTCTAGGTCAGACATAAAGGTATTTCAAGAACCCTGGGTCAAATAGACCTCTTTAAAAGCTTAAATGATATGAGATTTGTCAGAAATTAGTAAGGTCTGTGAAACTCCATTTAGGCTGAACTACTACAGATCATAAGATCACACTGCTTGCCAGCCTTTTAAATCTTAAAACTCTTTTTTGGAAACAAGATGAAAAGCAGTCAAATTGCTACTTCACATTGAAATACCTGTGGCTGTTGCATGTTCCCTCTCCAATTTAAGGCTTCTGAGCACCCCCTCTAACTCTCTGCAATCTGCCTTTCAAACAACAAATCTCTTAAAAATGCTTGTTGAATATGGGTTGTTGGTCTGTTTTCAAACCATCTAATACTTTTGATCTTGAGTTGAGTAAAGGTTAGGCTGAATCAGCCTCATGCAGGTCTCCCATGTGGATTACAAGTGCCTAAGCCTGTAAGCCATCCTCTGTTGCTTTCTCAGCAGCATTAGCAGGGAACTGGATTGGAAGTGGAGCAGCCAGGAATTGGACTGAGGTACATATTGGATGCTGGCCTCGCAGGACACTGCTTTACACGCTGCACCACAACGCCAGGTCCTATGTGAGTGTCTTTCGTGATGACGTAGCTGAAAGGTAGACAGCAAAGTTGGAAGATCTCTCTTCTGTTTCCAGTTTTTACCTAAACATAATGACTGCAGCATAATATTACTAAAAGTGGAGAAAGACTATAACATTGAGGAAAGATCATGTTGTGAAGTAAATATTGATGATTCTTCCTGAAAGGAATGCCAACAGTGTATAAGTGAAATCTGATTAGAAGTCAGCCATGTTAGCCAGGACATCTTTCTCTCTCCATAGTGATTTAAATCACATCAATCCCAGGGCAAACTCAAATGTCAGTGTTCTTTCAGCTTCGATGACCCAGACTCAGAGCAACCCTGCCACTCCACTCCAGCTTCCTCTTCTGCATTCTCTAGAAGGTATCCTGGGTCCCATTTGTCTTTTCTTCCATAAAGTCCCAAATGCTATTCTCTCAAGATCATTAAGATTCCCTTGAATTTTTTTTAAACATGCAATTTTTTTCCTCTGGTAGAAATCATCTCCTGATGTGTGTCATTGACATTGCTTTGCAAATGCCCTATCTCTTCTTGCAGTCAAGTTGCTGAAAGGAAAGATGAATGGCAATATTTCTTGAGTTTGCAAACTGAAATTGGAAAGTATGGTTAGGGCAAAAATATTCTGTCTTTCCCCACTCCCTTGCTTTCTTGTCCTTTACTTTACCTCCATATCCCCCTGCTTTGTTTGTATGTTTATAAGCCTCCCAGCTGGAGTATGCAACACTTTGAATAGGTAGAACAAAATAAAAAAGTACAATCTTTTGTTACTGTAGAATAGAATACATTGAGCGTGTGAATTCGTGTGTAGTGATACACATGGGTACCTAAACAACATGTGGAGGCTGGCACCGTGTGGACCAGCTGCACCAATGATTCACTATATCAGAGTGTCAGTTGGAGTCTCAATTACTCCATTTCTTGTCCAACTCCTTGGTAATGTGTCTGGGAAAGCAGCAAAACGTGGGCCGAATGCTTATGTCTCTATTGCCATCTGGTTGTAGTTCCTAGTTTCTGGTTTCAGCATGGTTTAGCCCTCATCTTTGCGGCCACTTGGGGAGTTAACCATTGGCTTTAAGATCTCTCTCTCTCTCTCTCCCTTTCTCTCTCTTACTCGGTGCCTTTCAAAAAATAAGAGAAATCTTAAAAGAACAACAACAGCAATTATGCAGTGTCTCATGACACATATAAATTGCTCAGGATTTTGAATAAATGTTTTACATAAATTCAAGTTAGTGTTTACCAATAATTTTTGCTTTTATGTATCCTTTGCAAGCAGAGGACTAAGTATTCTGGGATTCAATTTATCAAAGTGCTGTGGGAATCTGTTTTTATATATGATATATTGGGGTTAGCTACAGTGATGTCTGAAGTTCTTTTGAGTAGTAATACTGTAGCAATAAAACATGTCATTAAATATCAGATTGGTGTTTATACAATGAAGTGTTTTTTGAGTCATGACAACATCATCCAAGTCACATGCATATTATCCTTATCCTCAAAAAGTAGGTTTCCTTTTTCTCCAACATGCTCCAAAAGAGCAATATTTTTATTCATTATAAAAGTATTCATTTTCATAGACAAGGAGAGAGAGAGAGATTTTCATACTCTGACTCTTGTCCCTACATGCTTATGAAGCAAGGTGGCTGAGCCGAGGCAAAGGCAGGAGCCCGGAACTCCATTCAGATTTCCCACATAGGCGTCAGAGAATCAAGCCACTATCTTGTGCCGTCTCCCAGGGTGCACGTTAGTGGGAAGCTAGACTGGAAGTGCAGTCAACAGAACTCAAACTGGCATTGTAATGTGTGTCCCAATGTTTCAAGTGGAGGATTAACCCATTGCACTACAACACTTGCATCTCCTTTTTTATATGTGTGCATTCATAGGATACACGAGGTACTTAGTTCCCTGTAGATACTCCAGTAGTGACGTTGACTGATCATGGTGAATTCAAGCTCTACTTTCGGAGGACCAGTGACACATCTCCACTCATTAAAGTTCACTCAGAGACATGAGAATTTGGCATATAATAGGGCAATTTTTGATATAGGTTGTATAAGGATCAGCTTGTATTCACCCAGTGGAAAATAAAGGAGGAGGCTTACAGCAGAGGAGGGGAAATGCTGCCTTAGAAACGATTCCAGGGATCCAACATTTGACTTCGTCTTTCTGAACTAGGCTGCTAACAAACTATTTTGTATTTCTAAACAAACAGTGCATGTTTGCATGATAGAACCCGAATTTGTATGTTAGACTAACAAGACGCTTTACAGGTTTTGATTCTACATGAAGCATTTCCTTTTCTCCTAGTGTTTAGTATTTGTACCCACAAAATCATTTTTAAATTCACTTATACTAATTCATCCAAGTTCACCTAGCAGGACCCCCTTTAAAACCTCACAGGACTTGTGAATTCATTTTCCCAACACAAATAGAATATTTTCACTTAGAAAGTGAAACACAATATTTTCCCAAGGAATTAATTCTACATTTAGAAGATTCCACTGAAAACAAACTGGGTTTAATAAGGGGTCTGAAATTCAGTGAAATGTGATTGTGCCCCTGTAGAGTACAACTTACATTCATTAGGTGTGTGACTGAATTTCCCAGCTAAATTTAGGTTAATTAAATAAATACTTCAAGACAGCTGTCCCTATACTTCATTTCTAATCCTCATATTCTGTGAATGAACAGGGCACCAATCCAAATTTTGGGCTTAGATTTTGCCTCTCACACAGGGTCTGGAGCTGGAATTATTTAGCAGACGAGGACAAAGCAAGTTGCAAGAAGTCTTTGGTAATCACGGCGACGAGAAGAGGAACTCTTTAAAAGGAATGTGCTGCTTTTTCAGATGATGGATGCTTCACCCCAAAACATGAGAGGATGCCACCCAAAAGGTGAAGCGATGTATTTTGGGGATTAGGGAGCAAGTGGCCTGGCTAAACCACAAGGGCAAAGGAATCAACACTTTTGCAGTTTCCAGCAGTTCCGAAAACTCCACTGTGACATTTCATTTTACCTCGGCAAACAACTGCAATGAAAAATAGCCCAGACACATTATAGGATATGCCCTTATGCATGATATTTTGTATCAGATATATCAGTCACATTGCAAAGGACTTAGATCAACTTAAAAAAATAAAACCCAATAGAATGATTACAGCCGCTGCCTAGAATGACAAGTATTATCAACAAAAATTAATCAGGCGCATCTTTTAGTGAACTCAATTAATAATGTGCAACAACAGGGTCTCTTTTCTTAAGATGAAAATTAATTAGTGGAGGGAAGGTCACTTGGAGATGCTGACATCACTCATCAGAATGCTCTGGCAGCTCTAATTATTTGTCTTCCAGGCTTGGGTGATCAGAAATTATTGCAATACCTGAGCAACATTTTGAAAAAGCTTTGTGCATGGCTCTTTTAATTAGACCTGGTATTTGATTAATGCAGTGGAAGCGTTTAGATCAGCCTCTTATCATTGAGTGACTTAGAAGTTTTAGGGAATTAGATTGAGTAAGTCAGGGTCATGGAAGAGGTTTTGAATCTATGTGTTTTTATTATTAAAAGAGGTGGAATATTAGATTCGATTTATCTTTCTCTTATAAGCATTTTGTTCTTTGCCAAGCAGTATAATGTGTGGGAGAGAATTATATTAATTCACATATTAGGTTCTATTTTTTTTTGTTTCTGCTTCTCAACTAAAATAAGTTGCTTGGAGTTTTGGAATTGAGCATTTGACCTAAAAATCTTTAAGAACTATCACAGGACAGCATCTCAAAAAGATAATATAATCATTTTGTCATAATTTCACATTAAATCGATTAGACTGTCGCTTTGTATGCATTACCAGCACATAATGCAAAAACAGAGACACACTTTATTGGGGAAGTAGACCAGAAAAATTATTGTTAAATTGACAATGTTGATATAAAGGTACTTTTTTATGAGTCTGATAACTGAATTTTTAAATTTGTAAAGATAAAAGGTACTTGACTATGTGATAAAATGCCTATAAAATGTGTAATAATTTCAGTGCTGTTTTAGTTTTCAATGTGATTACACATGGTTTTCACAAATGGTACATTTTTAGCTGATGTTCATAAATGTATTAAATGTCAGCTATGGTTTGGCTATAGATTTCTTCAAAGACCACAGGATGAAATGGGATTAGGGTGACTTTCATAATAGCATTGTTATTTACAGGAGGACATATTAAAATCTATAAAACTATCATCCATAAAATATATATAACGGTGTACCTGTCTTTCTGTGGTTGAGGATTCATTTACCCGAAATTATCAATTTAATGCTTCTCTTTATCACAGGATCTGGTGTGAAGGCTCAGCAGGCTGATGCCTCTGTGGGTGACGGGGGAGTTCACACGGAAGTGAACAGCTGCTGTCTGGGGGGGGGGTCCAGCTGAGGAGGATGAAGGCGGACGCTCCTCTCTGTTCCTTTGTCAGTCCAGAGAAGACACTATTGTGGGGGTGACTTCACAGAGAGAAATGTGCCCTTTATCACGGAAGGTGCTACTGTACTCGTTGGGAGTGACAGTTCCTGACACTATCTTAAAGGTGGTCCCTCTATACTTTTCGGCCCTTTTATTTTCTGCTGTTTTCCAGTACCTTGCAAGTTCACTGGATGCATGTGGGTCCTTGGATCTCTGCTTGTAGTGGAAAATCAGACAAGGGTAATCAGAGAGCAAAGTTCCCGGTATCCCAACCCCATTGTCCCACCAGCTCACCCATCCTCACGTGTCTAAAACTCCTTTCTGGGGGAGGAAGAAACTGTCAAGTAGCACATGATTGCCAATGGTTGGTGGTGCTGTACTCACTTAGCAGAGGAGGAACACACAGCTAACAGAGCCCAAATTAGGCCTTGCACTTTTTTCCCACTTGTTATCCACAAACCCAATGTTAGAGGTCAGTATATGCATGTACACACACATGCACACCACACCCACACGCACATACATGTGAACGCATGCACAGGTGCAGGTAACTGCATTATTTATATACGTCTTTTCAAGAATATGGTCTATTTTATATACAGTTCTGGAAAAAAAATATAAAGGAGTAGTATAGGGTAACAAAAAAAAAAAGGTTGCTTTAGATTGATGAAATCTGTGTTCAGATCTGGACTGTGACATTGCATATCTCTGTGACCAAGAGTAAGTTACTCCGTCTGCCCACTGATACCTCACCTCTAAACGGAGATGGATAGGAAGATTAAGTGAAACATAATAGATGAGAATGCTTACTGAAGGAATCACTGATGTTTCATAGTCTCTCAGTTATTTACAAAAATTATGCAAGTGCTTCAAATTTGTAGACTATCTTTAAAATGGGATGAACCATACTCCTAAGAAATTAATGTATCCTTAACATCAACAAGTTGATACTTCTTGCCCTTAAAAATCTAACACCTGTACTATAATAATCTATATTGATATTGCCCAGGATATAGCTAAGATTTAGGTATTAAGGAAAAATAAAGTTACTTATCCTACACTCGATGGTAAAACACTTTAGATACTTATTTCTACTGATGAATTATGCATGCAAAGGCCGAATCAGGCTCTCTGATTTATTTTCCCTCTTTCATGCCTTGATTTTCAGGCTGTGTGCAAAGCAGTGTATATTTTTCCTGTCTTGCACTCCCACTGACTATATTATGCTCATGGGGCTCTTCAAGTGGAGGAGACACGCAGCCATGCTCATGGATGGTAGGTCAGCCTATAAAGCTAAGATAGCGAGCGGGCATTTGGGAGAAAAGTCTTTAAAATTACTGTCAGATGTGGAATTGTTACACTCAAGAACAACATCTCCACTCAGATGTCACTTCCATTCACAGCTTTATTATACTTCTCAGAAACCCATCATTTAAAAATCTTAAAAACGTAAAATTATGACCAGAACAGACATGCAGGATAATAAACCTCGATAAAATTTAAAGTTCCGTAAATATTTATATAGCATTTACTGTACACCAGACATGCTTCTAGGTCAAAGTAAGTTTTCATGGCAAAGAAAATGTCAAGTTGAAAACCACTTGAAGCTTCAGGAAAACAACAGATAGCAAAAAACATAGCAAAACAAAAACAAACAAACAAACAAAACCCAAGAAAAAATGCCTTAAAACATGGATTCAATTGGTATCACAGGGCAAGCATCACCTGTTCCAGATGTAAGAAACATCAAGTTGTTAGTTGGTGACAGGTGGAGGCTCTTCCGTGGTTTCCTGTCTTCCACTTGCTGGGTAAGGGACCACCTTCCTTTGTGAATTGGCGGTCATGTTGCTTCCTACAGCCAGCACCTCTGTTTTTCTCTCGCAGTCATTCCAGTCCTCAGTGCCAAATGGGACGAGAGGTTCGCTGCTCCACAGGCTTTCTGGAGCGCTGTGGTGGTAGGGTCTGGGCCGTGGGATTAGGAGTCTGGGGATGCTGTTTCAAATCCTCCTCTTGCCATGGTCACTAAGAGCAAGAGTTCTTTAAGGCTATATGTGACTCTGCTACTTGAGGGATTTGTCCTTGTTAGCTGATGAGTTTGCCACATTAGCAACTGCATGTAATTCATTTTCTTTCTTAAAAAAAAGTCTCTGGTGGTAAAGGAAGAAAGGATGGGAGATAAAATAATCCATATAGGATAAATATCTCTTCTGCCTTTTCCTTACCTGTCCACTTGATGAAGAATCAGTTCGTTTTTCCAAAGACTGAGAGTGCACTGCATTTTGACAACTAATTCATGTTATTATTCATGAGATTAATGTGAAGAGATCATCAGCTGATTTTCCAGGAAAAGTACGACTTCCAGCGCCTAAAAGTGGTGAATATACTTTGTTAACCAGCATCTTGGTCATTTCATGTGGTAATCACTTCTCATACCCAGACAGAAATCATATACTCTGGTACAGTTTTAAGTGGCAGCAGCTGACTGGTCACCAAAAGTATGAAATGGAAAACAAAATATCAGCTGTTTGTCGGATAGTTGGTTGCATTTCAAAATTATTTTATCAGAATTGGTGGGAAGTATATTTGAACCAAAAATACACTCTGCATGTGAGAATGGTTTGGGAGAAAGATCAGTTCATGTAGTTCATCGTGCTATTTTACCATAAATGTTTATAGCACAAATTTTAACACTGAATGTCTTAACACACTAAAATATTTCTGTGACTAAAATGTACCTGGTAACTTCAGATTCCCATAAAAATGAAAAAGTTATGTCCTTTTTTTTTTAAAAAAAAAGAATGCTAATGAGTGGAGCTTATTTTTGCAGACTAAAAATATTGAAGATATTTGTTTTCCATTAAAAAAGAAAAGTATCATCTACTATATGATAAATTACCTTGAAAATTCTCGCTCAAATTCTCACATGAAAGTTTATCATGTTTTAAGATGTACTTTGCGTTTTTTTTACATGCCACATTTTTTAAACTCTTCTACCTTGGGCAATAGTGAGAACTTTTACTTCATACTCCCAGTAGCCAATGTTGAAAAAATTCTTTGGAGGAAAATCTAATATACCTATAGTACACATTTATCAACCATAGGTGAACCCCAAGATCAGCTAAAATTTAGTAGTTACCTGAAAGTTTTCCTTTATTTATTGGTGAGTAACTGCTTCCTCCTTTACCTCCCTGCTAGTAAGATTTCAACAGTTAGGAAGAAATTTCTCCCTAAAGGTACACTTCAAAAGTTTATGGAAAACAATGGAAGATCAGTTTTTTCTAGTACAAAATAGATTTTGAAGTTATCACAGGCATGTTTTCATAGCATGCATTTCCATGAGATTACTGAAGATGCCTGATATGTACGGATTTCACATGCTTATGTGCCTGCCTTGCCACCAAGTTTTAAATCCATTATTCCAAGTGGTATAGACTTGAAGTGTTTTGGGATTGACGGCAAAATATATAACTTCTGAAAAGGTTCTATTATCACTGATTGCTGGAATTTCTGTCAACTCAGCGTTTGAACAAATTGTAACAAATAAAGGATTTACTTCTTGGCATCCTACATCTTATTGTCTACGTGATGTGATGAGTAACTAAATCAATTAGCACTCTTCTCTGCTTGCAGACATGGGGCTTGATTGGCAATGGTGTATATATACCATTTCTTAATAAATTTCTTTGTAAGTTTTTGGTGAGCCTGTTAGCCTGATTCTATTCAATCAATAGAACACTCTCTTAAAGAAAAATATTGCTAGTGAACTCTTTTATTATTCTTCCAGGGCACATCATAGCTTAAAGTTGGTCTGAAACATTTCCACGTATACACAACAAAATCTTACTGTGTGTCAAAGAGAAGGGTACTCAAGTTATGCTCGTCGAGCGCGTCAGCTCCAGCTATATAGCTAACGATATGCATTTGATCACCCTGCCAACTGCTTTGTATCGGAGAAACAAAGGAAACTACACATGTATATTAAAACTGATTAGCATTGTACCCTAAAGCAATTAAATAAATATTAGAAGAAACTCCCACAGCCCTTTGTTTTGCTATAAGGGGCTCAGCTGTGCTCCTTCTAACCCTAACTACATCACTTCAAATTACCAGTAAATTAACAGAGGAACACTTTCAACCTCAGAGCAGATTTGATCCAAATAGTCTTTAAATGCCATTTCTGTTCCTATTAACCTAAAGATCGGCATAGCAGATATTTTCTCGAGGCTGCCCAGCAGTCCAGGGCATTAGCGGTGAAGTTGTGACAGCACTTTTCATGATGATTTATGATTCCGTGTTTAACTTGATTACGCCAATGCTGACTCTGAATACTATTTCAATTAGTGCACAGAAGGTCACATCACAAATATTCCTCTATAATCTATTCCTATTAACACTAATACACAGAATAACCAAATCTTTTCACCCTTGTTGATTCACATCATCCAGGACCCTAACTGCAGGTTTGTTTACCAGTTTACTGCTTTGGACACTTCCGAAATGGTAATTTTCACTCCTTTGAGTATCATTAATAGCTGTACCATGACATGGGGAATAAAGCATCTCTGTGCTGGCTTTTGTGCATTAATAATTATCAAAGTAGCACATTTATGAAACAGGAGGTATGCTTTTGAAAATGCCTGTCCAAAGCATTATTTCATGACCAATTACTAAATAAATATACAAAAGATTTTTTTTTTCAGGAAAATGAAACTGGCTTCAGCCTAAAATCAATTTTAGCAGCAACTCTTCTCTCATTATTGCTCCCTTAACGACTTCAGGGAGTTGGTCCTGTTTATACGTAACCAATCATAACCCAGTTTTCTTTTTGTTGACTAATTTCTAATCATTTGGGAGCACTGAGAATATTGGGTCATCAGGTCTTTTCCTTCCTACCTGAACATGGCTTATTAAACAGTCCCTGTGGTACAGAATTAAGACTACAAAGAGGAACAGAGCTTTTTTTTTCTTTCTTTCTGAAAAAAAGAAAAAAAAAGAATGAAAGTTTTCAATTTGTCTAAAGGTTAAAGTGAAACTAACTGCTAAAGACAAAATCCACACATCGTTTAAACAATTAGTGTGGAATGTTCAAAGACTTGAGGTTCAAAGTGAGCACAATTTGTATTTTCAGTTGTATGTGGTGGGATTCTAGGCTTAAAGTTAATTAATAAGAAACTAAGAGAGCTCCGTGGCGGATGTTTAACTGTGCACAGAGGCCGGCTTCCAGGGGACAACTTGGCAGGAAGTCGGACTGGGAGTCTGCAATGTCATGTTGCTCAGTGGATCCCCAATAAATGGTCTATTAACAAGGATGGTGTCAGTCTTGCAAAAATATTAAAGGGAACTCATTATTGTGGTTTGCTTTTTTCTCTCATTTTCTTAGAGATCTGAAAATATTTTTTATAAGACATGCACAGAAATAAAACAAAGGAGAGCACATCTAGACCAGTAGTAGAGTAATTGTTTAGCAAAGTCGCTGTTGCCAAGTTCTTGACAATCCTGCCTGTAGGGCTTCTGCAACAATCAAAACTTATATCTGGGCCCGGCACATTGGCCTAGAGACTGATGTCCTTGCCTTGAATGTGCCACTATTCCATATGGGTGCCGGTTCTACTCTTGCCGGCCCCACTTCCCATTCAGTTCCCTGCCTGTGGCCTGGGACAGCAGTGGAGGATGGTCCAAAGCCTTGGGACACTGCACCTGTGTGGGAGACCCGGAAGAAGCTCTTGACTCCTGGCGCAGCTCTGGCCATTGAGGTCACTTGGGGAGTGAATCATAGGACAGAAGATCTTCCTCTCTGTCTCTCCTCCTCTTTATATATCTGACTTCGCAATAAAATAAAATAAAAATCTTAAAATCACATGTTTATTTTTCCCACAGATGATTTTGTTGACTGTTCATAACGTTCAATAGAAGTCAAGTGTCCATTGGAACAAAGAAGAAAGAAAATTTCTTGCAGAGAGGGACTAAATTTGCATGGATCTAGTATCTTTAAAAAGTTAGAACAGGGACTAGTGCTGTGGGATAGCAAGTTAAGCCTCCACTTGCAGCTCCAGCACCTCATATGTACATCAGATCAAGTCCTGGCTGCTCTGCTTCTGGTTCGGCTCTCTGCTAAGGTATTTGAAAATGTGGTGGAGGATGGCCCAAGTCCTAGGCTTCCTGCACCCACTTAGGAGTCCTGGAAGAAACTTCTGACCATTGCTTTTGGACCAGTCCAGCTCTGGCCATTGTGGTCATTTGAGCAGTGAATCAGTGGATGGATTCACCCTCTTTCTCTCTCTTCTCTCTATCTCTGCCTTCTAAATAAATAAATAATAAAGAAACAATAAATAAATAAATACTTAAAAATGTTAGAACAGCCAATACAATTTATGAAAATAAAAAATCAATATTTATTTTCCTCTCTCCTTCCTTCCTTCCTTCCTTTCTTCCTTCCTTCTTTTTAAACATTATTTTTTTATTTACGAGGCAGAGTGACAGAGAACCAAGAGACAGAGAGGAAAATCTTCACTCCACAGGTGGCTCCAACAGGCAGAGCGGGAGCCAGGAGCCTCTTCCAGGTCTCCGATGCGGGTGCAGGGTCCCAGGGCTTTGGGCCATCCTCTACTGCTTTCCCAGGCCACAAGCAGGGAGCTGGATGGGAAGTGGAGCTGCCAAGATAAGAGCATGTGCAAGGTGATGACTTTAGTCACTAGGCTACCGCGCAGTGCCACAAATAATTATTTTACAAGATTCATTTATTTGAAGCAGAGTTACAGAGAAAGCAAGGGCAGATAGAGAGATCTTACATGTGTTAATTTATGAACCCAAATGGCTACAAAGACCAAGGTTAGGTCAGGCTGAGGGCCAGGAGTTTCCTTTTGTCTCCCACACGGGTACAGGGTCCACGGACTTGAACCATTTTTAGTTGGCTTCCCAGGGGTGTTAACAGGCAGCTGGGTTAGAAGTAGAATAGCTGAGCCTCAAACCAGCACACACATGATATGGTGGTGCCACAGTCAGTGGTTTTACCCACAACACTACAGCATTGCCGCCCAAATAATTTTTAAAATAGAAATTATGGGGCTTGGCGCAGTAGCCTAGTGACTAAAGTCCTCACCTTGCATGCGCCAGGATTCCATAAGGGCACCAGTTCTAATCCTGGCAGCTCCACTCCCCATCCAGCTCCTTGCTTGAGACCTGAGAAAGCAGTTGAGGATGGTCCAAAGCTTTGGGACCCTGCCCCTGCAAGGGAGACCTAGCTCCTGGCCCCTGGCTTCAGATCATCTTAGCTCCTGCCATTGTGGCCAGTTAGGGAGTGAATAAGTGAATGGAAGATCTTCCTCTCTGTCTCTCCTTCTCTTTTCAATAAAAATAAATAGGGCCCGGCGCGGTGGCGCAAGTGGTTAAAGGTCCTCGCCTTGCACGCCCGGGATCCCATATGGGCGCCGGTTCTAATCCCGGCAGCCCCGCTTCCCTTCCGGCTCCCTGCCTGTGGCCTGGGAAAGCAGCAGAGGACGGCCCAAGGCTTTAGGACCCTGCGCCCGCGTGGGAGACCCGGAAGAGGCTCCTGGCTTCGGATTGGCATAGTATCGGCCCGTTGCGCTCACTTGGGGAGTGAATCATCGGACGGAGGATCTTCCTCTCTGTCTCTCCTCTCTGTATATCCGCCTTTCCAATGAAAAAATAATAAAAATAAATCTTTAAAAAAAAATAAAAATAAATAAAACTGATTAGCATTTCAGTAAAAATTAGACTTTTCAATAAAAATAAATAAAAATCTTAAAAAAAGAAATTACGGACCTAAATTGTAAAGTTTGTCTTGCTTGATTGCATGTCAGAGAACATGGTGTTACATCTTCTACAGGATCTACCACTACCTTGTAAGAAACACAAGTTCCATGTGTGTGAGATGTGTTTGCCTATTTCCAGATGAAGAAGCTCTTTAAAGTTGAAGAGATAGTTGATTCTAAACTCATACGCTTTCAACTGTTCATTATTTCCATGCTGAAAAGTTAACAATCCAAAAGTAAGGAACTGGGAAGATCTGCTTCATTGTTTTAGAACAGATACATACATAGCCAGATCCTACCTACAGTGTCTGGCACATAGTAGCCATTCAGAGAGCCAGTTTTCTTCCTTCTATTTTCTCCATCATTTTGGGCTCTTCTTCATTTCCCCCCCTTTATTTATACCCAGTTGCTGAAATGCCTGTGCAGAAGATAGATGTCAGTTGTTTTGGAGGTGTGAATTTCTTTTTCCCCCAAAACGTACATCGTTTTAAATTCTATTATTTCTTTGAAAGGGAGAGAGACAGAGAGAATCTCCTAGCTGCCAGATTTGAGGCAGGCTGAGGACATGAATATGGAACTCGACCCGGTCTTTGACATGGGTAGCAGGAACCTGATAACTGAGTTGCTGCCTCCTAGGTTGCATATTAGCAGGAAAATTGGAATCTAAAATAGAGCTGGGGGGGAGAGGCTGTGCTGTGAGTTAGGCCACCACGTGGGTCCATCTCTTTCATATCAGAGTGGCTGGTTTGTGTCATGGCTTCCCTGCTTCATCCAACTTCCTGCTTACCTGCCTGGGAGGCAGCCAGTGATGGGCTGAGTCGTTGGACTCCTGCCACTCAGGAGGGAGGCTAGGGTATTGGTTTTCTCTGGACCAGCGATGGCTCTTGCATGCATTTGGAGAATGACCCAGTGTATGGATTGTCTCTTTCTTTGCTGCTCTGTCATACTAATACATTTTTAAAAGATTTATTTTATTTTTATTGGAAATTCTGGTACACAGAGAGGAGGAGAGACAGAGAGGAAGATTCTGCATCTGGTGATCCATCCCCCCAAGCAGCCACAACGGCTGAAGCTGGGTTGATCCGAAGCCAGGAGCCAGTAATCAGGAGCTTCTTCCGGATCTCCCAAGTGGACAGAGGGTCTGAAGATCCTGGGCCATCTTCAACTGCTTTCCCAGGCTATAAGCAGGGAGCTTAGTGGGAAGTGGGGCTGCCAGGCTTAGAACTGAAGCACATATGGGATCCTGGTGCGTGCAAGGCAAGGACCCCAGCTGCTAGGCTACTGCACTGGATCCATAAATAAATATTTGGAAAAGCATTTGTTTGTCACTTCCTTGGTTATTTGAAGGACAGAGAGGGAGCACACACACACACGGAGAACTTGCATCTGTTGGTTCACTCTCCAGATGGTTTCAGTAGCTGGCACTGGGCCTGGATAAAGGCAGCAGTCAGGAGCTTCTTCCAGGTCTCCCCCACGGATAGCAGGGGTGCAAACACTTGGACTGTCTTCCACTCTTTCTCTCAGGACATTAGCAGGAAGTGCTACCAAAAGCGGAGCAGCTGGGATACAAACTGATGTCCATATGGGCCATTGGTATGTCAGGTGATGGCTTTACCCATCATGCCACTACACTACCGAAGAGTTTTTGACAGAGATACAGAGAGAGACGGGAACACACACACACACACACACACACACACACACACACACACACCCCTTAGATCTGCTAGTTTACTCCTCTAAAGGACCATAAGAGCTTGGTGTAACCGGGTGCCAGGAGCTTGATCCGGTTCTTCCACTTGGATGGCAGGGAGTCAAGCCCTCGAATCATCTTGCACTGCTTTTCCAGACACAATAACAGAGAATTGAAGCAATAGCAGAAAATTGGATCAAAGTGGTACAATTGGGACAGAGGCCGGCATGCACATGGGCTGTTGGTATTGTAAGCTGTAGCCTAACCTAATATGCCACAGCACCATCCTCAAATAAATGAATCTCTTGTGTGTGTGTGTGTGTAGCTGTGTATGTGTATAAAGCAGCAGAGCTGGGTTCAGACACACTTTGGTATGGGATGCAGGTCTCCCAGGATGCATTAACTGCTGGTCCAAATGCCTGCCACCCGGAGGTGTGCATTCTCTCTCCCCGCAAACTGTGTCCCTCCCCGTGATTGGTGTCAAAGTAGATCTGAACAAACTGTGTGCAAAGATTTTTTTATATATACATGAAGGATTAACTTTATATTCTATCACTAAAATCCTGATTAAAAACGCACTTAGAAGGAAGAAGATACCGGGGGGAAGGGCAGATGGGGGATGAATTTCATGCCAGAATAGAAAAGTGAGAGAGAAAATCATCTAAATTCGCTTAGTTGCCTGTAGACACACTTAAGAGGGCTTAAGTATGGACTGACAAAGATGAATGAACCTCCTTATTGTTGCATTAATAGGATAGTTAGAGTTAAGGATCAGTGAGCATTTATTCTTATAATAAAAGCCTTCTTTAGTTTTCCATATAAATGTACTTCTTTGTGTAATAGTATCTGTGTAGTAATCATAAGTGATGCTTAGCCTACACGTCTGAGTGATTAGGGAATAGTTATAAATTTTTATATGTATATATCTGTATTTTCATGTGGATATAGCCTTCCTTCCTTTCACAGGTGGTTCATAAAAGGCTGGTATTAGAAAAGATCCACTTCGAATAAAGGTTGTGTTGTAATGTCTAGATTGAGAGCGATCATAGAGATTAGCCCCTTGCCCCGAGTAATTTATAAAAAAGCAAATGAGGGACTGGTAGCAATGAAAATAAATATAATTAACCCACTTAGGAAACCGTCACCCTTGTTACACATAGTTCCTGCTTGATCAGGCTTTCTTGAGTAACACAGAAATAAAGGATGAGATTCCAAGATTTTAGTTTCTAATTTCTTCACGAATAATTGGATTATAGAAGAATAGGCCCATTTTTCAAACTCTGAAGAAGCACCTCATGTATATGAGTCAGTTTATAATTTTTGCACAGATGTCACACTCCACAGGATATAAAAACAAACTAAAGATAGCTGGCCATATAATGCGTAGATATATCATCGTTACAGATGCTCAGTAGAGCTTCTTTTTTTCCCCCCTGAAACAAATCGCAAATCTACATATTTTGAAGATACAAATTTCTCATTTGTTATTCTTGGACATGTCCTTCCTCATTTTTTTTTCAGTAATATTTTTTTTAAAAAAGCTTTCAGACTCACAAAGCTGGCACACAGCAGACATGACTGGGAAAAGCTGCTCTACACAAAGAAGATACAACAAAGACGGCCAGTGTGTTGCTGTGTCACAGCCCACAGGAGCCGACTGGGTGAGAACTCGCAGTACAGTCTCCCATTAATTCAGGCGTTGGGCCCAGCCATTTGGAGTTGTGCATCTTGACAAAGATGCTGCAAATGTTACTGACATTTAGAATCTGCCGAGAATCTTTCCTTTTAGATCTGGAATGCGCAAGAACACAGTTGTTAGAACAGGGTGGGAGAGGGAGAAATCTTTTGTTTTAGATGGCTTGTCCTGTTTGCATAAGTGATTCATTGAGCTTGTCAGTGGGCTGAAGAAATGATGCTGCTCCACTACCTTTCTGCAACATCCTCACCCGAAGGCTGAATCAGGCTTGGGAGGTTTCCTAGATTAAGTAGATAATTCAGGTCAACGGCCTGGCTTATGATTGCTTCTATCGTTGCCCTCAATGGATGGAATCTTTTTTTTTTTTTGTAATGTCTGTGGGCAGCACTACATTAAATGGGAAGAAGGAAGCCAGGGCATTTCTTCCTTGCAGGACACTTGTAAGTCTAAAAAATGGTTGGTAAATCCTTTGCCAACAAGGTAGTAATGATATAACGCTAATAATGGCAGCAAATATTTATTGCATGTGGTTGGTAAGCCAACCCAACATTTGGTGCAATTGGAGTGAAAAACTAATCCTTTAATGCATGTAAGATTTTGTGAGCATCTTGTTAATCTCAACCATGGTGGACCTGGGAGAGGCAGAGAACGGTAGGGAAGCAAGCTTTCTGAAACAATTAACTTCTTTCTGCTCCTGAAAGTTGAACATAGACTACCAGGAGAGCAAAAGCGGAAAGAGAAGGAAATAAAGGAGAAGGGAGAAGGAGAACAAGTTTATCTGGAGCACTTATTATGTGTGAGGTGCAGACCAAATCATACAGGGGTCGAGCAAGGTCTCTCACGTTTGGGGGAGTCTAGTTTGCAACATGAAGGTGTCACAGAAAATAGAACCCATTACAATGAATAATTCCTCATGCAAGGCCTAAATTATATCTATAATTTAGAATACTGGTCTGAATGGATCAGAGACCCAAGCCATGATAACAATTCTTTCCTACATTTTTCCTATTCTGAAACTCAAAGAACCTCATCATGGAGCAAGCACTTCATCGTTTCGGTTTGAAAACATGCTTTCCAGATGCTGCGAGGTGATTGGTGGTATATTGTGTCATAATGAATGAGAGGTGGAGAGTAACATGGACATGCTCAACAAATTTCTTTCTCTTTTCTTCCTTCCCTTCCTTCTTCCTATGCCTCTATTCTCAGCAATTGACCGTAAGATAAGCTACGCTCAGGTCATCTCCTTCAACCCTTCATCACACTTACTACCACAAACTTTGATCTTTCATAACTTTGCAGGAGTTATTTCTTGTTATTGTACTACCAAGATATTTTCCTAATCAGAATAAATTCATCAGTTGCCAAATTGCAATCTGAAGAAATAGATTTGTGAATGTGATTTTCACATTTACCGTCCCTTCCACAGTCCCTTGGTCTGAGAGGGTCTGGAAAGATCTGCACAAAAGGACTGCAGTGCCATTTCATCTCTGAAGTGAAGCAAATTTTCAGTAGACATCATCACCACAGGATAAGAGTTCTTTTTCAAATTGAAAAAAAAAATTCAAATATGAATTAAGCATTTTCTCCAAACAAGCTTTGTCCAGAATATTTTCCATAGACTTAGACATATCTTTCTCTAAATATTATAAATTACTTGAATGCCAATGAATTAAACTTCGTAATCATTGCTATTCATTTTAGATCTTCGAAAAACAGCTCTAAATTTCTTTGGCCTCCACAGGCTTTGCCCTTATTGAATGCTTCCTATAAAAAGTGACAATGCTTATGGTGCAGACAGCGAGCAAGCCTCTGGGGGCTGCACCAGTCTGCAACAAATGAAAAGCTCTTTTCAGACTGAATTTTAGTTGTGTATTGTTATTTGTCTTCGGATCCATTTATTAGTCCAGAGATAATGTGACAGTTGACTCTTAGAGTAACACAGTACTCATTAGCTAGCCTGACAGGGAGGTGCCAACATGCTCTGGAGACTGTATTTTATTAATCTTCATGGCTCATTTGGAAGCCTGGCTGGCTATCTTGTAATGTGCCCTCGTGCTGACTGGGACTGGGATGTGTAGTCATGCTTGTGACTGGAGAATATAAACTTGCATGATAAGATCTTTCCCTTTCCTTGACCCGAAATGCAGAATCGAGTAAAGCTGAGTGGAATACTGTAGCATCTAGTGAAAATATCCTTTCCAGGGTATCTGTAGCATTTTTTTTTAGATGCCAAGGACCATTCAAATTTAAAACTTCACAGTGTTTGGTCAATATATATGCTAAAATATGAGGAAGATTTAATTAAATTTAAGGTAAATTATTGGAATAACTTGAAAGAGGGTAGTTTGCCATCCCCTTTCTGTGTCTCAGTTTAATTTTTTTATGGTGATAACAATCATCTTCTGAGGTCGATCCAGACTTTCTGTAAACTTATTAAACTGGCATAAATCATTGTCTTTGAAAAATTTTAGCTTGTGTTTGAACAAGCTAAATTCAACACCATGACTCACAGCTTCAATGTTCTTATTTGATTTTAGTATTTTTTTTTCGATGTTGTTTTATTTTGTGAGCATATTCCTTTAGAGTTTTATTGGATACTTTACCTATCATGCAAAATCTCTTCAAAGGTAGTTGCCCATTTCAAGATTTGATTCTCATAATATTTTTGAAAAAGGCCAGGAAACCCTGAAAACCACCACACCTTGTTGCAAACCTCTACATATAGCATCCCAAGCCTATTTCTAATGATGTTCCCCTTAATTTCAAATGTGTTTTTGTTCCTTATTTACTGAAAATAGATTTGATTTGGATGTTTTCTTTGGCACTACTCTAATAAGGCTAATCAAGATGAGATTCCAAGGCTTAAAAAAATGAAATCAACATGTGGTTTAATTCTCACTACTAATACTACCCTGAAAGACTGTTAAGCTTCTGATAGAAAACAATAAAAAACAAGGAAATTCACTGTTAAAACGGCAGCATACCATATGTCCTTTAATACCTAATTACAACAGGGGCACAATAAGAAAGTCATTAAACTTGCACCCTATTGTGCATAGGTATCAGAGCACATATGGTACACTTCATCCATTAGTATGAATTTGATTGCATCTGTGATTTTCTCTTACCATTTTGACTGTATTTTGAAGAAGAAAATGCTGGTAGACATATTGGTCATTGAGAAGAATTGCCAACAAAGAGAAATGGAACCATTTTTGGTCCTCTAGAGACAGGTTATTATAAATTACATAAAGGCCTACTAATACCCTTGTTTTCTCTTCTGACTTTCAATATCTTTTGTTGTATTATTTTCCTCACTGAAAACATCCCAGTCAAACAAATTAGTTTGGCTTGGCAGATAAGGGAATTTGATATGAGCCCTTGTATAATACATATTTTCCACTGAACACTGCCTATGATATTTATGTAAATTTACATACTGGCACATAAAAAACTGCAAGAGATGAAATGGAGCACTATGTTGATATTTTTACCTATTAAAATAAAATTAAGAAGACTACATAAATGGAATATGAAAAACTTGGTGGTATTTTCCCTAAGATTTCATTTGCCTTTTTAAAAATTTATTTATTTTGTTTACCTGGAAGGGCAGGAAAGAAAGAAAAGAGTGGACAGATGAGAGAGCTGTCTACTCTCCCAAGTCCCCAGGACCGGGTCAGGACAAGGCCAGGAGGCTGACGCTCCACCCAGGTCTTCTCTGCAGGCAGCAGGACCCCAACATGTGAGTGCTGTCAGCTGCTTTCCCAGGTTCACAGCAGACAGAAGCTGGGGTCAGGTGGAACCAGGACTAGAACTCAGTCACTGCACACGGAATGCTGGTGTGTTAAGTGAAAACTGGTCAACTGCGGACTCCTAGCTTCTCTTTTAAGGCAAACACCAGGTATGAAGGATCAAGGGTCGGTAGCATGAAGGCACTGGATCTTGTTCATTTCCACTGTCCCAACAACTCTAATGCCAACTCAGAGTAATCACACAGGTGCCTTTCACCATTCAGGACATGAGAAACAGAGATTGTCATGAGTCAGATTCATCTTACTTGCATTTCATTCATTCACTCATCCACTCAATTGTTTATTGAGCACATGCTGTTTATAGCAACTGTCTAAGTATTTGGAGTACAACAGTATAAAAAGCAGACACTCCCTGAACCGTGTCATCTGCCAGAGGCAAACAGCAAGAGACAAATAGGGTTTTTCAGCTGATCATCAATGCAATAAAGTAAAATAAAGCAGTGAATGGAGAAAGGGTGGCAGGAGATATGGATAGAGTTGTTATTACTCCTTTGCTCATGAACCAATAATGGTGATTAGCATTCAAGGGATCAGAGACAAATCTGGCATTCCTCGTTTCATGTAACTAATGTGAACAAAGTTAAAGGATTCATGAGGCTCATTTTGGTGGACTCAAGGCAGGCAGTAGGTGTAAGGGGACAAAGGAGCTTGCCATGGGGCTCTGAGTTCTTTATTAAAAAGTCAACTTCATCACTTAAAAATTTTCTGAGAGAGAGATTGCTTTTTCCATTTTTTTCCCCCAAATGTCCACAAATTTAGGGATGGGAGAGTCTGAATCCAGGAGCTTGCAATTTAGCTCAGATCTGCCATGCAAATGGCGGAGACTCAAGGACCTGAGCCTGTGACAGATTGCCCTGGATCTCCGCCTGCTTGGCCTATGTGGCAGGTGATAGGCACATGGCACCCCGTGTCCACTGGGGAACTCTCTGACAATGGTTTCAGCTAACCAAGACCTCAACCTGGCCTGTTCACTGGTCGTACAGGTGAGAGTGGTGGGCTGCATACCAGTCTGTCTCTCTTCTCTGTCCTTGGACAAGCTGTGCTGGGACTTCCTTGATAAACAACGTTGAGAGGACAAGCGCGGCACATGCTACCTGCCAGCCAGCCATAAGTGTTGTATGCGATGTATGACATGATTGGAGGGTCTAGAGAAATAGACGTGCCTTTTAGGCAATTACAGTGCCATTGTTGGATAGGGTAGCATTGGGAGATATCCCCCTGCCTTCAGCTTTCTTAGTCTACGTAAGCTTGAGGCTTGCATTACAAAAGTGGATATGCTTGATGAGATTGTCTCCAGTGGTTCATGTTGAGGAACACTACTGCTATTGCCTAACCTGCTCAGTGCTCACAGAGGCCTGCTGGTAGGAAGCCCCTGAGATGAGCCATGCTCTCCTGCTTCAGGGAAGGTGCGTCATCAGCCACCTGGGATTCGAAGAGGAGCCAGGTCCATGACCCAGGCTCTAGATTTGGTTGTCCCAGGTGGCAGCTTGACCACTGTGCTGAATGCCTGCACCAGGTTTCTGACGCTCCAGGTTCTCTATTCATGCAAGAATGATGTGGGAGCTGCAAGGGCATGACCTGACCTAGAACACCTACACACCCGCTCCTGTCCTAAGAACCATTCTATTAGGAAAGGCCTAGGTGCTCTCCAGTGTAGCAAACATTGCTTAATAGTGCCACTCCCCCCAATCTAGAGATTCACAATGAATGACAGCAATTCCAGAAAGTTCAGGTCTGTTACTATGTGTACTTTTTCTGTATCTGATGTGTATCTGATATATGAACCGTTATTTAGAAAGTCTGAAAAACTTTTCTAGTGTATAGCACTAAGCACAGGTTCAAGCAAAGGTCTTGCAGTCTTTTGAAGTTTGGGTGAATTTCCACAGATAGCAATGACATCACATGCCAATCACACCAGGATGTCAGGGAGGCTTGTAAAATGGACTAGAGTCTTTTTTTTTTTTTTTTTTTTTTTTTTTTTTTTTTTAGGTCTAAGCATTTCTATGGCTACTACAGAAGTTAATAAATCAAGAGTCAAGTTTAATATCAGATCACTAAAGTTGCAACTGAACTGCTCAACTGGACCCTTACCCCTGTCCCTTTCCCCCACTGTGACAGATTTTGACTTAAAGCATTATGAATATAACTTAACTTTAACAACTGGAAGGGTTGGCACCATGGCTCAGCAGACTATTCCTTGCCCTAAAAGTGCCAGAATCCCATATAGGTGCTGGTTCATGTCCTGGTTATTCCAACTCCCATTCAGCTCCCTGCTTATGACCTGAGGAAGCAGTAGAGGATGATGGCCCAAATCCCTGGGACCCTTTGCACATATGGTCTCCCGAGGTCACCCCTGGCTCTGGATCGGCTTAGTTCCAGTCATTGTAGCTGTTTGGGGAGTCAAACGGTGAATGATATTTCTGTCTCTTCTCTCTGTAAAATTTTCCTTTCTGATAAAAATAAGTATTTAAAAAACTTGGAGAATATTCAATAATCTAAGAAAAATGCAAAAAAACTAAATAGAACAGCTTTGAAACATTAATATTTACCATACGCTGGTGACTTAACCACATGTGATTTCTTAATACTTACAGATGGACTCTGTGCCATTTGAAGTATGAGAGAGAACCCGTGAGTTCCTCTCTCCTATGTGACACGACTACAGACTGCACCTCGATTTGACTCTGTCTCTCTGACAAAGACTGTTGTGACTGTAGTTAGCACATAGTAAGCGATGTTAGTTGCTGTTTCATTGGGGTGAGGACGGAGCTCTGTGCATAGCAAATGCTCAGTTAATGCTATGCTCTCTGGGAGAGTAAGTATTTGTGGAGAAATCAAAATACTGAGAAATTAAAATTAAAACTCCTTTTCCTTCTTTTTCTAGGCCAAAAAGTGACCATCATTTTTGGTTCCCTTGCCTCCAATCACTGTGGTAGAAGGCAGGAGGCAAGGTTTTCTTGGATATTCTGCTAAACTGCTCCTCTACATTCAACCTACCATTTCCTCCTGATTTTAGTTGTGAAAACTAGAGCTTCCTCAGAGAGGATGAAGACCAGAGAAAAAGGTTGGATCAGTTTAGTGGGAAGTGGCTGCATCTCGGTGAGGAAGTGAGGCCATTAAGATTAGGCAGGAATTTATCACAGCCTTCCGTTCCTTGCCAAATGACAGAATCCCTTCGGGGCTGGGCCTTTGGTACTTGGGCTTCAGCACTATAGGAGTTCTGTGACCCAGCAGCTAGACACTCCTCTCTTCCTTTTCAATAAGGGAATGTTACAGGAATGGCAAAGAGTGACCATTGGACCACTTGACTGGAAGATGCCCTTAACAGTGGTCCTTTTGCCCTAGGTGATCCTACAGTAAAACCAGGGGATTTTGTTTTTGTTGTTGTTGGCTTTTAATTTACTTAAAAGACAGCCATTGAAGAGGTATGGAGAGTCTTTCTGATTTTTAAAACACAGCACAGGGGAGTGTTTGACTTAGTGAATAAACTTCCTGTTGAGATGTCTGCATTCCATATATCAAGTGCCAGAGTTGGGTCTCCAGCTGTAACTCCTAATTCCATTTTTCTGCTAAAGTGAGCCCTGGGAGGCAGCAGCAATGGTTCTTAGTAGTTGGATTGCTGCCACCCACATGGGAGACCTGGATGGAGTTCCCAGCTCTCCATTTCTGACTGTTATGGGCATTCATGCAATAAGACTGGAAAGGAGCTCTTTATGTATCCATCTGTCTGTCTGTTTCTCTACCTCTTAAATAATCCTATTAATGATAAAAAAATTGTCCTAAGAAGGGAAAAAGTCATCCAACTGTATATATAGTTCATTGGTTTTTTTTTGCAGGCATGTGTCTATTAAAATTATGTTCTTGATTTGTGTTCAATCCTTTTTATGTTGTTTCTAAAAGTCATGTATTATTCAGTATGAACAAGGGATGAATTCTGCATCAACTATAGGCTAAGGCCTTTGGAAGACATTTCCTTAAGTTGAAGAACTACTTTAAAATTATATGTTACTATTCAGTCCTACAGTAAAGAATTCAGCTGAACCTTATGAACTTGCTAGTATGTCTGTTAGAACTTAGTTGCTAAAGTCTTTATTTAATATGAGGTAAAGCAGACATGCTTATCAACTATAAAGAGGAAAATTATTTTTTAAAAATATACAAACTATGAATATATTGCTGTGTTATTCTTCAATTAGACCTAGGTTTGCTTCTTGACATCACTTAACACTACACATCCTTGATCAAGATAATTAATCTCTCTTAGTCTCAGTTTCCTTTTCTTCTAAGTAAAACATTATCACTAAGCACCCAATCAACTCTTAACTATTTATGAAACTAATTTCACTTGTGGAGTTTAATGCCATGGTATTAATCAACATATTCTTTGAGGTCAAAAAGTATTTTAAGGGAGATTCCAAACTAATTGTTTGATATGGCATAGTTGAATTATAGCCGACATTTTAATTCAATATCATTTGCAATGTTAAACTTGGCCTCCTCAGAAGAAAACGCATAATTGTTGAAGGCCATGGACTTTTATCAAATGGAAGCAGCAAGAGAGAATGGCATAACCATTGTTTCTTTTCTGCATTCATCATGTGTCCTGATAATGAAAGATGGGCTATAAAGCCATTTAGTTTGTGAATGGCAACAGGAATGTGTACTATCAAAGAGATTAAAACCACATAAAAGGTTGCAATTATTTTTGAGATTTGAGTTCAGCAAACTTGACAAGGAAAAAGTTTAAGGTGATGTAAGATGCTGCTGGTCACTTTCAATGTTGGACTCATTTAAATATTATGCTAATAAAATGAAAAGAGAATAAAAGATTATTCTGTTAATGAACATAATAGTAGAACCTTGTAGAAATATGTGATAAATAAATACAATGTCAAGTTAGAAAAAATGTTGTAGTTTCATGTTGTTGGTTTGCAAATTGAATTTTTACATAAAATTTACACTAAATGGAACCTCATTATATAGTGATGAGGTCCAGTATGATCCAAATCATTAAAATCACTGTACTGCTTAATGATTCACTAAGTGGTACTGCAGTGCCATAAATTTAGCACTAGTTTCATGATTCAAAACACCAGACTGAGACACCAGCAAATCGTATGTGGATCATTAAATTTACAATGAATGTCAGAGATGAAATAAGGGGGAAAAAACACTTTGAGAGATAGGGATAATATGTGCTCTAAGGTGACATACATCAAGATAAATGATCTTATACCACTTGTGCTTGGATAATAATGGGGGGTAGGTTTTTTTTTTTTTTTGTTATTCCTCATTTCATAATTTCCAGAGGGGCTGGAAGTCTAAACTCCTACGAATTAAAGCAGCTGTCACTTTTTGGCTGCCCTGTGATCTGTTTCATTTATATTTATAATATATACATTTATAGATGCCGTTACATTTTAAATTTAGCTGATTTTGCCTAGACATCATGGCTCAACTAATTTCCTATCATATTAGTTCAAAATGATTTTTATGGTTGGGTGAAACCTACCAAGAATATAAGGTTTAATTCTGTAATCCCTTCAGTGAATTCTTAGCAGTATTTTTATAGGTAGAATTTACTTGTGTGGTAATCCATATCTTGAAGATTATAAATTACAAGAATAAATATGCTAATCTTAGGTCAGATCCTCATGATCTGGTCATTTTGCTATTTAAAGAACTGAGGGAGTCGTATGGAGAAACACTGCTTGTACATATAACCTAGGAAATGAACAACACAAGGTTCTTTGGGTCACAAATAGATCTTCATCCAGGCTTTGTACATAAAGTAGAATATATATATTAAAAACGATTTGAGTTCTTTTTACTTACTTGAAGCATGCAGAGAAGGGGAGAAGAAGAGGAGTAGAGGAAAAAGGACAGAGAGAGAAAAGCGATCCCATCCATTGGTGCATTCTGCAAATGACAAGAGATGTGGAGGCTGCCAGGCTGCCAGGCTGTTGGACTGCTGGGCCAAAGCAAAAGTTGAAAGCCTGGAGCCCAGGAATGCAATCTAGGTTTTCCACATGGCTGGCAGAGGGACCTGCTGCTTCCTAGGTCTGCCTTGATGGGAAATTGGAGTCAAAAGCCAGAGCTGGGAATGGAACTCAGGTACTATACTGCTGGATGTAGCTAAATGCTCACTCCCAGTGCAATTTATTAACAGTTTAACCTAGAAAAGAACAAAGACATTTCTGTATGTTATCTTTAGTACATTGTTAGGCATCAGTGTTATTCCTTTGTCAGGAAAAAAGCTAATATAAAATGATGAAGAGTATGAGTTCCTGGTTTCAGATATGTTGCACTGGCTTCGGAATCTGAGGGCACATCTATTTTGGTCACGCAATCTATTTTGGTCAATTAGATTGCTCAAAGCACTGTGGATTTTTCAGAGCACAATTTTGACCTCATGTTAACCTTCTCAAGTTAGGTATATTAACCTGCCTCTGTTTGATGAGGGGTGGGACTTGGTTTTAACACCTGTCAGAAGAAAGGCAAAGAATAACAACATATTTAAGAAAGGGGCCGTGGGATTCCTGCCAGTGTTATCTTATTTGTTATCTGTCTGGTATCTGCAGGGGAAGGTGACTTGGAGCTAAGCAGTGAGCATAACTTTTTCTAGGCTGGGTTTGAGAAGGAGGGACTTTGTCTCCAAGCTACAGGGGATTTTTGATTCAGACCACTGGAACACTGAGGGGAAGATGCTTTATTTCTTCTTGTAAAAATATCCCTTTAGAATCCTGCCTTTGCTTAGGACAATAGTTCAATTGAAAGATAAGAAAAGGGGTAATTGGTTCCACGAAAGCATTTAAGATTGATTGGTTTGTTTAACACCAACAATTCTTTTTCTCCCATTGACTGTTGGTACGTGGAATTTTATTCAAGTTGTCAGAATACATAGAACAATTTCTTTCATTGATGGAGCATTATCAGTCACTAAAAAACTGAATTTGTATGGTGTTACCCACCCCCCAAAAGAAAACTCCAACCTGTCTCAAGGTCTTGGGCTATCCAAGTCGAATATGAAGCAATCAAATAACCAAACAATGGAAGACCAAAGAGAACTATAAAAAAGAAATGCACTGACATTGTCCTTGAAACTATAAGGACAATTTCTAAAATAATCAGGTTAAGAAAACAGGATAGGATGTTCTGTCAGTACACGCAGGGACTGATATCTAAAATCATTTACAGCAGAGAGGTATAGATGGCTAGAAAAGAAGATATAAAGTGCTATTGTGGTCTTCTATAATATGCCTTTTGGTGCTATTGTAAAATGTGGCAGTTTAGTGTAATTCTGAACAAAACAAATGGTATCTAGAATTTCACTTCTGATGGCCAAATCCCCTTCTGGCCAAATGCTAGGCTCTAAAAGAATTTCCCATTTTGTTATCTGCCTGAGATTTCTCCTAAGTGTATGCCATAAATATGATATTTTGTAAAAATTTCTTGACTTGTTTGCCCTTACTAGTAAATCAATTTCCTTTTATCCGCTACTGAGTCCAAGTAAGAGAGAAGAGAGGAAATCATTTTGGAAAAGAAGAAGCTATGACACAAGCAGTGTTCTATAGTGTTAGATAGGACAGTGGGCTCCCGTTGCCCCTCTCCTTCATGCCTGGGGGTTAGTGGGAAGAACGGGAGTGGGCTAAAGGAGGAAAATTATCAGAATTGTGTCCCAACATTTTTTCTTTGAGGCTTCAAGGATCTGAGTGGAGAAGAGATGAGTTAGGCAGGCTACAGATGCCAAAGAAAGCAGAAAACCATGTTCCATGGTTTTTATTTTTGATTGTATTTTTAACTTCAGAGTTAATGAACAGTGTGTTCTTGCATTGATATGGGGCAGCTCATACATTGTAGAATGGCTAAGTAATGTGTTCATGCAGATAGAGGATTCAGCTTGTAGTATAAAACCCTACTCATTACAATGAGGCATGAATAACAAGAGGAAAGCCAGCTGGCAATCTTGGACCTTGACATGTGGGGGGTAGGTAGAGCAGGGACAAAGAAGTACTAGTGGTAGAGAATAAGACATAGGCTCAAGTGATCTATGGTATGAACAAGAGGATGAGTAAAGAAGAGGTCAAATACATAGATGGGCCTTTAGGCAATGACTGACCCAAAGAAGCTCATCAATTATAATTATTGGCTGGAACACAAAATAGCCTGATCCTACAAAGGAATGAGCCCATCATTACACAAAAGATTTCAGAGAGTCAATGAATGCTCAAGGTCCAATGCAAGTTACCAAGATTCCTGCCAATTTCAGCATCACATTTTTTTTTTTTTAATTGCAAAGTCAGATATACATAGAGGAGGAGAGATAGAGAGAAAGATCTTCCGTCTGAAGATTTACTCTCCAAGTGAGCGCAACGGCCGGTACTGCACCAATCCGAACCAGGATCCAGGAACCTCCTCCAGGTCTCCTATGCAGGTGCAGGGTCCCCAGGCTTTGGGCCGTCCTCAACTGCTTTCCCAGTCCACAAGCAGGGAGCTGGATGGGAAGTAGAGCTGCAGGGATTAGAACCGGTGCCCATATGGGATCTTGGTGCTTTCAAGGCGAGAACTTTAATCACTGGGCTATTGCGCCAGCCCCATCACAATGTTTTGTAAGTCGCGTCCACACATTGTATTAGACTGTAGCAAAGGAGGTACAGAAAAAAAGAAATGATTAAACATCTTCTCAAGACTTATCTAACCTATGAGAGAGATTTTCCATTATTGGCTAAGAGTACATTTTAATCAGCATTGAACTAATTTTGATTTTATCTCCACTATTTAATTGGTTGAGACCTTTCTGATATGTACTCAGTCAGCTTCTTAAGGTCTTATACTTTCTTTACTAAGTTGAGTTGTAGTATGTTAAACATGCAAATAGTTCAGAAAATTTAGTCATCTGTATGGTTGTTCTCTGAGGGTTGAAACTAGGAGGTATACTTCCATGAGTCTGAAAAAAAAAAGCTGGAACAATGGGCAGTGGGGATGCAATCTCTACAACGAGGTCATTAGGCTGGAGGCCAGCTGAATGTGCTGTCCAGACAAGGCCTGGAGGTCTCATAAAGTAACACATATGTCTAGCTTGCAGAGTATGGGCAACAAAATAATTATTGAGTCACTAGTGGAAAATTTTAATACGCTACTAAGAGCATCTGGGATGAACCACTTCTCTGTAAATGTCTGGCTTGTGTCAAAACGATCTGTTTCTCCAATGTTGTGAGCACTGGCTATCTATAAAAAGCTCATCATGGTCTGAGACAATGTTCACTCAGCTGTTGGTCAACAGTATAAACAGACTTGTTTGGATAAGGCCTTCCATCTCTTTAATGTGTTTCCAGTACTTTCTATATTTTGCATATGAATGCTCTGGCATGAGTGACTTATCTTTCCTGTGATTTTTCTTTGGAATCCTGACTGCTCCCTTTGTTTAACAGATGCTTGCTGTTTATTTAGAAATAGGGATGGACTTCCTCTATTTTATACAGAATTTTTACTTCATCACTCTAAGTGGGTTGGTTGCCTCTCTGTTGTGAGCAGAGATGAGGAATAAAAGAGAAAATGAGATGGAATGGAGACAGAAAACAAAGGAATGCATGAGTAGACTTATTTTTCCTGTTTAGTGTTGCATACATTATGTAATCATCATCTACTCATGTCACAATATTTCTGGACTTTCTAGTACCTTGAAGTCTTTCTCTGAAACTAGAATACAGAAGCAGTTCCTTTCTGGATAGTATCTATGTATGTGTAGTATCAGGATAGTGAATTTCAGTTTAATTTCCTTATAAGAAGTATGTTCTGAAAATATTTGTGTAATTTTTCACATTACTGTTCAGATAACCCTTACTGCAAACCATTAACCAAAGTGTTTTAAACATCTAAAATGTTCTAAATCAATACTATGATTCCATCACACACTCATGAAAGCTCAGACAATGAATAGTTTACAAAAATTTGAGGGTATGCCAGATGGGGTTCTTGAGAGGATTATCTGGGGAATGGCAGTAGGAGCAGACATGAAAATATTCTTTTCCATACATATGTGTCAAAGAAAACATGAACCAGGAAATAGATATATTAGGCTCTGGCCCTTCTCTGTGTCTAATGACTCTGGCCATATCCAATTTTTATAACTCTAAAATAGTCATTAATTTCATAAAATTGGAGGCAAAAGGGAGTTAAAATCTGTAAAAATAGGTAAATCCTTATAAAATAGCACACGATTACAGAATTGCAACCGTAGCTATGGAAATCACCCACTAGTTTTACAGTTCTCCTCTTGAATGACTTACATGGCACAACCCCATTCTTAAACTCCTTCTCTGTTCAAAAATGTGGAGCTGTTTCTTCTCATTGTGTTAGGGTGCCTTCCTCATCAGAGAAGAATGTTCAGTTTCCCTATCTCCCATGAGCATAAGGAAACCCAATATCCTCATCTAGGCTGAGGTTATGTCAGCTGCTTATTGACTATTACCAGCTTTGACAGCATTATTTTTCTTGGAAAAAAGAGACTTGATGACTTCTTTGTTCAATTTCACCTGAAGAGTAGTCTTGCCGGGTGCACACGGTAAGTGTCATTGGTAGGGAATTGTCCAGGAGGCATTCAGTATGTAAATGTTCTAATTAGATCAATGTAAAAGAGCAGTCGTACATTCTGTTATAGCAGTGTGTCTGGTTCCATTAATAAAACCTCCCGAAGGCATGCACTACTAGTTTTCTCAATTAGTTTGTCCCAGATCATTTCATCTTTGGGTAGGGAGGGGAGGAAGGATGGAATGAGAGAGTGAAGGGAGGTGGTAAATTTACAGGTATTTTCTCAAGCTCAGAGAGCTGCCCAAATTTGTTTCTTAGTCCATCAGGTCACTACATTGGCCTTTAGAAAATCATAGTTCTGCATCACATTGGGGAAAATAAGAAAACAAAGCACAACTTTCTTTCTTCCTGTTTCCAGAAGGAAATGCATTTGACACTAGCAGACCCATCTTTTCTTCCTTCTTTGCTTTTTACTTTCACTTTCCTAAGGGTCATTATGTAAGATTCCCAGCACAGTTCCTGGCACACAATAGCTATTGATTTGGACACTTACTTTCTTATTTTCTCAAGCATATAGCATGCCTCAGGCCTCTGAAAATGCAGAACAAGTATGGATGGCTTGAGAAAGCATAACAAATGGACTCACTTTTTACTGCTTTGAAGGATTGCAGTCCTTTCCCTTCCTGCGAATTTGAGATCATCATGCGGTAGAGCTGTTTGAGACAGATCTGGAAGTTTTTAAAAAGAGGTGAGTGCAAGATAGCTTTTTAAACGTCTGGGATGCTAGAGGAGCAGAAAGAACTAAGGGGGGTGGGGCGAGTCTTTAGCAGACAAGACAATGCAGAGTATGTTTTGACTGTTACACTGTGACCTTCACATTTACAATTCTTTCCTTATTTGGGGGTAAGCCTACCTTGAATCAGCATAATTTCTACACCTTTTCCCTAATCATTTGCCCACAAGGATTAAGAAGACTGGGGGATATGGAAAGCTGCAAAAGGCAGTGTGGAATCAGGGCCAGTTATTGATGATAGGAAGGTGGGCAACTGAGGGTCAGCATAAATGCGCAGAAGTGCTTTGCAGGCCTACTTTGTTTATCCTATCCTGGCCTTCTGAGGCTACCTATTTGACACAAGAAAGCCAAAAGTTAGCTTTGGTTAAGTGTCGTGACTCCCTTCTACTGACCCTGCCACATTTTCTGAAAGACATGAACCAAGAGGACAGAAAGAATGTAGAGTCAATAGAAGTGACCACTTGTCTGACTTCACCATTCCTCAGTTGCCTGTAACATAATCACTCATGGTCTCTGAGACTCAGCTCTCCAACTCTTCAACTGAAGACTCTATCTGCCTTACCTACAGAATTGCACCTCACACTACGTACATTTATTACCTTGTATACTTCTTTGCTCATTTTGTGCTGAAGCCACAGATATGGTGTTGCAGGGAGAATGTTACCAAAAAAGCTCAGTGCATTCTTTCCTCTGATTAATATAGAAATTAAAAGCTGAAAATCGGTTGCAGACAGAGAAATGTTATTTGTGAAGTGACCAGGTAAAGGTGAAAAGAAGAGGGAAAAAGAAAGCAGCTCCCAGGAGGGAACCAGGAGATAGGAGGCCTCTTAAAAGGAGTGAGGGACAGACACTAAGGCTTTCAGAAGAGTTTGAGGTTGTTAAGCATTCCCTGACACCTCATTGTCTGGGAGGCACCTTGCTGGGAAGACATTCCCCATTGGTGGTATTTCAACCAGCTAGGAAGTGGCTGGACAATTCTTGTGTCTTTCACTTGAAGATGTGGCCAAAATTTTAGCGGGCTTGAAACTTCTCATTTGGTACTGTTGGTGATGCTGTTCCAGAATAGCTGTATTCAAGAAAACAGAACAATAACTAAATGATAGTTTCTTGTGCTCTGTATTGCCATTCTACAGAAGAGAAGGACATAGCTTAGTCTTAGGTTTTTTTTTTACTTTGTTTTTAAGGAAAAAAATACAGAGGCAGAAGAATAAATGGTATGGTGGGTATTTTTGGTCTTAAACTTTTAAACTCCACGGGAAATTTTAATGGGCAGTTACTTAGGGATAATAGTAAAATTTAAGGGAAACACTGTTAGCTAGAAGTGGCAGCCATGATGGTCAATAAGCTTGTAAGTTGATCAGTAGCTTATTAATATCAACTCTGTGAAATTTCTAACATTTGCGAATCCTTGGTCTATGATAATTTTGTATCATTATTATTTTATTATTATTATTTTAACTATTCTGGAAGTAAAAGGCAACAGAATTATTATGGTGGTGATCTAGAATGTATAATTGAGAATGAGTGGGTGGGTCAGAAAAAAGTAAAATAAATTTAGGTTGCTACAGTAGCTGAATTTAGAGTTAGCTATGGTTCCCAGATGGGGAAAATTCCTAGCCATAAAACAGTGTTCAAACATTGGGATAACTGAGTGGATTAAGGTTAGTCTCTGCTCAGAAGTTTGTTTCCCTACCTTTCAAGCTGGCTTGCTCATATTCCCCTGCTGGGTAGTAGCTTCTGGAAGTCTTTTTCTATGTCACAGAACAAATTTCTCCTCTGTTTTACATGCTTTTGTAGTATTCTGTGATTTTTCTTCATCAATCTAAGAAAGTTATTACTGTGTACTTTTTGTGTTTGTGTGTTGATCACCTCCATTAGACTGTGTGGTTCCATAAGGGCAGAAGCCAGGCCATACTACCCCTCCAGTGTTCAGCACCGTGTCTGATATCAGGCATTTCAACATGTCAGGAGTATGAAGGGTAATCAAGAATGGTGATTCGTTATTTGTAACGTTGAATAATACTGTAGAGAGGAAGAATATGAATCCAGGGCTGAGTAGAATAGTGCAAACAGATCTGTTTAAAAGGCCAGGAGGGAAGAGCTAACAAGTGTGTTTTGAAAAATTAAAATTATATGAGAAGAAAAGAAAAGAATAGAAAAGAAGAGGAGAGAAGAGGGAAGAGAAGGAAGAGAAGGGGAGGGGAGGAGAGGAGACGAGGGTGGGGAGGGTGGGGAGGAGAGGAAAGGAGAGGAGAAGAGGGGGAGGGGAAGGGAGGGGAGAAGAGGGGGAGGGGAAGGGAGGGGAGAAGAGGGGGAGGGGAAGGGAGGGGAGAAAACAAGAGGAGAGAGTAGGAGAGGAGAGGAGAGGGGAGAAGGGGAGAGGGGAGAAGAGGAGAGAAGAGGAGAAGGGAGGAGAGAGGACAGAGAGGAGGGGAGGGGAGAGGAGGGAAGGAGAGAGTAGGAGAGGAGAGGTGACAATAATACAGGTAGGAAAGCAACCTTGGTAAATAACAGGACTTCTCCATCTCTGCCCCCTCCCCAGTTCCTGAACTGGCAAATATGAGGACGGGAATATCTTCACAAGAAGAGATGTTAGATCACACATGACTTCAAAGAGGTAAATTCCTGAAGAGACAGTACTGAGGACTAAGATGAGAAACGAGATCATGTAAAAGACTGTGAGCCATAACTCAGTTGTGATCTTCAAGCTGCAGGCAGGCATTGGGGGAGAGTCAGGAGCTGGGCTAGAAAGGAGAAACATTAGGTATAGCTAAGCAAGTTTTCCTGGGAGTGCTGGATCAATGAGCAAGCTGGATGTAGGGTATAAGGTGGGGAATGTACAAGATGAGCAGGTCCCCGAGGAAAGAAGTAGATGTGGTACAATAGAAATACTTACTGCAAGTGATGTCATTCAGAATGGTACACACAGAACTTTTGTTGTCTTCCTAAAATCCATATGCTGTGATCTAATCCTAAATGTCATAGTATATCCTGAAATGGGGCCTTTGGGAGAGGATTAGGTCAGGAGGGCAGAATAGAAAGGAATTAGTGTTAGTTCACCACAGCTAGTCTATTCTCTTTTTGTCAAAGACAGATTGGCAGTCTGCAATCTGGAAGAGGGTCCTCACGAGAACCCAGCTGTGCCATGTCCTGATGTCAGCCTCAAGCCCCTAGACCACGGCGATTTGTTACAGCAGCCTGATCCAAGGCAGTGACCTGGAGTCCCAGCTGTACACGGACCGAGATAGCGATCTGACAAGACAGCTAGTCTTCCGGCATTTCCACACTCTTTTTCTCCAACTAATTTAAGAATACACAAAAGGTAGGAGGTAAGGTCTTTGCTCAAAAGCTTAGGCTCAAATGAGGAGGACAAGCAACCTCTCTCTAATTATTCAAGTAGTTTAATGATATGCTTTAATAGTTATTTTGCTGCATGGCAATTAGATTCAAATGGTAAGTCAGACACAGAAGTGAATATAATTAGCAGTGTTTTTGCATAGTTAAATCAAGCTTCTAAAGGCCTGTTAGATGAATGGTGCTCTACAGAGAAGAATTTGTGACTCCAAGCAGTTTCTCATGCTAAATGGAAGGAGCATCAATGCTGTGAAATTGTCTTCTTGCCGCGGTCCTTTGGCTGGGGCTGCCAGACTCCATCAGAGTTTAATAACTGTTGTTCTTCCGAATACCTTGGAACAGAAGCAGAAGGAGGGATGGTCAGGGAGATATGCGAGAGAGCAGACAATGCTCTGCCAAGAGGGTGTAGAAGATTCCTAACTCTGTAGAAACATTTTTGTCAATTAAAAAAAAAAGATTTTATTTACTTGAAGCACAGAGTTACAGAGAGGAGAGAGAGAGAGAGAGAGAGAGAGGTTTTCTAATGACTGGTTTGCTCCCCACATGGCTACAACAACCATTGCCCATTGCTGGGCCAGGCCAAAGCCTGGAGCTTCATTCAAGTCTTCCATTTGGATTGGAGGGGCCCAAATGTTTGGACCATCCTCTGCCGCCTTTGCTGGGCCGTTACAGCATGGAGCTGGATCAGAAGTGGGATAGCTGGTGCACAGATGTGTGCCCCTTTAGGATGCCGACGCCAAGGCAGAGGATTTCCCTTCCACCCCACAGCACTGGTCTCTCCTCAGTATCCATTATTTTGTGTTTTTTCTTTTTAAATATTTTTTCTTGAAATATTTCAGATATTTCAAGGAACAAGAAATACAGAGTATAAGTGTCCCCACTCAGTTTTTTTTTTATGGTATATCTATATTCTGAGTTTAAAAAAGCATGAAATAAGATGTACACTGGAGGTAAAATTCCCTTTTATACATTCCGTGATCTCATCTGTCCACTTACAGGAGTTGTTTTGCTGAAGTCCACATGCATCCTTTTCATGTTCATGTTTGTACTTTTACTGCATGTGTAGGTTTTATAAAATAAATGTAATATTTCTATGTGTTTTAAAATATACTGCACCAATGATCTTGAAAAGGTTTATTCAGACAAGTGAAATGATTTTACCTTAGAACCTCAGGATTTTCATTTGAATATTGCTTTTGGAGCTTGTTAGAGACATCACCTGGTACTGCTTTTTTTTTTTCTAACACAAATTTCTCTGGTACCACTGAATATGATGGGCTATCAAGTGATAAAGCCGAATGCATGGAGGCCCCCAATTGGTGTTTGAACTCTTTCCATGATTTTGGGTCCTGTTTAAAAAGTAGCAGTCCTTGTATCATCTCATAATTAGGGCAGAACATTAATTTCAGTACGCATATACTGCTCCCTCAAAGTCTAATGATGCCTACCAAGTATGTATCTTCATTAAGGTGTGAAGTGTAAGGTGCAATAACTTTGACCTTTATTTCAGGAAGGAAATTTATTTGCATGCCTCAGATCATCAAGTGCCTAAAAACGTTATCAATGAATCAGTATTCTGAATCATGTAGGGCTTACCTATAATTTCTCATGGAACCAAAGATGCTTTTGGCATTGGTATTTGTTGATTCAGTTACATCTGGATATTACTTCTAAAGGCAGTCCCAGGCATTAGTATGATTTGTATTCAACAAATTATGAATCCATTCTAACATTACAGTGTTATTTCTCTATCAGCAAATTCTGATTTTTTTTCAAAATTTTTGAATGTTTTGGGTCCAATATCCAGTGGGTGGGAAGTGAGTGCTATCCCCAGCTGCCATCTGCTCTGTCCACATGGAGTCTGCTTACTTGTACTCTGAACAAATCAGCATGCTACTTCTTCCCCCTGTAGTCTCAGGTTCAGGTTCAGGATGTTTAGATGTCTTGTCATATTCACAGAGATGCACAATTTTCTGAGTCACTGGGGGTCTGACAAGTTGGTTCTCTCTCAGAGCTTATGAATTCCCCAAAGTCCTTCATCTGAGATAGCAGCTCAATGAATATCTTCAGCAAATTTCTATGATGCAGTCATCTGAAGGCATTAAAGTGAAAGAAGTCCTCCATGTTCTTATTATCCCAAACACTTCTTCTTTCAGAAGCACATCAAGTCTTTATATAAGGGCATGCAGCGCAGAAAATTCAGTTTGATTTCTTTTATATCATGAAGTGAATTTGAATTGCATAGTTCATAGCACGATGGTGCTTTGCTTAGGAAGCAGAATTCATTCTTATTTTTTGGCTTCAATTAGTGAAATCTTAGCATTTCTATTTCATTTCAGGTACCTTATTGCAGTAAAGGAAGTTGTTTTTTCTTGCTTCAGTCCTAATTCTCAAATTCTTTACTGACAGCCATTAGACCTTACTAGTTTCTGAATGCTAGCTGATTAGATGCAATTTTAGTTTCTTTTCTTTATATTTTGTTTAAAAAATTTAAGTTTATTTTAAAATTCAGAATGAGAGTGAGAGAGAGAGACACACACACAGAGAGAGAGAGGAGAGATCTTCCATTCCTGGTTTGCTGCCCAGATAGTTGCAAAGGTCAGAGCTCTACCAGGCTGAAACCAGGGTCAGAAGCTTCATCTGTGCCTCCAGCATGCCTGGTGGGGCCCCAACACCTGGACTGTCTTCCACTGTTTTCCCTATGTCATTTGCAGTGAATTGGGTAGAAAGTGAGCACCTGAACACAGGCTGTTATCTGTGTAGCGTGCTGGTGTTGCAGCTGGCAGTTTTACTTGCCATGCCCCTACAGAGGCACCATCCTTTCCTCACATTTTGTTTTCTGTTGCTTCACTTACATCCCTTTCGTATTCCTTCACCCCTCTCTATCGCTTGCTTCCCCTAGCTTCCTTTACTTCGTGTCCCTTCCCTTCTTGTTTTTCTTTACCCCTCTCTTTGAAAGGGAATCTCCTGGTCATTCCAGGGTAAGAGGTGGACTGGATGTGATGTACAAGGCTTGTTTTTATGGTGGGCCAAATGACCCCTAACTGTTCAGCAGAAAACTTTGATGGAATGAAGGAATATTTAGACTGTTTTCAAAATGAAAAGCTAAAGTTATTCCTTGGACCACCATCCAAGTATCTTTTAAAAACTTAAATGATCTCTTGGAATTCAATGAGAAAATTCAGCTTTTCAAAAATTAGCTTTGGAATTTGGAGAGGCAAGAATTTTTCACATTGAAAGATGATTGATAAAATTTCAAAGAGAACATAGAGATTAGAATTTATTTAAATTACATATTTTAAATAGATTGGACTTTCTCCCTACAGGAATTTAAAGTACATGAGAAAACAGAGGAGAATAAATTATATTCAACATTCTCTGTGATTTTTTTTTTTTTTCAGTTGGGAAAGATGAACTAGAGCAGTAAAGCCACCTGGGGTACACGTTTTGGCAGAATGTCAAACCAAATTTTGATGGAGCCAGGATGGATCATCATAGCATTTCTGGAGACAGGAAATACTAAGAGACAGGGCATTTTAGAGGCAAGGGAATATAGCGTTTTGGTTTGGGGCATCTAAGTTTTTAGATATTTTACTTGCATTCAGCTAGAGAAGTAGAGACATCAAATAAATTGCTAGCCATGTGAATTCTGGATTCTCTAGAATGGTCTAATTATAAATGAAAGCTGTAAAAGTTGTCACATAAATGTGGTGCTAGAAATTTAATGCACTGAGAGAACGTAGCAAAGCCCGCTTTTCAAATAGTACCTAAAATAACTTGAATTATCAGAGGTCAGGAAAGTAGGAAAAGTTTGGAAAGATTTCACAAAGGATTGGTGGCCTCGTTTCAATAAGAATCAAATGCCAATATGCTGGCTGCTGATGAGATCGAGTGTATGACTAGAAGAATTCCAGTTAGACTGGAAAGATGGAGGTAACTCTTTCCTTGGCAAAATGAATTTCTGTGTTATTATGGGAGTGGAAGTATTAGAAGTGAGTTTGAAAAGTGGTGAGAATTTGATGCTGGGTTTAGAGGTTAGTTTTTCAATGATTGATTAAGAGAGTATGCAGAACCAAGGAGTAGCAGTTGGCAGGGGAAGGTGGGGGGGTTATGAGTTCAAGGGACACTGGAGTGTTGTAAAGATCTTAAAGCATCAGGACGCATGGATGCTCTGCTAAACACGAACTGGTCTACACAGATGTTGAACAAAAGGGGGTAATTGATGAAAAGAGTCTAACAAGAAGAGAAGAAAAAGGGTCTCATATTAACTTAGAAGGATTCATCATTGACAGCAAAAAATGCCATCACTAATGTTATAGGAGGAAAAAATGGAGCTGACAGAGCCCTAGCACATGTACTGTAATGATTTTGGTAATCTTTGACGTTAAAGGAATTTTCTCCCACGTTAAAAAAAAAAATATGTGCAGAATTTTCCTAGGTATTTTTGTAGCCAAATGCTACATCAAAACTTCGAGTTTCCTCTAATTGCTCCACTTGTCACCATTCATAATTCCCCTTTCAATATTCATACTTCCCTCAGAAATTCTGCCAACAAATCTATATGACTTCCGGAAGTTCAGACCTCTCAACTTCTGTGCTTTTAAACCTTTCCTAAAAGTTCAACGATTGATGCATTAACACAGCTACTGGCCTCAGCCTTCCATAGCAGGTTGTAAAAAGGTTATTCTCACTCCTCTCCAAGCTTATTGAGTATGGAAAATAATATTCTTCCTAGTATCTTTACATTTTTTTTCAGTATTTAATTTCCTTTAGACTCACAGGTAAAGAAATAAATAGATACTAACTCTAATATCTCTGAAATAAATGAGATGTTCCAGAAATCATTAAACCTAGAAAGCATTCTTTATAATTTCTAAGGTGAGAACAATAGACATTAGAGGAAAAGAAAATTAGATCAGTGCTACTTCTTGTGAGCAATTTATAAATTCTGACATTGCTTTCGTGGTAAGTATTAAGCATTATTAAACATGCAATTATTTAAGGATGGTTTTTCTTCATCTTTGGAAAAACGTGGCAAGCTCTTCACACCTCAAAGAACATAACAGATAGTGATAACGGCTACTGAGGAACAACTCAGATTGGAACTGACGCAATGCTTTATTGTCCTTCTGCTCTTTTTTGATTCTTATTGCCTAGTTTTTATTGTCTCCTTAGAACATGTTTGTTTTGTTTTGTTTTGTCTTCCAGCTTGTGCATTAGCAGGAAGCTGGACCAGATGCAGAAGGACAGTTTTGGTTACAGGTCCTCCAATATGGAATGTGGGTATTCTTAACAGCTTTTTGATGGCTGTGTCAAATACCCCAATTCCTTTTTTTTTCTTTTCCAAAATTTGAGAAGTTTAGTATAGAGATAGATAGATAGCTAGATAGCTAGATAGATAGATAGAGAGAGAGAGAGAGAGAGAGAGAGAGATCATTTCGGTTCATTTCTGTATGTCTATACAACATCCATTTTGGAAGTGGAGTTGGGATTTGAACCCAGGTATCCTGATGTGAAATGTGGATATCTCCAGCAGCATCTCAACCCATTGTAGCACAATGACTGCTTCTCTATTTGGTTTTTCTAAAGAGAGTATGTATTTGAGGAAAATGAGATCTTTGATAGACCTTTACCTGCCCTCCTTTTATATTTGCTTATACTCATAGTGTTTAATAAAAAAAAAGAGAAGAAAATGGGAAGAAAGAAAGAAAGGAAGGAAGGAAGAAAGAAAGAAAGAAAGATTGATAGATAGCAGTGGCGTAGCAAACTATTCCTCTCTCTCCCATCCTTAGCATCTCACACACTGGCTCTTCTCCTGGCTGCTCCACTTCCCATCCAGCTCCCTGCTTATGGCCAGGAAAAGCAGTGGAGGACGGTTCAAGTCCAAGGGACTCTGCACCCTTTTGGAAGACCTGAAAAAGACTCCTGGCTCCTGGCTTTGGATCAGCTCAGTTGTGGCATTTAGAGTCATTTGGAGAGTAAACAAGCAGATGGGAGTCCCTTATCTCTGTCTCTCCTTCTTTGTAAACATCTGCTGTTCAAATAAAAATATGTTTTTAAAAAAGAAAGATTTCAGAATAAAGTTCCTTAAAGTATTAATGAAGCTCATTACTTTCTGTGCTTGATTTTAAGGTAAAGGAGAAAAATTTCAGGAATCAGGTATAATTTATGACTTAGCTGAGAGTGGCTGAGCTTAAACCCTCTTGTATAGCTTTCGAGGTTCTACTTAAATCAATTTAAAATCAAAAGAATTTCCAGTCTGACCTTTCTCTGCAAGGAAAACTACCCTCACCTGTGTCAGACAATGTCATCCCTGTGTTCTGAAACTTATTATCATTTGCCATCTTAGTAAGCTTGGAAGGTATATTATATTTTTAAAGTAATAAATAAAGAGGTTGAAATCAAAAGAGCTTCAGAATAAAAAATTGAAATATTTTCATATATGCAACAAGATTTATCTTCTTAAATTATCATTTTATTTTATAACCTTTACATTGATAAGGGCACAAAGGGTCAAGGGATATAGGAAAATGGGTAAGACCATTGTTTCCACATTCTCTCTCTCCCTCTCTCTTTTTTTTCTGTATCTGGGGTAAAGGGAGAGATAAAGGGAGAAGTTCCACCCAGCCTCTCACTCATCCCAGATGCTCTGAGGGTACTGCTCAAGTGTTTTTGATAGTTCAACAGTTCTGAATTGCTGCCAATCTTGGCATTCCAAGCACGATGAAATTTCTCCAGAATCCACTGTCTGTCATAGTCCACCTTAGAGTTTCCATTTGCCAAGATTTTCATAGCCAGCAGGGGTCTGGGGTGATTGATTGATTTGTTTTGTCCTACATCCTCTGTTGTGTTACCAGGTGTCTTTTGCAGGTTCTGATGGGCTGCCATATCCTCTGTGTGCACCTGGATATGCTGTCCATTGCTCTGTCTGAGTCACTGAGGAGGCTCAGCTTTGACACATGCACTCCATGGTCAGACCATGGAACCTGCACTTATCTTCATGGTTGGGGTTCTGAGTCCCACAATTCAGTTGGAGGGATCCCCAAAGAAACTTCGTCTGAGGTGATCCCAGAACTGATTCTTATGTGTGCATGTCGGTACAGGGTGTGGCACAGTCCATTGCCCCAATCAGTTTATGCATGCTGATGGTTGCAGTTGCTGGATCAGTTCTGTTTCCAGTCCTGTCTTTTACATGAACCAGTGGGTGTTGCAGTCCAGCTGATCCTGCCCACCGCATACTCAGCAGTGAGAATTGTAGTCTCATTGGAGTGACACACAATAACCCCCCTCAGGCCCACCCCCTGCCCTGTGCTTGCCAGTATGTACATCAAACTGTTCCAGTCTGTTCAAATTCCATTCAGCTCTCATACGTGTCAATGAGCATTGAAACCTAGTTCAACCCAACCAACTCCACTATCTAGCCCACACACATGTTGGTGGGTACTGTTCTGTCTATCCATGCCTGCCCCAGTCCTGGTTCTCATGCTCTCCAGTGGGAGTGTTAACCTAAGAGGGAGGTGCCCATTATTTCCCTGCTGGGTCTGCTCCCACTCCTGGATGCATGGGCCCACTCTCATGCACCGTCCAGGTAGTTTTGCAGTTAACTTGACAGAATTAGCCCCCAGTGCCGGCATCTGCCAGTTGATGCTGTGGCAAAGGCAAACTAACCCTCAAACACTCTGACTTATGCTTGCACCAGTAAGAACAGTCAACCCAGCTTGATTTTTCCACTGATTCAGCTCACATGAGGCCCACAGGTGTTGTAGCCCTGCCTGGTCTGGTCTGCCCCCATCCCAACTCATGCTCTCCAGTGGGAGAGGTAGTCCAGCAGGATTGCCCTCCACATTCCCCCTACCAATTTTCCCCCCTCTTCCCCTGATTCTCACATGTGCTGGTTTGGTGCTGCAGCCCATTCTGGCATGGCCCACCTCTCCTTGGCATTTGCCAGGGAGTGCTGTAGGCTGGCCTGGTCTGGCCCACCCCCAAGTCCAGCTCACTCTGGTGGGTGTTACAGCCTAGCCCAGCCCAGCAGGCCCCCAGTCCCAGCCATAATGTGTACTGATATGTGTTTTGATCTAGTCTAGTCACACTCTGTTCTGGTGCTTGAATTCGCCAGCGGGTGATGTGAACTGGCTCAACCTGGTCCACCCCCTATAAGTGACAAATGTATGCTGTGTATGCTGTTGGGTACTATTTTCTGGCCTGGTTTGGGCTGCTCCCTACTCTGGTTCTTGTATTCACCTGCAGGGACTGTGCTCCACCAGAACCTCTCCCAGTGCCAGATCTTGTGCATACCGGAGGGTCCACCGGTCAGTCCTACTTAGTCCACCACCTGTCTTAGCTGGAGCAGGGGCCTTTCCTGACTAGTTTTCAACTTATTCCAGTTCTTACTGTGGATGTTTTAGCCCAGGAAACCCGGCCCACACCTCACCTCCCCAACGGGCCTGTTCCCAGCCATAGATCATGTGTATGCCAGCGGTGGCTCTGACCCAGCTTGGCATGGTCCCTCACCTATCTTGCACTTTGCCTTAGATGCTGTAGCCTGGCCTGACCTGGTCTGCTCCCTGTCCTGATTCTCGCTGGTGGGTGATGGAACCGGCCCTGCTCAATCTACTCCCATCCTTGGCTCGTGCAAGCCAGGAGGTATGTTACAGCCTAGCCCAGCATGACCTGTGCTCCAACCTGATTTCTGTTCTTGCTGGTGAGCTCAGACTTGTTCGGCCCTGCCCAGTCTGCTCCCTTCTAAAACCAATTCACACATTAGCCAAGAGTTGGAACTACCCTGCCCATCTTGCCCGACTCTCAGGCCTGGACCGTGTGATCACCAACAGGAGTTATGACCCATTAGGGGAGTTTCCCACGTTCCCCCACTCAGCCCACTCCCAGACTCAGATCTCATACGCCAGTGGGTGTTAGGCCCTTGTCTGGAATAGTCTGCCCTTCCATCTTGGCCTTGTATGAGCTGGTGAATATTGCGGCCCAGCCTGCCGCACACCCTGTTTTAGGATGCATGTGTGGGTGCTGCAGCCTAGGCCTGCCCAGATTGTTATTAGTTCCTATATCTGTGAGTGATGGTAAGTTCCATGGTTATACCTAGCTTAGCCCATCACTTCCCCAACTCTTGAGCTAACTAGTGGAACTTGTATTTTCACAGGGTCAGGCCCATAAATCCTCCACAGAATCTACCCCCAGATATGGTTCTCTCACGTGCTAGTTAGTGTCATGGCCCTGCCTAATGTGACCTGTCCCCTATTTTGACATTCTGTCAGGTACTAGGATCTAGCCCTGCTAGAGAGGTCCCCAGCCTTAGCTTTCACGTGGACTGGCATGTGGTGGTCAGCATTGTTCAGTGATAACAAACCCTACAAAGGATTCACATGAAAGCTGGTGTATCAGTCTGACCCATATAGATCATCTAGCCTTTCCCCTCCAAACCACCAGGTCTCAGTCCCCTCACTTACCTGCAAGTACAGTGATCCTGTCACTGGGATTCCCTTAGGATTCATTCCTTACCAACACACATTGGTCTTATTCATTAATGTCTGTAGGCAGCAATTCAACATTCCCAAGACCCTAGAGCTTTCCGGCAGGTGACCAGTGGCTGGAGCCTGGTGCCAATTGGAGCGCTGGCTGCCCAAAGACCAGGACTTGCTCATCGCATGGCAGTGGTGGCTGTGGCCAGGGCCTCAAGTAATGAGTCTGACCTGGTCTGGGTAACCCCAGTGGTTGCCAGGCTGCTGGAAGCTCCCTCCACCCAGGGCTCAAGGTCAAACTCCCTTAGGTCCCTTCTGGCACAAGATCATGGCAGTGGGTGGAGTCAGGACCCACCTGTGTGCCCAAGAGATCCCTTCACAGCATACTTACCGTGAATGGAGAAACCTCTCAGGCCCAAGCAAGCCCCGGACTTGCTCACTGCATGGCAACAGTGGCTATGGCCAGGGTCCCAAGCATTGAGTCTAATCTGGCTTGGGTATTCCCAGCAGGCACCAGGCTGCTGAGCTCCATCTACCCAGGCCCTGAGGTTGAACTCTCACATAGGTAACAAAATTTCTCAGGATAGAAGCCAAATCAAAACACAAAACTTGTTTCACATGTTTAATTTAATGTGACTGGTATTTAGAGGTGGAATTTTGGGATGGTGATTATGATCGGATAAGGTCATCAGAGTGGAACTGATTGATTGAACCCTGGTGTTTTTTTTTTTTAAAGATTTATTTTATTTTTATTGGAAAGTCAGATATGCAGAGAGGAGGAAAGACAAAGAGGCAAAACTTCCCTCCATTAACTCACTTCCTAAACAGCCACTATGGCCAGAGCTGTACCGATCCAAAGCCAGGAGCCAGGAGCCAGGAGCCAGGAGCCAGGAGCCAGGAGCCAGGAGCATCTTTGCATCTCCCATGTGGGTGCAGGATCCCAAGGCTTTGGGCTGTCCTCAGCTGCTATCTCAAGCCATAAACAGTGAGTTGGATAGGAAGCAGGGCTGCCAGGATTAGAACTGGCATCCATATGGGATCCCAGTGTGTGCAAGGCGAGGGCTTTAGCCACTAGGCTACTGTGCCTGGCCCCCCCTGCTGTTTTTATAAGAAAAATAGCAGGGTACATGTACTTCCTCCCTGTTTCTTGCCATATGCCATACTGTACCTTCTCAGAACCCTGCAAGAAGGTCATCATCAGAGCCATGAATCTGAGCTAAGTGAACCATTGTTTTTTTTTTTTTTTATAAAATTATCTAGCTGTAGATAGTTCTTTCTTTCCTACTTTCCATCCCATATTTCTTTCTTTCCTTTCTTCCCAACTTCCTGTAAAGCAAATTTTATTTAAGTGTCAAACCTGCTTCCAAGAAGATCAGGAGTGAAAGACTGAAGTTTCATGTATTTTCTTACAGACCAGAAAATAGATCACAGCAGTAATTTTTACAATATTTTTAGTGTTCCTGAGTTTTGATTGTGAATACAATATGAGGTCATGCGTGAAGTGTTCTGCTTATGGAATCCTTCTGGTGCTTAGAAATTCTCAGATTTTGAAGCATTTTTGATGTTAGATTTCCCAAATCATTGCACTCTTCTTATAATATGATACTAATGTCCTTACATTAAAAGATGGAGCCTCAAATCTTATTCAACACACACACACACACACACACACACACACACACACACACACACACACACACACACACAGTTGGAGCCCATGGCCTTTCTTCCTGAGTCTCGGCAGTTGATGAACTTGATAGAATTGATGCTGAAGGTATATAAGAAAGGTCTTTGTTTAATTTCTGTGTAGTTCTTTCTCCTGAAATGTTTTCCCATCAGCTCACCCCAAACTAGCTAATGGACGGAGACCACGTGAGAGGATGATTGGAGAACAGAGAACAGAAGGTAAGCGCAGCATCGCCTTGCTGACCAGTGAGTGAATGAATGACTGAACTTTCAGCTTATTTTGTTTCTTACTTTTTGAGTCCTTCCAATTGACCCAAGATGAGCAAGGATGAACTGTCTCCACAAATTTCTGTTCAAATGCCTGTGAAGAATAATGTTGCAATGACTTAACCAACATATTTTTGAAAAGCTTTTTTTTTAAAAAAAAAGAAAATAGTTACTTGCATGCATGTTCCTAAAATATTCTGTCTCTTTCTAGTATATTCAGTTGTTGCTCTTTCTCCTAATCTTTGATTTTATTTGTTTCTTTTTTGAAGAACCCAAACCAAACTTTCTTTAGCATTCCTCTTCTGCTTAAAGTTTTAGAAATTTCTCATTTTGAGCATTCTATACTATAATATGTTCATTTGAAAAACAAGTCATTTATTTAAGCATAATTTTCTGGAAAGATAAAATTCATGAAAGTCTTATTTTCCATCAGTTCCATTAGCCACGGGTTGTTAACACCGGTGTTCTGGCATACACTAATGATCCTGGGAATGCGGCATAACATTGCTCTGGAGCAGCATAACATTGCTCTGGAGCCTGATTTTCTTATTTTCGCCTTATTTCCTTGGTTGATTTCAGCATTGGCCTTGATCTTCTGTTACTCCAATTTCTTCCCCCCACCCCCCATGTCTTCTCATGGTACCATAACCACCTAACTCCTCCTAAGATCCTTTCAAGCCCACTCTACCATTCCAGGCCTATGCCACGCACCCACATTTCACTTGCCTTCTCTTTCTTTCTGACAAAGGTCTATTGGTCCTATCTCAACACCTAGCTTATTTGTATCATCATCACACACACTGTACAACTTATTGTGACTAAGTAAAAATGAAAGCAAGCCAATCAACGATTTATAATCTCTGTAAACTTCATAAATAGATAAAATATGAGTTTGAAAAATCTCTTGTAGGAAAATTGGTCACTAGACAAGTCATTCAGTGAATTCACATAATATTTGGGGTCCTCAGGTCTGTTCTCACACTAGGTTCAGACTTTGTTCAACAGACATCCATCACCTCCCTTTGCAGATCTACTTCACAGCTTTGTGTCCTTACATATGCCCTTTCTTCTTTTTCTAACACCTGCTTAGCTATTGAGAACTTGGCACATGTCATCTGAAATTTCAAGTCTGCTGCATACAAAGATCATCTTGCACGATCAGCTGACTTGTCATTTGTTACTACCACTGCCTCTGCACATGCTTTATCCTTGGGAGAGCCTGCTGGCACAGGTGAATTTCTCCACTGACCTGTTAGATTTTTAAAGGCTGGAATCATGACTTTCAACTCTACTCATTAGCTACAATCGATACTGGCATACAGTAGGCTCTCAATAAATCTCTATTGAAAGAATATCATTTCCTCAGAAAGTATTGCTGCAACCATCCACTGTGTGTTGAGAATTTCTCTACAGAATCAAGTTAAAATTATTCTCTCTCAGTATATATATTAAAGATACTTGCATAAAGATGTATGCCTTTGCTTAAGATTTTTACTAAAATCATCATTCACTTTGTGGTTAAGAATCTCTGGAACAAACAACAATATTATTCATTTCTGTTAGCTCTAGTGGAAGGTAAATCTTTCTCTCTACCAGTCCAAGGAAAACTTCCTTTTATTGGATATTTTATCATATAGCAGGATACTTGGCCCCTACCCCACATCCCATCTTCCCTATTTGTTTCTACCTGCAGGAGCTCAGGGGTAAGTAAATTTTTGTACTTGCCCCTTTTGCCTATCTTTGATTAAGTCTTAGTTCCTCTATTTCTTTTTGTCTATGGGACCTTTCTGTGCCTTTGATTCCCCTCTATTTAACACTGAGTTTCATAGTTGGCCAACAGATTCACAGGATTTTCGCGAAACACAATGAATATTTGTAGAAGGAAATGTTTCCCACAGTGGTATCCAGACATGCCCTGTCTATATGTCATACTCACTTTGCCTTGGGATGAAGTTGTTTACAGCACATTTTCATTCTTTTGCTGCCTGCTGTATCCTCTTTGGTTTTGAAGTTTTTACTCTATTTTTTTTTTTACAGCTACTTGAGAGAGAGAAAGAGAGAGAGACAACAAAGTTATGTCTTTCATCTGCTCACTCACTCCCTCAAATGCCTGCAGCACCTAGGACTGGGAAAGGTTGAAGCAAAAAGCCTGGAATGCCATCTGGGCTTTCTATGTGAGTGACCATTTGCTGCCTCCCCAGATGGGCATTGGCAGGAGGCTGGGTTGGAAACAGAGCAGTTAGGATTAAGGCTTTGCATGTCCCCAAGCAGTGGCTTTACCCACTGCACCTCAACACTGCTCCCTCTGTTGCATTTGTGGCTATGCCTACTTGAGTATTTCTTAGTCCTAGGCATATACTGTGCTCCATAATTGTATTTTATTTTGGTATTGCTTTCATAATTATATTTGAAAATCTAGTCCACATGCTATCATCCCATTTCCTTAAAGAGTTAAAGTGAATTGTACTTTCAAAAGATCTTAGGAGACTTTTGAAGTATGAACTGGAAACAGCTTTTTAGGTATGATCTTGTTTTAGATAAACTCCATCTATGAAAATCCACTGAAATGAACCAAACTGAAGTAGCTTGTGTTTCTTTCTCTTATTTTTAGCATTTGTTTGGACTCAGATTCACTGAGCTTTGAACAAGAGTTTGCGAGCGCAAACACCTGCGCTTTCCTTTGTTGAGAAACTTGAATTTTGAAAAACAGGTTACTTCATATTGTGGAAACTTCTTCCAGTTTATAGAGTGATTCATAATAGACTCTCAGGAAATTCATCTTCCTGAGAGTATTAACATGTTACTTGACTCATAAACAATTAAGGGGCAAACATAGTCATGAAGTATGAGCCATCTGAACCGAAACTGGCCAGAGACTGCAGAGATGAAGGACTTCAAAGTGTCCATGAGAAATATGTAAAAGTTTAGTTCATGTTGGTGTGAAATATTTTGAAATCCATGCAAAAGAAGAATTTTCAAAAGGTTTGTGGAACTTGTGCATTATGGAAAGACTCTGTATGAGTATTTCAACACATTTCACACCAAAATGAACCTTTCATTATGTTTTCCAAAAGCCTTTTGAAGTACATTGGAGTGGAAAAAGACAGTATTTGATCTTCAAAACTCTTGAGTGAATTGTTTCATGGGACAAAATCTTTTAGTTTCTCTGACAGAAAATTGAATTGATCCAACTTTCTAACAAAGTCTCTAGCTGAATCCTAGATTTATAAGCATTTTCCATCAGTTTTTAAAGAGGATTTTTCCCCTGTATATAGAATCTGTCCTTGTGGATAAAGTGATTCTAGTCCATACCTGTTACTCTCCGTCAAAGGTGTACTGTCATGTATGTTACAGTACCACCTGCAGTGTATCTGACGTAATAAATATTTGATAAATCCCAGTCATTCATTGCCTCTTTTCTGTGCTCATGGCATATCTACGGCATTAATCACTATCATTGTACATCTACAGTAATCTTCTAATGGGCTCCCGTGTTGTAATCTCTTTCATCCATGTTCTATAGATTCATAACAGAAAAGCAGTTTAAAGAATACTCCCTTGAGACCTGTGTTGTGGCAATGTGGGTTAAGCCACTGATTTCAAGGCCAGTACATCGTATCACAGCATGCCAATTCAAGTGCTGGCTTCTTTGTTTATGCTTCAATTTCCTGTTAATGTTTCTGGGAGGCAGTGGAAAAATGGAACAAGTATGTAGTTTCCTGCTATCCATGTGGGATACCAGGATACACTTCCTGACTCCTGGTTTTATCCTGGTCCACTTCAGTGACTGGCCATTTGTGGAATTAGCTACTGGTAGATCACTCTCTTTCTCTCTCTTTTACTTCTTCTCTCTCCCCCCCCCCCCCTTTTTCCCTTACTCTGCCTTGCCTTTCAAACAAACAACAAACAAACAAATAAATCTTTAAAAAAATGAGTACCTTTATACTCCTCTAGGAAATCATCTTAGGAGCTTTGGATATTTCCTGAAAGTATTGAACTTCTTGTTCCTTTAGCCCTTAGTCTCTGTCCCCAACCTTTCTCTCCACTGTTGCACTAAGTGGATCTCATGTTGAAAACCACGTGGCTCATGTCTGTTCTTCATACTATTCATACTAGCCTGTCCAGCTTAGTGAGCCATCCCTTTGCTGATGGGCTGTCCCTTCTCCATCTTCCTCAGTGCTCCTCTTTCCAGGTTTTCCCGTTTCAAATTCCTGCAGCAACTACTGACTCTCCAATGAGTACTTATTTACTTCACTTTTGTTACTGTGCATGATTATATGCGATTTCCTATACGCCTTGACTGCCTAAGGATTGCCTCTCTGAGACAAGTGTTACATTTAACTTTGTCATCCGCTTAGGAGGACCTCAGTAGGAATACCTGAACAATAACATCGGTCTTCTCACTGCAGGTGAAGATGTGGGGATTTACACAGAGGTTACACATAAGCTTCCAATTTTATTTTTTCATTCACGTGTAAACACAGGTACCTGTGTGACATTGGGCTGGTGTCCCCTGCAGTATAACCTCCCCTCTCTGAGAATGGTAGCTCAGACCCAGACACGACTCCCCAAATCTATCCGAAGTCAGACAGGCCAGGAACCACTGACTGAAGGTTTACCAAGCAGTTGAGATAATGTTTTTACTTTTCTCCAGCAGAAAGAAATAGAATAACAATATAGGTAAAATTTATTTTTGGGTAAAATTGTTTTAGGAAACAGCTGAATATGAAACACAGTGACATTTGTGTTTGTGGTGGTCCTCCCCCCGTGGTCATCCTTTGTTTGGTGAAATTAGACACTTTATCATTTCCAGTTAGTTCACTGGGAGAAACATCCAGTGGAGAAGCATTTGGTTTTACTACAAGAAACACAGTAAATAGAGCACCTGCTTTAATATACTCATAGGCTCTCACTGCTTCAGTGAGCAAGAGAGGGAGAGAAGCACTTCTTTATTTTGAAATTATAAAGTACGAGCAAATTTGAAGCTGGGAAAATATTGAACTTTTTCTGGGAAAAAAGAAACAAATGATTTGAAGCCCTGGTGATCACACAGAGAATCCAGACAATTTGACAGCTGTGAATTTATCTCACTTGCGAATGAATAACCTTTGTAACTCACTTGGGACTTAAATATTCCAAACACATTTCCCTGGAAACACTTCAAAAGGCGCAGTTCATTTCTGTCTTTACCAAACAGCCCTTATAGCTCCTTTGGTTACCTTTAGTTTTCTGGCTTTGTGGTTTGAGTAAGGACTTGAAAGTTTGAAAATTAACATAATTAAATCTTGCCAGTAGGTTTTACTCTTGCAAGAATGAAACAAGATTAACTCTTTGATTATTTTATGGCTTAAACAGATTCTTGCACTTCTGAAATAAGGGACTTCATTGATATTATTTACACAATTTCAGCTCTGTCCCTGAGTCAGAAAGTTCAATATATCTGTATTTAAAAAAAGGACGTATCTCCCCTAAGGCACATGTAACAGAACGCAATTCCACTTGATTGAATTGAGCTCCCTGTAGTTCTTTACAAACTTGCTGTAAGAAACTATTTCTTAAAAAAGATAGATCTGGGATTTCACACCAAGCATCATAAGAATTTTAGAGTTTTCTGCAAGTATTTCAGGACCATAATATATAAACACACTTTCAACGTTATGTTAGATTCTGGAAATGGGGTGTGGGGAGCGGGGTGCTAAAGCCACTCCTGGGATTGGGAAGGGCCGTTGTAAGGTGACAGCTGGGGCCCGGAGCGGTGGCACAGTGGTTAAGGTCCTCACCTTGCACGCCCGGGATCCCATATGGGCGCCGGTTCTAATCCCGGCAGCCCCACTTCCCTTCCAGCTCCCTGCCTGTGGCCCGGGAAGGCAGTCGAGGACCGCCCAAAGCTTTGGGACCCTGCACCCGCGTGGGAGACCCGGAAGAGGCTCCTGGCTTCAGATAGGCATAGCATCGGCCGTTGTGCTCACTTGGGGAGTGAATCATTGGATGGAAGATCTTCCTCTCTGTCTCTCCTCTCTGTATATCCGCCTTTCCAATAAAAAAATAATAAAAATAAATCTTAAAAAAAAAAAAAGATGGCGGCTGGTCCAGGGCTAGGAGGCGGATTTGGTCTCGCCAGCAGGTAAACAGGAAGTCACAGGGATAGGCTAATGCCCCCACTGCAATTATGTCATTGCTACTGGCCTATCATGTGGCGCCAGTGGACCCACGGGGAGAACTGATTCTGGAGAACGACATAAAAGTAGCCAGTAGAAGCTACTGGTGAGAGACTTCTGACCATTGTTAGTAACAACTAATTCACCAACTCTGGCACCTGTCCCCGCTTTGCTCTTACAGCCTCCATCATATGTACAACTCGTGGACACATTTGAAATGATCTCTCTTCTCTCCTTGGTATCTCTTCTTCAAGTCAGCTTTTCCCCTAGGCTGTTTAATATCTTCATCCTAAGATAGTAGCATAGAGTTTTTGTGGCCAGGGAAAATTTTGTTGCAGGGACTAACATCAGTTCATATAATCTCATGCAGACGATAGCTGAGGGAGGATGCAGAGTACTCCCAGTTTTGACATAGCCAATTCTTACATTCCCCCTCTAGTGGTTCTCTCAATCCTGAGTCTTGAAGCTCCTGCATCTGACAGTCTTCTAAATTTCTGGAGTTGGATGTCCAGAATAGCCTGATGCAGTCTTGAGCACCCAAACAGGCCTGATAGAAAGACGAATGGAAGGCCTAGTGCGGTAGCCTAGTGGCTAAAGTCCTTACCTTGCATGCACCAGGATCCCATATGTGCACTGGTTTGTATCCTTACAGCCCCGCTTCCCATCCACTTCCTTGCTTGTGTGGCCTGGGAAAGCAGTTGAGGAAAGCCTGAAGCCTTAGAATCATGTGCCTGCATGGGTGACCTGGAAGAAGCTCTTGGCTTCTGGCTTTGGATCAGCTCAACTCCTGCTGTTTCGGCCACTTGGGGAGTGGATCATCAGATGGAAAATCTTTCTTGCTGTCTCTTCTCCTCTCTGAATGTCTGACTTTCCATAAAAAGAAAGAAAGAAAGAGGAATGGACAATTCAACAGAATATGACAAGCAAACAGAGCCAGGTTCTTTAACTGGTAGGAAGACAAGAGTTTCACATTATCTCCATCTTATTGATGAGGTAGTAGAAGGAACATTTTGCACCATTCTCCAAAGGGGTAATTTTTATTACACAGTTTTTTTCTTCCTTTCTGGTGGGAATATATTTTACAAATTAATTAGTGTGCCACACAAATTTATGGCACTGGATGAGTGACTGACTTTCTGAAGTTTGACACCACAGGTAGTCTTTTTGTCTCCCAGATCAATGTCTGCCAATTCCTTGTTCAAATGCTTCTTGTTCCCATTTATTTCTTGATTCTTCCTGTTACTGATTCCACCATTCTTGCTGAGCTCCTTATCATCTTTCTCTATTTCTCCTGTTATAGAAGCTTTTTAATTTTAATTATCCACCCTGCTTCTAGCCTCTCTTCTTGCCAATTCATCATTCATAATGCTGACAAGTTGGTCGTAAAACACTCTTTTAATCTTGTCATTCCCACACTCAAAGGCTTCAGTGAATCCCCACAGCCCACCTGCAGAAGTCGAAATGGCCTTTTCTGACATGTAAGACCTTGACCAACACTGAAATCTTCCCATACGGTTCTAACTGGCATTGTAATGCAGTTAACCTCTGCCATAGTTTTCCTCAGGTTTTTCTGCTTTTATGCTCTTGCTTAAACCAATCCTGCTTGCCTGAAATTCACACCATTCTCTGACCCTGTCAACCATTCATCATTTAAGCCATAATGCAGATCTCTTGTTTGTGAAGGTTTCCAAAATCTGTGCAGGCCGTTACTTGTTATTTTTCTGAATAAGGATATGTATTTTTTCCTGTTCTATTCATTTCATTGGACCTCTACTTCCAAGAATATAGTTGCGTTATGTTATTCAATTTTGATATTGTCTGAAGTATTTTTTTCCCCCAAAGTTAGAAGAACTCTTTCATGGGCAGAAACTGCAACTCCTACATTAATGTCTTCAAGACATCATTTCTCATGAATTACATGTAGCAGGAGTTCCTGTAATCCAGAACATCAGCACCAAATCTCTTAATGAACTCTGCTACAATGTCAAATGTGTATCAGTCATCTAAAACATTCTGATTTTCTATTTTAGTTAATTCTTCTCATCATTCAACAAAAATAGAACATATTGATGAATTCTTAAACGTCAAAGGTAAACACTGATTTGCAAACATAAAAGTTGTACAATTTTCAGGTTGCCATACGGTGTGGTGGATGGCAATATGAACGGCAAAGTGTGAGATAGTTGACTGGCTTCTAGTATGTTATCATCATCTATGTATCTTCATTTCTAAGCACAGGAAAATGTCCTATGAAAAGAAAAGGGGATGAGTACTTCAATTGTTAAAATCAAGTGACTCGCTGCTCAAAGAAACGTGCTGGAATTGAAGCTGTGTGGGTTAAACTAAGAACTAGAAGTGAGCTCTTTGCTCTACTGGTCTCTAATTAGGACAATTTTTTTTTTCTTTTTGTAAGAGAAACTGTCCTTTAATTCTGCTTTCCTCTGAAATTTCCATTGTGTGCTCTGGGAACTGTTTCCTCTTTTTTTTTTTTTCCTGTGGGAATGAATCTTAGATATATTTGGAATAAATGGAAAAATAAGATTTATTTAGAAAAAATAAACATTCAACATTCTTATTTATCTATTTAGTAAATTAAAGCTTGGTGGGCTAAATACCAATGAGACAATGCAAATAATAGATTTCTTTTCTTCTAATCCCAATTTTCAATCCCAGGAAGCAACATGGAACATATTTGGGGAGGGAATCAGAAGGTGATAGCTCGGTCTGTTTCTCTGTTGACCTCTGATATTAAATAAACCCAAGAAAATATTTAATAAATACATTGTCATACAGAAGTCTGTTTCAGAAGGGTTTGTTAGGTAAAAACAACAGTTTATAAAGGTAGTAAGTTTACATTAGCTCTGAAACTTGGAAAATATTGAAAGATTTTAAATATAGGTGTTTGGCTGAAAGAATGAGCTGGAACCACTCCTAAGTACTTTTTGGCAGAAAGAATAGGAACTTGCTTCTTCAGATTTTGTAATGAAGCCAAATGTTCTATCTCCCATTGACTTTTCATTAAAAATGTTCACCTTTTATGTGTAAAAAAATAATAATAATTCATTAAAGGTAGTTCAGCAAATGCTGCATATTTTCTGAAACTTTAGGAAATGATTTTTATGCCAAGTTGTTTCAATGTATGCGCAGTGGAAACAGAGCTATATTTTCTATGACCAGTTGAAGCAATGTATGTTATGCTAATCATCCTCCAATATCTCAGTAGATTTTGGAGGATTTAAAAGTTTTTTCCTTAGTTATGCTTCTCTCTCTCTCTTTCTTTGTGTGTGTGTCTCTCTCTCTTTCTCTCCTTCCATCTCAGTGTGTGTGTGCGTTTATGTGAGTCTCTCCCCCACCAATAAAAATAAGTTAATGATTTTTAAAAACATGTTCGCTTGTTTTTCCTTCTTTTGTTAGGAAACGAGGGATTTCAATACAGCAGACAGAAAAACAGACCTGCCAGCCTTACACTCCTTCAGTACTCACAGAAGCTACCCACCTTGATTATTCATGTTTTTTGTAACCTATATCATCACCACATACAATTTTGTATATTTAAAATCCATGTTATTACCGCTTAGAACTTTACAAAATTAATTGGCAGCTTAAAAACAGTAGCTGGTACAATAAAAGCACTGGATTACTTAGGGAATAACTTGTAAAAGACATTCCAAAAAATAGTATTTTCTGAAATTTCACAATAGTCAATGTCCCATTGTTATAGTGACTGCTAGTCAACGTGCTATTCCTTCTTCTCCAAATCTCCTCTGAATCATCTAACTGAGCATTTTGTGTTTCTGAACATTTACCTTCAATTTGTTAAATGTCACCAGGGAAAATAAAACGGAGAGGACATCAGTTAATAATGTACTTTTACATCCCGTCATCCCATGCATGGCTCCCCGTCTCACTTTGTTGACCTAATTTGCCATGACAGGAACATGGCCCTGGTTTCAGAACATTCCAACTGTAGCAGTCACTAAACCTTACTGGGAATGTATGCTCCTTAGCAAATTGAATCCGATTGCTTTGCCTAGGACCAATTGAGATGAGCTTCTGTGAACTAAGTGGGTGGGTTACAGAGAGCTGAGAAGTGGACTTTCATGTCATAAATATATGGAAGCATAATGTATATGTTTATCATTATGTAAGGCATGAATTTCAGTTCAGGTGAATTTGACAACAATAACAAAATATTTAAAGCATATTTATTCTTGCTTTCTAGTAGTGTGGCTTTGGCAAATCTTTCTGAAGCATGAAATGTCAATAATGATGAGATCTATATTTTGAGGATTAACAAACTTAAATGAAGACTCATTTTAAGTAAACATTTAGAATAATATTTGGCATTCAAAACCCATTAATTTTAATATAATTTTACTCCAATGCTCTTGAAATAAATGTCATTCTGAGCCCAGCACAATAGCCCAGTGACTAAAAAGTCCTCGCCTTGAACGTGCCGGGATCCCATATGGGCGCTGGTTCATGTCCCAGCGGTTCTGTTTCTCATCCAGCTCCTGCTTATGGCCTGGTAAAGCAGTCGAGGACTGCCCAAAACCTTGGGATTCTGCACCCATGTGGGAGACCTGGAAGAAGCTCCTGACGCCTGGCTCCGGATTGGCTGAGTTCTGGCCGTTGTGGTCATTTGGGGAGTGAATCATCAGGTGAAAAATATTCCTCTCTGTCTCTCCTTTCTGTATACCTAATTTTGCAATAAATATTAAAAAATAAATAAATGTCATTCCATATTAGCAGAATAATTAAAAATCATTTTCAGTGGCTTGTAAACTATAATATAGGATATCTATTTCTGCACTAATACTTGATTATAGGTCTGTAATTCATATGTGTCCCAATTAGCAGTTGACTTTTGATACTGCCAAGTTGTTGAGAAGCTTCTAAATAACCCTTTAAAAAGATTTATTTATTTTTATTTGACAGGCAGATTTTACAGACAGGAGAAAATACAGATTGAGAGAGACAAAGAGAGTTAGAGATCTTCAATTGGCTGGTTCATTCCCCAAATGGGAGCAATGGACTGAGCTGAGTTTAGCTGAAGTAAGAGCCAGGAGTTTCCTTTGGATATCTGAGGTGGGTGCAGAGGCTCTGGCCCCCTGCCATCCTCCTCTGCTTTCCCAGCCCATCAGCAAGAAGTTGGATCCAAAGAGGAGCAGTACAGCAGCTGGGACATGAACCTGTACCCATATGGGATGCTGAATACTGAAAGATGAAGAGGTGTGTGTGTGAGAGAGAGAGAGGGAGAGAAGGGGAGGGGGAGAGAGAGAGAGAGAGAGAGAGAGAGAGAGTGATTTCTTCAGCTGATTTATTACCTAAATGCTTAAAATATCTGGTAGGCAACATGCGTGAAAGGAACCTGACTCCCTGAGCCAACACCTGCTGCCCCATGAGCTGCCCTGCTGAAAGATGGAATCCTGATGGAGCCAGGTATTACACACAGCTTATCAGTGGGGGACATGAGCATTCTAACCGATGTCTTAACTGGTAGGCCAAAGGGTCACTCTAATACTACTTTTTTTTTCAGTGTCAAGAACTGGACTTGGAGATGAGGGGATTAGGTCTCAAACTTTTGGTCTCAGGATGCTTTTTCTCTTTAATGATTTTTTTTTATGCAAAGCCAGACATACAGAGGAGGAAAGACAGAGAGGAAGACCTTCCATCTGTTGGTTCACTCCTCAAGTGGGCACAACAGCCAGAGCTGTGTCAATCCAAAGGCAGGTGCCTGGAACTTCCTCCATGTCTCCCACGCAGGTGCAGGATCCCAAGGCTTTGGGCTGTCCTCAACTGCTTTCTCAGGGTAAAGCAGGGAGCTGGATGAGAAGCAGGGCTTCCAAGGTTAAAACTGGCACCCATACGGGATCCTGGCTCATTCAAGGCGAGGACTTTAGCTGTTAGGGTAACACGCCAGGCTCAGGATGCTTTTTCATTGCTAAAAGTTATTGAGGACCATAAGGAGCTTTTAATTAAATGTGTTATTAATGTTTAGTAAACATAATTTGAAACAGAAATCTGTAAGTTATTTATAGATAAATTCATTCTAAAATATTAATAACAATCCTACATATTAACCTTAAAATGGTTTATTTTAAAAGGCCTGTAATCTATTTATTTTAAAAGGCCAGATTTCCTGCTGGGGACCCTAGCTCCCCATCTACCACTGCCAGGTGGTGGCAAATCCTGGGCTTGTCCAAACTCAAGTTCTGAGAGTTTCTTTCACCGCAGCAGTTCTGCTGTGGGCAGATCTTGGATGACTCTGAATATGTTCAGAACCAAGGCTCTGCCCACTGCTGCCATGTTTGTAGATGGAGCCCAGATAAGTCTGGGCAGAGGTACAGGTGTCTGAATCTTTCAGCCACGTGGCTGTGGCTGGGACAATCCACACTGAGCCAAACTTCCTATGTGGATCTTAGCTCCCCATCCACCACTGCTAACAGCATAAGGCTTCACCATTGGTTGCCTAGCAACGAGATTGGGGGGGGGCTTGAGGTTGTAGAATTACTGCCTAGGGACATGCATGGATAAGGCCATTCTATGTGTAGCTGAGGAATGAATTCTGGGGGGTACACAATGGCAGGGCCACTGTACTTACAGGTAAGTTAGGGGACTGAGACTTGGTGGTTTGGAGGGGAGAGACCTGAAGATATTTATGGGTCAGACTGATGCACCAACCCACATGGGAGTCCTGAGTTGGGCTTGTTAGTATGGAACTTCGCTGATCACCACACACTAGTCCATGTAAAAGCTAAGGCTGGGGACTGTCTGGCAGGGCTAGATCCTAGTAGCTGACAGAATGTCAGAACAGGGGATGGGTCACATTAGGCAGGGCCATGACACTAACCAGCATGCAAGAGAACCAAGACTGGGATTCTGTGGGGGATGTGAGGGCCAAACCCTGTGGAAATACAAGTCCCACTAGATCGTTAACTTAAGAGTTGGGGTGGTGATGGTCTGAGCTAAGTGTGACCATGGAATTCACTGATGCTCACTGGGACTGGGACTGGGAACAAGTGGGGCAGGGCCAGGCTGCAGCAACTGCATGTGCATCCTAGAACAGGGTGTGTGGCAAGCCAGGCCGTAACATTCACCAGTTCATACAAGGCCAAGATGGAGGGCAGGCTATGCTGGGCCAACATCCTAGGCAGTGGCTTTACTTACTAGGCTATTACAATGCCAATCCTCCAAACTTGCATTTTCTGAGAGCAGAAACAGCTTAAATCATTGTTTAACATTTTTGCAAATTTCTGGCTTGAGAGAAGACAAATTCTCCATCTTCGTACATTCTCTGTTTTAAGATGACACCCAATGTGTGGCTTATGATGAACCCCACTGTATGCATGTAAGAGGACGATAGATGCAAATGTATGATGAAAAGAGCTTGCATTTTGCAGACTTCTTGAAGAAGTATCTCAAGCCCCACTCAGAGAACCCTTAAAGCTCAGTTTTTACTCTGTGCAGAGAACCAAGATACTGCATAGAGAAAAGCTGTCCTTGCCCATCTGATTGCAGGAAGAATAAACACAGAATAAGGTAGAAGAGGCAAGGGTAGATGTATTTTCCTATTTTTCTGGGTCCAGTTCCTACCTTTGTTACTTTGGTAGTTGCCTCAATCCAAAAGTGTAGCCAGGTAAAATGTCAGTAAAGACAAAGCAAGCTTAGGTAAAGGAGGTTTGAGCTCGGCTTTTCCGTTTATGTTCAGGTAGAATGCATGGGATGCTCAAGAAAGACAGCTATGAAGAATTATAAGTGTGCAGTTTGCTGTGGGGAGGAAGCGGTCCAGAGGCTAGGAGCCATGAGGCACATCTCCTGGGGGCAGATTATCACAAGAACATTCAAGATCTCAGCACCTGCAGGAGCTGGTTAGTTGGGTCTGGTCTCTAATAATAGTTACAGTTTCTTCCTTTAATGGTGAGAGAATGGAGCATAGATATCAATGTGTCAACATCTTCCAGTTAGCTGAGTTTACTACTAGTGGACAATGGAAAAGCCTGTGCATGGATTTTTCCCTTCCTCTGGCAGGAGGCCATGTGGTTTTCATTTCTCTACATTCCTTGCAACCATGATGGAGAAAAGCAAGGTGTGATACAAGAAATCAGACAAGCTGGATATTTTTGTTAAAAAAAAAAAACTAAGTTCCTTAAAAATTTAAGTCTTTGGAGTGATAGAGAAACAGAATTATTTTACTAGATGTGGTTATTTTTTAATCTATACCCTACTATGTTAGAACTTTATGAATGAGATCAGAGTTGTAGAAAATACTAAAGAATCTATACTTTTCTGTATGTTCAAACTTTGTGCTTAAACTAAACAGCGTATCTTAGCTCAAAAAATAAATGTGAGAAGTTTGTAAGAGAGGAAACACATTGCATCATTTCATTGTTGTCTTTGCCTTGTCCTATATCTCCATCTTTTGCTCTGTCCAGCCGCCAATTTGATGCTTACACTTTGCATCTTTTATGGTACAGAGCTTGCAAAGGTTGTTTGTCAAGCAACCCCCCCTCAAAATTTTTGGAAATTGAAATAATTAGATGATGCTGAATTACTGATTCTCTATATACACATGTAGCTTTAGGACTATGTTCAATTCAAAATCTTGGGGCCAACACATTCTCATAGATGAAGTAAGTTTGGTGTTTCCCCTGTCGTTGTGATTTCTCCTAGTTTTGGCTTATACTTGGCACAGCACTATGTAATATGATGGCTGAACTGCAGTGAGTCCTCTAGACTGTCTCTTTAGCTTCTTTACCGACCCCTATTCTGTGCTGCTGAGAACTTGTTTAGAACAGAGGAATGGGCTTTCTCACTCACTGGCTCTCTTTTTCATTGGTTTTCACCGGTTAGGTATCAGAGTTAGGGTGAAAACTGAGGCTGTCTGAGGTTGCAGAGTTGTCACAGATAACTGCTCACCTGAACTGAAGGCATCGAACTCTGCTAGCAGTTTCTCACCATGGCGACCTCTACATCTGGTTCCAACAGTGGCCCTAGTCTCTTCTGGCCTGGGGATGGTAAAGCTGTCTACATTTACAGACCTTAGATACTGAAGTCTCTTTGTGGCATCCCTACGACTCTGGCCCCAGCTTTGCAAGTGGCTTATTGAACATTCCTCTCATTAGGCAGTGGGACATGTCTTGCTGCCAAGACGATGACTGATGGTCATGGATGACTTCAGTTTCCTTAGCCGAGTTTTCTCAGCAGTTCACTTCAAAAAGTACAGAAAAACTAAATTAGATGAGAAGTGTATTTTGATGCATAAATTTTGCCTAGTTTTTTTCAAAATGTCCATTTTCTATGACGTTTTGCAGACTCCTCTCATGAGTCCCTCTATTCTTGTTTATAAGGTTACATGTAGAACCTAGACTTGTAGTTAAAATATGCTGTAATGACTTATAGTTTAAATTTGCTGATTAATTATTAAAAGACTTACCTTATTTTTATCGAAAGTTAAATTTACAGAGGGCTGGAGAGACAGAAAAACCTTCCAACTGCTGTTTCACACCTCAAGTGGCTACAATGGCTGGAGCTGAGTTGATCTGAAGCCAGGAGCCAGGATATTCTTTTGGGTCTCCCAGGTACGTACAGGATCCCAAGGCCTTGGGCTGCCCTCTACTGCTTTCCCAGGCCACAAGCAGGGAGTCAGATGGGAAGTGGAGCAGCTGGGATACGAACTGACATCCATATGGGATACCAGAGCATGCAAGGCAAGGACTTTAGCCATTAGTCCATAATGCTGGGCCCTGCTGATTGATTCTTAAATCTAGAGATTAGCCATTCAACATTTTAAAATCAGGAAAAAAGAACTCCCAAAGTGCATTTGTGGTTATGTTTGCTCATTGTCTTTCCTTGCTCTCTTCCTTCCTCTTTTTTTTTTCTTTCCTCCTTCTGTTTTTTCTTCCTTTTCTCTTTTCCAAACATAGAGAAACTATATCCAATCAATCTACTGTATATTGGCATTAGGAAAATAGCTTCTTGGCAACAAATGTCATAGGCTAGGGCTTCTCTCTCTCTCTCTCTCTTTGAACTAATTGATTTTAAGATAGTTTTTTTCTTGTCTTGAATGATGGTTGGTGGCAATTCAGTGGCTACAATATTTCAAAGGTCAGTCCCAACACCTGGTGAATAGTTGGTATAAATAGATTTCAAAAGTTCAGTCTTGGCAAAACCAGTGATACAGAACAGTAATTGATAAGAATAGCATTTTGGGTAGGAACATCTTAAGTTTACGGTCAGTTATATCTGGTGAAAACTACCCAGGAGATTTCTGAGTCTGAGTTGGCTCCCAGCAGAGAGATCATCAAATCAAGTTCATCATCCCTTAAATAAAAAGCAAGCATTAGCTCTCTGGCTAATATTATAACTTAGACTGTGTAAAAGCTATCTTGAATATTACATGAAGATGGTTGTCAAAATAACTATGTAGTCAATAGCATATCAAGTGTTTTTTATTGACAGGATAAAACACTGGCACCAAAGCATCTGCTAGTGTGATAATGCTGCTTTGCATGTTCTTGGAGTGATTCTGTCAAAAGTATTCTACTTTGCAGGTTATTTCATCAGGAAATTATTGCAGGTCTTAAGGAGTCATGTAAAAGTGGTTAAAATATGAAATATTAGCTTATAATCCTTTTACATGGAAACAGTGGATAGTTAAAGCATAGAACTCATTTATGCAGATAATTTCACATTAGGAAATTTGGTCAACAAGCTAACACAGTATAGCAGATAAAGTGACTCCAGCATCTCAAACAGGCACCAATTTGAGTCCTGGGTGCTCTGCTTCCTACCCAACTCCCTGCTGATATGCATGGGAAAGCAGTGGAAAATGGCCCAAGTCTTGGGTATTTCCGCCTATGTGGGAGACCCAGAACATTCTACCTCCTGGCCTCAGGATGGCCCAGACCTGACTTTTGCAGATATTTGTTGAGTGAATCCATGAATGAAAGATCTTTCTCCTTTTTCCTCCCTGTCTGTAACTCTTCCTTTAAAGTAAATAACATAACAAATATTAAAAGAAGAGAAATTTGGCTAGTCACAAAATTCAGAGCTGCCTTCCTATGGTTTTCAGTAGGTGTACATTAAACCTTGGGTTTCATTTCCTATCTCTAATACCATTCCAAAGTTCTTACTTTCATGAAATGTTGACCTGAGCCTACTATGGAGTCAGGGAAACTCATGCATCACTCAGTCAGATGCCTCCCTTCCCTGCAGGCTCCCTGCATTTTTCAACTACTATTTCCTACCAATCCTTCAAACCACAGCTGATAACATTTTTAGAAGTTTTAACAGGTATTTCAATGTCTAATTGTCTCTTTCCATTTTTTTTTAGCAGCACTTACTCTTATGTCCTCCTACTTTATAATACAGGGATATTTAACATAAGCATCTTCAAGGTAGTTTCTTATCCTTTGTTTTGAAACCTAGTAAGATTACTATTTCTTGTGCTTAATCAGGATTGTTCAATAAATGAATTATATTTAATAGGCCACATTCTGTTTCATTAGCACATTTCAAAGTACTGTGTTCAACAATAATGAACTGCTATAAGAAAGTTATTTTAAGTCACAAATAGAGTAACTAAAAATGAAAATGCTTTGTCTCAATTCAATTTGAAAAAAAACAAAGCATTTGGGGATATCTATTAAAAGAACTTTCCCTTTCTAATTTGAAACATTTCGATAACAGCATGACAAATTTTGGAGTTGACAGACTTCTTCATACCAAGGAGGAGTCTCTTGAATGAATCCTGTTTTCAACAGGTTGGGGAGAGCTTGGTATTTGTTAATGATAATACAGATGAGAAATTCTAACTAGCAAGTTTCCTTGCTTGAAACCCCTCCTTGGTGCAGAGTTTTCATGCACAGCATGCAAATGTGTGTCATGTTCATAAATTCAATCACAAATGATGGTTTTACGACCAAACTGTATTTCTTCCAAACAAAGTGGCAGTAATATTTTTAAAAATCTGCAAGCCCTTTGAGAGTCTTCAAAAAGAATTTCATCATCTTTTCTCATTGAAGTGAAGATATTTATAACTGAGAGGATGCTATATTGCCAATATGGGGAAGAATTGCATTCCCCACCTAAAATATAGCCACCAATAGTGTACAAGTTTTGCATTTAGCAGTCACAATATATGGAGAACAACATCTAAGTAGATGCAGTAGGATCTAGAAATTAGCCTAAGTCAGCTCTGGAGACCAGATTTAGGGAAGATTGTAAATCATACCCTTGGAATAGAGCATTGCTATTATGAATACTCTAAAATATACCATGTATTAGAAGCCTGTTTGTAGTTCACAGAAGGTGTTGTCTAGGTTTTACAAGACTCTGTGGTTTCATAAAGGTGTACTCTTCAGGTTTGAATCTATTTTAGAGTTTTTCTGCTAGCACTGAGTCTAATAGAAGCAAAGTTCCCCAAGGATCTATTGGGCATACACCTGCGTTTTCATAAACATGAATCCAAAGATGGAAAAGGCTTCTACTTCGCTTCTTTTTAGAACATGAGATTCTAAAGATTTTAGATTCTTTTGCATCCTGTGAAAAACCGTATTGTACATGCTCAGTACCACCTTGAAGAACACTTACATCATAATTTTGAAGAACTTCAGCAAAGGGCATTGTTAAATAATACTTTGGAAAATCTTATTGATTTATTGTCAATCTCTGTCTTCACCAGAAGCCATCATTTGGATATGCTCTGTTGTAAATACAGAGGTGCCACAAAGGCTTCTTTTGTCATCCCCCCAAAATGGCAAAGACACAAGATGATGGAAACAGCAGGCTCTCAGAGGGCCTCTAGAGACACTTTAAGGGGAGACTTCCTCTCATCAACTCCAGGCTCTGCATCCTGCATTGTGCCGCGGGACACAGGAACCATCTTCCCACACAGAACAGAGGTTTCAGGGTCTGAACTCATTCTCCCATCTTCTGGAGCAACTATGTAATATATTTTACTGCCAAGTTTGACAAGACAGGTGTGACATTTACTTGTCCCAAAGACACCTTCTGAGTGTTGATTGTGCATAAGGCGTGTTCCCATTCTGCACCTGCCGCTGTGAATAAGACCCTGTTCCTATCCTCCTTCTAGGAGAAATACATGAAAAACAAATTCTAAAGAGCAACAGGCGCTGTGAAGAAAAAGATATAGGTTAACAGTTTATGTTGGGCAGATGATCGTACCATGGGAGTATGGAACCTCTGTGTGGGTGATTACATGTTTTAACCTGCCGTTTTAACTGGAGGCCTGCAGGGAATGCTGCTGGTATGCAGAGGTTTCTCTGAGCTCTTGTCCACATCTGCTTCGATGTTCTGTATGTAAACCACACAGGTGATGGTTTCGCAGCAGCATATGGGATGGTGATGATGTGGCAGGGAGCACCCCTCTGTGATCCGAACACCAATATGCTGTGTAGGCTACCCATCCCATTTGTGAAATACATGTCTTTGAACTGTGGCTCTTGGCACTGGTGAGAAAAACACTTTCAAATCCTTAGTGAAAAATAGGCATTTCAAGGATTCATGAAAAGATCAGGGGACAATCTCCTTTCTCATCTAATTGATTCATTTATGAAAGAAAGTATTAAGAATTCTTGATGGTAGAAATTAGACATTTTCAATAATATCTGCTTTGTTTGGCACAATGCTAAGAAGTACACCAAACTCCCTCTTTCTACCCCTTTCTCTCAAGTTTGGGTGTTCTGGAGAATATGACCAAATGACTATTTTAAATATGTATTCATCTTTAAATTTCCTGGAAGACACTAAAGCCATTCAAGTACAAGAAAGAGAAGATTTCCTTATTACTTAATAATAGCATTATTCCTGTATCAATATACTAAGCAATAGAACATATTTGAATAGAAAACAAAGCATTAAGAACTTAATGCTCTTTTTTCTAAATGCAAACATTTAAGATATTTTGCCTAAGAAAAGAATTTTCAGTGGCATTTAGGATGAAGATTCAGTGAAAACAAAACAAATAAACAAAAAAACCCACAAAAACCAAAAACATACAAACAAACAAGAAAATCCTGTAAAATTTTCATATTCATTTGTCCAGGGTTTACAGATATGAAGGAACACAGATGGATGATATTGTTAATCTGTATTCTTGAGGCTAGAGCTGTAGAGTAGAAGACTGAACCACATCTGTGACCTGCCATTCCTTACGGGTACCCTTTTGAGTCCGTTTCTCTACTTCCAATCCAGTTCCCTGAAGATGCACCTGAGAACGCAAGTGGAGGATGGCACAAATGCTTGGGCCTGTGCATATATGTGACAGACTCCAAATGAAGCTCCTGGCTCCTGGCTTCATCTTAGTATAGCCCTGGCTGTTGCTGCCACTGGGGAGTGAGTCAGCACGTAGACGATTCTTACTCTCTGTGTCTCCTAGTCTTTGAATCTCTGCCTTTCAAATAAATAAACAAATAAATCCTAAAAAGAAAAAGATCTTTATTCTTGTAAGGGGACTATGTCAAGGGGAATCCCCAAATGGATACGATTGCTATCAACATTTCGGTATATCTTGAAAGCCACCTGCTACCCACCGACAAGCATTATTTGATGCTATTTGTAGAACCAAACACGGCTTTAAAGGTTGTAGTGGAGTGTTTACTTTTTTTAATGTTGCTATCAGCTTACACATTTGGCTATTGATATGCATATTGTTTCCTCTTGTACTGCTCTTTTTGTCTGAACTGGAGAAAAATCATTTTGGCTCATTCTACCTTCTTTCTTACAATTCTTATGGGCTCAATGTAAGGCAAGATCGGAGTGTTAGAGAAATTAAAACATTAGAACCTGGGAGTGTCACACACTGACACTTATCAATGAGTCAAGTCCCATATTCTTTACAGTCATCCACTGTGTTGAGACTGTACCCTCACAGTTTGATATCTTATTGAAAAGCTAGTTATTCATATTACAACTGACAGACTATGAGATTTTTCTCAAATCCAAGGAAATTTCCTGTTAAAGAGAAACAAAACAGGTATTTTGCATGCATCTGGATTGGAAATGGCACAATCAGGGATTCAAACTGCTCCTATGGAATACAGATACTGCGGGTAGAGGCTTGATCCCCTGTACCACAATGCTGGTTCCAAAACTGCTTCTTATATAACAGTTACACAGTATTACTAATTTTTTCTTTCACCAGTAGAAAAATTCTGAAATAAGCGCAATTAACCATTTTGATGGGGACAATTATAGGATGCCTTTTGAAGATACAGACAGACAACAAAGATGATGTAGTTTGGAAATTTGTATATCAACTACGAAAATGTTACATATTTTTCTTTGATACAAACACGAATACTCTATGATTCATAAAAGATAAAAGCAGTGAACATAGAAAATGTAAAGAGGATTTAAAAATATGTCAGAATGGCAAGTTGTTATAGCATGTAACTTGAGTAAGACAGGTAAAATGTGCTTTTTTTTCTGAAGAATTATTTTATTGTAAGGAAAAAAATACTTTATTCACATTTATTTCAGTCTTTCAAGATTAACAAATGCAACCAATGAAACTGTCATGTGGGCCGAACATTTGTCTATGTCTGCGTTGTTAACAGAACTTTGGTGCATCTCATCCTCTTAATTACCGGCATTTGAATATCTTTCAGGTTTCTTCCTTTTTTCTCTTTTTGAAGTGAAATTTCTGTTTGCAGAACTGTCCTTGAATAACTTGGCAGGATGTAGAAAATGAGATAAAAGAAATAAGGCTGTGAAAAGTTTATGTGATTGTATTAGGACTCAGTTCAAATTAATTTCAAACAACAGAATTCAGCCCATCCTTGTGGAACAGCTCATCAAACTGCTGCTTTTGATGCTGGCAGCCCATGATGTAGAAGAGGTTCAAATCCTGACAATGTGTGTCTGATCCAGCTCTCTGCTAATGTGCCTGGGAAGATGGCAAGAGGTGGGATCATGCTACCATGAGGGACACAGTGATGGTTCTCGTGGCTCACGGTTTGGCCTGGCCCAGAGCTGGCTGCTGTGTCCACTGAGGGGAGAACCAGTAGATTAAACACACATTCTCTCTCACTGTGACTTCCAAAAAAAAAAAAAGAAAAAATTTTAAAAGATTCATAAATTTTTAATGCTTTGTCATGTGTCTATTTCCAACTATTGTGCACTGAAATTACGTTTTCATACTATTTTCCACCAATTTTGAGGTACACTTGCGTAATCACAAAAAAAATCATTACAGTCAGGGAATTAGCATTGATTATAATATTATTTTGTAATAAATGACTTTATACAAAATTCCACTATTGTCAGCCTCCTGAGCCATTTTTAGCACTTGTCTATGATTCAGTTGAAGATCATATATTTCATTAAGGTTGGATATATAGTCTTTCTTTTTCTTGATTTATTTACTTTCTAATTGGAGGGTTAACTTTTGAGTATGCCAAAACTTAGAAAACAAGGAAGTGAAGAATTCCAAGGTCCTAGATCCAGAGTCACCAATTGCATGCGAATACACACATCCACATTCACAGAAGCTTTTGCTCGGATGTGGAGGTCAAACCAAAGGAATGAGAACTACGTGTGACAAACATCAGCCATACATCATGATCTCTGGGTCAATTACCATTAAAATCTATTCTATAATGCTTCCAATAGTCTTCACTGACATTTTTTGAAAATCTTTGAACCTAGCAAGCACCTTTCCAACACTGACAGGCACCCAGGATTGAGGTTGGACAGGGAAGCCATAGAGGTACCTTATGATTCAGTGCCTGTCAACCTGTGGCTGTAAATTACAGGTTGTGGCAAAGTGAATACTGAGAACATTAGGAAAAGACACGAAAAGGTCTTTTGGGGACCCCTATTTTTTTGATGTATTAAAACTTCTCCAGAGTTAATAAATAAATTCATGAGGACACAAAGAAGCCGTAGTTGAGCAAAGATTCAACACTTTTGGATCCAGTTACAGCCTCAATTAAACTCCAGGTGCCTGGGTATCAGCAGCCTTCTTGAAGGTCGTTTTCTACCGCTGACAATAGATGGTAGTCTGTTGCAATACTGAAGATTCAGCAGATACTGTATTTGGTATGTGCTAATTTACTGGAACTATATGATCCTAACTCATCAAGAAACTTTTGGATTTGTCACTAGGCTGCTTCAGACAAGCTAATTCCCTTCAGCAAGGCCAACAAGGGAGTCACTTATGAAAGCAGAGATTCAGTTTAAAGCTACTCAGTTCTCTGCAATGCGGGCTGAAGACTTGAAATATAGCGACTTCCCCTGAATTCAACCTGCTGGTGAAGAACTGGCTAACATAGGCACTTAAGTTGTCTTTGGTGAAATTATATTCTGATATCAAAAACCTCTAAGTGTTTCTAAATTTTTAAGGAGGTTAAAAACATAAACTGAGTTTGGTAGGATCTTACTTGTTCCTCATCGCTTCATTGTCTTGCATTTTACAGTTTGTGAACATGTACTTTGTGGTGAGGTAGCTATAAGCTTCCTAAATAATGAGGTTTACAGAGTTATTCAATGAAAATATTTCTTCTTTCCCAGTCACTAGCACTTCTTAATGCTTCTTGGTATGTTGGTTCACACTGGGTCTTTTTCTTGCTGGATAGTTTATAATCCAGGACAGATTTGGCCTGAATATTCTCAAAATATATAATCTGTAAATTAAGGGCATATAATGAGATTGCAAGGTGATGTATAGGCAAAGAGGTACTGGGATCGTGACTTTAGGTTTTTCTATTGGTACAAGCCCAGTAATCCGAAGAACTGTTTGTTATCACTTTTTAAACTGAGGTAGGTTTCCTGGATAAGGCCAGGAAATGACAAATACTTTCCGACACAGAAGAGATTTAACAACTGAATTATTCTTCCGTTTCTGCTTTAATATGGTTTGTGACTTATCACAATTAGTTTAAAAATTCTTTTGTTTTCTCATCAACCAGACACTTTTAGAAAGTAAGCAAGTAACATCTATCTTACTTCCACTTTATCCCCTTAGTTTGATGCTTCTCCAAATTGTGCCTAAGTGTGTTTATCCATGTGCAATCAAGCACAACAGTAACAACAATATTGTTAAAAAAGAATTTAATGAGCACTCACAGTATAAACTTTTTGCCTATATTTTGTTTTGCATATTTTCACAAAATGTCTGAGTAGTTTATAGGGTTGGATGTGCTACCTCATTTTTATATATGAGATCTAGATGGAGAATGATCAAATGACCTTGGCTAGTCATTAGATGAAACCAACAGTGAGTAAGATCTGGAGTCCCTGGTTGGTTCTCCACGGACAGAGTGAAGCAGAGACAGTGTTAGAGTGAATGCCAGTAAGGACTTAGCCTTCCCAGTCCTCTATCCATTGGCACATATGTAGATAGTTTCTCAAATGAAATGGCTGATGAATTGCTATTGGGTTAGGATAGATCATTGGCATTGTAGGATAGAGACCTCTTAATGAAATTTGTTATTTCATTGTTTAGCTAAATCTTACTCAGATTTAGTTATAGGGATTAATTTTCATTTTGCATGAATCATTTGAGGATCCCTCAAAAATTCACATACACAAATCCTTTCTATATTATTGTTTAAAAACATGTTTCTTGTGAAGGGCTTTAATCACAGCAGTGAAAGTGGTGCTTAGGCTGCCTATATTCTATAGCACAAGTCCCAGCTCCTTCAGTTCCAATTCAACGTTCTGTCTGCTTTGCACCTGCCTGAAGCAGGAGATGACTCCAGTACATGGATTCCCTGCTGTGCAACTCGGAGGCCTGACTGAGTGCTGGGCTATGGGGCTTTACCTAGGTAAGCCCTGCTTGCTTGTAGGAATTTGGGGGAGGAGATGGTGAACCTGCAGGGAGTTCTCTCCCCACCCTTCCATCTCTCTGCCTTTCAAATAAGATGAAAACACAAAAACAAATTTGAATGAGTTTGACATTATTCTAGTACTTTCTTTTTATAGCCCTTATGCTTGTTTCTCTCTTTTTAAAATTAAAAATACATTTAAAATTAAACTCTCACTTTCTTCTTTTTGATATAGAAGAGTTTAAAATATTCTTGAATAATTAAACTCATCTTGACATGATCTGTCACTGAGGATGATGCTATTTTATATTAACTATTACTTTAGCTTATTCTTTTTCTTCCAACAGAATAGTAATATATATGTGTGTGTATATATATATATATATATAAAGGTTTCCAACAATTTTAAGTAAACCCTTTACTTAGAGTTTATAACAGTAATATAATGAAATGTTTCCTTACTTGTTACTGTAGAAATGGTTTCTTGTTATCCTATTTTAGAAGTAATTTCTAGTAGGATAAACTGTAAAGTAAGCGCTGTTATCTAAATTCCCTTTAAGAAGAATTACTTGGTAAGTACAAAGTAATTAAGCAATGAGACATGACAGGCATTGCATTTTGGGGAAATTATTATACATCTCAGATGTCTTGAGAGGTTCAGGCCAAAGGCTGAATGGCTTCAACCACCCAAGAAGAATAATAAACCCTCAAGAAACGCACCACCTGTCATATCTTATTGCTATTACAGAATGGAAATCATGAAACCAAAACAAGGGGAAAAGGTTAGATCTGTGCCCTTGCTGAGGATTACTTACAGGAGTATGACATCACTGACAGCTCTATGTGTGTCCAGAGAATTCTAAAGCCATTGCATAATTATTGCACAAACAATACAACTCATTTGAAAGTGCTGCTTCAGCATTCCACAATGCCAACTTTGTCATATACCAGTCCCCCAATGTCCTCTTTCTGCAGAAATCATATTGGTTCTCTTAATCCCAAGCTTTCTCTTTGCCTGATCATACAGCTTCAGGGGCAGGGGTGGGTGAGCAAGAGGAGGTAGAGATTGTTATGTAGAAATAATCTTGCCCCCTAGAGGATAGGAGGCATTTGGTTCTTTGCATGCCTGGTAACACCCCAAGGTCATTATCTCATGATAATCACATCTCCTGGAGTTGCCTTATTGCTTAAGTGTAACACTAAATTTTAATTACAATGAAATAGAGCTCTTCTGGTAGTTTATACAACATCTTGTGTTCTCATTGCCAGATGGAAATAATGCAGAGCTTTTACTGTAATCACATGCAGTGGTCCTGGGCTCCAGTGCCATAAACACATATTGTTGGTTTGTTGGGAAAAGCTGTTTGCTTCAAGAACTACCTGATTTCTTTGGAGTATTTCTGGTTAACAGTTTATTAATAGGTTGCTGCTTTTTTTTAAGATTTATTTATTGATTGGAAAGTCAGATATACAGAGAGGAGAGACAGAGGAAGATCTTTCCTCTGATGATTCACTCCCCAAGTGAGCTCAACGGCCGATGTTGTGCTGATCCGAAGCCAGGATTCAGGAACTTCATCCCGGTATCCCACATGGGTGCAGGGTCCCAAAGCTTTCGGGCTGTCCTGGATTGCTTTCCCAGGCTGCAAGCAGGGAGCTGGCTGGGAAGTAGAGCTGCTGGGATTAGAACCGGCGCCCATATGGGATCCTGGCATGTTCAAGGCAAGGGCTTTAGCCCCTAGGCCACAGCGCCGGGCCTGGTTGCTGCTTTGTTTAAAAACATTGTAATGCGGTAATTTTTTATTTGATTATAATTGATAAATTTAACTTAAAAGTTAAAGTCATAGTGGTACTCACTAATAAATAACCTGGATTATCCTACATGTAGAATTTTATTTTTAAATTTCTTCACCTTGTTTATACTACTTTGGAATTCAACGCACTTGAGTGCAAATTTTTAAGCAAACTTACATTCTCATGAATTTCCTATATCCCCCCACCTTTATTGTTATGCATTTAGTGCTGGCATTTGGGTAACTTCTTGGACTTCCTCTCATTTTTTTTAAAAGATCTATTTATTTATTTGAAATATGGAGTGAGAGAAAGATGAAGAGAGAGAGAGAAAGAGAGAGAATGAGAATGAATGAGACAGGAACCACCCACTGGTTCACTCCCCAAATGGCCACAATGGCCAGAGCTGGGCCAAACCAAAGACAGGAGTTAGGGGATTCTTCTGGACCTCCCATGAGGGTGCAAAGTCCCATGCATTTGGGCCATTTGCAGTTGCCTTCGCAAGCACAGAGCAGGGAGCTGGATCCAAACTGGAGCAGCCAGGACTCCAATGGGCAGTCACGTGGGATTTGGCACTGTGGGAAACAGCTTTACCTGCTATGTCATGGCATTGACCTTTCCCTTTAGTTCTGATCCCTCAAAACTAGCCTTGCTTGTGACCTGGTGGGCTCAGTCTTTTCAAAGACCCTAAAGCAAGCCAGGCTACTGTGTGGAAGTTGGGAAGGTGATACTTAACAACCACCCATAGAGACCTGTGGTGATAACAATGCGAACAGAAATTTTGAGTATAATAATCTCCCCAATGCACTGATATGGTTATTGGTTGTGGCACAAATTCTATAGAAAATATGCTTGCTGTCAGCATGCTGTTTCACAGTAATTGTAGCCATCGTTCCTTTTTCCATATGGTAGCTCTAAGCTACTTCTTTATTAGGACTCCAGGCTTCACCAGAGTGGGAGAATACATTACTTCCTGCTCCGTTTCTGTGACTCTCGTCACTCAAGTCTTTGCTGTTTTTCCAGTCATCAGGGCCACCTGCTTTAATGCTCTTTCCCCAGGTACCTCGCAAACCTTCAATCTGCTGACAAGTGTCTGTCTCTGGGGAGTGCGTGCCGATCATGTCTTTTCAGCTTGTAACTGCCCTCTACCTCGCTTCTGGATCTCTGTTATCTTTTTACCATGGCATTTGTCATCTTCTGTAACTGACTTGTTTATTGCAGTTATTATTTAGTGTGTGTCATCTGCTGTTAGAATCCAAAAACTCTGAGAACCGAGATAGTTTGTGGCTTTGTTTTCTGATGAATTTTAGTGTCTAGGATGGTGTTTGACACATTGTAGGTTTTCAATACACAACAAACTTCTTGATGCATTTTAAAATTTTCTTAAGCCAGAGATAGAGTTAGGAAAAATGAAAGAGCCATGTAGATAGACACATGGATGGATGGATAGATAGATAGATAGATAGATAGATAGATAGATAGATAGATAGAACGTGCTCCCATAGAGATAGATAGCCCATTCCCATTTATTCCTGAAATTTTTGCATTGACCAAATTTGGGCTGTGTCAAAGTTAGCAGCTGGGAAAGCAATGTGGATCTTGAACATGTGTGGCAATGGCCCCAGTACCAGAGTCTTACCTACTGCTTCCTGGGTTCAGCAGTGGCAGGAAGCTGGAATTGGGAGTTGGAGCAAGGAATTGAACCCTGGGCACTCCGATATTGGATACAGGCATGCTAATCAACCTCCTCACTACTAAGCTCACCCCCTCAATAAGTAACTTTTGAATGAATGAGCTGATGAAAAATGAGAGTGGAAGTGTAACGTCAGAAGTTTTTGACTGACTCTGGAATTCACAATTGGACATGTGCGTGGCCTTGTTTTACCACCAAGACTCAGTTTCATGCAGAGAAAATGTGCCCAGCTCCTCTTTCCAGCACATAAAGGACTTTGAGACTTGTGATGCTCACATAAGCATATCTGAAAGTTTATAACAATGTCAGTACATTCGACTATTTACTTCAGATATTGAATTTTGGTGGAGTCACATAACTACTTACTAAGCTAACGACCTGAAAGATAATATCTTTTTCCAAGGTTTGATGTAATTTTTCCATACTGTATAGGGTGAGTAAAATTTAGCAGTAACTATTTCTGAATGTAAAGATTCTAAAACATTAATTTGTGTTTAAAATAAAAATCCAGGCCCAGCGCGACAGCGTAGTGGTTAAAGTCCTTGCCTTGAATGCGCAGGGATCGCTTATGGGCACTGGTTCTAATCCCGGCAGCCCCACTTCCCATCCAGCTCTCTGCTTGCGGCCTGGGAATTCAGTTGAGGATGGCCCAAAGCTTTGGGACCCTGCACCCACGTGACAGACCTGGAGGAAGCTTCTGGCTCTTGGCTTTGGATTGGCTCAGCTCCAGCCATTGAGGCTGCTTGGGGTGTGAACCATCGGACAGAAGATCTTCCTCTTTGTCTCTCTTCCTCTCTGTATGTCTGCCTTTCCAACAATAAATAAATAAATCTTAAAAATAAATAATAAATTTAAAAGCCTATATATAATCATTCTGTATTATCAGCAAATTTCCCAATCTTACAGATGTGATATCCATAGCTTTATAACCTCTTTGTCCTGAAATGGATGGGACTGTACATTTTCATTTTACAGTACATACACATAGGATTGAAAGGTGTGTATTTTTTGCATATCAGTGTTTTATGTATTTTTGTTTCAGATGATAATTCAATTTCTTTTAAAATCATTGCTTATTTATTTGAAAGGCAGAATGAGAGAAGAGAAAGAAAGAAGGATAAGGATAGAGAGAAAGCTTCCAGCTCTGGTTCACTCCCCAAATGCCACAAACCAAAGCCAGGAACCTGGAACTCCCTCTGAGTCCCTCATGTAGTAGAAGGGCCCAATCTGTCGGGCCATTTTTTGTTGATTTAGCAAGGAGCTGGATCAAAATTGGAGCATCATGGACTCAGACTGGAGCTCAGATATGGGATGGTGTCTTAACCTGAGGTTTCACAATATTAATTCATCAGTAAGATTTTCTACAAGATAATTTATAAATGTTCCAAGATGTAGGTCTATTTTCAATTTCTTTTACATCATTCAATGTATATATGTTTTGAAATATTTTTAAAAATAATGTTATTTATTAGAGAGAGAGAGAAAGAAAGAATGATAGCGGAAGAGAAGGAAATATCTCTCATCCATGCATTGATTCATTTCCCAAATGAGCACAACAGCCAGAACTGGGCCAGGATGGAGCCAGGTACCTGAATCTGCATCAAGCTGTTTACGCTGGAGGCAGGGACTCAAGCACTTTAGCTCCAACATGCTGCCTCCCAGGTTCTAGTAGCAAGAAGCAGGATTGGAAGCAGAGTTTGCTTGAACTAAAACTGGCACTCTAATATGAAATAGAATTTTGCAAGTGGGAGCTTAAGACACCACATAGAAACACCTGCTCCCATTCTCACTTACGAATTTTTGCTTCTGATACCATCATTTTAGTACTTCGGGGAAACCTGATTTAATGTAATCACAGCTCATCAAAGAATGCTCAAAGTTCTAAATGATTTGCTAAAATCCTACCTGTTTCTAGGCCTGTAAGGACATACCTGATTTCACTCACTCCTGCTCCTGTTTCATTTTGTGAACCAAGTCTTTGTCATTCAGTTTTTTTGTGTTTTCAGAACTTGTCATGCTTTCGCTGTTAGTGTGAAATGGCTTTCTCCTGTTGGTTGGGTAATTAGCTGGCTTGTCTTCCTTCTAGATCTTAGCTTAAACATCATGTTCTCAGAGAAACATACCCTTACCAGTTTTTCTCATTGCAAAATCTGATGTATTCCATGCATTGCATGTTTCAACCAATAGCTGTTTTGTATTTATTATCTGGTCGTTATTATTCTCTCCATTGTAGTGTAAGTTCATTGAAGGTTGGACCCTCATCCTTCTTGCTCATCTTGGTTTATTGTATGACTTTTATCTACCAGGAATTCAGTTCATTGAAGAATCAACAGCAGAATAAAACTGGAATGAATTTTACTAACTGTATATCTGATGCTGCAAAATTTCCTGTTATCCCATCAGCAGTAGTTTTTCTTTTCCTCCATTTACCCTTTAATATATACCTACTGACAATAGGGGTTTAAGATTTGTAAGATTTTTTTTGTTCTTAGTTCTGTTTAGCTCCTTTCTAGCTATGACATTTTTCTTTCTCTCACACAGTATGGTTAAATTCGTGGTTCTAAGTGATCTATGTTAATTTCACTGATAACCACATTTCATTATATATTTTAATTTCTATAAAATGTTGCTAGCATAGCTACAGCCTTTGTAAGACTTTAAAGAGTGCGTTAAAGATTACCTCTCAGTCTTTAATCACTACGGTGTAGGCTCCCTGCCAAGAGAGTCTGCAGTTATTTTAGTTTCACTGACATATCATTTTGATTCTTTCCTGGCCAGAAAGTTCTTAATTTGAAGTCATTTATACCACAAAAGCCAGAATAGCTACCTTGTCCAATTTCTGACTTTTGGCTAACTTTTTACTTTTTTTTTCTATTTGGCTTATGGGTTGACTCACATTTATTATTTTCTCCTTGATAGTTCAATATCAGATAAACCTAATTCCTTTCCTTAGCATGATCAAGTGAAAATATACATAAAACACCCAACGTCATTTAGTAATTGTCTGGAAACAGGAAGCCAAACTAGTCTCTCTAACACAGGGCAATCCCATTGTGGAAATTTCACCCTGCCTGTAACCTCTTATCTTGTCCTGCTCTTACACACAGGTCATATTATGCACTGCTTTGTGCTACTGTGACAAGAACTAATGTGGATGCTTAAATATTTTAAAGGCTGAACGCTTCTGAATGATAAAATGTGGAGCTGATCAACTTGTCCTGTTGCGCGTGTGGTTAATGATAAAGTAATTTAATACTTTCCTCTTTTTTGGTCTATTAGGAGTTTTAACAACAAACATTAAGGTTCCTCTAAGGAAAAATAAGACCATGCAATGACACTTTTTAAGTACAGTTGTTTTTTATTCAGCCATAAAATCTATCTTTCATAAAGAAACCCACTTACATGTCTTACTTCAGTGAAGGTTATTTGTAGACTGAAGGTCTTTTCTTGTCAAGATATGATGAATACCATGTGTGAAGACAGAAGAGCATCAGCCCTGTATTAGCTGGAAAACCCACTGATCTGTGAATAACCTAAAAAAGAAAACCTGAAGATTAGCAACGTCGCTTTTAAGAATGATCCATCAAATTCAACAAGCAGATTCACAGAGATGAATCATCCGGCTCCTTTTTATACCTACGATACAGTAAAGGTTATTTCGTTTCCCTACAAATAGAAGTTGAAAAATAAAGGAAAGGAAAGCTTTTGAATATCCCTCGGTATAAATCAATAGGCTTAAAATGCTTCCGATATCTTGGATGTAAATCTGAATTAATGGCAATTACAGTGGGGTAGCCAACGCTTTCAGCATTTTGGCCAATCAGTCTCCATTCTTTTGTGAGTAGACAGAAAAGGGAGGCTGAATTTTCGGTTTCCTCAAAAATTTTCACATCAAACTTCCATCTTAGAGCAGATTATAATATCTGTTGAAATTATTTTTAGGAGTTTCCTATGTCTCAGTCTTCTGATAATTAAAAAATAATTAAGCTACTCTTCTGGATGCCAAGTTGATTGATGAAAAGAATAAAAAAAGATTTGTAGCATACAAAAACCATTATATTGAAAAATAGTCTTGTTAATAGTAAACGTTTTGTTTTCTTTTTTGTTTCAAAATTGATTCAAAACTACATGTTTAAATGCACTTTTCATGTGATCATTGTTTTCATTAATTTTGTTAGAAGTGTTTTCATTAATTTCTACTTAAATTGAACACTCTTGGGAAAAAATAGCCTAAAAATAGACAAAAAAAAAGAGAAATCACTATAAGGATTTTTCAAATTTCTTTCATTTCAATGTTTTTAGTAGTTCACCTTAAGATTATTTTAAAGTAAAATTTGTTTTAAGTTTTTATTATTATATACCAGTATCAGACAACAGGAAGAAAAACTATGTTACAACACAGTTACACACAAATTTTTTACAGTATAACTCCTATGGTAGATTTATGACAACATACATTTTAGTAAAACAGATTAGCTGATTGGTGATATTTTGCTATTATCAAACTAGCAATAATTTATATTTTCCATTTTCTGTAAAAAATACAATCTCATTTTTAGTAATATCACTTGGTAAATTTTTTTAACAATGTCTGTTTAAATAATCTATTCCTGGTGTACTCAACATAATGAAAAACAATTTTAGAATTATTTAGTGATAAAATTTCTTTGTGTTTCAGCAATGAATAATCATTTATGCTTTGATATAAAAATTCTGATAGTTATTTATAACTATTTTCATTATGTAAATGAAATAGGAAAATAAAAACACTAACTTATAGGAATGAATTATGATTTTATAAATGAGAAGTTTGTGGTTAGAAACATTTTGCCATTTGGAAGCACTAGAAGAAGACTTTATCTTTCCTCAGATTACCTTGGAGCAATGAAGAGCTAAAAATCCTTTCTCTGGGACTTAAATTGATTTTGTTGTAGCTAAAATTTAAGGACATGATTTATAGAATTACACTCTTTCTAAAAGTCAGATATTAATTATTTTAGAACATGGATTATACTCTGAACTTTTAAAAATTCCATTTTTTAATGAGTTTCTAAAAGTGAGAATGGCAATCTCAGGGCAAAAAGTGAGAAATGCAAACCCCTCTGATTATTAGAAGCTTGAACACTGCAAGAGGCCTTGAAGCTTCGGTCCCACCTGCTGGAACAGCCATAAATCACAGGGAAACTCAGGAGCAGGACCCGTCAGTGGGGTTTCGCTGTGGGGCTGGGGCGAAGCGAAAAGCACACAGCTTGAGAATTTAGCACCTAAGGCCCAGCTAAATATTATTGATTTTGGGTTGTGCTGTTATAATCACCTACTCAATTTTATAATCCTTTCTGAGGATGCTAGGACAAACTTAAAAAAAAATACATATGGAATTTGTGATAGGTAAAGAATGAACCACCATAATCAGGCAGTGGTGTTCTTGGGTGTGAGGCAATAACAAGCAATACAGCTGTCCCCAGGTCCTTGCTGGTCTCCCTGGCAGCAGGGCTGGTGGGCAGGAGACTAGAAGGAACTACAGATGCTTGCATGATCACACTTGACGAGAGGCCCCTCCTCAAATCTGCTTCATGGTCCTATCAAACCATTGACTGGCCTCGAAGACAGGGTTTGGGATTTGAAATGACCACTCCTTTTTACTCAAAATGAAAAAATCTTCACTTTTGTTCCTATTTGTTTGGTCTACTGATTTTCTTTTGGGATTTGATGACTTCACATGGCTTTCTGTCAGTGACAATTGAAGGATCATTTTCTTGTTTGCTAGCTTGTATCAGGCACTCTATTTACTGTTCTCTAAAAATGAAATCAATATTCAAATATCAGTTGCTTTCCACAAAACTCAACTTGAAGAGTCTTGCAAGTAACTAGTTTCCAATCCCAGAAAGAAATCTAGATCGGGGTCAATTGTAGTTGATAAGAATATGAAGCAGACAGAATTCAACCTCAGAGCACCATTAGCTGTAGCAGGCTGTCACAGTTAGAGGAGACTGATTCAAGGTGGAATTTCACAGTTTCTCTTAAAATTTTGTTTTTAGATTTTTACTTGTTGCAGATGAAAGCATATTTTATGATTCAACCTTTTCTTCAGACATGTACACCTATATGTCTATGTAAGTACAGGAAGTAGATGAGAAAATTGGAAGACTATGCCTTAAATTCTTAGTAACAGGCATTGGCCAGTTGTCACTTAAGTTTTGAATAATGTAAATTATAGAGTAATAGGTAATTCTGTATCTATACAAGTGTTTTTACACATATTTTCAAATGCAACGATGAAAATGTAGAGTGAATATTTGCCATGAAGACATTTTTGGGGAATCCACATATCCTGTTGCAGCACTTTTATTTAAATACCAGCTATTTCCAGTTCCAGCTTACAAAGAGGCAGCAAGCGATGTGTCGAGTATTGATGTCCTTGTCACCAATCTAGGAAACCCAAATTGAGTTCCTGCATCCTGGCCTCAGCCTAACCCAACATTGGCAGTTGAAGGCATTTGTTCATTTTTATCTCTCTACATCACAAGTAAATAAAGTAAAATAAATGAATGATTGTAATAAAAGAAAAGTCAGGGACCAGCACAGTAGCTCAACAGGCTAATCCCTCACCTTGCAGTGCTAACATCTGATATAGGCTCCGGTTGTTCATGTCCCAGCTGCTCCAGTTTGAATCCAGCTCTGTGCCTGTGGCCTGGGGAAAGAAGTAGAGTGTGGCTGAAGTCCTTGGGCTAGTGCATACCTGTGGAAGACCTGGGGGAAACCTCTGGCTCCTGGCTTTGGTTGGATTTAGCTCTGACAGCTGTGGGCATTTAAACAATAAATCAGTAGATGTTCGATCTCTCTCTGTCTCTCCCTGTCTCTTTGTAATTGTGATTTTCAAATAAGCAACAGATAAATCTACTTACATAAAAAATGAAAATCCATGCAAAGGAAACTCATTTGGTTTTTGCCGCTATAAGCCATTAGCCTTGAAAGTTTATGAAATTTGAATATATCCTCATAAACATACTCAAGTAGAAGCTTAAATTTAAAAATGATAGTGTTTTTATATACTTTAAAAACGAATTTTCTTCATGCTTATTTATTAAAATTATTGATCAAAATTAAAATAGAAATACAAATTGTTAGTGGATACCAACCTATCCAAAATATTTAAACCAAACTAAAAATATCTAGCACTTTAATCTGTTTGCATTTTATTTTTTGAACAAATAAAACACGTCTAATTTTAATGTTCAGTGACAATCATGTAGCCAATGTAAGTGACTGACATGGAAGTTTTTTTATGTGACAAAACATTTTTCAGCCACATACCACATACAATTATCTCAAGTAATGGGCTAATTCATGAAAGTCATTCATTTTAATAAATAGGAAAGCTGGGAAAAGCACGATGGGAGCTAGTAGGAAATAATACTTTCGATGTAAGAGTCATTTGCATTTACACTATGGAAGGAAGATTGCAACCAATAGAGCATTTCTATAGGCTATGGGATGCGTCTGCACCTTTTTACACAGCCTACAGAGGGCGTTGTAGCTCAGTGTTCTGAAGACAGCAAAGGGACACAGAACATTTTGTGAGAATAAGAGCAGGGTGTGTGACTAAATTGTGCTTTCCCAGTAAATGATGGGCTCTGGTAACAGAGGTGTCAATGCTTTAAAAATAAATGTGATTGTTCATACATGTTGTGATATGCAAGGCCTTGCAAAGCCTGAGGCCCAGGGCATCTGAGTTTGGGAGTGCTACGTGCTGCTTGTTGTAAATCCACACATATGTGTTTGTTGGGTACCTGCTGTGTCCTAGGCACTGAGTTGTAGGGAAAATATATGAAATAATTAAAGTTATGCTCCTGTTGAACACACACACACACACACACACACACACACACACACACAGAGTCGTAGGGATGATGCGAATTAAGATGGAATCCTGTACATAAACTGCATCCGTGTGAGGCAGAGAGAGAAATGGACTGAAGGAATGATCCGAGTAGTTAAAGGTGGCATGGAATCACTGATTTGAAATGCACTTTGAAGACCTGATAGGACTTAATTTGACAAGGAGAAGAAGCCCTTGTGGCACTAGGCAACAGCTTTTAAAAAGCAATGTAGTTCTGCATTTAAGGGGTGGTGAGTGGACCAGCATGTTAGGCTAAGGCACTTACACCTGTAACACTTGCACAGTGTTAGGGGTTTGAGCAGAGATAGTGCGTAATCACTTGACCAATTTAAATATATACTTAATTGAAACATTCCTGCTTGTTTAAATAATACTCATATGGTAATGGGCTTGTCAAAGCACAGAATATGGATGGACTTTGATGAGATTAAATATTTAGTGGTCACAAGTCCCTGTCTAACGCCATACTGATTTAAGTACAGGCATTTCCCAGAACCAAAGATGGATTATAAAAGCCAAGTATTTTATTCCTTAATTGCTTAGAAGCTCGTCTCCAGTTACAGCCCCAAGCTTTAGCTGAGGTAAGGGTGTTTCAGCAAAACTTAAATTTAATAGAATGCATTAATTCTTCCCCATAACAACCAGAAGCTAGCACACATTTTAGAATGCATTTATAGCATGTTAAAAGGGCAGACATTTATAAGGATATAACAAACCACCTCGCTAAATTTTAGCTGGAATACAGGATTATATGCTGATGTATTATGAAATAATTGACTTCGCTCTTTTCAAAGCCTGGATGGTATGCAACCTTATGAATTCGCCAATTTTATAGTGGAAATTATAAAAAGTGTTGCCTATTGCTGCTTTAGTTGTTGTTAGCACTTACTTCTTTAACAAATTTATTTTTGCACTGAGAAACAGAAAATGAAATCCTGGGAAAAAACCATCACTTTTTCCACTCCTGTGGAAAGTATTAAACATTAGGTTAACAATATTAGGTAATAAACACAGAAAGAAAAATAGATACAGAGATGAAAAAAGCATCACACAACAAACCAAACACACTTAGAAAAAGAAAAGGAGGTGTGTTTTTGTTTATGTGTTTTGCACTGAAAACAGGTTGATCATTTCTTTTATTTGTTTACAAACACCTGGATTGTCACAAATGTGTGTCTCTCCTGGACTTGCCTGCAATATTGAACAGTTACATACCTTACTGATTCTCTGGATAAACTACCATTCACAAAATTCATCAGTTTGAGTTTCAAGAAAGAGTTTGAAAGCCTAGTTGTCTCAGATGGCGAGGAGAGGCGCTGAGACTAAGAAGATTTGGATTCTGTGGCAGTAATCCTCCCTAAACACACAAAACTAATTTTGTTCCACACTAAAAATGTCTTTTCTCCAGTAACTGTGAGAGGGAAGATTGTCATATGGTATGTGGATCAGGTCGTGAGTTTACGAGGCTCAAGTTTGTGTGGATTGAAGAGGAGTTAGCCGGGCTGTCTGTGATGTATCTTGCTAAACTTGAAGGGTAGAAGCATATGATAATAGGTATTACATGATCTATGGTCATATTTTAATGTCACTTTCCTAAGCTGCTTTTTAAATTCAATGTTTGCATTTCTGGGGTGAATTGCTACTACTCTGTCCTTATTTTTCTCTAAAAGAATTAAGTTTCTTACTTGTTTATTGCTTTGGTATTTAGACCCTTGTCATGGAGCTTCAATAGAGCACATGAAACTATGTGGTGTTCAGAACCAGGACATATTAAATGAGATCCAGATTCCTAAAAATAGGAAAACTAATTAGGAATTTATCTAATTTCATGAAGAAAAACATCTTATTTTTATTATCACACTAAATGAATAATTCATTGTTTAGTGAAAGTGTATTCTAAGGCATTCACAAGCACAAAAATAGAAGGATGCAACATGAATACACTGTTTACAAAATTACTGCATGAATAAAAAAATTTACAGTGTTTTTGTACATGTTCTGGACAAAATAATTTCATCTTATAGGAACGAGGTGTGTCCTGTTGGTAATATACTATGGCAGCCTGTACTGTATACTAGCAACAAACATAAATAATGTGATTTGTGTAACATAGTCTCATGCAAACAAACCCATAGAAAACATGAAATGAGTGGTCAGTATCTGAGTTTCATTTACAATTTATCAGTGTGAATTATTTAAATCTAGGTACCAGTTGATACTAATGACTGGTTATGTAACAACTGCTGCAGAAATATACACCTTACACTAGCTATCATGCTCTAATTTATAAACATATGGGTATGTCATTATATACATTTTCAACTTGGATAATTACATTTAACTAGAGTTTAAACCAACTTGAAAAAGACCAATGGCTGATACAAGACTGCACTGATATATATATATATAAATTAATCTATATCTAAATATATAATATACATAACATATAACATATATATAGAGAGAGAGAGGGAGAGAGAGAGATCTTAAAAAGCAATTGGAAGCATTCACCTTGAAGGTATCCTGTAAATTATGAAACAATCCCTGGAACATTAGATCTATGTGTGAGAGCCTAGGATACTCTTCAATAGACAAAGATTTTTTAGATGGTATGCATCATACTTCAGGGCAGGATGAATAAGCACACGGCTTTGAAGTCTGGTTTTCCTGCTTGTGTTACCAGCTGTTTCTGTAGCGATGTTGCCAAAAATCTGTATGTTCATCCAAAAAGTTCCATAGAGTTTTGAAAGCACAAACTCACTCAGCCTTAAGTTACTGATATCCAGTGATCTTAATTCTAAATATAAAAATACCGCAAAGTAGTAAATTTGGGTGTTTCTACACTATATACGACAGGTTAAAAGTTAATTCATTAATTACTTAGTGATAAGAAAGAAGAAACAATTACCTAGCAGTCCACTGGTCAGGGACCAGGTGATTTGTTCTCTTTGCATGTTCATCGTCCTTTCTGTCTCATTTATCTAACACATAACTCCAGAAGTTCTTAGTATATTGTTCTCCCGTCATGAATCTAAGAGGTTACTAGTCTGTAGTATTCGTTTGTTTTTCGGTTATTTTATTGAAACTTGTCACTGCCAAATGCTTAAACTTTTTCCTTTTTCCATTTCTTTCCATACCATAAATTTCATAAAAGCAGGAGAAAAAAAAGCCACTACGTCATACCAGGCAAGGGATATACTTAATAATTTTATTTAAATTTTCAGATAAACTTTTACTATCATTTCCTGATATAACTCTGAGAGAATATCAGTAGCCTTTAAAACTATATTTAGACACTCTATTTTCTAATACATATAGTCAAGAATATTCTGTATAATGTTGGAGTATTTATTGTTTGGTAGCTTTAATTGGAAGCCATCAAACTGAACAGAAATTTATCCCTTGATTCTCTTTTTTTTTTGAAATGCTTTTGTAAGTTTAGGGATCCTCTCCTTGTCCTTTCATTTCTCTCTCCTTTTATTCTCTTCCAACCATTCCCTCCTGTCATTGCAGTAGTCTAGTGCAATAGTAATAGTTGCAAGTTTAATACTCCGTTATTTAAACACATTATGAAAATAGTTAGAAACAGAGAAAATCTAGTATGGTATTAGTAAGGCATATTTCACTGTTTCACTGGGAGTTTTCCTTTTGTTTTGAGAGTAGAGATGCCTACTGATAAATACCTTCACTTCCTGGTATGTTAGTCTTCATTACACAGTTAGTCTTTGAGAACATATGTATACACAGTTAACCTATATATCCTCTTGTTTTATATTTTGTGTGAAGGTTGCCTTATATCCGAGAGAACATATGATATTTGTCCTTTTGATATTGGCTTATTTCACTGGGCATGATGACTTCTAGTTGGGAGCAGTTTTTTGCACGTGTTAGAATTTTATTCTTTTTAATGACTGAGTAACATTCCACACAGTAGAGTACCACAGTTTCATTATCAACTCCTCTTTTGATGCACATGGAGGCTGTTTCCATGTCTTCACTCTTATGGGTCGTACTGGTATAAATCTAGGGTTATGTGTTGTTTTCTCATATGCAGATTTCACTTCTTTTGGTTATATTACCAGGAGTAGAATAGCTGGGCCATTAGGTAGATCGATTTTCAGTTGTCTAAGCACTCTCCATACCGACTTCCATGGTGTCTGCACTATTGTAGACTCACATCACATTTTTCCCACATCCACTCCAGCGGGTGTGGTTAGTAGATTTCCAAATATAGGCCATTCTCACTAGAGTTAGGTAGAACCTCAATATGACTTTCATTTGCATTTCCCTAATTGTTGGAGGGCCTGAGCAGTTTTTCATATGGCTGTTAGTCATTTGAATTCGTTTTTTTGAAAAATGTCTGCTCATTTCCTTCATTCATTTCTTCACAGGGTTGTTTGTATTGCTGTCATTGAGTTTCCTTTGTAAATCCTAGATATTTGTCACCTGTCTGTTGTGTAGTGTGCAAAGCTTTTCTCCCATTCTGTTGGTTGGTTCTTGGTTGATCATTTCCTTTTTTCGTATAGAAGCTTCTTAGTTTGATGTAGTCCCATTTGTTTATTTTGGCTTTTACTGCCTATGCTTTTGGTGAATTTTCAAAATGTCCATACTACTGAAAATAATATGCAGATTCAATGTGAATCCAATCAAAATTCCCATCAACATTCTTCTCAGAGCTGGAAAAAAATGATACAAAAATTCATTTGGAAACAGGAGATCACAAATAACCAAATCTACCTTGAAGAAGAAAAATAAAGCTGGAGGAATCACAATTCCAGACCTCAAGACCTGCTACAAGGCACTAAAGGGCAATTATGTTACCACTACATGAACAGATAAGGAGATTAGTGGAACACATGAGAAACCCAGAAGTGAGCCCACACATGTACAGGCAACTAATCTTTGAAGAGAGAACTGAAAATAATCCAGGAAAAAAGTTTGGTCTCTTTGACAAATGCTGCTGGGACAATTGGATAGCAGCTTGCAGAAGAAACAAGAGCTCCCAACCTTTCACTCTTTCAACTGAGATACAAAAGTCAGCTCTAAACTAATCAAGGACTTACATTTGTGCTCAGAATCCGTCAAACTAGTACAGGAAAATATTGGACACATTCTACAAGATGTAGGTAGTCTTATTTTCCCTCCTTCCCTTCCCTTCTCTCCTCTTTTCTGTTTTTCTTTTTAACTCATTTGTATTAGAAAAGGAAGTCTGATTTTTTTTTAACTGTAGTGTTTAAAAAACTAGTTTGGAGTTATTAGAGCTGTTTGGGTCTAAGCGAATAACTCTGTGAGATATTGGTAGGAAACTATTTTGTGATTTTTATTTACTTTATTGGGATGTTCCTGAGATTGAAAAGCAGAAGACCAAGTAAGCTGTGAAAGGTTAATCAATAGTGATCTGAATGGGAAAACTTGGCAAATGATTCTACTGTGTGCAGTCAGCTGTTGAGCTTTGTTCTCCTCAAACATAAAGAGTTAGATTCTTTAAAAAGATTGAAATTAGTTAAAATTCCCCTCTTCTCCCATAATTAAGTAATAATATGTGACAAAGAATGAGTTATTACATAATAATTCATATCTTTTGCTTTGCTAAGAATGAGGCCATAGGATGAGTGCTTATATAAATGCACAAAGTATGAGTTATTATATCATAATTCATACCTTGAAGTGTCATATTGTGATTATAAAATGGCCCTGTGCAAATATTATTAATTTTTAAAGTTCAGAAATAAATTATTAAAAAATAACGCATTATGATTTCAAAAGAGCCCCTCTAATGTGAATTTGTTAAACATGGAATGAAAAATAAATGGGTGTACATTGAACCAAAGTTATATATAACCTTGCTTGATGAACTATTTTCATTGACCTCCTGTTGTGAAATGTGCCCTGTATAATTTGTAGCAGTTGTTGTGTAGATGTTTGTTTCTCTGACACCCTAACACTTAATGTATTGTTACTTGATTTTCTTCTTTCAAGGGCATACCTTAGCAGCAGTAAGTCAGAATCTTTGCAGTCAGTGTTAATAGTGTTTGTTTAGTTCAGCAGGGCTCCAAGCACAAATCATAGTGGGTTGCTTTCTTTAGCATTTGATCACTGATCGCCAGTATGTGAAGCTCTGCCCTTCATCGGTTTTGGAGCAATCCCTTTTGCTGGTTTTTCTCTACCTTCTTCTGTCCCTTGTGTGCAATGCGTGGTTTTTGTTTGTTTGTTTTATTTTGTTTTCTGTTTTTCTCCATTTTCTCCCAAATTCCTGCTGCACTCTACTTTCTTGTTTGTTGAGTGCTATTCACCAAGTTATTATCTGTTTATATTATCCATTCTATGATGGTAACTCCCTAATATGCTCTGTTTGTAAAACTGCATTTGTATCCCTAGTTATGTATTTGCATTATTGTTCTATTTGTCCAGTTAATCTTTCATTCCTTAAAATCTAACTAAAACACAGTCTGGCTTCTTTTTAAAACCAGCTCCTGCCCCTGTTTCTTTCAATGCCACCACAGCCTTCTGTCTATGAGGTCAAAAGCCAGCATAATGCTTTTTCATCTACTATGGAACACCTGCTTTGTGCTAGACACTATGTTAGGAATAGTTTCAGGCAGGTGCCCTTGGAGAACTTAAGCTATCATAAGCAAACCAATTATGCAAATAAATAATTTAATATGAGGAAGAATGTTATTGGCCCAATCGCGCAGAGGAACACATTCAGTTGCTTTCACTTGCAGTCATCCTGAAAGGTTTTGTGAGGTTCCTGAGATGATCATGGATGAGTGGAATTTCAAAGGGCTGAAAATTCTGCTTAATATTCCTAAAGCTATATCTGTGTGTCTTTTCTATTCTTAAATTTCAGGGGACTTTATATATACATTTTCTATGTGACAACTTTGACATTGCAAGTCCCATATTTCTCTTTCACATAAATTTTCTTTTTAAAAAAGATTTATTTATTTATTTATATTGGATATTCAGATATACAGAGAAGAGGAGGAAGAGGCAGGAATATCTTCCATCCGATGATTCGCTCACCAAGTGGACTCAAAGGCCAGAGCTGTGCCAATCCGAAGCCAGAAGTCAGGAGCCTCATCCAAGTCTCCCACATGGGTACAGAATCCCAAAGCTTTGGTCTGTTCTCGACTGCTTTCCCAGGCCACTAGCAGGGAGCTGGATGGGATGCAGGGCTGCCTGCTGGGACATGAACCGGAGCCTTTATGGGATCCTGGCATGTGCAAGGCTAGGACTTCAGCTACTAGGCTACCACTCCAGGTCCTCACATAAATTTTCAAGCCTCAACTACATCTAATGTTAGTATGACTAAATAAATAAATAAATAAATAACTGTGTTATTTAGTTTCAGTTACTTAAAAATGCCTAATAAGTGTAAAGCACTGTTGAGGGTAAAGGAAGAAATAAAAAAGGAAAAATTACAGCAATATTGAGTGCTTTTTTTTTTATGTATCAGATGCCACTTAACATTTTCAAGTAGCCAAGTCTTGGTCCTTAAAGAATTTTCAGCTTAGATCTTAAGAGTTACTGTACAAATCTGTGATGCAAAGGAGGTTATGGCTGAGTGTGGGTTACAGGTGGAAGAGTGATGATAGCACAGAGAAAGGACACAGCAATCCTTCCTAACGTGATTTGGATTTGCCCTGCAAGAGTGGCTTGAGCTCGACTTAGAAGAAAGACATTGAGATGTATAGAAACAGTTTCATGAGCTTGAAACTGTCACCACTGTAGAGGGGCAGAAAATTCAGGATGTATTTGGAAAAGAGTAGTTAGGCCCATTTGGCTAGCTCATGGTTTATTCCATCATTGATCTCTAACTGCTTCGTTAGTTGGCTTCCTCATAGCTTCAGTAAAAGCCTCTACAAACACATCATGTTGCATCTCTCTCTTCTAACGACTTAAAGAATGTATGGCTTAAGGCCGTAATAGTCACTTAGCAAATAAATGTGTGATTCATTTGATGTTATTAACTACAAGGTTTATCCTCATAATATTTTGCATTTATGTATCATTTCCATTCCTCAGATACTTATGAGGATCCACTTGTTCATTTTATCTTCGGGGTTTTCTGAAGTTGAGAGCCTTTTTATTGAAAGACTCTTTTACTGAGTGTCCAAATAATGAGCTGAATGAGAAGTAATTAGAATTCAGAAACTTCAAATGAAGACAGATTTTACATGATCAGTTCTTGAATATTTTTAATTTTTTCAGATTTCTGGTGTTTTGTGACTATGAAATGCTTTACACTGATTTTTTTAAACATTAACAAGCAATGACCTGATTTGAATTTTGTGCAAAGTTCTTTAAAATCGAAGAGGAATCAAACTCCCAAGTGGGTGAAGCAAATCTCAGACTGAAAAAATGTTGGTTCAATACTCTTGGGGAACAGTGGTAAGTCTACTTGCTACTTGTTGAATTTTTTATTTGCTGGAGGGTTAAGCTGGTCGTAATAAAATAAACTGAAATTATGTCATTGTATAAATTAAAAGAAAAATAGGAAAGTCAGGAGGAAGGAAGGCTGAAAACATGGGCAGGAAAGAGTGTATAGTGGGAAATAGCAGCATACTTTTACACCTGTGCAGGTGAGTTACTTGATCTGTGTCTACCTTATTTAAACTTAAAAAAATGTTGATTCACTAGATAAGGATTTGCATTGAGGATAAGGAAGCAATAAGGAAAACAGTTTATTACAGAAAACAAATCCCTCAATTTAGTTCAATCCTATTCAGTGCACATATGTTGAAAAGCAGCTGGATGCCAGCTGCTATAATGCATTAGGCCTGAAAACGTATTAAGCCTAATCCCTTGTCCTCGAAAATTCACAATCTCAAAAGAGTTTACCAGCAAAATGACAGTTCTTTCAGTGTTGTTTTGGAACTGTTTGTACCAGGATTTTCTCTATTTATTGTAAATGGGATATAGCGTATTTTTAAGATATAGAAAATGATATATATTATAAATGATCGTCCACCATCCGTGAAAGATAAAATAAGCAAGCATTTATGTCTCTTGATGTGTTTTATCTGGATTCTTGTGGCGTAATTATTGGAGTCAGCAGTTGTTCATCACTTGGACCCTGTGATAGTTACCCACAGCTTCCAAAATACACAAAATAGAAAAGCATGTGCATAAATTAACTGCTGCATTATCAAACTTTGACCAGATAGCGGGAGAAAAAGTCTGTCAATGGCACAGAAAAAAAAAAAATCTCTGTGTCCTGGCGCTACCTTTATGACTCAGTGAAATCTATCTCCCAACACTCTTTATTTCAACCACTAAAAGTGGATCCTTACTGAATTGCTTTTCCTGCCTTTAAACTCTTTCTCTAGATAAGATGATGGAGGAAAGGCAAGAGAAAATCAAAAAACAAACTTAATAACACAATACCTCTGGAGCAGCCTGATTTATAATGAGTTTGTGGGAACATTCTGAAGCTATTTCATGTTGAATTACAGTGCACCTTGCCAAGTGGCTGCTAAGGAAGGAGTTCATGAACACACTCCTTGTACTACTTCAATCCTCTCTGCCCAGCCACTAAAATGTAAAATGTGATACAAGCAAAATGCATCTATAAATTTATGTAGTAACTACACAAACAAATACAAACTCATTCTTAGTAACCATAAAATTACCTTCTGTTATCTATCACTTTGTGAATTATAGTTTCATCCCATGGAACAGCCAACGGCACAGAATTATACGGCTGCTTCTTCTTACCCTGATGTCACTGCTGTTCTTCTGGCTGGAGCAGCAATCAATAGTCTCATGGACAAACAAATGATTAAAGGCCAAGAGGAACTACTGTAAACAGGGATCACATTGTCTATTTTTGCTCTGAATATAATTAAAGAAAATTCCATGTCTACCTTTGGACACCTGGCTTGAATCCTAATCTAATCAATATTCTTTTCTGATTTCACATTCTAAAAATCTTTAGATAAGGCAGGTTTGTAAACAGGTACAAAGTAAACAATAAAATAAAGGTAGATTTAAGTTGATTTCTACAATAGCCTTTTATTAAATTCCAATGTCAACATTCGATCAGATTCATTTTTTATTATTTACTATTTAGCCAAACTTGTAGCAATCTTATAAAAACTTGGAAATGTAGTATGATAACAGACTCTAGAGTCTGAATATAAATTTGACAATTAAAGGCCAAGAATTCTTGCAGGAAGTAGATTAAAAGGGCAAGAAGGAAGAAAATATTAGAAAAGAGATTAAAGAAAGGGAATCAATATAAGGGTCAACATGCAAATAATGACACCATTAAAGGTATGATAAGAAAATTTCCTTAAACAGAGAACCAATTTCCACTGTATGTGAGAAGATGAAAACTAGCCTGTAATTTTGAGGATTTCAGAACACCAGGGACACATTGATGCTTCTAAAAAGAGAGAAGAAAGCGACTATAAAGAAAGCAAGCAACAAAGTTGAGGCCATCTTCACTGCTTTCCCAGGCCACAAGCAGCAAGCTGGATGGGAAGTGGAGCTGGGACACAAACTGGTACCCGTATGGGCTCTCACTGCTTACGGTGGAAATTCAGCCTCTGAGCCATTGTGTGGGACCCCCACCACTCTCCACTTTTTAAGTAAAGTTGTTTAAAACAAAACAAAACACACAAAAAATCCTGTCAGACTTAATGATTTCTTCATGTCTTCATTTCCTGATGCATGTTCCTGTGTGATAAAGCTTATATTTGTTTTTCTGTTAACCTTTGTTATGATGTCCTCAGTCAACAAATCTAAAATGGGAAGAAGGAAAAGCTATTTTTTCTTTTATGCAGTATGCTATAAATCAATTAAGTAATACTTTTGAAGGTGTTTGACCAGTAATGATTTTAATCTCTAATTATACATCTGATCTCTTAATCAACTTGGAGATAGAAGAATTTTCATTTATCTTTCTTTGTAAGCTTTTGTAGGATAGATCCCAAGCATATAAAGTGGGAAAGAGGAAGCTATAGACTCCAGAGGATTTTTGAAGGATTGACTAAAGGTTTCAATGTAGAGTAGCTTCAAGGAGAAATGAGCCACAGAAACAGAACTCGGGCTAAGATTCTGGGGGAGAAGTTGCTGGGGAGACGGGAGGATCTCTGAGAGTCAATGTTAACACTGACAATTTGGAGGAATTTAAGGAACCAGTAAAGACAGTAAATAGATGGGGAAGATGCAAGTAAAAACAGGAGAAAATGAAGACCACATGATATGATATTGGTTATGTTGTAAATAATATTCACATCATCAAAAGGTATGGCCAATTGCTTTTCTTTTTTATGGAAAAACAAAGTTACAATTATGTTTTAGAGTTGGAACAGAAATTCTGTTACTTTTACTAATAGGGAAGCACATATTGCTGAATTTGGGAGTTGAAAGGAAGAAAGGAATTACAGATAAGAAAGAGGATCTGGCATCTTTCTTTCTGAATGGACTTTGGAAATTGTTTTACTGGTTAAATAAGAAGTAAGGCTATTTCTATATTATTCTAAGTTACAAAGCAACCAATCAAAAGTCTAAAAATTACTGAACTGAGAGAATCTATGTAGAAGCTTATATAAAATAAATATTCATCATATTCAATATGCCCATTTACTGAAAGAAGAGAAGAACCAGGGAAGATAATGCGATTATGAGATTTGTGGTTGGCAAATGATACCGGTAAGCAGGATTCCTACCCTCCACCAATAATTGAATCCCTTTTCTGTAGTAAGCATTGTGTTAGGCTGCTGAACAATATAGATAAGTGACTTAAGAGAGACAATAAAATATGAAAGACATGTTTAATAATTGCAGTCAAAATTATGAGTACCACAAGTATGTGTACATTACTGTAGGCTTACAGCAGATATAGTAAGGAATTACGCCTTGTGGAAAACAGTTTTTAACATTGTCTGTAGCTAGGGACCTTTGAGTAGATGTTCTAATATAATCAATTCACACTAATCATAGACTCAAGATGGGTACTTTGTGTATAAGAAAAAAAAACATAGGAATAAACCCGGTGTTGCCACAAGGCTATTGAAATTAAGACACAAAGAGCAAAAATTGTACAATGTGAATCAGGAGTAATTAGAGGGTCACATGCTCTTACCCTGCATAGTAACTAACTTGGTGTTCCATTCTGAATATAATAAGATGTTGCTGAAGAGACATTATATAGTCAATCTTAGTCAAGCATGAAGCTCTGACAAAATGTAGACAACAGATTAACTGGGGTCCAATGTGAATGATAGATCATTTACAGTTGATTTAAAAAGAATTTCCTTAAATAGTCACCAGATAAAAGCATTCTTAAAGGGAATTTTTTCGTGGAGAATTTGATGAGGGAAATTCAGACTGAATGAAAACAATTTTGGAAGAGAGGACAAGAAAAAAACATAGGATCATAACTATGTCCATCTCGTGCAGTGCATACACACAAAAGATTTGTTTTTAGCAGGCACACTGATGGGCCTAAGCATGTTAATGTACTAAACTAGCAAGCCAAATGGTTTCCATTAGACCAAAGTTTTCTCATGATTTAAGTCTGCCGAAGTATAAAGGACCTATAGATTAAGGCATTGGATGAAGTTAATTGGTTCAAGTCAATATCATCAAGCAGTCAGCGAGATGGGATGTCCAAGGAAGAACATTTTATTTGAGTTTTATTTGTTAATTTGTTCTCTTATAAGAAGTGAAGGAAAAAAATTTAAACCAAAGGTAGTAGCAAAAGGGTTGAATGCATTTTTAAGTCATGTAAGGTTTTTGAAAGTCTCTAAACAGTTCAAGAATGTTTTCCACATATATCCTGTGAAAAATGAGCCATTGTTACTCTACCATAACCATTTGTTAATATCACTAATTTTCTTAGTAACTCAGATTCACAGTCAATAAAAACTCTATTCAGCAACTCTGTCAAGGAAATTGATATTACTACTTCCAAAATTGATTTTTTCTGACCCAAGTCATCTTATTATTATTTTTTAACTCATGTCAGCTATTAGGCTATATACTTAAGAGATTTTCAAGAAAGGAAAAGATGAGAGGAAATACACAGCTTTGTACTTCAAGTATTTTATTTTTATTTTTATTATTTTTATGAAAATGTTACTATCCTAACGGAATGGCATTTATAGGAACACTTCTCTTGAGTCCATTTCCTTAGCCAATCAATAATGATCTCATTTGTATGAGAAAGAGGGTACCTGTACATTCCAAGACAAAATTTATGGCATCCATATAAGTAAAGGGATAAGGATTTTTAACACTCTGAGACAGCAAACATGGATTTATGCTGAAATACTTAATTTAACATTTGACAAGACCTTGTGTTTCTATATAAATGTGTATTTTTACTAAAGCTTGGGATCAATCAGAAATCAAGGTCTTCTTTCATTAATGTTTGAAAATCATCTGCTCCAAAATTCTCCTAACACTATTATTAGGAGGTGAAGTAACTGGTTTCTCATTTGCAAAGAGGAACTAGAATTTGCTGGTTTAGTAAAAATGATAGTAGTTTTCACGGACCCACTAGAATGTAGCAGGAATGATTTAGCATAACACAGCGGTTGATGGAGTCATTTGATAGTTTTATTCACTGAAGTTGGGGCAATGAGTGTATTGCAAGCATTTTCTTTTTGACTACCTGTTTTTCGTGCATCACCAAGACAACTTACTTTCATCTTTCAGCAATGATCATTATACAGACAAAGGCAAACTTCAGCTCGGAAATGCTATCCAAAGTGCAGGAATAGCATCAGTACTCCCAGTTCTTCTTGCAGTGTTCACCCTTACATGCATGCATCCCAAGTTTGGTGGCACAGCTCTAACATGGTTATTCACATATATTATCTACAGACATTGCTCCATTTACAAAGAGATTTTATATGCATATTGCAGCTGTCAACATTTCAGAGTTAAAATAATATTGGAATTAAGTATGAACAGAAAAGAAGAAAATTTAGTAGTTGAGATGGAAAAATGATGCTCTCATGTGTGATTAGAAAATGATGGGGATTTGATGAAGTGGAAAGATGGAAAGCTGTTCTGGATGCTGCCTGCCTATTTTGGATCAAGCGTCAGTGACAGTGACGCAGTGATGTGAAATGACGGTGCATCAGAGGAGCAGAAAAAAGTCAGATTCCATAGATGGTTTAAAGAAACAGGTGATGAAAAGAAATGAGCAAAGTCATTTGTCCATTTCAAATGAATGAGATATCTGGACATTTTGCTCTCCATTTCCTGGAGTGGAATTTGGAAATGGATCTACAGAAAAGTTAAAAAAGAAAGCAAAGTGAAAACGGAAATAAGCAGATAACTAGATGTCCTTGTAGTTAGACAAAAATTGCAGAAAGCCACTGCACAAGGCCTTAAAAGGCCAGATGAAAAATCAAAATGGAGTCAATCAGGCTAAGGTTCCAGGCCACCAAACTGAAACTAAGCTGTTTTTCTGCCTTCTAAGAAATCAGGATTAGATATAGCAGTTAAACTTTCCCAGAAAAGCTCATTCCAACTGACATGGTAATGAACTTTCCTCTATCTAATCCTTGCACAATATTTATTTATTTCCTGTTTTTAGAGAGCAGAACAATGAAATGCATATTGCTTCTTCTTGTAACAAGTTCATAATGTTTTACGGTGACGATGTTTTCTGGGCATATGGCACACTGGCATAGTGTTTTTTCTTTTCTCTAGGTTGCCAAGCACATTGACTTCAAATGGATTTAGAAGCAGGATAAATTTTACATTGAAAGACTAAGACAGCTAAGTGGAAATCAAACAGAGGCTGAGTCTTAAAATTTAATCTTGCTGACTTCTATTTGCAGGTGAGATCAATTTGAACTCTTTTTTCTGTTATGCCTCTCAGAAAATTTAATTTGCCAGTTTTAATTATTTTAGAAGACAGATAATTCTTTTCTATCCGTGTGACCCATTTTTATTAAAGATTTATTTTGTTTTTTTTTTTTTTATTGGAAAGCCAGATTTACAAAGAGGAGGAGATACAGAGAGGAAGGTCTTCCATCCTTTGATTTACTCCCCAAGTGGCTGCAATGACTGGAGCCCTGCCAATACAAAAGAGCCTGGAGCCTCTTTTGGGTCTCCCACGTGGGTGCAAGGTCACAAGGCCCTGGCCATCCAGGCCACAAGCAGGGAGCTGGATGGGAAATGGGGCTACAGGGATTAGAGCTGACACCCATGTGGGATCTTGGCACATGCAAAGCGAGGACATTAGCCACTAAGCTACAGTGCTGGGTCCTGGTCCATTATTATTATTATTTTTTTAAGATGTATTTCCATTTAGTTGCTAGAGTAATGGAAAGGGAGGCAAGGAGGGAGAAAGACAGAGAGAGGAGAGAGAGAGGCATCTTCCATCTGCTGATTCATTTCTCAAATGGTTCAATGACCAGAGTTGGGTATCTGCGGAAAGCAAGACTTTAACCAAAGGAGGTCTGTTGTAATGAAGTATTCTTACCTCTAAGAATTTATTTACTAAAGTGTAGAGATTGCAGATAATAAACTTGAGAGGATGAATTAAGAGTTAATGACATTTCTTTTGTGTCTTTAATTGTGCTGCATTTGCTAATAGCAGTGTAGGCACCATAATTTCCATAATTTCTTTATTTGTACATAGAATATTGGATTCCATGTATGCCTGTCAGAGAAGATATGCTTTGGATATTTGCTATAGAAAAGGATACGAATGACAAAATTTAACACACATGTTTAATTTACACTTTCCTTGAAATTAATCTCAGAAGAAATAAAGTAGACTTAGAAAGCAGGGACTCAAGTCCTAACCACCAGTGTGACAAGGACTTCTGGAGAACTGGTGGGTAGCTATTCTGCATGTTCTCCACATCCACAGTCTTAATAATTCAATTCATTGAAACTCATGAAGCATCACTCTAAGGTGACTGGAGCAGGGTCACACGATCTATTCTCCCAAAATATGACCACCCATTGGAGAAACAGGTGCTATTGCTATTTAGATACTTCAGGGACCCTGTTAGTTTTACAATGGATGTTAATATGGCTAACTCTGTGTTCAGTGTTTTGGACCCAAACGTTTATTTTGATCTTAAGGAGAAAGGTGACAGCCAGAATAAGGAAGGAACATTGCATATAATGATTTCATACTTGATTTTTGAATGCTATATTTTGTTCCCAAAGAATACCATGTGTTACTTTTATTTTTCTTTTATTATTAATTAATTTATTTTTATTGGAAAGTCTAAGAGGAGGAGAGACAGAGAGGATCTTCCATCTGTTGACTCACTCCTCAAGCGGCCACACTGGCAGAAGTTGCGCCTATCTGAAGCCAGGAGCCTGGAGCCTCTTCCAGGTCCAGGGCCCCAAGACTTTGGGCCTTTCTCTACTGCTTTCCCATAAGCAGCGAGCTGGATGGGAAGCAGGGCTTCAGGGACAAGAACACGAGTGTCCATATGGAATCCCGGCAGGTGCAAGGCAAGGGCTTTGGCTATTAGGCTCCTGCACATCCACTATCAAGTTTTTTTTTTTTTGTTGTTTTGCATGCCTTTTGTTTAGGGTCAGCGATAAGGCTGCAAATCATCAAATACACTTCCTATGTAGTACTGAAAGTTTTGAATTCACAGGTACTTTCTGTTCATCTGGTCCTGTGGAGGGGTGTGATTCCATTTTTAATGCATGTTTAAATAGATCTTTTTCATGACTCTAAATCATCTAACATTATCAGTCAAGCTGACTTATTCTTTCTACTTCAAAGAGAAAATTCAAACTCTCTCCCTCTCTGAATTTTCATTCAATATCTTCTATAAATTACTTTTAATGCACTTTTAATATCAGTAACTTTTGCAATAGTAGATGCAAGTTCATAAGTGCATGCAACTTGTGAGTTATTATTGATTACTAAATCAATAAATATCCTTTTTTATCCCCTCCCCCCAAGGGTTTATGCTTAGGTCTAGAATTAACTCTATACTTCCCCCAAATCAAATTGAAATTATTTTCCACTGGAAATCCTTTCTGCCTTGTTTTTATTGAATCGGAAAGAGAAAAAGGCATATTCAACTGAAAGATGAATGAATGGTTCTAAGCACTAACACTGAACAAAAATGACAAAGACATCATCCTTCACCCATCTTCTTTCTTCTGTATTGAACCTCCCGGTGGAATTAAAACGCTGCTCTATCATGCAGCATGCTAGGTAAGTGCTGACTGTCAATGCAGTAGCATCTGTGTTACTGGAGTACCCTCTGGCCCATAAGTAAATCTCTATAAGCATAGGCATGGTGTTGGGGACCCGATGGCTGCCTCTTTGTACTGCACCATCACTGTTCATTCCATGAATGATGTCTGCCTAAGAAACAGACTTCATGCATGCATCTTATTGAAACCTGTTGAACTAAGATGCACCACAGAGTGGGGATCAAAGGATTTTAAATATTGGTGACTCTGAGATGGTAAAATAGAGGCGTCTCAATTATGAGATGTAGCTATCAATCTTCCAATCATGTGATTCATAATTGCCATTCCATTGTAATGCGTCAATCTAGTAAAATTCTGTATGTGCTGATTTCTTATTTTGTTTTTGTTGTAATCTGAACAGAAGACACCAGTATTTCATGAATTTGTCTATTATGAGAATACAAGCTAAAGCTCTACCCTCAGTTGCAGTTTCCATACATATAATGTCTGTAAATCTGCAACCTTTTCTAACAGCTTGCTTATTCTTTGTGTTCATTACGGTTTGTCTCTCATTTTATATACAATTACAGTTTATTTATTGTATACAATACAATTTAAATTACAGACATTGAATATCCTACGCTTATAAGAACTTAGGTGAATAACAAAGGGAATTTAATTAGTTTATCTTGTATTTTGAAATATTTGAAAAAATACATAAACTGATTTAATTAATTCTTTCAACCCTTTATTTAATATGGCACAAGTCATAAATTGGTAACCTTAAGCAGCAATTAGTTATTTCTTGATTATCTCTCTTCAGTACAAGGGTTTTAGATATCCGTCTTGTACACAAATTAAGTTATATTTTTGTCGTCCAGACCACTTACAGGATTTCTTCCTCAGGTTTTGAGCTGAACAGTGATCATCCATTATGTGCTAACTGATTATCTATTGGCTTTTCTGGGAGCTGCAGAAAATGGTATACAAATGCTTCGGACATGATTTCAAACATGATTTTATAAGCATAAACCGAGCTAATGCACTCTTTCTCAGTATGGGAGTTTACTTAGTCCACTTGACTACTTGTAAAGAATGTGTCTGGACAGTGACTCAAAGAACCTTTCTAAAAAAGCATATGAATCATACTCAATGATTTATTCACATATCTATTTAAAAAATTCCATTGGTCATGCTAAAAAAGGTTGCAAGCCCTTTGACTTAAGTATTTCTATAATGGCTGTTAAAATCAATTTTGGCATTAAAGTCTCCAAGAATGAACAATGCATTGAGTGGAAAATTGATTACATGGTCAGAGAACAGTCCTTTGTGGCCTCGTTTGCTTTTTCGATTAGCACAGCTGTCATGGCTGTTGTAGGTGGTCCTCAAAACTTACAGGGGAAAAAAAAATCTGTCCTTGACACTGAATGTTTGTCTATGGATTTTAGAAAAGAAATATGTTTTTGCTTGCTTATTTGCACCTACCAATGTCAAGTTGAGTTTTACAAAGATAAAAGAAAGATACAAAAGAGATTAATGTGTGATGGAAAATGAAATGAATAAATACAGAAAACCACTTCTAGGATTTTTCTTTTTATATATATAAAGAATTTACTTATTTGAAAAGCACACTTACAGAGAAATGGCAAAAGAGACATAGAAATCTTCTAACTGCTGGTTCACTCCCCAAGTGACTGCAACAGCTGGGGTTGGCCAAGCTAGGAGCCAAGTTTCTCCCAGGTATCCCACAGGAGTTCAGGGGCCCAAAGATTTGGACCATCCTCTACTACTTTCCCAGGATCCAAAGCTGGGAGTGGGATCAGAAGTGGAGCTTCCTGAACTTGAACTAGCACCCATTTTGATGAAGCATTGCAGTGGTTTAACACATTATGCCATAAGCCAGTCCAGCATTTTTATCTTTGTGTATGAAACATGCATTCTTTCCTGGGGAAGTTATCCTGATTGTGACTGTGGGCTTACCTATTGTAGTGTATTTACCTCTGGAAGAAAATTGGCTGACATGCAGACTGTGGAAACAGTTTCTCACAATACTTACAAACACAGTTACATGTATCTGCCATCATAAGAGGGCTGTCAGACCAAGTATCCCCTCTGGCACTCGGATTTTTCTACTCAAAAAAATTTTTTCTGTCCAAAGTTAACTTACTGTACTCAAGGAATTTCCAAAAGCTTAATAGCCATCTGTTTAACCAGGAAAGATATAACATACCTGGACATTCCTAATTAGCTAATGACCTCCCTATTAGTGTCCAGGATGTTAGTATTTCAATGCTGAAGAGAAATTTGAAGTCTGACTGTGTGGTTTCCTCTGTGTTTCACTTGTGTGGATCTTTCAGTCACTTGAAATTACGTGTGAAATATTTTAGTAGGTGTACTTTTTTCCAGTGAAATTATGAACAAAAAGCACATGAAATATTTCATTCTACATATCCCTATATCCAATTATCATTTTTCCAAGGTTATACTTTTGATTATTTTCCTTCCTTTCCATGCTTAAGTGAAATAGTTTCTGATCGTTTTAGCCTTATTTTTAAACTTGTCAGAACCTCTTTAGTTTTCCAGAAGGTTAATATGGAGTGTCTGATACTTTTCCCTGTTTCTAAACGCAGTACCCTTGATGACTCAATTACCAATACCTGCAATGAGTCTTCCATCTCTATAGCTTTGAACATCATGTAACGTGATATTTTGGTGCAAAAGCTCTCTTAACCTTTTACTTTATATGTCTCTTATGTTCTTAAGATAGATTTGATGTCATAGGTAAAATGTAAAGGAAAAGCAAGTCCACATTTTGGTCATACACTCTCTGGCAAAATGTCTTAGCGTTCTATGACATAGACACCAATGGAAACTCTGGCGCTTTCTTAACTGATAATTAAGTTTGCTTTTTAGAATGCTGGCATTTTAAGAGCAACATAAGGATCTAGGAAGACGTATTCAATGTTTGCTCTTCTTTCGAGGCCATTCTAGGGTCAAAGTCCTGTGAAGCTCTGTTTTCATGTCCTTGACATTCAGAAGTGTTGCATGCTGAAGCAGCCTCTGTGGGGTAGGTGAAGGAACCATCAGGGGACTCGATCATGTTTCCTTCTCTGAAAGCAACTGCCATGCATCAGAATTTAGAAAGCAGGGAATGAAGGATTCAGCAAAAACAATACTGAAAGATTGCCAAACTTCATTCCTTCCTGCCGCCTAGCAGCCTACCATCTCCCATGGACTTCAAATTGCAGCTCATCCACTTAGTTAGCCATTTGGAGAGACCTGTCAGAAAGCAGTATAGGGTTAAGTTATTCAACTCACTTTAAAAATCAACGAATTCTTAGTACACATTTAATGTCTAGATGTAATAGACAGTATCGTGAGCCATGAAGTAATGAGTTTATAGCTCATCCATACCTAGTATTTGTTCCCGTAAAGCTTACAAATTAAAAAAAAATCAAGGAGAAGGAAACAGAAATAGAGCCACAGATAAACATACACACAGATTAAAATCAACTAAAGAATTATCACTGATGAATTTTTTTTTGACAAATCAGTGTTACCAATTTTAATGCCCTGGATTCAAAGAAAGCAGAAATCATTGTGGGTTGGAAGGTAAACTTGAGTTGGATTTGAGGGGTATTTAGGTGCAGAGTAAAAAGGTGATATTTCAAATTTGTGGCATCAGCATGGAATGAGTTGATCTGATCTGACGTAAATGATTTGCTCAAGTGTTCTTTTCAGTTTTATTCATGAATGTTTTCATATAAATCTTTGTCACTTCACATGCTTGATAGTCTAACTATAGAATAACATAATGGTTCATTTATGTTGATTACAGGTAAGGGAGAGTGTTTTGCCTCACAGCTAAGATGAGACTTGGGATGCCCTGATTGTATTAGAGTGCCTGGCTGTGAGTTCCATTCCTGCTTCTGATTCCTGCCTCTTGCTAGTACATTTTCTGGGAGGCAGAAGATGGCAAACAAGTAAATGAGTACCTGACATACATGGGGGACCTGCATTATGTTTCCAGCACCCAGGTTCAGTCATTGTGGGAATGAGTGAAGTGAACTGGAGGACGGGGGGTCTCGGTCTGTCTTATAAACCAGTAAAAACTTAAGTATGAATATGTGCTTTTGTTCCTCTTCAGAGATCACAAATACATATTCAATTATGAAAACTCCTAATTAACACTGTCAATAATATTCAAAGTCACATGCTAAAATTGTACTTTCATTTCAGCATTGAGATAATTTTTTTTCCCAAAATAATTTAACAAAATTCTTTTGAACGTATTAATTTATTATGATAAGAAACTTAGGGCTTCTGTTTGGAACTTGATCTTTGTGAAGTTTGTACTTGTTGTACTACTCTTATGATAAAATGGAACCCTCAGCTCATTGATATTAACTTCTGGCCTGTAAAGAGTAATAAAATGATTTAAATCATTTAAAGTACAGCTCTTCTTTGATATAAACCCTCTAACATTATTCTAATAAAAGAATGCCTAACATACTTTAATAAATTTCCTTTCCTATAAGATGAAATATTTAGCAAGAGAATTTGAGATGCCCATTAGAGCGCCTCATTCATAAATGTCCAGGATGTTCATCTCACAGGACCTGATGATTCAAGGAAAAGTTTATGTGCTGGATACAATTATCCAGAAAGTGCATTTACTTCTGGGGAAGAAAGATCCAAAGTCCTGACTACAAAGTCTTCTCTAAAAGTCTTCATTAAAATTGGACATGAAAAGAAAATCTTTTTTTCTTTAACAAATATCTGTGAAATGTGGAACTCACATCTCTTCTTTTTCAATAGGAGCTACATGGCTTACAGACAGGAATTTTCAGCTGATTGCTACTTAGTGACTTTGAAGGAACTCTTAACAGCTGTTCAAGGCCAAAATAGATTACTCTGTTTTATGAAAATCTACCAACATTTTTGTTATTGCACATTTCTTTATTTCTTCAGAGTTAATTGCAAAATGTCACTCTCTCCTGCTGTTCTAGTGAGGCTGAATTTTCTCAAGATGTTTTAAAACTTTCTCCTTAGAGATTTCAATCTTGGCTGAATACTCTAATTTTTTTAAAAAAAATATTTCCTTTGAAGCATGAATATTCTGCAAGTCCTTTATGAAGTGAAACTGAATAGAAACAGCAGTCTGTTTGCATCTTTACTGATAAGAGATTTTATAGGTATTTCTGCTTTTTTTTAAGAGTGAAAATCTAAAATTCCATTTATACTCCTTTAGACTTTTTATTTCTCTAATTCTCTCCCTTTATATTGGCTGTGGTTTTCCAGTCATCTTATGAAATAATCAATTTTTGTCTACTGTGCTTTTCTATGGTAAATTTGAAAGAATAAATGTGGCAGCCATCTCCTAGATTCTAAAATATCTTCCTTGCTAACGCTGCTACAAGATGTCATCATCATGCACTTTAGTTGGAGTCTCTTGAGTTCTTTCAAAAATGTCTGAGTTGAAGACATTTGTTTATATTCTTTAGCTAAAGGGTACCTTCCTCTTTTCACAATGTAACTAGGTCCTTTAGTCAAAATGTCACACACCAGCCTGTCAACAAATCATGAAATAGGTAAGTTTCCTGTGAAGGTCATGCATACAATTGTTCATCAAAGAATTATACCAAAGGTCTTGTAGCTTTACCACTTGTGTTTGCTCACTTCACAGCCTCTTTTTTCCTTTCCTTTTTGGTTACTCTATCACCATCCTACCTGGTTTTCTCCATTCTTAATCACTGAACTAATTTAGGATTCTTACCCTTTTGAATCATAAGGTGTATTCATTCACTTAGTCTCTAGTACTTTCCATCTTTATGATGGATATAAGTACACACACACACACAGACACACACACACACACACTCACACGTAAAGGTCAACAGAAAAACTCTGGGTGCCTCAGTGTGTTTGTTTTGTTCTTGGTTATACTGGGTAATGGGAAGGTGTTGGGGAAAGTGTGGGGAACTTTCACAAAAGCAAACTAAAATAAACCCAGCAAATGCTGGAACCTTAAGGAGAAAAATGATGGAGTAGGTGTAAATGTTTACAATTAGACCAAAGAGAAATAAGAGTCACAATGACATGCAGTTTTTCAGGGTAAGGCATAGAAATAGAAGGGATTATTAAGGTAAACACTGTATAAAATCTTTTAATACTATTTACTTCATTAGTAATATTTGAAAGTGAATTTCTTCAAAAAGAAGGCTTCCAAATAAGTATTTAAATTTAAACCCTTTTTCTTAGCTATGCTACTAAACCAGCCTATATAATTACTTCAAATCCAAACACTGAACAAAGAAACTGCTTCAGGTAAGTCATTATCCCAGGAAACCAACAGTGAAACATCTTCCTAGTGACCTTGGATTAGTACCAAGCTACCTGTCTGCCTTTGATGAAGTCATTGGACAGTTAAATATGTGTGTGGGACCTGGGTTACATTCCAAAGCTACAGCTCCTGAGCAGATGGATTTCGTCTGCAAAATGAAGATGTTGTTAATTTTGGGGGAGCAGGGAGGGAGGCTAGAAAATAAGCATAACCTTCAACTCAAAAGTCAAAGGTTGCCAAAGCAGATAATTACTAAAATAGGTGATTATAAATTTTGCTTCTTTTATAATTTTTCCAACCGAGTAGAAATCTTAGTTCTGATCACACATTGTTCATCAAGCTGGAACACGGAAGATCTTCCCCAGAAAAGGGTAATTCTGTCTCATGAGTTTCATGTTTCCTTCACTCTCCTTGGCTGGATTGCTAAGTTTTAAAAGATAACAAGGATGGGCATGGCGTGATAGTTTAGTGGTTAAAGTCCTCTCCTTGCACGCACCACCGGGATCCCATATGGGTGCCGGTTCTAATCCCTGGCGGCCCTGCTTCCAGGGAAAGCAGTCGAGGACGGCCCAATGCCTTTGGAACCTGCACCCATGTGGGAGACCTGGAAGAGCTCTTGGCTTCTGGCTTCAGAATGGCTCAGCTCCAGCTGTGGTGGCCACTTGGGGAGTGGATCATCAGACGGAAGATCTTTTTAAAAAAAGATAACAAGGAAATCTGTGGGGAAAATATGTTGGGTCATAAATATTTTTTGTAAGTTTTGGAAGTGACATTCCTAAACTGAAGGCATTGTCACTGGTTCACTGGGAGTCGCTGAGTGACACTGAGTGCTCGCTGGATGATGTTATCTATATGTAGAGTTACTTGCCTTAAAAAGATGGCATACAATCTATAATTACAATTATTTGCCTAATTAAAAAGTATTCATTAGAAAGAGAGAAATATTACTTGTTGTTTCACTCCTCAAGTGCTTGCCATAGCCTTGAAGGGTAGGGAGTTGAAGCCGTGAGCCACAAATATAGATAAGGATATAAGAAAGAAGAGGCTGCAGAGGACTATGGAATTTTTCCATTGTGGAATGTTGTTATGGAGGAAAAGGAGTGAGTGATAAGTAGGGAAACTTAACTACTGACTGCTGATCTGTGTCTGTATTTTCCTTTCAAAGTCACACAATTACAAATACCCCAAATCAAGAGCAATTAAGCTACCACAGAAATAATTCCTCTGTACTAAAAACATGAAGACACAATGAATTTGTCGAGCAGAAGGCGGGGGTTAACATTTTCAGTCATATGTGTTCATTTGCTAGAGCTGGCATTGGATTTTTTTTTTTTAAATAATAGAAACTATTTTCTCACAGTTCTAGAGGTGAGGAGACTTAATGAAGGTGTTGACAGAGTTGCTTTCCTCTAAGCGTTGTGAGGAAAGAGCTGTTCCCTGGCTTCTAAGTGATCAGCCTCACTGATACGTGATGTTTTTTGGGCATGTGTCTTTGTTTCTGATTTTCCCATGATGTAAGCACATCCATAATATTGGATCAGGATCCACTTGATGCCTTTTTAACCTAATGGCTCCTGTAAAGACCTGCTTTCCAAATAGAGTCATATTCTTCATCAGTGTAGGAATTTTAAGGACATCATTCAGCCAAGCACAACATGTAACACAGTTTTATAAGGCTTATGCACTTTCTCCAGGTCTTTTTAGCCTAGCCTAGCTTCCAATCCTTCATGAAATACCAAGTCCCACTGCAAACACACCTCTCGTCTTGTTTCCTGCAGACAATTCCACCCATTTTCCTTGTTCCAGTGACCAAGGCCTTATCTCCAAGCAGGATCTTACAAAGAATCCTCAGATGTTGATACCATTTCTGGCTAAGCAAGAAAAAATCTTGCCAGTACGATGCTTTTAAAACTCCAGTGAAAACTTTATTTAACAAGTTCAAGTGGTACCTAAATCTAAAACTAGTTTGTGAGTTGGAAAGAATTATTTTCATTTGTTATGAGTGCAAGCTCCACATTCAATGAACCATGGTTTAAACTGGGTTGTATTCCTTTTTCTTTGCTTTATTTTGTTTTACTCATTAAATGTCATTCTTGGCAATAGTATTTATGTTCACTTGTTTATTTATTTATTTATTTTTATTATTATTATTTTAGATGATGGTTGCATTGTGAATCAGGGTGGGAACGAGCCAGCATTAGGGAGAAGTGGGTGTGATCTTTGCTTCCAAATTTTCTAGTTTTTCTTTCCATTTCTGGGTGGAGGGGTGAGATAAGGGGATAGACCGTACCCAGTCTCCCAAACATCCCAGTATCTGAGGAAAGGGAGAGGCCCCCCGATGTCATCCCAGGGTCATGATGTGACAGATGATCTGAAGGTTCTGCCCAGGTGGATGCGACAGTTCTGAAATGCTGTTGATCTTGCCAATCTATGGATGAGGAATCCTTTCCAATGTCCATTGGCTGACACAGTTAATCTTGCAGTCCCCATTTGCCCATATATTTACTGTCATCATTTGGCTGGGATATTTGTTTGCAATGAGGAGGACCAGTTGTCCTGAATGGGCTCATGGACTTGAGCCAGGCGACCCGCCCCTGGAGCTCAAGGATCCAGCACCCACTATGCAGACTAGCCATAGGACTTGGGCCAGGAGACCCAGGACCAGCCACACTGCCCATTCTTGGAGCTCATGCACCCTGCACCCACTACAGGTGGGCCCAGTGACCTTGGCCAGGAGACCCAGGCCCTGCTGGACCCCTTCCAACCCTGGGCCTCATGAACCTGACACCCATCATGCAGGTGGACCCTAGGACCTGGGACAAGAGACCCAGGGGCCCTCTGGACCCCCACCCCTGGGTCTCATGTTTATGGGTATTCATGAGAAGACATTGGTTCAGCAGTAGGTCACTTGTTGGGGCTGATTTTGTGGAATAGCAGGCAAAACTACCACCTTTGATGCTGATATCCTATATGGGTGCTTGGTTCAAGTCCTGGATGCTCCGCCTGAATCAGCTCCCTGTTAACGGCTTGGAAAAAACAACAGAAGATGGCCCAAGTACTGGGACCCTTGTTATTCACTTGGAGACCTGGGTGAAGTTCATGACTCCTGATTTTGGCCTGGCCTGACCCAGACTATTGTGGTCATCTGGGAAGTGACAGAGGGTAGAAGATCTCTTCTTCCCTCTCTCTGTCTCTCCTTTCTCTGTAACTCTGACTTTTATATAAACAAATAAACCTTAAAAATTGCTAGGTAACCATTGGGTAAAAAGATTTGAGTGATAATTAGGGTACTGCTTGGAGTATCTATATCCTATATGAAAGTGTTTGTATTGAAATTCCAGCTTTCTGCTAAACTGTGAGGAGGCAGAGGTCAAGCTCATATAGGACACCAGGGTTGAGTTCCTAGCTTCTGGCTTTGGCTCAGTCCTGGTTGCTAGATGACTTTGGGGTGTGAACCAGAGGACGGAAAATTTCTCTCTCTCTCTGATTTTGAAATAAATAAAATTAAATTTAAACAGCAGAAGATTGTTTTGTTAAAAAAAAGGAATGCTACAAATAATCCAAATTGGAAATATCTTAGAGTTTGTTGGATTTAGAATTAGTGAAATCGTGTTATATAAAAACAAACAACCAACCCTCCCCAAATAAACAAAAAACTCCATTTACTTTGTTTAAGAAGACAAATCAGCTATGGCCCTCAGATCTTCAGCAATTTTTGATGATTTTCTCTTGGGAAAGTCAACACACATCAGTGAAGTCCCAGCTGAAAACATCACTCTCAGAATAAAACTGCTGCATTATCTCAGGCTCTGCCACTTTCTCGCATGTCAATAATCAGACCAGGAACCTTTCCCAAGGTTGATGGATGCACTGTGTTTTACTGTGCATGTGCCTATAGTTAGATTTCACTTTTAAAAAGGAGCCATTAACTGTTCCTATTTCAAATATCTTCTCTTTTTATCCACATAGTCAAGTTAATGTTTAGCATCTCACCATATGTATTTTCATAAAACTAACAAAAGTAAGGCAGAATGCACTTTAGCACAGGACTTATTTTGAGTGATGAAAAATGCTTCGATATGTTAGGAAAACAAACGGTTACAGAGTAATGATTTCCCCTCATAGATAAATCAGAAGAAAGCTATCAGTTCTAGAAAATAGCAAATGGTGTCAAGTGATTGCCAGACGCTAAAGCTAGTCTCTGGTTGAACCTCATGAGATTGCCAAAACGACACCAATTTTTACCAAGCTTCATATGATTTGCAATAATTTTATTTACTCTGGAAACTTTTTTATTTGACTGCTAGTACACAAGAGAAATAAGAGAAATAAGAAAAAGGATAAATAAAGTTTAAATGAAAATGGTGATATTAGGCACTTCAGTGGCTTTGTTCATACTTAATATTTTTTAATTTTTGAGAAAATATTTTAAATTCACATTAGAGTTAAACGTTTAATACTTCACAAAATAAAGATTTCATCAACTAAAAGAAAAAAAAAGACAATAGTTCAACAGAAATTTTAAGTTGCTTACCTTCTTGGGGGTCTGCACTGTATCACAACAGGTAAAGCCACCACCTGTGAAGTTGGCTTCCCACATGCACACTTGTTCATGTCCCAGCTGGCCAGTTCTGATCTAGCTCCCTGCCATGGAGCTGAGAAAGCAGCAGAAGATGCCCCAGTGCTTACATTAAGCTCCTGGTGCCTGGTTTAGTTCTGGCTTGTCCCCAGACATTGTGGCCATCTTTGTGGATGGAACTTTTTCTCCACCTTTCTCTGTAAATCTTTCAAATAAACAACTCTTTAAAAATGGAGAAGCATCATTAATAACTAAGAATAAATCTTTGCATTTGCCCTTCCTAAAAATAGTGTGCAGGACTCCATGATGCCTGGGTTTTGTTATCTACAATTACTAAATAGATGCAGATAATTTCAGACTCTCATAAGTGTTATGAAGAAGAAAAATTAGGATGAGATGGTTAGGAGTACTGGGCATCCATATCACTTGGGTGATCTAGAAGGTTCTATTGAGATTGCAGTGGGATTGGGAAACTTAGTCATAAGAATGAGGCAGTGAAACTCATAGTGATGGAGAGAGAGGCAGACAATAATTTACCTCTCACCTACTAATCCACTCGCTAGATGATTACAATGACCTGGGCTGTGCTGGCCTGAAGCCACAAGCTGTTCCAGACCTCCAATGCAGGTGACAGGGTCCATGTGCTTGGGTCATCTTCTGCTCTTCCAGGTCATTAGCAGGGAGTTGAATCAGAAGTCGGGCAGCCAGGACATGAAACAGTGCCCATATCAGATGCCAATATCACAGCTGTAGCTAAAGGTACAAGATATCCTTTTAAGACGAAAGATTGAAGAATGCAGGGGCTCTGAGATAAGGACACACTTGAGCTTTTCAAGGGAGAAAAGCAATACCAATGTGTTTCACCAAGGATTGTGTACTCAGAGAATTCGGAGAGCAGAGACCCTGCAGAAAACTATTGAGTAGCTGCTTGATGCTGTGGTCTTGGGCACGTGGCTTACTGTCAACAAGCTGCAGATTCATCATCTACAAAGGGCAAAAGTTCCTAACCACTACAGCAGCAGTTTGAGGCAATGATAAAGTGTGAGGTGCGTGTGCTGTACACAAAGTAAATCCTTAATAAACACCAGATTTCATCTTTGCCTTCTCATTTTCAGACAATCAAAAACTTAATGAGCATCTTTCCTGCCCGCCCAGTGCTAAGCGAGTAAAAGAAGTGGATGCTCATTTTTGCCTCAATGTTTTTAATTTTCTTGAGGCTATAAAATAAGTTTCCAGACTGTACAGTATCAACAATATTTGATTTACTACAGGAGAGGCAGGGAAAAGTTAAGTCAAGTGGAGAAAACCTTGTTGAGATAAAAAGAATCATTTGGAAAATGTATAATTGAAATGGCCTCGAACTCTGAGTAGAAGAGAGTTGTATAACAGGGAGATGCACTGAAGTGAGATTAATAATGGTCCACTCAGGGGAGCAAGTTCGGCGGTTCTGATCAGCAGAAGTGTGTTTCAGGACGGGAGGAAATTGACTGGATGTTCTGCTTAGCAAACTGATGATGAAAGTATCCAACAAAGCCAAACCTTGAAAGTAGGGAAGAAGAGACTGAATTTAAGTCAGAGGGTATCAAATGTCCTTTAACAACATATCAGGAAGTGGTGTATAGAAGACAAGACAAGGAAGAGGAACAAAAGGACGTGGTGTGACAAGAGCCAGTGGCCTAAAATGGAAGAAGCAGATACAAAAGATCACTCGAAGGCATAAGCAACACTTAGTAGCTGAATTTTCACTTTGACATTATAGCTATCATGAATTAAGCATTATTGTTTCAAGAACTAGACTAACTGCCATGCATTTGTCATCTCTATTAATCTAATGACCTTGGGACCATTATTCAGGCTTTATTGATGAGGAACTAAAAAGCTCAGAGAAGATTGAGGGTTTGTTTCTCTTACTATTTTATTATTATTATTTAGTAATGGTTGAGTCACTTCACCATTGCTAATGAGTATCTCATGAATATGTTGTTCATAGAATAAACTTTAATGCTTCTTTGACCCTCAACATTTTAGAAGATGAAGGTGGGACTGGGACGATTGAAGGAGCAGTTGTAGGGTTCATAATAACTACCACCAGGGTGTTGGTGATTTTATAACCAGCTCTCTCTTGCAATTTGTTATGTCTCCATCTGGAGTTCTTTTCTTCTGCCTAGTGGATACAGGGAGAGAGCAGCATTGAGAGGCAAAGCCACCAGGTGGGCTTGCATAGCCTTGTCTTCATGACTCTGGCCACCAAGACTTCAGTTATTTTATATTGACAAATTTATGCACATGCAGTAATCATGAACAATGGTTGTCTTACTTCTTGTATCTAAACGTTGTTTTGTCTAAATATGTGACTACTGCCTCACGAGACTTAAAGATGCCTTTGATGGCAGGATATCACACAAGGATACTTGCATTGGTAAAAGGCAGAGCTTTTGTTCTTGCTCCAAATGAGAAAAGGCTTGCAGGCAAGGATGTGTGGGCTAGTATCCTGGAAAAAGTTAACAGCAGTTTGGAGCTAGAGTGACGGCTTTATACATGGCAAATGGGATATAGTTCTCTATGCTTTTCTTGTTTATGTGATTGGTTCACTTGAAAAATTTCACAGGCTCTCAAACATAGGACCTCTCAGTTGACTGGCACCTGGTCCTTAGGTGACAAAGGCAGCAGTGATCCTGAAATGTGAAAATTTTGTCAACAGAGTGGTAGGGTCTGGATTTGATCAGCTAATCAAGCAGGGTTAGCCTCCAGCAAAGGCCTCAGAACTGGATCCAGACAGCATTAAAACAGAAAATGTTTCTCAAAAAAAATGATGTAGTCCCCAAACTAAGAAGCTACGTCACATTTCCTGTATCACGCAGTGAATCGTCATGCACAACTGTAGCACTATCTTAGGCTGCGATGAGTTTTCTCCTCCTTTCTGACTGATTCTCTCGTGGGTGGAATTTCTTTTGGCAAGCATCTAGTGTGGATATTCTGCTGTGGTTATAGCTAATCGACTCTAGGATATCAGTTTCACTGGTTTGACTCCTAGGCTTTGTCCATATGAATCAAAGTCTCTGAAGTTTCCACAATAAACAGTAACTAATTAGATGATAAATTCTGTGGTGTGATTGATATTCAGGTACTATATAAGGCACCAAAACCCCCAGAAGTGGCCTTTACAAAGCTTACATGGCCAAGCAATCTGTTTAGAGGCTGGTTATAAGACCTGGGGGGTGGGGAGAAGTTTAATATCCAATGATGCCTTGGCTTAACACTCTTCCTTGGAAGACTGGGGCATTTCCAACAATTTACAAAAAACAAACAAAAACAGAATTGACAGAAAAGTATGTTAAACACATTTCATGAACTTTTGAAGTCCTCTTGTGTAGTCTAAATACTTTGCCATGCCTACCGTCAATTTCCTTGTGCCTTTCTATTTGCTAGATCCTTAAATTTCCCCTTTCCTTTAGTTATACTGTCACAATTTTCTCTCTTTTACAAGGAGTTTTAGTCCTGATTCTATAAGTTATATATACATATATAAAATTTTTATTTGAAAGATTTATGCTGAGAGGTGGAGACAGAGACTTTCCATATGCTGGCTCAAGTCCCCCCTGGCTGCAATGGCTGGGTCTGGGCTGATCAGAAACCAGGAGTGGGGAGCTTTTACTGAGTCTCCCTGTGGGTGCAAGGACTCAAGGACATGGACCATCCTCTGCTGCTTCTCCAGGTTTTAAGCAGGGAACTTGATGGGAAGTGGAATAACTGGGACAAGAACTATGCCCATGTAAGGTACCAGCATTGCAGATGGACGATTAATCTGTTACATAACTATGCTGGTCCTAAATAGACATGTTTGTTAGTATCAGTGTTAAGGAATAAGTTTTTCAACTGAAGGTATTAAGCATAGGCAAAAATGCATCCTTTAAATTATGTTTAAAAAATTAGCTTACTTGATAAACCTTTTGTGTTCAATGAATTTTGATTAAAAAATGCTTCCTTATCTCTGGCTAATATTACTTGAGGTTTAATTTCCATATATGTTATCTTTTCAATTAGTTGTATCTGATAAACCCAATCATAGACACATAGACTTACATATAGAAATCCCATGAGTGATAAACTAAATTTTTAATTTTTCTGGGCATTCAGCCCAGCTTGGTTGAACTTTTTACAAATTCTCATGGTATCCTAGATCCTGCTTTAAAATAGGCAATTTATAATTACTAATTAGAATATGAAGATAAGAAAGATGATTAGCTTATGAAAGCCTCATTTAAAAAAAATGGAATTGCAGTACTAGACCTGTGCAATGTAAACACTTTCCTGTCTAGGAAAAGCTCACCTCCTCTTCAATAGTCCAGATCTTCTTCATTATTACAAATAAAATACCTGTTAGAAAATTCAATCCTCTGATTGGCCTACACAATTGTATCTTCCTTTATTTTCTGCTGATACCTTTTCTTGAACAGTGAATTAATACACACGGCTTAATTCTTCTCTCAGATTATTCCCTTTTAACCAAAAATAGTTTTAAATCTTTTATTTGGGGCCTGTGTTGTGGCTGTGTGTGTTAAGCCATCACTTATGATACTGCACTTTCAATTGCTCTGCTTTTGATCCAGCAAATGTGTCTGACAAACCAGAAAACGGTTCGGGTACTTGTTCCTCTGCCACCCATGTGGGAGACCATGATGGAGTACAGGTTCCTGAATTCAGCCTGGCCAGCCCTGACTATTGACATCATTCGGAGACTTAACCAGTGAATTAAGATTTATTTCTTTCTGTTCTTCTTTTCTCCCTGTAACTCTGCCTTTTAAATAAATAAGATTTTTTTTCTTAAAATATTATTTTATTTGAAAGTCAGAGGGGGCAGAGATAAAGAGATAAACAAAATTTGATTTTCCATTTGTTTTTTCATGTTCTCTATATACCTGCAGCAACTGAGACTTGGCCAAGCTGACATCAGGGGCCTAGGACTTAACCTAGGTCCTCCATGTGAATGGACGGGACGCAAGTACTTGAGCCATCACCTGCTGCCATCCAGGGTGAGCATCAGCAGGATACTTGGTATGAATCAATAGAGTTGAACTAGGCTTCCTTATATGGGATGGAAGGTATCCCAAGTGGCAACCCAACTTCGTACTAAAGTATCATTGACGTGTTGATCACAATGTGATTCACAACAGGCAAAATACGGAATCATTGCAAGTGTCCATCAGTGGATGGCTGGATGAAGGAAGAGTGTTATGTGAGAGCGACGGATCCTAACCACTAGACCACCAGGGAAACACGGAAGAGTATTATGTGAACACCATGTGTGATAAGGAAGCATTTCACATTTGTGACAACACAGATGAGTCCAGAAAACATTATGTTCAGCGAAGGAAGCCAGGCACAGAAATGTAAAGACCACAGCCTTATTTGGATGTGGAATCTAAATACGTCAAATCCACAGAACTAGAGAGCAAGGAGGTGAGTGCTGGAGGCAAGGGTTGGAAGGAGAATTGAAAAGATGTTGACCAAAGACCTGAAATTTTAGACAGGAGAAATAAATCTAAAGAAGTTATTACACATATCATGGTGACTAGAGTTAATAGCAATGTATTGTATCATTGCAAATTTCTGAGTACATGTTTCAGGTATTTTTGCCAGAAGAAATGAAATGGGAGGTAATGCATTCGCCAAATACCTTGTTTTAGCAGTTCTACAGTGTTTGTGTGAAGACGTCATGTTCTGTGCCAAAATATACACAATTTTACTTCCCAATTAAAAAAAAATTAAATTACTGAGTACAGGATCTGTACTTGCAAACAAAGTCTGTTATAATTAAATCAGAGCATAAGAAAATACACACTCCATAGATCACTGAACAGCCCCAATTGCTTGGAATTCTGGAAGGTATGCTATCAACATAGTATCCTCCCCCAATGCTGAGCACCAAATGGTATCGGTCCCCACCCCCGGCTTTCTGATGTACATCTCTCTGAGACAAGTATTGCAGATAATTTTCCTCATAAACAGTAAAACTGCATAAAGGACAATATGTTTTTTGTAGGTGGCATTTGCCCGTTAAGAGGCAGAAGCTATGTAGTAGTTCTGTAGTAGCCACAGCTTTTTGCCCTCACCAACAATTGCAAATGTTTTATTAAGCAAAATACAAAGATAGTGATGGAAGTAGGACTTTTTTAATATAAGGAAAAAAAACTAAATATAGAAAATGCAGATTATCATGTCTGTAAGCAATACTTTCCTTATGTTTCTTCTGTAGTCTATTTTTTTCTGTCCTTTCCAATTTGGTGATAAGCATCTTACCATTACTGCATAAAATATGCTATCAATTTTTAAAGGTTCTATTCTCAAGTTAAGTCGGCTTACTCAGGTGTCCCCAGTTTGGTGGATAAAAAATTGCTAGTGTAAGAAATTCTCTTTTGTTTCTGATATTAAAGCAAGCATGAAGAAATAAAAGAGGTATAATCTTATAAAAGTGAAGAAAATGTAGAAGACATTATCATAGAATTTTTTTTAAAGATTTTATTATTATTATTATTTTTTTATTGGAAAGGCGGATATACAGAGAGGAGAGACAGAGAGGAAGATCTTCTGTCCGATGATTCACTCCCCAAGTGAGCGCAATGGCCGATACTATGCCGATCTGAAGCCAGGAGCCTCTTCCGGGTCTCCATGTGGGTGCAGGGTCCCAAAGCTTTGGGCCGTCCTCGACTGCTTTCCCAGGCCACAGGCAGGGAGCTGGAAGGGAAGCGGGGCTGCCGGGATTAGAACCGGCGCCCATATGGGATCCCAGGCGTGCAAGGCGAGGACCTTAACCACTGCGCCACCGCGCTGGGCCCTATCATAGAATTAAAAAAATACATTCTGAAGACTTTGAGGTTCACAGAGAAGTAGCAACCTTTTAGGCAATCCACAGAGAGCCAAGAAGTTAGATGAACTTTTGTTCAAGAATAGGATCAAAAAGAGAGGCATCAGGTGCTTTTGAAGGTGGGAACATGCATGGTAGTGCAAAAGCAATGTTCTTTCATATTTTTTAAAGAGTAATCAAAAGCTCCAGTTGTTTGCCTAAAGTAGCATAGATTTTGGAAAGAGGGTACAGTTGTCAAAGTTTTATTATTTAAAACATTTTTGGATGGTAAATATTCACTGATCATTAGCAGAGTAATCTATTTGAAATCAAGGAGCAGAGAATTGATTAAAGGTGCACTGATGTATAAATGTATTCATACCATAGGTGTGCATATATATGTATGTATGTAGACGTGTGTGTATTAAACTGATGGAGGAGAATAGAAGACAACATGTAAGTCATAAAGCTGTGTGATAAGTACATAGCCTTATTTATTGAAAGTGGAGTATCCAGAATTCTAACCAGCACTCCCATGGAATTACTGCATTGCAGACAGAGGCTTAGCATGCTAACCCGTAGCACCAGTTTAATAGCTACAGTGGCCAGGACTTGTCCAGGCCAAAGCCAGGAGCCTAGGGCATCTGCTAATTTCACTATTTTTGTTACTTTTTCATTTTTGAAATAAAAAAAAAATAATAACCCTTGGGGACAGACATTTGGCATGGCAGATAAGGGACTCTCAGGATGCCCACACCCCATATTGGAATACTGGGGTTCAAGTCTTGGTGATGCCCTCCATTCCAGTTTCTTGCTAGTGTGTACCCTGAAAGACAGCAGGTGGTGTCTCAAGTATTCAGGTCCGTTCCACACATGTGAGAGACCAAGGTTAAATCTAGGCGTTAGCTGTGCTCACTTCCAATTGTCGCAGGAATTGGGGAGCAGGTGGGTGTCCTCAGCCTGTGTTTTCTTTCTCTCTGTCTTTCAAAAAACCAACCAACCAATCAATCAATCAATCTTTTAAAAAAGGAAACCAGCCTTTAAATCTTTAATGTCAAACTCAGAATTAGGCCAAGTTTGTCTGCTGCCTTGTCTCTTGCTTTGGAATGAAGCTGAGTATTTGCTTTAAATATGTGACCCTTTTAAGGGAGCAGTTTGTTCATTCTGTCTGGTGTTATTGTTTCCCATGAATCAATATTTCTATTGCATTGTTCAAGGTTGCACTTAATATGTCTCACAAGTGGTTTAACATGAAGACGCTTGTGGCTCTAGCAAAATGGAGGGTGGTTGCTGGATGATGGAAAGAACAGATGAAATGTTTTGAGTGTAGCAAAGAAGAGCACATGAATAGGATGTCTTCCTATAAGTGAGAGAGTGTTCTTATTAGAATCCATAGGAAGATTATGAATTATCTTTGCGATGTGATAAATGTCCTTTTCTAAACTATGAGTAGGCTTTCATTACCTAGGGTATACAGATTTTTTTTGGTATCATAGACCTGATTCTTTGAGAAGTGACATCTGGTCTTAACACACTGAGGCATATTAATGAGAGACACAACACTTCAAGATTAATATGAATATTCTTTACAAAATCATGTAATAGGAGAAACAGAATACATAGATGAATTCAAAAGGCATAAAGTAGAAGAAATAAAAGATGGATGGGAATGCAATGGTGGAAAAGGGAAAGAAATGACATATTTTCCTTTCAAGTCTGTGCCTAGCTCTTATTTGACTATAGTAATTTGATTCATGCTTATTCTCTGTATCTGATTTATTGCCAATTTCATCACGAATGCCCAGCTCCATTGGCTCTTGCCCATTTGTCTCCAAGGTAGTGAAACCACCATCCACACAATGACTGTACTAGTTGACCCTGTTAGCACTTTTAACTCTCAACTTAAATGTCTCCTTTTGCTAGTTAGTTTTAGATTTATTGTTGTGTGGGTGTGTACATTGCACGGCAATATGATACCTATGGAATGGGCTGAACTGTGTAAATCAATCACCATAATAGCATCACTGGGCAAAAGTAGGGACAGAGAGGACAGAATGAAATGGGGCTAGGGAATGGAACAGAGGACATGCACATAAAGAGTGACAAAAGGGAGAGAAATCTGGCTGGAAACAATTGTAGGAATGAGTAACAAAAAGTGATAAAGGAAACCGGAGAGTCAAACAGTGAGTTCCTAATGCAGAGCCAACTAAAAACAAAGGTCCTAAAATTCAAGAAACATTGGAGAAGTGATTCAATTAATGGATTTGTATGTAACTATATTTCAATTTCGAAATGATACAACATTTAATCTTTATTTGTAAACTATTAGGGATGTGGTTCAATAAACAGTCTTCTGTGATATACTGAAAACACACCTTGAAAATTATAGAAAAAAATTGTTTGGAGTAGCACAGTCTCATAATCCTCAAGATCTGGTCGGAACTAGGTAGGACTAACAATGGTTAAAACAAGGGATGGGTGTTGGTATAGCCAGTGCTGCTTGGAATACTAAAATTCATGCTGAAATGCCTAGTTTTGAGGGGTTTTTTTACTGTTACTATTTTCTGTGATAAAATTTTGTAGCTATAAGGATTCTCCTTGCCATTTTTTCCCTCCCTGTTTTCTTCTCCAACCATTCTCTTCCTCCCATATTATCATGGAGTATAATCCTTAAGTAACAGTTATACATTTGACATTCTGCTATTTAAGTGTATCATGGCATTGTAAGTATATGCAAAGTTAGAAATATCTAATAACCTATTGTCAAGGTATATTTAAATGTTTCAGTGGGGTTCCTCCTTTTACTCAGGAGTAGACATGCCTACTGCAATGCAGCCTCACTTCCTTTTATGCCAGTCTCCATTCTACAGTCCATTTACGAGAATATAGGTATACACTTGTTTACTTATAAATTTGCTTTGTATTTTGCATAAATGTTGCCTTATATCAGAGAGAATATGTGGTAATTAACCTTATGATACTGGCTTATTTCACTGAGCATAATGGTTTCCAGTTGGGATCATTTTGTTGCAAATGGTAAATTTCATTCTTTTTCTGGCTGTATAGGTTTGAGTCTGTCTGTGGTTCCTGGCTCCAGCTTCCTGCAAATGCACACCCTTCAGAGGTAGCAGGTGATGGCTCAAATTCTTGGGGCTCTTCCCACCCACACTGGACACCTAGACTGTGTTCTTGACATCTGATTTTAGTCTGGCCTTGTTGAAGCCATTTGTGCCATTTGAAGAGTGTGAACCAGAGGACAGCTCCATCTCTGTTCTGCATGTCTTTATCTTTCTTTGTATTTCTGCCTTTCAAATAAATACTTTGTGGTTGGGTATTGTATGCAGGGGTGCAATGTCAAGATTCTTTTGATGATTGATTTTACTTCCTCAGAATAAATTGATTTAAAAAACCAGTAATTAAAGATTAGCCTTAATTATGGAATAATCCTTACTTTGTCATTTTCTTCTTGAGACATTCAACAATTGTGTTTTTGACTACCAAATGTTCATGCTCAGTTTTCAACAGAAATAGAAACTGTTTTGGAATTTTTAATCGAATGAATAATAATTGAGGTGAAATCTCTTCTGCTGATTTCCCAGGGCTGACTTGCTACTCCATAAGCATGAAAGATACTTTGTCTTTTCATTATGTTTTTGTGTTAATAATTATACCACTTAAAATTTAAGCAGGCTTCAAGAACAAAATGCAGTCTTAACGTGGAAATAAAAAAGATTTAGTGGTGTTCCTTCTCATTAGTTTTCTTTATTTAAATTGTAGGCATTACTAATTTCCAAATGAATTACTTTGTTTCAAGCTCACATTTGAGAAATTAAGTGAGACTGCAGATTCAGAAGCTGTGAGTACATGACAACAGATGAGAAAAAACAGCCATGGATAATCTGTATTGAAATGTGAGCTAACTAACACATCTATAAATCATCCATAATGATTAAATTATGAAATTTCAGAACTATTCCTCCATCCACTCCAATAATATAATTCCCTGTGGAGAACAGATCAAGTGGAATACATACTATGTTTCTGAGGTTTAAAACTTTTCTTTGGCCAAAAATTATAATTCTAAGCTAAAAATAAATTTGCTTAATTATTATCTTACTTACAATACTCAGTGATTTTATAAAATGAAAAGTGTGCATTTAGTTTGTGTGCTTTGATATTTTATGTGAAAGCGGTTGAAGAATGATCATATTGGTTAAACTACAAATAGCAAGAATGAGACTTGGTTTTTCAAACTTTAGTTGTATTAAACAACTTCTAGTAAGACAAGTTTCAGCAGATCAGCACAAAATTTTCTTAATTTCATTACAGTCTGTAAATTAAAATTAATGAGTCTGACACCCACAATTAACAATGAAAAATGCAGATTGTTGTAATTACTTAAGCAATAACATTGCTTTACATAGAAGACTTAAGGTGCTCCACAAATTATTTACAAGTGTTACATAAAACACAAAAAAATGACAATTTCAATTTATTTTGTCAATATAAAAAAACCAAAATCCTTACTAAAACCTTTCTCGTTTGGGAATCTCTCGCCATGCATAATTAAGCAAATTTGATTGCAATTAAGCCTGGCTTCTACAGTAGAGTTTTAATTAATGCAAATCTGGCATCTACATCTATAAGATTAATTTTAGCGAATTAAAAGAAAACAACAAAGCACATTTAAAAGTGCAGTTGTATTGTTGAAAGGACAGAATTTAAAAGCTGGTTATTTTTCAGCCTTCCATGTGTATAGCCTTAACTTAGCTTTAAAGAGTGGATATTTTGTGCAGATTAGCTGTTTTGTTTTTAAATGCCTTATTAAACAAGATCATCAAAATTATACATAGTCACTTCAGAATATTTTAGGAATTCTACATATTTTAGGAGAAAGGTAAACCGTCACACAAACACATACACAGAGACTTAAAATCTGCCAGTGGCCTTTGCACAATAAGATGTGAAACTTCTCCACAAACATCCTTAGATTTTCTCCTGCATTTTAAAGTCACCTCTGATAGTCCCATCACTGAGAAAGTATCATTATTGCCAAAATAATCTCTTTAAGAAAAGTGCCTGAAAATAGAATTCCTACTGAAGAATAAAAATAATTCCTACTATCATGTATCTATTTGTTGTTAGTGCCGATTGATATAACTTTACTCCATTTCCAGTTGAAAGTTCTTGCACTCATGTTCTATTTGGCACTTCTCTATTTTAAGATTTGCTTACTTATTTATTTTTAGTTGAAATGTAGATTTACAGTGGGAAGCAGAGAGAGAGAGAGCTTCCACCTGCTGGTTCACTCCCCAAATGTTTGCAATGGCCAGAGCTGAGCTCATCTGAAGTTAGGAACCAGAAGTCACTTCCCGTTCTTCCATTTGGGCCCAGGGGCCTAAGTACTCTGCTGCTTTCCCAGGGCTTACGCAAGGAGCCAGAGCGGAAGTGGAGCAGCCAGGACACAAACCAATGACCATGTGGGAAACCCGCACTTGCAGGTGGAGAATTAACAAGTTGAGTTGTCATGCAGGCTCTATTACACTTTTCAGCATCTCTTCTAGACTTACACATGATGTAATTTGAAAAAGTAAGATTTTAGCTTTTAAGATCTTATTTAGTATTTTATTAATCATTTGTCTGCAAAAAAGATGTTAGGAAACACTGACATTCCAAATTTCATGTTCTTTTTTTGTTCTCCACAGAATAAACTGCTCATGTCGTAAATACGGGAATGCTTTACCAGAGAGCCTCACACACTGATGACTGGTGAAGAGAATGGTGCAGGATTTTGAGGCAACAATTCATCCATGTGATAAACCCTTGCCAACAGCCACTTCAAAAACATCAGCAGGAGCATGCCAAATTTGGAAAATAGAGATGCCAGTTTTGAAAAAAATGTTAGAATGGTATGCAATTTTCCCTGTTTTCTTGATCCCTGGGAAAGAGAGGACGTCTTCTATCTTACTGATATTCGTCTATAAGAGCGCTTTGCGAAGTTTATTGGAGGGGATTGATACTGATCATGAAATTTGGGGCTGGTGTTGACATAGCTGAGGCGGGAAGCTGTGTCACCTGCCTAAGACAACACAGAAAGAAAGCAAGTAGTACTGAAGGATGATTGCAGTTAACACTTAGCAGAAGACATTGCCTTTGGCAGGAGCACTGCCAGGAAGTTTCCACTTCTAGGAAACACATACAGGTGCCTGTGAGCAGGAAAGTCAGTTCTGCCCATTTGCAAAGTCCAATGAGTACTGGTTCTCAAATCTTTCCAATCTTTTTTTTTTTAAGATTTATTTATTTTTATTGGAAAGTCAGATATACAGAGAAGAAGAGAAACAGAAAGGAAAATCTTCCATCCAACAATTCACTCCCCAAGTTGCCGCAATGGCCGAAGCTGAGCCAATCCAAAGCCAGCAGCCAGGAGCCTCCTCCAGGTCTCCCGTATGGATACAGGGCCCCGAGGCTTTGAGTCATCCTTGATTGCTTTCCAAGACCACAAGCTGGGAGCTGGATGGAAATGGAGCAGCCGGGACATGAACTGGTACCCATATGGGATCCCAGCATGTGCAAGGTGAGGACTTTAGCAGCTAGGCTACTGCGCTGGGCCCAAATCTTTCCAATCTTAGGAGATTCCGATGGCCATTTCCATGGTGTCAGTTAAGCAACTGCTCCTGTCTACATTGCATATCATATTTGCCTTCCTCACCAACCTAGAGATTTCAGAGGCCCTGAGTGGGGAATACAGCAAAGAATGTGAGCAAAGCATTATTAACTGGAAGAAAAGTCATTAGTCCTTTTTGCTGCTTGAACTTAAATGGTGAGTATTTAGCATTAAATTAAGCATTTTTAATTTTAACTATTACCCAGATGGTGCATCTTGATTCCTGAGATGAGATGAGACCACCAGTTTTTATTAGAAGTGGTATTAGCTACTTTTCTAGGAGAGAAAGGGAAGGAATAGAAATGAGTTTCAGGCAATATCTGGTAACTCTGGGAGGCAAAATGGCATTCTGGATTCTGTAGCCAGGGAGATGAACAATTCAGTATTAACAGATCAATGACGTGATGAGCAAAATAGTAACAGCAGCAAGTGCTTGAGAACTCATATGATTCTCTTAATTTCTGTTTGCTATTGTGTCAAATCTGCATTTTTATATTTATTTTTTTATAATTACATTGCATTATATGATAAAACAAATTTCTGGTAATTTATTGCTAATAAGGAATTTTGATTGTATATCTGCACACACACACATATGTAGAGTGTATACTCTCTCCCTATCACTCTTTCACTCTGTAACTCTTTCAAGTAAATGAATAAATCTAAATAAATAAATGAATGAATAAATAAATTTTTGGTCAAAGGAAATTGGAATGTGTAACATAGAAAGATCCTTTGTATCTTTAACGATATTTTGCCAATGGTAGCATTTTGCATATAGTAAATTAGTAAAGGAAGAAAACCCTGACATTGCCACAATCCATAGATCATGATATTTTAATAGTTTTCCTACTTTCTGTGCATTAGTGTATTCACTACCTACTCAGGCATTTTTACTGGTGGAAACACACATATTATGTATAATATAACTAAGAGTATTGAAGTGCAAAAAGGGTTTCATAGTCACGAAACGTAAACAGATTTATACTAAAGGGTTAGATTTCCTCTAATCAAAGATGCCATGAATTAAAAGATGCACAATAATTGCACATCATACTAAGAAATACATTATGTTGAACAACTAATATTTTTACCATTTTAAACACACATTCTGATTCAGGAACATTAAGCCGTGGGAAAATGATACCTTACAAATTTCAAAGTACAGCACAGCAATTCCTGTAACAGCGACGTATATAACACTATAGAACAGGATGAAAGGAGCAACTTATTCCCTAGTGTGGGTAATATCTAAGACAAAGACACAGGAAAAACATGGTACAGCAATTACTTTTAAGAATTTAGAAGATAACTGGAGCTTGCTGGATGGACCAAGTTGAGAAGCATGTACCAGGCTGGAGGGCAACCCATAGAGAATGGGCCTGTGAACGCAGCCTTCACAGTCTCCATGTGTGACAGTAGTTAATGCAGAGCATATGTGGACGAATACTCAAGAAACTAGAAAGAGAGAAGATTGAATCAGTTAGTGAAAAGCTACCGTAAAAGGTATACCATATATGGATTACTGGGGAGTATTAAAGTAGGAGAGTGGCATGGGCTGTATTTTGGAAAGATAAGTCATCTAACAATAGAAGAATGAATTATAGAAAAAAATATTGGAGGTAGAAGTTAAATAATTGACATCAGCTTTGCAAAATTCATTACCAGTAGAAATCTAGAAAAATGTTTCCTTTCTTAAAACAAACTTAAATACTTACTACATCTTTAAAAATTAATATGGTATAAATTTGAAATGTTAAAAATAAAATAATCTCCTATCTTACCTCTCCCATTCAACAGTTACAATGCTGTTTCTTTCAGGTCCTAGAGCATATTAGGAATTACGTATCTAGCATGTGTCGCAGGCTGTCATATTTTACATGTTTCTTCCCGTCCATATTCCCTGCAGTTTATAAACTTCATGGTGCTGAAAAAGCACTGATTACTGCACTTGCAGGAAAGTGAATTTCTGAAGAGGGAACAGGGCAGTGGAAGTGTTGGTGGAATATCCCCACAGGGTTATTGCAGCGGTTCAGACGAGAGGAGATGGTCATTTGATGCAGGTGGTGCATACACAGTGGGTAGACATGGATGTCCACGGAGCTTAGGCATCAAGACTCAGCTTTCCTGTAGATAGATGGTTTTTAAGGTGTGGAATGAGTAGGAGCCAAAAGGTCTCAGGAAAGGGTTTCACAGTGAAAAATTATCTTTGCTGGATCCAGAGGACACGGAAAGGGAAATATTGCGAGGGTGGTGGGGGTGAATGTGGATTTTGATTTTTACATAGCACTTTGAAATCAGGGATGATTATTTGCTTTTTGAGAACATTGCTAAATTTCAAAATGAAGCAGAGTGTTAAACTGGTGTGGGCATTATAATTGCACAGGTCTCATGGTCAAGAAGATGGTGCTGTTTGAGATCTTCAGCAAAGAACTTAATATAGCAGGTAGTATTTGCTGTAAGTATGTGTTTGATACTTATGCTAGGCTAAAAAAGCAGGTAAGTCAATAATTTACAGAAGGGACTCAGCGCAGTGGCCTAGCAGATCCCATATGGGTCACCAGTTCTAATCCCTGAAGCTCCACTTCCTATCCAGCTTCCTGCTTGTGGCCTGGGAAAGCAGTCTAGTACAGCCCAAAAACCTTGGGACCTTGCACCTGCTTCGGATCGGCGCAGCACTGGCCGTTGCGGGCACTTGGGGAGTGAATCATCGGACACAAGATCTTCCTCTCTGTCTCTCCTCTCTGTATATCTGATTTGTAATAAATAAATAAATAAATAAATCTTTTTTAAAAAAGAGTTTACAGAAGACAAATAAACATAAGTAATATCTGGATCCATCTCAGGAGAAGGTGTAGAATGCTTAGGGTAAACCTTGAAGTTTAAAGATGGAGAAATCCACCACAAATAAATGAAAAAGAAAACTTGTTCCTCTCTGTTGTTGCATTCTCATTACATAAGGGGCTTCAAAGAATCCATGAAAAACTGCACATTACAAAAATTATTTGTGAATATAAACATTTTGCTTATCTTTTAATTATTTTTCCTACAATTTATTTGATATAATTCTGGTATTTTGGCTTTCTTTCTGGTATTTTGTACTTCTGGATGAAACCATTCTAACGTAACAATTCTGATGAAATTGCTTTTTTCTTGCTCTTCACTCTGACAGCTGAAATAAAGAATTTCATAACATGGCAGATTATATTTATTCTGAAAAAATAGAAAATTAGCCATTCTACTTATTATGAAGACATGAAAAAAAATAGAAAATTTGTCTTCTGCTTCTTACTGATATATCAAGAAAAACTTGTGGATAGACACTTTGTTTCTGTCATCTGGTTACACTGTAAAACGGACAGGAGGTAAATTACAGATGGATTGGGCTGAATTATAGGTGTTAAAATGTGAGGACTCCAGGACTTTCTACGCATGATGAGTATTCAAACCTATGCACTGAAAGACCACCAAACATTATGACAGCCTCTAGCAACATAGGACTGTATCGCTAGGATAACTGCCGGCGCTCTAAAGAGGGATGCTTGAGCATATGCAGTGCCATCTGAATAACCAACAGAAACCAATGATGCTAGTGTACACAAATAACTCCATGGCTGGAAATGAGCTTATAAGTGGAATCCCCTTTAAAATAGGAGGGATGAATCGCAAATACCTTGGAATTAACCTAACCAATAATGTGGAAGACCTCTATAATGAGCATTACAAAATATTAAGAAAAAAAAAAGAAATAGAAGAAGCCAATAAAATATGAAGAAACTTACCAAGTTCCTGAATAGGCAGGATCAACATCAACAAACACATTACAAAAGTAATACACAGATTCAGTGTGATCCCAATCAAAATCCCAACAACATTAGTCTCAGAAATGGAAAGCGTTATACAAAAAATTCAGCTTGGAAATGCAAGAGACCACAAATAGTCAAAGCTTTCCTAAAAGATAGAAATCTAGCTGGAGGAATCAAACTCCAGACCTCAAGATATACTACAGAGAGGTAGTCATCAAAACAGTCTGGCACAGAAACAGAGTAGAAGCATTGCAGTGGCACCCACACATGCATAACCAACTAATCCTCAACAAACGAACTTAAAATACTCCAAGGAAAAGCCTGCACTCTTCAACAAATGCTATGGGGACAACTGGAGAGCAGCCTGCAGAGATATGAAGCATGACCACCACCTATTTACTTATACAAAAATCAGCTCTAATTGGATCAAAGACTTAAAGCTGCACCTAGAAACTATCAAACCAGTAGAGGAAAATATAGGAAATACTCTTCAAGATACAAGAATGGGGGCCCCGGCGGTGTGGCCTAGCGGCTAAAGTCCTTGCCTTGAATGTGCCGGGACCCCATATGGGCACCAGTTCTAGCCCCAGGGACTCCACTCCCATCTAGCTCCCTGCTTGTGGCCTGGAGAAACAGTTGAGGATGGCCCAAAAGCCTTGGGACCCTGCACTCACGTGGGAGACCTGGAGGAAGTTCCTGGCTCCTGGCTTCGGATTGGCATAGCACCGGCCATTGCGCTCACTTGGGGAGTGAACCATCGGATGAAGATCTTCCTCTCTATCTCTCCTCCTCTCTGTTTATCTGCCTTTGTAATAAAAATAAATAAATCTTTAAAAAAAAAGATACAAGAATGGGGAAAGACTTTTTGAAAAAGATACCAAAAGCTCAGGTAGTCAAAGTCAAAATAAACAAATGTTACTACATCAAACTAAAAAGCTTCTGTACAGCAAAGTAAATGATTAACAAAGTGAACAAGCAACCAACAGAATGGAAGAAAATATTTGCACATTACACGACCTGCAAGGGATTAATATTCAGGATCTCAACAACCACAAAAACAACCCTGTAAAGGAACAGGTGAAGGAAATGAGCAGACATTTCTTCAAAAGAATAAATTCAAATGCTAACAGACATATGAAAAGATATTCAGTCTCCCTAGCCATTAGGGAGATACAAATGAAAATCACATTGAGATTCCTCTTAACTCTAGTGAGATCGGCATACATTCAGAACTCTATTAACAACAGCTGCTAACACGGATGTGGGGAGTGTATGCCAACCACTATGGAAGTCAGAATAGAGAGTGCTAAGACAACACAAAGTTGATCTGCCGTGTGACCCAGCTATTCCACTTCTGGGAATATATCCAAAGGAAATGAAATGTGCATATGAGAAAGTGATCTCTAATCTAATATTTATAACAGCACAATGTGTAACAGCAAAGACATGAAAACAACCCAGGTGCCCATTAATAGAAGAGTGGATAAAGAAAACTAAGGTAAGTCTACTTTACAGAATACTGCTCGGTCATTAAAAAGAATAAATACTATCATTTACAACAAAATAATCCCAACTAGACTACTATACTCAGTGAAATAAGCCAATAACCAATGGCTAATATGTTCTCTCTGATATAAGGTAACCTTCATGAAAAACATGTTTTGATAACCATGTATATATCTAGAGGATCAGTATAATGGAGGCAAGTATACCATGGAGTGGAGGTACATTGCAGTATACATCTCTACTTCTGAATAAAGGATGGATTCCCAATGAAACTGCTAAATATATCCTGATAATAGAATGCTGGGCTTTATATCATTCTCTATATCTACCTTGTCAGATACTCTGGACTATAACTATTGTTGAGGGACTAAACTATTGTTACAATGTAGGGGAAAACTCGGGGAGGAAGGTGATGGGTGAGGGTGGAACAGGAAATGGCCAAAACTAAAGAATTCTATCATGAAAAATAAAGAATTAAAAAGGATTTCTTTATTCTTACTTGAAAATCAGAGTTACAGAGAGAGATAGAGAGGGATAGAGAGAACGTCTATCTGCTAATTCACCTCCCAAATGGCCACAGTGGCTAGAACTGAGCAGGTCTAAAACTGGGGTCCAGGGATTTCTTCCAGGTATTGCACATGGTTACAGGGACCCTAAGGGCTTGAACCATCCTCTGCTGTTTTCTCAAACCTAAGCATAGAACTAAATCAGCAGTGGAGCAGCTGGGACATCAATTGGCACCCATATGGAATGCTGGAGACTCAACTGGAGGATCAGTTTGGTACACAATTATTATGTCAGTCTCTTTAAATTTACTTTAAAATAATTCTGTATTTGTATATTTCTGTATTTTCAAAATTTGAGAAAATTTCACTGAATGATTTTTTTGCTCCTGATATATCTATTTTTTTCATGAAAATAAAAAGTCTTCTAAAGTATGATAATATTTATTATTTACAGTGGGACAGACATACTATTTAACACAGCATTCTATTTTATTTTAAAAGCAACTTTAGAAGGGAAATTAATATTTTTGTATTGCTTATGAGGAAACAGATATGGAGAAAGAATTTGAGGTTTGTTCAGGATTAACTGGTAGATGATCGAGAAAATAGTAGAGTGAATGGATTCTATGGATCTCAGAACTGAAAGATATGTTTGAGCAGCATGGAAAACTAACCCCTGGCTACAATTAATGTCATATTCAAAAGCACGAAGACAAAACTGAGTATATCTCAATTCATACCATAGGCAACATTTTCCTTCAGTAGGAGATGTATGATGCATTTTTTAAAAAAAAAATTTACTTATTTATTTAAAAGGCAGCATTACAGAGAGAAAAGGAGGGAGAGGGAGGGAGAGGTAGAGAGAGAGAGAGAAAAGAGAGAGGAAGAGAAAGAGAGAGAAAGAGAGAATATGTGTGTTCATCTTTCGTTGGTTCACTCATCAAATGGCTGTAAAGCCCACAACTGGCCCATTCCAAAGCCAGGAGTCAGGAGCGAGGAGCTTCTGCCATGTTTCCACATAAGAATGGGTTCTAAGCACTTGGAATGTCTTCTGGGGCGTTCCCAAGCACCAATGTCAGGTAGCTGGCTCATAAGTGGTACCCATATGAGATGTCGGAGTGACAGGCAGTGGTTTTACTTGCTATGCCACAATCTGAGCCCTAACATTTTTTAAGAAGTGAAAAAAAATTTTTTTTTTTCTGGCTTTCAGGTCACTCTCTTATCAGATTGCTAACTATTCCCCCAAATGATTTCTTCTCAATAAATTGTAGAATTTAGTTTCTTTGTTACTTAAGCAGCAGAAAGTTTTAGATAATTATTCCACTTACTGATTACTCTTACTACTTTTTCTCTGCATAATTTCTTTGAGAAAACATTTAGGATCAAATTAAGGATGTTTGCAGCATCCATCCATGTGTCAATATTTGAATGTATTGATGAATATTGCCTGTATGAACAGATAAGGCTAATTTCTTTTCGAATGATGAAATATTAGTTAAGGGATAATGGGAGTGCTTTATGCAATGAAGTTTTTGCTTATCCTTTAAAAGATTTCATCTCCCCACACCCTGCCTGCAAAAGGAAGTGGAAGAGAAAATTGGTGATTTTTTGATGGTTAGAATGAAATAAGAAAAACTATGAAAGAATACAATGGCATAAGAAAATTTTCAAGTGAAATCAAACACTATAATGATCCCCCCAAATATTCTGTGAGGATAATAACACTGGCAAAGAAAATGACAGCAGGTCACCCCTGTGTGTTACTGTGCGAAGGATCCGAGGAGCACGTAAGTCACCTTGCTTTATTTTCAGTGTAATGCCATCGAGAGGAAGGAAATCAGATTTTTTTTTTCTGAGATTTGTTTTTTTTGTCTCTCTCTCCCTCTGTCTTTCCTTCTTTTCTGTTTCTTTTCTTTTCTTTTTTCTGAGATAGAACAAGAAACAGTGACCCTCCTCTTCTCTGTCATTCCCCTAAACAGCCACAATGGCTGGAGGCTGAGCTGAGAATTCTGACCCCAATCCAGGCATCCCTTGCCTTGTGGGTGGCAAGGATTCAACCAAGTTGCATTGTCTGCATTAGCAAGAATGCTAGAATCTAGGAGCAGAGGTACAACTTGATGCCAGGAACTCTGACATGAGACACAGGCATTGACATTTTTTTTGAGATTTTTAAATGTTATTCCAAAGACAGAGTTATAGGGATGGAGAGAGAGAGAGGGAGAGAGAGAGAGAGAGAGCAATCATTTGAGTTTCCCTGGGTGCAGGGGCCTGAGTACTTGGGCCACTTTCCTGCGCCTTTCTGGGTATGTAAGCAGGCAGTTGCAATGAAAATAGAGCAGCTGGCATTGTAGATAGCAGCTGAACCTGATGTGAAGCAATTCCAACCTTCCTCTTAACCAGCATCCTAAGTACTACATCAAATGCCTGCCTAAGGAGTGACGCTTACGAACTAGGTGTTGGACTTCACTGCTGAATGGGAAAGGTGAGTGTGGAAGCATCACACACGGCTAGAGTCTGGGAAAACTGAACGTGAGAGGAAACAAAGCAGGTGTAACTGAAAGGGTGTATTTTCAACAAGAGCTCACTGTGCAGGGGACTGCAGGCTTCTGCTCCATTGGATGAAGGGCTTGGTCCATCATCAATCTCAGCTTCTTCACCCAGTTGTTCATCAAACTTCAGTTCTTTTGTAGTCGTGTCTGACTGAAAGATCAAAGGGTCTGTAACTCAGTTATGGTAAAAGACTTGTTTTGTTATGAGCTGTATTTAAAACAATATTCACAAGATTTATGTTTGCAGAAAATCTGAAAAGCTAACAGGATCTTAGCTTTCCTCAATTGTCATCGTGGACAGAAAGATAGAATTTCATTTGGAACAGGAGATGGAATCTATGCTGTAACAGTCCACAAAGGAAGATGTAAGTAGGCATTGTGGGCATTTAGAGAAAGTGAGGCAATAGCTGTTACTCTAAGAGATATGAATTTGTACCCCACTTGCCTCCAAGTGACACCAGGATTTGAAAAGAAGAACACGTGAAAATATTACCAGTTCTTAATGTCAGCTGTGGTCCAGAAGGCAGGATGTGTGAATTGAGAATGTGGGACATTTGAGGCCTTCAGGGAAGGAGTAAATTGCTTTTGATGCAGCCTGCTTCTATCCCGAGGGAAATCCTACCACATATTTGATTTTTAGCTGCAATGTGTTACTACATATTTATGCCCTTGAATATGTATTTATTACAGTTTTATGCAGCCCATTTCCATGACGTGAATTGTTTGTCTCTCTTAAGGGATATCTGCATTTTTTCCCCAGATCATATCAAATGCGAAAAATATGGAAAATAACTCCATTTGATGCAGAGACAGTCTTGCTCTCCTGCAAATCAAACTGAAACAATTAAACGTGATGTCAAGGGGGTTGGGGAGAGTCGGACAATTGTACCTGTGATTTGTAATTAATCCCTTTACCGTTTTTTTTTTTCACAACCCATTTTTGGTCCCGATTATGTGCTCTCTTTTACAAATGTCTCCTTTCTGCTCTGAAATATATCCAAGCTTAAATATATTTTATGAATAGATAAAAGCAATGGAAATGGTGAGCACTGTAGGGAGGCTCTGATGTGGCTTTAATAAAGTTGACCTTACAGATATCTTCTTTCTGGAATGGGTTTAAATCAATCACCAGCCCCGCCTCATCATTTCTGCTCTCTGCCCTGGTTTGGCAGGGTTGAAATGAGGAAGGGGCTTCCTTGAATCATTCAGGTGGTGAGGTAGCTTCAAAGTCTGGCGGAGTTAGTGTATCCTGTTCAGACTCCACCGTTTCCTCCAAGGGCTAATGTGTTCTAGCCCCACAGGTCCAGTAGTGATTGTTACAGCAAGGAAAAGGAGAAGTTTTTAGAGTTTATATACTGTCCCATTTTTATGGCTACCATTTCTAACAATCACCATTAGAAATTCAACATGATTTTTTTTTTTTTTTTTGGATCTTATTCTTTAGTCCAAAGCAGCTAAAATCAAGAATAGGGCAATATGTGATGCAAAAGTTTCAAGCAGCACAGTATTTGCTGCCTTTTAGCTCCTTTCTATTATAAGCTTGTAGGTTTAGCAGCCAACGGAGTCTAACACCACAGCGCAGGCAGCAGTGCAAGCACAGAGGACAGATGTGGAGCCTCACACTTGGCAGGGTGCAAGCTTCAGAGTCCAGGGACACATCAGGAGCAATGTCTGTCAACATTTTGGGTTTTGCAGGGGTGCTTCAGTATGCTCCCAGTACTTACCGGGCACAGCGTTTTCATGAGCTCTGTGTAAGAGTTGCCTCTTTTAGCGTCAGTGGGAGCTGGGGGCCAGGCATCTTCTCTTGATGGGAGTTCCTGGGTTTCCACACTAGTGATGCTTCTGTGAGTTATCTGTCTTATAGGAAAGGAAGTGAGCAGTCCTCGACTGCTTTCCCAGGCCACAAGCAGGGAGCTGGATGGGAAGTGGAGCTGCCGGGATAGAACCGGCGCCCATATGGGATCCCTGCGTGTTCAAGGTGAGGACTTTAGCTGCTAGGCCACTGTGCTGGGCCCACAAGTTCTGTTTTGTAACCACGATAATATATTAACATGATATAGTAACATGATGTACTAAAATGAAATATTAACAATACAGTGGCAAAACTCATCATTCAAATCACGTGAAAACTGAAGAGGAACCTACTGAAGTCTCTTGAGATGAAGAAGGAATCAAAATATCAATTACATAAAAAAGAAGTACCCTTACTAAAAACCCTGGAGTACATCCAAAGCAGTATTCATGGGAAAACTTATAAACTTGCAATAAGTTTACTAGATTGAAAGAGATTAATAATTATGGCCTACACTTTCAGTTCAATAAACTGTCAAAAGTTGAGTAAAACAGAAAAGTAAGGCCCAACGTGGTAGCCTTGAGGCTAACGTCCTCGCTTGCAAGCACCAGGGATCCCACATAATAAAGGTATATATACTTTTTTGAGATAGAAAAAGTAAACATGAATTGGAAAAAATAAAATCAAAATTGTTTCTTACAAAAGCAAGTGAGGTAATCGTTGGCAAAACATTTTATTATGTGAGCAAAGGACATAACATACTCATAAGGACATCTCACTATACTTGAAATTCTATGGGAAATAAAGAAATTCCTAGGATGAAGATAAGGAAAACAACAACAAGCAAAGCACAGCACACGGCAGGCATCCTGGCACAGTTGGGTAAGTTGCTCTGCCTGCATTTGTATGACAGTACTGATCTGAAGCAACAGGTGCCAGCTCAAGTGCCTGGGCTCTTGTCACCAAAGACGGAGACCTGAGTGGAGTGCTGCGCTGTGGGTTCAGCTTGGCCCAGCCTGGGCTGTTGCTATAATATTTGGGGAATGAACCAGAAAGTGTTGATTTCCATTTTTCTCTCTCTCCAGCTGATCTCTCTCTATCACTTTGCCTTCCAAGTAGAAAAAGTAGATTAACACAGAAGCAAACAAAAACCAAAAAAGGGGGAAATTTCCTAAAAAGGTTCAATGCCTAGAAATGTCTACCAACAAGTTGTGCAGAATCGTTTCCAATATTTCAACTCTTTTAAAAATGGAAAGGAATTAGAGTTTATCAGGATCAATGGAGGGCATACAGAGCTGTGATATCTGATAGAAAAAATGACAGTCAAATAGCAAGGCAAACTATACAAGTCAATGGAAAATTACTAAACAAAACATTGACAAATGGAAGCCACTCACACAGTAAATGATTAGTGCTTATTATTTTCTGAGCTCTTTAACAAGTACCTATTATTTTTACAACTCAAAATGTTTTAATGGTAACACAGCTATTAATGTTTATAAGTAAATGAATATTTTAATGAAAGAACACATATGAATATCCTGATAATTACTAAAGTAAATTGATAAAAATAACCAATCTTTTAAATTTAAACCAATATGTAAACATTTCCAGAAATTGAAAGTTAGGTACTGAAAATAAATATCTTCACAGTGAGATAAAATATCCCCAGAAAAAAAGACAGCGATGACATTCCCTGACATTGTTAGTTAGTGCTGTAGTCACTCTTGCTTATGCAACAAAATAAATATAATAGAAATAGATTATATGTTAGTTACAAAAATTGTTGATACGGGCATTTATAGACTGACTGCTGAGAAAATCCAGAGATCCAACTGAAAAACAATTAGAACTAATATTATGACTCAGGAAAGTGGCCAGATGCCAGAAATGCTAAGAAAATCAAATGAGAGAAATCAATGTTTGCATTAAAACAAGCCCATCTTCATGGGGCCTAGTGCAAATGTAACAATGTGAATATTCTCTATAGAGATAACTTTAATAAAATGCATGTAAGTAAAACCTTAATGGTAACAAATATAATTATGGAATTGACTTAATATAGTTAGGGAATCTTTCCCCCTAAACAAGTACACGGATTGAATGCTCTTTTTCTATCCCAATTCTAACATAATCTTGTGACACTTACCAATCTGAACTTTTTTTTTCTAAGAATAGATATATTTATTTTTGTTGGAAAGACAGATCAGATTTATGGAGAGAAGGAGAGACAGAAAGGCCTTCCATCTGCTGGCTCTATCCCAAGTGGCCACAATGACCAGAGCTAAGTCGATCTGAAGCCAGGAGCCAGGAGCCTTTTCTGGGTCTCCCACGTGGGTATAGCATCCCCAGGCTTTGTTCCATCCTCCTCCACTTTCCCAAGCCACAGCAAGGAGCAGCATGGGAGGTGGAGCAGCTGGGACATGAACTGGTGCCCATGTGGGATCCTGGCAGATGTGAGGTGGAATTTAGCCACTAGGCTATTGCACCAGGCCCCTACTATGCATTCTTATATCAGCTTTGTCTCCTATCAGAGAGGACAGTGACTGTTATGGTAGCAATATAAACTTGTAATGTTCCACTTTTCTTATTCACAAAGTCATTAAACAGTAAATAAGAAAAAAATAATAAAAGGTCACAGGAGAAGCAACAACAATTTAGATTTCAGTTCCTTTAATGGCCATTATCCTCTGCTTTTTGAAAAGGAGCCCTGTATGTCTATTTTGTTTTGGACTCTACAATGTGCCAGTTGTACCGAGAATTCCTGCCACAAGATTGAAGAGGAGAAAACCATCAGAAGAGAAACTTTTTCAACATAGATCCCCTCAAACGTTTGACAGTCCTCTGTTGGTTTTTGGAAGGTAGAAAAAAACAAGCAGACTCCTGGAGCTTGCTTTAGATTTGTTCCCTTTCCATTGCATTTATCAGCAGCGTGCTGCCAGTGCCAACGGTGCTCATGTGGCAGGGCTCCAGCATGCACTGGGAATCACCGAGCTTCACCAGGGGCCACCAGAAGGGCCTGGAGTGATTCGTTGTTCCTCATGTTGCCTGCAAATCAGTTATACAGCACAAATTCATTGATTCCAATTTGACAAAACGTAATTTGGTTAAAATTCAACAAGCCGCTCATGACAATAACTTGTTTCAAACAGTGATTTGGTTGAAACTGAATAATCCATAACTTTGTACTTCCGAATTCTCTTCCAGTGGATAAACTGTAAAAGTATTTTGGTTGAAATGAATTAGATACAGAACTACAAAAGATAGAGAAGACTGTTTAGGATGAAAGATATGTTTCTCCTAATTTGAATATTACACAACGCTTACATAAATATATTAGAACGAAATATATTAAATGTATTACATTGACTCAAACGTGTATTGATATCCCATAAACATGTAAAATTGTAAGGTATCAGAATAAAAATTGAAAAAGAGAAGTTATGCTTCATCCTGGAAAGGGAAGAAAATGTTCAAGATGAATTAAATATGGCAAAACCACCATTTCCGCATTCACCTAACCTAGTTAGTTCTACTCTACCAGCACAAACAGCAGCTTGTGGGTGTAGAACATCTATTTTACTTTCAGTTCAGTCATGTTGTTATCTATTGTTCTGTTCTATCTGTGTTGTATAGCAGACCTGGTGGACAAACAACCTTTCCTCTCCCTGTAGTGCCTGCTGTCTCTCGGGCTGAAGTAGTGCCTGGGAGGGCACAGCCACACTGTGATTCTAGTAAGTCTGCGTTGTCCAGTGTCCACTTCTTTCTCCACTAGGCGAAAACCGGTGCTGCAGGCTGAGCAGAGTCAGCTGGCATGCCATGCACCGATTCTCTGCTCTCTTCTCTTGTTCGGTGCACAGCCATAAAAAACATAGATTAAAAAGCAATCATCTTCCATCTCAGGCCAAATAAAGCACAACCGTATGCTTCTCAGGGCATGGCAAGTAAGAATGCCTTCCACAAGGATCTTTCCACAGAGTACACCAGTTCCACAAATAGTAGGGAACAGCTTGGTGTCCTTTAGAAGAAGGCGTGACCTGGGCATAACACTAACCTCCTGCAGGCACCTTCATTGCAGAAGTTACATGTAACACAGTGGCCTCACTAGTCCTTCTAGTTTTTTTTTTTTTTTAACAAATGCTATAATGTTTATTCCTAAACAGATCACAGTTCACATTTGCTCTTCTATAGCCCCCATTCAGAGTTCAGCTTTCTAAACTTCTGCTGTCTATCTCATAAATAGTTCTTTGCTCAAATAAACTCTGTTAACACTTCAAAGTTTTTCTTTTAATAATGTTAGGTGACTTTAAGAAAAAAAAATTTTCGGTATCTAAAGGCTAAGAGAAATAAGTCGTGAGAGTAAATGCTTCAACATTTGTTTTCTGATAATATGTGTATATGTTTATTTGCTCAAGTATCTGAAAGATATTTAACAAACACCCCCAGTTGTTGAACTACCACCTCTAAGCAGTAATGAATTTATTGGACAGTTACTTTCATGCCCAGCTGCAAGGCAGGAAAGTGTCAAGCATGCTGCTATCAGAGCACAGGGCGGGGTGACAATGGACATTACTGGAGGCGTTTTCATGGTGCAAAGGACACATCAGGAAAGTTTTAAAAAATGAGTCTTTAAAAAAGCCTTGCAGGCAAAGGAGCAGAATCTTTGCAAAGAGAGAAGGGGAAAACAGTGAGAAGCATTTAGGAACCGGGAGGTGAGTCATAGCGTGATTTGGACCTAAATTATCACATAGCAGAGGACATAGGAACCAAGCTTCTTTCTAAAAGAAGGAGTTGGACTTCATTCTGTAGGAAACTTCTAAGGAGTTTCAACACAGGGCTGCTGTGATGGCTCAATTGGCTAAGGCTCTGTCTGCAAGCAGTGGTGGAGATAACAGTTAGGGACCCAGCTGCTCAACTTCCTATGTAGCTGCTTGCTTATGGCCTGGGAACACAGTGGAGGATGGCTCCAGTCCTGGACCCCTGCATCCATGTGGGAGACCCCAAAAAAACTCTGTCTTCTGATCGGGTTAGCTTTGGCCAATGTGGCCATTTGGGGAATCGACAAGAGGATTTAAGATCTTTCTTTGACCATCTTTCTCTCTATAACTCTTCCTTTCAAAAAAAATGGATAAATATATATATTTTTTAAGAGTTTCAACACAGGCTATTTCTGATGAAGATTATATTTGACAAAGAATGAGTAAATAGGGAGAGGAGAAAGACCCAAGGAGGGATCAGATATGTTTCAGACACACTCAATATTTAGTCAGGTTTTGCCAAATGTAAATGACACAGTCACCATTTCTTGGTATGGTTCTGTGAATTTCAAGACATTTCTAAAACTGAGAAAATATTTTGTCTTCAAATTGTGTGCCTTTGCAATGAGCAATTTTCCTCCCTACAAATGTTAGAAACCACGAATATTTTTCTTTTTGGTGGCTTTATTTCCAAAACTGTCAGATAGCAGACTCACCTAGTGTGCAGTGTAAAAGAAAGGGTTTTCTTGGCTAAGCCTCTGCCTTTAGTAATAGTATCCCATGTATGTGTTGGTTTGATCCCAGTTGCTCCACTTTTGATCGAGCTCCCTACTCAGGGTCTGGGAAGCAGAGAAGGATAATTCAAGTCCTCTGGTCCTTGTGCCAATGTGGGAGACCTGGAGGAAACTTTGGGCTCCCGGGTTCAAATCAACTCAGCTCTAGCCTTTGTGGCATTTGCGGAGTGAATCAGCTTTCTGCCTCTGTAACTTTCTTTCAAAATAAATAAATGTTTTAAAAGGTAGGATTTATTTTGTTTAATAAAATATGTTTTATGCACTTAGCTATGACTTGTTAATTTTACTGATGGCAGTACTCCACTTGGTGGGTGTGCAAATTTGTTCACCCATTTGTTGGTTGATGAACAGTAACATCGCTTCTTGCATGGGGTGTGATGAACGACTCTTTAGCAAACTTTATCATACAGATGTGTGTTAACACAAGTTTTCAATATCTAGGAGCAGGATTTAAAAATCATACTGCTAGGTATGTGATTAAATACACAAGAAACTGCCAAACTATCTTCTTGCACTTCGACATTGTCATTAGAAAAATTAAAATGAGCCTTCCTAAAAGGTATGCAGTGACGTATTAGTGTGGTTTTAATTTCAATTTTCCTAATGCTTAATGACATTAACATACTTTCATGTACTTATTTGACATTCATATTCCTTTTGGTAGTAAAATATCCATTAAAAGCCTTTCCCATTTATTTCCACTGAGTAATTTGTTTTACTGTTGATGAGTTTATATATTTGTAAGAATATCCAAGGCATAAATCGCTCAGCAATTACACATTTTGCAAGTTTATTCTTCTATCCTGTTCTGAGTCTTCTCATTTCGTTAATGCTTCCTTTAGAAGAGCTGAGGTTTTAATTATTGATGAAGTCCAATTTATTGTTTCTTTTATGGATTCCATGTAAGGAATTTTTTTTTCTGGCCTTAGCGTTAAAGGATTTTTTCCTGTTTTCTTCTATAAGTTTTATAATATTTGGTTTCATATTATTGAAATTCTGGGTAATATCAGTTGGGGTTCACTTTTATGCATTTGCAAATGGGCATCTAAGGTTCTAGAAGCATCTATTCAAATGTCTATCCTTTGTCTACTGCGCTGTCTTTACCCCTTTGTTGACTATAGGTGTACAAGGTTATAAATGTTCTTTTTCTTTAGTTCATTAAAAACTCATTGAAGCCAAGGAACTTTCTTCATATTGATTTTTAAAATTAGACATTTTCATAATGCTTAATATGTAAGAGATACTCTGTAAATGTTGGAGATAAAACAATTTCAGGAATAGCAGGATTTGGATTTGAATTCTGCCACTTCCATTCATTAGTGTTATTCTAGAACAATCAAATATCTTTTTAATCTTAAGTTTCCATATTTTTCAGTGTCATACTATTTAATTCATAGAATGTTGAGAGAATTAAATGAATAAAGAATAAAAGTTGTTATTGGTATTATAATACCTAACATGTGGTAAGTACTTTGCAATGATAATTATGTATGTATTTAAGCTTAATTTAAAAGTGTGAATATGAAAAATTTGATAGTGAATGATGTGGACTCAGTTCATTGTGTAGTTTATAAACAATAACAGACTTTTCAGCCTCCTATGAAATGACAACCACTTCTAGTCACGTTCTAATTTGGATAAACTAGCAGCTTCATGAGGTTGAATGGCACAGAGAAAAAGCAGTCTTTCTGTACTCAGCTGAAAGTTTAATAGCCCTGCCAGTGGTCCAGAGAGAGGTACTTTTGTTTTATTATTGTTTTTTAATCATTCCGTTTTCAGAGCAGAGTTTGCTTCTTCAGTAATGTCTGCTAAACCCTATCGCTATGTAGGAAGACCATGTATCTGGCAAAAAAATTTCCCATGTTACTACTGCCATTGTCCTTGACATATTACCAACATCACGGAAGACAGCCTCCTCACACACATGAGAATTATGAGGCATGGGCTAAAAAATCTGGGCCTCATGCGGTGATTGGCACAATGGTTGGTATACAACTTGGAATGTTTGCATTCTGTTTTAGAGTGCTGGCTTTCCTTCCAATTCCACTTTCTGCTCATGCATACCCTGAGAAGCAGCAGGTGGTGGCTGCTTGGGGCACTGCCGCTGACATGGGAGACCCACAAGCAATGCCCAGTTCCTGACTTTGGCCAACTCATCCATTTTATTGTAAGCATTTGGAGTGTGAACAAATGGGTGGAAGATCTCTGTCTTTAAAATAAGTAAAATTTTGAAACAAAGTGGGGATAGAGGACATTTGATTGATGGATATTGGGCTGGAACTAGATAGCAGCAAGAATTTCTGGGTTCTGATGCACAATAGGCCAACTGCAGATGACATGAACATACTGTATGTGTTTTTATTTAAAAACCCTGGAAGATATGATTTTGGATGTTTTTATTGCAACCAAATGTTAAATTATGGAGAGGACAAATGTAATTACCTTGATGAAGTGTTATACAAAGTATATATGTAACAGGAAATCACATAATATCCCATAAATATGTAAAATATGTTTTATTTTTGTATGTTAAAATGTTTTTAGAACAAAAATCTGCAGTTTTTGCTTGAGAAACAATATGCAACAATAGATCTTTTAACCATGTGCATATGGCTAGATAGTTGCTCATTTTCTAGAACAGCATGAGTCAGCTGATTTAGGGAAGACTATTACGTATTACAGTCATGCTTCTAGTCCAAATGACTGGTATTGGTACCAGAACTTTTTTATGCACGTATCCATTTTTATCAGATTTTTTTCTTTTGCTAAATAAAAAATATATCAAGGAAGTTGAAGCTTACACAGGATTTATTGGTGACCTTACCAAGACTGGATCATTTCATTAGGACTGATTTACTAAGATGAGAGTCTCAACGGTTGGTTTTCCTGTGAAAGCCTAGTCTGTCATTGGAACTGTGCCTGCGTTATGGCGGAAGTCTTGAGCACCGACCAGATGAGAATTGCTGGAGAGAGGCACAGAGTCACCAGCACCTCTGTGAGCAGGCCATAGCTGCAGCGCCATTTCTCAGTGCCAAAGTGAATGGTACCATTGCTTGTGACTCTGTAAAGTTAGGGGTGGATTTTTAAAAATAAATTCAACACTTTTTAGCCTTCTCACTCAAAGTTCATACATCAAACTCAAAGAACATTCCAGATTAGATGTGTGCATGAAGGAAAAGCTTTTTTTTTTTTTAATGAAGAGATTGCTCTAACAATTTAATGAGGCTTGAATGAACTTTGATAACTTGATTCTGACCAGAACTTCCTTTAGCTACCAACCTCTCACCAAAAGACAAAATGACCACTGAGGATTTACTTTTTGGAGGATTTGTTCTTGTCCCGATCTGACCATAATCAATGAACATCTTTCTGCATGTATGTGCAGGGCCAGTTTCATGGGCCTGTGACCTCTGCAATCATGTGGGCCCTCAGACTTAGCAGGGGCACATCCTTTATCTCCATTGCTCCTGTACAACTCTACATTACTTTCTTAGCAGAGAGTTCGAGAAGCAATTTCCAGGCCGATAAACAGATCTGAAAGACTGGGGAGAGGGCACAAAACCCTCCTCCAAGAGTGAATCTAAGGACCTTTTTCTCCATAGGAGCCTTCCCAAGGCCTTCCATTTGGCAGTTTAACTTGTGTTTATGAGATCAGGCACGTTCAGGGTGGTATGGCCATAGACGACAACCAAGTTTAACTTGTGTTTAAACTACCCTGATAAAATAAGAGCTCAATCAAACTGGAAAATTCTAATTTGTAGCCACAGAAAGCCCTAAGATGTGCTACTCCCAGATGTCCAGCAAATCTGCCAATTCCAGGTGTCCAGGTGTCAACATTCCTTATGCTTTAGGGATAAAATCCCAGACCAGAAAGATAGGTGTCGTGTGCTCTCTCTCACCTTCCTCCTTTGGGATATATTGTAATGAACTTTTGCTTTACTCTTCTGAGCTTCCTCTCTCGGAACACAAGTCATCACTCTAGCAGTGAAAGCAGTCAGGGCAAGCACATCCACTGCCAGTGACGGAATTCTTTGGAAGAAAATGAGCTGTCAAGAATGTCCACTACCATCTCCTGTGCTGAGGAAAGACCCTGCCAAGTACCAGGACTCACACGATGATGGGGACGGGAAGGTTCAGATGCTGGGCAAAGCACGTGGGAGAAAACACGTGACAAGTGCCCTTGCCACCTGCCTTCTATGTAATACACTTTGAATTTTCTGAACATCTGGTCAGTCATTCTTCGTGTTTTCCTCTGAGTCCTCTTCCACTAGTTCTTTCATGCTGTTGCCCTTGAGTTCCTTACCTTTTTTCCGGTTCTTCTTCGCACGCATTTCTATTATCAGTGGTTGACGATGATGCCCACGTGCACGTAGCCGTATTCTCGTGTTTTATCTCCCACACCCTCAGTATCCCTCAGAATATTTCTTTGTAATATGATTCAACTCTGGAATCACTTTGTTAATGTTATGATAGCATAACATTGCCTAGAGCCTCATGCACTGGTATGGTTCTGAAAACGTAATGGTTTGGGCATTTATGGAACCTAAAGGAGAGAGTTTAAATATCAAAGTGGCTAACTGAAATTACCTAATTTTGATATTATATCAGTATGATTCTGCATGAGAAATCTAATTGTACAATTCTGTGAGGTGTTTCATTTGAATATTTCTATAGTCATAAATAATGAAGGAAATATCTTGTATTTTTATAGAATTTCCTTCAGGATTTTTTTCCGTTGATTATAGACTCGTTGAATCCTTAATAAAGCTGCTTGGATTTGCACATCATTAAGAAACCTGGCACCACCAGGTTCAAAGGAGAGCAAACTGAGTTTGAATAAACTTAACATAAGTCAAGGAGTATGGTCATTCTGTTTTAATTTCACCAATTTCAGGATCATATTAACTTTTGCTGGGGCCTTACCTTAACCCTCTATCTTGTCACCGGACTGAAAAGTAAATTACAGAGAAAAAGGGAGAAAGCTGAAGGTGGAAACACAGGACAACGAAGGAAAATAAAGTGAAGATACTGTTCCGTTTTTCTTCCTTACTTTCTCTCACCTTGCATTTCATAGTTCTCGAATCATGATAGTGAGTGAAATGGGTGAACAGGGCTTAGTTCATCACACATTGACCAGTGTCCCTTTTCTGTAGTTTTCACTACAAGTTTATGAAAGTGATGTATTCTATAAAGTATTTTCCTCAAATCGTCTAAACAGTTAAGATAGCATTTTACTTATTTATCGAATATTATTTTCTAAGTTTAATAATCTCATTGCTGTCTATGATGTTTAATAAAGGCAGGCAATTTTAATGCCTCAGTTTTTAATGGTTTTCTTTTTATTTTTGCTTTTTAAAATTTTTATTTATTTATTTTCACAATATTTGAAAGTTAGAGCTACAAATTAAGAGAAACCCTCCATGATTTGCTGTCTCTCCAGAAGCGATCACCAGGGCTGAGCTAGATCAAAGCTACGAACTCCATCAGTTCTGTCAGGTGGCTGGCAGCCATCACCTGTCATTTCCAGGGTCCATATTAGCAGGAAGATGGAGCAGAAGTGGTGCACATGGGACTCAAAGCAAGTCACTCTGTTCTGGGATATGGCCATCCCAATTAAGGAGTTACTTACATTAATGACTGAATTAGAAAATAGAGAGTAAAAAATCCAAGAGAAAAGCAAATTTGAGAAATTATTTCCTACTTTATTCTGTATTTTCTTTTTTTATAAGATTTGCTTTTTATATTTATTGCAAAGTCAGAAATACAGAGAGGAGGAAAGACAAAGAGGAAAATCTTTTGTCCGATGATTCACTCCGCAAGCGACAGCAATGGCCAGTGCTGCACCAATCTGAAGCTAGGAGCCAGGTACTTCCTCCAGGTTCCCCATGCGGGTGCAGGGGCCTAAGGCTTTGGGTCATCCTTGACTGCCTTCCCAGGCCACAAGCAGGGAGCTGGATGGGAAGTGGAGTTGCCGGGATTAGAACCTGCACCCTTATGGGATCCTGGTGCATTCAAGGCAAGGACTTTAGCTGCTGGGCCACTGCACTGGGCCCTACTCTGTACTTTCTTCCTGTCCTCCAAGTATGGACAAATAAAACTGTGGGATTCAAATGAGTAAAACTTAAACAACATGTCAGTCTCAATTTTCGCTTGGTTCTTTTCTGTTACAAAAGATCTGTCTTGGGGAAAGCAACTCATCTCTCAGTTGTCTTTGTCTACTGTAAAATTAAGGAGTTGAATGAAGTGAATTTGAATGGAGGTGGTAGGATGACTTCATGAAATAATAGGAAATCTTCCAGAGTTCCAATCAGAGGCAATCACCAAATGAATCTCTAAAATCAGTCTTACTGTTCTTTTTCTATGCATAGTTGCAAATTTAAGACAAAACTTAAAGAACCTGCTCAACTTCTTACCTTGAGCATGTATGATCATGACACACCACTGGGAGTGAATACCTTAAAACTTAGATATGAATATGTAGAGATATTTGTGCTTCATGTCATCACAGTCATCTTTATGTGTATGATGCAAGAGCTCTTGCTAATTCCTACTTTGCTGTGGAACCACAAAACGGACTCACATAATTTTGTTTTTTAAGGTTAGCTTCTGCAGGAGACAAGTTTCTTGGCCGTAGACCAGGGACTTTACCCTCGTGATTTTATCTGGGACATGCTCTTCACATCTCCTTTGAGGAGAAGCTTGGGGAAACAGAAAGTAGTTCTAGAAGAACTTACTCAGAAAAGCAAAGCATTAGTTATGTAGAGAATTATCGTTGAACGTACATTTGTTATACATCAGTCAAAGGGCAGATCAAATTAAAGTCATTGTAAAATCCCTGAATTCTATGAATAGTTGACATGTTGAACCTTTAAAAACACATATTAATTTCATCCCTGTGGTTTAAATTTTCTTCTTCATCTTGTTTTTTTTTTTTTTTACACTGCTTCTAAAATGACCATGTTATTTTGAACAACATCGCCACCTAATCCTACCCCTGGAAAATGGAAACTAGTACACCAGATAAAAAGACGGAAGAAGTTTCACTGCGGATGAAACCTTGGGGTGCCTGATTTAGATGGGACAGCATGCCCTGGGTTTCAGCAGTGAGATAACAGCTCTCTTGGCTTCTGCTCTTGGAGAGGTTTGAGCTATTCTGGCAGTTCCCTGGCATGACATAAAGCAGTGAGTCTGGCATGCTGTCCATACGAAGGCAGGAATGGAATAGGGCAGGAGCCAGTGTGAAGCTTGTTTGTTATGGGATTGAACAGACATGGAAAAATTCCAAAAATGATACACACTAGTGGTCAACAATGGATGTTTTCCTAGTTCGGGTGTTTACAAAGCAGCACAAGTGCAAGGGAAACATTGGAGACAGATGCAAATGGCCAAGCTGGTGTATCAGTACTACATAGAAAGTGCTAAGCCTTGTTCTGTGGAATTTAGCAAGTTGATGGTGCAGGATAATGTGACTGGGTTTACAAGATGCAAAACAAGTGCTTCTAATGTAGGGTGTCACTAGATGTCACTCTGGATTTCATTATATGGTAGTCTGAAGATTTCGACAGCTTTGCCATTTTGCTACCAATACCTCTCGCAGAACCCGAACGTGCATGAAGAACAGGGAAGTGCTGACAAAACGTCAGATTTCAAGTGTGTGACTTCTATTGATCATTCATTATTGACATGAAGGTCTCTAGTGTCTTTGCTTTTCACATGAAACTCATTCTCAGCTAAAATTTCCAAGCCTCTGGGCAGCGGGGCCTTAAAGAATGGGACGATTTGAGGCCTCAGAGGATGTTTTACAAAGTACTTTGACCTCTGGAAGAAATCACAGGCACATTTCATAAAGACTCAACAATTGCTTTGAATAAAAATCCAAATATCCAGATGTGGAGGGAGGTATATATTTTTTCATGTTCAAACAAAATCTTGCTCACCTATCATAGTTTATAAATAGGTAAGAAAAACTTGGAAGAGAATAATTCTTAGAATTTTATTGTTGTTTTATAAACCTATATGCATTGTTTTTGGCCTGCAACTAGTAACATTTCAATGTCCTCCAACCCAGTGGTGACAAATAATGTGCTATAGAGTATCCTGTGACTGTGGATCCATGGTGTTCTTTCTTTTAGCTTTGTATACATTAATTAGGTACACACAATCAGAGCTGCGTGCAGAGGCAGCTAAATAAACAAATGACACTGTGGAAAGGTCTTTCTGCATACTAATCATATCCTACATCTGCAAGCAAAAGCTCTATAAATCGATTTGCTCTTTCACATCAAAAGACAAACAGTGATGCAAGTCAGCAGTTCCTTTGTCAAAGTCACAGAGATTGCTGCTCTTCACAAACGCATCTTTACAAAGCTGGATGCAACCATTTGATGATTAGCATTATTGGCAACTCTTCAAAGAAGATTCATCAAGTGATTTGCAATTGGATTGGTTACCATTTTTATGATGCTATTCCATAAAATCTAACTAAAGTGATTGACAGTTGAATTCTTGCTTGGAGGATGAGGAAGCCAGAAGAGGGAAACAACATTTCTGATGCCATGGAGACTATGCCATAGCTTTGTGTGTGTGTGGGCTGGTGTCTCAGCCACAGGGCACATTTGGCAGGCCCTTCCATGGCATGGGTGCTGGGTGATGGGCATCTCTGAAGGGAGGCCAGGAGAATGGGGTCTTGCTTGTCATATTTATGCTAAAAGCATAAATGCCAAGTCCCAGTGAATTTTGTATGAGAATATTAAGAAATCCAATATGGATTTTGTTCTAGTGTTTGAGGACTAAATGTTAGCTTGCATTTGAGGTGGTCCACTCCAGCTAGATTTTGAGTTGCACTAGCTGAATAAATATAAGGGCAAAATGCGGTGGTGGTGGTGGTGGGGGAGAGGCAGAGAAAGTAGAGACAAAGTCTTCACAGTACAAAGAAAAATGTCCCAAGAAAGTAACAAGGCATATCTGCATGACTTAATGAAGGATTCAGATTGTAACCGCAGCCCCAGGTTCAGACAAAATTAGGCATCACTAGTGTTTCCCAACAAAAATTTAGTGTTTCCAACAACAAAAATTTAGTTTTCCCTCTGGCATGGATTGAAATACGATAGTAACATTACCTATTAAAGTTGTTTCCTATTTAATCTAGTTGCAAAATTCATATATTATTTAGCTGTACACGAGACTCCAGTGAGTGCAGACCATGCTGAACATTAACACTAACTGTAGTGGTTGTTTTCATACATAACTTAAATCTCCTATCATTTTCAAAGACAGTTCATACTTTAACCTTGAAAGACTCAGTTATAAAGAAATGCTCCTTACACAAAGTTTAACTTACACAGTTGTTTTAGTCTTCATGTTCTATTTACAGTGAGGGAAAACTTTCAGTTTGAAGCAGTCTTTGTCAGATGGTGTCCTAAAGCAATAGCGGATTCACTTCAAAAGTCAAGTCCTGGATTTCTTCCATGGGAAGCAGAGGGTGAGGGCGTTGAGGGAGACAGGCTGGAGAGGGAGGGTGGGCTGTTAAGAAGTGGAAGGTTCAACTCCGGCTGGAAACAGGTTTTACACAAGCAACTTAAGCACACTGTGCCCCAATTTCATACCTGTTTGATGGAGGCAGAAATATTGACTTGCTGCTGAAGAGTATTCTGAAGATTAGCTAATAAATGATGGCAGGGAAGCAGTGTGCAATTCTAAAGTGCTATATAAATGATATATTGTTATCACCATCATGACTAATAATTATAACGATCATAAAAAGTGAATGACTACGCTGTGGAGAGTGTGACCCTCCCAGGAAAGTTATTTTTTCTTAGTATGTTTTCATGTTTTAACTGGACCCTTAAAGCTACTTAATTGAATAAAAGCGAGGCTATCAGTACTCCCAGCATTTATAAATCTCATTGTGGAATCTTTGCTCAAAACAGCCAAGTGGCTACAGTTATCATCTATTTGGGCTTTCCACGTAGGAAATCATTCCTGTCAGGAGATTGGTTTTAGGTAACTTCCATGAGAGCAATCACTTAATGTCAAGTTTCTGAAAGAATAAGCATAATAAAATAAAATAAAACAGGAAACAATTACAAGTATTCTAGAAAATGATGTCAACACTGAAAAAAATCTAGAAATAGAAGCTACACACTTAATTCCCAGAATAGCTGTTTAGCTGTAATAGTCCCAGATGTTGACTTTTCTTTAAGCAACATGCAATCTGCGTGCCTACCTGGTTCCTGAGAACTAGCAGATTAGAAGGAAGGGCACGGCAACAGAGATCAAATGCATTTGCCTTGTTGATTACGACTTACTGTGTAGCAACCGACCTAAGCTGCATTTGTTGTGCTCATGATTATAAAGTCTGGTAGGGCTCAGTGGGAAGGAATCTTTTGTGTTTCACTTTGTGTTAGAGTGGGTAGCTCCAAGGCCTGGAACTGGAACCGGAGAAGTTGGTTTAATATGTGCTTATTCCCACTTTAACCCACTCTGGTTTCAACTGCATTTTTATTATATGCCTGAGGCTGGTGAGGAAGGACACTTAAAAGCACAAGTTATAGGGAGTGAGTCTATTTTACTTACAAATAGGAAATTCGTTTATTATTTACAACACAAAGCTGGAATTCATTGAGTCAGTCCTGTATGTCCATGGGTGGTTGGAACTTTGACTGTACGTGTTTTATTTGACTGTGGTCAGCAGACTACGTGGGGGTTTATACCTTGGAGCAGCATGATATGTTGGGCTACAGTACCGAAGGACATTCTCTTTCTAGGAGGAACTGGAAGAAAGCCCAGACTATTCTGGCCCGTTTCTCATTGTCTCAGGTTAATGGATTCCCAGCACACGCTACAGTGATTTTCAAGAATTACAAGTGAGAACGTTGTGGGGGTAGGGATGTGGAGGGTTGGGGCAGTCCTAGGCCACTTGGCAAAGTATGCTGCAGAACCACAGGAAAGCTCATTTACTTACATCTTGGGCACTGGGGTTGGGAAGATTCAAAGAGGAAGTGGCTCTTCAGGCCCCATTCTCTGTGTCTGTGAGTTCTTTCCACATGATCCCTGCAGCATGGTGGCTTTGGGGTAGCGAGACTTTTTGCACATTGGCTTCAGATCCCAGAGGCATTCCAAGTGATATCTTTAGGTGTTTCACCAAGCGAGCAGTCCTTCAATTTCTTCCACACACTCATTGCATTTTACTCCCTTGTTTTACATTTGCCAGCCTAGGACTAAAGAGTGACTCCATTAAGATAGAAGAGTGCCTTTTTGTCTTTAGCCTCTGTCCCCAGGCCCTAACATAGTATCTGACATATGTAGATGGCATAGTACACATGTAAATATTTGCTGAGTGAATAATTGCCAATCAAAGGCAAAAGTTTGACTCAAACCAATGTTAACAGCCAGGGCGGTGTTTGGCTGTGGGGCTGAAAGAAAGGAGACTCCTGCAGCATACTCCTGCAGAGTACCACAGCCAGACCAGATCCAATGCTGGAGGCTCAGCCATGGTCACTGCTGCAAAGTCCTAGGCTTTGGGCAAATGCATATTTGGTGCCACGTCCTGCCTGCTGGCTGCACGGTGGTGAGCTCTGGGTCTTTAGGGCATATGATTGCTGCCTAGGGATATGTGTGGATAAGCCCAGTGTGAGTGTAGGTGAGGGATGAATCCTGGGTGATACCCAGCGACAAGGTTACGGAACTTTCTGGCAAGTGTGGGGACTGAGACTTGGTGGTTTGGTGGGAAGAGTCCATAAGATCTATTTGTGCCAGACTGATTCACCAGTTCACATGGAAATTCTGAGATGGGCTGTTAGCAAAGAGCATCACTGACCGCCACACACCAGTCCGCAAGAAAGCTATGGCTGGGGGCCTGTCTGGCAGGGCTAAGTACCAGTACCTGACTGACTGGCAAAACAGGGGATGGGTCACATTCAGCAGGGCCAAGGCACTAAGTGGCACATGAGAGAACCAGGTCCAAGGGTAAATTCTGTGGGGGAAGTGTGGGCTGAACCCTGTGGAAATACAAATCCTGCTGGATAGCTCAAGAGTTGGGGTGGTGATGGGCTGAGCTATGTGTGACCACAGAACCTGCCATCGCTTATGGATAAATGAACTGACAACAGTCTGGGCAGGTCAAGATAGTACCTGAATGTGCATCCAAAAACAGGAGGTGGGGTGGGCCGAGCAGCAACTGGAAGGGAGAAGACTGGGCAGGTCCAAGCAAACCTTAACTCACAAGAAAGCACAGAAATCAGGATGGAGCACAGGTCATGCTGAGCTAGGCTCCTATGTCAACTGGTTTGCACGAGCCAGGGATACTAGGCCACAGCACTAAAGGCAAAGGCTGAGACAGGTGAGGGGCTAAGCCAACTGGGTCAGAGCAACCACTGGCATGCACATAATCTAGGGCTGGGAATAGATCTGGTTGGGGAGCTGTTAAAGTACATCCTTGCTGGGTTGGGGTTCCCCTTGTTGAGTGAGGTGGTAAGAGTTGGTGCTGTGCTCTGATCTGGATATGGCTGGTATGCACAAGATCTGGCATAGGGAGAGGTTTTGATGGAGGATCTTGGGAAACTCCTTTATCAGGACACAGTTCCTGCAGGTGAGCACAAGAATTACAATAGGAAGCAACCCAGACTAGGCAAGAGAAAGATACCCACTGGCATACATTTGGCATAGGTTAGGGGCAGACCAGGCTGAACAAGTTCACATCACCTGCTGGCGAATCTGAGCACCAGAACAGAGTGTGGGTTGAGCCAGGTTTGGTTGCAACACAAACCAGTGCACATTACAGAATGCCAAGTTGAGGTGAGCCATACCAGATGTGGCTGCAGTGCCCAACCAGCACATGTGAGAACCAGGGAGGGAGGAGGTAAAGATGGCAGGGAGAATGTGGGCTCCCACGCTGGACAGCCACTTCCACTTGAAAGTGTGAGTTGGGATGGGGGCAGACCAGACCTGGCAGGACTACAACACCTGTGGGCCTCATGTGAGCTAGATCAGGGAAAAGTCAGGCTTGGCTGACTGTTCTGACTGGTACAGGCATGTACTGGAGAACGCATAACCCAGGAATGGGAGTGACCTATTAGGGAAATATTGGGCGCTTCCCTCTTGGGTTTTCACTCCCACTGAAGAGCATAAAAACCAGGGCAGGGGCAGGCATGGATAGACAGAACAGCACCCGACAACATGTATGTGCTGGATAGCAGGGCTGGTTGGGTTGAACTAGGCTTCAATGCCCATTGACATGCATGCGAGCTAAATGGGATTTTGGACAGACTGAACAAGTTTGCGATACATAGTGGTAAGCATGGGAACCAGGGAACAGCGAAGGGCTGGTGGGGGTTACTGGGATTCACCTGGACTAGGCTGCAGCTCCCACTGGTTTGCGTGAGGGCTGAGTATGAAATGGACAGGATAGGGCTGGACTGCAGCACTCATTGGTTCGTGTGGAAGACAGGACTGGAAACAGAACTGACCCAGCAATTGCAACGACCAGAATGTACATAAGCTGATTGTGGCGGCAGATGGTGCTGGACCCTGTACTGCAAGCACACACAAGAATCAGATCTGGGATCATCTCAGATGAAGTTTCTTTGGAGATCCCTCCAAGTGAATTGCTGATCTCAGACCCCAATCATGAAAAGACCATGTCAGCCAGTGGATTCTGAAGAGATTTCATTGTGCATGGAATGGCAAAATTGGCAGCAATTCAGAACTGTTGAACTATTGAAACTGCTTGAGCAGGACCCTCGGAGTGTGCCCCACATCAGGGACCTGGGATGGATGGGAGGCTGGGTGAGGCTTCTCCCTTTGTTTCTTCCTTTACCACAGATATAGAAAAAAATATATATTAGTGTGGAAAAAATGGTCTTCCTCAATTTCCTGTAACCCTAGACCCTTTGTGTCCTAATCAACTATGTCAGATTATCAAAAAAAAAAAAATTAAAAACAATGTGAAAAACTAGATCTGCTCAAAGGAAATAATTTTTCTGTCTTATAGAAAGTGCTATTTTCTCCGGCAGTAGAGATCCTGCAGTAATATAGGAATATACTGTCAAGGCAGAGAATGGTATAAAGCATTTTGAAAGCATTTTTGAAAAAGTTTGTTCTGAAGACATAACCCTTTCGTGCCTGAAAACTTAATATATTCATCTGCTCAGTGATTTTTTTTTTTTATTGAACACTACCAGGACCCTGGTCTAGGTACGGGGGGATCCATGCATTTATCTCTAAAATTATTTATTTTCCAAAGATTCAGAAAAAAATAAAATTGCTATTATGTATTTATTTCCAGCTCATACTGAAAAAAAAAATCTTTGTAGAAATAGAGCCTCTGTTTGAATTTTCTTTATGCTTTTATTCCCCTGTGGAATATTTGTACAATTTACTTTTGTTTTAGGGATCTCTCACTATTTTATTTAAGTGCTCACCTGAGTGTATCGGGGAGTTGTTCATATTTTGCCCTTATGTTCAGAGAAGTCAAGTGATTTCTATCATGAAGCACTTGCTCTTGGTCATCTTCTGTCTGCCGTCCCCTGGTCTCCATCTCTAAGGTGTGGATGGCTGGAATCCTGGCCTCTGTCTTTGCTGCTTTCCTGGAGGAACTACTGACCTCTGAATTCCAGAGTTCCCTCCTTGGTTTGTTTCTGCTTCTTATTTATTTATTTATTTTACTGTTGTTGTTGTTTTTGGTTCATGGATACTGTTCAGGTGATGCCCAACGCAGGGAGTACAGGACTTCTTTCAGGCCACCGCCTGCTTAAAACTGTGTTTATTCTATTGTCAAAAGGGCTTGAAAGTTTTGATGGCATTAGTATGTTATATTGAAAAGAATTTTTCAACCTTTTTGTAAGTGTGAAAGCTTATCGAGAATAACTATTGAGAAATCAATTCTTTATGACCTATTTTCATCTCCCTTGAGGCTTTTAGGAATTGGACTGATAGCTTTTGACTAGCAAAGATGTCATTTTCCTTGTTTTAAAGACTTATTTTTCTTGGACAGGCAGATTTACAAAGAAAAGGAGATTCAGAAAGTTCATTTCCCAGGTGTCCACAATGGCATGGGCTAAGCGCATCCGATGCTAGGGGCCAGGAGGTTCTTGTAGGTTTCCCACACAGGTGCAGGGGCCCAAGAATTGGGGCACCATCCTGTATTGCTTTCCCAGGCCACATGTAGGGAGGTTGTGGCAAGTGAAGCGTCCAGGACACAAACCAGCACCCATATGGGATCCTGACATGTGCGAGGCAAGGATTCAGCCACTGCGCCACTGCACCAGGCCTGCAAAGATGTCTTTCCTTGCTGAGAGGTCACATGATTGGAACGATTTCTGTTTGGTCTTTATGGTTCTTACAGTTAGTACCGAACTTTGGTAAAGTCAGTTAATGAGATGTTAAATTTCAATGTTTTTTGTGTTGTGCTTTTTTTTTTTTTTTTTTTTTTTTACAGAAATTCCTGTTTGCACAAGGGTATTTGTGCTTGTCTACAATACATTTAAAAAGACATTTGAAGAGAGGAGAAAAGATCCAGGAGACTTGGGTTCCCAACATTCGCTGAAGGAGTTCTTCTGCCATGAACTAGCAGTGTTATTGTGCACGAACCAGTTCATTCTTTTGTCCTAAAGGTTTTTACTTGTGAGATAAGGGGGAAAAATTAATCCAATGAACTATAACTGCTCCTCCACTACCACAGTCCTTGGGTTTTTATAATAAAATTACTATTTCAAATTAGTATGGAAGTTGAATTAGATATTCAGAAAATAATTTTAGGAATACTTCTTTTCTTTCAAGTGTCTCAGCAAGAATAAACAAGTCATAAGCGTCTTCATGGGGTTTGCCCTTAGGAATTCATGTTAAATATCTCCTAGAAAACGAACTCTGATGTTGTCCATTCCATACACAATTTCTCAAAGAGTTTTTAATAGCAGTTTTTGTTCTTGCTGTTATTTTATGCTGAGATTCCCCCCCAGCAAGGATTTGGAGAAATGCATTATTTGAGGAAAAATTCCAACTTTTCCTGACACAGGTTGTTAACTTTAATTATTCTCAGCTGCTAGCCAGATTCCCCTGTCCTACCATCAACTTTACTTAATAAAAAAAAAAAAGAAGGAAAGAAGCAAGGAAAAATTATAAAAAAAAAGTCAAGTTACTTTGTAAGCAAACTGTCTTCTTGAATTTTTATGAAATCAAAGTTTGAAGAAATGTGAATTATTCAAAAGCAAGCAATTGTGCTTAAAGCAGTTTGATTTCTGTAAGTTCCAATGCACACTGTACTAAAAGAATAGATACTTTAAGAGATCTTCAGTGAGAAGATGCAGATTTTTATGTGATCCAGTAATTCTTATAACTAAAAAATTCTTGTGACTATGAAAAATGAACACTTCTCTGAATAATCGAAACACTACTGGCTTTCCTTAATATCCATCTCGATTTCCACATCATCAATTTATAACATTTTGTCTCAGGAAACGAGAACCAATCTGGGAATGGTTATTAAGCACATTGAATATGGACTTTTATGGAGTGTTTGGAATTTCCTTCCATTGCTAGGTAATGATACTCTTGGTATCTTTTGTTTTGTTAAATGAAAGACAACTGAAGAAATTTGAAGGTCAGTTTTCTAGCACAGGAAACACTTTGATAGCCGTGAGGAACACTGCAAGCATTTATTTTATGAATTTAATTGAGCTTCCCAAGTCATACCTACTGGATTTTAGATCTCCTGCCAGTCATTCATTACAGATCTTACAGTTTGTATTGTTTCCAGAAGCTCTTAATGGAGGCAGTACTGAATTATTCACTTGGATGACATCTTTTTTTGCTAATTTAAATTAAGCAAAGGAATTTCTTCAGATTCAAGTAGTTTAAAAATGCTATAAACATTTGAAGAGTGAAGTAAATTTAAGATCTCACATACATATTAGTGATGAGCAGGTGAAAAGTGCAATAGAATTATTTGAGTAAATATTTTCAATCTTAATGGGAAATTTCTATTTGAGATTTTATTTTAAAGCAAATAATAGGACAGTGATTTTTAAATGGAATAAACAGGAGAAATGTATCTTTCACAGCAGCAGGGACATTTCATATTTTACTCATTCTCCCTTTTTATGCCCAAGACTCTAAACTATCTCTCCTAGGTACCTACTTCAAACAGTGACCATTGCTACTAATGGGGATCCGTATTAGCTCATGTGTGAGGTTACAGCCCCAAAGTCCAGTCATTACGGTTCAGTAGGTGTTGTGTTTAATTGCCTGTGGGAGGTATAAACAAAATCCGGACAAAGAACCACTGTTTTATTTTCACCAACTCTACTGTTACAAAAACAAGGCTGAAGCAGTGAGAAACAATGAGACCAGTCAGTTGGTCTCAATGTGGTGGAATGAAGGTGTTCCAGAGAGATGGGTTAAGTGTCCTGTCTGAGGAGGGAAAGCAGTTACTCTTTTCCTACCAGTATTTAACACATAGAAGCACAGGATCTGAATTTCAAAGTTTTTTTTTTTATTAAACGCTGATTTTTAATGAAATACCATATATTTGAAATACTGACTGGTAGAAAACATTTGGTACAGTGAGCCAGGCAAAGCTCAACTGTGCATTGCTCACTTAGAAAATCTAATTGGTAGTTTAATTTTGTAAGATAGAGATGCACATTTTTTCCCCTCACAATCAGGATGAGAAAATGGGGTGTGAGAAAAGCAAAATCAGATTTTAAAAACAGAAATCTGGGCTGTGGTTCATTTTAGATGAGTCACAACGTCCTGTGCCCCCGTTTCTGCCGTAAGTAAGAGTTGGATTAAATGGCCTATAAGCAACATTCTGTCAAAGATGCTCTCGGATTTGAACAGTCCAAAAGAGTTTCCCACAATAGCTTGGAAGCCTGTGAGTAAATGTGCCTGGTTTCACTGTTGATCTGGATTTACAAGCACACATGTAATAAAGTTACAATTAATACCAGCTATTGGCTGAAAACACCGTATTGTTCTCCATTCTCTCTCTTTTGTAATGGCCAGTATTTTATGTCGCTTTGGACTCACACTCTGAACTATTTTGCTGTTTGCATTTTCTACTCATCTCTGGAAAGAAAATGAAGTACATGCAGTAGCCACAGAAGTTGGAAGTTTACCCTCCTGTGAACTGACTTCAACTAAGTTAAAAATACTAACCATAATCCTACTAAAGATAGAATAAAAATAATTTTCCTCCCTCTCTACTCAGAAGTGATTTGTAGGACTGATTTGGATGATGTGTATCCATTTAAAAAGAAGTGTCAAGGAAACTTTGAACTACTACCTCCTTCCTAAGCCATATGTAAAATTATGACTTTGTCCTAGTGTGGTCCTCATCTACATGCATAGTTTTCCTCAAAGTCATCTTTTATATTTATCACCATGGAAGAATGGTTGCTGCCCTGGATGTGTGCCTGACCACCATGAAAATGGCAGATGCATTTCCAGAAGTTACGTCTTGAATGTTTTTTCTTTGTGCTTTCTTATTACCATTCATGCTGACGGTTAGAATAGTAACAGGCACTTTGGAAGTAACAAAGTCCTGATTCAAAAGTGTAATTCTACAAAGCTCTTCAAATAGTTCACACAGCTTAAAGAATTTAAGCCAGCTCAGTGGAGTGGAAGTGTTACTCCCTCACTCCCTATGGTTTCTGAAAAGCCATTAGCGACACATGTCTCCTTCGAAGCGTTTATGCTAACGTTATTTTCTTTGGTTTATTTCCCGGTCCTGCTGCTTTTAAAAAATATATATAAATAACACTTGCAAACAGGAACTTAACTGCACATAATGGGGAGAAAAGTTGCCTCTTTTTTTTTAAACAGCATTTCGATCCTCAATTGACTAAGAGAATTGATCAACAATTGTGCATTCAATTCGTACAGCAGAGAGAGAGAGAGAGAGAAAGAGAGAAAGAGAGAAAGACTTGAGTGTCAGCGTTGACTCTCATGCAAGCGTTAGAATGTGAAATGAATATTTGAAATGCTTTGTAATGGTGTTTCTTTGAAGACTTCTTTCCAAACTCCAGATTTAAAACACATCCCTATGTGGTTATACTTCAATAAAAGTGATGGTGATTCAGTTTTTTATTTTCCCACTCCCAACCGCAGCATATTTATTTAGTATAACCATAATTTGTTAAAAGAATAGCACTACTTTTCACAACTTATTATTGCTTCTTATCTCCCGAAATTAAAGGGAATTCATTTTTTATTAAAATCGTTTCCAGTAAGAAAAAACTAGGTCATATGTCATTGCCAAGACCAAGACTTAAAAGGAGATTGGACATAACTCATGAGCCATGTTTCGTATTAATCAGTTATCATTTTGAAGAACAAATCTCCTTGCACAGAGTTGGTTGATGTGGCTATTCTGGGAAAGAGTGAAACAAAAATGCTGTCAGGAACAATGCTTTCAGGGTCAGATGGTGACCCAGGGCCTCAAGAAACGCTGGAGAAAAGACCCTGTGAAAAAATTAGAAGAACCCTCCAAAAAAGGGGAAGAAGGCTAAAAGGAATGATTTTACCATTATGATGAACCATGGCAATGAAATTACAGCAAAAATTACAATCACTGTGGGTTGCAGTAAACATTCTTCAAGTCGGATTACCTCTGAAGGCTGTGAAGTTGTTGTCTCGAAAGAGATAAGCAAGAATAGATGAATCATTTTTACCGTGGGTTTATATTAAGTTGAGCTGCATCAGTCTGTGTCTTACCTACTCTAATTGTTCTACCCACAATACAAAGAAAACTGACATGGTAAAAATTTACTTGTGAAAGCACATGGTGGGAGCAGTGGTGTAGCAGTCAGAGTAACACGAGTGAAATGAAAATACAAGATTGGGAAAAATAAAAATATTTTGGCTGGTTTATTTGATTTGAAAAGCATTATTACTAATCAATAAAACAAATTATAAAAACATTATCTTAATATCACTTCCAAGAACAGTTATTTAATCCTGATAGTACTTTCAACTATTTCCCTAATTTTCAGAAAGATGAGGGAATGGGTACAGATTGCATGGCTTAGCTGAAGTCTTCTTGTTAATGAAGAGAATAAAAGAGAACGGCTAATTTCATTCACTTGTATCTGATGAAACTACATCTTATGTTCTTATTACCCCCCAAAATGCCTACTTCTAACATTCTTTTCACACCTCACAACATACACAGGGCACTTGGATTTAGTGTGAAACAAAAAAATTAGGAGGATTTCACAAAAATCAGAGGCCGAAGAAGGCCCTTTAGAATGCCAGGACTTGTCAGGATCCTGTCACACATCCAGGTGTACCGCCCAGATGGCACAGGTATAAAACCTATGAAATGGGAAAAATGAGGTTGTGAGTGCTATTATGACTGCTCTACATCTATAATACATTTATCCCAAGAGGCAGTTGTACAGCTGTTAACATATATAGGCTTGTGTTTTCACTTGTACTTGCAAAGATATATAAGATTTATGATGATGGGTATCTTTCCTCTATAAAGACTGCAAAATAAGGAAATTTACCAAGGGTACAATCAAGTGATGAGATGTATTCACCAAGGATTATTGCAGCAAATGAATAAGAGAGAAAGTAAGCTTTTTCATAATAGAAACTGGCTAAGAAGGAATTAAAAATTTTGTTTCTTAGTTGGTTGATTCTGATATGCTATCTTTCACTAATGATTTTGAAGAAAAAATGGAAGGAATTCCAAATTTCCAATTTATTTTCAGAGAGAAGTCATTTAAATATGAACCTAACTTGAAATCATCCTTTGAACTGTTGAAAGAATTTCTCACCTGTAAAAGGTCCAATGTATTTTATAGTGATGAATTTAAGCATGATAATCACACAATTTTATTTTATTGTATCTTTAGTTTCAAACAAGTGTATTTTGAAATTGGCCCTTCTAAACCACTTGGCGTCTTCAATAAGGATCTTGAATAGCATTGGTTCCTATTCTTTCTGTAACAACCACAGACCATGATTTCAAGTAATACAAGTTTATTATCTCATAGTTAAGGAGAAGGTCAGAAACATATTTTGCTTGGTTAAACTCAATATTCCAGAAGGGCTATCTTCTTTCTATAGCCCCTGGGGGAGAATCTGTGCCCTTCCTTCTTTTAGCTGCCAGTTGTTGCTTGCATTCCTGGACTTCTAGCTTCTCTCTCCATCTTCAAAGCACCTTCAGTTCTCTTTCTGGCTCTCTTGCCTCCCAGTTTTTATTCATCAGGACCCTTTGTGATTGAACTGAACCCCTAAATATCCTAAATTCTCTTATCATCTCAATATCTGTAACTGGAAAACATCTGCAGGGCTTCTCTGTTACAGAGGGTAACACTCATGGCTTTGCGAGATTAGGTGTGGACGTCTTTGGATGGCCCTTCTTCTGACTGCCACTGTGGATGAATATACTTTGCTTCCATGTGAAAAGTTGTGTGTGTGTGTGTGTGTGTGTGTGTGTGTGTGTGTGCGTGCGCACTAGTTCCTTTTTATTTATCTTACAATTTTTAAATGTGAAAATTTACACATATCAGTATCACTAAATCATGACTGAATTCAAGTGCTATACGGTGATGAGTATATTAATAGTGATCAAAACAATTCTTACAGGATGAAACTCATTTCTGTAAATAGGAAACAGTGTGTTCAGATGTTTAAACATCTCCCTAGTTCCTTTCCCCTACACAATCACAGAGTTTGAATTCAACAGCAATGGTTTCTCGGAATTTTCACCTGGCAGTTCTAACGATTATCGGAAACCAATCAACCATCAACAGTCATAGAAAATTACGTGGTTCTGATGCTTCAGCATCTTAAATGGTGTGTTGAAAACTAAAGAGCTAAAGCTATGTTAGAGACAAAGCTGCTTGTGTGTACCATTGTACAATATTGCAGGGTGAAGCAAACATTACATTTTTGACATTAAATTAACTTCATTTGAAATTTCCTTTTGGAAAAACAAGCTAACTCCAATAAAAATCTTATGTAAATACAATGCTACAGAGCTACCAAATTGCAGCTGTGTACAGAAATTGAACATGCACACTCCATAACCCATCAACAAACCAAAAATGTCTACTTTTCATTAATGTAATTCCACATCAAATTTCTTGGCCTGGGAACTTGAAGTTTTTTAAATGATGCACTGCTATCTTTAATATACCTTTTTACATTAAAACATTTGTTTTGCGAATCTGGAGTGGTAGCCTAGCAACTGGGGTCCTCATCTTGAGTGTGCCGGGATCCCATTTGGATGCCAGTTTCAGTCCTGGCAACCCTTCTTCCCATCTAGCTCTCTGCTTGTGGCACGGGAAAGCAGTGGAGGGTGGCCTAAAGCTTTGGGTGCAAGATTTGGAAGAGGCTCCGGGCTCCTGGCTTCGGATCAGCTCAGTTCCAGCTGCTGCGGCAGCTTGGGGAGTGAACCATTGGATGGAAGATCTCCCTCTATGTCTCTCCTCCTCTGTGTGTATCTGCCTTTCCAATAAAAATAAATACATCTAAAACTGAAAAAGAAAAAAGAAAGTGGAGCAGCCAGGACCAGAGGCAGCACCCATATTGATGCTGGTGCTTGCAGACTGAGGATTGGCCTGATGAGCAACCACGCTGGACCCTGTTTTTTCTTTTTGTTTTGTTTTGTTCTTTTTAATTTGTTTCTCAAGGGATGTGTTAAAGTTGAATTCATCTCACTTTTTTGAATGCTTTGACTTTGAGATGATTCTGACAAGACTCTACATTGTAAAAATTTGCAGCTTTCTCTTAGTTTTTTAAAAAAACTACCATCACTAGGGGGACAGTGTAGATAAAAGCTTATTGTTCCATAAAGCAAGTTGTTAAGAAAGAGATCCTCACCATGCATTAAATGTATAATTTTGAACAGTGTAATCTCTAACTGTAGTCTCCTTCAAATTCAAGTCAGTTATTCTTTCCTCCAGTATGATTCAAGTTAGTTTCACTAACAGTTTTACAAACTATCCAATTAATGAGTAACAGATTCACATCCAATATAGTCATCTTTGTATTCAGATACCCTACAGAAAACCTTATGGAAAACCTACTTTAAATATTAATACAATATGCTAAATAATCAGTGAAATCTTGAAATTTAGATGAACTTTTGATGCTTTGTAATATTTGATAAAACGTTGTTTCAATTTTAAAAATAGTAAACCTGATTTAGATTCTTAGATGTAGATTTCAATCTACTGATGGAACTGACATCTTTTTTCCTTATTGAAAACAATTTTAACCAAGATAATTATTCATATTACAAAAATTTTCTTTGTATTCAACTTTCACCATAAACTGAAGATGTTTAAAAGTGGAATATTCCCATGCCAACTACTCAATTAAAAAATGTGTGGGTTATCTATTTGGGGGATAATTTATGTCAGTTTTTAAATCCTGGGTTAATTAAATTTGACCCTATATCCCAGCATGTTACCTGGTATTTATTTAAGGAATGTAAATAAATTTAAATCTAATCTTAATCTTAACCACTGCTTATGTAATTAAAAAAATGAAATCAACTGAGGGGGAAAAGAAATGCAGTGTGGCGTACACATCTACACACAAGTGTATAGATGTAAATACACTCTACACACGAACTGTATGTTTACAATAATCCGTAATACACCCTCCTACTGGAGGGATCACTTTAAAGCTGGTGAGATGGAGTTGTCATTTGTCATTTTTATAATTACTTGTAGTAACTTTAGTTTTTGAAAACATCTTTCCTGACCAGAATGTTCATTACATTTTGTTTCATTACACTTTTTTATACTGCAATTGAAATCTGTGATTGTACAACACCAATTTCATTTTTTCAGTGCCCTGCAGTCACTAAGCTATTCCCCCAACACCTACAGGGAGCCTCCTTCTTCGCTGAAAAGTCAGAGCAGATCTGACATGCATGCAACCCTGACAAACATTCCTTGACTTTGCAATGTAATAACTGAATATTTTATTAAAGGCATGCATTGCTTTATAAGAGGATTTAAGACATTTGCTTACCAATGTATTTAATTTTATTTTTTAAGTGTTAACTTTAACATATCCCATAGTATATTTTAATGTCATATTTTCTCCTGACTAGTGGATTAATAACACTTTATATTTTAATCATACACATGCTATCTTTTTGAGTGAAACTTTTTAGCAACATTGTTTCATTTTTGGTTATATTCATTGCTAAAGTGAAATTTTTAAAATATATATAAGGCTCTCACTAAACTCAGAATAGCCACTGAATTTTGCAACACACTGGCTACCACCTTCTTGCTAAGTATGTGATATGAACCATGACATTACAATCTTAAAACTGTAACAAGAATGAGTTATGTTTGTACTATTTCCCATTCTCATTATATTCTTTGTCACACAATGAATTAATGTTGTGCCATTTTCTATTCTCATTACAATCTTTTCCTTATGAATGGGGTATCAGAATTTTAATGTCTTTTGTAATCTGTGAAATATAGTAGTATGTTTTGTTATACTACTATGACCTTGCTAATATTTTGCATTTTGATTGGTTAGCCCAAGTATAATATACAGGATAAGGTTAAAGTGATTGGCCAATGAAATATTTCCTAGTGTTTTTGCCTGTTTTAATAAAAGGAGTTTGAGAAACGTTTTTAAATCTTTGATTTTTACAAGCTTAAAAAATAACCTTGGAGTATCAAGCAAGTACTTTTCTGTACAGAAACTGCAGTGACTTGAATTCAATAGACAGAAATCATTTCAAAGTATAGGCAAATGTTAGTGTTTTGCTGCAGATTTGATTACTTTTATTTACCCCTTGTCTGGTTGGAATGTATGTAAGTAAGTCATGATGAAATTTTGTCATTGTTTTGTCTGTTTTCACTTACATATTCTCCTTAGCCTGTCATTTAGAACAGTTATCTTGATGCTAAATATTTCTTTCTCTTAAAGATTTATTACCTTTATTGCACATTATAAATTTAACATACTATAAAGCACTTATGCATAATTTGTAATAAAGGAATAATTTTGAACGCAGATGCTAAAGCTTTTTTAGTGCCTAAGCTTCTTATAGAAGAATGTTTCTAGTTGACATTGTCATATATGTCACATGTACAAGTCTCTTACGTACCCTCACATCCCCTTTGCAAAACATCCATTTGTGATGTGGGAAGGACTTAATATATAGAGGGGTACTTTCAAAAGAAGGTATACGACTGGCATGTGAACTAATAGAAACATGTTTGAAAACATTATATTAGTTTCAAGAGGAACAAATAAGGTGAATTCATGAGCAGCTGGAAATGAAAATTATAACTCATATAAAGTGCTTGAGCATCAATTTACAGTTTAATAATCTGAGAGTATAGGACTGCAAAAGTGGTAGGAGGGGTAGCTGGAGAGGAAGGCAGAGAAGTTACCAGCTTGGCAAACGATGGCCTCTTATCTGGATGAGTGCCAATGCTGAGAATGAATTCTCAACATTTAAAGCAAGAAGAAAGGAACCAAAAATCTGTCTTAAGACATTAGAAAACAAGGGCTCCCTCCATTGGCTCTTTCTTTTCTTGAGGTGTTGGCATTAAAATCTGCTATGCTTCTTCCAAATCAGTGAACTTCCTTGCTTTGACTACTTCTTTCCTGATTTGAATACACAAATCTGTGTGGTACATGACAAACTGTGGCTATACACTGGTTTATTTTTTCTCTGATTATTTTGGTCACTCAGAAGCATTTCAGGTGTGATTAGTTCAACCGACCATAGTGCTGGATTTCAACTTCTGCTGTGCTAGTGAGGAAGAGGATGATCTGTCACTTGTAGATATAAAGAACTCTCCTTACGTTGCTTAAATCCAGAGAACCATTTCCAGTACCTAAATACAGGAGAACAAAGACTTTCTTCAAGACTTCTAGTCACACTGAAAAAATAAAACCACAACAGGAAGGAAATAATGAACTCAGACAAGAAAGTTGACTTTGTTCACAACACACTCTCAATCTTCCATGTCACATAGGAGAATTCCCTTACTCTCTGTGAGAAAAGAAGGATTTTATCACGCTAAAACATCCTGAGGTAGGTACGAGGCTACTTCTGGACAGTAAATCTGTTATTCAGCAAATCATGCATTCTCCAGAAACAGTGCAGATTTGTCGCAGCAGCTACAAGTTTGAAGTTGGTCCCCACACCTTGTCATGCTGTTCACTGCTTCTGATCGGAGTGGTCTTGTTTGCTGCATGTGTCAGAGCTGGGCGACACAGGTATCTTACTTGTGTGCCTTTTTACCTTCAGAAAATCTTTGGTATGCGATTTTTGTTTTAAACTTTGTTACAGGCATTTAATTGTCCAATAATTTATGGTAAATTATATCATTTAGTTGTCTTCCTTTGAAGCTATGAACTTCAAAGGGTCTAATAACATTTTTCCATGTCCATTTTTTGAATCCCTATTGTTTTTCATTTCATTCCAAATTAATATTTTGTTTAGTAAGCTTAGAGATGAACATGTCTGCAATGTTGGCAGAAATAATTTATTATATTTTTCTGATGAAAAATACTTACAAATCAAGTGCAGGTTGCAAATGGAGTAGTAGATACTAAAGTGTAATCGGGGGGGAATCGAGTCATAGTCACATCATCATTAAAACATAATTTCAGGATGACTTGAAGGTTTTTCTCCAGTTATGTTAGAATGTAGGAATCAAACTATTCCGCAATAATTGTTCAAGCTGTTTTGTACAGGTAAGGGTGATCTGATTGCTATGGTCTCCGTTAAGCATGGAGTTACCCTCTTGCATTGGCTCTAAAAGTCCCACAAACAGTAATGAAGGTTGTGGATAAATATCAGAGGGAAGAATTTATTTTCAAATTAAATGAGGACCCGGCACAGTGGCCTAGCAGCTAAAGTCCTCGCCTTGAACGCACAAGGATCCCATATGGATGCCAGTTCTAATCCCGGCAGCCCCACGTCCCATCCAGCTCCCTGCTTGTGGCCTGGGAAAGCAGTCCAGGATGGACCGAAGCCTTTGGGACCCTGCACTCGCATGTTTAAAATGAACTTATGAAACTTCTCTAGGAATATTTGTGTAGATTTCTTGATTCATTCCATTAAAACTCCTTAGGTCAAGGACTATCACTGTACTGAAACTTGTCCTAGGACAATATGAATGTTTGAACTTAAAGGAACACATTGCAGGCAGTGTTCACTGTAATAGTTAAGATGTGGGTTGTACGATGCCTTCTTCCCACATCAGAGTACACGAGTTGAATTCTTAGTTTCCGCTACTGATCCCAGCTTCTGGCTAGTGCAGATTTTGTGATGTAGCAATGAGAGAGGGAGACTTAGATTCTGCCTTCCGGGTTCCTGGCTTCAGTTTTATCTTATCCCAGCTATTGTGGGATTTGAGGAGTGACTCAGTTCAGGCGAGGTCTTGCTCTACTCTTCCTGTCTCTCTTCTTACCTTTCTTACCTAATTAACTGGTGTTTTTCCTATGGAAATATATTGTACAGGTGCGAGAAATGCAAATTCAATCCACAAGATAGCCCAGCAAAAAAAATCACTTCTTTGTTTGATGACTAACAGCAGTCATTTGCTCTCTCTTTTGGCTCCCTACTGCAAGTGGAATTTACTTTCATGAATTTCCCATAACACAGTTAAGAGCAGGGAAGCTCTTACTGGATACCTGAGACTTAGAACCCAGTGGTGGCAGATGTATAGTTATATATTGATTATTTTTTAATATTTGGAGCTGTGTGTCTCAAAAATATCAATCTCTTTTTCTAAGATAATAAATTTTGCAATTAAATCCATCAGTGTTTGCTTAACAAACCCTTGAGTAATTAAAGTACAATTATACACTTTTTTTAATAGGCTTAAAACTTGAACTAGAAGTACGTATTTTCAGCATAATGCATTTGCATTGAACATAGAGCGTGAAGCACTGTTGCAAAAATTTTTTAAGCTTTAATAAACTTTACGCATGACTTGCTGGAAGTTGTACATCCCAGGAAAACAAATATAGTTCCTAATTAATTCACCTTAGAATAGAAACTATTTGTTGAAGATAAGCAGTTTACTGAAAATTATAGATAATTGTTTGTAGAATTTTTAGTGTGTGACTTTGTTAAAATTTCAACTGTCATAAAAAAGACTTCATTTAAAAAATATTTTCCCAGTTCCTGCACTGTACTTGAACTTTTTTCTAAGGCTACATTCTTACTCATTTTTATATTTCAATGTAATTTTGTTTGAAGTAATTTTTTAAAGAAAAAAATGGGCAAATTTTAGAAGTTTTAATTATTTGTACCTGTGTATTATATATTTTTTATGCTGAGTTTTTATTTTAAAGAAATGAAGAATTTATTTCTAACCACAGTTTTCTCTATTGCCTATTTAATTATGACCACATTCTACTCTTAAATCAAATCTAACATTTATGTAAATGCTGATATTACTTACATTATCTTGAATTTGTCATCCACTTAATATATTATGTATGAAATAGATATCCACTATTGGGAAATGTGTGAGTTGCATGCAAAGTGAGAGAACTAGATGAAATTATCTCTACACTGATAATCCAGAAACTGTATCTTTGAATTGATGAACAAATTATGTACCAGCTATTCTTATCAGAAACTAGTCACTCTGGACAATGTTATTTAGAAACCTCCCTACTGTAGGGGGCATCAGAAACTCATTCTCAGTATTGGGCTAAGGTATTTGGACCAACACTTCACTACTCACTAGAAATCTCCGTTCTCTAGTTTTGCAACTCGGGTGAGTCAAAGAAATTGTTTTACACTCACGTATATGAAAAACAATGCAAGGGACTGATGAAGAGAGAAACGTGAAAAGAATGGGTGGTATGGATACGTGTGGATGATGTAGGAAAGGTGGTGGAGTCTCCAGGGATGATTAGAAGGGGAATGAACAGCAGTGAAAACAAAGCCAGGAGGGAAACAGGGTGATGCATAAAGAGCCTTGAATATGGGGTAATCTGCTTGCATTGCATCTTATAGACTGACATCTCTGGAACTTTGTGAGCATCCACTATAAATGGGGTACTCTGGTATGTTCAGTATTTATTAAGAAAATTAATTGAGAAGGTATTAGATATTTTGATAAAAGGAAAATTTCAGAAAGTCACAAACATGAGGAAATGATTAACAATTTTCACGTAGTCCTGTTTTTTTGTATGTATTTGTTTCGCTTTTTTTTTTTTCCAACCGTGTGGTTCTAGCCAACTGCCCCTTATTGCTGAAATGCAGCAGTAACAAGCAGGTTGAAAACTAATAATTCATAGTCTCTTTAGTCTCGGCCATTTAAAATCCAATTTCAAATTGCATCTAGTGTGTTAGCCCTCTGCATTTTGTAGGTGTGAGTCACACTATTGGGGAGGAGAAAGCCTACAAAAGAGGTGATGATGTGGTTTTATGATCTGCTCAGCCAAGCTGTGATCAGCCCATTGGAAAGTCCACTTCTAGGACAGGTGTCACCATCAGGCCACAGGCATGATCAAAGTTGTTGGATCTGACTTTTTAGAAAAGACATTCTGGAAATTCAGAAACCTGTTGAGAGGCTATCACAGGACTCTAATTGAGATGGGTTGATGACTTAATAAGGAAACAGCCAAGAGACCAGGGATAAGGAATTCACACAGACCACTTCAGAGAAGCCACTGCTATGATGTGGCTGAATAGAGGTACTGTGATGAATGGAAATGACTTCTACATGCAACAGAACAGAACTGGCATGTTTGTATCTCAAGCTAGCACATACCAACTCTATGGTCTTGGGCAAGTCATTTACCTTTCTCACTCCGTTTTCCTCATCTGTCAAAAAGATCAGCTTTTGAATACAGAATCTCTATCTTCAAATACTTTAAGACACAGAGAAGATATTTAATTTTACATTTTGAAAGAAAAATGTAGCAATAAACGTTATTTTAAATATATTGTCCTACACGGGGATACAATGCAATATGCATCCCTGCTTCCAAATAAAAGATGGACTCCCAATGAACTGTTGGAAATGTGTAGACAATGGGATGCTGGACTGTCTGACATTGTCTGACATTGTCTGTACCAGCAATGTCAGAGCACACTTAAATAACAGACTGATGGAATCATGACTCCTTATGAAGGACTACACTATTGTAACAACATGGGGAAAATCAATCAGAGGGCGAGACTTTTTGGGAGAGAATCTCAGTCTCTATAAATTGTCCCATAAAATTTAAAAAATCAAAATTTAAATTTAAAAATACATATATTGTTCTAAATGGACTAAAGTTGGAAGACAGGAAGGTGGGAGACGGCTGATACATTGCCTCACAGAAACTGAACTGAACCAGTGAGAGACCTTGGGAATTTTTGTATGGTTGAATGAGGGAAGAAATGGGTAAGCAAATCTTAGAAGCACATAAGTATTTGCACAGCAAGTCCCTGTCCTTGCTCCATAAACTTGTCAGGCAGGACTCAGCCCTCTCCTTGAGGCAGCTGCAGGGAATCTTCTCTGCCCCATAAGAAGGACTATTAGGTCTGATATCACTGAACCAGTAAAGGGCTAGGAGAAATTCCATGTCCATAAAACTCCTGGCCCACTCATATCCCAGGAGAAGAAGGGAGTGGAAGGAGACACGTTGAGCATACCCATATCTGTGAGAATCCCAGTTTGATGCATTCTGAGTTCTCAGTTCTTTAGTGAGATGCTTCCCTAAGCTACCAAATGTGTACTTTTCATTACACTTTACTACATACAAAGAGAGAAAGAGAGATCAGGAAGAAAGGAAGATAGAAAGGAAAGAAGGAAGGAATGAAGGAGGCAAAGAAGGAAGAAGGGATAAAGGAGTGATAGAAGGGAAGAGAGAGGGAGATACAGAGAAAGGAAGGAAGAGAAGAAAAGACAAAAGGCAGACATATATACTTTTACAGAGTGGTCACTGGAGCACTGAAACACATAAATTGTAGTTGAGAACAAAAGCTTGGTTGTTAAATCAGGCTTCTCAGTTTAGTGCAACTCCATTAGGCTACTTTGCATCTTACTTTATATTGAAAATTTAATGGGAGTTTTGCTAAATGCATAATAATGTATTTGCATGATATATTTTATTAAATGACCTGTGGGAGTTGCCATTGAAATAGCAGCAGTTTAGCATCCAGTCATGAGATTCTTATACGAAGTTTAGAAACTCCTGAAAATGAACATGAAAGAGGCATGTAATGCTACTGTTGTCCAAAATAGAAAATGGGATTGAGTGTAGGTGTGTAGTGCGTGTAGTAATTCTCCTAAGAGAGCATGCTTTGAAAAGCTGCAAAAGATGGAAAATTGTCAGCTGTTGGATCTGCTTTGACTCCCTAGAATAGGCTTCGGGCAAAGTTGTGTGTCTTTCTTCTTGGATGTTTGAATAAGTCCCATGGCTCAGAAACTGCATCGTGCTTTATGCAAATGTTACAAACAAATGCTGCTGAGGTGAGGGTATTCCTTAGCTCCCTGTACTTTGTTTAGTGTTTTGAAACTATAGATATGTCACTTGAAAATATCAGAAAACATTTCTTCAGGGTTTGAATACACATTCAAAATGGTCTTTGTTGCTCTCCTAACTCAAGTGAAAGAACTCTGAATTATTACTAATTTCAAACAGTGAATTTTCCTCCCAGGGAACTAGTAGTGCAATTATGTGTTCAAAGAGCAGAGGCTCTGAAAAGTGAAAGGTTTCACAAATGAGAAGTTCTGCTGGACTTGGTGAGAGACAAAGTATTGCATCCCTCCAGAAACGTATCTGTCTGTGACCTCATCCCTGTGACCTGTGACAACGCTAGGTTAAGTGACAGAGGATCAGAGGCAAATGGCATTCAGGCCACCGAGCAGCTGACTTTAAAATCACAGGATGATCCTGGATCGTGCGGGTCAAAGGCCTTCCAACATCGAAGAGGCAGATTAGAAAAAAAAAAAAAAGCACCAGTGGAATGTGGGAAAATCTCCATGGATAATTATTGGTTTTGAAAATGTAGGTGGTCTGTGAGCTAAGAAAAATGGGAAACCAATGAAAACTGGAAAAGACAAGACATCAACTCGTCTCTCCTAACCATAACAAAAAAACAGTTCATTAAAATCTTGATTTTAGCCCACTGACTCCACTGTTTGATTTCTGACAGCAATAATAAAAAAGCGTCTATTGTGTACATTAGACATTTTATGTATTTTTCTGGGCTAATAGGGAAACTCTTAGATTTTTCTCAAATTTTCATGAAATAGAAACCTAAAAATTCTCCATAAAATTACCTTTCATACAAAACTTTGTGTTCTTCAACAGTGACTGGAAAAAGTTTTTCATTTTTTCTTTTTTTTCTGAAGAGAGAGAGAGAGGGAGAGAGAGAGAGAGAGAGAGAGAGAGAGAGAGAGAGAGAGACAGAGAGACAGAGAGAGAGAGATTGATTTTCTATTTGCTGGGTCACTTTCCAAATAACCGCAACAGCTGGGGTTGGCCTGTCTGCATCCAGGAGCTTCTTCCAGCTCTCACAAGGGTGCAGGGTCCTGATGACCTGGAGGGAGCTGGATTGGAAGTTGAGCAGGTGGGACAGAAGCTGCCACTTATATGGGATACTGGCATTGCAGCTGGAGGCTTAGCTTGCTATACCACTGTGCCAGCCCCAAATTAATCCTTTAAAAAAATAGTGAATAAAATTCAAATAAAAATAGCATAATGAAACACTGTACTCATTACTCATCTTCAACAATTACTAATTCATGAACAATTACATTTGTCTCACTTATGTTTCTCCTTCATAGTTTTTTTGAACATTCATATATATATTTCTATAAATTTATCCATATATATTTTAGTATGTAACACTAAGTTAAAAGAACTTATCTTAATGTAAGTGCATCACCACTGATTGGTTTGTGTAGCCTGTTAAATCTTTCTCTTTCTGGAAGTTACAGACTGCAACCGGTTGGGCTTTCAGATGTTTTCCGTCCTCTGTACATCTTGCATATTGATAAGTAAATAGGACTTAATAAGTTCTAGTTCAGGAGGTTGTATGACTGATGTGGAAGCAGAATGCAATTTTTTTTTCTTTTTTTTAAGAATTATCTTGTGTGTGTGCGAAAGGCAAATTTACACAGAGAAGAGAAAGAGAAATCTATTCACTGGTTCACTCCCCAAATTGTTGCAATGGCTGGGGCTGGGCAGTCAGGAGCCAGAAGTTTCGTCCAGGTCTCCCACATGGGTACAGGGTCCAAGGACTTGACCCATCCCCCACTGCCTTCTCAGTCCATAAACAGGAAGCCGAATCTGAAGTGGAGCAGCTAGGACTAGAACTGGTACCCACATTGACTTCAAGGTGGAAGTTTAGCCTGTTGACACACTGCACTGACCCCGTATTTTGCTTTTTCACTGTTGCTTATAATAAAGGGGGAACTTTTGTTTAGATTTAATCAGAGTTAAAGAATAGATGAGGAAATTTTTACTGTTTGAATTTCACATTTGGAAGTCACTTCTGATTTCATTCGTGATTAGAATAAAATATATTTCCTTTCAGGATAACAGAAAATGCCAATTTATGAGAGAAAAAAAGTTATTCTTAAAAAACCCATGACTTGTTTAAAGGGGAAATGGAAAGGGATTATTTAGATAAATTTAAATACAAGGTTCTTCTTAGTTAAGAAGGATTTATTTGTATTCTGGCTAAGATAGAGGGGAGACTGTGTAACAGCAAAGATTGCATTGAAACTGAAGTACTGTTGTGAATGATCACTGATATTTATTTATTTGCCACACATCATGCACTGTTCTTATCAACATCATCAATGAGAATTTCCAGAATAATCTCACTTTACAATGAAGAACCTGAGAATGGTTGAATAACTTTGCCAAGTTCCTCAGGTGTCTTTCAGAGCCTGGGTCCAAAGTCAGAAAGGAAGGTTCCAGAAAACCTCTTTGTAAAATTATCTTCAATAGCATGTCCTTGAAAGCAGCACTCAAATGTATGGCTAATTAAGAAATGTGCTAGTTTTATTTTGTTTTCATAGATGTTGCCTATTAGTTTAATGCCTGCATTTTATTGCCTTTCATTAAACCATACTGTAATCCCAATTCACATACAGTACTTTTATTTGCAGTAGTCCAGAAACCGGGGTTCAAAATAGGCATAATGGACTATGGAAGAAGAACCATTCATTTTTATGCACTAATAATACAAAATTATTGCAGATGTTTATCTAGAACGCTACCCTTCAGTATTTGGATTTTTTTGCTCCCACGTGACTATATATTTTAACTACTCAGCGAAAAAAGGCATTTTCATTGTTCATTCTCACTCTGATACATTTTTATAGTACAGTTAATTATATTGGTTAGCAATTTGGATGTGCAATGGGAAGATTAGATGTCTTTCTGTTTTGTATGCTAAAGTGATAGTAACAGACTGACCATTCCTAATCTGATGATTTGAAATCCAAAATGTATCCCAATTCCAAAAGCTTTTGGGTACTGACATGATGACAGTGGTGAGAAATTTCATATCTTGATCTCATATGATGGGTTACAGTCAAAACACATGCATATTAAACTATTGTGTAAGGTCATTTTTAAGTTATGTGTATAAGAAGCATAAATATATGCTATATTTATGTTTCATTTTAATAGAATTAAGCAATATACTTTTTCCAAATGTGTGCTTTACACTTAAAAGACCATGAAGGCGTAGGAGGAGCTTTATAGATCAGGAGAGATTTGTCTTGCTTAGGAGAAATGGGAGTACATGCTCCAGGTAAAAGGAAGAGCATGGGGAAATAGAAGACCACCATGTCATAAAGTCGAACCCATCCTAAGGAGCATTTATTTGGGAGCATTAAGGATTAAGGATTAAAAAAAAAATCGGAGAAAAGAATCACAGTGTTAAAGGCAACGATTTTTGGAGTCAGGCAAGCTAACTTTCTGCATCTATACTGAATAATTTTGGTTCCCCAGATAGCTTGCTGATTGTATCCAAATGTTAGATTTCTCATCTTTAAAAGGGGCATAGTAAAAAAAAATTAAATGACATAATGTTAATAAAGCACTTAGAAAACAAATGTTTGTTCCAAAACAAGCACCAAACAACATTAACAGTAATGATCAAATGCCTTTGGAACAAACAGGTATTTAATAATTTTTAGTTTTCTAAGTAGCCAAACCCCCATACACATAAGAACACACCCCCATACATATAAGAACACATACATTCAAGAGAGCTGTGTGTGATACACAGCTGTGATCAAGAAGGAATGGAGTAGCTCCCTGCCTTCTTTGCTCGATTTCCTGTGCTTATTACTTACAGTTCTGCCCCCTGTTACGCTTTCTTAGTGAAGGTCTTGAACACTTTTGGTTACATCTCGTAGTATTACTCCTATCCATGCTTTTCTCTTTTCTTCTGCCGATTTCTACTATTACTTCCAGAAGTGCTGTTCAAATTCATCCAGAAAGTTAATCTGACTTCTTTCTCATCCTATTGGAAGACTGCACCCTCCAGCCCAAGCTCTAAGAAAAAGTGCATGTAGCCAGCGCTAGGAGACTCTTGCGTGGCCTCACAACTCCTCCTCCACTGATATTCATGTGCGGAAAAGAAAGCCATGCTGATTTTTAAATCCTGTTTTGAAAATCTTGAGCTGAGGTAAAGGAAGCCCTGTTAACTTTCCACTCGGACTGCCCCATAGGCACATCTGACTTAAGCCAGACATCTGGAGGTCCGTATCCAAGGAGATACCTGCTTCTGATGATTACAATGTCCTGATTGACAACAGCATGCTGGGCCTCCACAGTCCACAGAGACTGGAGCACCAGGGTGGGGCATCAGGTTTTTCGGCTCAGAGATCATCCAGCAAGCTCTCAGTTTTGTCTACAGAAAAAGCCCTTGAAGTTCTCTGCAGTGTGACTCAGTGGGGTCACAACACCCTTCTCAGAGGAAAGGGGAAATAAAGCTTCTAACAGTGAACTTTTTGCCATGCAAAATATTACTCATTCTCTATTCTTAACCGGTGAAGTTGAGCTTGAATGACTGCGGATGATGGCTGAAACTGGTCCTGCCTCTTCTTAGGTTAGCCTTGGTAGATTTCTCATCAAGTGCTGTATTCATCTGACCTTTGAGGAAGAATGAACAATTAAAAAAAATTCATAATAGTGTTTTAAAAAAATATTAGTAAGTTTAATATTTGGCTGCACCCCACTGGTACTCCAGGTAAAACTATCACCTTTAGAAAAGAGAGAAACCCAGTTCCTGGCACGTGGTTGGTAAGCTGGACTGGGAATTTAGTCTATCATTCTCTTGCTTAATCCAGTAAATCTGTTCAGTTCCTATAACTTCAATTTTTTTAGCACAGATCTATAGTATTGAAAAATGATAGTCAGTAAGCCTATGATTTAATCGGATTCTCTCAGTTAAAACACCAGGTATAAATCTTGAATTATTAGTATTATACAAGTAAACAAGCACCATCTGATAGATTTCCACTTATATATTATTTATAGACTCAATTTTAAAGAGAGTGGCAATGCCCATAAAATAAAAAAAGCAAATAACCATGTGTGGAAAGCGAATCTGCCTCTCTCTCCCTTTGATAAGTTAGGGGTGAGCTGTTACTATCTATCACCAAGTTCTTGGCTCTTGGAAGCAAAACTGATCATACTACAAATTCATGGGAAATGCACAGATAGAAAAAAAATACATTTCTTCAGCTGGCCCTACACTTGACATTTCCTCCGCTAGGAAAAAAGGTAATAGTAGAAGGGGATTAGCAAAGCCAAAGGAAGAAAAATAGTGTCATTTAGATGGTTATCAATATTATATTAGCATTTTGTTTGGTGAGCTTAGGTATGACCACATATGACATTTGGCATTATGTTCATTCTTTCTTTTTACTCTATTTTTCTGTCATGCAACAAACACAGATATTCCATCTCCCTCCTGTTTCAACAGGAAGGAGTAATCCAGGAAGCAAATTCCAACTCCCCAAAGGAGGTGACTGAGGAAGGGCACTGGCACTACCCACATTAGGGGGCTGCTAGTCAGCATTGCACCAGTGTGTCTTGGATGCAAACACAATTACCTAGATGGATGGACAGGCAGTAGATAGGTAAGCAGTCAGAGAACTACTTTGTAGATATCTTTATAGTAAGCATAAATGTAAAATTATATGAAGAAGTGTCAAACTAATAGATGTTAGAGATCCTTGATGAATAAAAATGACTTTCATGAAGCTTATGAATATGAGAGGGAGAATATTTAAACATAACAAAAGTTAAATGATGAAGGGCTTAATTACTATCCTAAGACAAAAATTCAGTCACAAGAATGCATGCAAACAGGTTTTAGATCAATTCAGAAGAAAGGCTATTTCTCTCTCCCTCTCTCCCTCGCCTGTTTTTCTCTATTCTTTCTTTATAACCATTTTATCTTTGTATTTCATTGTGGAAACAGACCATGTGTGAACAATAGTTGAGAGGTTTAGTTTTCTCTTTTGGTAGTTGAATAATTCTCTCTTGAAAAGGAGCTCTTGTTTCATGAAGATTTATCAGGTTAAAAAAAGGTTTTGATTTAATATTTGAAGATGGAGTTAACCTCCTGCTGTGCTTTAAGCATTTGAAAATCTGCTGCAAAGTGGCATTTCAAAGACAGCTTAATATTAAATTCAGTTCACAATATTCATATCTAATTGTTATAGGATGCGTTGTTCTGTTAATAAGTAGCAGAATAACAATGTTATTATGTTTGGCTTTCGCAAGCATTTTTAGACCTTTGTCAAAGGACACTGTTCTTGTAAATATATTGAAAAAGATTTGTACAAGCATTTTAAAAAAATATAGAATGTCATTTTTTATTCAGCTAAGATCTTCTTGAATTGATACTCTAACTTCTTATTTAAAAAGAAGCTAGCTCTACATTAAAATCCACTGTATTATCATATAAAAATGCCAATATGTGCAGAAAAGTGCTATCTTTTCCAAGGCATATTGTAGAAAACTTACTGAGGACTAGGTTTTATAATAAGTTGATTTTTTAAAAGAAGAGTTGAAACATTGATTGACGTTTTCCTTCCGCTTAGCTTTCTTGTATGTTCAGAGTACGTTTTATGCCCTATGCAACTAAAAACCAAAAATCTTATATATTAGAATGCTGCTTTTGTCTAAGGAAGAAAGAAATGTGCATACAGTTGCTATTAATCATTAATAGCATGACAGAAAAGTTGACTGCAATGGGAAAAATCAAGCCAGTTTTATTATTCATTAAGACATTCCTAAAGGAGCTAACTTTCATAGAAAGACTAGACAATAGAATTATAATATTTCACAGTGATGATGTGAAATATGACCATGTGCTAAGCTGCTTTGCCTTTTTATAATCAGATTTCCTAATGATTTATGCTAATTTAAATGATATTAGTACCATCAATTATCATCAACATTCAGACTTTGTTATTTGATTTTTGTGCTCCACAGCAATGTTAATAATTTTACCTTTCCAAAAAAAGAGAAATTATTCTGACAAGATTTCAAAATATATGAAGCATTAGCACCATAATTAAAAGTTATTTTAAGTGACCTATAAATGTCCTACATTTAATTTGGGCATAGTTTCAATTTAGGCTTAAGAATAAGTGACCTTAATTTTGGCTTCTTTAATGATTGTTTTTCTATGGTATTGGCAAAGGCATATAATTCATCTTTAATTGAATTATGTTCACTAGGCTCACTTCTGCTTGGATTTATGGGAAAACTATCTGCAGAGCTTGTTCAATGTTGGTGAGAAGTCAGAGTGGTAGAACTTCGGTGCTTGCTAGATGATAGGAATCCTATAATTTCTGCATTTTTTCACCATGTGCAATCTTACTTCTCAGTTAAAGGGAGAGGGTAAAGTCACACAGTATGTCCTTCATGTTTTTCCTTTCAAATTTATAATATTTTTGCATCATTCGTAGTTCTTTTTCTCTTTGTAAGATGATTAATACGTAACGCATTTGTGCTTTCTTGTCTGAGACTTTGTATTTTTCTTCTCATTCCTTCAGACCCCTCAAAGTCCCTCTGAGAAGTAGCACATGTTTTTCCTGATTCTTTCAGGCTCTCACATTATATCCTTATTTCCCGGTCAAGTTCATTGAAAATTTGATCTGCATTTTCTGGCTCTGTTTCCTTTACATTCTTTTCTTAACTCTTCTATCTGACTTCTCTTCCTCTCTGTAGCACCAAGTTCTGAAAGTTCCCATTGGGCACTTCTGAGAGGAGGCACAGCCTTTTCAGACATGCACCAAATAGTACTCCTCGTTACCAAGACTGAAGCCACAAGAAGTTACATGGAGGATTGGCCAATGAGAATGGCAAGCTGTAGAGATTTCAAAGAGATACTTTGATGGCAGAATTATAATACTGTTTTTCTCTGGCACTCACATAACTCCATCTGAATCTATAAAACATTCAGCTTTAACGTAGTGTATAAATAACTTTATTATTGTCCTCCCAGGTTAGGGTTAACTAGGATAACACATGAAAAAGCACTTTGAAATTAAATTGTATTGTGCAATGCAAAGTGACTGAGAAAATATAGGACCTTCAAGTTCATTCTTTGTTTCTGTGTCTCCCACAAAAACAGGAAGAACAAGGAGAAACCATCTTGCTACCAAGGCGTGGAAGTGAATTTTAAAGCCAGAGCACAGAAGCATTGTTTTATAGCTTATATAATTAATGTAGGCTATAAATTCCAACTTTATATTAGAAGTACTACATAAGTAAACCCAGACCATATTTCTTTTTAACATACGTTCATTTCAGATAGCAAGAAAAATAATTTCTTTTATAAACCGTGAGAATTTAATTTGAATTTGAGAATTAGTTTAGTTCTATATAGCACATGGGTACTCATAAAGTTAACACTTGTCCTTAAATATTATTTTGCTCCTAACAGAAAGATTAACTGATTCTTGCTATCAAGCTATGTGATATAAATTTCGCTGTATATAATCTTTGCTAGTTTCTCTATTATTAGAGTAGCTTTTTCATTGGCCTTATATATCCCCATCACTAATTAAAATATTTGCCTAAGAGAAATTTATTGTTTTTTTTCCCTGCTATTAAGATTATGCCAGTGTTGGAGAGACAAATAGAAATTAAGCCTGCCTTGGGAGGGTTACTGGCGCAGGACTATCTCCCCTCTTATTTCACAGTGGTTCTGCACAACTTGTTGGTTTTGCCTAATGTCTCTCTCCAATGTCTCTCTGACCCTCCAATGCCTTTTCTTTCTCCTTCTCTGGCATGCTGGCGGAGAAGCGTGTGATTTTTCATTTCATCATTCATTGCAATTGCAGCTAAGCAAGTCTTTTGTAATCATTCATTGAGTAGTAACATCTGCCATTTTATTAGAAAAATCCTGGAGGCATATGTCTCTTCAGAGCCTAGCACAGTGTCTGGCATACAGTAGCCATTCCAAAATATTTGTGGAATACATTAATTCATGCAAACATGATTGATGCAATTGACCAGAAAGAGGAAGTGGAGAAGGAAGCCTGGAGGACACAGATGTTCCCCGTAAGGAGTGGCGATGATGCTAGCCTTGGTCACAGTCACTCAGCAGTTAAGTGGTGACACCAGAGCATGACCTAGATACAATTTTAGTCCAATAGCCATATTCTCACTTCAGAACTCAACTTATTCTTTCAGTATTTATGACTTGCTGTGTTCTAGGTGAATGCTGCAGTGAATGGATTATTCCTACATTTCTCTGTGAAGAGTGTTCAAGTCATTCAGCTATTGTTATTTTTAGGGTGTGTGATAATGGTGGAAATGATTACAGAGGTGCTGCTCTGAGGATACTCGGAGGAGTCACATGGAAGCAGCAGGTGTTGTGGTGTAGGACATCAAGCCATGGCCCCTGGACAGATTTCCTACTTGAGAGCTTTGAGTAGAGTCCCGTCTCTTTCAGATGCAGCTTCTGGCTAGTGCACTTAGTGGGAGGCAGCAGAGGAAGATGAAGAACAGATGAAGAGACCCAGTTTCCTGGCTTCAGCCTGGCTCAGCCTGTTGCATGCATGTGGGAGACACACACACACACACACGCACGCACACACACACATGCACACACACCTTTCTCTGTTTTTCAAGTCAATAAACTTAGAAACTTGAAATAAGAGAAATCACATAAAAGAATAAATTTGAGAGAGAAAAATTGTAATACCATATGTCCTGTAAGCATAAGATATTTTGGCAAGGAAGACATCTTTCCTCCCGCCTTTGTACCTTCTGTTTACACCTCCTCTTTCATGCTGATAATTGTAGTTTTTTGCATGTGCCATAACATTAATCTTGACATCTGAAGCAACTGCTCTTATTCGCACCATCACAAACCTTGCTGACATAAAGGACACATTTACTTAAAGCACACAAAAGTAAGAAAGACATTGTGATTCCATTGAAAATGCACAAAAACTTAAACAAGTCTTTTGCAGCTTTGACAAATTCCTCTACTGTGTTTCAGTACCTCTGGTGCTGTTTTGCAAATGTCAAAGCAGGATTTTAAAATCAACGGAAGAAAAAATAATCATGTGAGAAATACATAATTTGGATACATTTGGGTTCAAGCACACCTTCTTACAGTATTTCTATGCTTTTGGTATTTTTAGGATCTAAGAAATTTTTCAATGTGAAATCTTTGTAATTTCTACTTCCCAATTCTGTCTTAATGCCAAAAGCATTTATATTATTATTAAATCAGCAGTACTCCTTATCTGAAAAAATTATATAAAGCATTTAATCACTATTTTATGAATACTTTTTGTTACTTCTTTATAACAACTGTTAAGCACCTTTGCTAAGATACAGAGCATATTTACAAACTTAAGTAGTTTCTTTTATCAGTATATTCTGCCTCATTTCTGAATAAAAGTTTTAACAAACTCAGTAAATGTAACTTGGATTTTAAAAGTAGAAGCATGGCCCAATTAATTTCTCAATTAATTCATTTGTTCTACAAAGCTTTGATTTTTTTTTTATATAAAGATTTTATGTAGGACAGTCAGAAAAGCTCTGCACTTGAGATGGATAATTATTTTGCACACTAAGTCTTCTAAATATAAAGCTATACTAATAATAGGAAAATTAAAATTTTTCATTAGCAAAATTATCTGTGAAATCATACTGGTCTTTGGCTGCATGACAATGAAGTTGTACAACATTATTTCAGTTCATAGTAACAATCAATGTCAATTTTGTGTGGAAGTCTTAGACTCACAGTATGTTAGTCTTCCTCAAATATGAAAGTACTTGCTCTCTATACTAGTTATCATCTAAAACTAATGAATCAGGGCAGACCTTTGGCCTAGTCGTTTAATGGCTATGCCTCCCACCCAAGTACCTGGATTTCATGGTTAGCTTGGCTCCTGATTCCAGCTTGCTCCTAGTCAGATCCTGGAAGACGGCAGTTACGGGGTAAATAATTGGGCTCCAACAACCTATTAGAAATGTGGATTGGGCCCAGCGCGGTGGCGCAGTGGTTAAGGTCCTCGCCTTGCATGCCTGGGATCCCATATGAGCGCTGCTTCTATCCCGGCAGCCCCGCTTCCCTTTCAGCTCCCTGCCTGTGGCCCGGGAAGGCAGTCGAGGACCACCCAAAGCTTTGGGACCCTGGACCCGCGTGGGAGACCCGGAAGAGGCTCCTGGCCTCGGATTGGCATAGCATTGGCCGTTGCGCTCACTTGGGGAGTGAATCATCGGACGGAAGATCTTCCTCTCTGTCTCTCCTCTCTGTATATCCGCCTTTCCAATAAAAATAAAAATCTTAAAAAAAAAAAAAGAAATGTGGATTGAGTTTTCAGCTCCAGGTTGTGGTCTCAGCGCATCCCATTTGAGGATTCAGTGTCTGAACCAATAGGTGGGAATATGTTTTTCTTTTCTTTTCCTCACCTCTTTCTTTGGCTCTCCAATAAATAACTTAAAACAATGAAGCGATAGTTGCCTCCTTCTACAAAGTACACATTAATGTACAGATGAAGTAAAGTATGAATGCTTTAAGGAATGTTGAGGATATTGAACCTCAAACACTGCTAGAATTAGCAGGAAATTTTCCAATCCTGAGGATCGTGCTTCCTTGTAGGATTTGAACTTCATACAAGATAATAACTTTGGTAAATACTGAAGATTCTGTGCTCATGGGTCTTTTGCAGAATGACGTTTAATTTGGCTGTGTGGACTGAATGAGTAATTTCCATCGGAAGAAATTTCAGCGCCTTCTCTGTATAATAAAACTAAACATGCATACTTATAGGATGAAAATGACCTGAAAATAGCAAACACAATTTAGAGCATATGTGAATTTCAAACAGTACGTTGGTTTCCAATGCAGATTTTATAGTACATGGGCTACAAAATAATTTTTAGTGCATTTCATTTTATTTCTTTGGCAAATTTGTTAGATTACATAAATTGGTTATATATTTGTTTATGACATTGAAGTTTATGTTTAATTCATGCACTTTCATGTTGCAGATATCAATTTAACAATTAATAAACTTACGGTGGTCTTCATTTTAATCAAAAAGAATAAATCTGGATAATAATTTTATAAGAATATAGAAAAGGTTGAAGCCAGAAATTGCTGAGTAATATCCATTTAATGTATTACTCAAAAAGAATTGAGCCCAGCGTCCTGGCCTAGCAGCTAAAGTCCTCCCCCTTGAACACACCAGGAACCCATATGGGCGCCGGTTCTAATTCCAGAAGCTCCACTTCCCATCCAGCTCCCTGCTTGTGGCCTGGGAAAGCAGTCGAGGACAACCCAAGAACTTGGGACCCTGTACCCATGTGGGAGACCTGGGAGAGGTTCCTGGCTCCTGGCTTCAGATCGGCGCAGCACCAGCCGTTGCGGTCACTTGGGGAGTGAATCATCATCGGAGAGAAGATCTTCCTCTCTGTCTCTCCTCCTCTCTGTATATCTGACTTTGTAATAAAAATAAATATGTCTTAAAAAAAAAAAAGAATAGTATTTGAGTCTGTAAGCTGTTTCTCACATATATCTGGGACCCAGTGCTTGACAGAGTTGTAATTCATGTTAATTTTTTGAAGAGGAAAAATGGAAAGTCAATGAGTCATAGTATACAAATGAAAAGCCAAAGATATACAATGAAAATTAACTTTCCTTAGTGCTTTTTGCTTCATATTTGTTAAAAAATAGTAACAAGCTTAATTTTATATCTTAATGAGAATGAAATATTTTCACCTATTAAAAAGTTATTCTGAAATTCTTTTAAAATATTTCATAATTTTTAAATTAATATATGTTATTGTATGTGTTATAATTCTGAAATCCTTCTAAAACATCTGAAACTTACAAGCTTTGTCTTGCTTGTAACTTATTGTTTGGATATTTAAATAATTAGGCTCATTTGGTCAATATCTTATTTGGATTTTTGTAGGATGAAATTGTAAGCTTGTATTGTTTCCCGCTACCTTGGTGTTGCAGGGTTCGAAGTGTGCTCTACTGAGAGTATTATGTAACTCTGTTGTTCATTCCACCGTCTTCTGTTCAAGGCAGGAGAGGGAAGATGTCACAAGATAGTGTAACATTAGTGTCGGGCAAAAATGTCAGTTTCTTTTGTCCTTTCAATAGAGATGGAAGATTGCTCAGTATAAACTTTAGTTCTTCTACTTGAGAAAGAACTGTGGAAGCAGAAAGAAAACATGGAAGAAGACATCATTCATTGAGAGGGAAGCAAGACTGAAGTGAATAACCTAACTTTCGACTAAATCTGAAGGTATTTGAAATAAACAGAATGAGTGGTGTCCCCCAGCAACAACAGGATGATCAGCAGAAAGGGGAGTCATAACATGCGCCTTAAAAGCCAAGAGCACTACACCAAAACACAAGCTAAAGGCAAGAGTGAATTCCACTGTGCCCAGGGACTAGAACTTTGACTGCTAAAAGGACATATCCTGCAATATTCCAAAATATTGAAGGTTTAAAAGAATGCCTTATGATCATTAGGAATCTATGATTCTGCCAAGGTTATGTCACTTCATCTCCAGTCACCCTCTTCTATGCACAGCCATTTTTTTAAAAGGTGAATAGTCTGTGTTACCTGTCTCTATTTCTCCACTTTTAAACCACCAACGATCACCATTGCTAATCACCATGAAATATATATTCATGTACCACTGATGGCTCTTTCCTTCGGTGAAGGTCATCAAGGATCTGCTAATTATTCAACAGTGGGCACATTTCTGCCTAAGACTTTCTGTATCAGTGGTGGGTTCAACATTGCTCCTTTTTAGTTCTCTAATTTCCCTTTTCTCCAAGTGCTTTTTTTGCTCCAGTACTTTTGCTCCAAAATTCTGCTCTCCCTTGATCCATGGCATTTCATTGACTGTTCCTCCTTTGCTTCTTTACCGTGGCTGTCCATTTTAAGAGTTTCTCCTTATATGGTTTTTATCAGCCTTTGTTTCTTCCCAATTCATACTGTCTGGATGATGTCACTCAGTCTTGTTGATTCAAATACTGCTTAGAAAAAAAAGCACAATATCATCCCTTTCTTTCACTCACATAGCTCCCACTAACTCGCCTCTCTGGAACGTCTTTGTCACTGATGATTGAACCTGCTTAAGCAATAACTTTCCTGCTTGCAGCCCAAGAATGTTTTTCCTCATAAGCATTATTTATCCTCATTGCCGATTTTTATGAGTTTTATGTATTAGTTTTCTTATTTTTTGCTGAATTACCCTGAAAGTCAGGTTATCATGTTTTGCTTAATTTATGGGCTACTTTGTACAATTGATAAACAGTTAGTTCTCCTTGGGGTGCTAAGAAGAAGGTCCAAGACATTATAAAGGAAATTTTAAGAACCAAGTTAGAGCCCCGGCTGTTATTAAATTTGAAACGCGCGCGCGCGCACACACACACACACACACACACACTCACACACATGCACAGCCAGCAGCACAGTATGTTGCAGTTTGAAAACAGCAGTCATGGTCTATTTCCAAACTGGAAATGTTTTTGAATCTGCGATTTTTCCATTATTCACTTTTTCAGTGAATTCTTAAAAGCTATATAATGAATTAAAAATAGCTTAATGGGCTTTTAAAATTCTTGGTTAAACTCAGATATGAATCTAAGACTAACTATAACATAACAGAAGAGATCAAATAAAACAATATCCTAAAATTAAAATATGCACATGTAAAAAAGATAAATACTAAAGTGAGCTAAACACTAGAAAAAATAATCATTTATCTTATGTTTATCATTCATTTTACTAATTAGCAGATAATCCTTTCAAGTAGAACTCGAAATAAGATTATAAAACACATGACATTCCTTTATGAGATGTTTAAAGGATAATAAATAAGTTTCACTCAAGAGAGATAATAGCCAGGGCTGCTGATATTTCCCCAGATAAAAGGTGCCTGCTTTTTCTGATTAGAAATGTTTTTTTCTGCTTAGAAATGTTGCTGTTAGGGTGGAAACACTGAATTTTTTTTCATTCCTTAAATCCTTATTGAAAAGATAAAGTTAAAATTAAATGTATCAATAATATGCCATTGATGGAAAAGACAAAACTGACCTCCAACAGGAAGATTTGATACATTTGTTGACTGATTTGGACTGGGATACCCTTTTCCTTCATTTACTTGATGAAGCTTGAGGAACAGAATTTATTAGCATGGAATAGGAAAACATCAAAGAATGAATTTTAAGGGAATACATTGAAAAAATGTAAAAAAAAAAAAGATGCACATGGTTTTCCCATGATTGCAAATACATAACATGACAAATATGTCACTAACTGATGTTTTCAGACACTTTCTGGAGCCAAAAGGGTCAAATCCACATGTTTCCAGTGTTCATATATTTACCAGGCTAGCTTACAACTACCATATTAATTTATGTTTCTTTTTTTTAACTATTTCTTTCTTACATTCAGTTACCTTACTTCAATCTTTTGTTCATGCCAAGGGGCTTTATAAAACTCATAAGAAATTGTATAAAAGATAAATTTAGGGGTAGGGTTTATCTCTTTCTGCCTTTCACATGCATACATACATAAATACATATTTTTAAAGAGAGATTTCTTTTAATGCCAGAAATGTTTGAAATTCATGCACTTTTTTTCGTACGTGGAAGAGAGAGAAAGAGAGAGAGATTCCGTCTGACAGTTTGCTTTGCTGTTGTCCTCAAGGGTCAGAGCTGGGCCAGGCTGAAGCCAGGAGCCAGGAGCTTCATCGGGTTCTAGCACAGAGTGGCAGGGGCCCAAGCTCTGAGACTGCATGCTGCTGCGCTATTGGCATAGAGCTGGAGGATAATCCACAGTCTGCATAAACATGCTGAAGACTCACAGTGTCCGGAACTGTACTAAGCATTTCTATCAAATCATTTACAACTCATTGTCTTCTTTACTCTGTCATCACAGAATTTGAAATAGGAATGTGAGAAATCTCTCAGATCACCACTCTCTAAACTGTAAAAGAGGGCTGCAGCTACGAGGTCCGAGATTAGAGACCCTGTGTTAATTCACTACATATTGCTGCCAATGTAACTGCTTTTAAACGATGATTGAGAGTCTGTTGAAAATAATCTTTTTACTCACTAGCCTATTTGATGGGCTGGTGTGGAATCTCTACTGGTTTGTATGGGTATGTTTAATGGATTATTTTTGCTTAATTCTGTGGATTCTTCAACAATGATTACTCACCTTTTAGTGAAGAAAACATTTGAAAGTTGGGCATGATGCAGAATTTTGAGTGGAAGAATGAGCTTGAGGAACTGAGCAACAAAACGAAACAGATTTCTACTCGTTTACATCTCAAAACAGGGTGAAATTTAAATGCTGACGCCTTGCAGAGACACACTCAGCCCCTATCTAACCTGGAACACTCTGCTTCAGGGAATTCTGTCTCTCATCCGACAGGTGATTGAGCTATGCTGATAACTCCCCCATTGGTAGCTTCAGTGCAGCTCTCCTGGTATCCATTCCTGCATGTATCATACTGTTGGCCTATTTTTTTGTACCTTATGGCTCATAAGTTCCCTTCGTAAAGGGGTTCTTGTATAAAGGGAACCAGTTTATCTTTCCAAACTCACTTCTTCTTCATTTTCTGTCGGAGTGGATGTAATCACCCTCCTCTTGGTTAACCAAGCCAGAGGGGTGCAGGCTTTCCAGAGATTTCTCATTTTGCTACTCTTGATTCTTCTTACACGGACCACATCCTGTGTTTTTTATCTTTTTAATGCCGATTCTCTTATATGTTATATAAACTACATTGCCTTAGTTTAAGTCTTTATCAAATATCAGTAGTTTTAATACAATTATCTTCTCATGTATCTCGTGGCATCTAGTTCCCTCCCATGACTCACTGCCTCTCTTGCTGATGAAGAGATCTTTCCAACATTCAAAACAGATCACATTATGCCAGGACTTACTGCTGGCGTGTTCAGCATCTCAGCATTTCAGTTTCCTCAAAACACAAAATTCGAACAACTGTTGTAGTCGCTTATGATATTGTGGTAAATATTAAGTGGGGGATTGTCAAGAGCAGAGAATATCTATTACAGATGCCTGGTGCGTCCTGCCGTTGAACTCCCTTCTACATATCTTTTCGAGGGTGTCTCCCTGGAGAACGTTCCTTCTTATTTTCAGCTGGATACTATCTAGTGTCCCCTTGAATCTCAACTTGTCATCACTTCTGGACAGACAGGTCTGATACCCAGAGACTGGATTTAGTGTCAGAATGATCTGTTCCCAAAGGATCTTTCAGGTTTTCTTCTACTGACATTTTTCAACCCGAATTTAGCCACGCATGGTGAGCAACTAAGAAGTCCCGGGCATGCAGAGATGCTTTCAATATTTCTGAACAAAGGATAAAGATATTCTTTTATAGGGTACACACTGTAAATCTTTTTTTTTATCATAAATTGGGCTATTTGGAACGGCATCCTCCTGCTGGAATATTGCAGCATGTTTATTTACTGTCCTCGTTGGGAGAACTCAGTGTGCTCTCAGAGCTGGCTGTTCTGATCTGGTGCCCACACGGACACAATCAATGCAAACATATCCTTGTCTGCGTTGTGCCACTACTAATAAATTCCTACTATGGCATTTTCAAAGAGTATTGAAAGTATTTTTTATATTTGCTTACATCTTCAACTATCTGATTCATCTGAGAGCCCCCTTTAACTCCTCCTTGAATTCTGTACCTTTTTTTTTCTTTGCTTTGTGCCATGGAAGGTTCATTCTAATAGGATTTTTCTGTACTTTGTTCACACTTTTATAAATGGTCTTTAAACATCGATTCTAGTGGGTCGGCATCGTAGCACAGAGGGTTGACTCAACACCTAGAACGCTGTCATACCTTATATGTGCCAGTTAGAGACCCGATGCTCCTCTTTCCATCTGAATTCTTGCAGCTCCACCTGAACGGCATCCGATAATGGCCCAGGTGCTTGTGCCCCTGTCTTCCATGTGGGAGACTTGGTTAAAAGTCCAAGCACTTGGTTTTAGCCAAGCCTAATCCTAGTCATGATGGACATTTTGGAGGGGTGAACCAGCTGGTAGAAAATCTCTCTTTCTTTGTCTTTCTCTATGCCACTCTCTCTTTGGCTATGCCTTTCAAAAAAAAAGCTTTTAAGAAAAGTTTACTTCAAAATGTCTGCCAGGAATGTCCAGATATCTTCTACCTGACAATATTATGTACGAATATAGGCACCTTATTTGCTGGGTACTCAGAAAGTGCTAAATGAGAATTGTTAAATAGACACTTAAAGTATGTGAAAGCATAGTGCTTATTTTATTCAGTCCAACCTTCTTCAGGGAAAATAACTGTCTTTATCTTGGTTATATAATCTGTCCAAGAGGATAATGTTAGTAGCCGCTATTTTTTTAAAGTGTAAGACAAAACCAGTGTAAAATAACCAACAAAGCATCCCATTGGAAGAAAAATATCTCTAATATTTCATATTTGGTAGTACACTTGCTTCTTTTTTAATGAAATTATGCGGATTTCAGAAAGCCTGTGTGGTATTTTAAGATGACAAATGGAAACAGCCACTTGAGATGCATGTGCATATAATGAGAGATGCATGTGCATATAATGAGAAATACGAGGCTGATTCACAGGGAACCAAGGTAACCTGCCTCCACGGGAAGTGCCGGTTCAGTTCCTGGCTGTTCCACTTTCAATCCAACTTCCTGCTAATGTGTCTGTGAAAGCAGCAGAACACGGTTCCACTAGTTGGGTCCCTGCCACCATGTGGGAGACCCGACTGGATTTCCGTGTCCTGGTTTCAGGCTAGCCCAGACCTGGCTGTTGTAGACATGTGTGGAATGAACAGATAGCGCAAGATGTGTCTTTCCCACTCTATCACTCTCCCTCTCCCACCAAGCTCTCTGTTGCTCCATCTTTTGAATAAGCAAGCAAAAGATTCAGATATTTACAAAAATGTTTTTAAAAAGGTGGTTATAGAATTGCTTCTTGGCCTTTTGGCTAAGATGAAGTGTAGCAAAAATGCTGTTATGGTCAGAGTTTTATTCAGTGTCGGAAGCCAAGAGTTTCTAATTTGTAATATAAAATGCATCTACTGAAGGTTATCTTTCAAGCTGTGTATCTCTTAAATCTATTACATTAAAAAAAAGCATACACATGGACAGATATTTCACAAGAACTGTAAATTATCTCACAGTGGGATATTAGATCAGCTCATAAATGCAAGTGGATAAATGCTTACCCAGAGCAATCAGAGGAAGAGGAAAATATGATAGATGACGAATTGTTCCGAAAATCACTAACACCTAAAACACAAATCAAGGGAAAAAACTGAGAGCTTACTTTAAATAATGACTAAAAGTAAAAAGCTTCAGATTTTTAATATTTTTACCTTGGAAGACTACCTCAGTGTTCCAGATTATAAACATAAACTGATTTAACAAAAGTGAAAAATCTTTCTGACATTTTGATTACCACAGTCGTTTAAAGATATTTTAATGTAATTTACTTATTTTTTAATAGTTGAGATATTTGTTTATACTCAAAGAGGTGCAAATATTGCAATAAAAGTATGTAAATAGATCTGTTTCTGTTTCACAGATTGAATTTATATAATATACCATTTATATCAGAGGGGGAAGCACTATATTTTTTAATCTAATGTTTAATTGTCCATCAAGGAAAATACTATTCCACAAGACCATAGAAATGCACCACCTATTTTATGTCACAACCACCATTCTGAAAGTAACATCCCAAGGAGGGAGAAAGCAACTGTTACTTTTCTTTCATCTCTTGTTTAAATTTCTGCACTCTGGGCATCTTTCTTGGAAAATGTTTAAGGTATGAAGTATACATATCATCTATTATGCTGTTCTAGATACTGTTGAATTGATACGTCTTACCTTCTTTGAAAAGCTTTGTGGAAACAATCAAGTAAATTTTACATTGAATGATATTTTTAAAGAAGAGATTTTACCAGTCAGATTATGCATCTATCAAGGAGTAGGCATCTAGGTTTAGTATTTCAATTTAAAATTCGAAACATATTTAATGTGAGAATAGGCTTGGGCTGAGTTAATATTTGCTAAAGGAAACTAATTAATACATTTCAGGAATCTTGTCTAGTTCTTCACATGATGATGTGAGGTGAATAAACCAGCCAGTAATAAAGGTGATCATTTAATAGTTTATAGATTGACACGACTCTTATGAAGGTTAAATTTTCCTCCACCAGTTTTTGTCTCGTTAAATTTCTTTATTCCATTTTCTATAACATGCTCTTTCTGACAAGCATTGAGTCAGTGGTGCACACAGGCAAACAGCCCATAAATTCATCCCATAAATACAAATAAGGGCTCACATTCACACGGGTGTATGGACTCACAGAGGCTTTGGCTCTGGGGTGAAGCAATTTCAAGCTCGTCTACTTAGAAGGGCACTTTGATTCTCAGCCGTCAGAATGCAGTGCAGTGAAGATCCTCAGAGTGGAGCTCAACCACAGCCTACGGCAGAGGAGCTTAGGGCCCTCCACCTTGGTGCAAGGTCATTCAAATTCCCTCCCTCTGTTTTTTCCACTTTCTCCGTTATACAGTTGGGAATTCAACAATACGATCTTGAGTGGAGTCTTCAGACTATACCATTAGCTTATTGAGCAACTCCACCTGCTTTTAAATTTTAATGATGCATTTTTAATATGATAAATGTAGTATACTTGAATGGTTTTATATGCAGGTTAGATAAACTGTGATTTTTTTTGTTACTCTACAAATACTACTTTCCAAATAGGCTTATGATTCTAAGACTTATATTCTTACAGGTGTGGCTGTGATTTAAAAATGAGTGGTGATCTGTCCCAATGAACAGAAAGCAGATGTTGCAACAAGTATTTGAAGGATTTTATAAATTAAGGCACTTAACTCAGAATGGATAAGAGCAAAAACAGTGCATTTTATCAATACTCACAGATAGTGTTTAAGCAAACTTTGCTGAAACAATACAAAGATGACAAGTGGATGTTACCATGGGAACTATTCAGGATTCCATTTATTGGTGGCTTAAGGAAAAAAAAGTTGAGAAGATTTGATGCAATAATTACCTGATTAGAAAAGGAAGTTGCCTAGAAATCAGATTTATTTAAAAGTTGAGATATTGTACATTCTAAACACCTTTAACCTTGCAACTCCACAGGGTTCTTGCAATGACTGAAAGTGAGAAATAGAAGGAAGTGGCACTATCTTTTTTTTAAACACTATTTAATCTATAAGGTGAAATAGAAGACTGAGGGGGAAAATTGAGGCAATTCCTCAGATAATTAAAATTCCTTTAAATTACTTCAGTTATCTGAATATTTCACAAGAACCTATGTTTTATTTGAATTAATAAGATGTTAAGCTCATTTCTGTAATTTATGGTTTTTATTTTTTTTTACATTTTATTATTATTGCTATCATTTTATGGTACAGTTCCATATTCCCTTATCCCCTCCCCAGTTTCCCCCCCTCCACCTAGTTCCTTTATATCATTACTAACATATAGTTCTTCATACTCAGTCATATGTCCATCATTGCGGGCATGGACAATGGCAGAGAGTCCAGAATCCTATTGTCAAGATACAGTAAACAGTTTCATTGTAAGTCCATCTTTGGAAACAGAAATGCATACCACACTGCATCCTCACATTTGGATGTTAGTCTCCATTTCACAGCTATTGTACATCCCCTCAAATGAAAAGTCATGATGCAAAATCAACAATAGAAAGAAAAAGAGAAATTTACAATGCCATGAAGTTAAATGACATGTTACTAGATATACTTTCAGGCACATAACTTCTGTTTAAAGTATTGTGGGTTTTTTGTAAATATAAAATTCTCTACTGGCAATGAAGAAATTCTATATTTCCTTTGTGACTAACACTTCTCATTTGCTTTAAAATATTTTTTGATCTCCCTTACATTGTTGCCATTGTGTATGTATTTTATATTTGTGTGATTCTTGAAGCATTATGTATATATATATATCTTGAAAGTGCTCAGTATCCATAGCTGGCATCTGGAGGGTAAACCAGTGATGGAAACTCTATTGCTTTCTCTCTCTCCCATCTCTATCTCCAATAAGTCAGAATAGATTTAGATGTGTAAGTGGCTAAAATATGAAACAATAGTTGTCAACAGTCTTAATTAAAAAGTAAGCATGACAGGGATCAGAAACAAGCAGTGTGTTCAGAAAAGGAAGCATTAACCAAATTGCTTTACTAAATCTAATGTCATATTAACATATCTATTAAAAAGGGTCCATTTTAATCTTGGCTTTCCCATAAAGCATAACAGAAAGTCCTGTTGAGTTCATAAAGTTGAATCCTGAAGCCACATGTAGTTACACAAGGTTTGATTAACAAAGGCAATTATAAAGGAAAACAGCCAAATTATTATATATTTGGTACAAATGCAGAAGTAGATGAAATTTCTGTGATAACAATTTTGGATACTTAAGTGAGAAAATTCCCCACAGTAGTGTGAATGCCTTATAGAGAGAACAAAACTCTATTTAACCCAGCAGTAGTATTAAATATGTATAGCCACTCCTATATCTTCTCCTCTTTCACAGAACTTGGCAACAGTTCAATGTGAACTAAACCTTAAAGTTAATTTAACAAATTGCCTAACTCACAACTGCAGAAGGAACTAGAAAATTAGACAACAAAGTATGATGAATGTCATGTGGTAATTGACAGTATTTGTCATCACAATTTGAAAGATACTATACAAAATGATATTATAATTTGAATGTATTTAAAGCTTTCCTAATGTATTTAAACCAAATTTATCAACTATGTAAGCTACCCCATTTCAGAAAACGAAGCTAGGTTTTTACTAATGGCTGGATTAAGAAGTAATAGCAAAGGGGGCATCTACCTAATATCAAGACAAGGAGTTCCAGTCATTGTTTGGGAGCAAACATGACACGTGAGCCTCCTTTACTGTATTATGTCTGAGTCAATGATGGCATGGCTTCTTTCAGCAAATAAAATTATCTGAAAGTGAAGCTATTTATACCTCTAGCACTGCACACAAAAAGCAATAGCATAGTCGATCATTTGTGGGATCTGTTATCCCCACAGACTGTGAACTCTTCCTCAGAATTACAGTATTGCTTTTCATTTCGGCATCCTTCAGAGCTAAGCACAAGCTCTTGTACACAGTGGTTACCTAAGACCGTGTGATGAATATACCAACTGCTGTGACTGTTCTAATAAGTTTAAAAAGTGCCGAGTATCACACTGACCACTCTGTGGAGGCAAGTCAGCTGAAGACATAGTACTTAGCTATATCAATCTATAGAAACAATAAATGTGTCCCTTATTAGGAGCAATAAAACTAAACTCCTAATCCCCGTGTATACAGAGCCCTCCAAAAGAACTGGACTTCAGGAAGAAGATGAAAGATTGGGTTGCATAAACCATACAGAGAGACTATGGAGGCTAGTCTGTGTGGAGAAGGAAAGCTCAAACTTTGAGTTCCGTGTAGACCTTGGCCTCTGCAGAGATTCCAAACATGTGAGCGTTTGCTTCTGTCTGCTTTGGACATTAATTTACTAGAAACTGAATTGAGTCCAAAATCTATTTCTGTTCTGGCAGTGTGGCATGCCAGAGCCTTTTCTCTTTATGTACTTTTGGCATATGTTCAATTATAATTAATTCTTAAACATAATAATTCAATTCCACTCTAGTTTGAAGAAATTAAGTGTTACCAATGTTTATTTGAGGAAATAAGGACCTAGTCCATGTTTTAAAAGTCAATGGAAGCAATGGCTTATTTAAGTCTAATGTAAAAGGAAGTCAGTTCAACATATGAATTCAAGAGATTCATATTTGGACAAGTGACACAGAATGATACAGTGTAAATATGAGATGATATTATTAAAATGTAATCCACGTACTACTATTATAAACTACGTTTTTCTTTGTTTTCCTTTTTGTTTTCAAGGTTTGCCATGAGCATATAAGACTGTTTTCTTTTAAGCTCTATTCTGTTTTTTTTTTGTGTGTGTGTGTGTGTGTATAGCAATTATTCATTAAGTATTTAGTCATTTCCCCCAAATCCATAAATTATCAACTGTGTTTAATATTGTTCCAGGGTCTTGGTGTATCAAAACAATTCTAAATATGTTTACTGATTTTAAAAATGGCCCCTAAGTTACTTATGTTAATTAGGGGAGCGTAAACGGCAATTTATAATAGATTACAGAAAAATTGTCATCTATTTTTGTCTTTGATAAGGCATTGAGACAACCAAAATGTCATACGGTTTAATGACAAACGTTTCCACGTAGGCATTGGGACCTACTCCTTAGTCTTGGATTGCATGTCCTATATTTTACAGATAGCAATATGGGATGAACCAAGATGTGAAGCTGGGCACTCTGCCTCTTGCGACCATGAGGCATTTTCTTGAATCAAAGGGCATACATGAAAAGTCATTTGGGGATTAGCATGAATACCCTAGTGAAGGTATTTTAAAATAGGACCACTTAGTTCTGAATTAGCACACAAATAATGACATAACGTAAGGATGTTTTTGAAAAAATGAATCTAGCATTGATGTTTAGGAGAGTTTGAAGTGCTTACAGGAGTGTGAAACCTGTGGATCATGTAAGAGCACTGAGGTAATTCATATGTTAGACCACACAAGTAGAATTTCCTAAGTCAAATGAAGAAGAAAAACTCCAAAAAAAAATTTAAAAGAAATTAAACATCTTGCAGCAAGAAGTAGAAGATTAAAGCTAGGATTGTTTCAAAGTTCACTAGATGATTTTGATTCAGAATGACAGAGAGAATAAGTTGCCTTCTGAAAGGGAAGTGGAAAGGGAGAGCTGATTTTGAGGGAGAGGATATTTTTTCAGCATTATCCTAGCAGAGTACTATTCCGTTCGACATTACACATCTGGCACCCATGACGTACAACTAACATACTAAACAATTGGGACTTCACACCTGTGAAAAAGAAACAGATGCTTGTTTCTGGGGAAAGAGATGACACCCAGCTGAGACCTTTGAGTTGAAGGGGAATGACCCAGACCAAAGGGAGAAGGGGAGAGTGTCTAGGGCAATGTAAGCAACCCGCATGAAACCTTAGGGAACAGAGCCAGGAACATTCCAAAAGTGGTTTAGTAGGACTAGACTGCACCGAGTGAGGTGTTCTTTTCTAGTAAGCACAATTTTAGTTTTGGTCTTTTACTAAAAAGGAGTCATATTGGTGCCCCCAAATGTAGATCAGCTTCTCAGAAAGGAAAATGAAATAAGCATATAATTGCTTACATACAATAAGTGTATCATAGGTTATGGCAATGCAAATTTGTGTAAAATAAATTTAAAACTGCAGATATTTTTGGTCAACAAGGACATAACAAATAATCAGTTTTCACAGACATGACTCTACATGACTTTCTGGCTACCTGTAAGTCCTATTTCACCCATTATACTGAACACAAAGTGTAATGGAATCCATAATAGACTTAATATGCTAGTATAGAGAAGGAAAACAATCTATATGCAAGTAGGTTCTAAGAACCTTCTGGAAAATAAGAAATTAAAATTTCAAATTCTGGTCTCTGGAGTAAAGAATTGGGAAAATGTGTAAGGTGGTTTTGAGGGGGCCTCCAGTCCAAGCTGTTGGAAGAAAACAATGATGATTTCAAACACTTTGAACCTGTGACCGGAGCATAAAGCAGGAACTTAAATGTTGAGAGGTAATGCAGACTGTTCCCTGGAGCTGGAGCTAGGGCTTCTAAAACCAAGAATTCCTGGCATTGTATTCTGCATATGAAGAAACAATCGCAGGCGTAAGAATAAATAGAGGAGAGCTCAGTGTCCAGGGCAGAAATGGAAGAGCAGGTGTCAGATGGCACAGGACCTGTCTTTAACAATGATGAATGTGGAAACAGCAGCAGTAGTCTGGTTCTTTTTTGTTGAAGAGTTTAGAAAGTGGATTGACTTAGTTTGACTGCAGAACTGTTGGATGCTCAGAAGTCAAGAGGAGACTGAATTTCCTTCTTAAAAGAGCATATAGCCCTTGCCTGATATGTTAAATAAAAATATTTAGGGTCAGCACTGTGGTGTAGCAGGCTAAGCCCTCATCTGTGGCACCAGCATCCCATAAAGGCACAGGTTCCAGTGTTGGCTGCTCTACTTTTGATCTACCTCCCCACTTAAAGTCTGGAAAGGCAGAGGGTGGCTCAAGTCCTTGGGCCCCTGCACCCCCTTGGAAGACCTAGAGGAAGCTCAGGGTTTGTAATGATTCAGCTCTGGCTATTGCAACTATTTGGCAGAGTGACCCAGCATAATCTTGGTTTTTCTCTCTTGTTCTTTCTGTGTGACTCTGCCTTTCAAATAGAAAAAAAATAAGTATTTCAAATTTTATCTCAAAAGCTAAAAAAGAAGGAAAGAAGGAATGAATAAAGGAACCAGGAAGGGAAATGAAAGCAAAAGGAAGGAAGAAAGGAAGGAAGGAAGAAAGGAAGGAAGGAAGGAAGGAAGGAAGGAAGGAAGGAAGGAAGGAAGGAAGAAAGGAAGAAATATGCTCAGCAAGAAGAGGAGAAAGTAAGGGAGAGAGAGGAAGAAAGGGAGGGAAGAAAGAGAGCAGGGAATATCATCATATTCTTATAATTGTATCCATGGAACACATTTGTTTTCTTCATATATTAATAATACAACAACATGAACAAATAAGTATCAGAACAACAAAGATTAACAGAAAGAGAGAAGGAATTGTGCCCACACTGCATTATAGGCTTGTTATGAGGATTAAACAAATTCGTACCTAGCATTAACAGCTCTTTTCTCAATACCAGAGGCTAGAAACACTTTTGTGTCGTGTGCTTTCTTTCTTGAAGCCCGTTAATGAGTCCAACTCATTTCTTTCAGGCTCCTAAATCTGCAAGCAGTGCTGACTGTGTCTGAAAATTAATCTTGGGGTTATGAGCCATGATTCCTAAAGCGTGTTCTAATGTATCCCATTATGGTCACGCCTCCAAAGACATGAATGAAAGAGAGGGAGGAAAGGAGTTGACACAGAGATAAATTTGGGAAGAGCACTGAGGGTATATCTTAGCTAATGTAGGCCGAAATCATAGACTTACTTGATGAGCCTGAGGGAAAGCCTGGGATGATACTTCTGTATTTTTGTATCATGTCCCAGGTGCTTCGGTTGAATGTTTGATTGTATGTGTGCATCATTACCTTCTTTGATCTAAATTTTATTTGCTGTATTTATCCGTTATTTGAAAGGCAGCATTACAAAAAGAAATGGAGAGAAAAAAAGAGACAGAGAAATATCTTTCATTTGTTGGTTCATGTCCCAAATGGCTACAGTGGGCTAGGACTTCTCTGGGTCAAAGCAAGGACTTGTAATTCCATCCAGGTCTCCCACATGGGTGACCCAGCTCCATGCACTTGAGCCATCTTTTGTTGCTTTCCCAGGCACATTAGCAGGGAGCTGGACCACATTGATTCCAAGCATTTAATATCAGTAGTATTTTATGATACAGTTCCATAGGCTCTGAGATTTTCCTTATACCCCCACCCCCTACATTGATCTTCCCTATGCTATTATAATAGTATAGTTTTTCATAAACAGTTAAGTTCATCATTTCAGGCATGGGCATGGGCAATGGCAGAGTTTATCATCCTATTGTCAAAATCTATTTCACATTTTCACTGAGAGTCTATCTTTGATCTGGAAGTAAAGATGCATATTGCATTGTATCCTCACATCTAGATATCCTAGTCTCCATTACACAGTTACTATATATCCCCTTAATTGAAAAGTCAAAAAGCAAAATCAACAACAGGAAAAATTTTGAAATTTACAGTGCCATGAAGTTAAATAACATGCTACCAAATGAGTATTGTGTCACTGAAGAAATGAAAACCAAGGACCTTCTTGAAGAAAATAATGCTACTGTATGTCATATAAGTCAGTGAAGAACTTAATATGAGAAAAAAATCCAAAAACATCAGAATCCATGAGATACAATTTCCACTGATCCTTGTTGGTAAGATGCATCTCCTGTAGGCAATAGATAGATGGGCTTTGTTTTATAATCCCACCTACTAATCTATGACATTTGACTATTTAAAGGATATGCTTTTAAATCTGCAGATGTATAATTCTACTGTTTTTCCCACAATATTTTAGAGCACTTAATAAACAAAGAAAGGGATGCTAACAGTCGTTGTGGATTCAAAAACTAGGCTAATCTCAGTTCTTTCTTGATAGTGTTACAAATGGAAGATGAAGCTATATGGAAGAGTATATAAGATAATTTTTCATTAAAGCATTCTTGGTAAAATGGTGACTGGATAATATCAAAAGTGAGTGTGTAATTGGCTGCTCATTGAAAAGCAAACATGTATAAAACCAGTTGGTAGTCCGATGTCTCTCATTACAGAACTCATTGTATTGTAGTCTTTCTGTCCGTCTTCCAACTCCAGGAAGCATTACCCTATGTCTGAAGTTCAAACTGAATGCAAAGATAAGAGTCGAATGTATTTGAACAAGCTGCAGCTATAGGTCCAAACAAAAAAGATGGAAGCAAGGCATTTATGTTCTCAGTTAACATTAGCTGAAATGCACCAAGAAAATGTATTTGAACTCTCTCTTCAAAATGAGAAGAGTACTGCATTTCATGTTTCAATTTTTTTTTTTGCACAAAAAGACTTGAGGTAGAAGATTTCCAAACCAGCAGCACTTACTTAAACAGAATGTGCCTGTGTATATATTATTTTTTATAGTTATCTTTTTGTAGTTATTGTCTCCCATGATACAGTTTTGTAGATATACTCAGACATTCACAAATTTGCACAAATAGCTATTCTCCTTTTTTCCCTCTACATGAATCTGATTAATACAAATAGTAACAAAAAAATCTTGCCATATGAGGGACATATTCTGTACCAAAAATACGACCTGATGTGTCTCTGCTTAGGTTTCTTATTCAATATTGCATTTTTCTATTAGACATTGCAGCTGAAGATGAGACGCTATAGGTCTTACTGTGCTGGGTCGGAAGGATTCCAGCTTCAGTAAACATCCTTTTGTTTCTCAAATTCTAATAGAGCCAGATGTACCTACTTAACTTATTTTCTGTAAAATGGCCTGCACTCATATTGAGAGTGTATCTTAAGTATTGCACCGTTTTGGATTCGTGCTTCCATACACGAATCCTTGTGCTTAGTATGATCTAAGGACGGGAACTGCTTATGTGCTTTATCATGAATTCTAGTATGTCACTGGTCATGTAACAGTTTTAAGTTTCCGTAGTTCAATGCTCTGTTGCCAACAAACATATATCCATCCCCATCCCTTTCCCTATGATTCTGTTTTTTAACGGAGAAAAGGTGGTTTCTTTCATGTAGAAGAAAGTTTGAAATTCTGAATGTTTCATATTCCCAGTTCTAACTTTCATGTAAGTTAGTAGACACCGGATCAGTGTTTTGTTTTCAGAAAGTACTCATCACTCTTATTGACTGGAAGTTACTATTTCTCCATAAATGCCATCTCTGAGATAGCCTGTCTTAGTGGTTGTTTTTTAGCCAACATATATTGGAAATTACACTTTGGAGTAATAACACAGATTTATTCCTCTCCTTTGTTTCATGGAATCAACCATGATTACAGTGAATTTCTCCCTTCAGGTTTTTTCCTAGAATAGTAAAATCTGAAATGCTCATTTTGGTATCATTTGCCAGAGTTGATTACAATACCCTCACTGATAGAAAATGCCTTAGCTTCCAGCTTCTCTGAGCTCTGTTGTAATCATTATTCTCTCAGTCTTCATAGTCCTTTGATTTTGAGGGTGGGAGTGTGTGGGAGCTAAAGAGTAAAAATATCTTTGAGTAATGGGAGATAAAGTGACCTTTTGTATTACCAACTTTTGAACCATGTTTCCCTTTTTGCAGCACAAATATTCCAGTTGTCATGGAAATGTGTGATGGTTCTAAGTGTCCAATGTGGGTGTATATTCAGTGGTCTCAACTGTTCTTGTAAGGAAGCGGAAACATTCCAAGCAAACAAAAAAAAATGTTAAACGTTTTTAAACAGGATTATATCAAAACATGCCCAATTTTAGATGGCATGATGTAAAAGTTAGTATTCCTTGCAGAACAGTAGGATTTAGTGTTACAGAAGATGTTTCATTCTCTGGGGGAGAAAGTATGGAAAATAAACAATTGAGAAACACACACTCACGCTTATGATAAGTAGTTTTATTTTAGACTGTATCACAAGTATACTTTTTAGCTTGTAATATAAATCTCATGACATGTTTCAGATTATCTACTTAAATGTTAAAATTGTGCTATAACTTCATGGGAAATGAGTCAGTTTTTAACCTTTATAGCTTGAGAGTATTAATATGCATGTAGGAGCTGCATCCCACCTAGATGTCTAGCAAGCAGACAGGCATTCCTGAAATTTCTAGGCGACAATTGATAAGAAATGCACTGTCTAGAGACAAGTGGCTTGACTCAACTTCAGCAAGAACTAGTTGGGAATAGGCTATTTGACCAAGTCATCTCGACTCTCAATCTCCCTTGATTTTCTTTTACAGTGCAGGGGCTATGTTTATGTCCTAGAAAAAAGAGGAAACGTGGGAATGAATAAATTATTTCATAAATGACTTGAAACTTCAACAACAGTTCCTGAGCAAGTGCCCAGATTCTATGAAAGGTGCAGCCTTCAATCACTTTCCTCATTTCTCCAAATGTCTGACCAAAAGTCTAGGAAAAGCATTGTTTTCCCAACTGTTCTCATCATGGGCCCAATTGTGATAAGAAAAAAAAAAAAAAGCCCAACAGTGCTCAATTTGTGTTTTTCACACCTAATGAGGTGAGAAATTCTAGGCAGGCTCAAGGGACATTTTCATTGTGCTGGAATCTGATCTCTGTGAAATTTAGCAGTTTCTTTGTGACAGTTTTAGCTTAATTCCACATAGTTTTCTTTTGCATTGTTCTAAGTTACGCTAGCTTTTCTTCACTAAGAACACAGATGGTTACCAGTGAAATTATGCCTCTTGTTAAAGTGCAAGAGAAAAAAAAAAACGGAAGAAAATTTATTTGAAAACTTTCAAGTTAGAAAATATTTTATTTTTGAACAGAGTGTTAGGACAGTAATATAAAGTCATAAGGAGCTTTATTTTAAATTAGATAAATAGTGACCTTTGTCATTATATATATGTATATACATAGAGAAGATTAGCTACATAGTGACCTTTGTCACTAAAATATAAGTTATTGGGTGTCAATAAATGATGCATTGTCCCTATACAGTCGTTAAAAAGCAGGCATTCTTAAAACACTGGGAGAAATGCTTACACAGTTGGCGCCGATAAGCTTTTTTTTTTTTTTTTTTGCATATTAGCTAATTCTTTTAAGGTGTGTTAATTCCTTGAGGCTACTGGGCATGGCTGGCTGTAGTATTATTACCTTTACGCAATTAAGTAATAATCTCCATAGTTTGTAATTTATTCTGAAGAAGCAACTTAATTCACTGGGAAAATAAGACTAAATACACTATTTGATTGATTATCTTGTCATCCTGTCAGGTCTGGATAACTCAGTGGTAGGGCAGGGAAGTAAATATCATTTTAAAGTGAGGGAAAGACATTGGGCTGCATATTCACATTTTTCATAAACGTATTTTCCAATTCCTGTAACTTAGATGATCAGAATAGCTTCTTAACCTTAAGTTACAAAACTCATCTTCCAGATGGTAAGTATATACCTTAATATGTCTACTGAAACAGTCATTTATTCCCTTCTCAACCGAAAATCATCCATGATTTCTCTCGTCTGGGAACCTCCATTATGTGTTGTTCATTTTGTCACTCCATTCTCCCATAATCAATTTGGTCCACTAAACATTGCTAGAAAGGGCACAGGGATGAACCAGAAAGAATAGAAATATCAAAACTCAGCATTTCACATGGACTTGCATTACTAATGCCCCACGTGCCTAGTTAGAAAGGACGATAACAGTGGCACTTGCAGGAATTTTCGTGAGAATGACATGTGAGAACATATGAATGTTTGGAGTGGTGCCTTGTATTCAGCAAGCATAGGTTAAGTGTCAGATATTACTATTATGCCACTTTATTTGTGCTCTTGTTTATCTCTCAGTCTCAGTATATCCAGTTACCATGCCTCTCCCAGGCTGGGGTCTGATGTTTATCCATTAAGAAAATTATCTGACCATTACAATGAAAATTACACTCTAAATTATTAAAGCCTGATTTATTCCAATCATAATCTGCCTCTCTTAGCCTGCATTATGTCCTAGTTCCATACCTGGATATCTTTATCTTGCCCACAGGTGAATGAATTGTTTGTGGCAAGCATGACATTCTGTACTTTGCAATGCCTCTCACCATGTCAATATAACAATCACACAGAGTAAATGTTTTAAAAAATCTCTTTGTAAATAAATATTTCAATATTATTCCCTAGAGATGTGAATGTCAATCTGTAGCTGGACTCTTCTTTGTAACTTGAAACTTTGTCATTTGGTTAAAAGCTCTCTAATACAATTGCACTGTTGGCACAGAATTTTGTGGACTTAATGAAACCAAACTAGGATAACTTTTTTTGAGAGAAATGTTATTTTTGGGTGGCATGCTATTTTGTTACATTGTGGAATATTTACACAGTGTATTGCTGTTTTGTGATCTTGGATATTTATATTTAACCAGGAGAGCCGGAAAGACCATGACTGAAAGTATTTGTACTTCTTTTTAACTCATAAGCATAGAAACAACTATCTTGATTTCATAACTATAGAATTTGACCACTGAGATCCTTTGATATTTCTCAAGTATATTTTGCTCTCCCTCTTTTCTGTTTTCATTCATTTTTTCCAGATACCAGGTAACACTTAAGTTTAAGTTTCAAGGGAATATGGAGAAGTATATTTACAAAATCCAGATATTCTTCATCTGAATTTCAGCCAAGAAGCAACTTATCATGCCACTGAAGCAAGATATGTCACCATGGAATTTGATTTATTACATGCCTCAGTTCTTAATGGAACAGAATAAGGCAATCTACCATGATTGTTGCTTCGAGCATAAGGTTAGAGAAGAAGCAATGCAAACAACCCCAACCCGGGGATGATGGCAGCCATCCACTTCTCTCAGGGCTTCTCGCTGACATCCACCTTGGATCCTCGGGTCACTCTCAGCCACATCATCTCAATCATCAGACCCCTTACGTGACATCTGAACAAGCTGAAAAATTATTGTTTTAAAATTGGAAAAATAAGTGGTGCCACTGCATCCTCTGTGGAAAATTTGGAAGTATACCTTGTAAATATGAGAAATTCATGAGGCTCACATGATTTATATCCTCCTTCAAGAAAATAGGGATTGGGGTAACAGAGAACCTTCTTATAACTCATGCAATCCATTGCAAGGTCAGTAGCCAATAAAGACATCACCATCCGTGATTAATCGTGGATGAGCTCCACCCCCAACTTCCCTTTTATCCCCGAGACCTAGATAAATGCTGTGATGGGGCCTTTAGATTTTCAGCTGTGTCCTTTTCAGCACCTGGCAAGACAGAGTAATGGAGAGTTAAAGGAAAGGGAAGCTAGTGTAATAGAATTGCTTCTCAGAAGTGAGATGCAGAGGAGGCTGAAGAGAAGCTTGTAAAAGTAAAGAAATCGACTTTCTTGACTAGTATGTTAGGCTTCACAATGTGCAGATTGCTGAATTTGGCTTTGTGTCTCAAAAATACCTTGTTTTTTTTTTTGTTTTTTGTTTTTGTTTTTGTTTTTTTGCTTTTTTTCCTGAGTGAGAAATAAATCTGGATTTTAGTGAGTACAATAGTGCCTAACACTTGCTCCATGCTGTTTTAATTCTTTTAGCGGCAAATTCTTTTCTTTCTTTTTTTAAAGATTTATTTTATTTTTATAAATAGATATACAGAGAGGAGGAGAGACAAAGAGGAAGATCTTCCATGCGATGATTCACTCCCCAAGTGAACGCAACGGTTGGTGCTGCGCCGATCTGAAGCCAGGAGCCAGGAACCTCTCCCAGGTCTCCCACATGGGTGCAGGGTCCCAAGTTCTTGGGCCGTCCTCGACTGCTTTCCCAGGCTACAAGCAGGGAGCTGGATGGGAAGTGGAGCTGCCAGGATTAGAACCGGCATGCATATGGGATCCTGGTGCATTCAAGGCGAGGACTTTAGCTGTTAGGCCACGCAACCCGGCCCTCAGCGGCAATTTCTATGCTCATATTCATAGATGACCACTTTATTTATTTCCATTTTGTTAATCCACAGATAACTTGTAATGTACATTCCAAATCTTTTAGTTCCCTCATGTTTATTGAAAAATTTCTAAGTATTGTGTTCAGGATTCTCTCTCTCCCTCTTGTGTTTGTGTGTCTTTCCTGGCAGAATTTCTATTCTCAAAAATTGCTTATATATGCTGCAGTCTTGTCTCATTTGCAGTATTTTAGCAAATACCTGTAGAGAAATTCTCATGTTTTCAAAAACAAATTGGCATGTATTTCCTATGACCAACAATGTAGCAATAGCCTCTAAGAAATTTCTAGCACAGTACCATTTCAGTTCTATTTTGCTAATGAAAAGACTAAGAATAGAAATCATAGAATGGTTAACCCATTGTGATTAGCAAAGCAAAGTGAGTTCAGAGAGATGATAACTACAAGTCATGCTCTCTGTCTCAAATTTAATCTTCAAATTTGCTAAATATTTAACAGTTTACAGTGCTGGACATTTTGTGATAGATGTATACTCAAAGTAGAGTTGGGTTCATTTTTTCCATATACCTGGAGAACAGCTGTTATGTCGAAGAAGGAAAATGCCACTTCAAAACTCAATTGTGCCCTGCAATGAGCAGTATGATCTGTCTCCAGTGTAGATGGGCTTGATCAGAAAGCAAGGCGGTAGAGTTCTATAGAAAGGTCAACTCCAAAAGAAAAACACGACTAGGTGTCTCCACAAGTGAAGATGAATTTCAACGGAAAGTCAAAGAGTTGAGTATGAGATAGAAAGGATGAAGAAGAGAAAGGCTCTCGGAACAGAAGTCAGCATAGGCTACTTAAAACACAGCTGATGAAACTGCCTGGTGAACCAAAGCTATTTAGTATTCGGTTGCAAGGCAGTTGCTATGTGGTCTGGGATTCACATTACCCCAGACCTTCAGTAAAATGATCTTTTCTTCCTTGCTTTATGCACATTTACTCCCTCTACCTTTGCAATCAGGAAAAGGAAGCTGTGTTTCACCAGCTGGGTTTGTGAATCGTGTGTCATGTAGGAGAAATAAGCGGAGGTTAGTTTAGCACAATCGTATACCCTGAATAAAAGTGACGATGAACAGATGAAGATGAGTATCTAGAGAATGTAGAAAACCTCAGTGGGGTGGGGGGAGTACCTTCATAGGAGAGCAATGTTAGAGTGAAGAGCAGTGCTATGCTTACTTACTGATTGTACTTTGATTTTCTTCTTCTAATTATTTGTTTTTTCAAAAATTGTTTCCGTTAGCTAACTCCATAATCAAGACTTGACTACACAGTGGAATTCATAAAATTCAAGCAAGGTAAGGGAGGAAATCAAACTGACATGAATAAGGTTTAGTTCATGATGGAAGATCACTGATGGAAAGAAAGCAGCCATTTACTAATAATCTTCAAATCCAGTTCCAGGACCTGGAATGTCTGTTTCCACCTCCCCCCACGGTAAGTTAAAATAATCTAGACTAATTGTTTCCACAATTCTTACACTTCAAACTTCCTTACTCTTAAAAACAAAGTTTTCAGCATACACACACACACACAAGCATGCACACATAAACACATTCCATGCTTGTGCATGTGTTCAGCTTTGTTAGATACTGAGTTTGTGAGGCTCCATATAAATTGCAGACATCTTTCATCTTACCAGCTCCAGTATCTCTTCCTATCACCTCTAACTTTCCCTTTAATAGAAAAGCCGATCAGATTTGGAGAGAAAGAGAGACAGAGAAAGATCTTCCATCTTCTGGTTCATTTCCCATGTGGCTTCAATGGCTGGAGCTGAGCTGATCCAAAGCCAGGAGCCAGGAGCCAGGAGCTTCTTCCGGTCTCTTATGCAGGTGCAAGGTCCGTGGGTTTAGGGGCATGCTCCACTGTTTTCACAGTCCATAAAAATAGAGCTGAATGGTAAGTGGAGCAGCCAGGACATGAATAAGTTTCCATATTTGATCCTGGCACTTGCAAGGTGAGGATTCAGCCACTGAGCCACCATGTAAGGCACCAACTCCAACTTTTTAATTCTTTTTCAAATACAAAAGGAGTGAAGATTTTTCTCCATACTCCATACACAGTAATTTATTAGTATCTGAACAGTATTTTTTTAGTATCTGAACACACCTTAGGCATGCTATCTCCCTTAACTTAGTTTGTCAAGTACTTATTTCATACCAACGAATATTCTTGCTAAAAGGGTTCAAATGAGCATTTTCAAGTAGAAAACCATCTAGTTTATGTTTTTCAGATACCTCTATCATTATCTAAAAATTCTGATTGGTTGAACTCTTCTGATGATTTAATAAAGATTCAGAACAAGCAGCATATTGGGAGGAAATTTAGCTGTTAGGATTTTATAAATGATACTCTTACTTATTGGCACTCTGGGTAATGTTTTAGTATATTCATTGACTCAGTTTATGTAAAGAACAGAACCTAATCAAGTGTTTCATTTAGTTTTGAAATGTTAAGTTAATATATCTGCACTTTTAGGGGTTATCTGCCTCTGAGAAATCCCATTTTATCAATTCCAGAATCCAAACACCATTTTGGGATAAACATAGAACATCCTCTCTTTATCCCTTCTTCTTCTTCTTCTTCTTCTTTTTAAACTTTTCCACTTCATCTTCTATTTCACTACGGTACGAAATTGCTTTCCAAAAAAAAAATAATTAAACCCTATTTCAAAATTCTCACTAATTTCAAGTGATAGCTAAAATCATTGGTTATAGATCTAGTGTCAAATAAGCCTTTATCTCTTCCTGTGGGCGGCTATCTTCTTGACTGATGTTAGTGAAAAAAGAACCGCATTTCTTTTTTCCAGTTGAAAATGGACAATTTAGCCACCACATGTCTGCCAATGTACCTCCGTATGAGATGTAATTATATGTGAAATAATAACCTTGCTGCCAAATAGTTTTCAGTGCTTTGCTTTATATGAGAAACAATACATTTTTTGTTCCAAAAGGCAATAAGATAATGACATTCAAGTCAATCTCTTACTGCTTTTACTTTCTTACTACATTATAAGTCTCCAGCTCATCCTTCTCAAGTTTTCAATATGTTAAGATGACAATCTCTTATTATAATTTAGATAACGTAGCCTTTGGTTAATTTTCAGCCCAATTTTTTCTCTGAATATGTATGTATTAAAAAGTCTATTCTCAATTTATGATAACAGGTTTTAGAAAACACTTCTCTCATATAAATCATCAGCTATTGTGCAGTGTTAGGAGTTCACAATATACTATTTTCACTAATCTATTGTAGTGAATTAAACTCCTGTTCAAGTAAAATTGAAGGCAGGTAAAAAAAAAGTCAATAACAATAGCCAATATTTATTTGGCAACACTCATGGATCAGTCATGGTGCTATGAGCTTCCTATGCACTCTTTCTTTTGTCCTTTTCAAATCACCTACAAATCACCTACTTTCATTTATTTAAATTGCTTTTTTTTATAAAAGATTTATTTATTTTTATTGCAAAGTAAGATACACAGAGAGGAGAGACAGAGAGGAAGATCTTCTGTCTGCTGATTCACTCCCCAAGTGGCTGCAATGGCCAGAGCTGAGCCAATCCGAAATCAGGAACCAGGAGCAGCTAGCTGGATGGGAAGCAGGACCACCGGGATTAGAATTCACACCCATATGTGATCTTGGTGTGTTCAAGGTGAGGGTTTTAGCCTCTAGTCTACCTTGCTGGGCCCTTAAGTTGCTTTTTAAATATATATATATATTTTTTTTATTGGAAAGACAGAGTACAGAGAGAGAAGGAGAGAGAGAGAAAGAAATCTCCCATTTGCTGATTCACTCTCCAAATGGCCACAATGGTCACAATTTGGTCAATCCAAAATCTGAAACCAGGAACTTTTTAACATCGTGTATGTGAGTTTAGGGGCCCCAAATTGGGGGCCATCTTCTGTTACTTTCCTGGGCAATAAGTAGGGAGATGGTTGGAAAGAGGAGCAGTTGGGACTCAAACCTGTGCCCATATGGGATACTGGCAACAAAGGTGGAGGTTTAGTTTGCTATGCTACTGCACAAGGCCTTAAATTATTTTTTTTAAAGATGCTTTCATTTTATATATCTGAAAGTCAAAGTTACAGAAAAAGAGAGAGGGAGAGAAAGAGAAACTCTTTCATTCATTGGTTCACTCCCCAAAGTTTCAGTCCTCAAATTCTTGCCAGGGACAGGGGCAAATCTAGGAGCCATGAGCTTCATTCACCCATGTCCCCCATTTGGGTGGGACTTGGGACATCTTCCACTGCTTACTAGAGGACATTAGCAGGAAGCTAAATTGGAAGTGGAACATCTGGGAATCTAATTGGTACCCAAAGGGGATGGTGGCATTGCAGACTTAATCCATTATGTCACAGTGCTGGCCCCAGACAGTACAGTTCTAGCATTCTTCATACTGACTTCTATGGTAGTGGCAATCACCTACTAATCTTTGATAAAAGAACTGAAAATAATTCAGGGAAAAAGGTCGGTCTCTTCAACAAATGCTGTTGGGACAATTGGATACCAACCTACAGAAGTAAGAAAGAGTCCATCTCTCACCTCATACAGAAATCAGCTCTGAATTGACAATGACATAATTCTTCACCAAGAAAAATTCAAACTATTAGAAGAAATCATTAGAAGCACTCTATAATATTTAGGAATTGGTAAAGACTTAGAAAAGTTATCAAACGGGCCTAGTGCAACATCCTAGTGGCTTAAGTCCTAGCCTAACATGTGTCAGGATTCCATACGGGTACTGGTTCATGTCCTGTGTTGATCCACTTCAAATCCAGCTCTCTGCTTGTGGTCTGGGAAAGAAGTAGATGATGATCCAAAGCCTTGGGACCCTGCGTCCACATAGGAGGCCTGGAAGAAGCTGCTGGTTCTTGACTTTGGATAGGCTTAGCTCCAGCCATTGTGCTGCTTGGTAAGTGAACCAGCAGACAGAAGATCATTCTCTCTATGAATCTGACTTTCCAATAAAAATAAATAAACCTTTTTTAAACAGCCACAAAAGCACAGGTAGTCAAAGCCAAAATAAACAAATGGGGTTACATCAAACTGAAAAGCTTTTGTACAGCAAATGATCAACAAAGTGAAGAAGCAACGAACAGAATACAAGAAAATCTTTGAACACTAGACAACAGAGAAGGGACTAATACCCAGGATTTACAATGAGCTCCAAAACTCAGCTACAGCAAAACAAACAACCCTATTCCCTAGCTGTTACAGAAATACAAATAAAAACCACATTGAGATGCCATCTAATTCCAACGAGATTGGCCTACATTCAGAAATCTACTAACAAACACCTGTTAATATGGATGTGGGAAGAAAGGTAATCCACTTCACAGTTGGTGGGAGTAGTGTACTTGCTTCTAAGATGGCTTACTTTTAGGTTTAATGCCATTGTTGCTTGGACGACATAGACAATATTTAGTTAGGGCTAGTTGACCTTGACAGTAGGTATGCATACAAAAATGAGTGCCTAGTCATTGGTAATGGGAAATTGATTGGAGGCTGAGAAGGAGTAGGCCATATAATAAGAAAAGCCATACCATAAAAGTGTGTTATAATGAAAGCCAAGTGAGTAACTCTGAGGAAGTGGTAGTGACCTGCATGGTAAATTCTACTACTCATTGCCTGAGTGATATCATTAGTTAGGGTTCTCTAGATAAACGTAGTTCAAATAATATGGTCATGTGTCACATAAGCAGAGATGTGTTGTAGGAAATGCATTTTTATTCAGTTTCGTCATTTTGCAAACATCATAGTGCATGCTCATCTGAACTATGAGCGATATACCAATATGTACTTTCACATATATACCAAATGAGAAAATCATTGTGTACTCCATCACTGAATAAAACCTTGTACATGGTATATGGCCATATGAGTACATTGATACAGATATATATGTATACATACATATGTGTGTGTATATAGAGATATAGGTATAGATATATAGACTCTTGTAGGATGTTGGCTCAAGGTATTATAGAGGTTGAGAAGTCAATAATCTGCTCTGTGACAACTGGAAGACCTGTAAAAATGATTGATGTAAGTTTCTGTGTGATCCTGAAAGCCTGAGCACCAGTGGCAATTCCCATTTACCTCGGAAAGCCACTGTGAGTCCCCAAACCAGGGCAGGAGAAGCTCAGAGTCACAGCTCAGTCAGGAAAAGGGGGCTGGATCTGTCTTCCATTGTTTTTTCACTACACTCAGGCTCTCAGTGGATTGAATGATGCCTACCCACCCTGGATAAGGCAATCTGGGCTAATAAGTACACAGAGTCCAATGCCACCCTCGCAAATCCATGCAGAAATAATATTGAGCTAGAAGATTGCTCAGCCAAGTTAACACATAAAGTTAGCCATCACAGATTAGGCCTGTAAACTGAAAATTGAATTGGGCTACTTGAAGTTTATATGTGGACTTTAGAGCAACTTGCAACATGAGGAAACAGTAAAAGAAAGAAAGAAAAAAGAAAGAATAATAGGCTATAGTGAAAAGATGATTACTGCTTGGATGCCAGACAAAACATTCAAATGTTCCAAAGAAGGAGATGTCTCAAATATTGCTGGGATGTTGAGTCATGTTAAAGCAGACCATTAACTGTGACCTATACATAATTTAATGCTTTATTGCAGACAGCTTTCATATAATACTGGGAATGAAAGCCATAGTAGAGAGAACTAAGGGGTCATGAAAAATGAAATCCAAAAGTATTTTTTTAAAGAAGTTTCTAGATTAATGAAACTCAGTTGTTCTTAATCCCAGTAGCACACTGGATATTAATGCATTATTGAATGGTTTTCCATTGTATTTCTTTTCCTGTAGACAAACTCTTCCAAAACATTACTATTAAGTAACTCCTATTAATTTTTTAAATGTTTCAGATAAACATCTGGGCATTATCACACACACTGTAAAAATAAAGTCCTGTTGAAGTACTCCTACTTTATGTTTTTTATCCTTGCCTTTCAAAAGTCGGTGTTCACAGTTTTCATACATGTTTTACATTTTATTATATACATTGTGTATCAGATATATGGCCTTACTTTACATGCTTCAAAACTATATCAAAATATTATATAGGTAAACTTCTTTAATTATGAAAATGTAGCTGTGGGACACTAATGTGTAGCAGCCCATATAGTAGTACCATGTTTGTGCATTAGTTTTATGTTTTATTGAAATTTGAGCCATTTTTCACTATTTTAAACATTGCTGAAAGAGCTCTCTTGTTTGTGTCCTTTGTCCGATTGAAAGAATGTGTTACCAATTCGTGTAAGTTTCCCTTTCCCCAGGAAGTAACAAATCAGTATTATCAGCACCTATACCTTCAAAGCCTTATTTTTCTTTAATAAAGTCACATGAACTAATATTGGGAAAAGTTTATTAAGCTTCTTTTGCTCAAGAGGCAGACAAGGAGACAGAAATGAAGATAGTAGAAACAGTTCCATCTAATTGTTCACTTCTCAAATGCCCATGACTGACCCAGGCTGGGGCAGGACCTGACAGATGGCAAGGACCCAATTCCATGAGCTGTCACCTCTGCCTCTTAAGTCTGCACGAGAAGGAGGCTAAAGCCAGGAGCAGAACATGTCACTGAGTCAGGATCTCGGCTGTGGACTGCAGTCATTTAACTGGCATCTCAACAAGTGCCTGATCAGAAGCTTTGTTTTTAAATCCTTTATACAAATACTGTTGATACTAAACGCAGGTAATGACTTTCACTAATTTTACATTATCATCATTTAAAGTTTCTCCCATCATAATTCAAATCTTTCTTTCATTTTTGTCCTCAGATGAAATGAAAACTAATGCAATGTGCAAATACTGCACTGGATATTTATTATTATAAAGGTATTCTCTTTAATCCCGAGTTCTATAAAAATAATAGTAACAATAATAATTTTACATGAATGTTTTTATGTTGGTACCTAATTGTAGCTCTGGAGAGCTCAGCCTGTTCATGTTTGTGATGGGGCAGCTGGAAGGGTGAGGTGATTTTAGGGCAATCAGGGGAAATAAGCGTATTTCCATATATGGAATTGGAAAATTTTCTAACCGATTTCATTAAAATATGCTTAATCCAAGATTTTATAAATTGTTTGGTCAAAACATGTAATTATGTTTTTTAAAGATTTATTTCTATTGGAAAGTCAGATATACAGAGAGGAGGAAAGACAGAGAGGAAGATCTTTGGTGTGCTGATTCACACCCCAGTGGCTGCCATGGCAGGAGCTGAGCCTATCTGAAGGCAGGAGCTACTTCCTTGTCTTCCTTGGGTCTTCCTCCACTGCTTTCCCAGGCCACAGCAGAGAGCTGGATGGGAAGTGGAGCTGCCGGGATATGAACCGGCACCCATTTGGGATCCTAGAACATGTGAGGCAAGGACTTTAACCACTAGGCTATTGTGCACCAGGCCCAAAACATGTATTTCTAGAACTTGATTAAAACAACACACTGGTTTCCCACGGGATATGGTTTTTAGGAAAGTACATAAGAAAGAAATTTCATGTTGATAGCAAGAATTTACTTACTAGTTTTGATTCTTACAAAAGGGTTTTAAAAATATTTCTTATTTTAAATATAAAAAATTGACTAATTGCTGGTTTTGAATGTTTGACTGGTAATAGTACTTATAATGGATTAAAAACATAAAAGAAATGAGTGTTTTTAATTTTCTCTTGGGTAGTATAGCCTAATTGGTAAAATGTTGGATGGTGTTTCTGTCCTCTTTATTTTCCATTTCTAATATAGAATCAATTAACAGTAAGCAGTTGGAAATAATTCTTAACATAATTCTGTGATCCCTTTTATAATATAGTTAATGTAATTTCTCCAAGCAAATGGATATCAATTTCAATAAGTTTCCTAAATGGAGGGCGCTGTGTGAGGCCTTTCATCCTGCCCTTTTAAAGCTGACAATTATGTACATAAGAAGTAAGTGGTGATTTCATTAGAAACCTACAAATATCTGGCCAATTCAACTGCTTTTAGTGTAGTCATTACTTTCTTTCACTTAAAAATATGAGGGGTGAATTTTGCCCATTGCTGACTTGGTAATTGTGACAATTAATTAAATTTTTGATAACATCTCACATATTTACACAATATATAGTAGGCTAATATATAATATAGTACATGAGTATACTATATATATAAACCTACTATATTTTGCTTACACATGTAACATATATACTTTATATTATGTGCAATTTACTTTTCTCAATTCAATAGAATAATATGCAATGCTAAGTCATAGATATAATACTTGCACAGTAAGCAGATTAAAGACTGAGTGAAATGACAGTATTCATCTGTTCAAAATGGTAGTTGAGGTGCCTGTGCCAAGGTATTGCAGTATAATATTCCTGTTGTTTTGGCATCCTCTCTGGGCACTGATTTGTGTCCCAGCTGCTCCATTTCTGATTCAACTCCATGCTAATGGCCTGAGAAAACAGCCTAGAGTGACCTGCTGGGGTCCATGCAGTGGATGTGGAGTACCCGAAAGTGTCAAGAGTATTGTTCCATTGCAGGCAGGGCTGCAAGGAATTTCCCGCTGCATGGCAGGGCCCAGCGAATGTCTCTACAATCACCTGAATGCAGCTCCACCTTCCTTTGCATGGACACTGGACCACCCCGTGGAAGAAATTCAATCCATTCAGGCATTGTTTGCTACTGTGGAGCTGGCTTATTACTCAGTGTGAGCTTAGAGGTTAATGTGAATACTAACTTCTTGCAAAAGGGCCTTTCATTATTCATACTGTCTTGGCTGTCCCAATTGACCCAAGATTGAGTTGTAGAATAAGAATTGTAGTAGGAACTTCTATTGTTTTTAGGTGAAACAAATGGCAGAATTATCCTTGGATACACCCATTTGACCATGATGCCAAAAGTCTGCCAGGGCTTGTGATTGCTTCTATATAAATAAAGCAGACAGTTTTCTTGCATTGTCCATTATGATCCTGGAATTGTAGTGGTCCGTTTCGTTCCTTTTTGCGCCTCATCCATGCACCCTACTTGAGTTCCGAACTCAGCAGGAGCTGGACTCTGGCAGCGACCCAAGGCCTTGGCCCTTGCACCAATAGGGGTAACCCAGGAATAGATTGTCTCACAGCTTTGAATCAGCTCAGCCTTCACTGTTGAGACCATTTCCAGAGTAAAATAGCAACAATGGAAGATCTTTCTCTCTCTCTCTTGCTGTGTCTCTGCCTCTCTTTCTCTCTCTCTCTTTTTCTCTGTAACTTTAACTTTCACGTAAAAGAAGTAAATCTTTTAAAAAAATGTTAATTGAATATTTGATGCTCTGTGAAGGATAGATCAATAACAAATATTCATGGGTATGTTGGAAGAGTAACAATGATTTGAAAAATATGAGGGAACGAAGGGAGGATATGAAGTGTTGGGGAAGGAGAGATCCTGTACATGTGTGCACTAAGGAAACTTCAGCAATATTACATGGTGAAAGAAAATAAATCTTAACATAGTGGTGGCTAGCATGATAAATATATACGTGTATACATGTATATAATTATATGTTGCATGTATTTATAATATGTTTTATGTAAGAGAACTATTTTACACAAAAGGGAGTTAATTGCATTCTTTAGTGTCACATGAACGGCTTATTTGATAACATCTGTGTTACAATATTAGTATTTTTAAAATTTTTAAATTAACTAGTTAGTTACATTTGAGATACTGAGAGATGCAGGAAAAGAGAGAGAGAGAGAGAGCTCTGATTGCCTGCACTAACAAGGGTTGGTCAGATGGAAATCAGACCCACTGCTTGAGTCATCATGTGCTGTTGCCCAGTTCGCATGTTAGCAGGCAGCCTGAGGCAGAGCTTGAGCTGAGACAAACTAAAACAGGATGAGGGCATCCCAACCAGTCAGTAACCTGATGGACCAAATGCTGACCCCAACACTGTTATTTTTATTTCCTGTTTATGGCTATAGTAATATTATGCACCATCTTGTTCAATTTCCACATCCCTTTATCTTCTTTATTCTTCTGAACCTATACACTAGTTTAAATACTGTATATATTTTTATTATTGCTTAATCTCATTACCCTTATTATATGATATAATGCTTTGACATTATTTTAATAAAAACATCATTTTAAATATTCATTTTAGGAATATTTGTAACTTGTACAGTGAAATGGGTGTTCAGATTTAATGCTGTGAGGCATTAAAATCACACTACAACATTATGCTTGCCACTACTCACGTAAAACAATTTAAACCTATATTCATGTGGAAACATTCTATGCAGTCTGTTTCTATTAGGTAGTTTAAATTGTAATCTCTGTAAAAAGATTCTGTATAATAATTTTTAAGAAACAAATGCTATCATCTGATAGTCCTTTTCCAATAAAATTTTAGTGTGATTAAATTTAAATGAAAGACTGGAAATACGTAGAACACAAATTTGAACAAAAATTGCATGTATAGATATAAAGAAGCAATTTTAGTATCTTTTCATTTATCTTTCATTTTACATGAACTTATTTTGTCTCTTTTCAACAGTAACAAGCTCCAACCTTGTTTAGCATCAGACCTCAGAGGTAATAGAAATCTTATTCATTCATTTATTTGCAGGTTAATTTAACAAACATTTGTGAAACACTACAATCCATGGATTGTGCCACCTGGTAGGGCTACAAAATGTAACAGCGCTTGTAGCCTCGTGCTTGTGACAGACAGCTAAAGATTCATCACCACGCAATAGAAAGCATAAAATAGAAGTATGCCAAGTTGTTAAGAGAACCTAGATGAAGTGATAATAATTAATGCTCTGGCAGAAGGATTCAAAGCATGATTAAGAGTATTCAAGGTAAAATATATATATATATATATGTATTCAAGGTAGAAAGTATTCTATGCACATCAAAGACCATAGGCCAAAATGCAGAGGCATACAACTCTAAAAACCAGGTGAGCCTTGTAGAGCACTCTTTGTAGTGCCAACAACATCCTGCCTGATTGGGGGATATTGGTTGTCGTAGAAAAACTCATCCATGATTCCAGATGTAAAGTCTGGCTAGAGGTCTTATGATACTTTAAAATACTGAGGATGGATTCTGGTTACTATCCAACAGGGGAGAAGTGAACATAATTATTTTTAAGGCCAGTAAGCCCTGAGTGGCAAACTGGGTGACTTGGCCAGCAGGGAGAAGTGTGTCGTGATAGCTTATAGCCCATGACACTCAGGAATTTATTGGGTAGGAAATCAAGTGGGATGTTCCTTGTCTCATAGTTGGAAAAGAAAATTAATGAGTTTATAGTGCCATGTCCCAGATTAACTGAATTTCAATAAAAGAGATTCTTAACTGACATGTGTATCCCAGGACATTGAAAGTGTCAGTCTGATCTTTTAACTAAAGTGAATACTTTTGGAAACCTAAGTGATAAATGGAGTTTGACACAACTTGATCTCATGTTGATCCAATGGAACTGTGTAAACCCTGGTCACTATATTTAGAGCCACTAGAGGTACACCTGGAAAAAATATTCTTGGTAGCTTTGGAAAATTAATATCTGTTCCTTACCCTCTGTATTAAAAGATATTGTTTTTTTTACATTTCTTTCTACTATTATTATTATCCTTATTACTTTTCCATGATACTGTTTAGTAGATATGGGAATTCCTCCCTCCCCCGCTTCTTTCTCCTCATTTCCCCTTCCTGCCATTTTCCCCATGTTATCACAGTAGAATGGTCCTTTAGTAACAGGTGCAAGTTGAACGTTCTGCTATTTAAGTGCTTCATGGCATTTTAGGTATAGGCAAAGGTAGAAAATCTAGTATCATACTATAAAATACATTATCCTTAAAAGAACCGGGTTAAAAAAAAAGACCCTGAAATTAAAATATTTTCTGATTCTTAATATATTTGAAACAATAGCACAAGGCATTATAATAATATTACTCATTTTCTGGTACTTGGTCCCTAAGTTAGATATGGCAAATGTATTCTACTTCATTCTTATTCACAACGAGGCTCAAATGGAAATACAGAACATACCCATAGTCCCCTTCAAGGGTGTGTTACCTTTGCTATTGTCTATTGAAATCTAAGTCGAAAGGACTTGGTTCATATTTATGGGCCACAGCACACTATAATTGCTCACCATCCTAATAGCAATGCATTAAGCATATCCTGTGAGCAAGTGGGAAGATACACTCTGAATGACCTCATAGGAAGAATGTGTGTTGTAAAAATTCAGTACTCTGATGTAACAGAAAATTTTTTAGGAATTAAATGCTATATAATATGTCAGAAAATCCCTTCCAAGTAAAGGACAAGTTGTTCAATCTTTTACTTATTCAACTTGGGTAAGACTGGGTTGTAGAGACTCTGTGTTTTGGAAAAACAAGCTAATCCACTTTCTGGTGTAAAAAGAAAGGCTGCTGGTTTCGAACCGGGCGAAGAGCAAGGGAGAACTATATACCAGGACAAGATTGGGTTGTGACCTATCCCTATCTGGCCGACTGAGACATACAACACAACAGCTTTAATAGTGCTAGGTATGTCTTGAGGGTATAGTGTTTTGAAACAAGCAAACTCCAACTAAGGCAGCACAGTGCAGATCCCTAGGTTTCTGAAGGGAAAAATGCTATCTGTAGCAAAAAAAAAACTACTGATTATTGGAAGTCAGCTTCTGGGATTGCTCTTAATTGGAAAAAATTGTTACACTGCTCATGAAATACAAATTGATTATTTTACCAATCTGTCTTTTATGAACTGAGTCTCATTAGATCCATTGAGTCCTAAACTTAGCAGGATGTCATAACAGCCTACCCTATTACACAAGGATAATGATTTGGGACCAAGACAATCCCAAGAACAAAAGATCATTGCACTTTGTGGTGACCAAACTACTGGGTCACTCCCTCTGTGGTATGAGTCACATTTCTTGATTGTACACACATACTTTGTATAATTAGGGGTGGTGCAACTGACAGAGGGTGGAAAACTCAGTCCTGGTCACCAGTTCGTTGGCGTGATGTGCTCATGGTAGGGATTTCTTTTGTCTTCTAGTGGGTTGCAAGCTCAATAATATTCCCTGTTGAGGGATAATAGTGAAAATAAATTCTCCCAGTGGGAAGAATGATAAATAATATAGTTGGTATTCAACTTGTACATAGGAAAAAAGATCTCAGATAAATGTTTCAGGTAAATGTGGAATTCAAGACAGTGGCAGTTGTTGGCTTGACTGGAATAGAAGAGGCTGGGAAGGAGGCACCCTAAAAGATAGGACACGACAGAGTTTGAGAAGAAGAGGTAGGGAGAGAACCTTTGTGAGGAAGTACAAAGGTACAAATAATTGAATTTCATGCTATTGTGTACTAAAGAGCATTCATTATAAATATCTCATCTTCTGTGTTGGCTACATGATTTACACAGTGAGTATGGATCAGCTATCTTAGCTGTGTCTGAAATTAGTCTAACGATAGACAGGTAGTGTCATCAGACTTGGAAGCTCCCACTGGACACAGTAGTCAGCTACTTCTAACATCTTCTGCTTCTCTACTACTCACTCATTCATACTCACAGGGAAAAACACCACTTGGAAAGCAGAGAAATAGGAACAAGTATGTTAATGGTCCTGTTTGTTTTTAGGTACATCATCCTGAGGCTTATTCTACACTGAAACTAAGACAGACATGTTCAGATTATGCAGCAATTTTTCATGCCAAGGAAAAGCTTGAAAAAAAAAAACCCACTGGATATTATTTTTTTTTCTTTTCTTTTCCTGATTTGTTTTTTCTAGGAACCTACTTCTGTTTCTTGGAATCACTTTGTCAAATTACTCTTGTAGAAAACACGCTGTCTGAAGCTTCACTTTCCGAGGTAACCCAAGCTAAGTCCTGAAAATAAAGTAGACAGTTTCAAGTGTTGAAGGAACATATAAACATGCTAACATGAATCAGGGTACTGCAAAGAAAAGTCCCGTGAACGAAATAAAGCTAAACACTGGCTTAAGCATAAACAGAGAAGAATTAAATCAATAACTTCAAAACTTGCTCTGCAATTCAGCAGAAAGCTGGGATTGTGGTACAGCGTGTTAAGCTGCTGCTTGGGATGCTAGCATCGCTTTTCAGAGTACTGTGATTCGACTTTCCACTCAGCCACCAGCGGCAGCTCTGCTGAGAAACAACAGAAGATGGAGCAGGGACTTGTAACTGTGGTGCCTTGGGGAGATTCAAGCTTCAGGCTCCTGGCTTCTGCCGGCTCAGTCCCGCCATTGTGGATATTTGCACACTGAAGCAGTGGGTCGAGCACCTCGCTCTCTCTTCTCTGTCTCTCTTTCACACACCTCTCTCTCTCACACATCTCGTTCCCACACACAATCATTCTGTGCCAGTGTTGCTCTGACTTTTAAATAAATAAATGAACTTAAAATGAAAATTCAACACAGCAAGAAAAATAATCATAAATTAAGGAAAAATTACACAGTACTAGGGTTACTACATACATATGTAACAAATTTGTATATAATTATACATAAATATTTTTAAGTGTTAGATTTTATTTAGATATGCTTACAAAATATATTTTACATATAACAAAATAGATTACTGTGTATTGGTATGCATGTGAAAATTAAAATTTAGGATTCCATGATAAGAAAATTACAGAGAAAATAGGAGGGAGGCAATATTTTAAGAATTGATGTCCTATAATTGTGCCAAATTTATGAAATGCTTAAATCCTCAGATTCATAAATTATAAGAAATCCTACATGGTAAAAATCAAACTAAATTCTAAATTAGATGTGTAATGGAAACATTGAGTAACATTGAAAATATCAAATTAGGAAGAAGCCTTTAGAAATAATCAGACAAAAAATAAATCTACAAATCATAAATATTAGAGAGGTGTCTAATTTTTCACTAACTTTGATGCGTTCAGAGAGTTTAACTGATAAACTAGGTCAATATTCAATGAACTCCCTTTTGAGACTTAGACAAAATAAGCATACTCTAAGACAAACACTGTTTGCTGCCAAAAAGTTCTCACCAATGATATTTCTATACAATGTGTTTCAAAGTAAAGGAAAACAGGGGAGAGCCTTTGGTCTGATGTTTAAGACACCAGCGGAGATGCCTGCATCCTCCCCCGGAACGTGTGAGTTTGATGCCTATCTTGATGCCTCCTGACTGCTTCCTGTTAAGGCAGATCTTAAGAGAGGGTATGGTGGCACAAGGCGTTGGATTTCTGCCACCCACATGGGAGACTTGGCTAGAATTCCCAGCTTCAGGTTTGGATGGCCCAGTTCAGGCTTTTGACCTTGGTGGGCATTTGAGATTGAAATAGCAGATAGGAGCTGCTCCGACCTCCTCTTTAGTAAGTAAGTATGCAAATAAATAAATATTTTAAAATATTTCCAGGAGAAGAATGGAATGTATTAAGAAAAGTAAAATTAAAAAAATGAAAATAAAACTTCATTCATGAATAATCTAACTTGTATAATTAAAAATCAGTACAGAACTGAAATTCTGGACAAAATTATTGTTTATGTTATGGAGATGATCTCTAAGAAGCACTGAACTGAGTTTAAACACATTGCTCAAATTTAGAGTGTAAGTCATATATGTACAAGTTGCAGTTTTCCAGGATAAGTACCCAAAGATTAAAAAAGGAGAGCCCCAGTTCCTAAACAGGACAGAAAGAAATTTTGGAAACTTACTGGGTGAATGTAAGGACAGTACTAGCCATGAACTTGGAAGAAAGCAAGGAAGGGAAAGAAAACCAGGAACATCACCTCTGTGGGAGGCATGACATGCACTAAGTTGTTTTTTATCTGTATAAATAATTCATGCTTTCTAAAAAACAGAGAGTATGTGATTGTACTTAACTGTACCCTATTTTAAAAGATATAACAAAAACAAGAAATTCAGAAAAGCTGGAAGGGCAAGCTTTATAGACAAATCATTAGGCTAAAAATATCCAAAAGAGCTTGCATAAATATATTGTTATGAGACAAAACAGAAGGGAATCTACAGGATAGAGTTGTTATTAGATAAGCACTGAATAAAATTAACAAAAGAACAAAATATAGCTACAGGAGGCTCACAGCCAGTCTCCCATGGAGGGAAGGCTGAAAGTGCGTGCTTTAAGGTCTGCAACCAGAAAATGCACACGCTCACTAATCTTACTCAATGCAGCCAGCTGTTAGGCAAAAGGAAGAAACAAAGTCATACAAGGAGAAAAGGAAGAAGGCACACTATTTTGTTTGCAGATGACATGATTGGTTGTAAAGAAAAACTGAAGGATTCCTCTGGCAGAATATCAGAAGAGCTATGTGAAATTATAGCATACCAAAATCAACACTTATAAAACTCAGTTGCAGGCTTGGTGCAGCAGCCTAGTGGCTAAAGTCCTCGCCTTGCACAGACCAGGATCATATATGGGTGTCTATTTGTGTCCTGGCCACCCCGATTCTCAGCCAGCTCCCTGCTTGTGGCCTGGGAATGCAGTAGAGGACAGTCCAAAGCCTTGGGACCCTGCACATGTGTGGGAATCCATAAAAAAGCTCCGGGCTCTTGGCTTCAGATTGGCTCAGCTCCGGCCATAGTGGCCACTTTGAGAGTGAATCAATGGACAGAAGATCTTCCTATCTGTCTCTCATCCTTTCTATATATCTTACTTTCCAATAAAAATAAAATGTTAAAAAAACTCCATCACATCCATACACATCAACAACAAAACTCACAAGAAATAAATTATGAGTCATCCCATTAATACCTAAAAAAATAAATAAAATGTTTTGAAATATATATAATAATGAAGAGAAAAGACCTTTGTAATAAAAATTGCAACACTGTTGAAAGAAATAAAACAGGATATATACATACGAACACAAATGGAAAGACCTCCCATGTTCATAGATTGGAAGAACTCAGATTGTTGAGTCCTGGTGTGGTGGTTCAATTGTCTAATCTAACTCCACTAAGGGCAGGGATCCTACATGGGTGACAGTTGGTGTTGTACCTGCTCCATTTCCCATCCAGCTTCTTGTTTGTGTTCTGGGGAGGTATTACAGTTTGGCCCAAAGCCTTGGCACTCAGTACCCATGTTGAAGACCCAGAAGAAGCTTCTGGACTTCTGGCTTCAGATCAGCTCATCTCTCACTGTTGCCACCACTTGATTATTGAGCCAGCAGATGGAAGATCTTTCTGTCTCTTTCTCTCCTTCTCTGTAAATCTGGTCTACCTTTCCAATAAAAATAAGTAAATCTTTTTTTAAAAAAGAATATTGTTCAAAGGTCTCTATCACCCAAGGCAATTTATACATTGCAGATAAATACCATCAAAACACCAACATATAGCTTAAAAATTTCTAAAATTTGTATGGAAATCAGAAGACCCTGAATAGCTGAATAATCTTGAAAAGTAAAAGGAAAACTGAGATATCACCATACTGAATGTCAAGTTATACTAAAGTAATAGAGCCATTGCAACTTAAAAAACACAGAAATGGAATGCAAACAGTTATATTAGATCATTGGAATGGAGTTTAAATTCCAGAAACAAACATATGTATCGATAGCCAACTTTATTTGACAAAGGAGCCAAATGCATATACTAAGAAAAGATAGTATATTCAGTAAGTGATGCTGAATAAACTGGATATTCAGATACAAAAGTTGGAAATGAGACTCCCTGCCCAAAAGTTAACTCAAGATGGGTAGAAGATCTAAATATAAGACATGAATTAAAAAAAAGTAAGAATAAAATATAGTAGAAACAATTCCAGAAACTGGCACAGACTACAACTTTTGGATGAGCTCCTGAAGCACAGGCAACAAAAGCAGAAATAGACACATAGGATTATATCAAGCTAAGATATTTCTGCCCAGGAAGGGAAACAATCAACAGAGTGAACAGACAATTAACCAAATGGAAGGAAATATTTGTGTGTTATTTTTCAGAGAAAAGATTATCAGATTATGTAAAGAAAGACAGCTCACAACAGAATAGAAACTATCAAAGACATTTCTTACGAGAGATGAAAAATGGCCAAAAATGCATGACAATGTGCTTAAAATGTCATGAGTCATCAGAAAAATATAAATCAAAACCACAATGAGGTAGCATTTCATTCCAGCTGGAGTTGTTATTATAAAACAGACATGAAGAATGCTGGAAAAGATGTGAAAAAGAGCTCTTATCACTAATTATGTTCATGCGCATCAGTACGTCATTATGGAGGATAATACAGAAATTCCTAAAAACAAACAACACACAAAAAAACCTAGCAATTGATCTACTGATGACATATTAATATCTGAAAAATATCCTAAGGAAATGAGATAAACCTTGTATAGATTCCTGCTTATCATGTACATTGCAACATTGTCACAGTAGCAAGATATGAATTGGCCTAGGTGTCCATCATTGGATGAGTGGCTAAGCAAAGTATGAGATTCACACATACAAAAACACATACACAATGGAACATTATTCTGCTATGAAAAAGAATGCAATCTTGACAATGGCATCAAAATGGTCAGAACTAGATATCATATATTAAATTAAGTAAGCCAGACACAGAACATAATCACTACTTTTTCTTTCATACGTTCATGCTAAAGTAGTAATAATTTAATAATTATGCATTCTATCTTGTTTAAAAGTGATTATTTTAAGCTGGAAAGTATGGTAAGAGATGAAGGTGAAGGTTGAACATTGGGTATTAAAATTTAATAGGGCAAATAGGTTCTAGTATTCTGTAGCACATTAGATGGCTATCATCCCTAACCTGCTCAAAAAAAAAAAAAAATGGAAAAGATGGCCTGGAAGCTTCCGAACACTTATGAAAAGATAAGAAAATGGAAAACTGCTGGACCTACATACATGCTTTGAAAAGTTGCACCGTGCAGTTAAAATGCATGAATGTTATATGTTAATCTAAAATTCAAACAATTAAACAAAATTCAAAAGAAGTTTTAAAAGGGTGCAATAAAAAATACACAGAGATTAATGAGTTAGTAAGCAAGAGCATGATAGAGAGGACAAATAAATCATTTCTAGAAAAATTATTATTATAAGAGAAAGATTCAATTACCATCATTAAAAAGTAAACCATAGAGCTAGCGTTGTGGTGCTGTGGGGAAATCCACCATCTGTGACACCGGCTTCTTGTATTGGCATCCATTGGAGACCCAGTGTCTCTACTTCTTGCCCTGCTTTCTAATGATGGCTGGGGAAGAAGTGGAATATGGCCCAAATCTTGGGCCCTCGAAGCCATATGGAAGACTTGGAGGAAGTTCCTGTCTCCTAGCTTTAGACAGGTTCAGCTCCAGACAGTGTACTCATCTGGGGATGAATCAGTGGATTAGAGATATCTCTGATGATCTGTATAATTCTGCCTTTCAGATAAATACACACATCTAAAATTTTTAGAAAGTTGAATCAGTAATTCTGCAATTCTCAAATAAAATAATGATAATAAAAAACCCACCGAGTCCATTCAGTTCTACCCAACACTTAAGGGAAAATAATTCTCTTTTAGAGATTAAAATCCAGTGCCAACTTCTTTTTTTATTTCAATTTAAGTAGATTAAGTTTGGTTTATTGTAAGAATGTAAGGGTTTTTGGATCAATACTGGGCACTTGATTGTTGTAATTTACTAAGTAATAGGCTAATAGTGGAAAAAATGCACTTGCTTTTCTACAGGTTCAGAAACAATTTGATGAAACTTAATATACACAACCGATTTCTTTCAAAATACTTGAACAAGGCATAAGGAGAAGGAAACTCTTAAGAGCAAATGCAACGACTGCAGCAAAAACCCTTTTGAAGAGGAAATGTTGAAATTATTCACTCTGAAGTCATTCATAGTGTGTCTACTCAGCGTTATTTTGGTGATCCTTGCAACACCTACAAAATGAGTTGAATGATGGTCCCTTCGAAATTCCTGTCCATGGAATCATTAGAATGCAATCTTTGTAAGTAACCTTTGCAAGCATGATTAATTAAACATCTTAAGATGAAAATACTTTGCATCTGGGATGTCTTTCCTAGAGGAAGGAGAAGCTATGTGGGGAGACTGGAAGAAGGTAGAGGGCCTTGTGGGGATGCGGGCAGACGCTGTCCACAAGCTAGTGCTGAAGCCACCAGAGTAGGAGAAAGTGAGGCAGGCTATTATTCTCCAAGAGCCAGGGGAGGGAACAAAGCTTCATCTATAACCCGGCTTTGGACATCTGGCTTCTCAGGCTATGAAAGACTGAATTTCTGTGTCTCAAGTCACCAAGTTTGTGACAATTTGCTTTCGCACCCCACAATCAAATACAATCAATGAAAGGAAAAGGAAAAAGAACTGGAAAAAAAGGAAATAGTCGGACATTATTTAAATTCTGTACATTTAAAACCAGTGATGTGATAGTCTACCAGAGAACTTCTATATATATAAAAATCATTAGATGACATGAATGGTTTGTAGATTTTTTTTTATATGAGATAGAAAATTTTGTCTTCTTCTCCTTTTTTTAAAAGATTTATTTTTATTGGAAAGGCGGATACACAAAGAGGAGAGACAGAGAGGAAGATCTTCCACCCGATGATTCACTCCCCTGGCAGGCGCAATGGCTGGAGCTGAGCCTTTCCGAAGCCAGGAGCCTCCTCCGGGTCTCCCACGCGAGTGCAGGGTCCCAAAGCTTTGGGCTGTCCTCGATGCTTTCCCAGGCCACAAGCGGGGAGCTGGATGGGAAGTGGGGCCGCCGGGATTAGAACCGGCGCCCATATGGGATCCCGGGCGTGCAAGGAGAGGACTTTAACCACTGCGCCACCGTGCCGGGCCCAGAAAATTTTGTCTTCTTAAAGTGGTACTAATGAGATAAACCAGACAATTACAAAGGATGGCATCTTGGGCCTGGAGCAATATCCTAGTGCTAAATCCTCACCTTCCAGCACCAGGATCCCATATGGGCTCTGGTTTGTATCCTGGATGCTCCACTTCCCATCCAGCTCTCTTCTTGTGAACTGGGAAAGCAATAGAGGATGACCCAAAGCCGTATGGCCCTGCACCCACATGGAAGCCCTGGAACAGGCTCCTGTGTCCTGGCTTCAGATGGGCTTAGCTCTGGCAGTTGTGGCCACTTGGGAGTGAACAAATGGAAGATCTTTGTCTCTTCTTCTCTCCATATTTCTGCCTTTCCAATAAAAAAAATTAATATAAAAAATAAAAAAGAGATAGCATCTTTACCAGACACAATAAAGTACGTTTCTAGAAATGAACCTCTTCTCTGAGGAAAATTATACAAAGCAATTGGAAGTTGGGAAAGAGAGTCTAGATGACTGGAGAGACACCTTCCTGATACACAAGAGAGTTCAACAAGTCTACACCTTTAAAACTGTGTTAGCAAAAATTCTAGAAAGAATTGTAAAAGAATTTTTGCAGAATGTAGCAATTTATTCTAAAATTTATCCAGTAGATTAAAACAACTAAATTCAAGAAGAACAAGGTAAATGTGCAATTAAACATAATTTAAAGCTATAGCAATTTAAAAGTGTGGTAAAGAAGAAATTTAATGGGATTTAAAGAGGTCTTCGGCAGTATCTCTGATTCATTCATTCCTTAAGAGTGTGCTAGCTAATTTTCAAGCATTTCTTATTCCTCTCTCATTACTTCGTAACTTCATAGCATTGTGATTGGAGAAGAAATCTTGTAAGATTTGTCTTTTCACATTGATTGAGACTTGTGATTTGGTCCAAAATATGGTCTATTCTGGAGAATATCCCACATGAACTTGAAATGAATGTGTGTTCTGTTGTAATTGTGGATAATTTTACTTTTTAATGATTCAGTAGAATAACAGTTGAAAGTATAGGATATTTCTTAGAAAAATTAAAACAGGAGGCTAATCTGTAGATTCATGGGTTGGGCCACCCTCTGCAATAGCAGCCACTGCTTCCAGCTGCTCTGCTTCTGATTCAGCTCCCAGATGGTGCATGTGGGAAGGCAGCAGAGCCACCCATGAAGAAGGCACAAAAGGAACTCCTGGCTTTGGCCTGGCTTATCCCAGCTATTCTTATCCATTTGGGGCATGAGCTAGAAGATAGGTCTCTCTGTATCTCTTTCTCTGTAACCCTGCCTTTCCAATGAATAATAAGTCTTCAGGAAATTCAAATAGAACCACCATATGACCTAGTAATGCTACTACTAGGTGTTTGTAGAACATGATGAGGTATACCATGGCTACAGCAGTTTCTAGGAAAGTCTTCACATTTCTTCATGTGTGCTATCTAGAATTGCTTAACTTCTGGCAAGAGAGTCTTCAGACATTCCTATGACAAAATCTAAGGTGCAGGGAATGAGTGAAGATTTCCTTTCTCCACCCCCACCCCCCCAGGATCCATTTCCTATTTACTGGAGTGATATTTTGGGAAGAGTACCCATGGTAGTTCGTTTATTCTTTCATATTTATGTGTATATGAGCTTTAAATTAAGATCTTTAAATCTTTAAATGCTGTTCTTTTGTCCCTTACATGAGATCATGATTCTTAACAACTGTATGATTTTATGTATATATTCTAAATGCATAACAGCACAGAAAGATTGTATAAAATATTTCCGTAAGTATTCCAAAATCTCTGCTCTGTACTCTGTTATTTACATACTTCCAGGTGGCCAGAGGGGAAGGGGAAAGTTAAAACCAAAAGGCAGACTGAATAAGGTGCCTCCAAGTTTCAAATCTTATCAAGAAGTCAACAAAAAGAGATGAGAATGCTGAATTTTAAGGTTGTTAAATTTGGTGACAGAATGGCACGAAACTCTGTTGTTAATATTTGTTATTTTCAACACTTTTTCATCTTAAGACTCACAGACTTAACAATCATAAAGATTCCCAACCTTAAAAAAATCTGAATATTAATATTATCCCTTGGGATACAGCAGACTGAGCTACTTATTGAAGACATGAAGATGTAGAACATATAAAATTCCATAACCAATCTGGAGAGACAGCCTAAATGTATTAGCAAGCAATTCCTCATGATGTCAAAAATAATGTCTTCCATGAATGTATTATCTATGTGGTCATAAATACCTGATGAGACCTAGCTGGGTATGGATGACTACAATATATCCTGGGTGGAAGGTATAAGAAGTTTATTAATTTAATTATGGACAAAGAGATATCCCTGCTAAATTTCTTTTTTTATTGTTAATATAATGTTTCAAAAATTTGAATACCTTCCCTCAAGTTCCTTTTTCAATAGCAGAGGTATTCGAAAGCAACAGTGGTCATGAGTTGGGTAGGAATATGCTACAAATAATTTCATTTCTAGAAACTGGTCATGAGGATGTCCATGAAGATTGAGCATCATGAAACATGCAAAGAAGCATGAAAAATGTTGGTGGAACTTCATAGTGAGGAGCAGCTCCCATACTGTTTCTCAGCTGATAGATTAGGAAATGAAATAAGAAAAAAAGATAATGTAAAGAGGTGTGTTTTAAAAGGGGTACTTTTGAACGGTAGCCGTGATCAGGGAATACTTTTTCGATTACTTAAAAAGAAATACTTCAATTTGAACACAGCTTCTTAACAACGGATGTGAGGACGAAAGAGGATTTTAAAATATTACAATGGGAAAATAATAGAAATGATGATTTGGTGATCTTTTTTTTTTCTAGCTTAAAAACTTCCTTTGACTCTCATGGCATCTGCAATAGCCTTTTACATATTTCCTTTAGAGATCACATTTTTTGATGTGATAGCTTAAAGTATTCTGGGGTCCTAAAATTAACATTTCATAGAAATTGAGATGAAATGGACCTTAGACATAATGTTATCCAAAGTGCAAAATTATCATTTGCATTTTTCTATTTCTTGGCAATAATTCAACTCCAGATATTCTGCAGCACCTTTTCTTCTCCTCATTTAATTTGTAAAGAATTTCTTTGTTTGTTTGAAAGTGAGAGTTACAAAGAAAGGAAGAGACATAGTGAGAGATCTGCCATCCACTGGCTCACTCTCCAGATGGGTACCACTGCCAGGATGGAACAAGCTGAAGGCAGAGGCCAGGGAGCTTCATGCAAGTCTCCCACAAGGATAGCAGAGGCCTGAGTACTTGGAGCATTTTCTGCTTTTCCAAGGTTATTAGTAAGGAACTGGACCAGAAGCAGACCAGCTGGGGCAGGAACTGGTGCTCACATAGGGTGTAGGCATCGCAGACATCAGCTTTACTCACTAGGTGACAGTGCCACCCCCGTGATTTCCTGTATTTCATCTGCTCTCAAGCTTTTCTATCAAATGAAGCAATTCAAATTGGATTGCCCAGTGACTCAGTCGCCTACCACCTGATGCCAGCTGTTGGTTTTTTAAAGGGCAGTTTTGTTAAACCTAGTTCTTGTGTGTGCTGTGGATTCAAGATAAAATCTGCTAAACCTTCTTTTGGAGTAAGCCCAGTGTGGCATGACCATCTCTTCATCACTGTTCCCAAGCAGGATTCTTGGCACTGTTCATCAGGTGCCACGGTTTCCTAGACCTAGATGATACTACCCACACATCCACGTCAACCTCCTCCTGGGCTTTCTAGACCGCTAGTGATTTCTTAACCGAGACGGTGACACTTCTGTGAAGCCCGGATACTGTATCACACCTTTCGTGCTGTGTAAGATGCTTTGGAGATTCTGTTTGGTATTCCGTGCTAATGACTTAATCATTTGTAAGTACATTTCCTAACAAAATGTATTTTCAATTAAAATTTAATATTGAAGATTCTTACTTTAGCTTGGTAAGACTATTCGTTTCTGTTGCAAGCAGGAAACCAATGGCCTGTTGCAGTAGAATTGGATAAACCAGGAAAAAAGCCTTAGACCGGAAGAGCTTTGACCTTAAAATTAATTTCCGTGAAAAGAAGTCACAATTTTTATTTAAAAATTGCCTTGAATACTCACCATCAATACACACTGATTCAACTACTTTTAGAATAATTCAAAAGTTAATTATATTTCTCAGAGTAGAATTTGAGTAAAAATATTCTTAATATTCCAAATGTTCTAAGATCCCAGTTTTGAAAATACGAACCACTGTTGTCCCATAGATTGTTACCTCCTGCCTAAATTCTAAGAGGGAAGAGAATTTCTCTTAATTGAACTATGATCCTTTTCACACAATCCTAGGCTTAAGAGCTGAACAAATCTGGCTGGCCAGTGAGTAAATCTAATCAGACATTTGACAATCAGACATTTGAACCTTCTCTGTTGAGCTTTTTCTTTTAAAGATTTATTTATTTTTTAATTGGAAAGTAAGATATGCAAGCGAGGAGGACAGAGAGAGAGAAGATCTTCTGTCTGATTATTCGCTCCCCAAGTGACTGCAATGGCCAGAGCTGAGCTGATCCAAAGCCAGGAGCCAGGAGCCAGGAGCCTCTTCCAGGTCTCACCCTGGATGCAGGATCCCAAGGCCTTGGACCGTCCTCGACTGCTTTCCCAGGTCACAAGCAGTGAGCTGAATGGGAAGCAGGGTTGCCAGGATTAGAGCTGGTGCCCATATGGGATTCTGGCACATGCAAGGCGAGGACTTTAGCAGCTAGGCTCCCGCGCCTGGCTTTTTAAAAAGAATTTTTTATCAATCAGATTTCTTGCACTTGATTGCATTGTCTTCACAATCTGTATTTCCCCCACACTGCAATCCCTATAAATGCCAGGACCTCATCTCCTGGCTCAAATTTGGCATTATAGAAATGTCTGATGATCTGGTCTGGCCACATACATCTTTAGAAATAAGCATTGGACCCAGCACAGTTGTCTTTTTTGGAAAACTTCCTATTTAGATCGTGTCAACTTTGTACTGAAGTTTTTTTAGGCCAGAGATATGATCCCTTATTGGTCGAATAGATTGTACATAGTTTGTCCTGTTCTTAGGCTATCTCTTCACTCAATGAGTTACTTACTCACAGAGTTACTCTTTATCTGGAAGAAGCTTCTTAGTCTGACATAATCATATTTATCTTTCACTTTTGTTGCCTATGTTTGTGGCACCTTATCCAGAAACATCTTTGCATGAATTAATGTCTTACAGTGTTTCCCTTATCATTTGAGGATCAAAAACTTAAATAATTTTCTCCCGTCCTTCAATATTTGTTTGATAAATGGTTTTCTCACATATAGCCCACACATGTACCTATACTTACTTATGGTAGAAAAAAATTACAAGAATGATAGTTCTCTCTTTATTCTGCCTGCTCAGGGTAACAGTAAGACAAAAAGAAATTTTTTTACAGACATTCATTTATTTGAAAGGCAGTGACAGAGACAGAGTGAAGGATAGAGACAGAAAAAAAAAATAGAGAACCTTGGTTTATTTCTTGTGTAGCCTGGCCTTTGCCAGATGGAAATCAGGAGCCATGAAGTTCATTCAGGTCCCCTGCACAGATGGCAAATGGCTAAGTACTTGAGCCACCATCCGCTGCTTTTCCAGCAAGGAACTGGATCAGAAAAAGAGCATCTACAATTTGAACTGGCCTTCCAATATAGAGCACTTATGCCATAAGCTTGGTAATATAGCATGTTGTAGCAAGTTCTATCACATTGGTCCCAATAATATAATATAAAACCCTAAAATCATTATTCAAATTCAGAATTTTATGCAATATTTTATCCAATAATAATATTTTTATCCAGCAACATTATTTGTATCTGTTGGATGCAATTATCTGGTATTATGAATAGTACTGTTTAAAATTTTCATCTAGTTTGCATTCGCACCAGCAGTGGACTGGGGTACCTTATGGAGCACAGTTTGGAGACTGTGAAAAGATCTGAAATCATATCTACCCTATGATCCAGCCATCCTATGCCTTGGAATTTACACAAAATGAAGTAAGCAGAGGGAAGGTTTATTTGTACATCGGTGTTTATTGCAGCTCAGTTCACAATAGCTCAGATATGGAGTCAACGCAGATGTCCATCAATAGATGACTGAATAAAGAAAGTGTGGTGCATACGTACCATGAAACAGTAAAAGAGTACTCAGCCATAAAAAATAAAACGTAATCTTATCTTTTGCAATGATGTGAATGCAACTGGAAACCATTATTCTTAGTGAATTAAACCAGTCCCCAAAAGATAAATGTATGTTTTCCTTCATCTATGGTACAAAACAGTACTTAACAGAGTACCAAAAATGTAAGTTATATGAGTGAAATTGGCATTTTGGAAGTTGATTATTATTTATAGCTTTTCACTATCCTGTTGAGGAATAGTAGTTTTTTCTACTCGCTGTGTCAAAATATTCACCTAGTGAAGTATTAAGCCTATGATTGTAAAGTAAAATGAAAGCATTCCATTGTAAAAATGTTGTAAAAGAGGAGAAGGATGAATAACTGGGAAAGTGGGCAGGGTAGTGGGAACGTTGGAAGCTAGGCGGAGAGTATCATTATGTTCCTTTGTATTGCAAAAACTATGAAACTTTTTCAGCTTGTATAAAGAAAATAACTTACAGAAAAAGGAAAGTTGGGGTCAGCATTGTGGCATAGGGGGCTGATCCTCCACCTGTGATGTCAGCATTCCATATGGGTGTACTGCTTGTGATCCAGCTCCCTACCTATGGCCTGGGAGAGCAACAGAGATGGCTTAAGTCCTTTGGCCCTTGCAGCCCTGTGGGAAGCACCTGGCTAGCGCTTGGCTCCAGGTTTTGGACCATTCCAAAGCTGGCCATTGTGGCCATTTAGGGAGTAAACCATCAGGCGGATGGTCACTCTCTCCGTGCCTCACCAACTCTCCCAATTCGTGATCTTGGATTGAATTCTGCATCTGAAAAATAAATGTAGTATGAGTCACTAAGGGGTACAATTGGTGAAATATGAACAAGATTGGTACATTAGAAATCACATTATAATATTACCTTCACAGTTTTGATAATTGTACTGTGATTATGTAGTATCATTGATTTCAGGAAATACATATCAAAATCACTAGAATTTACGGGGAATTAAGCCTGGAATTTGTTTTATAGTACTGGTAAAACTGGTATAAGTATGTGTGTAGACAGAGCAGTAGAGAGATGGGGTGAGTTTTGAACTCTTGGCTTTTGCCTGTCTTAGCCCTGCTGCTGTGGTCATTTGGAGGAATAAACTAGCAGATGGAAGATCCCTGCATCTCTGTCTCTGTAATTGTCAGGGGGAAGACATTAGTCCTTGTCACAACAAACGCATAGCTGGAAAAGTCTTTGAGCTCTTCCTCAGATAACCTTTCCACATTTCAGGCAAAAGCTCATGTCAATAATGTGATTGCTAATGACACCCTGGATGTGTTCAAACTGTGGCCATCCAACTAGGAGCACTCTGGCAGGAGGGGTGGCCTCTCACCTCGGGTGCTGATTTTTATATACCTTGTAAGTATGACCCATAGTGGCAGACTCAGCACCATTTCCAAGATACCAGGAAGGCAGGATATTTGGTGAAAGTTCCCAAGGGGAGTTAAGTGTCCAGTTGCATTATTTTTTCAGAGTAATTTAAAATGTTCACCCTCTTAAATTTTGTGCTCCTTCCACCTGCATCTGCCCATACTTGGGACTACTCTACTCTCAAAAGAAGTAAGATTCACCTTCAGGCTCAGGAACTCACCTGCTCAATCAGGTCAACATCATACATAGGCTTGCGGGTCCTGAAGCTGTGCCCTGGATTTTGTGATTCCGGTACCAGTTCTTCCTGCTCATTTGCTTTGAGGCTATAATAGAGCAAGATTTCTTCCCTTGAAAGGCAAGCCAGTGTGCTCCCTGCTGAGTTCACAGAAACAGGAGATGCTGCTCACTAAGTGCCAGCATGTGTTTAGTCCTTTGTCCTCTGATGTAGCTGCTTCCCTGTTCCTGTTTTGCACAGAAGGAACAGAAGGAAAGGAGTCCTAGAGAGCAGGGCTGGCCAAGGCTGCTGCAGTGAGTTTTAAACACAGCAGCACACTCCAGTGATGGAGGATGTTTTTAATGCTGACTTCCAAGTGCCTGAGTTTGCATATTATGTGCTTTCCATTTTATCTGCTTATTCTCGTGGCCCATTTGCTGGATTTGTAGAGTCCAATGAAGGTACACTTGCTCTTTCTTTATTTACTTTGGTAAATATTTGATGACAGGGTTCTCCTAGGCCCTGTCCTCTGATGCTTCATGTACACCCACATGCATACAGCTTTTTTTTTTTTAAAAAAAGATTTTATTTATTTTTATTGGAAAGTAAGATACACAGAGAGGAGAGATTGAGAGGAAGATCCTCCGTCTGATGATTCACTCCCAAAGTGGCCACACGGCCAGAGCTCTGCTGATCCGAAGCCAAGAACCAAGAACTTCTTCCAGGTCTGCCATGCAATTACAGGATCCCAAAGCCTTGGGCCATCCTCTACTGCTTTCCCAGGCCACAATCAGGGAGCTAGATGGTAAGTGGGGCCGTTGGGATTAGAACCAGGACCCAGATAGGATCCTGGCATGTGCAAGGCAAGTACTTTAGTCACTAGGCTACTGTGCTAGGCCCATATAGCTCTGTATAATGTGTTTTCCACAAACTTTTTGAAGACCCCTTGTATCCCTGGATTAATAACATTTCTTCACTGATATAAACTTGCTTTTTTTTTATTCTATGCTCCACAGGCTTTTTGAAGCACTCACATACACTCTCAATTTCCCCTTGAGGGTTTCAATTTAGCTTATTATAGACAGCATAAGAAAACAAATCTAGAAACGATATCTACTCTCACTTTATAGCTATGTGAAATAAATTAATAAGTCTGTTCAGCTAAACAGTAGGAGTGACACTAGCTCCTCAATATGGAGTAAAGCAAATAAAATCAGCATAAGAGAATATACGTGATCGCACATACTGCAGACGTCACTGAGTTTTAATCTGATGGTGTTCTATTGTGTGTGGGTTTTTCTTGTTGTTTGTTTTCACCATCTTTGGTGCTTTAAAAATGGCTTGCACACATTTGTTATAGAAACATGTGTAATGGAAAAGTGCTCCATATTATAGCGTGCATCTTCAGGGAACCTGTTCTGTTTTACAACACTCCTGATGATTTTGTGGTAATGTCAAGAAGCTTAAGAACCAAAGCAATTCCCAGGCAGATTCCTCTACCAGCACACCAGCTAGACGCTAACATATTTCATCAGGAGCAGTGACTCACCTCAGGGAAGCTCTTCTCAACACCAGAACAGTGGGCACTTTCTAAGAGGACATTTTCTACTTCCAGGTGGTGGGGGTCCATCCTGAGACATGGCTCATGGCATGTTCCCAGTGTGTTCCTCAACAGGGAGGAAACAATCACTTCTTCTTTTGTAGGAATTATCCTGTATCTGCTACACATTTACACATTTACGCATTCCTCTCCCACCCCAGTGTTAGGGCTTACTATGCAAAGGCTAGTTGAAAATTCACAGGTCCTAGCTCTTGTACAATGTATACGGACTAGCAAACAAAAGTTTCACCCCTACTGTCTTCATGACAGATGAGCATCTAAATTATGTCAGATTCCTGAAGACATAATCGTACAAGTTATACGTGGTTCATGCTGATATTCATTGTTGTCTCGGCTGTTCTTTGGCAACAATGGCATTCCCCCACAGGGATCAGTCACAGATCTCCTGGTCACATGTGCTTAGGAGTTTCCTAACAGACCTTACCCTAAGCAATCCTGACCCTGTGTCCTGCAGGAGTACATCCAGCCAGGTGCTTACATTGGCATTTCTGAGCACACTACCTCCAATGAAGACCTTTCCCACATCTCTGTCCACCCTCTGTAGGTGCTCACAAAATTTCCCTTTCATGGTTAGACACCAGAAGTTGCCCATACGTTTCCTATTCTGTTGCCCGTCTCCAAAAATTGTGTGTGACCATAGTTTTGAAAATTTTTTAGATTTATTGATGTGCTTTTCCTAAAGTTGACAACTGTCAGGGCTCTGCTTAATTGAGCACAACTGAAAAAGCAATAATTGATGAACAAATTACCTAAGTGAAAGCTAACTGCTCAGAGTATATTACAGGGTACGCATCCATCTATACGTTCATTGTCTTCATAGTTGTAAGAAATCAACACAACCCTGGTGGTTCGAAGCAACACAAACTCAGTGTTAAGCAATTCTGGAGCCCAGAAATCCAGAATTCAGCTGGCTGGACTATGAGTCTCTCCAGAGGCACAGAAGTGGGGGTGGAGGGATCCTTTTCCTTTCTGGGCTTTTCCAGAGATTGTCTGCTTTCTTTGGGTCACTCATTTGCCTCATTTCAACCTCTGCTGCAGTTATTACATTTCCTGTGACTTTGAGCCCACTCTTTCCCTTTTTTTCAGGACCCTTGTAAGAACATTGGACCACACAGATAATCCTGAGTAATCCCTTCACCTCCAGATCCTTAACCTAATCACATTGAAATGCTCAGAGGACCGTCTTTGGAGAGGCATTATTCCACCTAAAGCAACCAGAGAGAGAAAAGAAAACATTAAGAGCATTACAATGCAACCAGCATGATTAAAGAAAGAAGACACCAAGCAGGCTCCATTATTTCCAACACTGATGTCACTAAAAGACAGTGGTAGAAATGCATGTCTGCTGAAATATGAATTGCAAAACGCACAAAATATTCAATTTTGCTTGTTCAAGTTCTGTTAGGCAAATCAAAGCTTCCGTCATGGGCTTCTTTCACAAATGTGATGACAAACTGAATTTGAATGATCTCAGTGATTTCTTATGCATTTAAAAGGCTGAAATGATAGCTACATACATATATCACTCTTACATATATGTACACGTGTATGTACAGCCATAAACCTGTGTAATGAATGTATGCACGCATGTATGTGTGAAGAATTCTCAAAGCAAAACTGAAACTTCAAAGACTTTTAAATTAGCTCTATGACGAACAGAGTCTATATCCTCTTAATCCATAACTGCTTCATATTGTATTTGAAAAACAATGGAGGCAGAGGGTTAGGAGTAAGCCTGCCTCCCCTTTCTGCCTGCAAGTCTCACGTGTACCGGGTAGATTTACCAGCAGGTAGATTAGTGAATTCAGGTTTAACCTGGGGAAGGATAAAATGTCATCAAAAGCAGTGAGTACTTAAAAATGTTTCAGTGGCCCACAACCCATGATTGAAGTCAATGGACATATACCTGCCAGGTCCTATTTATGGGTTATGTCTGATAAAGAAGAAAAGGGAAAAATAAATGTGCCTCTTTTTTGTTGAATGTGACATATAAATATCTGAAACAAGAATTTCATAACAAAGGACAAGCTAACCTTAGTAAATGCTTATTACTCAGTATATAATAGAAAAGGAAATAAAGCGTTTTTATGAAATGTATCAAATCCTAAGAGTGCTGTTAAACTCATTAAAGAAAAAATGAAGTTAGAGAAACTGGTCTTATTTTTTTTCACTCCCAGTAGAGTTCATTTCTACTTCAACAACTAAGCCAAGGTCACATTTAACTCACTTCAATTTCACCCAGTGCACAAGCTAATGTCAATAGTACAGCTGCCATGCAGAGCTAAAGACTGATGGTTAGACAAAGCCATTTACACAAGGCTGGGTCTTTCATCTTCTCTCAGCCAGTGACATAAGAAAGCACTGAGGTTATTCTCAACTAGAGACGAAAACCGGCGTATTAGAAAGAATGTTATTCTCCTTAGCTGTCACACAAAGGATCTGAAGAAATGTAGAAATGTTTTTTTTTTCCTCCCCCCACTCTGGTCATCTGGGGAGATCACAAAGTGACTCTAATAGCCTTCACTCTGAAATTTTCACATGGTTTAAGTGATTGCCAAGTCTGATATTTTCCATTTACACTTCATTGCCATCAGAAAAAGAAAAAAAAATCAATATACCTACCTACTCATGTGTGTCACAGGATGGGCTTATAAAAGAAGACATCAGTCTTTTTAGGGCATGAAAAATATACTTATTCAAATATATCTTATTTAAAATGACATAAATTGCAGTGGTTAGTCAAGATTCGATTTCCTCTAAAATATAAGATTTAAAATATTCCTTGACTTGCCAGGAATCAGAATCCTTCAAATTGTTGATATATACAGATGTACTTGTTTTCTGATGTAAGTCATTCTGACTGCTCTTTATTCTAGTGCATTAGTGACTACATTTATTAATTTCCCAGGAACTAAAGCATCTCATTTTATGAGACTGCACAGGGTAGTAGATTTTTTTTTCCTTCTCATGAAATAATTCTATTTTGAATCTTTCCTACTGTATGGGATGTTGCACTTCTAGTTTTATGTCTCAGAAAAAAAAAAAACCCAAGGATATTTCTCTATATTATTCTTAACAATACAGTGCATTAACATTTTATTCCATCTTAAGAAGTTGTTTTAACTATTGAAACCCTTTATGCAGAAAAGGTGCAATGAGTTCGGTGTAACATTTCAAGTGCTATTGTTAAAACCCGAGGTAATTTTAACTGTCAGAGAAACATCCATGTCAGATGGGTCTTTCAATTAAAGGAAGTCTCGTGTCAAGTTTGACTGCAATGACTGCGTGTTACATACATGTTTGATCTTGGCATATACCTAGAAATCTTCCATTTCAGGGACTCATCTGCAATTGATTGCAAAGGGAGACCATGATGGCTGTGTCTTAGCTTTCCTGGGTTAATTCACTGCTTTGGCTTCTTCTCTCAGCACTCTACTGTGTGTGTACAGCATCATTGGAAGAGGAAATTGAGAGGCCCGATACTGTGCTTTCAAGTTCACACATGCTACTCCGATGTCACCTGTCAGTGTGACAGTTATGAGCTCTTACATAGTGAGTGTTTTGCAGTTTTCATACTTTTTTATCTCTGCTTCCTATGCCCCACCCTCAAGGAGAGGATGATGAGCCAATGGGGGAACAAAAAGAAGAGAAAAGTACGATTCTGTATTGGGGTCACTCTTGGACTCGACTTGGTTCTCTGGTTGGCAATGCAACACACTAACAATTTGAGTTACTGGGCCGTCCCCCACAGTTACAAGTATTTCAAGGTCAATTTATCAATTTAACAGCTTCATCTTCTTAATCACTAAACTTCTGTCTCTTTGAGCTTGTGCTGAAAGACTGTGGCTGCTAATTAAAATGGAGCTTTACTAGCAAGTACACAAATTAGATCCTGTCAGTAAGTTTATTCTAACTATTGGTCATTTCTAAATGCCTTTTTAATCCCCTAATTTTTACATTAAAATTCAAAAGCCTAACAATCTTAATCACCCCTACATCAAATTCATCATTAAGAACAGGAAGCCAGATGGTATAATTTTGATTTACCGGACTTCAGCGTGAATTAATGTACTGAGTGCCGATAATGAATACATCAAACCTGATATTGCAGAAACCTATGAATCTGGCATGTTAAATTAATAACACACTCTGCACAATGAAAGCATGTAAGCTCATATAAAACTGAGGAGTAATGGGCCCTTTTATTTTAAATGGTCTTTATTAGCCTTCCGTTTTGACTCTTCAGAAGCAGCATTTTGTTTAGTAGTGTACTTGTGCAGGGTACCACTGCTTTTCCCCAATGTAAGGTAACTCGAACACAGATGGGATGACTCCGAACAAAGCTGGACTCTAGAGATCTGCTTCTTGAAGGGTTCTCAGAAGAGTTCCTATTTTGCATTTGCTTGGGGAATGGTACAATTAGAAAGAGAGTGGGGGACTTCCCTTAAAGCATTACGTACTGTAATGGTATGTAGCTGTTTTCTTAAACTGAACATAAAACACATGCCTAGAAAGTACTCTTTTGTATATTAAACTATTTTTAAGCACAAATAGGCTATTTTATTCCCTCTCAGTTCTCGATTCCTATAGATGAGCCATTTTACGCTCAGGAATTAAACAAAATCAATATCCACTCCTGCAAGTTACATGTGCAAGACGATGCTTTTAATGGGCCACAAAGAGGGTTGCACACTCTATAGAAATTATCGATAGCCAGAGTTGAGTTGCAGCTGCTGTTTTGTAAGAATGCTTATGAAAGTCTCTCAGAGTTTACTTGTATATTTTCAATACAGGTAATTTTGGGTTGGCTTACAGAAAAATTTCAGTTTTATATTGATGTTTGAAGATTTAAAAATAAATGTGTTTTTCAGTTGAGTGGGAAAAAATTACTGCAATAATATCCAGATCTAAAATATACTATCTTATAAGCAAGAGAGTTTGTGTGAAATAGTGACCTTCCAGTCAAGAAACACATATCATTCCCACCCAAATTTTCTAAAACACAGACTTTATTAAATTAAATTATGACTGCTCTGTAAAGATGCTTAGATGTTTTTCTTGCATCTGAGGACCAGGGTTACAAATCAACTGCCATATATGGGACTGAAAATGGCCCTATGTCATATTCCTTGTCAATGAAGTCTTTTAAATGCCTAAAATGGTTTTGCCTCTCATCCTAATGCATAGCAAAATGCAGTGCAGAGATCCAGGAAAGTACAGGGGTGTGATCTTTGCTTTTGACTCAACCCTATCTATAATGGTCTTGGGAAAAGGAGCAAATGCCTATTTTGCTTTAAAGAGTGATGATGGGTGACCAAAGGCTGCAGCTGAGCAGTGTGAGTTGCTTCTACAATTGCAAGACGCCCGTTTTTCACTGCTGTGGAGGTGCCCCAAATATTTCAGCAGCCTGACTCGGAAATGAAGGCAATGCCACAAATAGGATAATGTTCGAAAAAAATGTTGCAAACCTTACACTAAGTGCTATTTTGTAGATAACATTTCTCATTGGTTCCATCTATACCCACACTTGTAAGTCAGTATAGGGGATAATTTGTATCTCTTACAGATACAGTGTTCAGATTTATTACTGAAAAGAGAAGGGATATATTAGCCCTTTATCTTAAGGGTAGGAAAAATAAAAGCACTTTTTGGACTTTTGGTATTTATTTCTGTGAGTTAGCCTTCAAACATTGTGCTTTTTAAATAAAGATTAGACTCTTCAGAAATACACCTTTAAACCTTACATCAATTTGAATGGGATACGTCGGTTATTTCTGGCTGAAAATTTTTCTTACTCTTAAATCTCTTTAACTGAAGCTCATTTGACAAACCTATTATAAAATGAATAAATGCAGCACTGTATGATTTGTCCACTGTCAACATGTTAACACACTTTATTTGAAGGTAGATTGATGGAGGGTGGCTGAAGGAGTTTACCCTCCCGAGTTAAAGAATAGAAAACCCTTTTTTCTTAGTTTTTTTTCTTTTTTTTTTTCTTAGAAGTTCACAAGAGTAGATATACAATTATCCTCGACTTGCTGATGCAAAGGAACAGAGCATTTAGTTTCTTGTCACTGTCTCTGAAATTCCTAAAGGTACAATTAGCATTTCATTTGACATAATGTTGAAAGGTTCATAGATTGATCTTCCCTAAAATGCAGCAAGAATTTTTTGAAATGCAAATTTTGACATTTATTAACTTTTATTCCAGATCTGTTTATAGACTGTAAAACTGTGCATACATTTAACTCGAAGAAGCTAAAAGGACAATGTTTAGGTGGATACTCTGTGTTATAATAAAAGTCTATTTTATTGTTTCAACAATGAAATTTTTATTATCAGAGATTTATGATATCAGCACAGCAGTTTTTACTGCATGATTCACAGTGTTTTTATAGATGTATATTCAACAAAACAAGGAGAGAAACTGTACTGCAGTAGTCTCTCTCAGGAGCGCATTTCCCCATTGAAATAATGTCAGCAGTTTTCCACCTTCAAAGCCCTATGTTTTCAAATCAATTAACAATTCTAATTGTGCAGGAACAGTTGTTCACTTAGCTTGGCAAATGGGACAGGAAACATTATTTCCTTTCTTCGCCGAAAATGAAGACTTTAATCTTCTGAACCATTTTTAACATCTAAAAACACACCACTGAAAAGTTAGGCAGTTTGGAACTCCAGTCAGTTTGCTGTTGCTGGCTGCCTATTTGTGTGGCCTACGTTAATTTCCTAGTCTTCCTGGAGCCTTGCTGGAGGCCTGGAGACATAAGTTTTACATCTCCACGTGGACAAACCATCTTTAGATTCATGCCGACCTTTCTTTAATCAGATGTTTATCTAGCTGGGTGGCTGTAAGACTTATTACTTTTCTCAGGTAGCAAACCAAACATTAGTTCTGACCCAAAATGCATATCTGTATCGGCATGTTGGAAATAGCTGACATGGCAGCATGGGAAGCAAGGCATTCTGACTTTCTTAAAGTCCTAATGTCATTTTCCACTTAAAAAAAAATTTATTGGGATTAAAGTGCAGCTTGTAAGATATTGAACAATGTGGCTCATAGAACAAGGGACACATGCAATCTTCTAAGACAGTATTAAATATGTACAGCTTAACCTTTTCTTTTTCACAAACGTATATTGGAGTCGTGACTCATAATATCTGTCCATGTTTATAAAATACACAAATGCTATGATGAGAGGTGACGATCTCAATACCTCAGCTGCAATGAAAAACAATACGCTTTATTATGTTTCCAATAGCTTCTGAGATGACTCATATATGCTTTTTAGAAGGAAGGTGGGCTTTCAATGATAATTAAAAGATCTCCAACAAAATAAGGATGACTTGTTGCAATTCCTTGTAAATCACCAATTTACTATGCTTTCTTATTGAGCCTCAGTGTGAAAGGCCCGTGGCTCATTATTCCGTTCAAATCCTAGTGGCTTCAAAGTACATAGATGCTATTTTTATCTAGTAAGGATCCTAAACATTCTTGATCATGTTTCCTTAAACAGTCTACCATTTTGAGTACACATTTAGATTATTCAGCTTCCCCAAGCGATAACTAAAATATATTCTTCGTATTCTCATCAAGATTGCATTTGTGGGAAAGCTGCATAAACCAGGCCACCTGTGTGTAGACTTTGTTCTCTCAATCGAAGTGCTGCAACTGATTGGAAAGGAGAGCTGCATTCCCTCCCTCGCTGATCCAGTTTGACAGAGAAACTCAAAGTCATATTTTGATCAAATGGATTTTAAAAACTTTGGAATGCAGTTTAAGATTGTCACTAAAAGTCCCTCAAGCCAATGAGTATAAACAAATTCCAAGGCAGAGTAAGGGACAATAGAAAGGACTTCTCTGCGTATGTTCTCTTAAACAACAAAAGATAAATTACTGAGAACAGATTTCTTTGCAGATTTATTATCTTCCCATTGTGATGTAAATGAAAGGGACTTGGTATTTTAAGTATGCTTATGTGTGTGAAAGGAAATACATTTTGTGGAGTCCTGTGCTTATGTAATGTGGTTCTATCTTCACAACCTTCACAATCTTATTCAAATGCCACTTAGTGACTGAAGATTTCCCTTATCTATGCCAAGTGAGAAATGAATGACCTTCTCTTTGTATTCATGTAACATTTTTTGAAGTCATCCGAATTGTACTTATTATCTTCAACTTCAGTTCTTCCTGTTAGTGTGTTACATGCTAGATTCCCCTATGAGCTCACTGGGAGGGATCAGAATACATTTTATACAACTAAGAACTCTCCATTGTGCCTGGTGTGGGGTCCAGATGTGTTGCACAACTGAAACACTAAATACCTGGACGTGGCAACAGATGGAACACGGGGTTCCTGTACAGCAAGGCTTCCCCATCTCAGCACCTGTGAGATCTTGAGGTAGATCATTGTTAGTCTGGGGCGCTGGCTTGTGCAATTTGTAACTTCAGGAGCCTCTACGGTTTCTACCCATTTGATACCACTAAATCAATTCCAAATCGCAAAAACCAAAGAATCTCCAGATAGTGCCAAATATTTCCAGGGGAGCAGGCACTGCATCTTTCCTTTCCTCCCACATGACTACCACAAAACTAATGGTAACTACCACAGGAACCTGGAAGGATGGCTCAGTGGCTAAATCCTCCCCTTAAAGCACCAGGATCCCATATGGGTGCTAGTTTGTGCCCCAATTGCTCCACTTCCCATCCAGCTCCCTGCTTGTGGCCTGTGAAAGCAGTAGAGGACGGCCCAAAGCCTTGGGACCCTGGACTCATGTGGGCTACATGGAAGAAGCTCCTGATTTCAGATCAGGTCAGCCCTGGATGTTGTGATCACTTGGGACGTGACCCAGTGGATGGAAGACATTTCTGTCTCTCCTCCTCCCTGTAAATCTCTCTTTCTAATAAAAGTAAATAGATCTTTAGAAACAAAAGTCTTAAAAATTCTTTTTTTTAAAGTAACTACCATGTATGCCCATATGCTACATATAGCACATATATAACTATATATGCATGTGTGCACACATATATGCCTATATGTAAACATGCATATAACAGCATATGTGTATGTGTATGTATACATCCAAATTTCAAAGGAAGGCCCATTATTATGGTTGAAGAAGGCCATGAAGTGTCATCATCATCATCATCATCATCTTTGAAATATTTAGCATGTCATTTTACAAATCCTCATACTTACGTAGTTCTGCCCTCTGCTCTGTCTACATAGGTTCCCAATAACACTTCTTATTCATTTTCTCAGGCCCATGTTAAAATATGATCTGATTACATTTTGGTGCTATGAGCTTTATGCCAATATATACCTCCTCATATATGATTTTGAGAGTAATGTCTTACTACTAAAAGTAATTTGGTTTATCTACATGTTCTAAAATTGGTATCATGCCAGGACCAGCACAATAGCCTAGTGGCTAAAGTCCTCGCCTTGCACGCATTAGGATCCCATATGGGTACCAGTTTCTGTCCCAGCTGCTCCATTTCCCATCCAGCTCCCTGCTTGTGGCCTGGGAAAGCAGTCGAGGACGCCCCAAAATCTTGGGAGCCTGTATCCATGTGGGAGATTTGGAAGAAGCTCCTGGCTCCTGGCTTCAGATCGGCACAGCTCCAGCCATTGTGGCCATTTGGGGCATGAATCATTGGATGAAAGATCTTCCTCTCTGTTTCTCCTTCTCTCTGTGTATCTGCCTTTCCAATAAAAAAAAAATCTTTAAAAATGCGTATCAAAGCAACATAACACATTTCAAAGAGGAATTAGAATTTATTGAATTAGCTTCCATGAGGATGTTTGTTCGTTCGTTTGTTTTGCATTTTGTAGATTTTCCAGATTTTGGCCTAAGAATATCCAAATTGAGAGTATTTTTTAATAATCAACTGAGGGCTAGAAAAGAAGAAGCAGAGCGTATAGTGTGTAGATTTTGGTAAAGGAATAGTACTTGGGGATAAGGGGAAAGTAAGATAAAGAAGAAATTATGAAGAAGGTAGAACTAAAAAAAAATCCGTAAGAAATAATTTTGCTTGGTGTGTCCTCCATGGTTGTTCACAATGTCTCTCTAGATTGAGCAAGGTGCCTTCAGTATTCCCTCACTCAACTTTACCAAACCAGTTCTTTTGTCTTTCCTCCTCTTGGTAACCTTTTAATTGAATTACTAGTGATGTTACTTTTATCATAACATTTTGAAATACATGGTAGAAAAAAAATCATGTAACTTAAAAAGAGAAATTATATGAAAATGTGTTGTAAGAAGACTAGTATAGGAAATATAGATGTAACAAAAGATCTCAGATAGTCATACGAAATTATACACTTATTCTTTCATTATTCTCTTTTAACTACATCCCCTCAAAAAAGGAGGGATGAAAGAGGTTAAAAGTGGCGTAGCAGATGTCAAAATATATGGTCAGTTATGTTACATTAGACCTTAACAGGGACAATGGAAAGGCAAGGAAAAGTGGTTATAAGGTGAACCTAGCTGTGGTTAGTGGGCAAAACACACCTCAATGAACCTCATTCACTTACTGGAGAGAGAACATAAAATTATCTCAAGCTTTCCTGCAGGTAATGTGAAAAGGGAGTCATCATGGGTAAGATACTGTGTGCCTGGGATGAAAAACTGACTGTTGTTTAGGAAAAGCACAATGGTATTTCATTGTGAGAACAGGGAAACCTTTTTTTCCTTTGGGAGCATGAACTAGTAACAACAATAAAGAACTGCACTTTTAAGTAGCCAAAGAAAAGGGAAAACACTTTGGATTAGATAGTTTTAAATGTTGTTCCCAAAGTAGAATACAAACTTAACTGGAGAGAAAAAATATTTCCCTGTCACTGCAGTACAGGGAGAATTTGTCACATGAGTGCCCATGTAAGAGGCTTCAGGTTACATGGTGTTCAAAGTCTTCCACTGACTTTTGCAAAGGATACAGAATGGCTCTCCAAATGGATGAATGACTATTCCTCAAAAATGACCTTTTATAAAAGCTGAGGGCATAAAATTAAATCATAATTCAGTGAAGGCATTTTTCCAGAAAATAAGATAATACAGTCCAGCTATATTACTTTCATATGCCCTCACCTAGGTCAGTAATAGCATTTAGAGAACTTTGGAGGAAAGTAGAAAGCTAACATCTCTTAGATCAATGGTCCTCAAAAATTTAGAGAATTTTCTGCTCTCAACCGGTGCTGAGTAACTCAATAGGAAAAGCATGACATGAAGAGAAATAGCACAAAACAGAAAAAGCTGGAAAGATGCCTTTTAAATTTCTGTACATACATGCACATTCTGCCCTTCTGAACAAGTTGTTTGGTTTAGCAGGTAGAGAGACAGGACTCCTTGTCTGCAGTTCAGATGCATGCAGTTGGAGCAGAAGTTCAACCTGGGTTCCTCCTGTAGGTGATGGAAGCCTAATTACTTGAGTCATCAGCACCTCCTACTCAGGTCCACACTGATGGAGAGCTGGAGACTGGCTCCAGTGTTGGGGATCAAACCGACTACTGCATTTTAACCACTGGACTAAATGCACTATTACTATTATTACTAGACTTTTAACATTTTAATTTTTTGCCTAATGCCAGGGGAGGCTACAATAGTTTAACTGTTCAGCTCCTCTAATGGCCCAAGAGCTCATGGGGAATATGAGACTCTTCCACTAACAATAATATTCTTGAGGATGTTATTGTTGTGCGGAGCTAGAGCTAGCGTGGGTTAGGATGGGTAAGAATGAGTCAAGGTAAATTTAACAGAAACTGAGTCCCTCTAGGTAACCAGTTTTTTGGTAGGCAATGCAGAATTTGCAGAAGCCCTCAGTATGATTCTCAAATGCTTGCTGCTGCTCCTGCCGCTCCTGCTACTCCGCCTCTCCACTTTATAAACACTGCTTTTCTCTGCGAAGTCAGCGCCTTTGCAGAACTTATGACACACGGTTTAACACAATCAAATCAAGCTAAATTTTCTCATGAGAACCTGAAGTGCCCATACTCTGAGACAGTGGTTGCATGAAGATGCGTATCTTTTACTTGTTTTCTGTTCAAATGGCCAACTGGATGATACCTGGAATACTTGGGAATTTCACAGGACCCTTGGGTCAGGGAAGGGGAAATTCCTGCAGATGATGCAGAGGTGCAGGGCTGGAAAGGGCATTTTCTATTCTTAAAGAAGCCTTTAGCTCTTCTGAAAAACATGGCTCTGACGTGCTCCTAGCCTGGATGTTATACTGTAAAGGTGAGACAAATTTTCGATATCTCAGGCACAAAATTTCTTAAAGCACAACAGGTAGCAGGAGTGATTTTTGAGTGAGACTTCATTCTAATTGATTCGCCAACATGAGTCAGTTCCAAAATTACCCTTTCATAGCAAACCGGTCCCCTACTGTGGGTGTCAAGAACCTGGGATTGAAAAATTCATGAACCTTAGCTGGAGTCTTTTCTTAGATAGGAATATAGCAGATCTTACTTCCTGTTATTTCTTCTCCATGTGGAGTAAACCGGAATGATCAAATCGGGAAAATACTGCCCACCAGTGAATGGCCAGGCACTGGCAATCTTATTTCCACAAACATCTGCAGAAATCGTCCTGGCATAGGAAACTAAAATTCCCATATTTTCATTAGGGTTTCTCCAATAGCACTTACTACTTCAAAAGTCAGAATTGAAGCTGAACTGATAAATAAGCCATCTTAATAGAATTATTACCATTTCCGTAGTAGAATTGAATGAAATGATCCTCTTGTGGAGCCTGCCACTCATCTGTTAAGGAAAACATTTGGAAAGAAAATACAAGAAGGAAGTAAAGTATTTTGTGTTCACAGTTTGCTTGCTTAGTTTGCATGCACAACACTGTATTTGCTCATGTGTGAAAGAGCTGGAGAGGCGAGACTGACAGCAATCAACATGGGAACAGGAAATACCAAAGAATGGTGGATGACTTCCGTTTGTTTTAAGAGAAGGTCCAGGTCGTCTGCTTCAGTGTCGGTTTCCTGTTGTCCCATTTAGCAACATTCCCGCATGTTTTCCGGTCACTCCTTTTCTGGTCTCTCTTGCCCTGAAAGCAGTGGAAACCCCTGGTTCTCCCCACTCCTTCCCCAATGTTTTGATGTTGACATTGAACAGCTCCATTGTTCACTACTTTGGAACTGAACCCACCAGGCCACTCCTCTTAGAGAGTGTGTCCTTTGGTCTTGTCAACTGCCTGGCGTTCCTCTGGGTTTCCATGATCTCTATGAATTCAGTGTTGCGACAGCTGACCCCGTTCTGGAGACAGCTTTCCCTGGGGTTGACCGTGCTCCTCCTTTTCTCTTTTCCTAGATCTCATCTTTCCTCCTTTATAACTAGAGGTCACCTGCCTAATAACGCACACTAAAGAGGAAGTCGACAGGCGCGGGGAGAGGGGTAGGGAATCTCTGGACAGTGATAGAGATGGACTGAAGACAGATAGGTTGAAAACTATGGAGATCTCATAATCCTATTGGAAGAGGTACAATAACATACCCAAGTTGCTCGGCATGAACTCCAGAATGCACACATAGGAAACACCAAAGTGCTTCAGAAATAGTTAAGGGGGACATTTGTTAAGCTGCAAGCAGGGATAATAGCTCTAGGGTTAGCAGTTATAAAAGGAATATTTCCTTTATTGGCTTACGTATATTTTAAGGTAAATAACATTTAGGTAACATTTTTATAATATACTTTTACATGCTATGATGATTATTTTTGCTTCCTTATAATACCTCCAGTTGAGGAAATTCTGTAAATGAAGCGTGGTTTTTCTTGCTCGGTCAAAACAATACGTCACAGTAGCCTCTTAATAAATGTCAATTACCTTTTCTTTTCCATGAGCCGGGTATTATGCTAATGCCATTTTCTTCATTATTCATAGACTCAGCATGTTTGATCAGGTGAGGAAGTTCCCGCTAACAAAAATGAAGACATTACAGCTCAGACTGGGACTGGCTTGCCCCAGGGTACCCAACAAGTTATCGATACAGTCAAGACCAGGAGCAAAGTGTTAGGGGAAGGAAGCAGCACGAATTAAGGTTCTCATTTAAGGAGATGTTATGTTCCGAGGAACCGAACGAGCTGCTTCTGGAGACTTAGGTAGGCGCTAGAACACGTAGGAGCTTAAAGGCCAAATCTATCAAGATGATGGCGTCACACTGGTGTTCTAGGAAGAAACACCGTTCTCCTTTATTTCTATGGAGTGATAAGATTCTCTACGCGCAGTAAATCCTTGCTCCTGATCCACCACTCAGCACTGCTCTCTTCCCCACTGATGACAGCTTCCCATTCTGATGCTTGCATCCTCTCTGCGAGTTCTGCAGGCCAGGGACTCTGCTTCTAGGCATGCTTTAGTGCAAGTTTAAAGCAGAAAGAAACTTTCTTTTTTCTTTCTTTTTTTTTTTTCAGAGAAGCAGCTCTTCTTCAGGCTTTTCTATCTCTTCTGTTGCCCTGGTTGATCATAATTTACTTCAGAACTTTCATTGAAATCTACTGAGTTTGGGGAACGTTTTCTGGGGATAAATGCAGTCTGCCAAAGCCTTCATCAAGCCAAAGCTTGAAATCCAAACTTCCCTATGAATCTCCCCTCTTGCCCAACGAAAGGAAAAAAAATTCTCTTGTCTGTTAAGGGATTTCTAGCTTCTGTCTAGAGGTCTATTGGTGTGACCTCAGATCTGCATACTTAAAAATAAGGCAGTGTGGGATGGTGGATTAATCCATCCTTTGTAGGATACCTGCAGTCCGTATGGGAGCACCCTTTGTTTTTCCACTTTAGTTGTGGGATAACGTGCATGGAAGGCAGTAAATGATGAGTACTGGGATTCCTTCTATCCATGTAGGAGACCCAGATTTGGGACCGGGTGAGCCATTGCGGGTTTGGTGTTTGGAGAATGAACCAATAAATGAAATATACCTCTCTCTGCCTCTTTTTCTCTCTTTCTATCTCTCCATATTTCTGTGTGTCTCTCACCCTTTCTATCTGTGTGAAACGCCTAAGCTCGTGATCCTTTTGGTATTTCCCCATGAAACAAAGTTATTTATTTATGTATGTGTGTATGTATGCATTTTGTATTTTAGCTGAAGACGAGAGAAGTGGAGAGAAAGAAACTGGGAAGAGAGAAAGAGACATAGAGGGTGTGTGTAGAAGGCATGGCATCTGTCCTCTGCTAACTGGAGAAACTGGCTGTTCTAGACAAGAAAAGCCTGGAGCCAAGAAGTGAAGACGTTCTGGATGGGCGACATAGGCTTCTCCCAAAGGCTCACTGGAGAAGGTGTGGCCCCTGAACAATTTTGATACTATTTTGTGTGGCCTGCACATATTACCATGCTGGGAGTGTGGCAGTGTTGGGGTGGTTGAATCATGAAGAAAGGGGACCTTGCTAGAGATAATTAACTCACTCGGAGCATTACCCTCAGAAGAGAATATTGGTTGTTTTGTTTTGTTTTGTTTGCAAGATCCTAATGAGTTAGCTTGAAGGAAGGTTGCTTCAATCAACCAGCCTGGTCCCCAAAGCTTTGGTGTCTTGTCTCACTATGTGACAGCTCTCTCTCTTTGCATCTACACCCACTGTGATGCCTTCCTCCATGTGGTAGCATATGCATCACTAGAGGGACTAAACATAGGGCCATTCTCTCATGGACCTTCAGCTTCCAACACAACCAGCTAAATAGATGTCTGTTTTTCTACACTTTGCAGCATCACCTGTGGTTGGTATAGCCTCAGAGTACTCCAGCTCACAAACTAGGAAGAAAGTTACTTGCTTTCTGAGTCCATCATAAACCAGAACATAGCTTGAAGTATCAGGGAAGCCAGTAGTTGAGGAGGCATGGGTCTGGACATGGAGTCCTCTCACAGAGGGAAGGGAGAGGCAATTATGAGATTCCTTGGCCAGAACACGATATGAGTGAGATGTGGCACTCAGAAATAGCTGATTAGATGTTGAGAGCTCTGAGTCACGTAGGGGAATTCCAGTCACCATAAATGTTAACACTATAGTATTTGTTCCAATAGAAAGGGAGGCCAGTGATACGCAGACAACACTGCTTAATTCTTTTAGAAGTCTTTTGAAATTAGAGCAATTGCCTTTGTTTAACATAAGAAGATACTTAGGGTAGTTAATCAGTAATCGTCCTACAATGCAAGTTCGTGTCTTGGTGATTCCCCGCATCAATGTTCCTTATGAACAGAACAGACTGTTTCCTGATTGCCTCGAATTTTCTTCTGACTTATTGCATACTCCAATTGGGACTTGCTAGACCAAAGGATACTTCATGGTTCAGATTATATATTCATTAATTTATTTACTGAGAGGCATAATAAATGGTGGGAAGAGTTTAGGCTACAAAGTAAGGCATGCCTGGCTATTATTATTATTAGTAGTAGTAGTAGTAATGTTTTTATTTACTAGATACAGGTTCTTGCACAAGTTGGTTTTCCTTCCTGCCCCTTGATCTACTTGTCTGTACATAGGAATATTAATATCAAGATGTGGTGCATCTGCTAGTTCCTAGAACATAGTAGGTATATTTATTATTTCAGTTTTCTATAGTTTTGTTTGAATTTCTTGCATCCACGAAAGCAACAGTGTGGAGAATGTCATTGCAGAATTTGAACAGATTGCAAGTTAGAGTTGACAGCTCTCAGTTCATCTTGCTTCTACCCTAGCATGCTTCTTTCCTTTCTCTTCCTTCCACATAGAAAACAACATTGGAGAGTACACTATTGGATTCCTCCTATTAGGAAACAAACAGTATTTCCCTTTTTTATAAAGGGAAGGAGATGGTATTGACCTACTTCTTTTATCTTTGGCAAGTCCTCACATTGCGTTTGTTGACATTTAAGAGTTCTTTATTAAAGCACCTCACTCTGTGGCTAGAAAGTATGTTTCTTTCACTTAAAAGGACATCAAAAAGGCTTTCCTGTGTAAAACTCACCAAATTTTTTGTTAGCTATGCATTGTCATGAGACCATATGGCCGTAAATGATTTAGTTTTTCATGAAAAACGATTTTAAATCAAAAATGAAACCTGTTAAGAAGAATTTGCATACTTGATGAAAAATAAAGGCAATAAAATGTTTAATCTGGCTGTGAGAAATGTACTGGGATTTCTTAAGCAGCCCTTTTATAATAAAGAAATGCATTTTCATTATGACTGCTGTATTACCAGTGTTACAAAAGGTTGACCTCTTTAGGTAAGTGATACAGAAAACAGGAACATAAATAGTGCTCGCCTTAAGATTCAAGCAAATCTGGCACGTGTGGAAAATTAGTGAAGTAAAACCTGCCGGAGTTCACACAGAGCAAGATTTCACTGGGTAGACACACTAAGGTGAGACTGTGGTGGTGGAACTGGGTTTTAGGAGAGAAGAGAGTCTCATCGTAGCACTGCACAGTGTTAACAAGGACTGGGAAGGTACATCTGCAACAGAAGAATAAAGAAGAGTTTCGCTAAAATCTCCATGAAAAATTGAAAGTGAAAGAACTTTGCTGCTTTCAAAGCGATACTGCTGGCAGAACTGGAATAAGACATTTTAGCCTAGACGTGACAGACAGCCTTGTTGCAGGCACCAGCAACTGTAGGAGCAATCGTGAGAGGATCAGCTGAGAAAGGGGATGTCATGCAGTGGGCAGTAGAGGAGAACCACTGCCAGTGTCTGGGTGCAGGTGCATCAACTAGGAAGTGGAGATCTCATTAAACAGCCCCTAGGGACCCGGAAGTATTTTGTAAGAGTATGGAGGCGATTAACACACCTAAGGAATTGTTGTGGTGGAAAAAGAAGCTATCCTGGTACCCCTAGTTTTATCCCAGTTGGGTATCATAAGTCACATATTGAATTTCTCCCAACTTAAAGAAGCAAATAAATTGCACTATCAAGGGCAGTCCCTGGATGACCATTTCCTTTCATGTGTCCAAGGCAGGCTAAACGGATCTAAAGCATATTTGCACCACTTTGAACTGCTATTGAGGGGCAACACTGAAACAAACGAAAAGATTTGTATCGAGTGAGAAGAGAAAAATAAATAGAATAAAACGCACAAGGATAGAAATATTAACTATTTCAATTGCTAAGCACATTGGCAAAAAGCTTGTATCTCAAAACTACGGCCCTGAGATTCACTGTGTCACTAAGGGAAGCTACCTGACAGCCACAACAAGGATTGTGATTGATTCTACCTGCACCATGCCCTGTGGCCTGGCTCTGTTCTGGAAAATCCTTCAGAATGAAACCATCCTGGGGTAGATTCCGGGTACCTAGAGAAGGGGCAAAGAATCTTAAGGAAGGTCCGTTATTTCTGAACCATTCTTGGTCCATGTTTAAAATACATAAATACTGCATCTTTCCTCTAGAGTTTAAAAACACCAAGTTAATTATTACAGTTTGCTGTAGTTTTGAGACCCTCTAGTTATAGCTTTATCAAAACTTGAAAAAGCACACAGGGCACGTGTTTGCCATTAAAGATCTGGAAGAGGGCAGTCACGAGCCTTCAGATAGGGTTTCAATAAAGATCAAACAAGTGGTTAGCATATTTAAGTGTTTAATAGCAGCAGTGGATAACATTTGGGGTCAGAAACCAAAATAGTTTTCAGAGTAAATACAAAATCATATGCAGTTTAAGAAGAAAAATTTGAAATTGAAAATCAAAACATGAATGAAATATTTTTGGTTTATAATGTTTTTTACATGAGATAGGAATAACAGTGAGTAATAAAGACAATTTATAAATTAGGTACATCATCACTTTGGAAAATTACAACTACAGATGGATATGTGTGAGATCAATGAAGCTAGGTATTGGGATTGAAAACTACATATTTTCTAGGTGACTTAGTCAAAAAACTTACTGAGTTTCCAGATTCCAAAGCCAGTACTTCATTACTAATGAAGTCACTTAAAACATATATATATGAAAAACAAATTTTACAGGAGAACTCTTCAATCTGCTGGTTCATTCATCAAACGGCCACCAAGGCTGGAGGTGAACCTACCCAAAGCCAAGGGCCAAGAGCTTTTTCTGAGTCTCCCACATGGGTGTAGGGGCTCAAGAACCTGAGCCATCTGCTGGTGCTTTTCCAAGCCAGAAACAGGGAGCTGGAATTGGAAGTAGAGCCGTTGGGACTAGAACCAACGCCCATATTGAAGGCGCAGGCTTAACCTGTGTGCCATGGTGCCAGCCCCTAAAGTAATCTTTTAAAATTTAACACATGAAGGGTTTACACAAACTTTGAAACCTGTAGTTTGTTTATGTATATGTCTTCAACACATGGATTTTAAGTCCTACGCTCTGGTAAAGAAAAGGTTGTCACTGATTCCCAATAGTTACAAGGTCATTTGGGGTTATCCCCAGAGTTGGTTATCTCAAGAAGCTTAGTAGTGGGATAACAGCTGTATTTAGTAGAATTTATAGTATTTCAGAGAAGTAAAACAAAGATTATAATTCAATATCACTGTTTTGTTGAATTTTGATTGAAAGATTACACATTTTAAAGTTTATCAAATCCTAGAAACTTCCACAATTAAGAGGATTAAGAGGAAGCTGGGCGAGGGTGTGAGGGAGACAGGAATTACCATGGTATAGCAGATTAAGCTTCCACTTGCTATGACAGGTTCATGTGAACAGCGGTTTGAGTCCCAGGGATTCCACTTCCAATCAACTTGGAAACTAATGCGCCTGGGAGAGTGGTGAAAAATGGCCCAAGTCTTTGCAGCCCTGCACCCACATGGGAGATCCAGAAGAAGCTCCTAGCTTTGCATTGTCCCAGCTCTGGCCTTCACAGCCATTTGGGAGTGAGCCAGAAACTAAATCTCTCTATATATCTTTCCTTTTTGCTTGTGGCCTTAGAAAGAGGATGGTCCAAGGCTTTGGGATCCTACACCTTCCTGGGAGATTCAGAAGAAGCTCCTGTGGGGAGTGAATCAGCAGATGGTAGATCTCTCTCTCTCTCTCTCCTTCTCTTTGTATATCTGCCTTTCCAATAAAAATAAAATAAATTAGACTTTTAAAAATTTATTTAACTTTAATTTATGATACAGTTCCATAGGCTCTGGGATTTCCCTTGCCTACAACCCAAATCCCCTTCCCTCCCCACTAATTTCTTCTGTATTATTGCAACAGCGTAGTTTTTCATAAGCAGTCACAAGTCCCTCGTTCTGATATTTAAATGTATCCTGCCAATGTAGGTATGGACAATGGTAAAGAGTCCAGGACAATATTGTTAAGATACATTTGACAGTGTCATTGAGAGTCCATCTTTGATCTGGAAGTAGATGTAGAGAAAGCACTAAAGCTTCTCACACCTGATGAGTTAATAGGGAGCACAGAAGAACAGGTTGTCTGCACGATTCTCCTGGCTCTGTTGTGACTTAGTTGTGTGACCTTAAACAAGTTTCCTAACTCTATGTATCGAAGCCTCTTCAATAAGTAGGCATCTTTTGTTGTAGAGGTTGATTGAGAGATTAAATGTTTCAGGGATTGAGTAATTACACATTGCTGAGAACTGTTATCTGCCACAGAGGTTTGCTATGAATTAGTTGCATGAGCTTGGGAGTCTTGTGAGAATTCACACATTGCTAGCTACTACTACTGCATGGAACTGCAGTCTACTGCTGCCGGCATTCCTTGGGCAAGAGATGAGGCTGAAGGTTCATGGCTAGCCTCCAGCCTCTCAGGAAAGCAGGTTTTTGGCTCAGGCCAACAAACAGAAGTAATCAATCAAATAGATTAACCATTACCTCCTCACCTTGTTATTGCTGATCCTTTTTCAAAATAAAAGGATATACCCAAAGAAAGATGGAATGACTTACCTCAGATTTCCAAAAACTTCGTATTAATTTTCAGAGATTTTTATTCAGTCTGAGAATGGAGTTTGATTATTTCTGTCATGGTTCTTTATTCTACTGTTAACACAATTTCACAATGGTTATTGCAACAAGAGAAGACACTCCATTATGAAAGTAATGTTACCAGGTCACAAATGCCTCAAACATACATATGTACAAAAATGTATTTATTTGCACATGGGCCTTAAATAGTCTCAAATGAAAATGAGATGATATTTTTCCCCTGACATATTCATATCTAATTACCCAATAAAGAAAACCTTTAAATTTAGTCCCTCCACTTTTATTTGTGGCCTGGCATACAAGATAATTATTGCCTTAGATATTGAGATGTACTGGACCATACAAAAATAATTCTTCCAAGATACACTCTACAAACCATTGAGCAACATGAACAAGACTCTTAGCACAAACGCAGACTGACAGGTCATTCCTTGGCATTTTCACACAATATTGAAAATCAGTCTGAACTGGCAGGTGTAAAGTTCCTGGATTCACACTTGACAGAATAATTAAGTATTGACACTGTCTGACTGATAATAGGCAAAAGGTGTGCAATAGACAGTAGCACCACATGACAGAATAAAGTTTATTCAGGAATAGATAAAATGTAAATGCTTTTGCATTCAATCTCTCAACAGTTTAATGCATATGGAATTCCAATGACCATAATATCCTGAAAACATCAAAAAACAAACTCAGTGCAAGTCCCCTAATGATGACAATATCCTCCTAACTTGGACCTCTTCCAAGCTTCTCTGATGTCCTATTTGGCAAATATTTATAAAGGCTAAAACTTAATCTTCCATATTATGTAAATGCTAGTTCCTTTATGTGTCTGATGATGCCCACTCAACCAGCTATCTGTGCCTTCTTTGATATTCTTTCAAAATTCCAATCCAAAATGGATTTAATCTTTTCCTCTTTCTCAGAAAAAAAGAGTTGATACAATAATCATTTAAGAAATCTAGTTGATGGAATGAACTTTGTATAATTAAACTCCACTTAGATTCCGTATAGAATGCCAGGAATAATTTTCTCAGTTAAGGCTTCAAAACTACATTCCAAGTTACTGCTTGTCAAACTATAATGTGCATCACTTGGGTCCTGGTTGAAATTCAGACACAGATACACTAGGTCTGAAGTAGAACCCCGTATTCTTTATTTCCATTAAGGTTGTATGTGATGTGTGAGCAGCTGGCCAAGAACTACACCTTGAGTAACAAAAGTAGAAGTAATAAAATTAGAGTAACTGAAGATAATTGAAACAAATGTCTTCTGGAAACACACACACACATAAATATATAAACATATATGTATTAAATGCATATATGTATGTATTACAACCTCTCTTCTCAAAGAATTATCACTTGTATATTTGAAAAGGAAAATTACATATTAGTAGCTATTTTTTCTTATACATTGAACTTAAAAATTGCTATGTTTTGTTTATCATTTTGAGAAAGAGACCAAGTAACAAGGTCCAAAAGAAAATTTTCCTGTTTAGCATAGAATCCAAGGCAAATAAATAAAGCAGCAACAGAATTTTATTTCCCATTTATGACTAAGGAAATTCTTTGCTCTAGGTAGTTGTTTCATGACAACTGTATCCCTTATCCAAATACAAAAAAAGCCACCCTGATATATTGGTGTCTGTATTTAAATAAATGCCTAATTTTGCAGGAATAATAAAAGTACAAAATTAGTAATAGCATGATTTTTATAAGTCAAATAGCAAATGAAATCATTTCTAGATAATAAGTTTTTCAACTTAAGACATCCCCATATTAGAGACGAACATTTCATTAGTAACTGGAGGAAATAGTAGGTGAACCGTCTGGACTGCCTGCTGGCATCTGATATGGGATTCATTGCTGCTTGGTGACTCCAATCTGTTTGTCTCGTCTGGAACTCACAAAAGAAAGTTAAGGCCACTTCAGGTCTACTCTTGTTAGGATGGGAACTCCAGCTTGCTCTGTGAAAATTGCTTCATGTGAAACTCTTTTAGCAATACCTTCTTGAATTCTATTTGTTTGTACATGTTAATGTATTCAATTCAATCCAGCAAACATTTATTGAGAATTACAACAGGCTCTGGAGTACATAAAGACAAAAAAGACTTAATTTTTATATTCATGGAACTGATAATCGTGGAGATAATTCTATTAATGTTATCACATGGGACTAGTGCTTTTGTTTGGTTTTGTTTTCCTAACCAAATAGGATGTAGGCTACTTGAAAACAAAGTCTTTGCTTAATTATCTTTGTGTTCAATATTTGTGGAGTTCCTAGAGAGAAAGTGACTACAAGAGACAAGAATAAATTGGCTACAGTCACCTTCTATCATGAAATGTACTTTCCAGAATAGTAACCTATTCCTGAGAAAGCATGGCCATCTGAGGCCAGGATAGAAAAGGAAAAGGCAATGTTTGATTCTTAGTTAAAATAAAATGCATAATTCTTAAATATTTTTGGTTTTGCTTTTATTGGAGGGATGGACAGGGAGAGGGTTTTGTCTTATAGGAAATGCCATGACAATTGACAATGATAATTACATCATATTTGAGCCATTCTAAGAACCTTTCAGATACTAATTTATATAATCCAAACACCAAGCTTATTATGTAAGTTCTGTGTTAGAACTGAGCACTCTAAAGTACAAAAATATTAAGTGATTTTTCCAAAATCACACAGTCTCCTCAAAAAGAGAATAGTAATACCTTGGGACTTTATACCCTGGCATTAAATCTATTAAAACCAAGAAAGATGAAAAGAGATATGAAGTCAAGCCATCTTTTTTTTTTTTTTTTAAGATTTTTTTTATTGCAAAGTCAGATACATAAAGAGGGGAGGAAAGACAGAGAGGAAGATTTTCCTTCCGATGATTCACTCTCCAAGTGACTGCAACAGCCCAGAGCTGAGTTAATCCTGAAGTCAGGAGCCAGGAATCTCCTCCAGGTCTCCCATGTGGGTGCAGGGTCCCAAGGCTTTGGGCTGTCCTCGACTGCTTTCCCAAGCTACAGGCAGGGAGCTGAGTGGGAAATGGAGCTGCTGGGATTAGAGCTGGTGCCCATATAGGTTCCTGGCATGTTCAAGGGGAGGACTTTAGCCACTAGGCCATTGTGCTAGGCCCAGTCAATCCATCTTAATGAGAGCAAATGTTTCCTGCATACTACTGCTCAGACTTTCTAAAAAAAATATAGAAACACATATTTGAGACACTGATTTGCTTTTACTTTTATTATCAAGAGCATTTAGCAAAGAATGTCCCCTAGAGAACCAAGAGTCTGCCCTATGTAGATCACAGCACTCTGTAGTCACAGCACTTGCTTGCATGACTTTGGATTACTGTGCAAGCACATGGTGCAAGCTTTGTGAGCACTTGAGGATCCCCAACGCTGACAGTGGATCTGGTCCACCAGAGAGGTCCCGCCACTCTTATTTTGATCAGAATAGAATGAATGTGCATACAAAGATGGACTCCCAACAAAACTGTTGAATGCATCTTGACAATGGGATGCTGGACTCTCTGCCATTGTCTGTACCAGCAATGTCAGAAAACACTTAAATAGCAATATGATGGACTTACGACTACTTATGAAGTACTGTACTATTGTAATAATATGGGAGAAATAAGTTGGGGAGAGAGAATAAGAGGAGGGTGTAGGGGAAATCCCAAAGCCTATGAAATTGTACTATGAAAATAAAAATAAAATAGAAGGTAAAAATCTCACATCATAGAAGTTAGGTAACTATATCATTCTATAATTATGCTTCTAAATCATAATTACAACTGAAATAATTATTTACTGTTATTTGAAGGGCAGATTTACAGCAAAAAGGAGAGACAGAAAGAAATCTTTCACCCATGATTCACTCCCCAAATGGCTATAAGAGCCAGAGTTTGGCTGATCTGAGGTTAGGAGCCAGGAGATTCTTCTGGGTCCCTCATAAGGATGCAAGGATCCCAAGACTCGAGCAATCCTCTGCTGCTTTCTCAGGCCATGATCAGGAAGCTGAATTGAAAGTGGAGCAAGCAGAACACCACCTGACACCCACATAGGATACCAGTGTGCGAGGAGGAGGATGAGTTTGCTATGCCACTGTGCTGGCCTGTGGGATCATTGTCTTGCTGATTATGGTGGCAATGTTTACACTCAGTAGATAACTTTTCCAAAAGATTTTTAGGGCTTGATGCAATAGCCTAGTGGCTGAAGTCCTAGCCTTGCTTGCACTAGGATTATGGTTTGTACCCCAGCTGCTCCACTTCCCTTCCAGCTTGCTACCTGAGGCCTGGAAAAGCAGCAGAGGATGGCCCAAAGCCTTGGGACACTGCATCAATGTGGGAGACCCAGAAAAAGCTCCTGGCTTCAGATGGATTCAGCTCCGGTCATTGTGGTCACTTGGGGAGTGAATCAGTGGGTAGGAGATCTTCCTCTCTGTTTTGCCTTCTCTGTAAAATCTGACTTTCCAATAAAAAAAAAATCTTGTTTTTAAAAGAGTTAGTTATTTGAAAAGAAATACTTCATGTGTAAAGGAACAGAGAGAGGGGGAGAGAGGGCCAGGTACCTGGGTCATCATTAATTGCCTTCCCAGGAACATTAGCAGGAATGTGGGATGGACATGGAGCAGCCAGGATTCAAACTGGCATTGAGATATAAGTTAAACTGATGCCCCAACGCCAACACCAACCCTGTGACTTTTACATTTCACACAGTGGGATCACAAGTTTTGAAAATGCTCCCAAATACTTCAAGCTGCAGATTTCCTTAAATGTAGTAGAATTCTTTTATTCTTTCCAGCGTATTTTTTAAAACAGTCTTTCACCTGTAATGGATGTAATGGATGCTTGCAGAACTGAATTGAAAAGAGTATCTGGGAAGCAAAGACTTCTTTATACTTCAGATACTGTTGATGAAAACAAATGATAAAGCTGGCACCGAGGACTGATTGTTCAGTCTGCTATTTCATTTTACAGGAACCATTTTTATATCTGGAAATAGCATTCCTAATAAGGATATGGAAAAACAGTACTAGTCTTTCTATTAATGGACTAAGAATAATTTAAGTAGGAATTGGTATGGTACTACATTATTAAACTTTATTCAAGAATTATAGGAAATATGTTACCAGGTTCATTTAAAGCCTAAGCTGAAGAATTCTCTTCTGGAAGACATTTCCTGATTAGAATGGAATTGTTTTTCTATGTCACCACGAAGACAATGCAAATGCTGATTAAAGCAATTAAAACTTTCCTTTGTTTGCAGAGAGAGATGTACCCAGATATGGCTTTTGTTTGTAGACATCTCAATAAGCGCCAGCAGCTTGAAATGAAATCTGTCATCAGTCATATTTTTCTTTTCAATGAACTGTCTACTTCATATACATATTAAGCAAGATTTGTTACCAAAGCTTCCTTATATTTCTATTTGTTGTTGTAAAATGGTAAATGTAGAAATAACACTAGATCTATCAATTTGATAATATAATGCAATACATCTGGCAGCTGAACAGGAAAAAAAAAACATGTAATGATATATTTGGCATAGTGAATGGTTTTTAGCATGAGTTTTTCCTTGCCTTTTTTTTTTTTAGCACAATTTTGCCATTTGTTGTAGAGTAATGCCAAAGAATATAAAGTATTATTGGGGATGGGAAATTCAGCTTTTGTAGAATATAAATTGACTGTCATGTAAATATAAACATCAGTTTTATTGCTTCTTAAATATTTACTTACTAAAACATTTTGAACAGGAAATCTTACTGAAGGAACCATGCCTGTTTTACCTATATATTGTTGAATTTTAAGATGGACTTGGATTTTCCTGTCTTTTCATACTTTCAATTTACCATTAAACTTTACTGTAGAATGATGGTAAAGAAAAAAATTAATTTTCTAAAATGTGTGGGATAATCAATTTTTAAAATGTTTAGGTTAAATGAGATTTGCATTAATAGCAATAAGAAACCACCATTTTATAAAATTATTTAGTAGCTCAATGACATTCTCAATTTATTATCTCTCTGTATATTTTTCCTATCTCTCTGTATAATTATAATTCTCAAATAAATAAGTATTTTTTAAAGTGAAGAATGCTAATAGTGATTTTTTTGGTGAGATACTTTTTCTTTGTAATTATTTATGTTGTCAGAAGATTTTACAATGAAGTTGTCTCATAATTTTTAAGACACTACATGAATGTTGACATACTTGTGAGCTAAATTTCTACATTGCCTTCTGAAAGCAAATTGTCAGCAAACCATTCTCACCTGCTTACCAACAATCATTACATAAGAAATAAAATTATAACTAGAAATTGTAGAATAAATCATTTTCATTTAGTTATCCTAAAAGCAATTGTTTTAAAATATCCAAGGGGCCTTCAAATAGTTATTGGAAAATCAACATCATCTTTTAATTTCATGTTTAAGTAAACCTTTTGAAGCTCCCTCTATCTGAGACAGACAGTTTGAAGGGTTTTGATTGTCCAGTCAGCAAGGAACTATGCAGTTTTAAAAGGTTTAGAATGCTTAAAGACTAATTTTTTAGTCATTGTAGACAAATAATAAAAAGTTGCAGGATTTAAGTGTATTAATTTTCTCTGTTTTGATCACAGACCTAATTTGATAAAGAGGTCAGTACTTGGCACATTTGAGCAATTATCAAAATGGTATTGGATATTTATAGAACTAAATTAGATGTTAAACAAATGGAAATTATAATTTAGAGAAAGACAATGCAGGCTATAGTTAGCTCGTTGAGTACAATAGGAATCTTACTTTTGCAGGAAAGTGATGTTTAAAAGCAAGCCACTTGCAGCTTCTAATACAACCTTTTTGTCTGAATCACATGACTTTCAGCGAACTCTGTAAACATTGCAGGTATACTATTCTGAGTTTTCTTTAGAATGGGAAAAATTCTATCAGAATGGCCTTAAGTGGTCTTGAGTCAATGAACAGTGGCGGTGAGTGCCTTTGATGCTACTTTTGAACCAAAAAATTGTATTTGCTTTCCCAAAGATACTTCCTAGGTTTACCACATTTTTCACTGAGTGTTGCTGCATCCTGGAAAGGAAGTTAATACCAAGCAGGTAACAATATTACGTTATTTCCCCAGGATTAAGAGAGAACTCACACTGTTAGAACATTGAGCTTGAGCAATTTCAGCTGTCTGTGCTTTCATTTCAACATGGGACCCAAATGTTCATCAACTGTACCATTTGTTGCCCAGCAGTATTCTTGCACTAGGTATGTAGACCATATCATGAAATATTCTGTTTTACGGAATGAAGATATTCTAGTGGTAATTTAGACTACAGGTGGCATTTGCTATATGTGACAACTCTGGAGCCTAACCTCAGAAATGATGTGACTGGATTGGAAGTAGAATCCCTTCAAAGCTCTGAGCAAACTTTATTACATTCAGCCATCATTTACTCAACAATGAGAAGAATTCCATTTCCAGTACACACAACTTGAGTTTCCCTTATTGATGATAAATAAACATGAAAATGAGTAATAGGAAGAGTTTCAGAAGGGTTCAGTAGTCCCCCTCTCGCAAGAGATAGTTGAAAACTTAGGGAAGTAACTGAACTAAGCCTTTTAACAAGCTGTCCGTTAGTGAAGAAGTAGGGAATTGAAATAACTGTAGGAGGGGTTTGAGTTGCTGGGCTTCTCTTTTTGGAGAGAGAATTTGAAAACTGCCTTTAGCTTGTTAGCAAGGTGAAACAGAGGTTATTCACAGCTCTGTGAGGTCTCTGGCATCCAAATTATATTTCTTAGTGTTTGGAGGCATCAGTTAACACCATCATCCTTATAACTAGAAAGCTATTACTATTTGGTTAGAGGAGAAGACTAGAAAATATATCTGAGAATGCAATTTTATGAAATACACAAAATTTTTAACTTTTCTGTTTGAGCATCTGGGAATGTAGAAACCAGACTATTTCTTAGATGCAAGAGATGGCATAGAGACTAGTCATTCTGACTCCATCCATGAAAACATTCAGCATTGGTACAAATACTTGTAATGACTTGCATAATGTCATTCCCAACAGAAGGGCCACAACAGTTTGATCCTATAATTATTTAATCCATGAATTATAACAGCTCAAGAAATTCCACAAACAAAAATGGAGCAGAGTAGCAACTCCTCCAACTAAAACTGGCAGCAGGACTTTTTGTATGTAAGTAAGAGAGGACATTGGGTAGGAAGTCATAAGGGACCTTCATTAACGTATGCCACCTCACTACTGTGCGTATGAGGTATCAAATCAGGACCATCTGGACTTTTGAGAAATTTCTTCAGGTCTGTTAAACTAATCCCCCTGGCTACCAACATCATTCCCTGTATTTATTTTTGAAATTCTTCAGTTTTTAACCTTGTCGTGTCTTCCTTATCCTGTCCTGAAAATTAGTTGTCTGCTGCTCTTGGATTTGTCATTTCCATGAACATTTTTTTCCAGACAAGTAGTAGCCCTGGTGGCCTCCATTGCTGCGAGTAACAAGAAAGAATAAATTAATGGTCTTTCTCTCCTGTGCGACTGGACCCAGCAGTTAAAGAACCTGCCTCTTAATCAGAAGTGTCCAGTATCAACAAGATATCTAGTTTTTTGTATCACAATGCAGGCATTCTTTCTAGTGGAACTAGTTTCTAAGAATGACAATTCTAACTTTTCTATAACACAAGTTGTCTTAGAATAATACTTACAATAACCTTTTTAAAATGTTTTATAATAGTATACTTTTCCCCACACATGACTATTATAGGCAGAAATTTTTACATAATTTAAAAATTCCCCTGATTCAATATTCACTTTCTATCTTTTGTGTGAAGTTTGGAGGGCATATAATTTAACAGAAGAAAGAAAATCAATTTATGTATTTGATATTATTATTAAGACACTTTGTCCCAGTTTGTTCTGATTTTTTTTTTACCATGGATTGTGTCTATTTCTTTCAAATTGGAATATTAATTGAAAAAGTTCATTAGACTTGATGTCAGATAGTTTTATAATAAACTTCTTATATAACATTGAAATTATGATTGAAACATGAGTTTAGCTAAGAAATTATGTCAGATTAATTCAAATTTTAAAATAGTTGGTGTTAACAATTAATAGAACAATCTGAAAAGTCAATTTGAAGAAAACTATTTTGATGTTACAGTAAAATGAATTGTTAGTTGGTAGTCTTGGTAATAATATAGCCTCTGTAACAAGTCAACTCTGCTGGTAAAAGCCAATGTGAGAACTACTTCTAACTGACCAAAGATGAATTGCAGCATTTGAATGATAATTATTCTTTTTCTGCTCCTTCAAAGAGAAAGACAACCAACAAACCCGTGCTTCCCACCCAGATTCTAACTGAACAGTGGCTGACTCACTTTCTCAGAATGTCCCATGTTGGGTTGATAAGGAACTCTGAGCTGTCCAGTGTCCTTGATGAGACAGCCCTGTGCCAGCCCTGTGTACTGACCAGGTTGCTGTCAGCCAACAGTGCTCAGATGTGACTGTTTCCTGCATGTGCTGGTCAGTCAGCCTGTAAAGTGGCAATTGAATTCTTTCTGGAAACCTTTTGTTCTGCATATTGTCACACCCTCTGAAGCTGGACATCATAGTGCATTCAGGATAGCACATGTTGCCTCATACAATCTGTGTACTGAAATCTCTTGATAATGCTGTAATACTGCTCTGCCTCTCAAGGAATTCCTCTTTTGAGGAAGTTATTCAAATTTAGAGAAGTGTTAGGGAGGTGAACTGTAACTTCAGATACAGCACATCTACCTGCATTCTCTGCCTTTCCTCAGGCAGTTCAGGGGAGTTGTGTGCCTGTCTTCTTGTTCAGACTTTGATTTCAATCCTTAGCCTGTTTTCTGGGCAGTGCTGTCATGTCATGTCATTGCAATCTGACGGTTTCCAATTACAAGTATTTAGCATCATTGGCATCCACTACAAATAGCTTTTCCTTTGTCCTCCTGTAAAGTTCAGATCTACCTAAGCAAATCAAGCCACTAGAATATCAGAGAATGTTTCAGCTTCCCCAAAAGAAAACATGATAACTTAACTGGAAAGATTGCATTTTTGATTTTAGGCACCAGGAAAAAGAGAGGGGAGGGATGGCATGAAAAGAAATTGTGTTTGATTGCTATCTTTATAAAAAGAAAGACAAAATGTCTGTGTTTCAGTGATGTAGGACAAGGTTTCCCAAACCAAGTTATTCTAGGCAAGTTTCAGCAAGAAAGAAGAAAGCTGTAAAGTACATCCTTTCCACTTTCAACTGCTCCCTCCAACCTAATTGCCTTCAGTTAGAGATACTAGCATTTGGGCCCAGCACGATGGCTCAGTGGCTAAATTCTTGCCTTTCAACTGCTGGGATCTCATTATGAGTGTAGATTCGTATCCTGGCTGCTCCACTTCCCTTCCAGTTCCCTGCTTATGGCCTGGGAGAGCAGTCAAGGATGGCCCAAAACCTTGGGACTCTGCGCCTGCTGGAAGAAGCTCCTGGCTTCTGATCACCTTAGCTCTAGTGGTCACAGCCACTTGGGGAGTGAAGTAGTGGACAGAAGATCTTTGTTTTTCCTTCTCTGTAAACCTGCCTTTCCAAGTTTTTTAAGTACTTAAACAATATTGTCATTTGTAAAACTCACAATACATATTCTCTTCTTATCAATCATTGGCAAAAATTTGCCACATATATAAAGACAATCCATGCCTTAAAATGCAGAAGGAGGGATTGAAGAATGATGATTGCTTTGTATTTACCAAATTTTCCACTTTCTGGTAGGTAGATATTGCTGTGAGAAGAATCATGTCTGTTCTTTGGTTCCTTTACTAAAGGCAAAATTTTTCTGTTTACTATGTCCAGGTAAAAGATTCTAAAATTTTGCAACTTTGACCCCGAAATATTTTAAGTTTCCATAATACTCTTCACTACCTGAAAAAAAAAATCCAAATGAAAGTTCCTGTTCCTGGTTTTGCAATGTGGTCCTGTGATAGTCAGATATCAAAAAGCCATCATGACTCTTAAAATCGAACTAAAACAAACCACATCAAACTCCCTGCTAATACATCTGGAAAAACAGTAACTAATGATTCAAAAGACTGCGTCCCTATTACCCATGTGGGAGACACAGATAGCCTTACTACACCTGGAGAAGCAGCAACAAATGATGTGAAGGACTAGGTCCCTGCATCTATGTGGGAGACACGGCATTACAGCTCCCTGGGTCCAGCATCACAATGGCCCTGCCCCAGCTGGCACAAGCATTTGAAGAGTGAAGCAGCAGATAGAGGATCCATGCCCTTCTGTTTCTTCCTCTCCATGAAAAGAACATGTGGTATAGTATTTACAAACCTGAAAGACCAGTACCACGTTTACCGCATTATATTAAGGGTGGATGGATGAGGGGTTCATTCTCTCTAGATAATTCAAATTTCTTCCCCTCAGCCAGTGTTTATAAGAATTCTCACTATTATAATACTGCTGTTTGCTTTTCATTTCCTTTCCTCTTGCCCAGGGCACATGATTCAACTCAAAAAAGGATTCAGGTATGATAAAAATACAGTGACTCAGAATTGTTACTGACAACATTTGTAACTTCATAGGGCCAGATACTTTTCAGGGAGTCCCAAAACCTCCATAAAACTTCTTGAAGAAGAAATGAACATGAAGGATTTACGTGTACAAACAATTATTTCAAAGCCTTACATTTATTGTAAATAGGAAAGTAAAGACTGTGCAGAGTCAATTGAAAAGCAATTGACAGTATTATGTCAATTAGTATTCAATTAGTATGAATTTGTATAGGCTAACCTTTTAAAACATATTTGCAGGCTACGCTCCGGTATGATAGCCTAGTGGCTATTAAGTCCTCAATTTGCAAGTGCCAGGATCCCATATGGGTCTGAGTTCATGTCCCGGCTGCTCTACTTCCCTTCCAGCTCCCTGCTTGTGTCCTGGAAATGCAAGAGGATCGTGCAAAACCTTAGGACCCTGCACCAATGTGGGGGACCTGGAAGAAGCTCCTGGCTTCAGATCAGCTCTGCTCCTGCCATTTTGGTCACTTGGGGAGTAAAAGAGCAGACGAAAGATCTTTCTTTCTGTCTCCCCTTCTCACTATAAATCTGACTTTCCAATAAAAATCTAAAACTCTTAAAAAAAAATCGCAGGCAGTTTAAGCTACCAGGAAACCTATTTGGGACTAATGCTTCATCGTCTTTCACTGTAGTGGCCAGAATACAATGTGGCAAAACTGACAGCTTTGGCTGTTATTCTGCATATCTGACCCTTGTCTGTATATATGGGGAAATGGAGTAATTTCCTTTGAATCACTAACCACACTGTCAAATAGCTTAATCTATTTCAACAAGGGAAGTTTAAGTCTTCAAAAATCTGTAGATGAATCACCACAGTAGACTTTTTGGCTGGGAAAGAACTGGAGCTTATGATTCCATTTTGATGTATGTACTCTGGGCTGTACCAGAGAGCAGTTTTGTTACACAATTTCTATTAGAAATTTCATGAGATCTTTCCAGGAGGTGTCCAGACCTATTGCTTTGTTAATGCATATGATTTTTGTGACTTTCTTGAACTATTACTAAGTCAGATAACTTGGTAATATGGATGACTAAATCTGGGTCAAGGACTGTGTTTGATAGAATACTGCATCTAAGCAGTGAACCTGAAGGAGCAGGAACCTATCATGAATCGTAACCAGGATGACTGGGTTTCACATAACCGCTGAGATACAATAGCAACACTAGTAGGCCAAGAAAGTCAGATTTAGAAGTATGATTGGGAATTTGGATGCACATACCCTATTGGCTGGAAGCTTAATAGAGTTACAGGTGGCCAATACAGGATGCATCCCAGCTATTGTTCTTCTGATTTCCTAATTCCTTTTCTGGCAGTCACTACAGTGGGACTCTATTGTTTGTTTTGACGTTGGATTATTGTAACTGGCTTCCTTTCCATGAAGGAGAAAGAAGTCTTCTCTTGTTGAGTAAGCAAGCACCACTGGCCCTGAGCCCATCTCCGTTTCTCTGTCTTTCCCTATGAGAAACAGGTCCAGACCTGGTAAAGTTAATGTACAAATGAAACAAGAGTCAGATTACAACTGGGTAAGATCAGGCACAATTGCTCCATGAAGGAAAATATTTGATATGATGTTACCTGTGAGCTAAACGGTTGCAGTCTAGTTTCTAGGATAGTAAATTGGGGAAAAAAAATTTTTTTTGACTAATTCTATTTTAGTATATGAATTATATACTTACAATTTTGAAATTTATATTTATTGTGTCTTCTTTTCATTACTTTCTTCCCAGCTGAAGAGCAATGTGGTATTTATTTAAATCATAAAAAATGATAGTAGTTAGTAAACTATAAAGATCAAGTTATAGTCATCATTGAATTTCTTTCTTTCTTTATTGTTATTGGTGAGTTTACTGAGTAGCAAATTGTAAAATGAATCATCAAGAAAGGCAAACATTGCATGTATATTTAGAATTATTTTTCTAATCACCAGTTCTGTGGAGGTTTGCAGAGTCTGGTATCTGATTTGTAGACAGGGGATTAGGCTCAGTAATGGAGGTAACATTTCAATGTTGCTTTTCATAAATGTGTGCCAAATCAACAGCTTCTAAATCTGCTCTTGAGAAAGGAAGTTCAAATTTATTGAACCCTTGTTATTATAGGCTTGGGCGACTTCTCCTATGGAAGCAAGATCCGCATGATTATGCTGCCAAGCACGAGTTGAGAAGGGCTGAGCACTGCTCCCTGGAAGTCTAATTGACAATTTTGTTGCCCTTCTCTGACTATTTAAAAAGAGTTGTGAGGTCAATGGCAATGATACTTCTCTGAGTCATAAATGCCATCCAGAAGAACTTTTTTTTTTAACCTGTTCTTTTAGAAGGCTCCTGTGTCAAATATTTAAAAATAAAATGTTTTACAGAAGAGAAGGAATCTGACAACACTGCTGACCCACATTTCAGAAGGAAAATGAGAAATACAGAGGTCAGATCGCAGCCAGTGGAGGCACAATGAGCACTTATGCCGTAAATGAAGTAGAGAAATTGTCCCCTGGAACAAGCAATTTTCATAACCACTACACTGCAGTAAAATGAATTTTATCAAACTCCTTTGACCTCCTCAAGTTCCTAAACCAAAAGTCTTTAGGGCACATCATACTGGGGAAAAAAATGCACAGGAACCCTCATAAATGGCAAAATAAGAAGTGTCCAAATATCAACCCTCAAAAATTAAGCACAATCCCAGTTGTAATTAATATTGGAGGAATTTAATTTGTTGATTGCACATTTATTGTCATAGTTTTCCATAAACTGGGCATCACCAAAATTTCAAAACTGAATAGTGAAATTAACATTAAATAGCAACAAGAGCCAAGATATAGAATCCTGATATACAATGATGAAGTATTAAGGTTAAAAGAAAACTATGTAGCAGTTTTTGTGTATTTGAAGTGCTTGTTTTTGCTTCCAAATGTGTAAGAAAATGTACTTTGTAATTTATCTTTCACTCAACAGTGATTTAAAACACTAGGTCAGTGAGGAGCAGTCTCAACACTTGGCTCCAACGTTTAGACAGCAAGTGTTATTTCAAAAATAAGTGCTTTCTGTAACATTTGTGAATTGACTTTTAATTCAACATGCAGCTATTCTACCAGTTTTATTCGCCTTTTGCATATTTTTTTTTTTTTTGCTTTGAAAATGAAATGATGTGGCAGTGGTTTGGCTATAGGTTAAGATACTGTAACCTACTGGAGTTCCTGACTTCAGACCCCAACTCTGCTCTCTCTCCCAGCTTCCTGATAAACACACACCATCAGGTGCAGGAGGGGATGGCTCAAGGAATTAGGTCCTGCCACACATATAGGAGACCCAGACTGAGAATGAGGAGTCCCAGCCTGAGTGTTGTGGGCATTTGAAAAAGAAATAAGCTGGTAGAGATCTCTTTCTCTCCCCTTCGTGTGTGTGTTTGTTGGGGGGGGGGGAGGGTTGTGTCTGTCTGTCACTCAGCCTTCCAAATAGCAGAAATAAGTTATTTTTAAATAAATATGGGAAAAAATATATGTTTACGTGTAAACAAAACTATAATTGTCCTTAACTTATTTTCATTTACTTTAAAGCAAATATAATTTTTATTATTTATTTTCATTTTATTTGAAAGGAAGAAAGATGTAGAAGGAGAAAAAGAAAGAGAAATCTCTTAATTATAGTTCATACCCTAAATGTCCAAAACACCCAGGGCTGGGCTAGACCAAAGTCTGGAGATTGACCATATTCCATCTTCCCTGTGAATGAAGGAGCTCAAGGAGCACAGCCATTAACTGCTGCCTCCCAGGGCTCGCACCAGCAGACAGTGGAACTGGAAGCAGTGTTGTTAAGATTCAAACTAGCCATTCCAACACAGGATATGAGCATTCCAAGCAGCGATGTAACCTCTGTGCCAAACACCCATCCTAATATCTTGGAAAGTACATTTTGAAATTATATTCTTATAAGTGAGTGTTGTAAAAATGAATCTTACAGTAAGATCCACTTGCAAGCCACATGAAGATAAGGCAATCTGGTTGCAGCGTAGAGTCTGAACAACAGCAACACCCTAACTTGTAACTACCAATTCATTCAGTCAGGTAAAAGTACTGTGATTGTGATGTTCAACTGAATAGGCAGAGGCCCAAGTTTTGTGGCTCATGGTAAGAATGTATTCTAAAAGGCAATAGTATTCGTAAATGACATGAACTTCTATTAGATATATTAAAAGTTAATACTGGACGGACAGCCTCACACTGCAGTAGACAGTTTTATCAAGTCTACCACAGATTCAGCATTATGCCACTGCTTGATCTCAGTGACATATTTTCCAGGATTATCTTTGTACAGGTCTTATTTTGTACTTGAACAATGTGGATCAAATTCCTTAAATGATAATAAAACTGAGAGTCATAAAAGAGTTGGTCAATAACTTACAGTGTTTTCTTTCATCTTCCAATTCTCTGTTTTCATCCTGACAGTATTTCCCCAAGTACACTTCTGTGAGTACTAAAAGAAAATGTAGTGATATGTGATTTTAATTTTTCAGAAGTAATTTGTGGCTGTATTTTTGCTTCTCAATAAGCACACAACTGATGCATGATTAACAGCAGCACAATAATAAGTTTATTTTGAATTTCTTTTTTTATAGTCTCCTAAGAGCCTCAACTTACTTCACAATTTATACCTAGGGCACATGCTTGCTAAAACTAAAAAATATATAGTCTATACACATTATTTTATTGTTTAAATGGTCCTCATTCGTGTTTCATTTCAATAATATTTCCCCAGCTTGTAAAGCTTATGTTACATTGAGCTCCTCTTTAAATTCACAATGCATAAAACTGCCAGGTGGCCTAATAACAGAGCATTAACAGATTGAACTATAAATCAGATGGTTGTGCTCACGTACTGTAAAAATACCACCAATTTCTTTCAGATTATACTTTGTACACTGATTCTGCAGAGTGACCAGAAATGCTCTGGGAACTTTAAAATGAATAAAGAGGCCATATATCCCAATCTAAAAAATAATATTTTCTTCATTTTCACCTTATCATTATTTTCCACCTATCTTATACCCTTGTGAAATTAAATAAAACAATGAATATAATGCCCCATGAAACACTGCCAAGCCTGAAGTCATCATAACTATTAATATTTAATAGCATTAAATTTAAGCCACCAATGAATCATTTTTGATTAATGATTTAATACTATTGTAAATAGTTACTCATCTCAACACTTATTGAAAACACATACCGTTGATCACATACTGCACTTGTTATGCAAAACAAGAAAAATGGGAAACGTGTGTAGAAATGGCTTGTCTGCAGGCTACTTGATTAATTTGAAAAATAACAAATTATTCACCGTTTGATTTCAAGAGAGTGTGTGTCTAGAAACTTTTAGTACTCAGGAAAAAGAATGAAAGAAATAATAATACCCAGTCTAGTGTATGAGGGGAGAAGCTAAAACCAAGACTTCAGTTTAACTTCCATGATTGTGCAGTTCATCAACAAGACAAAGTGACAGACTTGTAGACTTACTAACAGAGTGCACAGCTTTTACAAAGTGCATATGGAGACTTTTATCTGATGACAATTAACTGTAGAGTTAGGCTAGATTCAGGTTTTCTACTGTTAGAATATCTATCTATCATCTATCTGTCATCTCTCTCTTTCTCTCTCATACATATATGTATATATATGCACATATATACTTATATACATATATATGTGTGTATATATATATATATATATATATATATATATATATATATATATGTAATGAGCTCCCAATCTGCTGAGTCATCCTCCAAATGCCCTCAATAGCCAGGACTGGGCCAGCACCAAAATCAGAAGCTAGGAACACAATCAAGGTCTCTCATGTGGATAGTAGGGATCATGAGCAGAAAGCTGCAATCAAACGCCTTAATTAGAACCTGGAATTGAACCCAGGTACTCCGATGTTGGACCCAGATATCTTAACAAATGGCATCTTTACCTTGATGTTGAAAGCACTTACATTACCAGGTTTTCAATTGTTAGGTAAAGCTCAGTGAGTTGGTGGAGTTTCTCCACCCAAGTGCTTTTTCTGTAATTTTGTGGTACTTCTATGTCCCATGAGTATTTTAAAGCTAAAAGAATATATTTTCATAAACCAACAGAAACAAATAGAATTAGACTCATGTTGCAAATCAAAATATGTGTAGCACAAGTGAAAATACATGTAGTGTCTAGGAAAGCTTAACTGGGTACTATAATGTCCTCATTCATGATAGTCATAAAACAAAACTCCAAAAGCAGCATAACAATTGGTTAATGAAGTTTTCAGGGGCTGGCATTGTAGTACAGCCTTCCACATCAGAATGCTGGTTCAAGTCTCAGCTACTCCACCTCTGATACAGATTTTTATGGTTACTCCTTCATTATTCCCTTATTATTCTTGTGGGAAATTCAGATGGATTATCTGGCTTCTGGTTTGAGCTTGAATCTTCCCTGATTATTGTAGCTAGAAAGGAAGTTATCCCTCTTCTCTTTTTCTCAATCTTCTCTCTCTCTCTCTCTCTCTCTCTCCCTCCCTGCCTCCCTCCCTCTCTTTTGTTCTCTCTTTTAAGTAAATGTGTCATTAAAACAGAAAGCTTTTGGGCCCAGGATGATGACTTAATGGCCAAATCCTAACCTTGCAAATCTGGGATCCCATATGGGCAGCCAATTCATGTCCCAGCTGCTTCACTTCCCATTCAGATCCCTGTTACTGGCCTGGGAATGCAACAGAGGATGGTCCAAAACCTTGATATTGTACATCCACACTGGAAACCTTGAAGAGGCTCTTGGCTCCCTGCTTGGGACCAGCTAAGCTCCACCTGTTGTAGCCACTTTGGGAATGAACCAATGGATGGAACATCTCTCTGTCTCTCCTTCTCTTCACAAATGTGATCGGCCTTTTCAACAAAAATAAACAATAAAAAATTTTACACAAACAAAGCTTTCAATTAATTGATATGAAATTTTGTGAGCTTATCAGTGGAATGAATTTGAAAAACAGGTTCAAGTGAAAGAATGTTAGGTTAATTCTGAAAGAATACAGGGTGCAATGATAAGGCTGAAAAAATAAGAAAAATCGTAGTTAGATAAGCTAATATTTTAGCAATTACGAGTTCTGCATGTGATTCATGAAACTATTCTTGTGCCTATAGCACTGAAGAACTGGTATCTATTCTTTTAGTTAAGCACTAAGATCCTTTTCATGTATATGTCAATCTCATGTTGGCTGGACACTCACTGTGGATACAGGCTAATTTCAAGAGCAGGGAGAGCAGGAAACCAGAGTTTCACATCAGTCATCAGTACTCTACCTTGGAAAGGACTCAAGTAAGTTATGCCTAGAACACAATGGCCACAAGTGGCAGTAGTACTCCACTGCAAAAGGAAAGGGAAGCTCAATGTTCTCATAGCCCTGAGAAGGAGGAATCCGTGGACAAAAATCGGAAGACTAAATCATACATGCCAGCAGAGTTAATTTTTCCTCTTTCCTAACAGTGATGCTTAGTGGCTCTTTTAGACATTTCTGGGGTGTGATCACTACTAAACAATGAGTTCATCACTGTCCATAGAACATTGTGATTGATGCTGGGTGAAGAGAAGATGTAAATATGATTCATAATACTGTATTTATATACTACAAGGTGTGAATGGTTTCTCAACATTGCCCTTATTTTGGGCTGTATACATTTTTTATAATTGCAACATCCTACAAATTGAAGAGTAGCATTCTTTCCTTTACAAAAATGTGAGAAAGGCTGAAGATTCTGAAGAAAGGATGCCTTTATTTCTTATTTTGTTTTAAATTAATGTATGAAGATTATACATGCTTGTGGCATAGCAGAAGATGTCTTGATACATGTTTACAGTTAAATGACACATTCTTGGCATGGTGAAGTGGGATAGACCAAGCAGGTAAAAGAACTAGAGTAAAATAATTTTTTTAGATTTGTTTATTTTTATTGCAAAGTCAGATATACAGAGAGAAGGAGAGACAGAGAGGAAGATCTTCCATTCAATGATTCACTCCTGCAGTGACTGCATCAGCTGGTGCTGGGCTGATTTGAAGCCAGGAGCCAGGAGCTTCCTCCAGGTCTCCCACGTGGATGCAGGTTCCCAAGGCTTTGAGCCGTCCTCTACTGCTTTCCCAGGTCACAAGCAGGGAGCTGGATGGGAAGCAGGGGTGCCAGGATTAGGACCGGTGCCCATATGGGATTCCAGAGCATTCAAGGGGAGGACTTTAGCCACTAGGCTATTGTGCTGGTCCAAAATTTTTAGAGCAGAATAAAAGCAGAAGAGTTAAGTAAGCAGCAGGAAAAGGAGTAGAGAGAGTATCAGAAGTCCCTGGTTATGGATAAACATTAAATGGTCAATCCAACTTCAACTAACACTAGTGAGAACATTATCTTATATGTCTTTTTAGTTATTTATTTATTCTTTATTGGAAAAGCAGATTTACAGAGAAAAGGAGAGGCAAAAAGAAAAGATCTTCCATCCACAGCTCTATTCCCCAAGTGATGGCCAGAACTGAGCCAGCTGGAAACCAGGAACCAGGAACCTCCTTTGAGTGTCCCGTGTGTGTAGGATCCCAATATCCCGGCCATCATCCACTGCTCTCCAGCTACAGGTAGGGAGCTGGATGGGAAGTGGAACAGCCTGGATACAAACCTGCACCACATGGGCTCCCAGTGCTTGCAAGGCAAGGATTTAACTACTAGGCTATTGTGCTGAGCCTGATCCTATATATCTTAAGGAAAGATAAATTTCATTTCCAACAATGAATAAAATACAGATCAACTGCAGATAATTCAGGTAAGATATCCATATGATTAAAAGATTAGAGTATGATATCTGAAATGATGTACTGAAAAATAGAGCTATTGTAAAATAAAACAGGAAGGAACATTTTGTGATGCTTTTTACTGATGAATTTTCTCCTTCAAAGAGTGTGGCAAAGAGTGAATTCTGTAATTACTCCATCTGTTCAATCATGTTTTGTGAATTGGTTGATCATGTGACCTGATTATCAAAATATGAGAACATGATGTGCCAAAGCATGAAGTGATAGTGTGTGATCCATCGCTATCCTCCTTTCCTAAAGCAGGTTGTCCATAAAATGATCTGAATAGACAGCTAGGAAAGGGAGTTGCTTCCACCCACCTGGATCTGTAAGGGAGTGTATGGAGCAGAGTCCTCATCCAACTCACGTGGCTAAGTTTGTTTTCAATGAGGAATACACTTCGGCTGTGTTTTGCTTTTGGTTTTGGGGAGCTGTCTTTTCTACCATCACATAGCCTAATTTGACCACTGTGAAATATTCTATAAGATTCTGTTCATAACTTATAGAAAATAAGAATGTTGATTCTATGAAAAATATCACATGAATTGAAAGTAAGTTTTCATTCAAACTCAATTTTAAAAGTGTGATCTTGGGCAAGAGCTGAGTATTGGAACATGTGGCATTTTGAGATCCTCTCGCACCATCAAGGTTCTGAGATCGTTTCTAATCTTCCTGCCTAAACTCACTTCCCACAACTCACCCAGAGCATCATCTTCTCTCAGTAGATAACTTTCCACATTTCTACCTCTTTCTCTCCTAAAACACTTTTTATTTGTATTTGCCCAACTTCTCTCTAACTCTCAAAGCCTATTTGTTCTCAATCACACTGACACTTTTCAGATTCTGATGGGTAGTTTTTCTTAGTCCTAGAGTCAAATCAGTTAATGTTTATGACTATGGCTTGCCTTTGAACTTTGATATATTCACAGCAATTAACAATCACTCACAAAGGGTAGATGCAAAATTCATAGAGAAACTGGGACATGCAATCTACAGAAACAATGGTAGAAAGGAAAGGACCCTAGGTGAAGAACAATGTGTTACTGTGTGATCTATTTTATCTTGCAATGTATCATGGAACAATTAAAACTTTGTGCCAACCAACAAAACAATTGCAATAGTCAAACCACTCTTCTCTCAAGTCTAAACAAAGGGAATTTCAAAAGCTGAAATATATCTTCTCTCCTTCTACTGGCAGAATAGGTAAGAATGAGAGAAAAAGAACACATTAAAAGAAGCAATATATTTACAAAGCTCTGACTTAACTCTTGATGTGTATGTAAAATTTCTACTGCACAGACTTTATTCCAATAACTTTAGTGACACCCAGAAGAACCAGTTCTTTTTGAATATAATGATAGTCTTTCCCAAGTTTTTGTAACAACCAAAACTGTAAATCATTGTAGAAAAGGTTTTCATAAATGTTTTTATTAGTTGTTTACTATTTTTTTTTCATTTTAAGTTAACGACAATAAACCTCTAAATTTTTGGATTGGTTGTCAGATTTTTTTTTTTTTGCAGATTTGAATCTAAATGAGTATGACCATTCACTGCAATAAATTTTACTGTAAAAATGATCTACCACTCTTGTTACATATTTGTAATAATTCAGGTGTTAGCAAACGATGCAAAATAGGTAATGCAGAAATAAATTCTTCTTCAATAAAATTAAGTTCAGAAAAATACGGTAACAGCTGAAAAATTTTACATTAACCTTTACCTGAATGTGCAGTTGAGTGTAAATAGAATATGTGGGAAAGAATAACTGCAGAAACATTCTTTATTCCAAACCTGTAAATCTCATAAACTCTCTTTTTTAAAGCATGGAAACGAATGTGAGATTTGCACATTACAAGCCCAAATTTTATGCTTATTTTCTTAGAAGTAAAGTCAAAGAGACCGGAAGCATGTGTGTGTGTGTGTCTTTAAGTGGTCTCTCATATGAATAACAGGCTTGAACATGGGCTCTATGCCTTAATCACTCAGTTCGATTTAATCACCTCTCACCCTAACTGTATTAACCAGACACAGGAGACCAAAACTCCTGAGTTTTGGAGGGGACAAATATTAAAACTGTATCATTCTTCCTATGGTCTTTTAAAACTCCATACTTTTTTACATAAACTACAATTATGTTTTTCATTTGATTCCAAATTCTACACATAGGTCAGCATTAATTTAAAGTATTCAAGACTTATCTCAGAATTCAAGGCAACCTGTTTGATCTGTGAATTGCAAAGCATAAAGCAAGAGACATACTTCCAAGATAGACGGCTGGGTGAGAACAAGGTTTACATTTCTGTTCCTAAATGGGAGGAGGTTTCAGAGTAGCTGCACTAAAATTAGATTGAAATTTGCAGCGAACATTGAGTTGCATACCTCCAAGTCTGATATCTTTTGTCTATGTCTTTCCAAGTGTCAAGCGGCATGTGACTGGTTTCTCTAATCCTCCTGGAATCATGGCACAACCTTCGCTCTCACATATTCACTAGCTATTGCTCCATCTGAGGTTCAATGCAGATGTTCCAGCCCTGCAGCGTGTTGCATGATTGCCCAAGCTTTCCTCCAAGGTCATGCAGAAAGCTTCCAAGAACCCAATCATTCCTGCCTTCTGCACACCTGAAAAAGCAAAACCGTGTAGATGCTGCTGAAGTTGACTGCTGGAATAGACCTGCTTGAACCATGGCTGTGGCCGTGGAGTGCCCAATGTAGGGAAACAAAGCCTGAGGAAGTCTTGGACTTCCTCCTTTCCAGACTTTTGGGCCTGTGAAGTGAGGGGCAGACTGGATGGCTTCTGACATGCTTTTCAAGGATGCTTCCTCCTGGGCTTGCCTTTTGTCATCACTGACCTTTTCAGCAAACAGTTTCTCTACTGCATTGTCCTGTCTTGAACATTTTTCCCTTGGCTCCTTCTCCATTCAAGCTGCAACTTTTATAAATTTTGCTCCTCTTTTGCTCCTGATTCATTTTGTGTAACTGAGTTATAATGGCTGGTAACACCTGTTTTAAATTGTTTGCTGTTTTGAGCTGGTGGATCTCCTCTTTCATCAGCATGGAAGAGGCAATGACCATGACTGTTAGGGTAACCAAAGCCTTACCTTGTCTCTTTCAGGGTGGTCAATGCCTGGGGTTAGCCCGCAATGGCTACAGTCCATACCCGCACCAGCACATGTACCACACACAAGATCTGCCCAGTTCTCTGTGTGAGTACAGATATCTGCCACTATGCATCTTGGGCAAATGGATCTCTTAATATCTCTTAGCACCTGATGTCAGACATATGGACTGTTCAGAGCCCCGGCAGTATTGTGCAGTCATAGAATTCCTGCAGTCTTTGTGCATGAAACTTCCACAGCCACAGGGTTCTAGGGAGTCACTCAACTGCACAATCTTGCCCCAGTTGCCTATGAGTTTTTTTTTTTTTTGCCTTGGCAGCTTGCATCCCAGAGCCTGTAGAAGGACAGGTGTATACATGTACTAGTCAGGCCACTAGTATAGACTCAGGTCAATGGGACATACAGATCTATCTCTTCAATAGAATCACCGAATCGTATCTGCCAACCCAGAGCCAGGGGTGCACTCTTACTGCTACAAGCTTTGCTAGTCTTTTCTTTCTTGAAACTTTATTCATCTTTATTGCAAAGTCAGATATACAGAGAGGAGGAGAGGTAGTGGGGAACATCCTCCATCTGCTGATTCACTCCCCAAGTGACCACAATGGCTGGAGCTGAGCTGTAGGAGACTGAGCTGTAGGAGACTGGAGCTTCCTGTAGGTTTCCCACATGGGTGCAGGTTTCCCACATGGGTGCAGGGTCCAAAGGTTTTGGGTCATCCTTGCCTGCTTTACCAAGCCATAAGCAGGGAGCTGGCTGGGATGTGGGGCTGCCAGGATTAGAATCAGCTCCCATGTGGGATGCTGGCATGTTCAAGAGGAGGATTTTCACCACTAGGCTATCATGCCATGCCCAACCTTTGCTAATCTTAAGGTGGTCTCTCCTGGAAGGTGTGAGCATCCTTCAAAATGGCACTGACTCCATGCTAGTCAAGGAGCTTTGTAGGTAGATGGAGGGAAAGATGTGAGTTCCTCCCCCAGATTGATCAGTTAGGACCCTGATGCTAGTTGGAGCTTCAGTCTGAACTGGAGTCGAGGTAATCTGCTGGAGTCTATGTCCATCATTGAGTCTGACTGTGACAGTTGGCCTCCAACCTTCTCTCTGGGTTGGCTGTCTCATCCAGCCCTTGATGCGGTGTCCCTGCTTGCTGCATATGACTACGCTGTTCATGTTCTCCATAACGTTTCTCTGGTCTCTGTTGGAGCTCCACTGCAAACTTCTCTCCAATTCTCCTTCTGTATATATACTTCCTCTGTTGTTCTTTCTCCAGCTTTCCCTAGTCAAAATCAACACTTTTTTCTCTATTCAACTATGTTGGCTCTCTTCCCTCTGCTCTCTTATCCAATATGACTTCATTTCTGTTTGGTTGTTCTGCTCTGTACCATACGTGTCTGTGCCAATAAGAACACCATCACCAAATATTGAAAAGCAGTCTACTTGATTTGAACTACAAGCATTCAAAACTGAGTGTAAACAAACCTCTTTCCTTTATTTAATCAGGTTGTTCCAAGTGTTTCATTATAGCAACAAAAATGACTAACCCAGTTATTTTATAAAGCATCTTTTAAAAAGAGATCTATTTAGAAAACACAGTATCAGATTACCCAATTCACTAGACAAAAGCTAAACATTCACAAGAAGGCACAAAATACACAAATATGAATTATAAGTATAGAAAAAAGCCTTCCAAGAAGTAGATGTACCACAGTTTGTTAATCTAGTCCTCTTTCAACAGATGTCTGGGTTGTTTCTATGTTTTCACTATTGTAGATTGTGCTGCTGTAAATATAGGATTACAGGTAACTTTTTCATAAACAGATTTCACTTTCTTTGGATATAGTTCTAGGAGTGAGATTGCTTGGTTATCTGGCAGATCAATTTTCAGTTGTATTAACAGTCTCCATACTGACTTCCATAATGGCTGTTAGTCTACACTCCCACCGACAATGCCGTAGGGCACCTTTCTCCCCTATTTGGGGAGGGAAGGGAACAGATGAAAGGGGAAATCTCTGTGCCCAAGGAACAATATTGTGAAAATTCAAAAAAAATTAAAAACCTGTAAAATACACACACATATGCATAATATCTGCCTATGACTGAAATCACAGACTCTGGCAGACCAGAGTTTAACCCAACAGGTCTAGGTCTTCTAAAGCATTAGGATGGAGTTTGCCTACAGTAAGTGGTTGGGGTGGTACTGAGAGTGGTGTGGTTGCATCCAACAAGGGATAAAGATACTGTCTATGTCCATGAGAGGAACTAAACTGCTTTCCCCAAAACAGGGAAGAGCTCTAATCCTTAGCACATCAGTGTGGGACATTATTTGTCAATATGATCTTAATCTGAATTAATACTGGACTAACCTGTATCTTGAACCAATATGATCAGTGTCTTTAAAAGAGGAAGTCTGAGATTTAAACATAAAGAGTTCAGCACCATAACGAGACACAGACTCAGGGAGGGACTGTGTGACAATGGAAGCAGAGATTGGCTTGATGTGCCTACAAGCTGAGGAATACCAAGAATCGATGGCCAGCACCAGACAGCATGTGGAGATGAGGAGGGAGGGAGAGAGAGAGAGAGGTGAAAAAACACTTTTGTTATGAATTCTATCCACCAAAGTTGTAAATTTCTGTGGCTTAAAAGCCAACCAATTTGTGGAACTTTGCTACCTTGATAAGGAAGCAGTACAGACAGATGTTTATCAGGAAGCGTTAAGACCTACGATTTTCAATGCACAGTCACTGCCATTAGTGACCTCCAGTTTCAGTAATTTTTTGTCTCATGCATCATTATGATATACATGGAGGAGGAAAGGTGAGCAGGAGTTGATAAGGTTTGTAGGCAAAGGGCAAGTTACCACATGGGGAGTCACCAGACCTTCCCCAGAATGTGAGATGGCAGGAGGAAGGGACCCGGGAGTGTAAGACGATTGGATATCTTGGGACATCCTGCAGGATGAGTGCCAGGCAACCTACCATATAAGTTGAATGGATATGGGCCTGGTGGCGTGGCCTAGTGGCTAAGGGCCTCGCCGTGAATGTACCAGGATCCCATATGGTTGCCGGTTCTAATCCCAGCAGCTCCACTTCCTCTCTATCTCCTCCTCTCTGTATATCTGACTTTGTAATAAAAATAAAATAAATCTTTAAAAAAAATAAGTTGAATGGATATTTGAGGAGTTTAATTGGATACTAAATAAAGAGTAACCTTTTAAAAGGCTGGAGGACTGAAAATACTAGTTCACACACTTTTTTTAAAAGTTCAAAGAAACATGTTTCAGAGATTATACCAAGGAAAAAAATTATAAGTAATTCTGGTTAAAGGTGAAGAGTAGACTTTTGTGGAAGTTAAATAAAAATGCATTCCTTGTAACTTGAAAAAGGAAGGACTGGAAGAGGCAGATAATCCATTTCAGCAGGCCATCTAAGAATGACAGAAGAAATTGGGAATTCTTCATGATGATTCCTTGGACTGCCCTTCCTTTAACCACATCTCTGCTGGAGAGAGAGTGAAGTTAGTAGAAAGTTATCCTTTCTACTCAGTGTGGTATGTTCTGGTGCCCCAAAGCAAACGCCTAAATGTGATTTCTCCCAGAAATATCATTATAGATGAGATTGGATCTGCACATTGTTTTGGATTGGGCCATGGAGGACTGGTCTACAAAGCCAGAATCTTGCAATCACAGAGTCTAAATGGGGAGAGTAGGGGGCAGGACAGGCACAGGGAAGCTTCTGCCTTGCCACAGCGGGTTTGTGACACATCCCACTGACTTAGTGATAGCAACTCCATGTACATGTGCATGCCTGAGTGAATGGACAGGGAACTCAGCCACCTCGATCACGTGCTGGCAGTCATAGAATGCTGGTTCCCGTTAACCCCTATTTTAATCACTTTGTACTTCTAAGCAGATTTGGAAAAAAAATAGTTTCAGTGAGACTTTTCTGAAATGATTTCATTTCAAAATACTTATATTGCAGTATTTGACAAAATTTGGGTTTTATTGTGAGTTAGAAAAGAAAGTAAAAAACATTTTTTTAAATGGCAAAAATAAAAAAGTGAAACTGGTGAAACTATACAAATACAAAAGTAATAAGAAATCTACTCAGGTGAAATAGCAAGGAAGAAACACACCTGGGTTTGGACTGAGTTTATATTGGCAATTTGGAGCCACAGTCCGCAAAACAGCAGTGTCTCGTGTCGCCCTCACCCTTCCTCCGGTGGTTACACTTCACCAAAGGCAGATTTGTTGGGTAGTACTTAGCTGTGTGTATTCATTCAGCTTCATTTAATTTCTTATTATGGCCAGCTTGGCTGTCAATAGTACATTTGGACAGCAGTTTTTTCAAGATTGTGCACAATAGCTTTCCAATGCTGGTGTCTGGGCAGAAATTGGGATATTGGTGTCAGATTGTTCCTATTGATCCGTGTTAGCTTCTTTTTTGAACTCATCTAAGTTCTTTTTTAAGCTAGAAATCAGAGACATCTATTCTCTTATTTATGTACTCTGTCTCCTCAAGCTGAAATGGCATTAGAGGGTGAGTCATATGACAAAACTGGTCCCAAGTTCCTAAAATATCGGGGTCCAATGACAAGCATGCTAGCATTAAGTGCAACACAGCCAGAAAATTTTGAAATCTCTGTGGCAATAGAGCTGAACTCCCAGGAGTTCTAGCTATACTTTTGTAACCTTCAGTAGTTCCTGTGTTTTTGACCTTACTGAACAGCTGTTAAAGGAATTATTCTTTCATGCTTGGCAGTTTTGTTTTGTGACTATCTTAAAATTCCCCGTAAACAGAGATGTAGTGATCTGCATGAGCCCATTTCAGGAGAGTGAAGTCTGACATTTTATTGCAGACATAGTATTTTATTGTATTGTCCTAGCTTCTGTGATCGTACACCTTTGCAAAAAGATTGTAAATTGAATGCTGTGTTGCTGTCTGTCATAAAATTATGACTTACTATACTTCCAAAAATATGCAGGTGTCTCTATGCATAGATTTTGCCCCTGAAATGGAAGAATGTTTATTTCAACTGTAGCATTAGAATGTATATTTATCATCCACATTTGTGGGATCTGAAGGCTCTGGCAGTTGGGAACAATAGTAATACCTCATTGGACTGTAGGGAGGGAAGAAGAACAGACACCTTATGAGAACATAGGAATGAAAATATTTGGGGGAGTTCTGTGGATGACAAACATTTGAAACTGGTGGTATGAATGGCACTTCTGGAATTCTGGTTACTGATACAACCAGTAATGATGAGGATGTGATACTATTTCAAGGAAGCGTAAGAATAAAGTCTTGGCCAATAATTTATTTGTCCTCAGAGTCTCCTCAAATGGAAGACCTTTTAAAAACCTGAAAACTACTGAATTTAGGAGATTCTTAGAAGTCATTTATTTCACCCCAGTGTTCATGCAGACAGTACCTGACACCTTGATGCTAGATAATATCCAGTCTTCTGAGCCTCAAAGGAGGGGCTTTCTGTAGTGGAATACCCAGTGCCCACTCTGCTCCCCCGGCCAGAGTTCCTCTGCTGTAGCCAGGCCTTATTGCTCAATGTTCCCTGGATTGAACACCATCATGATACACATAAAACTTTTCATACACTTGAAGATTGTTAAATTATCTCTGACTTCTCATTTAGAGGAGAAATAATTCTTGTTCTTTTAGCCTTCTCTCCAAGGTATTAGCCTTCAAATCTTTTATCACTTTCATTGCTCTTCTTTGGAACCTGTCCAAGTGTTTCACAGGCCTCTAAAGTTCTGGAACTTAAGATGAGAAGTCATGTTCTGACAAGTGAGGGGATGACCTGAAATTTAGGATAGCTTACATTTCCCGCATTCCTGAAACATTGTGCTTGCTCTTATAAACTATAGGAAATAAAAAGCAAAAATCTATTATTCCACACGATGCTTTGTTCATTTCTAATTTTGCCAAAATGGCAGGCAAACATTTCTGGTCTTGTAGCTGTTTGGAAGATTCACTTTTCTCTCCAAAAAGATGGGAGTACACCAAATACTGTGAGTCACTGTGGAAAGAGTTGATACAGTCATAGGATGTGTGACAGAGATAAAGTGTAGCACAAATATGAAACAAGCCAAGGAATGCCTGCTAGTTGTGTGAAACAAAAGAGTGATGGGTAGATGTGATTATTACTGTTGCTCCATCCTTGTTGTTATTATAAAAATGTCAGCATTATTTTCAAAGATCTAATGCTACGATTCATTGTGTGCATTAAGAATCTAGCTTTGGAGAGAAGAGCCCACACCAGTGGATTGTGACATAAGAATTTACTCCCCTCTGGAAAAAGAAGAGTCAGAACTCCGAAGGCCTTTGCAGCCACAGTGGCTTTGAAGGATATCTGGGGCTGAGTGTTGCTAGGATCAACTGGCCCAAGGAGCAGGATTCTGAGGACTGCTTCCTCCCCAAGAGGTACACACTAAGGTTATTTTCACATCAATTCAGAATTTTCAGGCCATGTGATATGTGTTTCCAAAAGATCTGGGGAGCCAGGGAGCCCCCTGGGAAGAAGTCATTTCCTTACACCCTGAGGTTCTGATTGAGCAGGGAGAAACATAGCTACGACCACAAAGTCCGTCAGGAGAGAGCAGCGCTTGGCTGCTGCGGAAACTCAGGGAGGCTCTATGGAGTGACAAACACCTCTAAGTTTCCACAGTGACTTTTACCAAAGAGTTTGTGTGTTTGAAAGGCAGAGTTAGAGGAGGAGAGACTCACACAGAGATCACTGCACTCCTCACAGACTCACAAAGACCGTAACTGAATCTGGCCGAAGCCAGGAGCCAGGAGCATCGTCTGGTTGTCCTATGTGCGTAATAGAAACCTAAGTACTTGGGCAAAGTTCTAACTTTTCCAGGTATATTAGTAGGAAGCTGGATGGGAAGTGGAGCAGGCAGGACTTGAAACGGGGCCCATATGGGATGTCAACAATAACGGACTGTGCCATGAAGCTAGTGCCATCACAGTGATTGTGAAACCTTTGGTGTAAGATGAAGCGACTCTAAGAAACTTCAGGAATGTAACTGATAGATATTTGCTACCCAGAGTTTCCACAATGAGGGGCAGAGAAGGGATTAAAAATAGACATCTTTGTTCATATGTACACACATACACATAGCCCAAATGTACAAAAATTAACACAAACAGAAAATATATGTTTTTCTTAACTAAACATAAAAACTTTGTTTTGGTCTTAGTAATAAAAGTGGTGCTTTGAATCTTAAAATATTGATATATGGTGACTATTTGCGGGTGTATATTATGAGAACATGGATATGTCTACTTTTATGACCTCTGTTAATTGGTACTTTTTAACTTCTCATGTACAACCACTTATATAGCTACATTTAATGCAGAAAACCTACATGGCTCCTTAAATTATGAAAATCTTACTCCTTAAAAGTCAATAATATCAGCATCCTATGAATTTATTATAAGCATTAAGCTTTGAATAATGTGAGCTGAGCCTATCTGATAGGATTTTTCTCCTGTCTTCCTCCCTTACATGTTAGAACTCCACGTGATCATGTGGGACAAGGCAACGAATGGAAAGGGCTCCAGAGGGCCTTTCCCTCGTGGTGTTGCTGCCTCAGTAGAGTGAGTGGTTTTTAGCTGCTACTGAATGTACGTTCTCAGCTCAGAAGATCTCATAGTCATTCTTTATTTTAGCATTATCAAAATACTAAATACTTCATTATAAGTTCAAACACAAGTTTATCCGAGAAAGAGTATGTCTATAGTTTTTCTTTTAATTATAACTTTCCAACACTAAGGCATCTAGACTTTGTTATTTTTCACTTCAAATGTTTTTTTTTTAATTTTATTTTAATCTTTAGTTTTTAACCAGAGTCGATATGATTTATAGATGGGATTCTAACATAATAACATTCCCTTCCTCTCTCCATACCTTTTTTCCTCCTTTTCCTTTCTCACTTGTTTTCAGTTTTTGGGATGATGTTCTGAGTTTATGTTAGAGGAAAAAAGGCTGACCATTTAATCAGATAGGAAGTATAACAAATCAAAAGCAAAAAGACCTTAGCTTTGTGAGAGTACAGACAATGGCTGTAAATGATAATTGAATGGGAACATGACCATATAGACTTGGACAGCATGATAATATACATTAAATCCTTGGCTGAGAGGGAAGGCATGTGTACACATGCACACACCCGTACACACGCACACACACACACACACACACACACACACACACACGATGTTGTAAACAATGGAAGAACTACAAATGACCCTTTTGCATGACCCCAAACTTACTGAACCGGAGTATCCAGCTACAACATCAGAAGTAGCTGTGGACACTGGAATTCCTAATGAAGTGGTAACAATGGAATGGAGCTGCATGTTAAAGCACCTGGTACAAATTTACCCACCTAGGTTAAGGTTAGAACCAAGGGAACTACTGACCTTTCTACTGGAGGAGAGTATTGTCTGTCATGAATGTCAAAAGGCACAGCCAGCATCTTTCTTTCATTCTTTCTTTTTTTTTGAGATTTATTTATTTATTTATTTATTTATTTATTTATTTATTTATATTGGAAAGTCAGATTTTACAGAGAGAAGGGGAGACAGAAAGAGAGAAAGAAGCCAGGAACCAGGAGCTCTTCCAGGTCTCCCACACAGGCGCAGGATCCCAAGGCTTTAGACCATCCTCAACTGCTTTCCGAGACCACAAACAGGAACCGGGTAGGAAGTGGGACAGCTGGTACAGGAACCAGCACCCACATGGGATCCTAGCACATGCAAGGCAACTAGCCACTAGGGTACGGTGTGGGACCCTGACACCCACCATATGTGCACATCTGTCTAGTACCGAAAAGGAGTGCGTTAAAGAACAGAGAATGAAGCTTTGAAACTCCGCAGCAGGAGGAAGCCAGGGATGAGCATTGGAAATAACGATAAGCTATTCCAGGGCAGATATTCACACTGGGAATCAACCCCAATTTCGTGAATTAGAACTGCTGTTTCAGCCAGAGGAGTTCTTAAAGCTGCTCTTTAGTGACTTAGGTAAGACCTCTGGGTTAAAACTGTTACATGGTGCATCTCAAACTTTTGTAGACAAAAACAATGATTCTGGACATTTCCTTAAAGTACAGCTCCTTTAAATATTCTGATTCACAAAAGTGAATATAGGGTCCAGAAACCTAAACATTTCCAAATGTTTCATCGAATTCTCAGACGAGTGTCTGTCCCACACTCATAGGAAATGTGTTCAGTATCTTCCACAGAGCAATTAAAGATGACATCGCGTGAGCACATTATCTGCTAAATTCATCTTTAAATGGATTCTGTACTTTAACGGTTGCATTTCAACAACTCAATGCATGCTTTTTTTTCCATTCATTTTCTACCTTTTTCTTCCGTTTAAACGAGGAACTTAAAGATTCAAAGAATTCTATAAGGTTAGTGACAATGTAATTGCAAAGGGAGAAAGAGAGCGAGTGATCTGTGGGATCCAGTCTCCCATCTGTGCTTTCCTTACACCAAGGGCCACCATGTCACCTTCTTTATATGGCCATCTCACATCAACATTGTTGCTAAGTAGTATTCTCAAATTCTGTTGATTTTTCAATTTCAGTCATCATTTGTTGACTTTCTGCCCACCAATCCCTCTTGACATAAGCATCCTTCCAACACCAGTCCCCATTCTCCTCATGTAATTTAAACTTACATAAATGTTCCTGCGTCGTTTCCCCCTGAAGGCAATAACTAATTTATCTTTGCCTTATTTTTCTGTGTATTTTTTATAAATTCTTCCGCATTCTTTCCCTGCTGCCTAAAATGTCTTCTCGGTCTCATCACGTGCATCTGGTACACTGTCAGTTTCATCTTGTTGGGGATTCTCCAGGGATTTTTGACCTGGTGCAGTCAGGACCGCTGAGCTCTTCACTGCTACTGATGTTATCCTGGCACCCTCTTTCCCACTTTGCCCCCAGGCTCTCCATCCAGCTGGAGCTTCTGAGGTCCTGCTTCTTCCTCTTTCCTTGTTTCACTCACTCATTTTGAAGGCATGGACCACAGTCGCATGCACGGAAGGTACAAAGAAGACTGTTGCTTTAAGAACAGAAATGTCTCTTTTTTCTCTTCTTCCTCTCTTTAATATATTTAAAGAGAATGGATTGCATGTATTTCATGTGGTTTTAAGAACACAATGACGCGTTCCACCCTATCCTAATTTCTTCTTCTTTTCTTAATTGTACTGTGATATACTTTCAATTTGCTTTATAATCATAAGCTTAAACCTTGACCGAATAAGCAGCTTGATTCTGTTAGAGCTGTTTTTTTTTTTTTTATAAAGGTCACAGGTGAGGGTCTTGCTTTTTACCTCTGCAGGCTGCTATCCAATTGTCCCAACAGCATGTATTTAAGAAACCAGATTTTCTCTTGGATTATCTTCCATTCTCTTGTTGCAAATTAGTTGGCTATGCATGTGTGGTCCCCCTTCTGGGATTTCTATTTTGTTCCATTGATCTTTATTTCTGTACCAGTACCAGACTATTTTAATTACCACTGCTTTATAGTTTGTCTTGAGGTATGAAATTGTGATTCCTTCAACTTGATTTTTATTTTTCAAGAAAGCTTTAGTTGTTCATGGTCTCTTGTGTTTCCAGACGAACTTTTGTATATATTTTGTATTTCTGAGAAGAATATTGTTGGGATTTTGATTGGGATAGCGTTGAATCTGTACATTACTTTGGGTAATATGGACATTTTGATTCTGTTGATCCTGCCAATCCAGGAACATGGTAGGCTCCCCCATCTTCCATCTTCTCCATCTTCTTCATGTCTACTTCTATTTCTCTTTTTTTTTAAAATGTTTTATAGTTTTCATTATAAAGGTCTTCCACATTTGGTTAGGTTAATTCCAAGGCATTTGAGATTTCTCTCTTGTATTTTAAAGAGAAATGTACTTACAATTTCTAACTTCTCTTAAGTCAGGCCAGGAACCCGCAGTCATCCTAACAACTTTCTTTTCCTATATGTACATGTTGTAAGGTATCCACCATTCATTCCTGCTCTCTATGTTTCTCTCTTCTGTCATCCCAGTTTTTGTATTTCCATCTGCATCACCACACTCCCAGTCATCTCTCACCTACATGAGTATGCTAGACGACCAGATAGTTCTCTCATTCTTATTCCCCATGCAACCTCCCTTCATAGGTCAGCTTGAGCAGTCTTTTCAAACTAATATGTGATCACGGTTCCTCACCTTCCCTCATTGTCAAACACCACTTGTGTGAGATTGCCACCCACCAAAGATGAAAATGGTAGCTTTGGTGCAAGGAAAACATAGACTGGAGATGGATTCTACAGGACCACTCTGTCCCTCTCCCACTTAATCTTGTCGAATTTTTTGAATTTCTAAGTCCATTGATTAAAAGAAAGAAAATCATAAAGGAAGAATGAAAAAAAAAGTTCATCAAACTTTTGAACATAGCTAGCTCCTTTCTAATGAAAGATTTACTTTCAATTTGTCTGAAAGGCAAGGTAACAGAGAAAAAGAGGAAGAGAGAGAGAGAGGGAGAAACAGAGTGAGATCTTTCACCTGCTGGTTCACTCCCCCAGATGGCTGCAACTTCCAGGACTGTGCCAGGCTGAAATCAGGAGCCAGGAGCTTCTTCCATGTCTGCCACACTGGTGCGGGGGTCCATGCACTTGAGCCATTTTCTGCCACTTTCCCCAGCACATTAGGGAGCTAGATCGGAAGTAGAGCAGGCAAGTCTCTAACTAGCATCCGTATGGCATGCTGCCATTGAGTGTGGCAATTTAACCTGTTATATCACAGTGCCGACCCCTAAACTCAGTTGGTGAATGCCATGATTTATGGCAGTTGAGGCACAGAAGCCATTTAAAGATGAATTTAGCAGATAACATGGTCCTGTGATATCACTTTAAAGGACTTCTTCATGAGATACTGAGTTTTATTCCTCTAAGTAGAACAGGTATTTGTCTCAGATTCAGATGAAGCATTTTTTACTATATAAGTTCCTGTGTCCTACCTCCACTTTTGTGAATTAGAATGTTTGGGGGAGAGAGTCATGCCGTGAATAAACCTCCTGGATCATCGTTTTGTCCACTAAAGTTTGAGAAGCATTCAGACAATGCTTGAGATTCACCCAAAATCATAATATGTGTTGTCGCCAACCCCTCCAACTCACGCAGCACCACCATTCCTCTTCCTTTTCCACCTGCCACCCACAATAGGTTCTTTTCAAGTCGTCAGAATCGTAGGGTTTCTTCTGCTGTGGAAACATTGTCTGTACTATTTCCCTGGAAGGAAAGCACTCCCTCCCCACTCCTTTAATGAACATATCCAACTGGGTTGCCACTTTTACAGAGTCTCTCTCCCGACTCCCAACTCCTATATCCTTGCTCTTTTAGTTTCTCTAAGAATATGCAACTTTCTTCTCGGAAGATTTATCAGGAATTTTATTTTATGCTTTCTCAATTGATTCTGTTAGTGCTCTTTTACCTACTCGACCACATTCCTGAAGAGTTCTAGACACCACATTTGACAGTCTGTGAATTTTATTTGGTCCTTTGGTATTTAGAATTGTTGAAAGCCACGAATGAAAGTGTTTCAATGGCGTCTGTGGTGTCACGCAGAGACAAAATCATTATGCTCCTAAGTGTCTTCCAGAGCTACCATTATAAATGCTTCCCTTGACTAAGAGAAAATATGAATTGCAACTCTGTCTCCACAGTGGGCAGAAACTCACTGGTTATACCAGCTTCCTCAGCTTACTGTAACTAATTATCACAAACTGAGTGATTTAGAACACCAGAAACTCGCTCTCAGCTCTGGAGGCTGATAGTCCCTCACTGTGGGACTCTTTAGGAGGCTTTTTAGGAGGCTCTTTAGCAGACACCTCGTCTCCTCTGGCTGTCTCCTTGGTCTCCATCATTCCCATCGCTGCCTGAATCTGTCCTGATTGTCTCCCTTGCGTCTTCTCCTTTTCTGTGTTTTATGAGGAAGTTTGTCATTGCTTTGAAGTTTTGTTTAGATAACTAGGTGATCATATTCTGAGATCCTTAACCAATTGAATCTAAAAGACTGCTTTTTCAAGCAAGGGTACATTTACAGGTTTCGGAAGGGTATGTCTTTCTGGGAATCATTCCACTTATTGCAAGTGTCCTGAGTGAGTGGGGGTCGCAAGGTGGGGTCCTTATGAGAGGTTGAGGATTGGGAAAAAGCCATTGTCCATCAGATTCCGTTGAAGGGGATGGTGATGGTGGCAAAGGGAAGTGTGGGTACTATTTGGATAAATCTGAAATTCTATCTTACTTTTTCCCTTCATGTTGAGACGTTTTCCTTTATGGAAAGGTTACCAAATATTTCTTTTCTCTAGTTCGGGTTTGGTACAAATCATTCTTGCTTGTGGGACAGAACCCAGTATCATAACCGGTTAAGAAAATGAGTTCCTGGGGCCTAGCCCAGTGACCTAATGCCTAAAATTCTCCCTTTGCATGTATCAAGATCCATTATGGGTGCTGGTTCATGTCCCAGCTGCTCCACTTTCCTTGCAGGTCCTTGCCTGTGACTTGGGAAAGCAGTAGATAACAGCCCAAAGCCTTGGGACCCAACACCTGCATGAGAGACCCAGAAGAAGCTCCTGGCTCCTGGCTTTCGATCAGCTCAGCTCCAGCCCCTGCGAACACTTGGGGAGTGAACTAGCAGACAGAAGATCTTTGTGTTTCTCCTTCTCTCTGTAAATCTGGTTTTCCATAAAAATGAATACATTTATAATAAAAAATAGGAAAATGAGTTGCGGAGGGTATGCTTGTGTGTAGTGAAAGGGAGAAATTTCTTGAACAGGGCAAAGAATATCTAATGTGAAAGAAACTTCTCTTCATTACACATAAGCATGTCCTCCACAACTCAGAAGAACTACAAATTAAATAAAGATTGTCATCATAGAATACAAAAGCATTACATTAAGAATAGAAACTTCTTATGTGAAAATAAGGGGAAATGGTTGTAAGCTGTTTTGTGGAAGATTGAGCTTAATTATGAGAAAAAATTTCATTCTCTGTAAATGTTTGTTGAATTTGAATTGAATTGTTGATAAAAGGTTCAATCTATAAATTATTTCCTTTTAAATGAAGATGAGTTTTCATTTGTGACAAAGTTGTGGTCTCATCCAACAAAGAAAATAAAGGAGATGATGCCAGACTGGGTCTACTGACTAATGGCTTTCACAACCACCAAGAACTTCAAAATTTTCAGAGTCTCAGGCCTCAGTCACAGACACACTAAATCCTAACATGCATTATTGAATGATTCCATAGTTGGTTCGAGTGCATGTTAAAATGAGATAGACACTAAACTGAACTAGTTCTTATAAATAGAGAAGGTTTCAATGGGGTCCTTATAGCTCTTACTGCCAGCTATGTGAGCTAAAACTTAAACCTTGAATCATTTTATGAACACGAGTTAACTCCCCAGGTTGGCCCCGGACGGTCCTTTCAAGTTGTTGCACTGCCAGCAGCTGTGCAAAGAAGGCTGTGCCAGGTTATGGGGAGAACTTCTCAAAAACGAACTCTGGTGTTCCCCATGGGTGGAAAGTTCTGTGGATTGGGACACGGGGCCCTTCGTTTACAAAGAAACAAGGTCACAGGCTTCTTAGTGAAATTGCCTCACGAACCTCTTAAGCAGTGCTAACAATTTGGACGTACATGGTTTCAGCTCTCTCACAGATTTAGACCATATCCAAAGCTCACTCTTGGTTTTTTTTTCTTCAGGATTTACTTGTTTTCACTGGAAAGGAAGATATACAAAGAGAAGGAGAGACAAAGAGAAAGATCTTCCATCTGCTGGTTCCTTCCCAACTGGCCACAAAGGCCAGAGCTAAGATGATCCAAGGCCAGGAGCCAGGAACTTCCTCCAGGTCTCCCACATCGGTATCTCACTTGGGTGTAAGGTCCCAAAGCTTTGGCCTGTCCTCTATTGCTTTCCCAAGCCACAGGCAGAGAGCTTGAAGGGAAGTGGAACAGCTGGGACTCGAACCAGTATCCCTATGGCATCCGGGCTCATGCAAGAGGAGAAATTTGACCACTAGGCTACCACACCAGGACCTAAAAGTTCACTCTTCTCATAAGGCTATGGAAGACGAAAGTTACAGGATTCAGTCTAGAACTGTGCAAACCAACCTGGCTGAACTTGTTTTGCTTGGGAGTTAATCAAATAAGTATCAACGTACAAACTTTTTGCTTGCTTGGCCTTGCTTTAGAAACAATACCTTCTAGCTGTGTTGGGACTAAATCCAATATTACACAACACAATGTTGAACTTTTAAAAACTATTGCTCAGTATGAACATGAACAGTGGAATTGGACTCCTACACTAAGCATTTTCAGCCTGAAGAATTGCTCAATAATTTTTCTGCAGTAGTCACAATTTTAATTAGAACAATTTAATCAGGATATATTTAGAGGGAGAGGTAAAAGGCAAATCTAAACAAATCCTTTGAACTTAAACAATGACTAAGTATTCACTGATATTTCTTGAAGTGAAAAGCACCATGACAGTGAAAGCAGTAAAATTTTGTTTCTGGTATTGTGACTTTGAAAACTTTTATGAACCAAAGCTTTACTCTATAAGAAAATAGGACTCATTGGTCATTGTCATGTGTGATTTATCCTTTTCTTAAACATTTATTTATTTTTATTGGAATGTCAGTTTTATAGAGAAAAAGACAAAGAGAAAGATCTTCTGTTTGCTAGTTTACTTCCCAAATGGCTGCAGTGGCTGGGGCTGATCCAATAGGAAGCCAGGATCCAGCAGCTTCTTCTGAATCTCCCACAGGGATGCAGGTTCCCAAGGATTTGGGCCATCCTCTACTGCTCTTCCAGGCCACTAGCAGAAAGCTGAATGGGAAGTGGAGCAGCTGGGACATGAACTGGCACCCGTATGGGATCCCAGTGCTGGCAAGGTGAAGATTTAGCCACTATGCTATCGTGCCAGGCCCATGCATTATTTTTCTGAAAAATAAGCAATCTCTATTAAAAAATAAGCAAAAATTGGTGTTTCATGTCATTTCTAAAACTAAACCATGCTCACATAATTTGCTTTTTTCTTTGATGATCTTTTAAATAAACTACAAACTACATATTATTAAGATTTTTACTACCATGTGATTCATGTTAAAATGGGCCTTGAAATATACCCTTACATGGAAGTAAACAAATCAAGAATCTAGACTTGATTGTGAAGTAAAGCCGTTTTTCTTTTAGTTCTCACTTCACTCTTTGCTGACTGTGTGACCCTAAGACAAACACCTAACCATCCTGTGCTTCATGACTACTACAGGTACGTGGGGAGTCAAGCGGTGGATGGGAGTTTTCTGTCTGTCATTCAAATGAAGGAAGAGATTAAGAACAAAATACTAATCAACAGGTCAATATTACAATAGAATGCACCCGGCTATGCATCTGTTGACATCGAATTATCCAAATTTACGTATTTTACTAAAATGGTAAAATGAGACTCTTTCCAGCTAATGTATGTAAATTTGTATCTCCACTCTTGCCTTCATTTATTTTCATTTTATGTTTTGCTTATACTTTGCTTCCTTCCGTAATCCCATTTCTGCTTCCCACAGCCTTAGTAACATTTGTATTTCAAGCTTTTGGTGTCGGTTTATGATGTCCCATTTTCCAGGAAATAGCACATCAGCCAAGCCCCTCTTTTTACCTAGTTCCCTGCTGTGGCTCCCCAGTCTACCTCCAACAGGGAATCTTTCTTGACTTGGCAGCTGCATATTGTAATATTTCCCCACAGGAAGAAAAGTTGAAGTCCTACCTCCCAGTAACCCAAAATGTAACCTTACCTGGAAATAAGGTCCTTACAGGTGTAATTAGCTCAGGTAAGATCAAACTAGAGGAGCGGTGACTGGTGCCCCTTATAACAAAAAGGAAATCTGAACAGAGACCCCAGAAACATGAGGAGAATATCATGGCAGAATCTAAAGTGATGCAACAGTAAGGCAAGGAATGGCAAGCATTGACTGCCACCACTAGAAGCTATAAACGAGCAAAAAGGAGCACAGGAAAGTCTCAGAGGGACCATGCTCACTGACACCTTGATTTGGTCTTGTCGTCTCCAAGTGTTCAGAACTGTGAGAGAACATGTTTCTGTTATGCTTAACACCCCAGTTGGTAGAACTTGGCATGACCTCGATACAGATACCCTCAAGCTTTTGCTGCTCACATTTTTGTACTATTTCTACACCAAAACTTGATGTTTCACCCTGTTAGAACCAGGATTCCAACATTTTCCCAAGTTGGAAGTCAGCCAGTCTGATAATGTGAGAAGACAGAAGGCAATTCAAACATGATACAAATTCTCTAGTTGTGTAATTTAGTTCATTATGAACAATTCCTCTGGGTAAGAGTGTCTATTCATGTCCTCTAATTTAGATAGGTAAAAGCTTATGTCTGGAATTTCGGGTTGGATAGGCACTGTGATGCAGCCGGTTAAATCATCGCTTGCTATGTTGGTATACCGCATGAGCTCCAGTTCAAGTCCTGCTTGCTCCACTTCTGATACAGCTCCCTGGTAATGCAGCTGGGAAAACTGCAGAAAATAACCCAAGCGTTTGGGTCCCTACCACTTACATAGGAGACCAAGATGAAGCTTCTCTATTCTGCCTGGCCTAGTCCTGGCCTAGTTCAGATCACTGTAGGCATTTGGGGAGTGACTCAACAGATGAAAGATTCATTCTCTCTCTCTCTCTGTCTCTCAAAGAAGTATAAAAGAAGGAAAAAGAAGAGGAGATGGAGGAAGACTTCAAGTAGGGAAGGGAATGTTTAAGAGTGGATAGGATTATTACCTGCTGTTGGCCAGGATTCCTCTTCCATCATCCTTTTACATCCATTACATTGTTCCCCCTGGCCCTCTTTGTGCTCAAGTACAGGTTCTGGGATGAACTTCCAATGCCTTACATAGTGATCAACCCTGGATCACAGGCTTCCTTTGCCACCTTCAATATGTAGAAAACATTGTCAGTACCTAAGGATCTCATTCCTTTGTCCCCTGAACTTGGCCATCTTCCCTTTTGCTTTATGTTAGGAGTCACCAGGCAGGAGTACAATCTTATCTTCATCATAAGTCACAAGTATTTTCGATATAGTGAATTATAAGATAACCCCTTCCTCTACTTCTATATCCTTAATTAGAAAAATATGGAGAAAGTCATCTATTATTTCCTGCATAAAGTTACATTTGTTTTGAGTCCTCACATATGGCATTGTTTTACATTATACTTATATTTCTAATCTTCCTGCCTGAGGAACCTGAGAAAGTTTCTGGGATTATAACTGAAACAAACAAGAAAAGCAGCACATCCCCTTGCTCAGTGCAAAGTGGCCTTACGCACTTGATCTTTTCATTTGGTAAAAACATTTGAAAGTATTCACATGTACCTTCTATAACTGAATCACCCAGAAAGAACAGACTCTGAGAATGTATGGATTACCCTATTTGACTTCATAAGAGTTTTGGTCATCCCATATGTTATGAAGTGAAATAGAGAACTAAAATAAACATTTCTAATAAATTAATTTGAAGCATCATTTTTTTTAAGCATGGAAGTCTTGAAGGACAATAAAGAAAAGAAAAGCAGCAAAGTACTAATGTTCATCTTCTATTTCTCCACTTACAGGCAAGAAGGGTTGGCAACCTTGCAGCATCTGTCATCCTGATAGACACAAGGCAGGAAATGAAATGCTAGGCTGCACACAGGCACCATGTGTGGCTTTGGCACATCATTTCCAAAACCTGCTTTCTTGGTAATTAAAAAAAAAAACCAATGTTTATTTATCTATCTATTCTTTTATTTTAACACAATATTTTTTCAGAACTAGCAGCCAAAGACAGCACCTGCATTCTTACATCATTCTTGCTGGGATTCCCGTCTCCACAGCTGTCACAGATTCTCAAGATGAGAAGCCTTGAACTGGTCTCTCCACACTTTTTTGAAAACCTTTACTTATTTACTTCCTTGAAAAATCCATGTACTTGCTTTATATTTGAAAGGAAATGAGGTCATGGGGAGTAGAAGGAGTGAAGACACACACACACACACACACACACACACACACACACACACACAGAATTATCTTCCATCTGTTAATGAATTCCCCAAATGCCTGCAGCAGCCAGGGCCTGCAGGAGACCAAAGCCAGGAATCCAGAGCTCCATCCCTGTCTCCCAGGACCCAGAGCTCCATCCCTGTCTCCCAGGACCCAGAGCTCCATTCCTGTCTCCCAAGTGAGTGCTAGGGTCTTAAGTACTTGAGTCCACCCGCTGCCTCTGACAGTGCTTTCTAGAAAAGAAGCTAAATCTGAAGCAGAGTAACTGGAACGCCAACCTGGCACCAGATATGGAATGCAAGTGCTCCAAGTGCAAATTAAGTACTATAGCAAACACTCACCCTTCCGCCTGACCGTTTCACGCCCTCTCTCTCTCTCTCTCTCTCTCACACACACACACAAAATCACGCCACACCAGACTGGGAGTGTGAAAGCTACTATTCTAAATAAAAAAGAAAAATCTGATATTCTCCTGATCTCTCTGCTATATTTCAAACACCTTGGAAAGAAACTGCCAAATTGTGAGATAATATCTGTTGTCACAGAACATGACCAATGGCAGGGAGAACAGAAAATTTGTGAATCCATTGTTAATTGTAGGATAAAATGTATAATCACTAGAATGAAAAAGGTCAAAGAAGGATTTAGGCAGCATAGAGATTAGAGGACAATTTATAAACTGAATGATAGCACATCTAACCTTATTGGTTCTGGAAGTAATTTCTTCCAAGAGTAATAATAGACATTCCTGTCCTTTAACAATGCCTTGTCTGATATAAATCATCTTATTAATTTAGTATCTGGGCATTTCTTTGGCATCTTTTGTCATTATGACGCCATGTCTATAAACTTGTAAATCTGTTTAAGCCATTTTAATGATAAATGCATAACTTATCTAGATATCTCTCACCCTAAAGATTGTGTGTTTTTTTGTTTTTGCTTTGCTTTTAATTTTTTTCTTTTGGGGGATTTTGCTAGTTAACATGATGCATGAATCGGATATTGGTTGGAGTATTTAAAATATTCATTATCATCCATCCAGCACTGCCTCATCCCAAACCCTCTGTGAAGCACCACACAGGCATGGATCATCCAATTCTGCAACAAGTCAGATGAAACATTATTTGTTTTTTCCTTTAGCAGAATAGGAAATCGAACCTTATACTGGATTTCACAGGGTAGCAAGGCGATAAGTCTGGTGATTTGAAGCACTGTGGCCTATCTCCAGAACCCCTGCTTTAAACAATGACTTGATCTCACATTCATTCACATAAACAGATGCTATAGCAATGAGTTTGAATTTAGCTATAGGGTATCATTTTTTTCTACATGAAACCAAACAACAGACAATAATTTTCTCAAATAAAGAAATGACATTTCTCACTCAAACTGTTTGCTTCTTGCAAGAATCAACCAGATCCTAAACATATAATATTTTTTCTCTTTCCTTTTTATTTCCAATTCCAGTTTTCCTTCCTGAATTCTATTTTAGAACATCCACCAACTGAAATTTTTAATTTCCTTTAGAATATTGTGACAGGAATTTAGTAAGCAATATTAGAATCTAAAGCTAGAACTTGAACATGTGCTGATCCATTCTTTAGCTTCCTGGTTTGGCAAATAGGCAGTTGTCTTTCTGCTTCTCTTTGCTTATTCTACTGGTTAAACAATATAATGCTGAAAGAGCAGAATCAGAGGAGCTTTCAGCTTTGAATCATCAGTGAAGATCTTCGCTATCAGATTTCCTGAGATCAGGTGAATCTATCTGCGGGACAATTGTTAGTCTTGACTGAGGTGTTGATTCATCAAAATGGTCTACACTTTACGTGTCTTTTGTATTTATGTGACTGCTTCCAGAGTACAATAATCAGCATATTAAACGTCCTAAAGGTCTATCTCAAGATATTTTATGACTTTTACAACCTCTTGGGTGAAAATGTTTCCTGAGAGATCCCAAATTAGGTCACATCGTACCTTCCAGGTTTCCTGTTTTACCTACAGGTTGTGCTGTCTTGGGGAAGGTGATCATGTACTGTAAAACTTCACTTTGCACCTCTCAGGGTGACAGTCGACAGTCCAGTAAGTCCTAGCGAAGCATGTGAGTATAGGAAGACCCTGATGTGTCATAAATATGATGTGGTAAACATATTTCTACTACAATTTTATACTAATAAGCAGTTACATTTCATTTTAGTAGAGGTAGAGCTTTAATACAATGGCAATTGGAGACTTGTCTTTATTTTTTTAAGGATTGATTTTATTTTTATTGGAATGCTAGATAAACAGAGAGGAGGAGAGACAGAGAGAAGGATCTTCCAAAGCTAGAAGCCAGGAGCTTCTTCTGAGTCTTCCAGGGGGCGGTGGGATGGGGGTTGCAGGGTCCAAAGACCTTGGTCTGTCCTCACCTGCTTTCCCAGCAACGGGCAGGGAGTTGGATGGGAATCAGGGCCACTGGGATTAGAACCAACACCCATATGTGATCCTGGCCTGTGCAAGACGAGGACATTAGCTACTAGGCTATCGTGCTGGAGCGGGAGACTTGTTTTTAAAACAATGTGATTGGAAGTTGTCTTCAGTCTTCCTGTTATTATAATGCTTCAAGCTCAATGCTTTAATTTTTCTACAAACTTTAAGTATTAATCTCCTGGATACATGCTATTTTGAGCTGGCATAATATCTCCCAATTATCAGTATAATATTTTCCCATGTAATTTCATCATCTTTGTCACATATACCCTTATGTTTAGAAAAAGTAATTAGTGCTTAATGAAAACAACTGGCTCATTAAGAAAGGAGAAAGTCCCTCCGAGGGAGTTTTAGGAAACATGGAAAAGATTTTTCTAGTCTATCAAACTTGAGTACTTGTTTTGATTTAGACTTACTGTGTCATGCATTTTTGTTAATAAGCCACACTTGTTGCTGCATTATGGGAAGAGTGGAAATGCATGAGGAAAAGAGAATGCAAGAAAGAGTAATTTACACTTAAAATGCAGAGAAATTTCATAGCACTGACGGCCGTGTCCCCAGCAAGTTCTGGTTGGCAAAGCACATGAAACAAACCAAAACTTTTTCTAAGGTGATCATTATGATACTACTTAATAACTGGCTTTCTTATATTAGTTTCTTTTTAACATTTGCAGTAGTTTCCACAGGTTGCCATAATGTGCAGCAGATTGTGTGGTTCACACACCAAAATATTATTTTAGCAGTTTTTTGCTTACGAGTCAGGCAAAGGTATGGGCAAGGCTGGTGTCTTTTGCAACCTCTCTTCCAGGCTTCCTCTCAGACTGCTCTTGTGTTCTGATTTCTTCCCGTTTTACACCAGTCTTACCAGCACGGACAGATCAGAGCCCATCCTCATGACCTCCACTCAATCTTCACCACCTCCTTAAAGACCTTTTCTTCAAATATGACTAACTTAATTCCGAGGTACAGAGAGTCAGAACATCAACAGCAGAGTTACAGCAGACATGATTCAACCCCTAACAATGCAGATAAGACAGGGATTGATGCCAAGATAGATGTCATTTGTGTTTTGTTGTGAGAACATCATAAAGTACACTTCCACACATTAAGATACCTATGGCATTACCAGGCCAAATTATCATGTGGGACTACCATCACCTATGCAGTAAGCACATCGCTCGGCACCCAAATATATTTAATGTTTATGTTAATTTTGGAGTTAGTTTTTCTTTGATTTGCAAATGTTCTCATCTTATGTTTCAATGAGCATGATATATTGAGAATTTGCTTTCCTAGAAATTTCATTTTATGCCTATCATATGCTTAAAATATTTGTTAGATTATAACTTCTGTTGTAAATTGGATTTGACATGTTTCTTATATATTTTCAATGTCTATTTTACAGCTTGTATCTACTCAAGCCCTGTAAAAACAATGCTAGTCATTCATACACATTGTAGGTATCAGCCAGTTTTCATGTATTAAAATAAGGTACCTGGTGACTTTTTAAAATAAAACTTACAAAATGAAAATTTAATTCTAAAAACAACTTGAATGTGTTCATAAATTAAGAAGCATTATATTACATATTGGATGTGTGTGTGTGTTTAAGTGTGTAACTAAGTGGCTATAAGCTTGTATTTAGATTTTTGGCTCCTCGGTAACTAACATCTTTTTATCTTACTTTAAAATAGTTTTACCAGTGCAATAGAAATAATTTGAACAAGTTTTCATAAACCAGTGAAGATATATAGTAGTGAATTTTTAACCAGTGAAATTTAGAAAATGTAAACTTCAAATACTATTCCTTTCTGCTTCATTATGTCATCAAACAATCTAACCTCCAAAACCACTGCATAAGGCTGTGTCACAGACTTGCACAGTTGTCACATTCTGAGAACCTATCACTTAAAGCAAAATCTAAGACAACGTCTACACAAATCTTGCTATATCAAACACCTCTCCTTTCCTAATTAATTTTTGCTCTTCCATGAAAATACTGTTTATAAAACATTAATGGGCAATTTAACGGAGCGATTTCTGCTGCATCAGATCCTGTGTCTGCTACGGCACAGTATTCCCTTTCCCAATACTTGCGCTTATTTCCCAGTAGGTCTCACCATCTGCTAGTGATGCCTGTCTGCAGCAGGAAATTCCTCCTCAAGCAATTTTTGTTCAAATATTACTGTTCAATACTACCAGCATCCCAGGATACAAATCATTTCTGCATGTTTGTACCCAAAAGTCAAATTCACAGATAACAATCTTCAAAGATATTTAATGACCAAGTGTCTTTTAATCTATTGAACCCAAAAGGGTAAAGGAAGAGTATTATAAATCTTAAACTGAAAATAAAAAAGGCACCTAGCTTTTCAAATACACCATAGTCAGCTTTCTGTTAAACAACTATCAAAAGTTTTTCATAAAATCATCCAGCAATTTGAACTGTTCTTGTACAAATGTATGTAATTTGATATTGTCACTTTTCTATTTACTGTAAAATTATATAATTAATGATGAAGCATGTTTTATGTATATTTCTTTCATTCCAATGAAATGAAACTTGCTATGTGGCCTTTATTATTTTTTAAAGATATTTATTTAGTTTTATTGGAGAGGCAGACTTACAGAGAGGAGAGACAAAAAGACCCTTTGTCTACTGCTTCACTCCCCCAAATGGCCTCAATGGCCAATCCAAAGCCAGGAACCAGGAGCTTCTTCCAGGTCTGCCATGCCAGAGCAGGGTCCAAGGCCTGGTCCATCCTTGACTGCTTCCAAGGTCACAAGCAGGGAGCTGGATGGGAAGCGGAGCAGCTGGGATATGAGTCAGCATCCATATAGGATTCCAGTAAATGCAAGATGAGGACTTAAGCAGCTAGGCTACCATGCCAGGCCCAACCTTTATTATGTTACAGAAAAAAGAAACGTATCTTTTCAGGGATAAGAAAGAATATAAGAAACTTAAAGAATAACTTATAGCCATTTGTCCAGAAAATAGGAAAAAAAGTTTATATGTGTAAGATGCATGCTTTATATAATGCACATACATACACACATACATATTATTATTTTTTACTATATGTAGTGAAATAATCCATAATCCAAAGATGTTTGTAGGTATAGCATGAGAATCAAAAGATAGATATGATTACATTTGATATATTCAAAAAATACAACGCCAGCTTCGTTTCATTACTCAAATCAAGAAAATAATGCGAATCACATATTTTTCAGCTGTCAGTTGCCATAAAATAACAACACATTCCCCCAAATTGGGTGATATTCAAAAATAAATAGGATTGTTCAGGCATCTGCGAGCTACTGGGAGTCCAATAGCCTCTCCTCAGTGCAGCTGGGTTTTTTCACCTCTGGGGTGATCCTCTGGCTTTTCAACTATCTGGGATAGTCTCAGCTCAGGGACAAATCATGTCAGCATGCTAACAATCATGTCATGCTTCCATGCAAAGGCCTGACATGGTCTCAGTCCAGTCATTCACCAGTTCCCTCTTGTCCTGCTTACCCCTTAGCCTGAGCTGAGCCATCCCCTTACCACATCTTGGTGATGGCTCTCTTGCTGCCTTTTGAGTCCATCGTCTTCCCACGTTAGGAATTTTGGCTTATTTTTTGACCTTAGAATGTTCTCCCAGATATCCACTGATTTACCCATTACCTCCTTCAAGCCTCTACATAAAAATAATTTTGCTGTTTATATTTGCCCTGATGTTTTTATCTATCCTATCTACATTTACTAGATTGAACTCCATGGCCCCTACTGCTTAATCTTTTCTGGATATCTCCATTCTCCCTTAGATTGGCTATATTTTTTCAGCATCGATCACTTATGTATAGATGATTACTTAGTCTACTGATTTACTATTCTATTGAGTCATTCACAAAGGATTAAAAACCTCTAGATTAAGGAATGCAAATATTTAATAGGATGAAAGGATATAGGCCAAATTTCTCAAAAGCTTTTTGGGGTATCCACCACTTCCTTTCTTAGAGGATTCCAATAGCTCCACGTTCTTTCTTAGTCGTCCTCACTTAGAGACCTATTTTATTTAGTTTTTAATATGTTTTTAAGAAACACATAGTCGAACATCAATAGAAACATAAAATTTTGTGCTCCTTCTACATAACTGAATATCCCAGAGAAAATAATTAAATAAAACATGATATATACCGCCTCAAACACAGAAATAGTCAAGAAATCTGAGTGGCTGACATTGAAGCACATTGCATAAAGCTGCAACCTGTGACACTGACTTCACCTTTGGGTGTTGATTCTTTTCCGGCAGCTCCACTTCCAATCCAGCAAAGGCCAAGTTAGAAACCTGAACATTCCCACTTAGACAGCATTAGTGCAACATGCCAATATCCCAGCTACACAGGGGTAAGAAAAGACTAAGTAAATAGTTGGGAATTCTGTGTCTGCTCATCGGTGAATGGGTTCCCACCTTGGTGCCAGGATCCAAAAGATCAATCCTGTTATGGCAGTAATCATGTAGTCCTTCCCCACTTGAACATAAGGACTTTCAACATTACCCAATAATATGCAGTCATATTCATCAAAGTCTTGGTAAATATCACATGGGCAGTGGAACCCCCAGACCCATGGAACAGAAAAGAACAAGTGATGTCAGTGGAGACTAAGTGAAGAACCAGCTGGCAGCAGAGGCATAACCCGCCCAAAAAGAAACTTAAAACAAGATCCATAGATTCATACTTTAAAAATGCACAACTTACAATAGATTATCATTCAGTGGAGTAAGAAGATCACAGGATGAATGAAGAGAAAAAATGAATACAAATTGCAAGATAATGCGGATTAAGAATTGTCTGACAAATATTTTCTTTAAATTTATTTGTTTGTTTTATTATTCTATAATACAATTCCATAGGCTCTGGGATTTTCTTTATCCCCTCTCCAAATCTCCATTCCCTCCACTAATTTCTTCCGTGTTATTACAATAACGTAGTTTTGCAAAATCAGTCATAATTCTATCATTCTGCTATTTAAGTGTATCCTCACATTGTAGGCATGGACAATGGCAGAGAGTTGGCATCCTATTGTCAAGATACATTCAACAGTTTCATTGGGAGTCCATCTTTGATTTGGGAGTAGACATACACACTACATTGTATCTTCATATCTGTATGTGATAGTCTCTATTACACAGTTACTATACGTACCCTTAAATGGAAATCCATAAAACAAATCAACAAGAGGAAGAAAAACAGAAAACTTACAATAACCTGAAGTTACATAACATGCTACTGAATGTAAAGAATACCGAATGGAAAGAGTTTATGATGTGGGTTTACAATGTTCTCAATCTAAGATATCATTAACATACTGCTCTCATACTGGAAAATAAAAATCCCCTGTTAGAAGTTGCTTAACAACAATTGTGAAAAAGAAGAGCAGAAGAACATTCATAAAGGGAGAAGGAAAACATTCACAATGAGAAAGTCGAAGTCATAAAGATAATATCAGAAACATAGAACTCAAGCTATAAACCATTTACTAGGACATAAAGGTTACATGTTTAAGTGATGAAAAGTTTAGTAGGGTCCTAAATACAATTATACCTATCGGGATCTGATAGATAAAGTGGTATTGCCCAAATTTTGCCTAAGTAGCATTAATTCACCCACCAAAAGAGGGTGTCTAAAGGACTTTGGATAATTCTCCTTCCATTTCCCACTATACTGGTTGGTTATCTTGTGAGCACATGAGAACTTTATGAAATGTGTTCACACAGTTGAAGACTTTTTTCCCCCAAAAGAGTTATTTATTATTTGAATGACAAAGTGACAGTGAGGGAGGTATAATACTGAGTGGGGGGAGAAAGAGAGAGAACTTCTATTTGTTGTTTTTTTCCCCAAATTTCCAGAAAAGTCAGGCTTGGACTTGGCTGACAACAAAGTAAGAACTCCATCTGTGTCTTCCCCCCAGGACCCCAAATACGTGGAACATCACATGTGGTCTCCCAGGTGTTCCCACAGGAAGCTGCATGAAGGGATCCGAGTAGTTGGAACTTGAAACTACGCACTCACGCATTAGATGTGTATTTCAAGCAGTGCCTTAATCCACTGTGCCACATCTTCTTCCCAGTCTACGACTTTGGACCTCGGGAGTCTTTTTCAGTTAATATTGAGAGCTTATAATAAGTTCTCTGCTGTGGTTTGCAAATAGTTCATTTTCCAAAATTGCATGCAGCGAAAACATGGTCCTTCATGTGAGGGTATTATGGAGGCAAAGTCCCCAAGAGGTGGCATCTGGACACTAAGTGGGCTGGTGGTGATCTTGTGGAGTGAGTTAGCTACTTTCATTCAGACTTGCCATGGGCTCTCCCTTTTACTCTTGTATTCTTGCCACTGTAATCCCATCCACCCTTTCATGCTCACCAGAGCCCAAGCAATGCTGCTGGGCTTGAGCCCCCTTGCCCTTGAGCCTCCAGAACTAAGAACTAAATAAAGTTCTTCAGTTTATACACCATCCAGCCTCACATATTTAGTTACAGTAATGGGAAACGGACTAAGATACTGTCCAAGACTTACCTGTTGTGGGGATGGCCTCTGGAAAAAGAACTTAGTCGAATGCACTCGGATCCCTCAGGCAAGGTTCAAAGCCCTGTTCTCTATCCCATATGTCAATGAAGGGTTATTGCACTTGGTGAATAGAGCTATCAGCTGTCAGTAGTCTGCCACTCTGTACATCTGTGAACACAGGTTACAGCTTTAAGCTTCTCATCAGCCTTGGGAAAGGCTTGATTCTCTCCTAAACCCTAAATTGAACTGACAGAATGGAGATCTAGTTAACGTTCTTGCATGTCTTATCCTTTTATATCCTAATTCTTGATCATGCCATTGATATGCCAAGGCAGAACTGTCTTAATCAAAGAAAAATAGAGGCCTTATTTCCCCAGGATAGTTCTGATGTGTTTCTGGAGCTCATCTAGAATGCAGTGTGCAGTGGAGGTCCAAATACTGCTACTCTTTCTCTTTCTTCATAAGTTGCCCTCAAGAAACACAACTCTTATATGATGGGTCAGTTGCTCTAATTTGTATTATTAACAATATTCAGCTCAGGGCCTGGCGCAGTGACCTAGCAGCTGAAGTCCTCACCTTGAACGCATCAGGATCCCATATGGGCACTGATTCTAATCCTGGCTGCCCACTTCCCAACCAGCTCCCTGCTTATTGCCTGGAAAAGCAGTTGAGAATGGCCCAAGACCTTTAGATCCTGCACGCACATGGGAGACCCAGAAAAAGCTCCTGGCTTCTGGCTTCAGATCAACTCATCTCTGGCTGGTGCAGTCACTTGGTGAGTGAATCATCAGATGGAAGATCTTCCTCTCTATCTCTTCTCCTTTCTGTATATCTGCTTTGCATTGAAAATAAATAAATCTATTAAAAAATAGAAAACATATTAAGCTCAGATAAATCGATGGGCAAGTTCGTTAAAAATTTCAAGAAATACTCAAGTCCTTCATAGATGAACTTGTGTAGAACAGAAAAAAATGCAAAAACCTCCTTAATTCATTTCATGAAATAGAAGTTTTCTGATTTTTTTCTTTTTTTTTTTTATCATTATCTGAAGGACCTCCTCTGCCTCCCTAAGTTTATGAACACACTTGGCAAAACTATGTTCTACTTTTTAAAAAAGATTTAGTTATTTTAATTGGAAAGTCAGATTTACAGAGAAATAGAGAGAAAGCTCTTCTCTCTGCTGGTTCACTCCCTGAAAGGCACATGGGCAGAGCTGAGCTGATTTGCAGCCAGGAGCCAGGAGTTTCTTCCAGGTCACCCACTTGGGTACAGGGTCCCAAAGCCTTAGACCATCCACCTCTGCTTTCCTGGGCCCATAAGCAGGGAGCTGAATGGGAAGTTGAGCACCTGGGACACTAACCAGCATCTATATGGGATCCCAATGGCTGGAGGTGGGGATTAATCAATTGAACATCATACCAGGCTCATATATTTCATTCTTATGAGTCAGTCATTCATTGCTGTGTCTTCTTTCCTAGGAAATTTACTTCCTTATCTCTGATACAAGTTTTTGTTTTATTTTCCTCTTTATATAAGAGATCCCTTCTGTATCCTGCTGTACTTTAAGTTGGGATTCAGTGCTGTTTTTACACATAGACCTTGCCGACATAGTACATATTAGTTTAATAAATGAATATGCAAATGCATCAAAGTAACCTCACTATTATTTTCTTAGGTCAGGACTTCAAAGCTTCTAAATATACCTGATGTATTAAGAAATTTGACACACTATATAAGATCTGAATTTAGGGAGGCTAACTCGATCAACCAAAATTGAATAATACTCAAATGCAGTATGTATTTGTTTTGCCATGTGCATTTCAGATACATTTGAGATGTATAAGTTTTTTCTAAAAATACTGTCTTCAGGTTGTCAGAAGTTTCTAGGAGCTACTTTCTGCATCTCAAGGAGCAGTGTCCTGGCCAGGTCAGCCATCCACGACCCCACGATCACTCTGTCTCTTGAGTGGCCACCATTTACTTTTATCTGACTACGGTAAGCGATGATTAAGTACTCTGAGCCACTTAAGATCCTTCAGCAAAGAGTTCACTTAGACAAGAACCTTCAGAGAAAGTTTCTAGTCTTTTTTCTTTAAGCAGTGTTTGATCATTTATAAGTTTTTTTTAAAATTTTAAATCTCAGCTAAATCTCATCATGCCACCAATATGAAGAAAGGCTCTCGGAGAGGGAGCACACTCAGAATGCATGAGTTCTGAAACCAGGTAAACAAGGGAAGACAAAGTCAGAACATCAGCACTAAGTGGCCCATCTAGACCTTCAAACCCATTGCCAGTGGAAAATGACGTAAGAAGGTTGATTTTGGAAGGGCTTTAATTCTTGCGGCAATCACCCATCTGAGTTTTTCATTTCATAAGTGATACAATCAGAATCTGTTACATGAGACAGAACTTGCTGTTTCCTGAGCTTAGGGGCAATTCTTTGAACCCACAGAAAAGAATTTATCAGTTCACCTCTCACTCACCAGCCAGCTGCTTTAAAGTCGCTGTGCCTAGAGCCTGCTTTGAGTGACTTCAAACACATCTTGTGTCAACTGAGGTGCATGATCTGTCCTGGCTACTCCAGGTGAGCTGTCAATAATCAATGCTGTTGTTCGGGACTGTGACCCACCAAAAGCATGCCTTGAATTAGCAAAATTATGCTGAGATTAAATATTTTTTTTCTTATGCTCGAAAGTGTGAACTGTGATTTTTTTTTCCTTACAAGTAAAATACTGGTGGTAGAAAATAAAATGAAAAGGCCTCTGGGACAGGTGTTTAGTCTGAGTATAGATGTTTCTTGGAGTACCAGCAACCAGCCTTGAGATGGCTGATTCAAGTGCAGGCTCATTCTGCTTCAGTCCAGGTTCCTGATCATGCATACCCTGAGCGGCAGTAGCTGAGGTTAGGTACGTAAGGTCACTGCCACCCACATGGGAAATTTGGCTTGAGCCTAGGGTACTGGCTTTGCCATGGCCAAACCCCCACCATTACGGGCATTCGGCCTATGAAGCAGGGCATGTGAGTACTCTCTTTTTTGCCTCTTTCCTCTGTTTGTCTTTCATGCTATGTCTCCAATTTTACAAAAATTGTATAAATAAATTTTTAAAAAGAAAAATGTGTGTATGTATACCACACTCTTTTGGGAAGTGCTTAATTGTCAAACGTAAAGTCTGAACATAAAGCAAAACAATTTTTAGGAGAGAACTGATGACTATAGTCAAGGTAAGGTGATTTTTTAAAAATTATTTTATTGGAAAGGCAGATTTATAGAGAAAAGGAGAGACAGAGAGAAAGATCTTCTGTCCACTAGTTCACTCTGCAAGTGGCTGCAATGGTTGGAACAAAACTGATCTGAAACCAGGAGCCAGGAGCTTCTTCAAGATCTCCTATGCAGGTGCAGGGTCCCAAGACTTTGAGCCATTCATTATTGCTTTCTCAGGCCACAATCAGGGAGCTGAATGGGAAGTGAAACAGCCAGGACATGAACCAGTGGCCATTTGGGATCCCAGTGCTTTGTGCAAAGCAAGCATATAGCCATTAATCCATCACACTTGGTTCGAGTTAAGTTGATTTTGCATTAAAAGATACTCTAGTTTTTTGTGTGTGTGCTTACTTTTTTTTCCTCTTAAATAGCATATGATTTTCTTCTCAGAAAAAAGTTGACATTAGCTTGGAAATTCAGTAAGACAATTTTCATTTAATGGATTATACCTTTCTCGGAAGTTTCGTTACAAATTTTAAAATTATTTGCTCTTTGGAATTTGAAATTTGATATTTAGCTGCCCTTAATTACGAAAGATTGCTATTTCCAGGTGTTTCATAGAGCAAAGATTGCTTTGTTTACTCTACATTTCCATGCACTTTTCTTAATTCAATAGAGTATAACTTTACCTGTATTAAAAACATGCTAATTGCTATCAGTGGTATATTCAAGCTGACTTTTAAAAGACGGTTCTGGGAGTTTAAAGCTGGCTATATATAAACAGTTATTTAAGTGTAAACAAATAGTTGTTATGTGTCTAATAATCTTTTCATTTTAGTGATTAGACACATATTCAAAACAGCTAAGGTAAAGAATTTCATGTTCTCATTAGTAACTAAATGTGAACCTCTAGTGAAAGGTATAATGTAAATTAGTAAGGTACAGTTTCTACTTCTATCCCACACTGAATGCTGTTAGCAACTGAGATTTACAACTTCAACAGATAAGTTACATAAATTGTAACTGTACCTAGAACCATCATTGTGGCATGGTAGCAAAAGCTGCGACCTGCAATTCTGACATCCTGTATGGGAGCAGGTTCAAATCAAGGCCACCAGACTTCCAATCCAGAGTCCTAGTAACACCCTGGGAAAAGCAACTCTAGATGACCCAAATGTTTGGGCCTCTGCCACCAAGTGGAAAAGTGGAACAAGCTTCTGGCTCCTGGTTTTGACCTGGCCTAGCATTGGCTGCAGTGGATATCTGGGTAGTAAACCAGAATATGGAAATCTCTCTCTCTCTCTCTCTGTCTCTCACTGTGACTTTTAAAAATAATAAATAAATATTTTGAGCTGTGTGTTGGGAATTAAATCTGAACAGTGGCATGCCTTGCCTTATAGACTGGAGATGGGACTGGGTGGCCGATCAGCGCCTCTGGCCACTTAAGGTGGTTGATGTGGGAAGAGCTGCCACCATGGACATATTCAGACCAGGCCACTGCACCTGACAGTGCATGTGAGAGCTAAAGTTGGGGTTTGAGCTAAGAAGGGATACCCAAAGGGCCAGGATAGCAGGCCTCCCTGTGCCAGATTGTTGCATCCTCTGGTGTTTGTGAGAGCCAGGGTTAGGGGAACCATAAAGAGCTGGCCCACTAAGGCTCCTTGGGCCAGTCTTCATGGGACTATAGTTAAACCACCCCCTCTTCCCAGGCTCTGGCAACATGGAGGGGAGCTTTCTGTCTTCCCACAGACATGTGCAGGAAGGCAGTAGCATTGATCTGCCATCTTCCCATTCTGTTCCATTTCACCCCTGAGCACAACCCACATATATCTGTGATCTCCTCAACTTTTAAATCAATTTTAATAATCAATAAATAAATCTTTTAAAAAATTGCACCAAATGTTAAAAACGCCAAAACTTTTCCATATTGTTATAATAATTTAGTTCATTATAGAGTATCTTACCATATTTCCAAGTCAATGCAATTCTTTTTTGAAAAGAAAAGCAATTTGCTACTGAAGAAAAAAATGAGGGTATATTTTAGTGTAAAATGAGCATGTGTTGATGAAGGAAGAAAGAGGCTGAGATCAACTTCACTGAAAAACATGAGAGAATTCTTGAAATCCTGGGATATGTTAGTATGAATGTATCAGAGGACACGAAGGTGGAGTTGGTTCCCTGTGTTAGCCTGTGTTCTACTCTGACAAAAATTATGCTGATAGGGACATTATATTTCTTGATCATTACATTGCAAGGATTGGGTTCATTGTTCTTAAAGAAGGTATTAATGGGTTATAAAGCTGATCAGAGACTGAGAGATGTATGTATCAAAAGGGTATATTAATAATCTCCATTGCAAGTTTTCTAAATAAACCATCTAAGAAAATGAAAGTTTATTCCAACTAAGGAGAACCTTAAAACTATTTAGGTTCTTTGTTTTGGTTTGACTGGAGCTATGTATCTGGGGTCTTAGTTCCAGATGTCAGCTACTTTGCATAAATTATGTATCTGCAGACCATGGAAATCCAAGATGTCTTCCTCACACTGATCTGCTGTTGCTAGAATAGTGGATGTGTTTGGAGGTTTCTGTGCCTCCTTGCAGTCTATTTGTGTTAATGCCTTCAGCTTTCTGCAGCACAGTGTACTTGGAATGGTCATTTTTCTTCACACAGAAGTTAGATTTCCACAGCTGAAGCATTTTTAGAAGCATGTCAAACATTGCAAGGTTTATTTTGATGTCGTACCTGAAGACCTGGGATGTCATTTCAATCATATTTTACTGGCCAAGTAACTGAGTTAGCTTAAATTCAAGGGACTCTGTTATGCTTCATTTCTCAACAGGAGGAGTGGCAGCGAATTCGTGCCCCCTTTAATCTATTATCACTACGTATATGAAGTAACTCAGGGATGCCTGAAATGTTGGTTATATATGAAAGGAAGTAAGATCAGTTCAGAACCTAAATATTCTTTGCAAGTACGGAAGCAGATGAAAAGTATAGCTAAAAATGAAATAGACTTCAGGGGTAATAAAAGCAACAAGTGTTGAAGGGGAAATTGATTGACCTGGAACCTGATTCAGGGTTTGCTGCAATTAGCTGTCTGACCTTAGATAAATCAGTTAATCTTAAAGGCTCCTTCTTCGTCTAAAATCCAGTTCCTCCAATTACCAATATTGTCTTGATTTGTATTGTCAGTCATGCACTGAGAACACAAAAAAGCCCCACTAACCATCCTCATTAATTCACCATTAAACCTTTGATCATGGTAATTTAAGTACTTTGAAACCCCAGGAAGAAAAACAATATATCAAGAAGAGATGCAGCCATTGTAAATAGTAATAGAAAATACATTTCTTTTTAATGAATCATTCCAGATGACTTTCTTCCACTTATTTCTGCTCTTGTGCATATTGGGGAGGTTTCTGTTCGGGTTTAACTTTATCAAACTCCCAGGTAGTGCATTCTCACCTCTGCAGAAGTAGGAGTCGTCTCATTGATTGTCTTGAGTAAAAGGAAATGGCTCATGCATCTTTTCTACATTATAACAAATGTCCTTTTGCATTATAATTGAATGGTGATTGTTGTGTTCAATCAATGGGAAAGGTTAAAGGAGCTCCTCTGCCAGCATTTTTAATGGAGAAGTCGATTAAGATTCAGTTTAATCATTCTGGCTGCCTCAGAATTAAAGCAACAAAGACCATCAATGGCACTATAATTACTAGTCCTTCTGTAAGTTTACACTGCTATTTATGCAGCTATAAATTTTATTATAATGTACAATGCATCTGGGTTAACTTGGTTTGTTTGCAATGTAAAGTATTTGCTTTAATTATATGAAGAAAAGAAGTTCAGAAAAAGTATGTGTAATTCGGTCTAATATATTTTTTTGAAAATGACTGAGAATCTAAATGAATCAGTATGATACTCTGTGTTAAATAGTTTAAAGTCATGGCCTCAACCTTGGGACACTTGAGACATATTTCAGTTTATTGAACATGGAGCCCAACATCCCTCCCAGGTGACTGTGAAGGGTCAAATGTATTATTCTAATCCCTGTTCCAAACATAGAAAAGGTCATTATACAGTATCTCCTGCACGTTGTAAAGAATGAAAAATTCACACTGGGGGCATGGGTGCAAATCTATTTTAGACTTGGCCTTTAAAATGTTTTTTAAATTGAATGATTAAGTGGTGATGAACCAGAAAAAATACCCTGAAATTGATCCCATTTATTAATTAGTTTGCACATGTAAAGGTCTTTCTATAAATAGTCAGAAGACTACAGAAAATTGTTCTTCTTGAATGGAAGAATGACTTCAAATTAACCTTTTTTCACTGTAGAAATAATGCTTATAAATGTACTTATTGCCGTCTAATACTTCATTTCGTTGAATACACATATAGAGTCCTGTGAGGGAGTTAAATCCTTACAAGTGTATTCTCGGTGTGTGTTAACAAACCAACTACAGGGAACAACTCTACTGAGAGTTAAAAGAGTATGTAGGATTTGTACTGTCGTGTGGAAACTGCCAGCTTTGCTGCAATCCTTACAGAGCTGCTATGAAAACCACTATAATAGTGCAAGCATTGCACAACTTTCCTCTCTGTTCTTCCAGCTCTCTAACTGAATTCTGCTATCTCAAATTCACTAAGCAACACTAGTTACCATGATTTCGTGTTGAACCAAGGAGCCTGCTAAGAACTGAAATAATTCGTCCCTGCCAAAATTCAATTGAAGACTTAATTTCTGAATACATGATGTTGAAAAGTGTTCAGACCTGCAAGATACACTAAACTTGTTAAAAGGACAAATATAACTTCCTTCACAGTGGTTTAGTTATTGCAGTGTGGGTTGTTCCCTCACTTAATCACCCCTGTGCTTCTCTTTCTAGAAATTACTTGTTTTTTGGCTGTTCTGGCACGTGTGCACCCATGCATTGCCCTCACCAAAAGTCAACACCATGCTCTTGGACCCAGGAGAGGGAAAGGACATATCATGTTCTTAGGATGGGAAATCTGCTAAAATTAAAAAAAAAAAACAGGTAAATAAAAGTTAAAGAAACTGAAGTTATTCTCGTTACAATTCACTAAGTTTCAAAGTTTCTGTTACAGCAACAGAACGTGAAGGAAGAGTCTACTGCATGAGGAATCACGAAAAGAAAAAAAAGCTATCATTGTCTAAGGAAAAAAATAACTTCTCTAGTTTTATTATATTTTCCAGAAGTTTCTCAAAACATAACTAGAAAAATAAAATTTCTAGTGCAGTGCAAGGATCCTCATTCTCAACATATTTTTGAAAACTTTTTATAGTTGGAAAAACTGAAATCCTATGAAATGAATCTATTTTATCAAAGTTGCAAAATGAATTCATGGAAACATCATGAATTTTATAACATCTTAGCTTTTCTGCTTGGTGATACTCGTCAGGCACAGCTATGCTGTAGAGTCCATGCTTTTGCCTGCCAGTTGGAGTAAATCTGAACCTATCTATATTTCGTTTCAGAACATGTCAAATGACTTGCTTTTTAAAAGCACTAAAGATTTCTGGTTCTATTTCTTCCCAATAAAGTAATACATAAAAAAGGGAACTGACCCTTTTTGGGCAATAGGGATGCATAGGAGCACATGAGGTGTTTCACGTACATGCAAAATTCGAATTTTCTTTCTTGTTTGTAGATTTTAAAGTGAGTTCTCATCCACATTGACTGCAGAAGCGAAAGGTATAGGTAACCGCGTGCAGAGCTTCCACAGAGATCTTCAATCATTACCTTCTCCGGACAATACCCAGCGATGGGCAGCCTTTATCCCTTTGGCTCAGAAAGCTTTGCTAAGCCTGATATCAATGCTGATATCTGGAGTCTCCGTCCCTTTCAAGGCAAACTTCTGGATCTCTGGGAATGCCCTAGCTGTGTCCTGCTTCTTCTTGCATCCCTTCCTCTGAGGAACCACCTTGTGGGATCCAAGCTGAAAGGGAAGAAGGCAGAGGATTGCAGCAGAGAGCGGGATTCTAATCTTCACAGCCTCATCTCGTAGGTGTGACTGATTCAGATTCCATACAGAAGCTATTTCATAGAAACAAATAACCTGCCCAAGATCATGAATTCTAGTTTCAAGGCCACATTTTTACTGAATTAAGCTCCTGCTATTCCCACCATAACCTGCTGTGTCCTTAGTAACAGACGTTGCAACATCCTCACGTTTAGGCAACAAAATATTCATACTACACCTTTGCATGTCAGATAAATCTATATCAATTGACTTTTTAAAATTATATGTGCATTTTTATAAGTTTTTCCTTTCATTTGTATACATATAATGCATTTCAATTTCTCTAATAAGTGTATCTTTTCCTTTTGAAATTATGAAAATTGCATCTCTGTAGTTCACTAGAATAAAAAGATTATTAAAGTCATGGAAAATTTCTTATAATAACAAATTCTTTGGAGACATTTAAACATTTTTGTTACATATAAACAGTTTGTTTCAGATATCTAAATGTTACTAAAAATGACCAAAATTTATGAAAGTATTAAACTCTCCAGAAATTATACATGATGTATTATGAATGATCTTCAGCATCTAGTGTATCCACTTAACTTTGTTAAAAAATGAATTAATAAAGACTAAAAACATTGAAAAATGAAGACGTTTGGTTCATGAAAACTAGAAACAGTATATCATTAAGCTCATGCTAATTCATTTTTTATCCTATACAAAATTTGCAATTTGTGTTTTAAATTTATGAAGGAGGCTTATTGTTCCATTAGAAGATATTTGTAACTAAACAAAAGTAAGCCTATTAAAGAGTCCACAATTTAGTGGACTCCCAACTACAGCATACTAGTGTATAGCTACAAATTAAAATTCATATAATCCCAAATGAATCTCTTCATACATTTAGTGTTTTACATAAGTCTATTTATTATATATTGTGACAGAGCACTATATGGACAATAGGGATACATTTCCAACTGTTACTTTTTATTTTGATTGACACTTTTCTTGGTTTTAAACAAATAGTAGAGGACAATGATGGAAGTCTTTTGAGACCTGTGTGGCATTAAACATGTTCTGTTAATACAGTTCAGCTAGAATTGTCGTACTGTATTTAGTATCCCTGACCATGTATACTATGTTAGATACAGTAATAAACATCAATGAAGTGATTTGACACAAGAAGTATTTTCTGCTTAGCTGAATAACACTCAATAGCAGCATCTTAAGATGTGTGATAACATCACTCTAACCCATAGCACCTTGGAGCCAACATTTGTTTATTGGAAGTGATCAAGATAAGCAGATATTTGAAATAACAAATTGACATGTGCACATTTTTGACTAGCACAAGTATTCTGTATGATTACTCAAGATGTTGACAAAGGACAGTTACAAAATACCTGACATTTGCTGTCTGATACTTATTTTGAGATATTGAGTTTACTGATGGCATCATAACACCTAGATTATCAAAAATAAAAATTCAAGTGAAATGGGTAGTTACTGGCTGCATTGCCAGAGCAAGATAAAGGCTGGAAAACATTAGACTTTGGAAGTAGGCAGACTTTTGGAGAGGTGGAATGTGGGATACATGGAGAAACAAAAGAATGTGATTGGCTTGCTCCCAACCGGATAGAAGGAATGGGGCTGTACTATCACTTAAGTGGATACAGGGAAATTATTGTATTATTTCCATTTGTTCCCAATATTATTTAATTATATTTGCTAAATTGAAAGAAGTTCTCTATTTTGCAAAAATAAGTTAAAGATAGCCATTATATTTCATCATTTAGATTTAGGAAAATGACATTAAAGCAAATGAGAAATTGTTGTTTGATAAAGCCTATTCTTTTTGCTTATGCTTCAGTGTTGAACTTCATGTTCAATCTACCAGGCTCTCACTGTGGTCATGCAGCAGGGCTGAGGGTGATGTACAGACGAGTCTGGATAGATATGGATATACATCTAGTAAAAGAAAAATAGCAAAATGTTAAAATCAGACATATCTAGACATCTCAACTGTTGATTCATTCCCCCCAAATACTCACAATAATCAGGTGCTGGCCAAACCAAAGCTGGAGGCTGGGAATCCAGTCCGCATCTCTCATCTATGCAGCAGGAAGCTGACCGTGTGAGCCATCGGTGCTGCCTCTTGGGTTGTGTACTACGAGGCGGTTACACTCAAGAGGGAAGCAGCGACTCCAAATCAGAATTCTGATATGAGACACGAGCATCCCAGGGAGCACTGAAACCCTTTCCTGCTCTGGGTTATATATAGTCTGTGGATTGTCATTAACTGACAAAATATTCTACTGTGTTTGTTGTTTGATGCCAAACATCTTGTTTATATATATATGTATGCATGTGTGTCTATATATGTGTCTATATATATACACATAATATATACATGCATATTTATTTACATATTCACATTCAAAATGTTTAGAAATATATATTCATATATATATTCATATGAACTACTAGGTTTGTGACAATTTTTCACGCATTAACACAAAAGTAATTCAGATTTTAGGCATATATCACATCCTAAGTATAAAAAGTGTAGTTTAGGGCCTGGCATGGTAGCCTAGCAGCTAAATTCCTTTCCTTGCACATGTCAGAATCCCATATAGGTGCCGGTCCTAATCCCAGCAACTCCACTTTCCATCCAGCTCCCTGCTTTTGGCCTGGGAAAGCAGTCAAGGACAGCCCAAAGCCTTGGGACCCTGCACCCAAGTGGGAGACCAGGAAGAAGCTCTTGATTCCTGGCTTCATTTCAGCTCAACGCCGGCTGTTGTGGCTGCTTCTCTGTCTCTCCTCCTCTCTGTATATCTGGCTTTCCAATAAAAATAAATAAATCTTAAACATGGTTTAGTCTATTATCTTAGAAAGTCTTTATAACACTTTTGAATCCCATCTTTACATTGCAGCCATTAGCAGATGAAATCTCTTACAAAACAGGGGTCTAATGATGATACTGAAGTAGTTATATTGAGTGAAACCTTGACTCAATCTCAAAATAGACTGCCCCTGGGAGTTGCTCGACCCTTCTGCCCCATAGAAACATCCACATATGCTTTATGCTTTTCCACATCGCCTAAGTACACGTTCGGACGGTGCTTTGCTTTCCCATCAGACTTTTCAGTATCCTCTTCCCACAATGTTCCACCAAATCATGTCATTCAGAATATCTCAAAGTTCCACAATGACTCCGAAATTGCTGTGGAGGAAAGTGCTTGGCAGTGTGCCAGAAGATACCCTGTGTGAGCTCTCGTTTGAGGAGGGGGAATACAGGAAGCTGCTACACAACCACACTTCTTTAGGTTGAGTGGATGAAGTTAAGCTGCATCTATTCAATGCACAAATAAGATTGAGAAATACATCTAAATGCTAACTGGCTTGTAAGTACCAAGAAAATGAGTGTGCCAGAATGGAAATCATATGGGCCGGGAATTCCCCGTCTGTTGACCACAGAAGGTATAGGCATAATCTATCAAGAACAGAATGCATACCATACTTTGTTCATTAGCATTTAAAGAGGATGTTTGGCATCAAACAACAAGCACAAAACTTGCAATATCTTGGCAGTAGAATATTTTGTCAGTTAATGATAATCCATAGCTTTAAGAAAAAGACTAATGCCCAATGTTATGTTGGAATTGTTTCATTTTCACTAACTGAAATAAAATGAAATGAAGTGAAAATTGTTGCTCTTCCCAATACCACTAAGGCAATCAAATGAAAGAAAAAAAAATGAATACTCTCTAAACAGCAGGGAGAAAACATGCTTCAGAAACCCTAAAGAGCCATCAAATCACAACAGCTTAGTACCAAACCAGAAGCTGAAAAACGAAACTGACCATGATGGGCTGAATATGAAATACAAGCAGAAGTCAGAGTATTTGTCTCACGTAGGCTGGCACAGCCTAGAAAGGAACAAGGAAGGAAAAAAAAATACCATGTTGATTGGGTTATAAAACTACAACTTAATTACATTTGCCTCTCTGATTTATCAATCATAATGTTCTTATTTCCACATATTAGAAGCTCAACTGTATCCTTTATAATATGATTTGTATGCCTAATTCACACATGAATATGTATATTTGATTTTGTTTGACTCTACTTTAAAACTGGTAACATTTACTGGAACAAAATAGGGCCCCAGAAAATAATCCATGCATCCCCATCCAACTGATTCCCGACAGAGGTATCAGAAAAAAATAACACTGGAGAGAAAAATCATCTCTTTCACATATGATGCTAGGAAAACTAGAAATCCATATGAACAAGATTGAAATTTAACCTTGACCCCTAGGGCCCCGGTCCATCTTATATAAATTTATTTAAAAGGATCAGTGTTTTAAATGTAAAATGTGATATTGTGAAAATACCTAAAAATAAGCATAGGGACATTTCATGGCTTATGTATAGGCAATGATTTTTTTGGGGTGACACCCAAAAGGTACCACCAAAAAGCAGGACTAAGCAAATGGGATTATATCAAAAGAATCTTCTATCAGACAGAGTGAAGAGGTTACAACAGAGATCAACAGAATAGAAGAAAATATTCTCAAACTATTTGTGTAATAAAATATTCAAAATATGTAAGAAACAAAAGTTATGAAATACATGCAAAAGATCCCATTAAACAGTTCCCAAAAGAAGTACAAATGCTCAATAAATACATTAAAAAGTGCTCAGTATCACTAGCCATCAGCGAAATGAAAATCACAACCATAATTAGATATGATGTTACTCAACGAATGTCAACAAGCATGTGGGAAAAAGGGAGCCCCGACACTGTAGCCAGGCACTCAATGAATAGTCAGTAAAAATAAATATGAAGTCCCTCAAGCAATGGAAAATAAAACCACCACATGGCCAGCTATTCACTTTTGGGTTTATGTCTGAAGAAAATGAAATCAGCACGCAGAAGCACCTGCAGTCCCATGTTCACAATAGACAAGATCTGAAATGAATGAATGGATAAAGAAATATTATTCAACCATAAAGACATTGTTAGGATTAGATTTGAAAAGAGCAAAGTTGAACAATGGGCACCAAAACAGAAGAAATTGTCTCATGGCAACAGGTAAGATGATTACCACAATCAGGCTAATGAATATATTGATTTGTGTGTCTGGCAGGAACAGTTGATATTTGTTCTCTCACCATATTTCAAGTGTGTGATACTTTGCGAACTGCAGTCACTATCCTGTACACCGCGACTCAGTACTTACTCATCTCGTAACTGGAATGTGTGTATACCTGCCAGCCTCTGTAACTGCCATTCTACTGCAAGCAGTGGCATCATTCATTGCTTACTTCTTGTTGTATCTCATTCATTTCAGGGCATAATGGTCTTCCAGTTCAGCCATGTTTTCTGCAAATAACTGAATTTCCTTACTAAAGACTGAAAAATATTCCCTTGTGTAAGTGTATGTATTATTTATTTATTCACTTGCTGAATACTTTAGTTATTGTTAATATCACTTCAATGAAACAGAAGTACAATTATCCCTTTAAGGCAGTAACTTTATTTCCCTTGGATACATTCACAGAAAGGGGATTGCTAAATCATGTGATAGATCTATTTTTGATTTCTGAGAAATTTCATTGCTTTTTTTAATTTTTGCTTTTTATTTGTATTGGAAAGCCAGATATACAGTGAGGAGGAGAGACAGAGAGGAAGATCTTCCATCCGCTGATTCACTCCCCAACAAGCACCACTTTTTTCCTTTTCAAGGTTTTAAAGATTATTTTAAAAATTTATATAAAATGAATAGATTTCGCATTTTCACACTACAGAGTTGAAAACATGAGTTCTTCCCTCCATCCCCCCTCCCTACCTCCCCCACCATCTTGTTTTGCACAACTTATTACAATAGCATGCTCATTCACTTCATGGTAACAACCTTAACTTTCCAATATGTAAAGTATATTGACTAAGTAGAGGAAAAAGAAAGAAAAAAATAACATAAAATTAAAATATAATAAAAATGGAAATCCAGTTATTATTCAGTAATATAGACATATGCTGTATACGGCAGTTTATTCCCAGTATGCTAATTTCACTTAAAGTGATTATGATTTTTGGTATTTTGTGTATTAGTTGTCACAGATCTGAGAGAACATATGATATTTTTCTTTTTGGAACTGGTTTATTTCAGTAAGCATAAATGGTTTCCAGAGGGATCCATTTTGTTGCAAACGCTGAGATTTATTTTTTTACAGTTAATAAGCAGTATTGTGTAGTGTACAAGTATTGCCTTTTTTTTTATTCAGTCCATCAGTTGACAGGCATCTGCACCTCAACTATCTATTGTGAACTGCAGTGCTATAAACATGAGGCTACAGGTAACCCTCTCACTTGCAGATTCCATTTTGTTTGGATATATTCCCAGGAGTGAGTGGCTGAGTCGCATATGACAGTCATTCTTGGTGGGGTTAGGGGGAACCTCATCCTTTTTTTTTTTTAACTTGTATTTCCCTGATGGCAAGAAAATCACTTTTTCACATTAAAACTTATTTTGAGAAATTTGGGTGGGGATTGTGGCATAGTGGGTTAAGCTGCCTCTTAGGACAGACATCATCCATACTGAAGTGCCTGAGGTTGAGTACCTCCATTTCCTACTAATGTACATCCTAGAGGGCAACGGACAGTAGCTAGGGGAACTGGGTCCCTACTAGGCAATGTAATAAACCTGGATGGATCCCCTGTCTCCTGCATTAGCCTGGCCCTGTCCTCGCTTTTGTGGGCATCTGGGCTATGAAGCAATGAATGGAAGAATTGTCCCTAAAATTCTGCCTGTTATTGTGCCTTTCAATCAAAAATGAAACTAAAATTTCTGAAAGCATTTAAGAGCTAGGAGGAGCCGGTGAGATACTAGTGTGGACGCTGCAAGCTAATGTTTGTGCCTATGTTGCTGATTCCTCGCACTTGGAGTGCTGCAGGCACAGATGCCACGTGGTGCTGTGCCACGGAAGTTGCTTGCTGCTCACATCATGTATTATGGTGTTCCAGGAATGAAAACAGTTCAGAATTTTCACCTTAAAAATATTTTTGTCCTCATGAGATACAATGTAATCCTTCAGTAATGTGAGGGACGAAATCTTCACACTTTTTCTTTTGCAACCCTTATGACTTTCCTTGGACAGGTTGCAAAGCCATTTTTTGTTCTTATATAGTAAATATATAAACAGCAATGGCACCTCTGAACATTCTAGTTACATATAAACTCCAGTTAAAGTTTAAGTTAGGGTACTTGCTTCATATTTGGACATGCAAAAGGATTAGAACCTTAATGAAACAAACCACTGCACAATTCAAAAAGGACAAGTGGCAGAAACCAGTGAAAGTGTTAAGGAAAAAAAATATATTCAACAGGAAGAGACTGGATCTTAATCAGATCTTGTATTAATTAGGAAAGCTTTCATAATACTAATCTTGGCTTACGTTTTTATTGATTCTTGGTAGACTCCAAATAGTGTTTGTTTTTAGAGAGCAAGCGAAGACATGCGCAGCGAGCTTGGACCTGGGAATCAAGAGTCGAAAGCTGTCCTTTGCGATGGAAAAGGGCAACGAGGAGAACAAACAGCTAGGAATGGCAAGAGTGGACGTAACAAGGAAGAAGTGCAGGGTGAAGGACGTTCATTGTAACACGTCTCTGCAGGAAGGGCAGACCTCTGCAGGTCTCAAGGCACAGGGGAGCTGGGGAGGGGTGACAGGCAATCCCACCTCAGTCTTTGTGAGAAGGCAGTCACTGCTGACCTTATCAGGTTGGGGAATTGAAAAATCGCTCCAAGGGATGAATAAGAAAATGATCATTTTTTTTTTCTTTTAACTCACAAACTCTCAGGTGGTTCTGGGCATTTTTGCATAATTCTGTATACTACGTACTATTAACTAGTAACGCGTACTATTAAGATGGAGAAAGTATGTGATCAAGCATACACTGACAAACGGTTGGAAACGTAAAGATGCATGACAAATAATCTTTGGTAACATCCGTGGGACAAGGATGTAAGGAAAAGAATCACAGGACAGTGTTCTAGATGCTACTGAATGACATTATTACGTGTAAAAGAAGTTGGGATCAGGTAGAAACCAAAGCTCTTTGGGAAGATAGAGGCCATTTTGTAAAAGAGGGGATATTTAGTTTGTGTCTCACAGAGCATTTTGATGCTTATGATGGAAAAAATACAGTAAAGGTTGCTTCAGACAAAGAGATCATGAACAAAAGCCCAGAAGCATGAAACTGAAGACACGTTCCATACGAGGGGCTGGAGCAACTGGATTACAGGTTGAACATCACTCAGGGCAGCATGGGCTAGTACCCATTTTAGGAGCAAATGCTGCTGCATTGATTCAAACTAGAATAGCTCAGTCCAAGGGAAGAAAAAAATAAATTCCACTTATTTCGTAGCTGCAACTATGGGAAGGAGATGCCAGAATACTGACCTGAGTAGTGCATAAAAAATATAAAATACTAGAATCCCTGTGTTATGTAGTAAAGGCCAATCCAGAGCTAAAATAAACTGCTTCATACATATCTAAACATTTGCAATGATGTCTTTTATTTTTCCTACTGTTTATAGACATCTAGATTTTATTGTATGATTTCTAACACCATAAAAAAAGGACTGGCCTTCTCTTTCCAGAAAAAAGGCACAGATGTAAGCTGGATTTTGCTGTGTTCCACACGCAAAGAACACAGTTCTAACTATTTTCATATATTTTCCTGTATTTTATTTTCATATATAAAAGATAGGCAACATCAATATAGGTAATTTTTCACATTTATAAAAATGTGATGGATTTTTAAAAAATCTTTATATTAATAGAATTTCATGATAACTTAGGGACAAATAAGGGGAGGAGATTACAGGGAGAGAGATTATAGGGAGAGAGGAAGATTATAGGGAGAGAGGGGAAGGGATGGAAGCCTGCGCTTAGAAATTTGGACTGTAGGGTCTCCCATGCGGGTGCAGGGTCCCAAGGCTTTGGGCTGACCTCAACTGCTTTCCCAGGCCAAAAGCAGAGAGCTGGATGGGAAGTGGGGCTGCCGGGATTAGAACTAGCACCCATATGGGATCCCAAAGTGTGCAAGGTGAGAACTTTAGCTCCTAGGCTACCACGCCAGGACCTGTCCACTCCTCTTTTGACGGGCATCTGGGTTGTTTCCATATCTTTGCTGTTGTGAATTATGCTGCATTAAATGAAGCAATACAGGTCACTTTGTCATATGCAGATTTCCTTTCATTTGGATGTATTTCAAGGAGTGGCCATCCCTGAGTCAGATGGTAGATCAATTCTCAGTTCTCTGAGGACTCTCCATAATGACTTCCAGAGTGGTTGGACTAGTTCGCACTCTACCAGCAGTGGAATAATGTACCTTTCTGTCCACAAGCACACCAGCAAGTATTCTTTTTTTTTTTTAAGATTTATTTACTTTTATTGGAAAGTAAAATATACAGAGAGGAGGAAAAACAGAGAGGCAGCTCTTCCGCCCAATGATTTGCTCCCCAAATGACCGCAATGGCCAGAATTGCACTGACATGAAGCCAGGAGCCCGGAGCCTGTTCTGGGTCTCCCACACCGGTTCAGTGCCCCAAGGCCCTGGGCTGTCCTCAACTGCTTTCCCAGGCCACAAGCAGGGAGCTGGATGGGAAGTAGGGCTATGGCTCATGTTTTTATGACACATTTACGAAAATTCACTGTCAGTGCAAAATCTTCATGAGCCTTCTTTTAAATGAAAATGTTAAAAAAAAAAACAACAATACCAGTTAGATCATTTATAGAATTAACACACTTAAAAATACTGAAGAGCAATATGAATTATAAATGATCATAACAACTATATAAAAATTAGAAGAAAATTTTGTGTCATACATGAGTCATAGAGTAGATCAATTTTCAGTTGTCTTAGCACTCTTCATAGTGACTGTCATAGTGGCTGCACTAGCATACATTACCACGAATATAAAAGATCTCCACAGTAAAAATGTTTAAAACAACTTTCATTGTAGAGATCTTTCATATTCTTGATGAAAACGGGGTAGTGAATTTCCCCAGGATTATCATATTAAAGTTAATGTCTTAGGATTCATTAATGTTTGTTTTATAAAACTAGGTGCCCAACATAAAATGCATACACATTGGCTTAAGTCACATCTTCTCATCAAATTCATTCCTTAATCATAACATAATTACCTTCCTTGCCTGCTTCACATAATCTGATATAGCAATTCCTGCTTGCTTTTGATTCCTAGTACATGGGATATCTTTTTCTACCCTTTTACTTTCCAAATGTCTATGGTTAAGTTCATTTCTTTTAGGCAGCATATATATTTTTAAAAAATCTTTTCAGCGTTTACCTTTTAATTGGGCATTCAGGGTTGTTATTGGTAAGCAACAAATTTGTCTCGTTATTTTTCCATAAATATTTCAATTTTTAAAATTGATTTGACTTTTAATTTTACTTGAAAATCAAAATTACAGAAAGAGAGATGGAGAGTCAGAGGGACCTTCCATCCCATCAGTTGACTTCCCAAACGGCCACACCTATCAGAACTGAGCCAATTCGAAACCAGGTTCCAGTTCCCACACAAGTGCAGGGACCCAAGGCACTGGGTGGTTCTCCACTGCTTGTCTAGGCCCTAGCAGGGACTGTATCAGAAGTGGAGAAGCTATAACTTGAAGCAGCACTTCAGGCAGAGGATTAGTTAGCTACTCCACTAAGCTTGCTTCTTTGTTTTTTGTTTTGAATCTTTGGTTTTTCTTTAATATTTGTTTCTCTTTCCAGATCTCTTTTTATCAAAATTATGTCATGTCTTACAGATAATATTTATTTGTCCAAATATATGGTTTCTCTATAAGCCTTCTAATAATTTTTTCTTCTATTTAGAAGTTTGTCATAACATAATATTTATTTCCATGAAATATTTCGCTGGGGATTTTTAATGACTTTCAAAAAATTTATTTCTCACAATTATTGGGTCTTTAAATAGAAAACCTCAAATGATTCTTCGGTACAGAAAATAATTTTCTATTCCGACATTTCCTTTTTAAGTCTCATCTATTACCTATGCTTGTTTTTCTCTCATAATTTGAAATTCAGTAGTTATACTGCACAGTCTAGCATACTTTCCAAACTTGGATTTAAAGATTAGTAATTCTGACTTGGGTCACACTTACTTTATTATTTTTAAAAATGTTTATTAAAAATATTTATTTATTTGAAAGACAGAGAAAGAGAGAGGGAGAGAAATAAAGAGCATCTATATGTTGGTTCACTGTAGTTAATGGCTGGGTGGCTGGGGCTGGGCAAAGGCAAGCTGGGAGCCAGAAGCTCCACTTCTTTCCCAGTCACATTAGAAGGGAACTGGATAGAAAGTGAAGCACTTGGGACTCCGACTGAAGGTTCACAGGGGATTGCAGGCAGGCAGCAGCATAACTTGAAATGCTGCAACGTAAGTCTCACTGTCGCTTATTTTTGTGCTTTTTGATCCTGCAAGATCTTTTCTACTTCTTGAATTGCCCTCTTGCGTGGCAGCCCAGATCCAATCAATAATGTTTCAATTCCTTTGTCTGTTTTTTCTTTCAATTCCTTTGTCTTTAAATGACCACAGAAACTGAAAAGTAGACATTTCCAATTCTCTTCTGCTTCCTCCGTTGTGATGTCAGTGGGGACCATTTGAGCTGTCTGGGCTTGCAGTTTCTCATTCCTATTGTGTGTCCAATGGATCTTCACTTAATGCCCGTAGTGATATACGTAGATCATCAACTGCTAGCAAAGGAATTCTACTGCTTACTGTAGGACTGACTGGCTTTAAGTTCCACCTGCTTACTTAGTCCCTACAGAGAGAGTGTGCCTTTGTTTACTTAATTGTCAAATAAAAATAATATACTACTAAACTTCTGGAGCTGTCATGATGAATAAATATATAGAACACTTGATATTACCTGGTAAGTGTTCAGTAACATGGCAAGCCCTCAAATGTCACTGATTTTCATGATTATATATAATTAGAGGTAGCTGACCTTTTCCCACCTAACTGAAGGGTTCTCTGAACACTAGACTCCATCAGGTATGTAGCAAATAGACACAACTATTTCTTTTTTAAAAAGAGAGATTTATTTATTTTATTGGAAAGGCAGATCTATGGAGAGAAGGAAAGACAGAGGGAAAGATCTTCCATCTGCTGGTTCACTCCCCAATTGGCCACAATGGCCAAAGTTGACCTTTTCCAAAGCCAGGAACCAGGAGCTTTGTCTGGGATTCCCATGCAGGTGAGGAAAGAGTTTTTCATCTATTGCATTGAACAGACAAAGGAGCACTTGATCTACCTGAAGCATCTTTGTTGATTCAAAGAAAACATCAGACTTGCAGCTAGGCCAGAGGGCAAAGCAGGCTAAGTTTCTGTGTATAGCATCGGTATCCAATATTGGTACCAATTCAAGCCCCAGCTGCTCCAATTCCAAATCAGCCCCCAGTTACAGCTTGAGAAAGCAGAGGATGATGGCTCAAGCCTCTGGACTGCTACTCGTGGCAGCTCCTGGCTCCTGGCTTTGGATTGAATCGGTCTGGCCATTGCAGTCATTTGAGGAATGAATCAGCAGATGGAAGATCTTTCTCCATCTCTCCATCTCTTTCTGTAACTCTAATTTCCCAGTATAAGTAAATAAAGCTTAAAAAAAATAGCAGACATGACTGGCTAAAATCCCTCACTGAGCTGAAGTTGTGACATTAATATTCATGTTACAAATTTAATAATCAAAACAGAAAGCCAAGAGAATGACTGTTGAATGTATTTTGAAAAGAAAAGCCATAAAGCAAAATTGTGGGTTTAGGAAAAATGACTGGGTGCAATGTGGAGATCAGACTGGCTTGTTTTTGCCTTCCTTCACCAACCACAGTCCAATTTCCACATAGCCACAAGGATTAGTCATCTGAAACCACAAATCTGCTCAAATAATGTTCCAATTTGAGATACTTTTGATGAAAACATGGAAAAAGTTCTGACAATAAAAGTAATCCAAGTAGTGGCGGTTAGGATGGTGAGAAACCAACCACAGCATTAAATGTTTAGTCTGTAGAAACAATGAGATTTTAAACAGACTTTATTTTTAGAACTATGACTCATTCATTTATATAATTAGAAATTATTAAGCAACTACTATTTAGAGGCATATTTTAAAGAGGTCAATGCAGATTAGCTGTCTTTAAGTAGCTCATGATTTAAAGAAAGAGACATGAAATCAAATAATTTTAACACTAAGTGATGAGTTCAATATGGTGATGTGCGTATGTTATTATGAGAGCACTGCATTGGGTAATAATTAATTCTCTCTGAAGGACCCAAGAGAAGACTTAATAAAGAAAATCATCCTGGAAATTGATTTGAAGGATTGGTAGGAGTAAGTAAAGTGGTAATGGGGAAAATGATGTTCCATTCAGAGAACGTGTCAGTGAAAGAAAAGACATTCCATATTTGGGGAACTATTTACACACATGAACTCCAATGGTGATGTATTAGTTTTCCATGGCCACAACCAACATTGTGGAGGAGCTGCTTATGGAGATAGGCTTACTTGGCCTGCAGTTTTGGAGATTCACAATCAAAGACAGAGCGGTCCCCTTGGTTTAGGAATTTGGGGAGGATGGCAGAGGGATGGGCCCGTGGCCAGGCAGGACACAGTTTAGTCCCACTCTGCTTTTAAAAACAAGCCTCTCACAAGAACTGCCTTCTAGAGGTATACCCCAATGACTTAAAGGTCATCTACAGCGCCCTCTTCCAAACACAGGTATCCTTTAATCACCAACTGACATCAATCCATGAACCATTAATTCAGGGCTTTGGGAACCGTAACCCCAGCACATGGACCTTTGAGGGATACCCACAGTAAAACCCAAGCTCTTCCAGTAAACTATGCAAATGTTGGAAAGCAAAGTTGTAAAGTCAGCAAAAAAAAAAAATACTAGGAAAATACCTGTGACATTGTGGGCAAAAGAGAATAATCTAAAGGTGTTAAATTTGGAATGGTCATGACTTGGTAGCTAGTAGAAGGTTCTAGAAAGATCAGTTAGGAGACCTGTAAAAATTCAGGTCACAGGGCCAGTATGCTGTAACCTGCAATACCTGAATCCTACATCAGTGCTGGTTTGCATCTCAGCTGCTCCATTTCCAATCGGGGTCCTTGCTAATATGCCTGGAATGGATGGAAGTGGAAGATGGCCCAAGTTTTTGGGCCCCTGCACCCATGTAGGAGACCTAGAAGAAGCTGCAAGCATTGGCCTGATGCAGCCCAGCTTTGGCAGCCATTTGGGAAGTGACAGAGTGGATGAAAGGTTCTCTTCTGTCTCCCTGACTTCTGCTTGGACTGTCTCTGTATCTCTGCTTTTCAAATAAATAAAATAAATTTTAAAACAAACTTAAGTTGCTAATAATCAGAACTGGACCCAAAGCTGTATGTTTAGATCTTAGGTTATGATGCATTTTTTGTGGGAGGGGGTAAGTATCCCAGGTGTGTAGACAGATAACACACATGCATCTGTCTTAAAGGAACATAACTAAATTCTAAAATTAGTGAATCAATGGGTGAAGCTCCTCAACCTTCGTGATTGCTGAACTTCATCACACTTCAGAATGTCCCCTAGTTGTCACCAGGTATTGCTAAAGGGACGTTTTCCACGTGTCCAATACTACATCTATCGGTATCATTCAATACAGTGCTGTTTCATTGTGACAGTAGTGTCATGTTTATTTCTGCTCCCTCTGGATGCTACTTCTGCTTCTGCAGTTGGGCCCCTGGGGAGGCCAGTTCCCTTGTCTAACTGCTCCCCAGTCTTCCAGCTTTGAGTGCCAGAGGGGCCCCCATGTCCCACACACAGCCACCCAGAACATCTTCTACCTCAGCTCTCCCTGCCACCTGGCACTGAACCCAGGGGGAGCTCTCTTGATGTCCAATACTTCAGAGATTCTCAAACAACTTGACTGAGTCTGACAAAGCATTTTGCCAAGTTTAAAACAAACAAACAAAAACCTTACTTTTATCTCTCTCTCTGACCACAGAGGCTCAAACAGTCTTTGAAGAATCTGAATAGGACACCAGACTTCTTTCTTTCTTTTTTCTTTTTGAAAATGTATTTATTTTTATTGCAAAATCAGATATACAGACAGGAAGAGAGACATAGAGGAAGATCTATCCGATGACTTTCTCCCCAAGTGACCACAATGGCCAGAGCTGAGCTGATCTGAAGCCAGGAGCCTCTTTGGGGTCTCCCATGTGGGTACAGGGTCCCAAGGCTTTGGGCTGTCCTCGACTGCTTTCCCAGGTCACAAGCAGGGAATTGGATGGGAAGCAGGCCCACTGGGATTAGAACTGGTGCAAATATGGGATCCCAGCGCGTTCGATGCGAGGACTTAAGCTGCTAGGCCACCTCACTGAGCCCCAGACTTCTTTTATTATGTTGTCTCTCTCAGCCCCAAAGAATTGCTCTAGCAGTGAAGTAATTCACTCAAGATATCACTTGCCCTCCCCTAAATTTGATTGGCTTTATTTACATAAAGGGAACCAGCTCTGCATTGGTAGGAGCTCTGAGAACCATCAGCAAGGATTGAAAATGTGAGTGTAAATACAGCAGCATTAACTAACAGATGCTATTTTCTATCCAGTAATGAGGAATCTGGGAATTGGTCTTACAAAGCAGGTGGAGATAGCAGATAAGTTCCAGTGGTCTGGGACCCCAAGATTCTGCATCTAGTTATAGACTTTCATCTTCATGCTTGTGACCTCCTGACAAAAGACAGGTTTTGTATTCACAAGCCCTGTTTTTGAATAACAGACAGCAAAGGGTGGAAAAGTCCCCAAGCTCTTTTCGTCATATATGCTGTCTTTATTCTGGATGAAAGTTCTGGCAAGAACACTTCTTTAAGGCCTATTCACAACAGTGGGGTCCCTCAACTACATCTGGGAGGAAGAACAACAGCTAAGAAAGTTAAATGCATGTTTTCACACTTGTTGTTAAAAATTCAAGGGGAGATTGTCATTGGAATGAATGTAGAGTGGGTCTACCTACCATAGTTACAATATCATGGTAATTGCTTTTTGTTAGTAATTCAAATTCATAGGCAAAAATCAGGGGCCCCGCACCATGGTATAGCGGCTAAAGTCTTCACCTGGAATGCCCAGAATCCCATATGGGCAGCGGTTCTAATCCCAGCGGCCCCGCTTCCCATCCAGTTCCCTGCTTGTGGCCTGGAAAAGCAGTCGAGAAAGGGCCAAAACCTTTGGATCCTGTACCCATATGGAAGACCCAGAAGCGCTCTTGGCTCCTGGCTTCAGATCGGGGCAGCACTGGCCGTTGGGGTCACTTGGGGAGTGAATTATCGGATGGAAGATCTTCTCTGTCTCTCCTCCTCTCTGTATATCTAACTTTGCAATTAAAAAAATAAATCTTTTTTAAAAAATCACTCATATTATGTAATGATGGTGAGTTTGAATAAAATACATTCACTCAATTTATTGAGATTCCCGATAAACAACAGGGGTTTATTTTGGTTATAAGTATAGTACATGTAACACATTGGACATAATTTCATTAAATGTTCTTATTGTTTATTTGTACTTCAAATGTAACTGAGTGTTCTATGTTATGTTTGCTATATTTTGCAGTCCTATTATTTTCTTTGTGCTATCAGAGTGTCTGATAAATTAGCTAAAATGGCTAAGACCTGAGTTGTAGACCAGAGTTAGAAGAATGAGTTAGAAGAACACTGAATTTATTTGTGGTGGAATAGTTTTCAGTCTTCTTGTAGCAAAATTTGCAAGTAATCATCATCCGGGTCTCTCCCTGAGCAGCCTTGTGTGTGTAAACATGGTTTTGATGAAATACCTGGATGGTATGACTTCATTTTCTAATTTGACAAACAGATCCAGTTTCAAATAGTCCCCCGATGCGCACACACACACACACACACACACACACACACACACACACAATTCTATCTTGTCTTCTTTAATAGGTCTAAGAATGGCAAGTAACACCAACAAAGCCTAAATTAGTTCAACTGGTAGAAGTTAAGGATCGGGATATTTTAAAAATTATAATTAAAATTTAATTAAAACATGTTTTTTGTTACAAAAATTTCAAAATCCATATATATTAGAGGATATCAAAAAGCTCATGACAAATATGTATTATGGAAAACTACGCATAGATTTCAAATAGTCTTTGCACAAAAATAAACGTATGATTCTGTTTTCCATGAAGTTTTGAAATACCCTGAAATGTGTGTACAGTCCGTTTCAGAGCCTTTGTAAAACAGATGATCGTTAGGACTGAAAATAAGAACATCCGGTCATCACTTCCTTAAAAGCATTTAATGCTCAGTTATTAAAAAGTCCACTCAAGGCGGTCCCACCAGCAATGAAAAACACACCAAACGCTAATTCTCCTGTTCTTTCGGAACAGCATCGTTCTGAAAGCCCTCTGACTCTAGTCTCCCCGTTTCTACATTCTCCTGTGGAACTTTGACACCCACCAGCCAGCAGCAGGGACGGTTTCCCTCCATTGGATCTGAGACACGAGGTGCTCAGGCCAGGGATGACAGCTGAACTGCAGCTCATGCTTTGCTGAGTGAATCAGAGGGCAGTAGTGGATTGCCTATTGTTCTCTCAGGGAAATCAACATGGGTGTAAGTGCAGGAGAAAGCAGAGAGATTCGTACTGGGGAAGGCGGCCATGTGGGTGAATCTGAAAGAACCTGTGATAGTTATTTAGAGCTGTAGTAAGAAACACTCTCTCAGCTCTTCTCAACACATGCAGTTAGAAGTGTCTCTCTCCTGTGAACCACAAGGGTTTAGAATTTACTCTGAGGAGTTGGGACTAAATCGTGGACCACGGGCCCATAGGACTCAGGTGCATCTTTAGCCTGGGATTCCCACTGCAGAGAATCCCCTAACTTTCTCTGTCCGCAACACTCAGAATGATAGACAGAGGAGAAAGATTTTCCGTCTGCTAGGCTACTTCTCAAGTAGTTGCAACAGCCAGGTCAAGGCCAAACCGAAACCAGGAGCCAGAAACTCTACATTGCTGAACCGTGTGGGTGGCAGGGGCACAAATATTTGGGTCATCTTCTACTGCATATCCAGGCGTATTAGCAGAAAGAGGATTGGTAGTAGAGTAAGCTAAAACATTGATGAGGGATACTGGCATCACAAACTGGGCTTAACCCCCTGAGCCACAAGGCTGGCTCACAAAGAATTGTAAGCATCGTAATCTTTACCACCTAGGAATTAGGAAACGAATATTCAGAACTATTGAAAGGACAACAGAAAATATAACCTGGGGAGGCAGGTGCACTCCGGAAGGACAATGGGATCAGGAGTGGAGCCAGGACCGCAATCCAGGCATTATGATAGGGAACATGAGCACCTGAATGATTCTGCAAAGAAATTTTCACCTATTCAGATGATTACACATAGAATTTACGTTGCCCTATTTAGTCAGCTAGGGAAGATGCTCCAGCTAACAGAGGCACTCTGATGTGGTCAACATTGGAAAACAGATAGAGGTTAAGATAAGTAAAACAAATTGTCTCTTATGACCTCACGTCATGTGCTGCGAAGAGACCTCATAGGACAGTGGACTTCCCTGTTCCTGGTCACAGATTAATTAAAGCCAAGTAGAGATGAAAAGCTGGGATTAGGAACCAGATTCTGTAACTAGTATGCAAAGCACAAATGAAGTAACAAAACCCAAAGAGCCATGCAAGAATTTTAAAACCTCTATTGACTGTAAGACAACTATATATGGCTAACGATAATGTTTTAACCAACGCAAAGACCCTACCCAGGGGACAAAGAAGAATCAGCCATTTAAAGCTGTACTTTGTGTCAGTAAGTTTATTAAGTAGGAAGACTGGCAATCCTGAGTAAAAGTAGACTGTCCATCCAATTAAATTACAGAATATTAAAAAGGTCAAAGCAATATAAAAGTCCTCTATTTCACAGAAAACACTAAAATTCTGATTTCTCATACTCCTGACAAAGATTGTAATTGCGATTTGAAAAGGGTAAAATATTTATCCAGTCCTGTGACAAAGATTGAATTAAGGATGTGTCTGGACACAGTTTTAACCTCACAAATGTAATGTGAAAACTAATTGCAAAAATTAAAAAAAATAGGTTCAATTAACATATCTACTTGTTTTAGCAACTCCGTGTTTTTGCAAGAGTGTCCCAAAATGGTTATAATGAAATCATTTGTTTGAATCTTAATATATATTTAGATGTGACTGCATCTGTATGAACTGTATCAGTTCTCTAAGTCTCCTTGAGCTTCCATCCCACACAGACATTAGCGTCTCATCCATTCTGTCATCAATTTGAGGTTTTTGTTACTATTTGATTCATTCCATACACTGTGAAAGATATTCAAGAACAACGTCCTGCACACGCATCAAATATTCCTAAAGGATATGGGGTATAAACTGCAATGTGTGCACAATAGTGCTGTGAGTTTGTTTGTAATAAACATTTAAAATGAGCGACTTTCTCATAAATACACTAAGTAGGATGATCTATGAGATTTCTAATTTATTCTTGTTTAAAATTTAACCATGCTTTTTTAAAGCATATCAATTTTGTTAATACCATGTAATTAAAACATGTCAGTGCACAGCAAGTTTTAGTCTAAATTAATGACTATGAGAATTATTTTAATTAAATAACCAATTATAGAAAAATCGCAAGCATGAGAGCTGACATTTAAATGAATTTCATTTAAATTGCTTCTTAACATTGTCCCATCTAGGACACTAATGCAAAATGAACTATTGTATCAACTTAGATTATCACTATTTCTGTATGCACACAATGCATTCATATTCAATCACTGGAACTGAGGAGACTATTCAGTATTGATCTAAAACTTCTATTAATAAAAACACAACAGAATGAGCTGAAGTAAAAACAAACCATCTCTATTTTTTCTTTTTTAAAAATATAGACTTTTATATGCTGTTATATTTCTCACAGGACACAAATGTTTGCACATCGGGGAATTATATTTAATTAAACTGAGACAGTTGGAGATCCACTTTCAGTAAATGTGCATATGAGAATATGCAGAACTTCAGAAAGTTCACGGAAAAATGAAATGGAAAATAAGCTGATTTGGGTGCCAGAATTGCTGAGATGTACGCATGCATAGTTTTCCAATAATATGCATTTTCTATGAAATTTTGAAAAACCTCCTAATTTGTGACTACCTGATTATATGCTTATTTTCACAGTCCAGTTGCTATGGTTCCATTTTTGCCTCTTAAATAAAGTATTGTTGTTAATTTTTACATTATTTAATTACATTTTTGATATTTACTTCTGCAAGGAACTGATTTTTTTTGAAAGACAATAAGGTATTGCACCTTCCTCCACTAACCTCCTTTACTTTAATACTTCTATTCCTAGAAGAGAAAAATATCTGAGCCAAAGGCAGACTTATCCAAGTATGCTGCTCTATTTTTGATAAGTATGGAAGAAATATGCAAGGCATCAGCATGTTGTCCATACGTACAAATGAAGTTGGTCACATTTTGATTCATTACTCTCAGTTTTTAAAGCTGATCTTTCATTTATGTAGACCTATTACGGCTTGGTTTGGTATCATAACACAAAGTTTGAAATAGACATGATAATTCCCAGTAATCTATTTGTGTCCTTTTAATTTATTTTAGATAAATTTCTGTCCTTTTGGGGAAGACATAATTTATTTCGTGGCTTCCAATGTATAATATAAGCAAAAGGAGCTTTCTCCATGTTAGAAAAAGAGGCAGTCATATGTAGATTTGACTAGTTAATTGTTCTTCATTAGAATGCATTAGAGTATGTGCTTTAATTATCATGTTCCTGTTTGAAGACTTCACTTTTTACTATCAAGAATTATTTAATATTTAAAACTGAGAATATTTTCCTGCATATTTCGTCTTGCTATTGCTTTTAAAATAAGAGGAAAAGAAAAGGCTACTGCATTTGTTGTTCATTGATTAACCAGTAATGTTATGTATAAATAATGTATCTGACAGGATAGCAGCTCACAGGAGACATTGCGCCATTTGCTACAAAATAGGATGCAACATACAACTGAGCAGTGAGAACAAATTAAACTTCTTTCCTCGGTAACGTTAGCATTTTTATTAGGTGATAAACATCACAGGAGAAAAAAAAACAGATTGTTTCGGTAATATTAACCTTAATCCAAAACTAGCTTGACATATATCATAATACTTTTGCATTATGAAGTTTTGTCTAATAACAATGAAAACCAAATTTTCCAAGGCCATAAGAGCTAATGTCTATAAAAATTAATGACTTTTTAAGTGAAATTTCATCTATATCTACTGAATTATATTATTAATATTGATACAAAAATTTAAACATGAATCTAGTGTCTCATAAGCACAAAAAAATGCCCCAATATTTTCCATATTGTATCTCTTTTTTTCCCTAATAAGTAGTGTTATTGGACCATGTGTGCATTTTGTTCTATGAGCACTAGGTTAAAATCTCTCCACTCTCTTTTGAAAGCTCTTCCCTATGTTGTTACTATATTCTGACAAGAAGAAATAAAAATAAGTGTAATAAATACTAAGTTTTACATGTTGTAAGGGAGAAAGTGCCATAAAAAAGGTAAACAGAGCCTCTAAAGTGGACTATGTAAGTCAGCGAATTCTGAATCGATTCCATCATGCTTGGAATGGCAAGATTGGCAGCAATTCAGAACTGTTGAACTATCAAAACCACTTGAGCAAGACCCTTGGGACATGCCCCACATCAGGGACCTGGATGGGTGGGAGACTGGGTAGGGCTTCTCCTTGTATCTCTCCCCTACCCCAGATACAGAAAAAAAAAAATGTAAAAATAATAGTCTTATCCAATTTCCTGTTGCCCTTGAACCTTTGGACCCTAATGAACTATACAAAGATTGTCTAAATAAATAAATAAATAAATAAATAAATAAATAAATAAATAAATAAATCTTTTAGAAAAAAGAATGAAGTAGGAATGAAATAGGCACTATGCTGGCATACTAGCATAATCAGCACAACTTTGGCATTAACCAAGCCGAGAATGCCCACCAGCTATTGATTGGCTGCTTTTTTCCTAGCAGTGTAACACTTGCCTAGGTACAAGGCAACTTAAGCAGTTACCTACAACTGTGGATGGGTAGGAAAGTTTAAGTAAGCATAAGTGTTAACAGCTAGGGTCTTGACAACTAAAAGAATTCTACAATTGCAGAAAGAACAGACTTGAAGCAGGAGGCAATCAAGAACTCAAAACTGGATCCATAGAATTTAAAATGATTGTGACATACCTTGTTTCCCTTCGTGTCAAATGGGCAATTTGATTTATCTTCCTGGAGAAAACTATGTCATGGAAACAAGAATTTGGAAGTCTTCGGCATGTAAGTAGTACTTAAGACCCTGGGGCTAAAGATGGCAAGTGTATAGACATAAGAGATGAGTCCAAATATCTGTGCTACACCTTAAGAAAGCCAGAGATGGAAAAGAACCAGCAAAGGGGAATGAAAGGGCTAGAGATCTGTAGAGCTGAAGGAAAGCCAGCTAAGTGTAAAGAGTGCTACCGCAAGTCAGTGTAGTAAGGAAGATGAACTGGCAACTATTAGCAGTATGAAATGCTGCTAACAGTTCAGGAAGATATGACACTGAGCTTTGATCACTGGATTTAACAACATGAACTTTCACCAAATCACTTTCACTAGATGAAAGTCAATTGGGAGAACGTGTGAGAGAGAGTGGAGAAAGTAAGCTTTCCATAGAGTATTACCCCAAAGATGGGAGTTTTAATTGAGAGGGGTCGTTGTTAGGAGCAAGGGAAAGGAATATATACTTCAGAGGTAGAGACAGAGAGAGAGGGGTAGGAAGACAGGGTGTTCCCATCTGCTCGTTTCCTTTCCAGGTGGTTACAACTGCCAGTGTTGGATTGGGGCCAAAGCCAAGAGCTGGCAAATCAACGCATGCCTTCCAAGTGGGTGGCAGGAGCCCAATCACTCAAACTGTGGCCATTGCCTCCCAAGATCTTGACTATGAAGAAGCAAGAGTCAGAAGTTGACCCTGGCACTCTGTTATGAAATGTGATTCCTAATATTGTAATTTAAAATGAAATAAACTGCATCAGATTTTTTAATTGATGGGAATAATCTGAGTAGACACGAAACACTGACAAAGCAGAGAGGATTCACAGAGGCTTGTTCCCAGCTAGATGGGAAGGCTTGGGATCTAAGTACAAGCTGGTGAGGCTTACTCTAGGTGGAAGTACAGGTGGTCCTTTATGTGCGAACAGCCAGGAAGAAAAGCTTGTGTGGTTGAAGGAGTTGGCAGGTGGCCAATAGGGTAGAAATCAAATGAATTTTCTTTCCATTGCTTCAATGTGCATAGCCAAGTATGAAACAATGGTGAAATTTTCAGCTTAAACTAAATGAGCTTTCAAAAGCTCTTGATCTTAGAGTTGGTGTGTGCTGGGTTTGTGAGTACCAGGAGCAGGGAATCAGGCAGGGCTTGGGTTGCTTGGCCCTGGTCTCTTGGCCCACCTGAGTGGTGGATCCTGGGTTTGAGATCCCGGCAGTCGGTGGATCCAGCAGGGCTTGGGTCAGCTGGCTCTGGTCTCTTGGTATGGTTGAGTGCTGGGTGTCGGGTTCGTGAGCTCTGGAGGATTGGTTGAAGCTTGGGTCGCCTGACACTGGTCCTTCAACCTACCCATGAATGAAAAAGGTGGAGCAATAAACACAGACCCTGATGAACATGAAGAGAGATTAAGGCATCCCATTTGGTATCGTCACAGAGGAATGAGAACAGAGCAAATTGGACAACTACCCCAGCCCCCAGCAAATGATGATAGCAAAAATCTGTGAGACTTGAGGTCAACTGTGTCAGTCAATGGTCATTGGAAGGCTTGCCTCACCCTTGGTCAGAACCCTCTGAACATGCACTACGTCGGAACCCTGGGTTGATATCGGGTGGTAGTTTCCCATTCCCTGAGCACTGGGACATTTGGGAGGCCGGGTGTGGTTTCCTGCTTTTTCTTTCCCCTTCTCCCGGAGACAAGAAGAAATTGAGAATTTGGAAACAATGATTTCACTCACTTCCCTAACCCTCAATCTCTCCCACCCTGGTCAACCTTGTAATCACTCTCAATGATAACAACAACAACAACAACAATAATAATAAATGTTTAAAAGAAAAGGTCCATTGGGTGGGAAACATGACAGAAAATGGTCAGAGATAGTAGAAGATGGAGGAGAGCTTGTCTAACATTAATCGTAACTTTTGCACTGCAATTAACTATTCATTAAGCATTTTGTGTACATTTATTTACCGCAACACAGTTTTGAAAATGTTATCTACACTTCCATTCTACAGAGGAAAACCTATGTCTCAGAAAAGCCAGTTACCAACAAATAGGTAGTAGGAATCTCAACTTTCAGAAGTGATTCTTCCTAAAAGATACACTACATAGCAGCAGGTGCTATGGCATATTAGATTAAACTACCACTTGATTCTCCCACATCCCATATTGTATCGGTGTCTTGGGAACTCATCTCATCTCTGCTTCCAATCCAGCTTCTCTAGATAATGTGCCTGAGAAGCAGAAAATGTGGGCCCCAGTAGTTGGATTCTTTCTACCAATGTGGGAAATCTAGGTGGAATTCCTAGTCCCTGGTTGCAGCTTGGCCCAACAATAGCATTTGGGGATTGAACCAGCACATGCAAGATCTCTGTCTGCCTTGCCCTCTCTGTCACTCTGCCTTTCAAATAAAAACTAGATAAATCTTTTAAAAATATACTAAATGTGTCACTGACAAAATGAAGAAAATCAAAGACCTTGCTGGAACAAATGCTACTACTGTGTGATTTATGAGTCGCTAAGGAAATTGATAAGCAAAACAAGGTATTATTTTTAATGAATGAAAATAAAAGCAAAACAACAAAGCACATGAAATGTAGCAAAACCAGTATTGAATGGGTTATTGATCTTGTAATTTGCATGCAGGTTGCTCTGTATCAGAGAGAATATATGATATTTGTCCTTTTGGGATTGACTTGTTTCATTAAGCATGATGGTCTCTACTTGAGTCCATTTGGTTGCAAAATGGTAGAATTTTATTCTTTTTAATGCCTGAGTGGTATTTCATGGGGCAGATGTGCCACAGTTGTTTTTTTTTTATCTACTCCTCTTTCAATGGGCACCTGGATTGTTTCCATGTCTGTTGTAATTGCTGATTTACACAGAGGTGAAAATACTACGAAGAGTTCATCTCTACTTCCAAGTCAAAGATGAACTCCTAATGAAACTGTTGAATGTGTCTTGGTAATAGGATACTGGAGTCTCGGCCATTGTCCGTGCCTACAATGTCAGGATACGTAAGTAGCAGAATGGTGGACTTATGTCTGATTATGAAGGACTATACAATTATAATGAATTGGAGGAAATCAGTTGGGAGGGACAGGCAGTAATACTGTTTATAATATTATGACCAAAAAAAGGAAAAATGTATTACACAAGTGGTAATGTTTTGTAAATAATAACAATTATTATTACACTGATAATAATGGCCTTATTTGATATACTCTAATAACTCTTGGTAGTTTTTGTTTTGAGAGGGGAGTTACAAAGGAAAAGAGGTCCACAAAAATATAGTTCAAGGAGTTCTCCAGGAGATACAGCTGACCAGCCAGACTCAAAATTACTTGGCTCATAGAAGCCTGAGTATTCGCTAAGTTAGGGCCAAGAGAAAACCAAACCCTGGGAGTGAAGCACTCCAACTCAGGCTTTTCTGTTTCTTCTGGATCCAGTCATCATGGTGAAACAGACCACCAGACTATTTTCAAATTTTTCTTTTTTGTGTCCCATTCTAGAAGGTCTTGTTTAAAGCTAAGTGATATAGCCACAGCAATCTAGGGTGTGGGTGTTTAATGCTCACATATAGGTAGGCAGGGAGTAATCCACACATTTGATCAAGAATGTGAAGACTCTTTACCCATTGATAGTAACTGGCCCTCTTCTTTGCGTTCATTTTGGAGCTTCAGTCAATCCCAAATGCTAAGCATACTCATTGATGTATTGCTGTCCAGGTTGTAAAGTGCATTCATACCCAATTGGTCATTTCATTTTCACCACAACACAGTAGTCACTTATTTAATTGTATGCCTGCCAGCCAGTTGGCCAAAGAAAGAGACCACATCTATCGTGTTCACTAGGGTACCAAAACACATGGTTTTATGTGGTATAGGTTCCTCCTGTATTGAGAAACATTAGAGTAATCAGTCCTGATTTATAGATAATGAAACTGGATCTCTACAACAGGATTTAGAGTTCATATGTGGCAGTCCGGGGTAGGGCCTTGTGATTCAGTTTCTAATCTTAAGATTCATTTAATGGTAAAATTATTGAGAGAGAAAGGGAGAGATGGTTCACTCCCCAAATGGTTGCAGTGGCTGTAGCTGAGCTGCTCTGAAGGCAGGAGCCAGAAGCTCCTTCTTGCTCTCTCACAGGGTGCAACAGCCAAGATAAATCATCCTCTGCTGCTTTCCCAGGCCATAAATGGGGAGTTGGACAGGAAGTAGAGTTGCTGGGACACAAACTGGAACCTATACGGGTTGCTCTCACCACAGCTTGGGTATTATCTCACTATACCATGATATCAGCCTCAAGCCTTGTGATTTTTTAATGTTGTATTGTTTTTTATAGACTGGTTCACAGCATCAGTCTAAGTCCATCCTTTCCATAGAGGGTTAAACAAGAAGGCAATAATTCAAACCACATATGCCTCACTTATGTTGCATTTATATTTTAACCTCATTGAATGATGGTTAAAGCGTATGGAGGAAAGTGAAAAATGGAGAGATGTTAGAAAAGAGTAGAAAATTTCAATTATACAGAATAAGTAACTTCTGGAGACAGTGTATAGTAAGGTGATCACAAGTGACAATGCCCTTGTGTGTACTGAAATTTATTAAGTGAGTAGATTTTATCACTCACTTAAGGTGAGTTATATCTGTCACTTAAGGTGAGTGATATCTGTCACTTGAGGTGACAGATGTGTTAGCTAGCTTGTTTGGAGTAATCATTTCACAATATACATATACATATACATATACAAAATCGGCATTAAATATGTACACTAAAATTAAGAATTAAGTACTATTTATAAATAAGATTAAACGGTTGGCCAGTTTATCATACATGATGTTAAGTAACTATATGCTGTGTTAGTTATTGAATTACAACTACAAACCTTTGATTCACCAAACAAAAGTAAATGCTTCCATGGAGACAATGGCTAATGTAGTACTTGGGCAACCTGGTGCGTAGGCAAGGTGCTTTAAGACTCAATCTTATGTAGCGTTGACAGAACTTAAACTAAAAGCCACCCCCATGTGAGCCTCACAACAACAACAAAAACAGTGCTTTTTAAATTAAAGTACAGCATATCTCTATATTGGCTCTTCTTTGTATTCCTTTGTAACTATGTGTTTATCATTTTATATCCTACATAAGACCATAAAGCGAGCAGCTATCTAAAGGAAAGGAGAATAATAAAATTTTAATTGTGTAGATGCTTACTCTTCTATTCACAAAGGTAAATCCCTGTTAATGTTTTCTGTTTAAATTACAGTTTGAGAAAATTAAAATCCTGACTGAGGGTGATCACCCGCACCAGAATCATGAAATTGAAGTGAAATTTCCCCAATCTGGATATAAAACAGCCTTTTTAGAATGGAAATATTAACATACACATAATGCAATGTTCTTCTTTGCTACTAACAATTACAGTTTGGTGCTTTGTCATTTTTCACCATTTGAAAGATCGTATTCCACTGATCCTCGATCAGTGACTGAGAACATCTACCGTGGACTCCACAGGTGTGTGTCATAGGCTTGTCCAATGTGATTTGCTCATGTCTGGCTGTAGTTTCAGATCCTACCACTTGATGGCACATATAGTAAGAGTCCATTAAGAAAGGGGGAAGTCAGACCAAGGAGGGCACAGAAACCACGTTGGAGGACCTCTCAATGTGCAGTTGCACCTCATTCACATCAGGGATTCAGAATCATGATGCACATGAGCCATGTGGCACAGAGGAGGTCAATGTGTGGGGCAAGCAGAGGTGAGGAGAAGAAAAGGACAAGGTGATGGAATTGGGAAGGTAGATCTTAAACTCAGCTACAGGTCACCACCTTTCAAATAAGGGAAGTATTTAAATAAAGATACTTCAATGATCCTATGAACTTTTTCAACTTCCCATGTAGATTTCTTTGTCTTAAATTATCCCTTTTTCTCTAGGCATATGTGTGTACACATATAAGCCTATTATGTGTTTTATTAATATAGCTTGAATTCAATTAGAATCTTGGTATGATATTCATAGTGAAATAATCCAGACCAGACATTCTAATTCTTAGTGTTGTCGTGTAGCATCTACATGGAAGGAAAAGAAAATTTAATGTTCAACTAGCTACTGAATTCTACATTTATATAGATATGAATATCTCCATACTTTGCTATATTGTAATCCAACTCTTTTGTGAAGTTAAAACGGAAGCAATTTTGTACTTTGAAAATTATAGATTATTTTGGATTATGTCAACTGTCTGTGACTGACTTCTCAGAATATCATGTCTACACATGTAGAAATGAAGATTTTTTTTTTTGCCTTACTATTGTTCAAGACCAGGCAGATAACAGGGATGATTAGTTCAGAAAGCAGAAGAAAATAAAGTTATTAAGATATAAAAGTGTTTTGCTTATTGTTGTCTTTCTCTCTTGACTTAGTATATTTTATATGCTATCTAATACCAAATAAAACCCAAAAAATTTTCAACCATTAGCATGTTTTTTACTAGTCATCTCTGTCTGGTGTCATGACTTTTAAATGCAAACATAAAAACATTTGACTTGTACGTTGAATCTCCAGATTTTCATAATTTGTATTTTGAAATTCATACAAGCATATGTATTCTCTTCTTATCAGAACAGTAGGAAAGTTGCTGAGTTCTAAATATTTTTATTATTGTTTTTCAGTTGATATGCCACACCTTTCCTACCTTCACGTTATCAATAAATAAGAAAGGATTACAAAGAAGGTGGCCCTTTCTTTTGATGTCACCAATTTCAACGTAAGTAGTAGGAAATACAAAGAAGCTGCATGAATAGGAAAAGATCTATTACTCCTTAATCATTTGTGTTAGGATGTCATTTGTCCTTGTTTGTGCGTTTGAAGCCAGTTTTGATGCTAATGAAAAATGTGGTCTCCAAATTGGAAGGGCAATACCCCCATTTACTCCATTGCAGATGCAACACTCCTATCTGTCCTTTTGACCTACACATTCCAGGTCCACTGAGCTGAAGAGATACTAAAGACACTGTACGATATATATAGACAAAATGTATAAAAACAACAATAAAGAATGCTGGAGTTCCATACTAGCCACGTATCTCCACTACTCATTGGCATGTCTCACTGTCCATTCAGAGTTCACTTCCAACGCACTAGATCAGATAAAATTTACTAAGAATTCCAAGACTTTAACAGCAAAGCATTAAGGGAAGCAATGAGCTCTTGTGAGTACAAAGCTCTGTGCATCTGCACAGGATTTATGTCTCTCAAGCTGAATGGGACAGTAATACTCAATTGTTAGAAATCCCCCTGAGACATTTGCCAAAAGCGTTACCCAGTGGTTATCAGTGGCCTTTAGACTTGCTGAAAATACATATCCATTCTTCACATTTCATCTGCCTTTTTTTTTAAACTCTGTAGCTAATATCCCATTTTAATGGACCTAACACATAATTTAATCTTGTCTGCATTTTAAGACGATCCTATTTTTCTTAAATAAAACAAAAACAACTTGCCTTAAGTTGCTTCTAAATTTCATTCCCATTTTGATAAATTGCAAATTGAAGTTTTTCAAGGCTGTATTCTCTACATGAGTAAGTGAACTGTAGACTCTGTGCTCTCCAGTGCTTCCTGGAACCCAAATTTTAATGCAAATTTTAAAAATGACTGAGCCCCTGATTTGGACCAGAAGAAGCTATCATGGTCACACAGCAGTTGGTTGTGCTAAGGAGGTTTCTGAAGTCTAGATTTTAGAAAGCTGGGACAGCCTAAGAGTATTTGTGGCTTTTGTGAATATTTTCGTAGCCTTTTTAAAAGAACAAATTGAGTTGCAGAAGCTCATGCTAGAGGAACTGTTCACTGTTCCTGCAGAATTTCATCTTAATATGCCTCAAGTGACAAGGCTTATAGGCAGGGTCACTTGAGAGATTAGAAAAGGTGATTTGAAATGAGATATGCACAACAATTCAGATCTTATTCCTTTTTAATTTTTTGTTTTGAGATATGCCACCCTGTTATTGAAAGCAGGGAAGGGACAGTATTCTTTTCTACACTGATAAAATTATTTGACTATCATATGCTAGAAATGACCTCAACACATAATTGTTCCTGCCTTTTAATTATTGTCAGAAATAGTGGCATCAAATCAACTAACAAAATCATGCTTGTTCGACAGATGTCTTCTAGTAACAACTGGCTTATAGCCAATCCGTCTGTATACCAGGTCAAATTATTCAGTTATCTATAAATACATTTTACCAATTAGGTTCACCCAGAGTTTTACTATTTCAAATGAGATAAGTAACAGATAGGTTCTGCGATACACCTGATATCTAAAAAGGCTGTATATCACCTGGGCTAAATGTTTATCTGTTGAAGTTGAGACAAAAATATTTTTGAGGAAATTCTCACTTCTTCTCACAGGCATTTTCTTAGCCCGCCCCCAAGCAAAGGCTGCATGGCTGGTTCTCAGAGGGTACCCTGCATTCATCAAGTGTCAGGCATACACCTCTACTTTCCAGTTGCAACCTGAATTCCCATAGTATGCCTTTTTTTTTTTTTTTGGCCAAACAATATTAACCCTCAACTCTCTAGTGTCCAAATCTTCTCCAGCATTTATTTCAAAAAACTATTTTTTTTTTGGAAATTCTGGGATCCATAGATTACTCTAGGTATTCTAAATTTTATTCTGGAGATCACGTCAGTTGCATGCCTGTAACAAACTGATTGGGGATAATAATGATTGATTTTATGGCATTTTCTCAGGTGTTTGGAATTGGAATCATTAGGGGACATAAAAAAAGGCAATAATTAGCAGGACTAACCTTAGGGTTCTTGAGGACATCTTTTAAAATTTTTATTACACAGGAAAGGATATTTCCCTTACAGAAGTCCTGCTTTTCTGTTGCAGGAACACCTGTCACATTTCTCTTTGTTTTGGGCGGTAGCTCACAGCTAGCAAATGGAATGATTGGCGTAATTTTTTATAAAGCTTTGCTTCTGTCTTTATTTTTCTACTCTCTTTGTATCTTACTGTGTGTGACAGTAATTTGATACTGTCCAAATAAGAAAAAGTTGACGTCCAGTGTGTTCTTAATTGTATATGAAATAAACAAGAGTTCTAAATTTCAGAAACAGTCATTGCCTCTGTGACCAGACTGGGAAACACAGAACCAAATCATTGACTAGGAGTGCAGCGAAAACCTAGTCACCCTGAAGCTGAAAATGAAAGCAGTAGGTAGAGGGCACTGGAGCACAATGAGTTAACAGTCTTGGAAGGCCATCACTGAGTGCTTAGACAGTTTTGTGAGGCGTGGAGCAGTCAATAGCATGCAAATATGATTTGAAAGAAGGTGAGAAGGTGTGATTTCCAGAGGTAACAGTGACTGAACTAGGGCAGGTGTAAGTATGGGTGAGAAGGAGCAAAGGAGTCAGCAAAGAAGGGTACTTCCATTTGGAGAAGGGAATTTCACGTTTGTGCAGATTTTAATGGTGATGGTGGAAGGTCCAGAGATAACTCAAGGGCTGTAACTTCAAATGATACTTTTTAAGTGGTATCAGGACTTGGTCCCTGTAGCCAAACTCTTAACAACTTTGATCGGCTGGGACACATAAAAATGTGTATATCTAAAGCTCCGCTTCTGCCAAAACAGCATCTCCCTTCCACTTCTCATTCTCTTCTGGGAACTTCATACACTGAGAGTCAAAAGCAAAAAGGAAATTTCAAGCCGTGCTGAATGCTACACGCACAGTGTGCTATCACTTTAACAGATGTCTACCCTGAGTTATATACAACATCAGATCCATTCTGTGGAGTCCACAGATAACAGGCTGGTGGCTCTGTGCATCACTCTGGAGTCTTGTTCTGTCGACATTCTAGGTTCTCGTGCCCTGCCCTGCCCAGCCGTATATCCCAAACCCCACTCCTGAGTTGGTCCATTTATGACCTTTTAGATTTGCAACTTCCACTCAAGACTCTAAGTTTACTTCTTAGAGCTGATGTTAGATTTGGTGTGCTGGGATGGTCTCCTGTGCTCCCATATCAAATAAGATCTTATACTGAATTTTGTCTACATTTACCAGGTAATTACCCTCCAGATCAAATCTGCTCACGGACACCCAGTCACGGTGCTCAGAGTTAGATGTCCCAGCACGCTAAATGCCTTTGGCTTTAATATAATCCTTCTGAATTCTCCATAGTCAACAGCACGTTCCCTCAACACTCTGCTCTTGTCTGAGCAATCTGCGTGTGGAACCTGATCACACATGGAACCTGCTTCCCTGCTAGTGAGTTTTCCCCATGGGCTAGTATCCTTTTTGAATTTCTCCCGGTGCGCTGCTAGTATCCTTTTTGGTTGCATTTTCTCAGAATTATCCCACGAGACAAGTAATTTGGAAGTTAATCGAGCCTTTAGTGAGAGTTGAATGGAAAGCCACCCTCCCACGTAAGTAGTAAGTGTTCTGTTTTCACCACCTGTTGTGACAGTGGAGCAGAGTAGTAACCTACCAACAGCAAAGAAATGTGTCTAGAGATGAACAATGTTGTTTAAACAAGTACTGTATTCTTGCAGCCAGATCATGCAGATGAGCTTGGAAGTTGGGCAAGTCTTTAGAGTATTAATAAGCCTGCAATATCTTGTGTGATTAACAAATCAGTTGGTATTAATATCTGAAAGTTACATTGAGAGCATTTAGACTGCAAAATTTCAATTAACTGCTTACCTCACAGACTCGACCAGTAATAGCTATAATTTATTCTGTATTTGCTATTCTGCTGTGTTAACTCATTTAATTGCCACAATAGTCCTGCGAGATGTTTATTTAGTTTATCTCCATTGACTTATCAGTAAATTGAGGGAAAGAGAAGATAACTTGCCCAGAATACACAGTTAATAAATAATGAGGCAAGGCTCAACGCAGGAAGTTTCACTTTATTTTTTTTTAAACTTTTGTAGCATTTTACTGAAATATAGGGTGCATATCAAGGAATGCACCTAAGTATATAGAAAGTTAATTTTTTGTCCTCTTAGTTCACTCTTAAGAAGCTCTTGTACATTAAATCTTTCTATCAAGATGCCTGTATAAAGTACGGTGAGACAGACTCCTTCCCTCTCCAATCCCCTGTACTTTCCAACACACAGGGGATCCAATACCTGTACATCTCATTGCCTTTCTCCTTGGGGGTACGTCCCACTGTGACTAGGAAGGGAAAGGTACCTTGTTAGTAGTCAGATAAAATGCAGAAAAAGGTAAAAAATGACTATCCATAAAATGTCATCCCAGGAAATGCCAGTTGCCTGCTGTAAGTATATCTAACTCTTCAGTATCCCTGAGAAATAAACAAACAGCCTGCACAGGAAGCTATTTGGTTTGGGGAGCAGAGCTTTTGACATTCAGGAAACTTGCAGTGCGTACAGAAACCTAAAGAGCTGCTCATTGTACTTCTCAGTGGTGATAAAATGTTCCATAAATAAACATTTCATTTTGTTTCCTCCTGTAGTGAAATTATCTTTGGTACTCTGTATATAGATTTTCTAGTACTTAGGGCAACCTCTCCTAACCTTTGTTGGAAGAAAATGAGAACTACTCCCTATATGCAAGATAAGACAAATCTAATAGGTGTGTTTGCAAACATCAAATAGCAGTGGGCTAAAGAAGTGAGATATAAAGCTATCAATTAATTTTGTTGTAACTGTGTGCACCTGTGAACAACTGCTTAATTAAAGAGGCAAACAGAAATCTCTCACAATACTGCCTCACATTACTCGCACTTATGTGACTGTCAATTAGCTGGAGTGGATAAACACAACTGGAAGCTTGCCATGTGGACTTCAGGTAAAGAAAAAGGCAGGAAAAAAATGATCGAAGCAGGAGATATGTGAATAGAGAAAGAAGGACACACAAACATGGACAATTCCCCACAGGATAAATATCCATTTCAATAAAGGAAATTGAAAGTCGATGCTTTACACTGAAAGGACTGAACTCCCTCAATCACCGGAACAAAGAAAATGAAGCTTTCATACACAAATATACATCAAAAGGAAAAGAACCAGAGCATCTGGGCTGCTTCGAGTTGGTGTTTTATTTCTCTATCAAAGAAAGCAAAATGAATCCCTGGGCTACTTGTCTCCCAGGATAATAATGTTCTTCCTCAAGGTCTCTCCCCACAATCTTACCCTGTCTACAATTCTTCCGTCTTTGAAAAAACAACTTTGGCAAGGTGTTAAGGGGAGAGAAGCTTAAAACTTGTGAGAAGAGAATGTCAAGGTTCCCTCTGGGAAAAAAAGAAGAAGAAGAAAAGGAAGAAAAGAGATGGATTGTACAACATGGAAATTTCCAGTTGTCAGCACTGACCCTCTGATGATTTATTTTGCTAATTGAGGGAAGAGGACTGTGGAGTTATGAGATTGAAAATTGAACAGGCAACATTTGAATTATGATGAAATTACAGCCCGCTGCTAAAAGCCTCCTTCAACTATTGTCATCAGAAAGGGGAAGTGAAAATGTCATTGCTTTTTCTTGAGGAAAGTTTGAATAATTTCCTCAAGACAGCAGACAACATGTTTGGCGCATTCCTGTGAGGCAATCAGTACAGCCCCCTGGAACCCCAAAAGGGCTTACTGCTTGTGTTCCTAGCACTGAACACTCCATGAAAATAAAGCTCAGTGAAAACTTCAAGGGAAATCTGTCCCACCCCAATCTTCCGTCAAGTTCTTGAGTCACTGAGGCAGGAACTGAATTTTATTTTATAAGTGAAAACGCAAAACTTTAACCAGAAGGAAGCCCGACAATTTAACATAGAGGTTTGCTGCTGAGTCCCCGCTTGTCCTGGGACGTTAATCTAGAACAGAAAACACCTGCGAGGTTGCGTGTCCACAGATGCGGTCCACGGGTGTGCCCGCGATGCTTGTATGGCATACAACTTTTCTTACTTTAACACAGTGGTAGGTTTCCAAATTGTATATACTTTCTCCAAACAATGTCTAAGGTTGTGTGCAGCTGTGTATCAACAGTTGTATGCTCCAAACCTGACCTATGGTTCGTGTTTGAAAATGTAGTTTGGTTTAGGACCCACCATGCTAACTCATTTATTTATTTACTTTTCTGTAAGCCATTGCCACAGAAAAGCTCTGCTAAGCCTGTAACATGAATTTTCAGGGCTTTTGAAAAACAATAACAAAAACAAAAGCCTACTGAGCTCCGATTTAGATGATGTGATTATCATTGTTTTAATGTGTACACAGTGTCAAGCACTGTGGTGTATCTCATTACCTCATTGATGTGGTTTGTTTCGTGAAATTGACACAACAAATGAATGTTCCTAATTTGACTGTGATCTCCATTTTCTCAGTTGGCGTTCACGGAGGTGAAGCAACTATCCTTTGTTCAGAGGTCAATCTGAGAATCTCTTCCGGAAGCCCCAGCTCTGGGCTGTGAGGTGAACCTTTGTTTTACCTCCCTTCGTGTTCCAGTAACAATCTGTAATTACCTATGAAAACAATTATCACACTGGTGCTATTGCTGATGATGTGTTTGCTACCTGCCAACCAGACAGGCCTGTGTCATGTTCATTTCAATCGCCTGCATGTTTTCTCAGTGATTGCAACATTGCAGATATTTGTTGAATCTTCAATGAGTAAAACAGCACATGTGCATAACTACTTAGGCCATTGCATGGGTCAGGTTGGGCTGCCACAAATAAACACCATGAACTGGGTTGCTTAAAGAGCAGAAAATTGGGGCTTTTATTATTATTATTATTATGTTTATCAAGTCTACAAGTGACTTTAACCTCTGATGAAGGCATTCCTTGACTTGCAAACATTCACCATCGCACCAAGAGTGGAAGAGAGACAAAGAAAGAGGAAAAACATAGATTTTTTTCCTTTTTCTTTATTTTTGTTCCCTCTTCTTTTTGTTGTTGTTGTTGTTCTGAATAACTTTATGTGGCTTTTCTCCTAGTTATTAGTTCTATGAGACCACATCTCCATCCTTGGAAACTCATTTAATCTTCCTTTTTTCCTTAAAGCATCTAACTCCAATACAGCCGGCCAAGAGGTTAAGCCTTTTAACACAGGAATTTGGAAAGGAAAACAGTTCAACACATCCCCCTGCAGTACAGCAGAGAGCATACATTGGCTGATTCAACCTCAGTTTGTGGTCTCCCCACCTTACTATCCCTACTTTGAAGCTGTAACAGTTAAAATTTTGAGAGCTGGCACTATAACTTAGTAGGTCAAGCCCCCAAAATCCCAGCTGCTCCACTTCTGATCCATCTCCCTGCTGATGCACCTGGGAAAGCAGCAAAGGACCAAATCCCTGGGACCGGAGTATGCTCCAGCTCCTTGGTTTCAGATTGTCCCAGCCCCAAACATTGGGACCATTTGGCAGTGACCCAGGGGATGGAAAACCCATCTCTGAAAACTCTGCCCTTCAATTAAAAATAAAATCTTTAAAAGAAAAAATAAAAGTTAAAATTTGTAATTGTAACTACTGGTGACCAATAGGACTGACAATGAGTGGACACTGATAAGGAGGGCCGGTTTCCTAACTTCTTCCTGTCCAGGATGCAGAAATAATATACAAGAGGTCTACAACCATCTTTGTGTCGAAGGCTAGAGTTAACCCAGGGTTAAAGTTGTACACTAGCTGTGGCAGAGCTACAAAGGCCTGGGCCTCAGTGGAACTCGTGATCTGCTTGCAAAGCCTGGCTGTTTGATACACAGGGCAATGCCTGCAACCAAATGTTATTCCCAATGATTTAGCCTGTCACAAAGAAAATTATTCTGCCCAGAAGTTAGGAATACCAGCATTTGTGCTTTACTAGTTAGTAGACAGAATGGAGAAAACCCTTTGTCTTTATGGAGCTGAGCTAGGTGACTGAAAGTTTCTTCCAGCTCAAAATGATGTAATTTTATGGTTCCTATACTTCCTATAGTGTGTGAGTTTGGCAATAGGCCCAGATTTTTTCCAAAGTATACATTAAAAGCTTCCTTTAAAACAAATATTTATATATTTTTATTGGAAAACCAGATGTACAGAAAAGGAAATAGCAACAGCTGGAGCCAAGCCCTTCTGAAGCCAGGAGCCAGGAGCTTCTTTCAGGTCTCCCACACGGGTGCAGGATCCCAAGGCTTTGGGCCATCCTCTACTTTCTTCCTGGCCACAAACAGGGAGCTGGATGGAAGGTGGGGCAGCAGGGACACGAGTCGGTGCCCATATGGGATCCTTACATGTGCAAGGTGTAGATTTAGCCACTGAGCCATCATGCCGGGTCCATACTAACAAGCTCTTTAAGATCAAAAGTATTACCAATAGACTAAGACTTTAAGATTGAACTTACTGTTGAACTTGTAAATATTTTGAGTTTACCTTAGCTTTAAAACCCTTGTGACCTGATATTGTGTCTTTGAGAGTTATTTTAAATTTGTGCGAAGTTATTTGCTTAGTGGGGGGGTTTGGCTTGAACTATTCAGAAGTGACAATGAACGTCATGACTCTCTCCTGTGCTGCCTATAGATACTGTTGCCCTCTTCTATGTGTCCCTGTGACTCCAATTGACCCTTAAATGCACTGTTAAGCACATATTTTAAACATGACAAGATAATCAATAAATCTCATAAATATTGATGTCTCGAAGAGGAAATGCATCTTCGACGTGTGATGAGCATACGGAGGGCAGCATCTACTCAGGCATCCCTCATGAGTCCCATGGAAAGTCCTTGTCACATTATTTTTGCTTTCTTACTGTGTCATTATAGATTGTGTCAAGGATGCCTGTCAGGCACTTGTACCAACAGTGTTTTGAAGCCATGACATCATTTTGACACTAATTTCCATTTTTCCATTATTCCATAAGAAGCCCCTAACATCTCCTGTTTTATGGCAAGCTTTTTACTGTCGAAGAACTCAGACATCAACTGTGAATAATGCTTCCATGAAAAAAACATACAGAAAAGGGTTAGTTGTTAATTGATGTGCAAAGGATTAGAGCAATCTTTGTATACCCTGGTAATATGATGTGCACTGATCAGATCAGTTCCCCTCCCCCTCATTTGTCTCTGTCTAATGACACCACCGTTTTTCAGTCCCTTAATAGACACAAACCCTATGGAAGAAAATCCTTGGCCTCACCAAGTCTTTTCCTTTCCAGGAGTAACTGGTGTCAGTGAGATAAAACAGTGGGAGCCAGGGATTTTTCAGAGTATTTTCCACTGTCATTCTCTGCATCCAAGTCCGTCACACTTACAGTAAGTGGTTTCACTAACACCTTCAGCTTACTGATGATGTCTCCCTTATTATTCATTGCATGCTTGAATACGGCTTCTTGGGATGGACTGTGTATGGCATATTATATACCCAGCAGGAAACTAAAGGGAATATGAGGTATGCACATCCTAGTAAATATGTTACACGCTTGTATTGTCTCTTGAGGGAGAATTGTCCTAATTCAGTGAGCTCACTGTGTCCTGCTAAGTGACAAAATGTCTCTTATTTCAGGGGAAAAACCCAACACTTGAAAGCTGACATTGAAAATTAAAGATGAACTCTAACCTGCATGGGCATCTTGTTATCTAGGAAATAAGCTAAATAAGTAATGTGAACCCCCAAGGTAGAATGGATTGAACATTTAAATCTTTTGGTGACAAAAATTGTGAAAGCCAGTGCTCTTTCAACACTTAAGGAGAGCATTGTGATGTTTACAGATTCTGCAACTAGTGTCCCTCAGTTCAAAAACTAGCTCTGCCAAGACCCTTAGAGACCCAGCGTAAGTGACGTAACCATTCTCTGTTTCAGTGTCTCCTGCAAACAGGAATGATAATGGTGTCTTGCCTGAGAGTCGTGAAGATTCTGTTAGTATATCTAAAGTGCTTACAACAATGTCTGAAAAAGTAAGTTCTTCTTGGTTGTAAAATTATTAATAGGCATAACAATACAGCCATTTTCCCATTATTCGTCATAAGCAGCTGCGGAGAGAATAAATAAGAGTATAGAGTCTTCTCACTGAACCACAAGGTGCACTGGGTCAAATCCCACTCCTATAAATGGATTGCACTTGATGTCTACTTGGGCTGAGAGTCTCCAGAATTACCCTGCTCATGTGTTTCCAGGTAGGGTAGACTAAAAGGATGTTCTCCAGGAAGAGCGGAAAGCTAGAAGGGAAGCCGCAGTCCTTCTGATGCATCTCCATCCTTCCCCCATTATCCAGTTATGTTCTAACCTACATGCTTCTGTGCAGGGACTTCCCAGGTGTAATTAAAAACCTCTAATCAATTGGTCTTAAATTAATAAAAAAAGGGTGGAACTGACTTGATTTTTTCTATTTCATTTTTCTCTCACTACTACTAGCTCTTGGTGCATACTAGTCCATCGTTTTCCCCTAATGCTTACTTTACTACATTTACTTTGCCTAGCACAGTTTGCTCACTGTCCTTCAATGTTGACATAAACTGAAGTTCTTTACAGAGGCACTAGAGCAAGTTCTGGTTCCTGACCTGGGGACCCAGGCTACTGGTAGCCTTCCCTTCTTGAACGAGTCCCTGTCTTCAGGTGTCTTATTGGCACCTGGGTTCTCACTGGCTCTCCACCTGTCTACAGACTCTAGGACACACTTAGCCTGTCTTCACATTTTTGTGAGCCAATGTTTTTGTAATGAGCCTATCTACCCCCTTTTTTCCGGTTCTGCTTCTCCTGTTGAACCCTGACTGGTACGTAGACGTAGCAGAATTTTGGCCAAGGCTGCAGTACATACATGAACCACCTTAAAATTAAAAACAAGTCTTCGAGATATCTGAACAATTAACAGTGTTAATTACACAAGAATTACCAAAAGAGATATGCTTCTGTTGCCACATCAGATATGACTTATACATGGTTGATTATTTGAATATTAGGGGACTGGTAATGAGGAAAACTTAGAGGCAGGATAAATATGAGCATGTGAGAACATATAGAAATTAGGACCAAACAAAAATATTAAGTTTGAATGAAAAGTTTGGGTGAATACAGATTAATGCAAAAGAAGTGGAGACAAAAATGACTGAGATGCGTAATATAGACAAGCCTACTGAAATAACACATATTTACTACATTGTTTCTGCACTAAAGTGTAGATGAAAAAGTACTGGAAAAAAGTTCAGCCGGACAGATATCTTTTTATTTCTTTCAACACTGCTCTTTTCTTTAATGTTTTTAATTCAGTCAGCTATCACCAGAATAAAACTTACTCATTGCAAACAGCATGAGCACTTTCAGATGTTGAATTAACTCTCAGTCCCAATGAATATATTGTAGTTTATTGCAGCTTTAGTTTTATCACCGTGACTTTAGACAGTGAAAGAACTTCAAAGTAAATAAAAAAAGTGAAAAGCAAAATAGGTGCACCTTTCCTTGGCCAGATATTCTGTGTGAGATCTGCTTGATACGTCTGTTGAGATAAAGGAGCATGATGTGATCTTTGATCAGAACTTTCACAAGCTGAGCAAGCTCTTCACAGAACCTATAGAGAAGAAAAAGAGAAAAGAAAAATTTTCAAGGAAAATGCTCGGCTGGTGTGTTCTGTAAGACAACACACAGATGCAAGAACCTGATTATACAGGAACAAAGGTGAGATAGGTACATCTTATTGGAAAATTTTTATTGTAAAACGTATTACAACATTAAGAATATTGGGGAGAAATTATGCCATGTTATTCCAGGAGGCCATGTGTTACTTTTTACTTGATGTTATTTTTTTTAAAATATATTTATTTTTATTGCAAAGTCAGATATACAGAGAGGAGGAAGAGAGACAGAGAGGAAGATCTTCCATCCAATGATTCAATTCCCAAGTGAACACAACAGCTAGTGCTGCATCAATCCAAAGCCAGGAGCCTGGAACCTCCTCCAGCTCTCCCACTCGGGTGCAGGGTCCCAAGGCATTGGGCCATCCTCGACTGCTTTCCCAGGCCACAAGCAGGGAGCTGGATGGGAAGTGGGGCTGCCGGAATTAGAACCAGTGCCCATATGGGATCCCGGCATGTCCAAGGCAAGGACTTCAACTGTGCCGGCCCTTGAAGTCGTTTTTGAGTGTATTATTTTAGATTTGGATGTAACGGATGAGCATTTGGCACCATAGGTAATGCTTTCTTTTGGATGCTTACAATGATATCGGAGTTCCTGCTTGGAGTCCTTATTGTTTGCCTGCATGTAGCCTTCGTCAGAGATGCGTCTTCGGAAGCCGGGGGCACAGCACGGCTTCATTTCTGCCTCCCATTGCAGGAGATCCAGCCTTCGTTGCAGGTTCTGGTCTGACCCAACCCTGGCTGTTGTGGTTATTTGGGAGGTGACACAGCAGATGTGAAATCTCTGTCTCTTCCTCCAATCAAATCAAATCAAGCATAAAAAAGATGAGGGCAGCCAGAAATAATGTGCATTATTTAATATTCTTGAGTAATTTGAAAAAAGGGGATTATAGAAAATCTGCCCTTGATCTGAACCCCTATAAATCTGGCTGTCTCCAGCCTGGCTCCCATCAAAATGTCGGTGTCATGAAGGAAGAATTTGGCCCCAAGAATGTGAGAAGATTATTATATGTGGAGAGTCTACTGTCAAATGATAGTTAAATGTAATTGCCAGTCATTAGGGCAACTTTCCCAACATCAAAGCATTTAACTTTACACACCAAAACAAATACAACTTCAATTCATTCGCTGGTGGTGCAAGCTCACACTGATGTCTGTGTGCTTTCCTTAGACTTACTTTTTCTTGTTTGGAAGGCTTGGCACACTAGTGTTAAAATGCTACGAAATGCAGCCTGATGGGTCAGAGAAAACAGTGAAAGAGTTGGAGTCATGAATTCAATTTTAGTGCAAGGGAAAGCTTTCCTGCCTTCTGAGGTGACATATAAGAAACTGTCGATAAAAGAATCATTAATCAACACACAGAATAAATTTTTGAAAAACTATCTTAATCGTACCATTGTTAATTCAGTCAACACTGAATGCATAGATTACCATTCATTCTGTTTTGCAATTTATGTAGAAGATAGAAAATAATGTCATTAAGAATTAGTGTTTGAGTGAGCACTCGGCACAGCAGTTAGGCTGCTGCTGCAAATACCTGCAACTCAGAGTGTGAGTTTGAGTTCTGAGTTGGCTCTGAATTCCAGGTTTCTGCTAAATTGCATCCCGGGAGATGGTGGTGAGGCTTAAATTTTCAGGTCCTGTGCCCACATGAGGGACCGGGTGAAGTTCCTGGCTATTGCATTCAGCCCAGCCCAGCTTTACCTATTGCAGGCAGCAGGTGAAGGAATCATCTGATGAAATACCTCCCTCTGTTGCTCAGTCCTTCTGTCTTTCAAATCAATAAATATTGTAACCAGCCTTTGTTTTCATGTTTGCATTTCCATAATTGCAAAAAGATTTTGGTAATTCATAGCCTGATTAATCTTTAAAACACCATGTGAATTCTGTGTAAAGATACTTCAAAATGTTCATGGAAAATGGCATTCCGGCTGAACACTCAGGTTAAGCCTTGGGACCTTCCATGTCTCATATTGCAATGGCTCTTCAGACTGAGCCCTCCTCCATTCAATGGTCCAGCTTCCTGCTAATGCTTGTAATAGGCGACAGAAGACAGCCCAGATCGCTGGTGACCTGCACGGAGTTCTGTGCGCCTAGCTTAAGCCTGGTCCAGCCTTGCCCTTGTAGGCATTTGGGAAATGAATCAGCAGATGAAACAACTGTCTTTCTCTGCCACTTGCCTTTCACATGAATGAATAAGCACAGTATTTTAGTGAGAAAAATTGAAATCCATGCATATATGGGCTATTCAAAAAATGAAGGAAATGCATATTTTGAAAAAATTTTTGTGTAACTGCAAAAGTTGTTTGCATCAAAATAAACATTTTAACTAAACTTTCCAGTTACTTGAAGTATCTTTAACATATCCAACCTTCAAGTCTTTGATGATCATATACAGATCTACACTAAGTATACTGTATCTTTTTCAATATATTAAAAAGATACAGTAGTAAATTTCTATTCAGCAGAGCATACTGAATGTAAGGGTATATCAAGTAATTATTTTATAGTATTAAAGTATAAGCAAGAGACATATACACATATACAATCATAGTTGGCTTTTCTTCTTCTAAGTAGTCAAATCAGAAAATCTTATTCTTCCTGTAGTTATCATTCTTGTCATATCTTGCAGATATTTTGCTTTTCAAACTATTTTGTGAGTTGATTTGTAAAAAATGTTGTCATTATTTTGCATGTAAAATTGTTTTTGAGTAAAGTATTACCTGAGATTCCAAATAAATTTTGATTGGTTCTTAAAGTTCAAATTTGCCTCCCAGTTAGGTAAATTGAGCATTTCATAAACACCATTCTGGCCGGTGATGGCTCAGCACATTATGATGCTGCCACACAGATGAAAGTCTTAGATTGAACTCCCAGCAGCTGGTTTTGGGTGATACAGGCCTGACTAAGGGTGATCAGTTGAGGAATGAATCAGTGTATAGGAACTCTCTCCTTTTGCACAAGTAATAAGAGTTATCACCTTGCACAAGGATATATTTCCTTGATGTACAGTCAGTAGTAGCTCTTTTGTTGTGTTTAGAAAGGTGTCTCAAAGACCTTCTGGCACATCCCCACATGAGGAGGGAAGGAACAGAGAAGAGGTCATTGTAGTGCCACCTGAGGTGGGTATGCATAGGCCAGCTGGTTTGTACATGTTAGCAGGGAACTTCCTAGACCTGGGGGACCAATGTACACTATTGGAGTGACCTGATTCTGTGGTTTTTTTCTATGTGACTCAAAACAGGGCTCTATCCAGTGCTTGACTGCTTTGTGTTTGCCTTGATGACTCTGTCATCAAGATAGAATGGACAGAATGTTCAGATTTCCATTCCTGGTGGTGGTATGTTTATAAACTTTAAGTTTCCCCTTTCACCATCCTTTAGCATTGGTAATCAAAGCATATTGTTCTCTTAGACAATTGCACTGATACCAGGGTAAACCAAGTCTTAACAAAACAAAAAATTACAAATGTCCATTATGCAAAATTTCTCACCAAAAACACTAACAAATTAAACTCAGAAAACTATTAAAAATAATACACATCATGGCCAAGTGGGATTTTATTTTGGGAGAGGGGAAATGGAAGAGTAGTTCAATGTATGAAAACTAATCAATTAAAAGACTATGTTCATAGAATAAATGAGGAAACCACATGCTTGATCTTAATTGATATATAGAAAAAGCATTTGCAAAATTCAACCTCCTTTCATGGTAAATATATTCGACAAAGTAGAAGTATAAAGAGAATTACCTCATAAAATAGATGTCCAAATTAAAGGGGAAAAAAGTACAATGAATATCATATTCAATAGCAAAAACTGAAAAGTTTTCTACAGCAGACATTCTGGTATAACAAAGAAAAGCTGGCACCTTGTAAAGTCAGCGACTCATCAGTAAATGGGTCCCTGACATCCCTATTGGAGATGCAGAAGCTACTGACGCAACAATGAAAAAAATTCCAAAAATAGGCAAAGTACTTATATAAATATTTTCCAAACAAAATTTTTGAGTATCCAATAAGAATATAAAAAAATACTCGATATTATTAGCCATTAGGGAATTCAAATCACAATCACAATGAAATAATCAAATCATAATCACAATGAAATCACTATGAAAAAGCAAACAGGCAATAATGGTGAAGAGATGTTAGGAAAGTTGTGTACTATTGACAGAAATGTAAAATGTGAAAATGATGGTTCTTCAAGAAGTTTAAATAGAATTTCTGTATAATTCTGCCATTCTATTTTCTGAATATTGTGAGGCAGTGAAAGTAATATCTTTTCCTCATCCAGTTCAAGGTTCATGACTTACACTCCTGTATCAAAATACAGGAATTTACAAGAGAAAATCATGAGAACTTATGTAACGTAAACTTTACTTGACGTGGGAACTTTCAAAAGTGAAAATCTAAAGAATCAGAGAACCTGTGTATTTTCATGCCTAGGCTTAATAAAGAGTGGACATATTCATGTGGACATATGATTGGACAAAAGGAAAATTAATCTAATCATAGTGAACTGAATGAAATTACAAAGGCTTTTTTGTTCTGATTCATCTCTGAATCTGTCTCTATTCCTTTTCTGTGGCTATAGATAAGAGTGTTGGAATGAGGGGCTTAGAGAATCCATTTTACTAAAAAATCAAACAAATAATTAGTGGCTTCCTATGCTGAGAATGGTGGAAGGCCAGGGGACTTACTGCTTCTACACTATTTCAAAATGTTCAGATGTCTGTCTTTGGGTAGCATGTTCTAACCACCGTCAATATGGTTGGAAGAATTAGAAGTTGGATCTCCACAAGCTATCTGTGCAGTTCTTATTGCAACATTATGAACAGCAACTGAAATGTAGAAGCAACTCAAGTTTTTTGATCAGCAAAAGTAACTGAAAGGAGGCATTTGCTTATAATAGACTATTACCCAACCTTATAAAAGGAGAGAAATGACTTATTGTACAAACATGAGCAAAGCTCAAGGACATTGTGAGAAGTGAAATAAGCCATGCACACGAAGAGAATTACTGTATGTTTTAATTTGTGGGAGGAATGCATGGCAGTCGAAATCAGATGCAGAAAGTAGAACGGCAGTTACCAGAGGCTTGAGGGAAGGGAAGGGGGAGGTAATGTGTAATGAGCACACAGCTTCAGTTTTGCAAGATGAAAAGAGTTCTGGAGTCAGGTGGCGGTGATGATTGCACAACAATGCGAATGGGCTTAATTAAGGCCATTGAATGCGTAATACACATTTAAAAAAGTAAGATAGTGTATTTTGTGAAGTATGTGCGTACCATTAAAATTTTTTGGAGAAAATTGCCCTTGAATTTCTAGTGTTAATTTCTTCAAACATTTAAGGACCTAGAAATGAGATATTAAAATGTAAGAAAGGAGAAAATCATTGTAGAGGGGAAGAAGGTGGATGAAGTATGAATGCCCTTCACACAATAGGCTTCTGTTTATCAACTAGAAATGTGGGGCCATAGACAAGGTTAGAGAGCAGGTGCAGAGAACAATATTAAACTTAATTATCAGAGACACAAGAAAATCCCCTTAGGTCATCAAGAAAATAATCAGATGAAGCAAAAAGAAAACACTTTCTTCCCAAATATGTACTCATTCAGAAAATTTAATTTTGCCACTTGAGTCCAAGGCATTTACCTTGTAAATATACATACTTGATTTCTCTTGCAAATAGTAAATATCAAAAGCCATCAAGGCCAAATACAGATATTTTGTTTCTTGGATATTCTTTGGCTTTGCTAATTAAGGAGAAAAGACATATAATGAAGTTCAATTTTGTGTATCCTCATGCACGTGTGTGTGACATTTAAGCCATTGGAAATATTGAAGACTTTTGTTGCTTATTATTCCCAAAGCATACAAGGTAAAATTCCACTTTAAATATTGATTCACGCAGTCCCATTCTGATAACTACCTCTGAATTATCACTGCTTCCCTGGTCAGGAAACCCAGTTAGCTGAATCAGAACTGTGGGAAGAAGAAAAACCTTCATCTTGCAAGGACACAGCCACTGCCACTGCCAATGCAGGTCAATCAAGTTATAATGGGCTTTAATTAGCACTCCACAAGCTGTTAAATTCTTTACCTGCAGCTGAACAACAGTTTAAAAGGTGTGAAATTTTTTCCTCTCCTTTGAAAACATCACAGACTCAATTTTTTTTCTTAATCTCTTTCTTATATTTTAAAGTCCACAGAAAGAGTCAAAGTAAAAAGGAGAAAAGGTGGTGGCAAGCCGAAAGGTTATTAATATTTTTTTAATCTTTTGGGATCACAGGGATGCCTACTTGGCCACTCTCTCAGTTTTCAGATCTGTAAAATGGGATGGGAATAAAAACGATCTTTCTTGCAGAAGCATTGTGAGAAATAATTATTTAATGTTCTTAATGATCTTTGAAGTTGAAGAAAATGATTTATGTGCTAAGTATTATAATCACCAACCCAAGTCCAAGCAGAAATAGCAGAAAAAGGTAAGATAACTTTAAGTGAAATAAAAATTTGTTCTTTATGCAGGCAGTTTTATGTTCCCAACACTATTTTAAAAAATCTACAAAATTAGAGTCTCAAAGCAAACTTATACATGAACCATGTCTCATACTGTTCTATCATATGTGCTTTCTGATCCTGAATGAGTAACACACAGCAATCTGGACTCAACAAGGCACAGGGTTCCTCGGATGCCATTCATTGTTCCTCATGCGTTACCATAGTGAAGTGAATTTGGTACATGCAGGTGTAAGTGTAATTGTGCATGAAAAATTATTTATAAAAGAAAGCAAAGTTATCCACTAATCATATTTGTGTTTGGTATCTCTTTTCAATTATTTGTTTATGTCACATATCATAGTTTTGGAAAATTTAGGCCATATTGCATTTCTTCTGGTGTCTATTTCTACTTGGAAACACTTTCACATTAAAATGGCTATCAACAAATGTGTGGGTGTCTACTGAATGCTTTACAATTTAGTAGGCTCTATTAGATTTTTTAAAAGCTGTCCCAATTTTGATGAACCTCAAAATTTATTTCATTGAAATAGTTAATTGAGAGGCATTACAAATACAAGTATATCCAAACCTATCAAATATTGAAAAAGTTGACATATTCTTAAACAGTAGTGATGTGAACTAGAAAACAGAAAGAATGGATACACAGCATTGCTTAACCTCTCTATATATTCTAATTTACATTTTGAAATTTTTTTAAACTCCTTTATGAAGTGAATGGATTTCTGAAGATGAATAAGGAAGGAGTTGAGAAACCAATTGATGAAGGCATAAGTTTGAAGAGCTAGGTTTTCAGCAGGTTTTGTTTGCTACAATTCTGACATTAGTAGGCTATTGTAAAGTATCCTTTTCTACAGTCTGATAATTCTTTAATATATACACACATACACATAATATACCCACATATATACATATCTACCCATACACACATATAGGGAGAGGTGTACAGATATACCTATGTTCTCCCTCCAGGACTTCTGTCTTGAATTGCACACCTATATTCTAATGCTTATTGGCCACGTGCAAGCATCTTGGATCCCATTTTTATGGAACTAAACACAATAAAATTTCCTTTCTCTGCAGCCTATTTCCACCAATGATTCTGCTCTTTGCCTAGCACATGGTGTTAGAAATCAGAGCCTTGCCTTCATCTCCCTAACAATGTGCATCGAATCCATCATCACATCACACCAGTGTCACTTCCAGAGTATCACACAAAAGCACCCACATTTCGTCAGTCTGCTACCTACATTATGTCATTGTTATCCTGGTTAAGTACAGCAGTATCAACACTACAACTTTGTTCAGTAAACACAATGAGAAACTCAAACATGGCTCCCAGAACAATAGGCCAAACTGAGTAATTTTCTTTAAAAAGAAGAGGAACAGGCATTGGGTCTGCTTCAAAGTGTAACTTTGTGGCATTTATCTCAAGGATCAAATTCCACATGAAGGTCTTATACCCAGCTCCTGGCCAGATGGGCACAACACTCTGAGGAAGGCCTACATTGAGGATGCATACTCTTTGCTTCATGGACCTCTGTGAGTCCATTCCAAGCTCTGTCTCTCCTAGTCTGCACACAGCACAATGACCCTGCTGAAACATCAGTAGGAACACAACCAGGGTTGTGCCACTGCTGCCTATTTAGCAACTGCAGAAAAAGTCCTCACGTCTTACTGGACTGGGTCCTCCTTAACTCTGCAGCTTCACATTTTGCCATTCTAATTCTCCTCTTCCACATAGGCTTATGCACTTCCTGCAATTCTTGGACATTTCTTTGCTTTGGATCTGTCAAAATATCCCCTGCTTGCAATACTCTTTGTTCTCTGCTTTGTCCTTCTTACTTGTCCTGTATCACTTTTCCTAGACATAATCCTGTATTAACACTACCAGTATACTTTCTGTGTCACTACATTGCTGTAGTGGGTTAAATGGTGTTTCCCCACAAATTTCTGTCTGATCAGAACATTAGAATGGCTCCTTACTTGGAAGTCAAATTGAATTCCTCAGGAATCCTGAGATGAACTCCTTCTAGATTAAGGGGGAGCTCTTTTTGTGTGTGTGGTGCCCTGATAAGAATTAAGAACACAAAGACGAACTGCAAGGAAGGTCTGGAGCCCTTAGACACCGAAAGGGAGAAAATCTTCCTGCAGAGCCTTTGCAGAGAGCAGGGCCCTGCTGACCCCTTGACCTTGGCTTTCAGGTCTCCAGAATGTTTCTACAGTTTTAAGCTACACATTGCCTGGGGTAATTCAAGAAGCATATTCATCTAAATAATATGAAACAAGAATAATAAATCCTTGTAGATAATAAGGAATTTACATTTTATCTACAAGAGAAAAAGAAAGAGTTAAGCTACAGAATAAATCTCTTGTGTGGAATTTCAGAACTTAGTAGAATACAGTGCTGTCTTAGAAAAAGGAAATAACCTTGAATTTTAAAAATCAAGTCAATCTTTATAGCTCCCATAGATTGTTTGACCTTGTGTGACCCAATCATTACACATGTATCACTTAGTTAATAAGTTTAAGATTTTACCAAACGGACACAGATATCTCAAATTTCAGAATATCATCTTCTGAGTAAAAGACTAGTAATTTGATTAAATGAAAACCTGAAACACAAACTAGTGCCAATTTAGTCTTGAGCACAAAGGCAAAGCATTGAGTGTAGACCCTGTCCTGAAATCAAACAGACCTTCTATTTGGATTGCTACTCTGCAGAACATTAGCAATATTAGCTGAATCAATTTATCTTCAATACTCACATACTAAAAAGATGCCAGCTCATTTCCCAGTAACCATCACATAAGCAAACCAACATATTAAAGGTTTACATGGGGGTGCCGACTTCCTTATCTTTTATGGTCCTTGCTTGCACACACATACACAGGCATAATATGCTAAATATCATTGTAAGATATTTCACTCTATGCACATCAATGGGAATTAAGAAAGGAGCTGCACTTCCACGGTTATTAAGAGCTCTTTCTCACCAGCCCATCAGTCATTGTCCAATCTCACAAATGGAATAACAAAAGCTTGTGAAGGCATTAGCACTCACCCTAAAGAGCTATATACTATCTGTCTTAATATTCCAATTTTGAAGATTTCTTGGATGACACATTTTAAGATTGCCTTGCATTCAGACAGAGCTTACGTGAAAGCCCTTCTAGCACTTACTAGCAACAATTATACCACTTATTTTATGTAAGAAAAATCTGAACAATTCCTAAGTAAGCACTTTAAAATGGAGTCTATAGTATTTAGGTAATGAAGTCTTGCTCTTTGGGTACAGGTGATTTATAAATTCTGTAAATTAAGGATATACCTATACATAAGAATGTAGAATGCAAAGCAAATTTCCTATAACCAAAACTATAAAATAGTTATGAAAAATAAAATAGAATTTGAATGCAAAGAGAAAACGTGTTAGTCTGAAAAGTATCTCTTGCCATTTTATTATTTCTAAAGAAAATATTGAGAATCAATATGCATTGCTAATAACTGAAGGAAAGTAGATTGACTTAGAAAGTTGATTGCTTATATTCCAAAGAAATAATGCTTCATAAATACCTCTATAACAGAACAAGCAACTTTTTATATATGGGAAAATAGTATTATGTATATGCACAAGGAAACTTTATACACAGACTTTAGGAGATGTTTAGACTGTTAAGGTAGAGAAGAGGAAGTAGGCATACAGCAGTTTCTTCTGACTCTGCTAAGCAGTGAAGGTGCCTTTTCCTTGAATCCACTTAGAATGCCAGAGGATGTTTCTGGCCCTAGAAGATAGATGAGCCTACAGATCAGCATGAAGACAAAGGAGAGAGTGGTTTCTGAAGGGAATCCATTTATGATACTAGCTCAAGGATGTGACCCCAGTTAATTTGGGGATATATGATGGATCACTCCAGACCGCGCTCTGAGTTTTTGCTGGGCTCTGTTCTACGGTCGGCCCTGTCCCTTCCCACTTCTGGTTCCACAAACCCTCCCTGTGCTCCATGGATCTTCTTTGTAGATCTTTTACTTTGAATGATTGGTCATTTTTCCTTGGGATGCAGCTTAAACATCTGCTTACTGCTTCATACACCATTCCTATAGTCAGCCTCTTAAGCAGTTATACCAAAGGGAAATTTTCAGATAATTCAGGTGGAAATTTCCAGATAATTGTTGTTCCACACAACAATCCACAGATGAGAATAGAATTGCTATGAAAATTGTGGTTTGAAGTCAATGTAAGATGTTCTGGTCATTACAGAAGGAAACAGAAGAGGTTGGCAGTGAGTTGAAGGACACAATAATTTTCCAGGTCACTTAGTAGAAATGTTTCAAGCAAGACCCAATTAGTTTTCCTCAACCTAAAGGTCGAGTTCTTTGAGACAATTTTTATTCTTAGTCCAGCGAATGGAGGTAGGGGCATGATTAGGCAGGATCCTTTGATCTGAAATAGAAAAAGCTGTTGAAACTAATTTTGAAATAGAATCTTTTATTTGATTAAATGAACAGAGAAACAATGACTTCAGCTAGAATTAAAACCATCTGTCTGACTCCAAGCCCCATATTGCCTCCATTGTATCATATTGATTTTACTTAGGTATTTTCTTTAGCTGACATGTAGATTTTAGTGATTGCATTGCCTTTTATGAGTTTGAACTAACACCTACACCCAGTTTTCTCTCTCCAACCCAGATCCCTTTCCTGAACTTCAAACTCAAACTCTCAAAATCTGAATGTCTGTAGAACACAGTTATTTGAATATTCTAGCAATCACATCAAATTAAACATGCATTTACCTTGAAAAAATTGTTCTCATACTTATTGTTAGACCATTTAAAGAGTTGAGAAGATAATATGGAATGAAGTAGATGGTTCCTAAATGGGAATAGTTTTTTGTTTGTTTGTTTGTTTGTTTGTTTTTTGCTATTTCCATCACCAAATGTACCAAATCAAATTATCTTTGTAATAGTTTCATCCGTAACTCATTGCTGTTTGCCATTACCCTAACCAGAAACCTGTGTCATGCCAAATTCTTTTTTCTCTGTTATAGGACACATCTTAACAATTTCGTTCATTGAATATTTTGGATGCTTATGTTCCCATTTTGCCATGATTTCTATTCCAAAGACACAAAGAGAGAACAGATGTTTCTGAGAAGAAAACATCAGGGACTGATAGGAAAAGTGTAATTGACAACCATTAGGTAACTGGACATGAAATTGTGAGCGATAATGCAGTGATGGGAAGTTAGGGTGCGAGCCAATAATGTGATATTTGAAAAGGGAGATCACAATTTAGTGACACTGTGCTTCACTCTGCTATAACATTTTTCTTTAATATGATAAACACCATTCTGCTTCATAGCTGGAATCCTGTTGAAGCAGTGTGACACTGCCATTTCATGAGGAGCTTAGCCAGACACTTGCATAGGAACAAAAGAAACTGATTAGAGAAAATGCAAGCATCATCATCACAATTACTTTTCCAAATTACAGGGTTTTGATGGTCCAATTATTAAATTTGGGACCCAAAATACCGGTAGAGCTTGCTTTCTTTCCCAACCTCTGCTTGTCTCCTCTTGAGAAACACGAGCTTACTATTCACCCTGCCTGAGATCAGTTTCCAAGATGAATTGAGTACTTTTCTCCACTGATTGAAGGCAAAAATTCAAATTCCATGGGGTGCTGCTTTGGGTCATTCCATTCCAATTTCTGATTCATAATTCTGCCCCACTTTTTACAAGATAATTAATAAAAATATTTCTAGGACAGATGCCAAATGATTCTTTCTAGCTGAGAAGGAATTCTGAGTTCCCTGTATTCCCCTTCCTCTATACAGCCAATTCAATGTCTACCTGTTTTGAAATTCGAATATTACACAGCCATAATGTGGTAATGTTAATATAACTAAATTAAGCAAACAAGCAAAGAAAAATACACTGATAAGCTATCTTCACAAATAGCCCAAAGGCCTGCTGTTGGATCACTTTCATGAAATCACTCTGCAACAAAGTGTGTATTACATTACCATTGAACACAACTCTCAATACTAGTCGATTTAGTGCCTCTATTCTGAAACAAGAATTCTCACAGCTGAGAAGCTAGGCTAGTTCACCTTACCTTTCACTTTTGTATCCTTACCAACCTGTTCCTACTTACTGGGAGAGCTGTGCACAGCCCAAATCTCAGGTTGTATTCACATATTTCCTTTACAATGCTCTAGTGTGTTAGCCCTATCTCTAAACAGATGCTTACATGTAAACTTTTGTAAGATTCCCTCACAAGCATTTATTTCTTGTAACCTTTTAAAATTTTGTTTAGATGTGACTCACACTCTATCCCTGGCCCTGTTCTGACACTACCTTTGGAGTAGATCTGATTCTTTGGTCTGTCTGCACTGGCATTGCACTCAAGTGTTCTTGTGGCATACTTAGTCTAAGCAAGTATTCTCTAGATCTGACATAAGAAGTTCACTAAGTTGTCTATTTTTCCTATACTAATTTTGAGTGAAAATGAAGACATATTGAATAAAGCCTTATTAGTGCTCACTTTGGCAGCACATATACTAAAATTGGAATGAATAAAATCTCAACATCCATGTTAGAATGTGCTGATATCCTTAAAGAGAAATGATAGTGTGGAACAATCAAGAATTCACATTCTGAAAACGAGAGTACAGATCCAGGTTTCATTGTCATCAGCTATGTGGTCTTATGTAGGTTACTCAACATCAGATATGGCTCTTTTATTAAATAAGCATGACAAAAATAGTACCTAAACCATAGGGTTTGGAGGATACACCAGATTATTTAAAACATTACTTGAATACATATAGTATTTTTGAAAGATACTTGAGTATAGGTAACAGCAAAGAAAATTATTGTGTTCATACTATATTTACCAACTCATTATTGTATTTACCAACTCATTGGAATTTTTGCCTCTTTACATTCTCAGAACTCCATTTATAATTTTTTACTAAAGATATTGTTAATAGAATTTTTATGGACAAAAGCTCGATTGTGGTATACACTCTTATTCTTGGGTCTTCTGAAAATATTTTTATTCTTCCCTCTCATCTTAAATATATTTTCACTTGAATTCTAGGTTGACATTTAATCATTTTTGAAATTTCCTAGTTCAGTTTTGTTTTTGTTTAGTTTATTGTTCCAGTGGATATTTGAGTATTTTATTTTTCATGTATAATAAGCACATTTATTGCCAGGTATAAAATCTTCCTCGGACTACTGTGTTTATTTTTAAGGGAATTTAAAAAAAAAAGATTTATGTTACTTTTATTTGAAAGGCAGAGTTTCAGAGAGGAAAATAGAGGAAGATTTATCCACTGGTTCACTCCCCAAAGGGTCATAAGGCTGGAGATAAGCCAGTCCGAAGCCAGGAGCCATGACCTTCTTCTGGATCTCCCATATTGTTATAAGTTCCAAGGATTTGTGCCATTCTCCTCTGTTTTCTCACACCATAAACAGGTAGCTGGATAAAAAGTGGAGTATCTGGAACACAAATTGGTGCTTACATAGGATGCTGGCATAGTAGGTGGAGGATTAACCTGCATACCAAAGCATTGCTCCCAACTGTGTATATTTTTATTCTCAGTGCCACCTGTCCTGATATAGCTTATCTATTTTTATTATTTTTTTTTTATTGGAAAGGCAGATATACAGAGAGGAAGATCCGTCCGATGAGTCACTCCCCAAGTGAGCCCAACGGCCGATGCTATGCCGGTCCGAAGCCAGGAGACTCTTCCGGGTCTCCCACACGGGTGCAGGGTCCCAACGCCTTGGGCCGTCCTCAACTGCTTTCCCGGGCCACAGGCAGGGAGCTGGAAGGGAAGCGGGGCTGCCGGGATTAGAACTGGCGCCCATATGGGATCCCAGGCGTGCAAGGCGAGGACTTAAGCACTTGCGCCACCGCGCCGGGCCCGATATAGCTTATCTATTATGGGGAGCTGTTTTTGTTGAAAATCATTAAGAAAGTCCCTATGAAACCTTGAATAAAGATTTATTCTTCCATAGGATATCAGTTATTTGATGTTTGTTCGTTTTTCCTCAGATACCATTCATAAGGAGTCACTTTGAAGCTTCTAGGATTTTCCAAATGTGTGATGTCTTTATGTTCCAAATCCCTTTGAGTATTGGCTGCTGATTATAAATTCTGAGGAATGGATTCTGTTACCCTACTTTGACTAGTTGCAGTGTAATTTACTCTAGGACTTCTTTCTGGCTTAATTTACCTCCTGAATATGTAGTACATCAAGATCCCAACACAAGGTCTCCTCTTGGCACATTGTGTAAGGACGGCCCAGGGTTCTCATTTTTGCCTACAAGCAACAGGTTGTGAAAAACCAATTTACTGTGCTGTTCGGATGAAGGTTGTTATAAGAAATAGGGAAGTGAATTAAGAGAACAGTGGACACAATATTGGTTATAGTGTTGGTGATGACAATGTGTGAAGGAAGAGTGGGGAAAAGGGCTTAACTAACCTGAATCCCCGTGTTCGCCTCTTTTTATTTTAATAATGTCATAATTTTTCCAACTGTTCAATGAGTAGAAGCTTTAAAAATATGTATTATAGAAGCATTTTATCTTTCTCCACAAAGTGGAGTTGGTATAACCCAGGAGGAATAATGTCAGATTATCAAATTATAGGACACATTAGTCATACTGAGTAAAATTGATGAAAATCAGGTACCTCTCAGGATTTATATTTTGTTTTCCACTTTCTCAGTTTAATTTCTGCAGAGCTTAGTTCCTGGTAAGCTTTTAAGAAGTATTTGTTGACAAAAATTTCACTGATTTATGTATACTTAGTGGAAGTTAAATTATATTGCTTTCCTAGGGGCCCATAACTTTAGAAGTATGATTTCTGAGAAGTTACTAAACAGATCAGAATAAGATGTTTAAATACCTGAACACTAAAAAACAAAAATGTGGATTCTCTCATCAGTGGATTCAAAAAAACAAATGTAAACTGCTAAAATGACTCAGAAAACTTCTTTAAAAACAAACAAACAAAAAGTTAAAAATGGTCTAATGTATTTTCTTTGGATTCTTTTTTTTTCTGTTGGATGATAATATCATGTGTGCTGAATGTGAGGCTTCTGTGGGCAACAATTTTCCAAACTAATTTGTTCACATGAAGAAATACTGCTGCGCAGTCTTCAACCCCACCGACTTTGACTACACCTTACCATTGCAGTTGCAGTCCAACGTGTCTCATACATACCTAATGTTTCTAAGTGCATCCTAGTATTTTGATCCTCATCATTTAAGTGCAATGCTTTGAATCTCATGTGGACTTTGTGTTTTTTCATTTCAGAATGAAGATGTTAAATTTGGTAATCCACAGCAAATCAGAGCAATGTCTTTGTGAAGTTAATACATTGCTACTGCCTACTGATTAACACATTTCATAGAATGGAATTGCCAGCATGAGCATGCTAGCTGGATATTTAAGAAGTTATTGACTTCTGTGCTTCTGTTACCACATTAGGATGAAAATTGACTTTGGCATCTGTTGCTTTTGCTTGCTCAGCCTTCTTCAAATCCTGGTGGTAGCAGTGGGACTGTCAAATTCAGTCTTTCCTTCTCTCTGTGAGTTAACAGATAAACCAATCAAACTCTCCTTCCCAAGAATTAGAATCGCTAATGAAGCCACAAATGATGAAATGCATTCCATTACCAGTGTGTAAAGGAAATTATCCATAAATTCCTGACGAGGGTACTCAAAGCTGCTAGTCTGATTCCTTTCAATACCTGGTTTAAGTTTTCCTTTGAGTATACAAGTTAATAAGTATCCTTTCAATGATGTCCTCCTTTCTTTTTTCACTTAAAGAATTGTAACTGAAAGAAACTTTTTTTCATTAATATTTACCATTTACAGATCTCCTTCACACTTCAGAGATACACTTAATCTCTAAATGCCAATAAGAATTGAGAACAGTGTCACATTCAGAACAGGTCAATATGGATATTGACAAGGAAGACTACAGCTATCTCAGGAGTTTAGAAGTTTCAAGATCACTTTTATTCATTGTCTGTGTAATTTATACATGGACAATAATCAGAAGTCTCTTTGGGAATCCTTTATAGATAATGTTGCATCCTTAATTACATAATCCCCTGTGTAACCACGGATTTATCAATATATGGTATAGTATAACTTTTGTTTTCAATGCTTCCTAAATTTCAACACTCATCATTTGTACCAAGTTATACTACTTATTTTCCATAAGGATAGAAACAGTAATCACAACAGAAAACAATCAATATATGTAATTGTTAAAATATTTCAATTCTGAACATCCAAAACTGTCCACATTTTTTGATTTAACAATTCTTATCTTGGATCTCTAATCATTGTTGCAAATATGAAAATTCTTTGAATTACTAGCCAGAGTTCATAAACATTCACCAATAATAAGGAGGATGATGTAGTCATCTAACAGCACTTCACAGATACTCAAATGCTCATATTCTGGCATAGAAAGTTAGAAGAAGCTGGAATTCACATCCCTGGCCCATTATTGTCTTGAAAGACTTTAAGTATGTTACATCATCAATCAGTGCCTTGCCACCTTCATTTGAAAAAGGGTAGGTAGCAATAGTGCAGATACCATTCATGAGATATGTTGCAAAATTCTCATAATCGTGTCCTACAAAAGTATTAAAGGTTGTGCCAGTTTTGTAAGCTATGTTATCATAGCTCTATTTTTGAAAGAGGTAGAGTACAATTTAAACCTAAGAGAGATTCATCAAAATTTATCAATTGTTTATTAAAGTAATAGGGTTGCTGCCAATTTTTCAATTTGTTTTTGTATTTTTTGAAAAGCTACATTTTTTTCACTAAAAAGTAGTCTTTCAAAAATAAGGTTTCTTTTAGTTAGTATTTCTATTAAGCTATCTGATTAACGTCACAAAATTACACACAGATGACTTCATTGGGAGTTGAGAATGTACCAATTTAAAAAATAAAACCATAGAATTGAAACTATCCCTACTTTTTTTCAAAAGTGTTCTTTACAGTAATATCACAATATTTTTATTCCCAAAACAATTATATACTTTTGCCCACGGTATTCTGAGATCATGTACTTGTATGTAGGTATTAAGCTCAGAGCTTGCTAATTTTCTATTAACTTTAACATAGAGAACATGCTAAAAGAATATAGCACATGTTGGTGTATTCGTCATAACCTAATGAGAATAACACTTTCTTGGGAAATGACCAATCATCCTTGGTCAAGATCCATGTTAATTTTTAGAGAAGCTTTTAGGAGAAAGATTTTCTGATTTGGAAAACACTTCCAAAGAGCTTAAAGTGCTCCCAGGTCTATTCAAAACCTCATTTGCAATGATCAGAGCTGTGTACCAAGTATCCCATGATTTCTGATAGTGGATTCTGCATTAATTTCTGTTGTTCCAGGAATTTATGTAGATAAAGCTCATCTAAGCTTGTCAGTCTTATCACCCTAAGATGATTAGAATGTTAGAGATAGACTAATTAAGGTACCTTAAGATGGGCTGTGAGAGAAGAAAGTCCTGCTGACCTAACCTGTAAGAAATAGCCATCACTTTCTCAGAAAGTATCTGGTATCTTACCTTACATGATTGGTTCGAAGTGAAAGGCCCCATTGAAACTGTGCTAATTTTCTTTGTTATGATCATTTTGTTCCCAGGAAGACCTGGAAGAAAGGCACAGGATGGGCTGTTATCAAAGGTTGTTGGTTCCTTCCCTACTATCTCTTTTTGAAAAGAAACATCAATAAACAGAGATAGCAATCAGTGAGCAGGGGACCTTCTATTGCAGTCCTTGGCTCAAGGGCAGAGATTTCCACAGATCAAAGGGGCTATTGGAGGCTGGCTGGGTGGCAGTCAGTGCTAACCACCAGCTTGATGGGAAATTTCTCTCAAGGACAGAACAATTCCCCACCATCATAATGTGTACTTATATCCATTTACCCTATATGGCCTCCCACCACCCCCTCACCTCCAGAGTTATGCATAAATCACATATAAATTTGACCTGTTGGCCAGTCCCTTTCTGAGGGCAGTAAACGAAGAGTTAAGTTTACATTATAGGTCTTTCCTTTCTGGTTTTATGCCACCAGTATTCGTTAAGGAATCCTTCTCTTCACCATAGAAACCTACCCCATCAAGTCAGTAGACTTTTTCTAAAATATGAACCAACTCCCTAAAAGTCAGCTGTTGCTCTAGACTTGATTTACTAACCATCTGTCTTGGATCATCTTTCATCATTTTCATTGTTTATGCTATTCCGATGAACATGTTATGCTATTCCAATGAACGTGTTGTTTTTCCACCAAACCAGACCTCACTGTTCCAGCCCCTTGAGTAGTTCACTCCCTGAACCTTTCTGTCCTATTGAGCTGATCCACAGTAACATCACTGTTCTTTGTTGGCTGCTTCCAACCCGCTAAACTTCAAATCCTGAAGCTTGGATTTCCTCCCCTGATATATGTAAAACAGAATTTTGTAATAAATTTAAAGAAATGGAACTTAATGTATCTTAATAACATCTCTTGAGTCTATACCTTCAATTGTTAATAAGTCACATCATTCAGAGAATTATTTCAATGATTAATTATGTATCTTCTAACTCAATTTTAATTTGTGAAGATCCATAAATAAGAATCTTCTTAAAATGCATAACAGCTTCTGAAATCGTCATGTATTTCTTTCAAATCAAAAGAAGAGGATTACTATTGAACTATGTGCATATGTAATTTAGATCACACACATCTTAGCAAATTAAGTATAGTCATTATACTGAGTTATTTTATATTCTTCAATAGAAATTTTGTTAATTGTGATCTCCACTTAACTCATTCCCAGGCAACAGAATTAATTCTGGTTACTTTAAAGAAAAAAAAAAAAAACATTGTATTGAAAGGATAGCAAATAAAAACTGGAAGATTCAGGTTCTGCATACATGCAGGAAAAATGGAAGCCTGACAAGTAATCAACCAAACTAGACTATTTCAAGCATTTGAAACTGAATATTTTGCTGCTGAACATTCATGAAAACATTGATGTTTGACACTGTAAGTCGTATTTCCAGGACTGTAATACCAATCTTCAGTATTATCATTCACCTTAAAGTCAATCTTGAGAACCTGAGATCACCATTTGATGCTGGGTTACTTTCATCCTTGGGTTCCAGCAGAGAGAACATCCTCTTAGGCTTTTGTAGGGAGAAGGACAGGAGGGATATTGCCTTTTGCCAAAGCACACAGGAGTCCCCTGTAACCAAGAGACATAGTTCGATGTTGGGCTGCCTAAATGTAGGTGCCTATCCACATAACTCTACGTATTTCAGCCATTCATATTCTTTCAAACTAAACTTTTTTCACCTTACACTCAAGGGTTGTAATCTTTAAAAATTATTATTATAAACATTCCATACTAATCTTCCAGATAGAAAGAAAACAGATTTAAGGAATTCATTTACAAATGAATTTGCAAATATATCTCAAGGACAATCTAAAGAAGAAAGCAGGAGAGAAATTCTTCTGTGAATGCTTATTAATGCAAGCCACACTTCCTTCGATTAATTCAGAAAATTTATAAATTTATTTTAACAATTTGTTTGGTGATATTCGAGAAACTATAAGACATTTGGCCCATTGAAGCGGTGGAGGGTGGCGGCATGAAGTCAATGGGAGGAAATGGAAGGATACTGGCATTTAGGGTCACATTTATTCAGTGTTTGGTGAATCAAAAGATTCTCACTTGAAGCTGAAAATTTAAATGATCATTTCCAAAGCCTGTAGAGCTAAGGAGCAAGGATGAGAGCTTGTAGCTTGGCTTCAGCCTTCAGCCTGCCCCAGACCTGGCTGTGTGGCAATCCATTGAGTGTGCCGGTGAATGGAGGATCTCTATTTTTTGTTTTGTTTTTCTCTGATCTTAAAAATAAGAAAAGGCTCAGATAAATTTCCATTACATGGATTTAAGGCTTTTAAAAGACTTCTCTCTTATCGTAAAAATAATCCAAAAAATAGGATGTGGCTCAATGTCAGATGATTCATTTTGCTTGCTTTTCAAAAAAGATTCATTTATTTATTTACTTCTTTGAAAGGAAGAGCTACAAAGAGAGAGAGAGGCAGAAGCAAAGAAAGAGATTTCACATCTGCTGTTTCACTCCCCAGATAGGTGAAGTGGTCAAGGTCAGACCAGGCCAAACTCAGGGGCCAATGGTTTCAGAAGCCCGGGACTTGGTCCATTTTCTTCTGCTTTCCTAGGTCTAGCAGCAGGGAGCTGGATAGGAAGTAGAGCAACTGGGACACAAACCAGTGCCCATTTGCTGCCCCTTAGGCAGACAGTGGCCTAACTGAACTCTGCCAAAGCACCAGCCTCAGCTTCAGATATTTCATTCCAAGAACATGGCTTAAAATAATCCAAACAGTTATAAAACAATCTCCTTTGCTGAATTAAAACATAAATACTCTCTAGAAAACTTTCTGAGGTATCAGAATGTTTCTATGTAGTTGTTTTTTTTGCAAAGATCATGTTTATCATAAGACACAGGAAGAGATGAGATGATATGAATTAAACTAGCAGAAATAAGAAATTAAATAAATGACATTATGTATTTTCTGAATATTGAAATAATTTAAAAATTAATCACCATCTTTTGCATTTACAAGGAGAAAAAAGATATGATTGAGAAAAAAAGTATAGGGCTGGAATAGGAAACTGATGTGTGATATTTAAAATTATCTTCCTCAGAAACAAAGAAGAAATTAGTGGAATAAAGATAGATGAAAAAAAACCCAGATAATAGGACAGAGAGACAGAGAAGGAAAATACAAAAGATAAATTCAAAGAGAAAATAGTAGATGTAAAGGTCTGGGCCCCACGTGGTGGCCTCGCGGCTAAAGTCCTCACCCTGAATCTCCAGGATCCCATATGGGTGCCAGTTCTAATCCCAGCAGCCCTGCTTCCCATCCAGCTCCCTGCTTTGGCCTGGGAAAGCAGTCAAGGACGGCCCACAGCCTTGGGACCCTGCTCCTGGTTTCAGATTGGCACAGCATTGGCTGCTGTGGCTGCTTGGAGAGTGAATCAACGGACAAAAGATCTTCCTCTCAGTCTCTCCTCCTCTCTGTATACTTGACTTTGCAATAAAAAGAAATAAATCTTTTTAAAAAAAAAGATGTAAAAGTCTAATAAATAATAATAAAGAATAATAATAATAGAGCGCAAAGAAAAAGGGAGGCATGAACAAGCCAGAAGCAAACAAATGAGCTAACGGATAAGATTTTTAAAAAGAAGTAAGGGACATAAAGCCTTAGGTTTAAGATCTAGGTCAATAAAATAGAAAAAAAAAAGATTTGCAACAAGCAAATTGCTACAAAAATACAAGTGTTTCTAACTAGCAAAAATACATTAAATATACAGAATATTACCTGAATATTTTTCCAAGAAAATTCCAGGTTCTAGGTCCAATTTGCTTGGTGTTACACACCACAAAATATTTGAAGGAGAAATGCTGTCAATCACTTTTCATAGAATAGACTTTTACAAGGCAGATATTCCTCAACTTCATACATGGCTGGTACAAACTGAATCACAAAGCCAAGGACAATAAAAACAGGGGTGATTACGGGAAAATCTCAATAACACACAAATACTGAACAATACACAAATTTAACCCAGGAATATATAGAAAGGATGATATATCATGACCAAATTACACTCATTCCTGGACTGTAATATTGATTTCACACTTGAAATTCAACAGTTTATTTTATTTCATTAACAGAATGAAAGAGGAAATCATTCGTATAGCCTAGTGGATTCAGAAATACATTTGGCAAAATTAAACAAATATTTATCCTAACAACTGCCTTAAGCGGAGCCCAGGTTGCCTGCGTGCTTGGCCTACCAACACAGTTGGTGCCAAGTCCATTAGACCTGTGTGTGGGGTCCTGTAGGATCTGGGTCGCCTGGCTCAGGTCCATGGATCCACCTGCAAGAATTGGTAGTCTTCAGTGGGAAAAACAGAGTAGTGGACAGCAGCTGGCCCAGATCCACATGGAAGATATGGCAGCTCATTGAGGACATCTGGTATAGCAAATTAAGGAGGACAAATCAAATTGAACAACTACCCCAGTCAAACAATGACAGCTAGTATCTCAGCGAATGGATACTCAAAGTTCGACTATGTCAGCCAATGGACATTGAAAGTGTTCCTTCATCCTTGGATCAGTAAGAGTGACAACTTTTCAGAACTATTAGGACCTTGGGTTGATATTGCATGGTCGTTCCCCATCCCTGGGTGTTGGGGTGGTTAGGAGGCTGGGTATGGTTTCTCCCCCTATTCTCTCCCCATCCCCACCCAGAAACAAGAAACAAAAATAGAAAATTTGGAAACGGTTTAAAAAATTGCCAGAAAGGTAAGAAACAAAGAAATTTCTTTAGTCATAAAAGTTACTTACAAAATTGTACTGACAAACACACTAAATAATTAAAATAGTATCATTCTCCTAAGAGATTTGTGTATTGGGCAAAATAAATATGTCTATTATCACTCTACCTATTCAACAATAAACTGCAAATTTTCTTTTTTTTTTTTTTTTAAAGATTTATTTTTATTATTTTTTCATTGGAAAGGCAGATATACAGAGAGGAGAGACAGAGAGGAAGATCTTCCGTCCGATGATTCACTCCCCAAGTGAGCGCAACGGGCCAATACTATGCCGGTCCGAAGCCAGGAGCCTCTTCTGGGTCTCCCGCGTGGGTGCAGGGTCCCAAAGCTTTGGGCCGTCCTCGACTGCTTTCCCAGGCCACAGGCAGGGAGCTGGAAGGGAAGCAGGGCTGCCGGGATTAGAACCGGCGCCCATATGGGATCCCGGGCGTGCAAGGCGTGGACCTTTAACCACTTGTGCCACCGCGCCGGGCCCTAAACTGCAAATTTTCATGAAGAAAAGATTTCCTTAACAAAAAAAATTACAAATGATATATAGAGAAAGACATAAAGTTGTCATTATTTTATACTATAATTGTATTTATAAAGAATTCAAAAGAACCATAGACACAATATATTAGAATTAGTAAGTGAATTTAACAAGACTAACTCACATAAAAATCAATTGCGTGGCAATAAATAATCTCAAATTGAATATAAAGATTTTAAATGTAGATATAATTTACAAATTTTGAAGCACCCTGGGACAAAAGAATTTGCAAGACCTTTGCATAGGAAACCATAAACACTATTTGAGGAACTGGATAGAGAGATAGTTCCCTTCCAGACATTTGCTACCCAATGTGTCTCACTGACCAGTAGTGTCAGCCTTTTTGGAGCTGTAAGAAATTCAGTGTCTTGGGCTCCATCCCAGATTTACTGAATCAGAGCTATGCTTTAATAATATTGCCTAATGAAGTGTGTTTATATGTTAAGATCTGAGACACAATGTTCTAGAAAACCCCAACTAGAAAACTCTCTGTTCTCTATGCTACTACATGATTTGTATAACATTTTCAGAATTCCAAGAGGAATATGTGCAAGCACAAATGAATAGGCACCTGCAAACATTAATATGCTGATTTTTAAAATTTCATTTTTGTGACATAGTTGCATAGGCTCTGGGATTCCCCCAACCCCTCCCCGTGCCCTCCTCCCATGTTGGATTCCTCCACCTTGATGTAGTATTACAGTCCAAATCTAGTCATGATTCCTTCATTGCAAGCATGTACCACTGATTTTAAAATGTCTAGAAAGTGTTGAGGACCAAAAAGAGCTGCAAACTCCTGAAGAAGTATAATATGTAGAAGGTGCTGTACTCTAGTAACTGAATTATGTGGAGTTCGGTCAGAGAAGCAGACACATTAAGAAAAAGATATAGAATCCAACTTCTGTGTCTACCGGAACTGCATCCACAGATTTCACCAAGCACCTATTAAACATAGTACAAGAAAATGCACCTTAACCAAACTTGTAAAGCTTTTTTCTCTTATTATTTCCTAGCTAGTACTAAATGATAGCTGTTTACTTGGCATTTACAGTGGTTTAGGTATTAGATACAGAGATGATTTAAAGCACATGGCACGATTCTCATAGGCTACATGCAAAAAGATATGACAATAATTTATGGAAGTCACATCAAATACCCTATGATAGTGAGGAAAGAGACTTAAACTTACAGGATGGGGGGGGGAGTTGTTTAAAGTAACATCTATAAAAGGTCATTATTTTGTATTTGATTCTGAAGCTTGAAGTCTATGGAGCAGGTAATTGAAAGAGATGAGGGATGCCAATTGAGGTAGAGCAAGACAAAGTTAGACTCAAGCCTGTATGCTGACCACACAGTGATGACCGTACCTTGCATCCGTCCGCACTGCTGCAGTCTTGATAGGGTGGGAGTTCTGCAAGAGAACCTGACACCTTTTATTATGGACTTAAATGTGACCTGACCTGAGAAAGGCTGAAGAGGATTTAGGGAAAGTTGGAACAATTGCATCCTTTTATGCTACATTACACCAAAGTGAGTAGAACTACAAATGTGCATGGTGAAATTTAGTTTGATATTACAAGCCCAGGAAGTAATATTGTTATTATGTTAATACAACCATTCATGTCTTACCCAGAAAGTATCTGGTGGCCTACCTTAATCTGAAATGCACAGGACAAGGGATTCCAGTGACTAGGTTGGCCTAGCCAAGTTAACATACTACAAAGCCATCATTAGTTGTAGTATTACTGCGAACACAAGATAGCAAACCAGATGAACTAGAGCTGCAAGCATAGAAACCTAACCACACAGGAATGGATATTTGGTTTACATTAAAGTGACCAAATCAAAAAGTACAGATTAGAGTTTCCTAGATTCCATTTCAATTTATCTTTTCTCTTCATTCCTTTTTCATTTCAGAAAACTAGTTAATTGACTATAAGTTGATGCTGAAAGCTTGGAAGAAATGTAAATGGGTAAGTGTGTATACTCTTGACCTAAGTGTCAATCCAGGTTTACAGGCAGCTAAATAACACCTAACCCTCTACAGTTGCTGGATATAGCTTGAGGAGGAAGTTGGCACACGAGATGTTTTTAAACCATACATTTTGTGAAGAGTTTATATTGATTTGTTATTTATTTTTGATTTTTTGTTGACATTTATAGTGTACAGCATGTACAATGTATTACATGGAGACAGCATGGTAATGGTCAAATGAGAGTAATTAGCATTTCCAACTCTTCACACATCTATCATTTTGACTTGGGGAATTTCAGATCCTTGCTGACTAGTTATTCTGAAATATGACATAAGTTGTTGTAGGCTACAGTTACCTTCGCATACTATGGAACACCCGACGAAGTGCATTTTGTTACCGTTTGTCCAACCTGTCTCTGTCCCCACTTGTCTACTTTCCTGACTGCTAATGATCACTATTCTACATTGTTTCTGTGTGGCTGATTCTTCTGGCTTCCATTAGTTAGAACTTATGATATTTGTCTTATTATCCCTGAATTAGGCGTATATGTACCTAATGGAATTCTATCAACCTCAAAAAAAAAAAAAAAAGGAAAGAAAGAATGAAGCCATCATCTATGGCGACTCGGATATAACTACAGGACATCACTAGGGAAAATAAGCGCAGAACAGCTTACGTCAGGAAAAACAAAACACACCAAAACAAAAAAAATCACCTCCAGAGCTCCAATACAGTGAATCATGCCCATATTTAGTTTCAAAAATTACATTCTAGGAGGTAAGTAACATCTTTTCCCTGTAAAATTAGAGTTTAAAAATCTGACTTATAATCTACAGTATGGGAAGCACATCAGAGTATTTGATGAGTGCTGTTTTAGGGGCAGGCGTGAAAATCACAACCAACTCTTTAAAATCTCAAATGAAAAGCTTAAAATTAGAATTTAGTTCAAAGATATATTTTCTAATATATTTTGCCCTCCAAAGAATGCCAAAATAATCCTTGGACAAAGTAGAATTGACTTTTCATGTGTGTGAAGTCTTCAAGTTATTTATATATATAAAAATATATATATAATATATATTTGAAAATCAGAGGAGAGAGAGACTGAGTATGGATTATTGGGCTATCCTTTGCTGCTTTCAAAAGCACATTGGCGGAAGATATATCATAAGCAGAGCAGCCAAGCCTTGAACCAACACACATATGGGATGGTGGCGTTGCAGGTGAAGGCTTTGTGCACTAAACTACAACACTGTCCTCACAAGGTATTTTTACAATAGCATTTTAACTAAGTACTATACTTCTGTTCCATATGGAAATTGGCTGAACTATGGCTATTTTCAGAATATTAAAAAAAAACCATCCCATCAATAATATTTTTGAGGGCTGATCTAGTAATATGAGAAAACAGTGGAAGACAGCCTTTGGACACTTGCACTTATGTGGGAGATCTAGATGAAGTTCGTGGATCATGGCTTATGTCTGGCTCAACCTCTGGAGGCTTTGATCTTCTGGAAAGTGAATCAGCACGTGAAAGATTCTCTTTCTTTTTCCCCTCTTGTAACCCTTCCCCAACTCTTGCTTTTAAACAAACAAAATAAAGTATTTAAGGAACTTTTTTTCAACATGAAGCTGATGTGGTTTAGTATATAAAGCATCTGCCATTGATGACAGCATCCTGGGTGTTTTATTTCCAATCTAGCTCCTTGCTAATATGTCTAGAAATGTAGAAGAGGTGGACCAAAGTACTTGGGCCCCTGCCACCCATGTGGAGAACTGCAACATTCTGAGATTGAACTGAACTGTAGGATTACCCCACAGTCTCAGCTCCTGCTAGCTGATGCTGCGGAAGACCCAACTAGCCTGCACTTTACCCTGGCTCATGCATGTACCAGTGGATATGGTCATTTAGCTCAGCCTTGCTCTTCTCCTAACCCAGCTCACATGTATGTCAGTGGGTTTTGTAGTCCTGCCCAGCCTGGTTTTCTCCCAGTTCCAGCTCTCGCGCTCACCTGTGGGAACAGTGGTCCAGCATGGGTGTCCTGGAAGCCCGTTTACCAGACTTGTCCCCTACCCTGGGTCTTCCATGTGCTGATGGATGCTGTTGTCCTTCTCTGGCACATTTTACCTTACCTTGGGATTCAAAAGTGGGTGTTGCAGCCCGGCTGGGCTCTGCCTGCCTCCAGTTCCAGCTCATCATGGTGCATACTACAACTTAGCCCAGCATTGACTGCCCCCAGTCCTGGCCCTATTGTGAACTGGTTGGTATTGCAGCTAGACCCAGTTTGTGCTGCACCTCATCCTGTTTCTCACATCTGCCAGTGGGTGTTATGAAATGGCCAAACCAGGCAAACACCCAGATCTATTTACAAGTATGCTAGCAGGTGCTGTAATCTCACCTGGTGGACTGCTCCTAGTCTTGGTTCTTGTGCTCTCCTTAAGGGACTGCATCCTAACAGAGGAATTCCCCAAGCTGCTCTACCAAGTCACCTCTCAGTGACAGATCTCACACGCACCAGTGAGTACTTGGCCTAGCTTCACTTGATCCACCTCCTGTCCTGGCAGGAACAGAGGCTTTTGTCTGACTTCTCCACACCCATTCCAGCTCTTATTGTTGGGTGTTACCGCCCAGTCCTGCCTGCTCACCCCTAGACCCAGCTCTCACATGGTTCAGTGGGTGCTGAGACCTAGCACAGCTTGTCCTATACCTGCCTCGGCTCCTGTGAGCACTAGCAGTCAGGCACATCCCAGGCACATCCACACCTATCCACACCTATGCTGAGGGATGCTTACTAGTGTGAACTGCAGGCTAGCTGGGGTGTCCCTTTAGCTTCCCTACCAGGCCCGGTCTCAGTTATAGATCCTGCATGCAGCCGTGGTTGATCTGACCCAGGCTGGCATTAATCTCTTACCCAGCTTGGCCTTTGCCACTAGATACTGCAAACTCACTTGTTCTGGCCTACCTCCAGTCCCAAATTTTGCTGGTGGGTATTGCAGCGCAACCCTGATCAGCTCTTTCATGGCAAAACCTGCACCCGCTCATTGGTCTGTGTGTGCTGGTGGTGTTTTGGCCTGGCCTGCCCAACATCCAATTATTGGGTGCACCTGCAGTTGCTACAGCCTGGACAAGCCCGGCCTGCTCCCAACCCTAGCACCCATGAGTGTTGATGAGTTTCATGGTCATGTCTTGCTTAGTCTGTCACCACTCACCCCTTGAGCAAAGCAGCTGGTATGGCAGTCCCACAGGGGTGAGCCTATAAATCCCCCATAGAATCTGTTCCCAGACCAGGTGCTCTCATGCTTTGGCCCAGCCTGACATGGTCCACCCCTTGCCCCAACACTCACTGGTAGATACTGTAGTCAAACCCTGCCAAGCAGGCCTCCTAGCCGTGACCCTCACATGCTCTGACAGATATTGGTTGATACCAACAAGCTTAATTCAGCTCTTCCATGTGGGTGGTACCCTGGTTTGGTCCTGAGTGATCCTCCAGTGTCCCTCCTCTAAGCCACTAGGTCTCAGCCTCAGCATTTCCCTGTAACTGCAGTGGCCTGGTTGGTGGAAGCTCCACAGAAGTCACTCCTCACCTGTCACATTTTCCTTCAGCAGTCTTCTTTCTCACACATCCCAGATCCTCTTCCCTGAGCAATCCAGACCCTTCATGCCTGTGAGCTTACAGATTCCCAAGCCCAGACCTCTCCTGTTAGGTTGTGCCAGCCTGGGTCCCTGCTCAGGGCTCACACATGGAGCTACTACCCCAAACCCCCACCTGTCAGTACACCGGTGTCTGTCCCCTACATATGTTAAAAAAAAAAGAAAAAAAGAAGAATAGGCATCTTTGTTGGTACATTGATACAATTAACACAAATTTGGCATTAGCGAGGCCCAGGATGTCCTCCAGCTATCAGCTGCTTTCTCCCAACAGTGTAACACTTGCCTAGGTGCAATACAACCTAGGCAGTTGCCTACAGCTAGGGGAAGATTTTCAATCTGTCAACCTGCACAACTTCATGAACGATTTCCTTGCAATGTGTGTGTGTGTGTGTTTGTGTCTTCATCCCTGTATCATCCAGGTCTAACATTTCGTTTGGACTCTCTTTTTTTAGATTCCTCCTACAGCCACCAAAGAAACTCGCATGGTTAAACCCAGAGGTCATCCCCAGCCTCACCTTTTTTGACCTTTCCACAGCATTTCACCCTCTTAATGGCTTCCACTATTCAATTACTTCTTCTCTTTGATTGTTGATTTTTTGGTCCTTATTGTCCAGTTGCTTACTTACCAGATTTAAAAAATATTGATGCCAGGACCCTACCTCTAACATTCTGATTTAATTGGTTTCAGGTGCAGCTGAAGAGCTGCAATGTACAAAAAAGCTCCTTGGGTGATTAAATGTCCAGGGCCAGGGTTCAGAATCACTCATCTACAATTTTACAAGGCTTCACTCTGTCCCGGCTTCATCTACCACCTCTTATTGATGAGTGCTTTTCTTTATTCCTTTTCTTTTGATGCTGTGTATTTCTCTGAACTCCAGAAAAATCTCTACTTGCAGCTTCCACAACTAAAATGTATGCCCAATCCAAGGGTCATTCTCCCTCTCCTATATAAGGGAAATTCCGCCCCTCTCTAAAGAAGAAGAGAACAATACCGAGAGGGGAGCTTGTTTCTGTATAATTCTTAGGGAGGTTTGGGCAAACAATTGAGTTCCTTTGTCTTTCTTTGAAGTAAGATAGCCACCACTCCATCCCAAGTGAAGCTAGCACTGGTATTGGATCCTGAAGGCCCACTTTCAATTTCCTTAATGCAGAAGGAGGTCAGAGATCAAAATCTTTACTCTTCACCAAACAAGGTCAAAAAGGCAATAGATATTATTTTTTATTTCACTGTCTTTGAAAAGTGGATGCTAGAATGAATTATAATGTTGTCATTTAAAACATGGATTTCCATGTGCTGAAGGTCAACCCATGCTCTAAACCTAAGGCAGGCCAGTAAAGGTTAGGCTCTCAACCCCTGAACATGGATTTCTTCTCAATGTTCTCTCTTTATTCGTGTGGAACAGCTTGCTCTATTATTACCCCCTGCATCCCCACTGCTATTATTTAATCCTTTCAACTTGCAAACTATATTAAAATAAGAAACATAGTGCTCAGACTAATTTCCTATTTGAGCCCATACACCAGCCAGATGTATTCTGTCACACCATGCTAGTATATGCTGTTTGATGTTGTGTTTCATAGTCTTTTTTAAATTATTCACATATTGAATTTAAATTTATGCAATAAAATGAAAAAGAGAATATGCTTTCTTCATTTGCTTTTTTTTTTATCTGCTGCTATTTATCCACATACTTTTTTTATGTAAATGGCAAATCTCCAATTTTGAAGTTTTATGCTAGTGCCTGAAATCCAAGAAGGGTGAGAGTTGTTATTTTCATTGTTGGGGAAACAAAAATGTACCTGTGATAATTCTTGTCTTTGATTACTGCTTCTTCAAAGGATTTAAACCAGAATGAAAGCCTTTGAAATCTTCAGAGATGAGGAGACATGAGAGTTATTCTGTATGCACTGGATAAACAGATGTCTTTGCTTTCAAACCAAATCTGAAAAAATATAATCACAAGCTTCATCAGCAGTAGAGAACAGGTTTTGCAGGTGTACAATGCTTTCTAGTTTATTAATGTGAAATGGGAGAAATAATGTCATTTTATTTCTTTTTCTTGTCTAAGAATTTAGTTCCAATTAACATTTCAGAAAACTCTTCTTTAAATATTTCAGGAAACAAAATTCCTTGAGTAGGAGGAAAAATATTTCTTTTCTTGTCATTCTAGGTACAAATAAGCACTAACAGAATTATATTGATTTCTTGGGAAGCTGAGATCATGAGAAAATCCAAATTACTCAAATGATCCAAGTCTGGTTATCAAAGCTGTTCTGAGACATCCATTGACTTCAGAATGAATTTCTCATATGAAACAGTTGTACAATTGAGCTCTGATAGTGTTTTAGTACTGATGGTCAAAAATGGATAACTCACCCTTTGGATGTCAATGGCACTGCGGCTCACTAACTCCCAGCAGATCTAATGATGGAACCAAGGAAGCAACTTCTCTCCATTATATTCACCACCTTTCTAAGATAAAAATATTCCTAATATACTTATGGTGACAAAACAGAAAGAAGGAAATCATATTGTCCATGGACCAGAATGAAACCTTTTGCCAAACAAACATGAATAAACTTTACATTTAAGTACTAAGTAAAGTCCAAATGGCAGTTTGATGTGATGAACAACCCTTCTATCAACTGATGAGGAATAGTGTGTTTATATTCCTAAACTTAATTTAATGTGTATGTGAAGTCCCACTCCACTATTTAGTAAAAGTACTAATCCAATCAACTCAAAGTAAACAATGGACTCTAAAATACCTTTGTTTACTCTTTTGCTTCACCTGTAACTTTGGGATTATCTCCGTCTCCCCTTCCTGCCACATTTGCATTGAAGTTCCAAGGGCTTATAATGGATCAAAGCTCTGTGTGTTCATCAACCTTCTACACCTGCTTCTGCTAAACTTTCTGTATTCGTTTTCTATCATGGTGCAACACTTCCTCACAAACTTGGCTGCTTCAGAAACCACTCATTTATTATTTCAGAAGTCTTTTGACTATGTTTGCTTTGAGACCAAAATAAAGATAACAGTCTATTGCTGATTTGCAGCTTCTATTCAGGCTGTGGGACTGTCTAGTTCCTTCCAGCTTCAGGAGTGAGATCACTTGATGGACATAGAGCTAGGTCACTCTCAGCTCCTAGAATCACTCTTCAGTGTATACAGTGGCCTCATTCTTACTCGAGCTAGCAAAAGTGCATGGTCTAGATTTCTGATGTATTTGACTTCAAGCTCTAGAAAATTCCATACTTTTAAAGAGTTGGTATTTACATTAGGCTCACTTAGATAATGTCCCTTTTGGTTAATGCAAAGGAAACTAACATAACTTTATTAACACCTGTGAAACTCCTTTGCCACACGTTGTGACATCATACCCTCCCACCCAAAATCCTGAGCATTAATGTTGGAAATCTTCAGGGTGCACTGTCTGTTCCCCTGGTCCCCATGGTTTCCAGGAGGACCATGCCCTGTATGTCTTGAAATGCCTTTTCTCTAGCCAAGAAGTTATGTCTGAGCATGCCATGGAAAAATCTGCACGATCCCTGTGTCCTTGGTAGGCTGTTGCAAACCCATGAAAACTTCTCTTCATTAGGTCTGGTGATTGTTGATTGTTTATATTCATAGTTGGAATACTTGAGATTTGACTTCAGAGAATGTTTTACTTTGATATCAGTTCATTTATCATTGGCAAAATTACAAGGCCATAACTGCTTTAGGTGGATTTTCAGAACAAGCAATTCTAGCCGAGGCAAATCATCTCAGCCTTGACTCTTGTCATTTAATTCCTTCTGTTCCCTCTATTTAGGAGATGTCAGTTAGAGACCTACCTGTTTTCTAAGAGTAATGATAACATACAAGAGCTTTACTGAGTGCTTTCCTTAATGCTTAAGGCTGGGTGAATAGACATTCAAACTTACAAGCCTGCTCTTGTACAGTTAGAGTCTAATTCATGATTGCCACACATCTCTTTTTGATGTAACAAGGCAACCCTATTCACTCTTGACTTTCGTGCTATGATGTGTGAGGCTGGGGGACTTACCCATATCCTAACCATCACAGGGGAAACAGGTGTAAAACTCCAGAACCATACTAGAATTTCAGAATGGGCCATCTTTCTGCCTCTTTCTTCATTTCCTTCTCATTTATTCTGTAACTTTATCCTAATATGAACTAACTTTACATTTCCTTCCATTTGTTCAAAACTAGATTTGAGGACTTTCAAAATTATGAAATGGTCCCAAACTTTTTCTTTACAGTTGTAAATTTGGCCTTTAAGTTTGTCTCTCTCAAATGCTGTAATGTCCTTTTTGCAATTAAAAATGCGAACATAGATACACATGTTTAATATATTAATTGGGACACTACTTGTCATCCCGTATAACGGTGTTTGAGTTAAAGTTTCAGTCCCAAATGATTCTAACTTCCTGCTAATGCACACTCTAGGAAGCAGCAGGTGGCAATCCAAGTACTCGGGATGCTGTCATTCACATGGGAGACATAATCTGAGTTTCTGCTTGCTGGTTTTGGCTGGCTCAACCCTGCCAGTGGCAGGCATTTGGATGGTGGATTACAGAATGAGAGCACTCTTTCTCTCTCTCTCTGTCTCTCAAACTAGTGGAGTTTTAAAAATGTCAAACAAAACACAAAATCAGAATTTTTGCCTTGGATCCTACACAATAAACTACTGCCTAAATCTTCACTTTGCATTTGTTGGGACCCCATATGGGTGTTGGTTTGTGTCCCGACTGCTCCACTTCCCACCCAGCTCCCTGCTTGTGGCCTGAGAAAACAATAGAGGACTGCCCAAAGCCTTGGGACCCTGCACTTGTGTGGGAGACCTAAAAGAAGCTCCTGGCTTCAGACTGGCTCAATTTTAGCATTTGTGGTGACTCAGGAGAGTAAGCTGGTGGATGAAATATCTTTATTTCTTCCTCTCTCTGTAAATCTGTCTTTCCAATAAAAAATAAGGAAGTCTTTAAAAAATAAGAATTTTTGCCTTATCTGTCTAATAAAGAATGTTGTATTGACTGCTGAAGAGTCAGAGTTGCAAGGACACCAAGCAATGTGGTGAAGAGACAGGAAACACAGCCAGTAAGGCTCCCAACTGCCAGCCCCTACTGTAAGGGTGATCTGACATGCATCCTTCTTAAGTAGTCTGTAACATTGAAGTAACTGTTGGTAAACTTTCTGCAAATTTTTGCTTTCTGGTTATTTGTGGTAAAGTTTCAATAGTAAGTAGTAGGGAGGGAGTTGGCAGATGAAGTAGGGTTCCTAGAAATGAGATACAACTTCTAAGCAAACCATTCTTAAATCGGGAACCATTAACAACTTGCTATAAGGAACAGCATTTAAAAATGAATTTCTAATTGATACCATATCCATACCTTACAAGAATATTAAAATTTTAATGGCATATAGATTAATAACTTCATAGATCCCAGTTATTAAGAAAGTAAATCTTGTTTGAAAAAGATTTACTTACTTTTGAAGGGAGAGATTTCTCCATCCACTGGTGCACTCCTCAAATGACTGTAACACTGGGACTGGGCCAGGCTAAAGCCAGGAGCCTGGAGCTTCAACCTTGTCTCCCTCATGGGTCCAGGTGACCAAGGACATCAGCCATCCACCACTGCTTTCCAAGGTGCATTATCAGGCAGCTGGATTGGAAGCAGAGCAACTAAGACTCAAACTAGCATCTAGCTGGGATTCCAGTTCCCATTTGGAATGCTGGTGCCACAAGTAGTACCTTTGCCCACTATTGCCACAGTGTCAGCCCCAAGAAATATTACCATTTGAACCAACCAGTTGTAGAGGTTCCACAGAGGGCTATCATCCATGAACACACCCTGACAATTTCTCTACCTGTGCCAGGCGATCCTACTGGGCAGAAGCCTTCATCACTCTACTCAGATTATTTTTGTCTTGATAGTCTGCCTCTGTAGATGGATGTCCTTCATGTACTGGCCTACTTCATTCATGGTTAAGAACTCAGAAATTAGGAATACTGTAAACCAAAAGTGTCTCTGTATATCTTGTGCAGGAATATTTAGTCTATCCGTCCCTGAAGTATTGTAATATTCTCATTCAGTGCATACATTTCAATTAATATTTGATCCTCTTGATTTTTATGCTTAGTTTTAAATTTTCTCGGTGTCAGCATCTGGAATGTTTAATTATTTTCTCAAGTTTCTCTAACTTTGCAGTGCTAAATCTCTAAATCTATGGAATGCATCTGGATGTAGCTTGTAGACTTGCTCATGTGGATTTAGGGTCTTTGACCCAAGGGCAGAGATTTTTCCAGTCTCTCAGCTTGATGGCAGACTTATTTAAAAGGGTGTTTACATCTCTCTACATTGTCAGGATGAGAGCCTGAGTGAGCTAATATCTTGGCACTGCTCAGCTTTTACTATCTTCCTTCAATGTTTAACTTCATGGGCAAAGTTGCTATCCAGCAGCTTTCCTGCTCAAGTGTAACCCAGCCTTTCGGATGCAGCATCACAGGAGACTAATGCATGAACTTCTGTACAGCCCTGGCCATTTGTCCGCTCACAGATCACTGCAGATTCTAGCCAATCATTTGCCTGCTCCTCTCATCTCTGACTCTTGAGTTTAGTGCGTTGCTATCTCTGTGTTGATTGCAGTTCTCTTTTTATAGCTGGTTAATTGTCCTCAGACTGAGAACTGGATGATTGGTTTTTTTTTTCTTCAGCAAGGGAACCAAGTTCTGTAATATTTGTTATCCAAAGCTGAATGGTCATATATCTTTTCAATTTTTCCCTCTGTTTACTGATACAAATCCAGTCCAACAACAATTACTCAATCACAGTTGGAATCAGAACTACAATTGATGCATTCTGACACGAACCACTTAATCCCTGAGGACTGCATCATTTTTGAGTATAAAATGAAATAGCATATATCTGTGACTTCCTTGCCTTAAATGTTTTGTGGATATACAATGGTTTCTTCAGGATCTGCTGAGACATACAAAAACCAACCTCCCAAATGCTCTGATTTTCATTACCATACTGTGAGTATTTGTTCAACTTCCCAGTCTGCAACTTCTAAGTGGTGAAGCTCTATATTATTCAATATAAAAGAATCCTGTTTTTCTACATTACTTCTGCAAATATTTATTGAAGAAACTATTTCAAGAATGTATATTTTTACAAATAAGTTTTAATATCCTCTTCTTTGAAATCGTTTTCCATGTTGTCAAACAACCTGTATCTTATATCTCTCAATGTTCACATTTATGTATGTTCCAGTAATTCATTACCTAAAACATTATTTATTGTCCATTAAATAAACACCAGACTCTGTTGCCTGCTGAGAATGTAATGAGTGACTGAGAGCCGATACCTTCCTTTAAGGAGCTCTGGCTATTAAAAAAATCTCCGACATACAAAGAACGAAAGTTAAGTAATAAAACTGTGCCCAAAATGCTTTGAGGATGCGGATGAATGTCAGTAATGTTTGTAGTGGCTTCTGATAAAAACTCCTGGAAAAGGCTAACTTCAATCTGTGAGATTCAGAGAGAATAGACAATCACGGTTAAGAAACTTAACCTGATGTTGCTGCTGATTGGCTATGAGATCACTGGCAAACATGTACACTTGTCTCAGTTTGGGTTGGAATACTTGTCGCACTCCCAGTGTTTTTCTTTCTAAAGTGACAATAATAATGCTTACCCTGATATTTTGCTGCGAAGATTAGAAATTGAAATAATGTCTGCCTTTAAATACTACTCATAACCATTTTGTTATACAACATGACTGGCTTACCATTGTCACATAAGATTTTCATTTATTTATTTTTTATTTTTAATCTTTTTATATTTATTATTACTATCATTTTATAATACAGTTCCATAGGCTCCTGGGATTTCCCTTATCCCCTTCCTAATTCCCCCTTCTCCACACCAAGTTTCCCTATATCATTACTAAAGTATAGTTTTTCATACACACTCATATGTCCATCATTAAGGGCATGGACGATGGCAGAGAGTCCAGCATCCTATTGTCAAGATATTGTAAACAGTTTCATTGTAAGTCCATCTTTGTCTGGAAGTGGAGATGCATACTGCATTGTTTCCTCACATCTGGATATGTTAGTCTCCATTTCACAGTTCCTGTACATCCCCTTAAATGAAAAGTCACAATACAAAATCAATAATAGGAAGAAAAATAGAACTTTACAATTCCATGATGCTAAATAACATGTTACTAGACAGTCTCCATTGCACAACTATTGTACATCCCCTTAAATGAGAAGCCACAAAACAAAATCAACAACAGGAAGAAAACAGAAAGGAACAACACCATGAAGTTAAATAACATGCTACTGAATGACTAATGTGTCTCATCTTCTGTTGTCATTTTACTGGGATGTTCTTCACATTTGCCTTTGGTTTTGGTGGGCGCTATTCCTCTTCTCTGTCAAAAGAACATCTTGAAGTATCATTTGTAGGGCAGGTTTGGAAGATGCATATTCTTTTAACTTTCTTTACTGTGGAAGAATTTTGTTTCATTTAAAAGACAAAGGAAAGCTTTGCTGGATATGTTATCTTGGGCCGACAATTTTTTTCTTTTAAAATCTAGAATATGCCACTCCCTTCTCTTCTTGACTGTAGAGTTCCCTGTAAGAGATCTCCTGTGAGTTTAATTGGGATTCTTTTATATGTCAATTAATTTTTTTTTTCACGTGCACATTTAAGGATGTTTTCCTTATGTTCGACTGAAGAGAGCTTGATGATCATGTGTTGTGGTAAAAATCGCTTCTGATCAACCTGTTGGGAGTTCTGTGTCCCTCCTGGATCTTGTTTCCCAATTCTTTCTCTAGATTACAAAGATTTTCCTTTATTATTTCATTAAATATATTTGTAAAACCGGTTTCTCTTTCTGTACTTTCTGGGACTCCTCTAACTCTTATATTAGGCCTCTTAATAGTCTTTCAATTCTTGCATACTTTTTTTGCCCTGATCCAGCTCTGCTTCCAGTTTTTGTTTGCTTCCCCCTGGTGACAAGAGATATCTTTCAATTCTGGATTCTTTCCTCTGCTCCTTCATTTTATTTGGGAGACTCTGCACTTTATTTTTAATTTGCTCTAATGTGTTCTTAATTTCTGATATATCAGCCTTGATTTGTTTTATTGTTGTTATTTCTTGTGTGACAAATTCCTTAAATTCTTTGAACTCTTGTATGTGCTTCTCATTGTTGATCAGATTTATAATGGGTTTTCTGAATTCTGTGTTCCTTGTTTTCTCGATGTCTTCCTCAGTGAACTCTGAGGTTGGCATAGGGTTTTGCTCCTTTGAAGGGGAGTCTTCAGTAACATTCATTGTGTCTTTGTCTCTTCTTTTGCTCTTGGTCATTGTACTTCTAGTTATCAGATTCTTCTCCTTGGGGCAGATTTCTAAGCTCTGTCACCCACAGATCTACAGTTTGATGTACTTATTGCAGTTAGTACACAGCTACTTGCTTGCAGCCAATAGTGCCACTCCCTCCAGCAATTTCCAAGTCTGGGTTCTTATGTTAGATTTCCACCATGGTCTCCATAGTCCCAGCTCCTGGCTCACCACTGTCCACCTCCTGTGCTATTGTGCTGAGGTTGCACTGTTGTCTGTACAACCTTTCTCTCACTTCTGGTTGGGACAGTTCCCAGGATTAGGGAGACACCAGGTATCCCATATATCTAGGTTGTTGGTGGTGCTGATCTTGTGGGAACCTGTTGGACATTAGATCTTGGTGATATACGGACCTATTTTGACCCATATGATATCTATAAGTCCAGTGCAATCCACTGAACTCAGTGAGTTCTCACGAACTCAGCACATGCACAGTTCACTGTTGTCCCTGCAATCCTAAAACTGTTGCCACACTGCAAAAAATGGCACCTATTGTACCCCTACTAGAGTTCTTGATCTGCTGGCTGTCAGGTCTGAGGGCTAGACACACCTCTCCTGGGTGGAACTTGTAGAATGCCACGTTGCTGCAGTTCACTGAACCAGAAATGAATTCACTCTTAGCTCAGCGTATTCTCAGTCCTTTACCTTGCGTTTGCTTCCTTAAGCAAAATGGTTGCCAATTCGGCTCTAGGGGGCTGACTGTGCTGTGAAATCCATCTTGTTCTTGCACTGCCCATCTGGGATCTTCTGCTCATTCTCTGTTCCTGGTCAAACCAAACAGACCAGCAGGACAGACCATTCTTTGTCTGGGTTCACCTCCCAAGCTCCCAGTGAAAGTCCTTTCCCACCTGGTTGCTGGTGGAGTTCTGGCTGCTGGTGGAGTTCAGATCACCATTAGCTGAATGCTGCTGGAGTATCGGTCACTGCAACACCACACCATTGTTTTCACTGATTTCCTGTGTCTGTTAGTCTCCAGGTACCCCTATGCTGTTGTTCTGTCTTCCCCTGTTTCCTGGAATGTGTCCTCTCTGCTTCATCCTGATTAAATGTTTCTCCATCTATTTAAACGTATCCTTACCCTTGAAATTTTCATTTATTTCACATAGCATAGAGAAATATCTCTTATATATTGTCTTTTGCTCCTTTGTAAATTGCTTCAATATAAACAGGTATGAATTATCAATCCCAGAAACTGGAAGAAGCAGTGCTTTAATGTTGAATTGTAATCCTAGTTGTTAATTCAAGAGTTTGAATTATTCCAAGATATGTTTATGTATCTCTATGGCATTTGTGTGATTCCAGGATACCTATACATAGTTTTACAGTCTTGCTGTGGATGATTGAATCTGTTGATTTGAAACTTGAGAATGTGGATTGTTGACTGCACTTCCATTTCTTTTCCCTCTTTTCTGTTATTATTTCCATACTGCTTATATACATAGAAGCCATATAAACCTTTATAGATAGATAAATAACCATGTAATCACATAATATTAAAATTAACATTTTTACTTTTAACTAAGTAATCAATATTCTTTTAAATAAATTTTATAACAAATTTATTTACCAGCATATTTATCATCAAGTGCTTATCATTCTTTTGCCTGAAAGTCCCCATCTAGCATCACCTTGTTTTGTTTAAAGATGTTCTTTTTACGTTTGCATGGGAAGCAGTGCATGTGATTCAGTGGCAAAGAATTTTCTAGCTTCTGTTTGCCTAACACAAGGAAGCTCCCTATTTCATCGTCATGTATTGATTTTTAGGTTACGGATGTATTTAAAGGGAAAAGAGACAGAGGGGAGGGTTCAGAGAGAGAGAGAAAGAAAGGTTGAGAAAGAGAGAGAGAGAAAGAGAGAGAGCGATCATGCCCTGTCTGATGGTTTATTCTGCAAATGCGCACCACAGTCAGCACTGGACTGTCAAGGCCACAGGCAAAGAATGGATCCAGGTTTCCCTCGCAGATGGATGAAGCCCACTGACCCAAACCACTACTGCTGCCCTCCAGGCTTTGCATGGCAGAGAACTGTAGTCAACAACTAGAGTCAGGAACTGAACCCAGGAAGTATGATGAGAGACGTGAGGTCTTAACTAATATGATGAATACTTGCCCCCATCCTAATTCATCTTAATTGAATTTTTGTTTGGATACAAGATTCATAAGGAAGTTGAGAAGGCATAATTTAGTAGGATTTCCCAGGTATTTCTAATCTGGTTCCTCTGCTTTTAACGTCTCCCATCTGTATTATGCATTTATCAAAGCTAAGAAATTGACAATGACACGCTAATGGCACCTAAACTTTGTCTTTCATTTGATTTCACTGTGTTTTCTTTTCCTGTTTCTATTTTAGGATCCAATCTGGGCTATCACATTGCACTTAGTTGTCATGTCTCCTCAGCCTCTTGCCTGTAACAGTTCCCAGCCATTCCTGACAGCCTTACAGAGTAACCAGGCGTCCCACGCAGCACACCTCAGTCTGGGTGTGTAATGTTCCCTAAGATGAGAAGAGTTGCTTACCACTAGATTTAAGTAATTTTTTTTTCTGAGTTACGTATTCCATTTTTCCCAGGGATTTCTACTCCCAATTCTCTGCACTTTCAACCTGTTCCTGTCTTCTTTCATTTTTTTTTAAAATGCATTTCTTTTCATTGAAAAGGCATATTTACAGAGAGAAGGAGCGACAGAAAGATATTCTGTCCTCTGACTCATTCCTTCAATGGCCATAACAGCTGAAGATGAGCTGATATGAAGCCAGGAGCCTGGAATGTCTTCCAGGTCTCCCACGTGGGTGCAGGGTCCCAAGGACTTGAACTATCCTCTACTGCTTTCCCAGGCCCCAAGCAAGGATCTGGATTGGAAGTAGAAAAGCCAAGACAAAAACCATTGTCCAAATGGCATGTGCTTGGAGCCATTGCACTTTCCCCCATGTTTCACTGTTTTCTGAGCCACGTGGCTTCAAATCAGGATTCGAAGATAGTCCTAGTGGATGCTGTTTATACAATATGCTTTTTTCCTTTCTTGCTTTTAATTTTTTACTGTGTTCTTCAAAAGTTTGATTCTGTGGTGAACTGCACTTTTCTGTGGTGAATGGCTTTGCCTGTATTATTCTGGCTTTGACTAAAACGTTGAAATAAAATGCAGACATTAAAATTTCAAATATAACTTGAGCCTTGTCCTAGTTTTAGTTGTGTGTGTTCACTAGCACTCTTGATAGCGCACCACAAGTCAGCTGACATGATGAGCTGCTCATTCCTTGTCAGTTTCTCCCTTTTCTCTTGTGAACTTCAGTTTATTAATTTATACTAGATTTTAAAAGTTAATTGGCTTTTCTTCCGGTGTATTTAATTAGCTGTTAATCTCATTCATTTATTTTTATTTCATTTTAGGTAGGTTTATTATTTTTATTTCTAGAAATTCTATTTAGTTCTTTTTGTCTTCCAATTCTCTCATTATTTTAATTTCTTAAACCTTATTTGTGATGGTTCTTTTAAAATCTTTGATCATCGGGTACTATTATTTGTAGCTGTTTCTGTAGAATAATTTTCATTCTGATCATGATCTAATTTTCTGGAGCGTTTTCATTTTGAGATTTTTGTCTTTTATGTATTTTTCCGACAGATAACATTATGTACTTATCAGTTGCAACATGATCTTGTTTAAGTATATACCAGTTCTCTCTTATTCTCTGTTTGGCTTTTCGTGGTTCCATTCACCCGTGGTCAAATGTATTCCCAGAAGATGAAGTGAAACGTGGAATAATAAACAATTTGTAAGTTTTAGCTTGAATGTATTTCTGAGCAGTGAGGTGTAATTTCACACGATGCCACTCCCTGCCATGTGGGATATGAATCACATCTATGATCCAAGTAGCTATTCTGTATACACTGCCCTCCAGCTGACCACTTAGTAGCTGTCTTGGCTGTCAGAAGAACTCTAAGATATCATAGTGTCTATGTCCAAGTCTCCTTGATTTTACCTCCTAATGATCCCAAAGGACAGAAACAGTGATGCTGACAACTACAATATGCGAAGCCACAGTCAAAAAGTACTTCTGTTTGGTGAAAAAGTGAAAGTTCTTGACTTGGTCAAGAAAAGAAAAGGTCATGTGTTTGAAGGCTTACCCCGCCCCCAAAATCAGAGGACCCCAAATCTCCGGCAGTCTCACAGGCTGCTAATGATGGGAGAAGCAAACTTCCTGCTGAGACTGTGGGCCGCCTTTCTGGTAAAGTGTGACTGGGGAGGTGTGAGGCGTCCTCACCATCTTCCTCTTCTTTTAGTTATTGTGGCCTAAATGTATCTGAGTACAAAGTTCTGTTAGATTCCTTTTCTAGTTGCATCTGTTGGTTTACCAGTATTTGTTCCTATAACTCATGTTTACTGATCCAGTTGCTTGGAGCCCGGTGATTGTTTTCCAAAACTATGGTCACAAAGTTTTTACTATACTATATTATTGTTCATCTTTTCCTTTCATTTTTTTTTAATTTTTAATTTTTATTTTTGATGGTATTTACATTGTTGATCAGCATGGGAAGGATTGAGGGTTACAGAAAAGTAAGTGTGATCATTGTTTCAAAATTTTCTATTTCTTTTTCCTGTATCTGGAGAAAGGGAAGAGATAAGGGGAGAAACCAGACCCAGGATCCCAACTGCCCCAGCACCCGGGGATGGTGAACAGCCACCTGGTATTGACCCAGGCTCCCAATGTAGTGCAGGTGCTGAGGGTTCTGCCCGAGTGGTTTGGATAGTTCTGAAATGCTTGATATCGCTGATCAAAAGATGAGGGAACCTTTCTAATATCCATTGGCTGACACAGTCAACCTCAGAGTCTTCATTTGCCTCAATTTTGCTGTTATCATTTAACTGGGGTACTTGTCCAATTTGTTCTGTTCTCCTTACTCTACTAGGTACCAGATGTCCTCTGCACACTCCAGTTAATTGACTATCCTCCACGTGTATCCAGGTCTGCCATCAACTGCTCTATCTTTTCCAATGAGAAGGAAGAGTTTTCTCAGCTGGACTCTAGAACCCAGGGCCCACCAGACCACCTGACCTGAGGTTCAAAGACCCAGCACCCACCACTCAGGTGTGCCCAAAGACATGGGCCAGGTGAGGTGTGACCACTGAGGGACCTCCTTATACAAGGCCACTGTGCTTGCAATTAAACAAGGGTGCTGAGAAAGAGCTGTTTGGAGGGTGCACTGAGATGACTTTCAGGGTCCGACTGAAGCACCAGCACTTGTGGGAGAACTGAGTTGGGATAGTTAGCATTGACAATCACTGAGCACCACTCACTGCCACAGGGCTAGATCACAGTACTCCCCAGTGAGAGTCAGAACAGAAGATGGGTAATGTTAGGCTGGTCCTTGACAATAACAAACACATGAGAAGATCAGGTCAGGTGGGCAAAATCTGAGAGAGGGGAGGGAGAGGCGGTATGTTGGCTCACTGCTGTGAAATGCAATATCCATTGCCACACAATAGAGCTGGCCTGGTTAGGAAGCTAAAGGACACCCTGATTGGGTTGGGGTTCCCAACAGTGAGTGTAAGATACTGAATGGGAGCAACAGGCTGGGTTGGACATGGCTGGAGTCTCCCTTGGAATTGATGTAGACTGGGTTAGGGAGTGCCAGACTGGGCTAAACTCCAGCACCCACTGGTACTCATGAGAACCAGGGTGGATGTAGAATGGGCTGGGCCAGGTCTTGGCTCCTGCTGAACCATGTGTAAGCTGTGTCTGGACATAGCCCAGGTATGGCTGGGTGGTACCACCCAACAGTAAGAACCGGAATGGGTGTGGGATGGTGGGCAAAGATGGTGGAATGGATGTCACCTGGACATGATCCCTCAGGTCCCAACTTGCCTTCACTTGCACCATCCCCCAGGCTCTGTATGTCCACACACTAGTCCCCAGATCTTGTCTCTGGGGACATGGGCCAAGAAAACCCTGGCCATGCCCCATCTGGGGTCACCCCTGACACACCGCAAATGTTAATCTCTTCATGTGACTAAGGTGTTGGTTAAATTTTATCATGAATTTGTCTAGCTGACAAACATAGCATGTATATTCAGTTATATGTAAGATTTTAGGTCCATGGAAGATCTTGAAACACAAATCTTGCAGATAAGTGAGGATTTATTTGGACATATGAAATGGTTAACTTTAGATAATAAACATGTATATTTGCTCACTGCATAATTTTTTTTGCAGTGAAAATTTTTATTTACTTTCTTAGGATTTGCAGCTATATGATAAATTTTACTAACGATAGTCACTAAATTGTATAGCAGATCTCTGGTACTTGTTCCTCCTGTCAAGTAAAATTTTGTTTCTTTTAATGTCTTCCAGATTCTTTGCACATATTTTCTTTATTAGTGAAGCCCTAAATCCTAATTAAGTTTTATGTATTTAGAATATCCTATCATCAGAGAGATTATAATCTAGAATGAAATGTAGGATAAAAATATATGGGGCAATTAGAGGACAAACAAGATGGTTTACAAAGAATATATACACAATGTATAGTTACTTCTTTTTAAAAATAGGGAATCTTGGCTTCTTATATAAAGACTTTGTTTTTTTGCAAAATACTTTAACCTGGAGCATCGATACATTGCAATTAAAATTTTGGCAAGATGCAGTCTTCTGTGGTTTGCAAGTACTTCCTATATCCAATGATGACAAGGATACCATTGATGTATCCTTTCTTCTTTTATATTTATTTTATTTTTATTTGAAAGATGGAGTTACAGAGAGAAGGAGAGAGACAGAGAGGAAGAGATCTTCCGTTCACCGCTTCATAACTGTACAGACCACAGCAACTGGAGCTGGACCAGCCTAAATCCAGGAGCTGGGGGCTTCATTCAGGTCTCCCATATAGGTTCAGGGTCCCAAGGACTCAAGCCATCTTCCACTGGAAGCTGATAGTGGAGCATCAAGGACACAAAGTGGCAGCCAAATGGGTTGCTGGTGTTGCAGGTGGAGGTCTAGCTTACTGTGCCCTGAAACCAACCCGGAAGTAGCCTTCCTTGTGTCAGTATTTACAGTTTGGAACTAAGAAGACATAAGAGACAGAGCAGAAAGCATACATGCATGTATTTGCAAGCACACATTATGTTTGTTCTTCCAAACGGACTTAAGTGCTGTTCCCTTGTCATTTGGTCCTAGCAACCTTGCTTAGTACTTAATGCTCTCATGGTTGTTGAATTATGTGTTAAAAAACCCTTCCCTGAACTAGTGCCTTCTCTGCAAATAATCATGATTTTGAGATATAACCATAAACTCTAAAACCACATTCTACACCATTTTATTTCTAGCAGTAATAACACTAAAGTTTTGTAGCATACTTTTGTACACTGGATTTTAATTTATGTATATTGCAAGATATATGCATGTCTGCATGGATGCATGTGTGTGTGTGTGTGATTAGAACCAATTGCTAGCTTGCATGTAGAGAGGAATGCTGCCAAATAAGTATGCATGTAAATTCCTATTTATTGAAAATGTAACTATTATAGCAACATAAAAAATCAATGTTTGTCCAATTATTTTCTGCAGGCAACATCATGCATTGCAGCATAGTTTCTCATTAGATTAAATCAAACTGTTCTTAAATACCGTTTTACCAGCTGTTACTGGGTAAAGGGTAAACAGAACAGTTTGTAGTAGCAAATATGTAGCTCTCTGGCATGTGTCCTTGCCAACATTGCTACAGCTGTGTATATTGTTTGGGAAAAACAAATGCCCTTGGAGATTTTTCTTACATTTTATTGAAGTTATTTTTTTTTTCCAGAATGGTTTCATATGTTTCTTCAGGAAAGAAAAACATCGTTGAGGCCTGTAAGAAAGTTGGATTCAACATATAATGAAACATATTTGAGCTCTTATTTAGAATAAATGTAAGAACTAGGTCAGCAAGAGTTAGACACATCAAAATAGAATGAAAAGGATTTCCCAGTTTCCTCAAGGATATTGTTAATAAATCTTTTTTTAAGATTTATTTGTTTTTATTGGAAAGGTAGATATATAGAGAGGAAGAGAGACAGAGAAGAAGATCTTCCATCCGATTGTTCACTCCCCAAGTGAACGCAACAGCTAGAGCTGAGCCAATCTGAAGCCAGGAGCTCTTCCAGGTCTTCCACACAGGTGCAGGGTCCCAAGGCTGTGGGCCGTCCTCAGCTGCTGTCCCAGGCCACAAGCAGGGAGCTGGATGAGAAGCAGGGCCGCTGGGATTAGAACTGGCGACCACATGGGATCCCGGCATGTGCAAGGCAAGGACTTTAACCACTACAGTATCATGCCAGGCCCTGTTAATATATTTTTAAAGAAATATTCTATATCGGGGCAGTTTAAATGCGAATCTGTACAAATAATTCATGATCAAAACTTCTTCAACATTGCCCCCATATGACATTGAAATAATATACTGTCCAACCTTTTGCTACAGTGCCATGAAATCTAAGAATTTCATTTGTATTTTGCCAATTAAGTTTAAGGCAAAAATTAGACTGTAGACTACAACATTTGCCTTCAATTATAGTTTACTTTGACTATGTTCCTTTGAATATTTGCATCATCTATAAGCAGGAAATCAAAACTTAATATTTTAATTATTAAATAATTAGTAAAATTAAGTCAAACAGTATTTAAATTTCAAACAATCAATAAAGTCATCATAAGTATACAAGTTTATATTAAATGATCAAAATGACTAATTTTTCCATTTTACCATGAACTTCCTCTTATTTTTATCATAATTCCTTAACATTTTAGCATTTATTTGAGCATATATAATAATAAAAAGTGTATTTTTGGAAGTATTCAGAGGTATTTGCCTAGCTGTACATACTGATTTTTTGCATTCTTCATCTTCTGTTTAATAGCTTATTTGCAACATACTGAGGTCACCATTCCTTCTGTGTTCCACTATTTATTTCATTACTCAGCTGACCACTGAATTAAACCACTTTGATTAGGTTGAGGATTTTTAAAAATACCAAAAATATTGACCAATTGCTGTCTTCTTGAAAAAATAATAGTATCATTTTCTTTGGCAACAAAGGAATGGTTCATAGATTTTCCTGGTTGTGACAAACATTACAAATGAGTAGCTTGGGAACAATTTCTTGTTCACAGACTTTTTTTGCACTGACAAACAAAGAATCTATAATCAGAATAACCAAAATTTATGGCTGGTATTACCATATGTCGATATTGAAGTGAGACCTTGTCATGGTTCCTATGGAATAGGTTTAAATGTTCTCCTTTACCATAATCACCACCACTCCCTACTGTCTCGTAACAGCCTACTTTGTGCATTTATCTACCTGGCAGGCTTGTATGAAATCCATGGCAAACATTGAGAGTGGATAAAAAATATTACTCTAAGTGCTAGAGCATGAACGAAACCTTGAAGATGCTATGTGAGCGTTGAGAAAGTTTGGTCTGTATGCTTCCGCAGGTGCATTTTAGAGATTTTTCTGGTAGATCAGTTGTTTTTGCCTGTTTAAACAATTTCAGTGGTTCTGAAATAGTTACTGCAGATTCCCTCCAGTGTCATCTCTTGGTGCTGACACTTCTCAGGCTTCCACAGCTCCTGTGTAAAAGCTAGATTTAGCAACTTCCAAGTTTCATAGGTATATTTATCTTTTCCGTAGTGCTAGATACCTAATCATCCTGGCCCTTCTGCCTGTGGCCCCTTCCCCTCCCCTGGGCCAACCAACTCACACCTCATCCAATTCATCACTTCCTCTAGGAAGATTTCCTTTTTCTGTCAAATCTGATGTAAGGAGGACCTCCTGTTTATGTTTGTACTTCATTGTGTGTGGCAATTGCGTGCTTGCTCATCTATATCCCTCTTTTGTGTGAAGGAGGCAAGTAGTTAGTGTCCAAGTATTTTCATCACTATAGTCCTAGTGCCAAGGATTTCCCTGGGAAAATGAAAAGCATCTGATAATTTAGTAAGTGAAGGAATGGATGAATTAATTGGGTTTTGAGTAGGTAGATAATTAAATTCCCACCACTCTGCAGGGAAGGGCAATGAGCCAGAAAATACGCCTTGTTATTATTCTTGTGGTCACTTTGACTCCTGCCTTACATACACTTGATTGCCTTGTGTACTTCCACTTTGTGTGTTAGTTTCACTAAGAGTGAGACCTCAGTAAATGCTTGAAGCTAGTCATGTGTCTCCAGACGTCCCTAGTTTCTGGTTTTTTTCCTCCCTACACTCTGGAAATCTACCTATGGGGCTGTGACTAGTAGCGACAATGACACCTCAAGTCAAGTCTGTCTTAAACTTCCGTTCCCATCAGTTTTTCCAAATCTTCTTCCTTATTTGGATCTCTGATATTTTAGTTTTCTGCTCCCTTCTTTGTCCTCTTTTTCTGGATGGTGACACTGGGATTATTAAGCTACGCCTTAATACATGTGCTGGGATTGCATGATATTCTAGATGTATAAAATTAAGCTGCTTTGGTGACACATCTTGAACAAAACCACCAGGAATCTGACAGCTAGGTGAAAGGGGTATACATGCTTATCATCTGTCATGTCAACCACCGCCAGTCATGGCGTTTCCTTCTTCAGGAATTTGATTGAGGATTTTATCTCACTAACTTTGGCCATCATGTTTTCTCTGTGTCAGTAGTGAAGGGGGTGAGTCAGCCTTATTCAGGACCAGGACCAGTGGTTGTGGAATCCATATAGACTTTGAGACCAAAAAAAAAAAAATAGCTTTTAATTTTTGTTGAGTTTATTCAGTTCCTTGATATCCATATAGGAATATCAACACGGTCTCCTTTGAGTGCTGGTCCCTCAGGAGAACTTGGATTTGGACTTTAATCCGAGGGTACCACAGAAATATCCATCCTTCTTGAAGTTGATGATGCTTAGGCTGATCCACTATTCCATTGTTTGCAAGAACATCTGGTGCTTGCGTGATTCTGGGGTAGGACTTCCCACCCAACGTCCAAGAAGACAATCTGAGAAACTCCACTGCTCTTGCTCCCTGTCTCTGCAGTGATCAGAAAAGAGCTGCCTTGGTCCTTGCGTTCTTTCCAGGCTTCTATTAACAGCAGTTTACTTCCCAGATTGGACCTTCAGCTTCCCTTTTTCCCTGAAACCATCTTTCAGCATTTCCCTTAACTTCATGTGTTGCCACACCCTTGACACAAGAGGGTCATTGCTCCTCTAAATTAGAATGCCTTCTACTTGCTTTAGCAAGGTGGAATTTATGAGCTTCATATAAGTGGCTTTTGTCCTCATTTCCACTTAAGCTGTTTTGCTTGCCTTCAGTTTCCTTCCCTCCCTGCTCCCAATTAATATTATTCTTTAAAAAAAAATAATGTTTTCTACTATTTTGAGGGTAGCCTTTGAATTATCCATTATGTAATTATGTAGTTTGCATTTGAGATTATCATTTTGTTGCTAATTTAAGAATTAGCATGAATTTGATTCAGATCACCACTGCCAAACTGATTTGGTGTCTGTATTTCAGTTTGTGTTTACCACAATATCAATGCCAAATGGCATAATTTAATGGTCTCCAGCCAATGGAAAAATAACAAAGGCAAAACAGATTTGTACATGATGCTCTCAAGTCAAGTGAAATCCAAATAACATGACAGAATGTCATGCAAATAAATGTTTTTGTACTCATTTATAAAAAGATAAATGCTGGGAAACAAATAAACAACAAGAACGATGAACCTACAATATTTTTCCTGGTAGCAACTGGTATCATTTGTGTGAGCTGACATTTCATTTTTGGAAAGAAGCATCACTTGTAGCTTGAAATGATTAATTTCAGTAGATTTTTAATAGAATTTGTATACAATTTCCTAATTTATTTTGCTTTTGCATGGAAATATTTGGTCCATAGCGTCAGGGATGCCATTTTGCTTGAAGCTATTGAAGGAAAATCATGGCAAACATACCATTATTGGGAGCCCGTATTACAACATTTTATTTAAGTAACATTGATCTGAATCATTCCCAACACTGTCTCATCCTGAAGATGGGTCTTGGAGTGCTTTCCTCAATTGTAGAAATCAGCTAGATCTGAGAATTGGTGACAAGGACAGAAGAAGGGTATTAAACAACATATGCAATCCGCTGCTTCCCCTTTGCTACCAAAGAAAATTCTACCTCAGTTCCCAACTCCCTCTCCAACTTTTTTTTAGTCCAAGGACTTTCTTTTAATGAATTACATCACAAGATTTTATTAAGAAAGGTACAAGTAACTAGGAAGTGAGATAAGGTAAAATTCACTTGTAAAATCCTTAGAGCCGACATCTTATATCAGAGTAAACATATGATATCTCACCTTTTGGGATTGGTCCATTTGCCTTAGCATAATGGTCTCTAGTTTGGCCCATTTCCTTACCAAATCTTGATGCAGTTTTTATAGAAATTCCACTTAAAAATTTAAATAATACTTCAAGGAACTCTTAGTAACAGAAACAATTTGGAAAAATGAAGAACGAATTTGGAGAACTTATAAGTCATAATTTTAAAATGTATATCAAAATTCTAGTAATCAAAACAATGTGATTCAGGCATAAAGGCAGACATAGAAAATGATATAGAATAGAGTTCAATTATCAACAAAATCATGGGAAAAGAACAAATTATTGAAAAAAACTGAATGATCAGATGCAAAAGAGTAAAGTTGGATCTTTATACCATATATAAAAATAACTCAAAATCTAACAAAATGTAAGGAAAAAAAAACTCAGTAGAATTTATTCATGACACTGGATTTGACAATGATTTCTTGGAATTGCAATAAAAAACATAAACAATAAAAGACAAAATAGGCAAGAGGAATTTCATCTAAATTAAAAGCTTGGCACTATCAATATAATGAAAAGAATAGGAAAAATAATTTCAAATCATATATAAACTAACATTTAGAATATATATTGGATTTCCACAACTCAAGAGAAAACAATCACTTCTATAAACTAAAATGCTAAGCCTGGTGCTGTGGCATTGCGAATGAAACCTCTGCCTGCAGTGCCAGTAGACCCTGTGAGTGCTGGTCTGTTTGGTGTTTGATCCAGAATCCTGCTGACCTCATGTGGAAAACCAACCGAATATGACCCAAGTACTTGAGTCCTTGATACCCATTTGGGAAATCAAGGAAGATTTCTAAATTTTTAGCTTTGGCTTTGCAGCTCCAGGAGTTTCTACCACCTAGGATGTGAAGCTGCTCTTCAAATATGAAAATAAATGTTTAAACACTATGTGAAGTCATAAGTAAATATTTCTTCACAGAAAATATATATTGAGTATGGTCAACATGTGTTAAGAAAGAACAGATTAAAATAACAATGAGATATTACTTCATAACCTTTATCATGGTCACTGCAAACAACAAAACGGGGAATCCGCATGTTTGGTGAGGGCATATAGAAACTGGAACCTTCATGGCTTGCTCGTAGGGATGTTAAATGGTACAAGTGCTATGAAAAAATAATTATGGTGGTTCTGGACTTGGCGGAGGGGCTCCACCATGACTGATTGAGAAATCATATTGACCTCAGTCCCAGAAATATATGAGAGAAAGAAAGGACCATATTCCCAGACAACTGATGGACAGAAATATTCAGTAGAACAGCATAGAGCAGCCAGTCAAATCTCCATCCATGCAGCCAGCCACCAGCTGCGAAACATCTTCCCGAGTTAAGGTTACAAGCAGTTGCCATGTGCCTCACCATGAGCAGCTTTAACTGAGAGAGACTTCCACAATTTCCAACTGATTTCAATTCCCCTGTGAAGAGCCCTCTGTGATCTGTGTCACTGCCTTGCTCCTAAAAGGAGAACCGTGTTAACCTTTTCCTTCCTTTCTGCAAGGCACCAGACTGTGTGAAGTCACATGGCTGATCTGCTGTGCTGCTATGTGTGAGCAAAGCCCCAGTCAGAGCAACTCACAGGGTGGACACAGATTCCTCATATCCTGCAACCACAGACATTTTAGACATGAGTCCTGTAGTTGCCCTCATCCACTCTGCATAATCCAGGGTGATTGCACTTGGGTTCTTGTAGCTAGCAACAGTAGCTGCATAATAAAAAAAGAAAGGAAAAAAATCCAAGCTTAACCTAAGAAAGTTTCCTTTGACTTTTTAGCACACAATGCCCCAGGCACAAATTTCAGCATATCCTCGAATGATTCATGAGCACTGAGAGCAGTGTCACCTGCACCTCGGAGGATCAGGGGTGTTGATGTCAATATTACATTCTTTGGAATCATCTGTACTCATTTGCTCTGCTGTGGGAAAGCAGCCATTGCTATCTCTAATCCCTGATTCTCACCTTGGATGAGCTGGATCATGACCCCAGTGTATCTGCAATCAAGGAGACTCTATCAGTATAAATTTCCCCCAAATCACCTGAATCTACCCGGTGTGATTCAGGGAAGAACCTGCCTGCGTTCCATCTCCACATACCCGCAAGTGGAAACTGTCCCGTATACATTGTGTAAATCTGGGAGAAGTGGAGCAGAGTTGGGTTCACGTCCCCAACCCTTGGACTAGGGCTCTACTGCTATAAGCTTCAGCACCAGTTGGATTTTCCCAGCAGGACAGGGGGAAGGGTTTGTTCTCATCACACAGTCTTAGCAGGCACAGCTGTCAGTGTCACAAGCAGCAAGAATGAGTTCCTAGCTATCTTAGTCTCTAGTGTAACTGGCAACAAACTCTCTGGGGTGTAGGAAGTCCACATTCCTCTCAAAATTGTACTTCTAGCCCTACAAGCTGCAGCAAACTAGATCACTATATCACTTACAGACCCAGTTGATGCTGGTTAAAGAAAAAGATATCAGTTAGAGCTTATACATCTAGGCACTCCTAGAAACAAAAGCAGAGCAACAAGCCAAGTGATGCTTTATATTCCATCTAAACTATTCTAATAAAGCATACTCCCGAAAGGATTATTATACAACATAGACAGAAGTCAATGTAAACCATGGAATACATGAGAAAGAAAGGTTGCATGAAACACCCAAAAGAACTTATTGGGTCTCTAGAATCAGACTCTGATCAGAGTGAAATCTACAAAATTCCAGAAATAGGATGCTCATTGTGATGGAAAGAAAATAGACAGCCTGAAGAAATAAGGACATCAATTGGTGCCATGAATGAAGTTCTCACCACATAGACAGAAATCATTAAAAGAGAGAAATTTGGGAGAAGAAAATGTCAATAATGAAATTTTGAAAGTATGATTTAGAGCTTCAGCAGAACAACCAAGAGGAAAAACAACAATAACTTTCAAAATAACCCAATAAGAAGAAACTAAAGGAAAAAGAGTAAAGAATAGCATTAAGCAACCAAATATACTTAATACAGAAATTCCTGGAGAAGAAAGGAATTGAGAATCTATTAGAGGAAACAGTAGTTAAAAATTTCCCAAGACATTGACATCTAGACACAAGAAGTTAGAGGGTCTGGTGTGGTAGCCTAGTGGCTAAAGTACTTGCATTTTATGCACCAGGATCCCATATGGGTACTGGTTCCCATCCAGCTCCCTGCTTGTGGGCTGGGAAAGCAGTCAAGGACGGCCCAAGACCTTTGGACCCAGCACCCATGTGGGAGACCTGAAAAAAACTCCTGGCTTCTGGCTTCTGGCTTTGGATCAACTCAGCTCCGGCCATTGCAGTCACTTGGGGAGTGAATCATCGAATGGAAGATCTTCCTCTCTGTCTCTTCTCCCATCTGTATATCTGAATTTGCAATGAAAATAAATAAATCTCTTTCTGAGTGTAGCCTCAACGAACTGAAAGCAAAAGCCCAAACCAACGTTTCTACAGGTTATGTTCTTAGAAATATCTACAGTAATCAAGAGATGGGAGAAACTCAGGTATTCATTGAATGGTGGATGGATACATGAAAAGATATATGCATATCATAGAACATCCCTCAGTCTTAAAAAAGCAGAAAATTCTAACTCATGCCACGTACATGAAGGACCTCAAAACCACTGTGTGAAGCAGAATAACAGACAGAGAAGGGCCAACGTTACCCAATGCCGCTTATACGGAATAGCTAGTGTAGTCAAATTTACAGACAGAAAGCAGCATTTCCTTTGACGGGCTGTGGGAGGCAAGAATGCGAGAAGCATCATTTGATGATTATGGATTTTTTTTTAGGAAACTGTAAATGTTCAAAAATGGATAGGTGTGATGGCCACACAGTAATCTGAATGCAGTTTGTCTACACTGAAAAGGAATAAAGTGGTAAAGTTTATGTACTTTCTACCGTAATAAAAGAACTGCGTGTGGGAAGACTAAGACAGAAGGAAGACAATGGCAGGAATGGACAAGGGCGTAAATTATAGACAGCGCTGATGATAGAGCAGTTCTATCCAAAATACAAAAAAAATAGGAAAGAAGCTTAACAGAGAAATTTGAGATAATCTCTTGCTATGTATTTAAAATTTATTTTTCCCTGTTCACCTGTCTTTGAAATATACTGATAATATGCCTGTGATTTATTTTGGTTGCTAGACTATTTCTTAATCAGAATCCACACAAAATTTCACCCACAATCCCAGGTACAGAAGTGTTGTACGCATGTTATTTCAAAATTTTATTAGGCATCTACTACACAAGTTCTTTCAAGTAACTTCAAATACTGGAGATCAAGACTTTGAGGAATGTATTAGATAGTCAGTGCTTATTTTTGTTTTCTCAAATAACATTACTTGTACAGATCCTCATGAGTCTTTTCCTAGCTACTCCCAAAAGGCTTGTCGATTTTTTCAAGATTCTCTTTTGCCATGTTTTGTTTACTTCGGAAAATAATTGGTACATTTAAAAACAAAGGATGACCTCTTGCAGGGGAGAAAAGCTGCATGTTCTATTTTTAGAATAACAAATGAAGAGAGAAAATGGAAAAGGGCAGAGTAAACATTTCATTTGACAATCTGTCACATACAAAATAGAGCAGCAATGTGGTGATGAACAGGCTACTGCTGCAGACAAATCCGCTGCCTGCAGAAGAAACAATCATTTCTCCTCGAATGTGTTCACTGCCACTCCTGTTCCAGATTTCTATGTGAACCTACAAACACAGAGTTAACTAGAACGAATAGAATGCAGGATGAGGACATGACAAATGTAAGAGCAATTGTGCAAATTTGATATGTCACTGGCAAATTAGATATAGACAGTTAAAAATGATGCTTTGGTTCTCATAAGATAACACGAATTTCAGCATTCTACTAAATCAATACAAAAGAAGATGTTCTCCTTTCTTCTCTTTTTTTTTTCTTTTTTAACACAGCATTTTAAATTTAAAATTCAGCTGAAACACCAACTTTTTTCTCAGGGAAATAACCCAAGGTTGTTGGTTCTTTAGAAACTTTTTTTTTTTTTAGGAAGAAGCACGCTTCTTTTAATGAAAATCCTACAAACATTTGGACTCATGCTATCTAAAACTGCACAATCTCTTTTATTTTATCTAAACACGGTTGGCCTCTGCGAAATTCTTACTTGTCTGCAGACAGCAAGTCATGGCTGTTAGCGTTTATGGCGCTATCAACCCTCTCAAGACGGCTGTCTAATCACATGCAGCTCTCTTGTTTTCTCACAAATGAACTCATCACCTTATTAACACAGATGAATTTATCAGGAATCTGTTTTTCATCCTGCCCAATTACATGCATCTGGAAATGTCCTTATTTTCTCCACATAAGTGCTTAGACTCATGTGCGTTAATCCAGGGTGGATTAATATAGGGTGATATGTGAATAGATTATTATTACTAATACATTAGGTGGCTTAAGTGCATCACATGTCGAGCTGTTTCACATTTGATGGACCCAACCCAGTGGCTTAAGACCCGGGCTTTGAGTTAGAACTGCACAAGTCCAAATTGTGACCAGTTATTATTGCTCAATGATTAGCATGCAATGTAGACAAACTACTTCACTAGCGATTTCTCAGTTCCCTCAACTGTAGATAATGGTTTCCCACCTTGTGGGGCAATTAGAACGATACCTTTAGGAAATATATCCTTATAAGGAGCAAATGATTTCTTCATAACTTAAATGAAGATCATAAATATCATAAAACTTAATAAGCCTTAGTTATTAGTAATCTGAATTGAGATACAGATAGTTTTATAGTATCAATGTGCTTGACAACCAAGATGCAGAATTGTGAAAGCAAAGCAAACATGAAGCTTATATGTAGAGCTCTGGCTTAACCAATCTCCCTACTCTTGGTCTGTTACAGGCTTGCTCTCTGAGCATGTGGGAATGAACAGTTTCTGGTCAGGAACTGCCTTTGTTCTTTCACACGTCTTCCTCTGCTCTCCTTCTGTGGATATATTCTCTCCTTACTGGGCTTACGCTGGGGCAGTCATTGTGGAGAAGAAATGCAGTTGCAAATTCTGTGACCTCTTTGGTCCGTTTTCATGATAACCTTGGAGGTCACAACACATCGCTTGAGAAACAGTAGCTTAAGCTATATTTTCTCTCCTTGTTGATGAGTGTGTCATATGGGACAAAATCAAAGGCCATTCTGAGGTGGAGATGTATTGCTTTTATTGCTTTTTTGCTATCTACAACGTCCCTTGCTCTGTCAGCAAAGACTATTAGATTGGTCTTGGAGGATTTGCTCTTCTAAAACATGTTAGTTATTACCCTGTGATCTTAATGTTTATAAATTGGTTTTCTGATGCTATGCTCCAGTATTTTTTATACACTGAAGTCAACATGAGTTGATCTATAATTTCTGTCATTTAAAAAGTTTTTAAACAAATATTAATGGAATTGTTCTCATATCTTTTAAGTATCTTTCCCATTACCCACAAGTTCTCAGAATAACTGACCTAATTCATGATTATACTCCAAGATGCCGGTCCTCACAATGCTGAGAGAAGCTCATTTGGGTATGTAAGACTATTTCCTCTTTGCTGTCTGTTCTGTGTCCTATTAGCTTTATCTTTTATCGTCTCTCTATGATTTTCTCTTTTACTACGTTTACATCTCTGCTTTTGGTTCTTCTCTGGTCAAAGTTAAAGTACAAACCATGTGGAAATGTGCTTCTGATGGACTTTTTCTGCTTTTGGCCCATAACCATGATGAATTACTGCTGGGCCTCTTGCATCCCAAACTCTTCCTTCACTAGCACAGCACTTTAATGAGCAGCAGTATCACTGAAACAGGAGGGAAAAAATTTCTTTTACCTCTAATACTCACAGTTATTATCCCTCTCTTGTTAGACAGTTGAACTTGAATTAGTCACTTGCATGTCAGTTGTGAGTGGTATACTGGTACACATAGAAATGAATCGGAACCTGTTCTCTGTACCTTTTTGTTTTGTTATCAGTATTGAGAACATGGAACAACAAAACTCTGAATTTCTAAATAATTAAAGTGGAAAGGCTGAACCATTACTGAATAAGTTAGCTATTACCAAGTTAGATTTGGAGCAGAATCAGAGAACAGAAAAGACTGTGGACGAAAAGATAAATAACAACTTCAAATTCAATCAGGTAGAAAGCAGAATTTGAAAATAAGAAAATTGACATTGAAATGTAGGGGCCCTGCATGGTGGTATTTTAACCTTCTGACTGTGGTGCCGGCACCCCATATGGGCACCAGTTCTAATCGCAGCCACTCAACTTTTCATTTAGTTTACAGATTATGTATGGCCTGGGAAAGAAACAGAGAATGGCTCAACCTTGGGTCCCTGAACTTCCTTGGTACACCTGGAAGGAACTCCTGGCTCTAACTTTGGATCTGCTCAGCTGGGGCCATTGTGGCCATTTCAGGAATGAAGCAGTAGATAGAAGATCTGTGTGTGTGTGTGTGTGTGTGTGTGTGTGTGTGTGTGTGTGTCCCCTTTTCTCTGTAACTCCACCATCCAAATAAAAATAATACATTTTTTTAAAAAAGTTGTAATATGTGCAAGATGTATTAGGTTGAGCAGAAGCATCAAAACCCAGGATGAAAATGGCAAGGATAAAAATCACAACATTTGGAAACTGAGAGTAATTTTAAGTGAAGAATGCACTGAGATATTTAGAAAAACCCACGCATAGTTTTGAAGATTAGTTTGAACATGATTAAGGCATTGTTATGGTAAAGAGAAGCACAGAGAAGAAAGTTATGCTAACAAAATAGATAGCAGTGACTATGCCTTTATATGTGTTGTATACCTTAAATATACACAGAGTGAGAGATGGACAGAGAGAAAAAGAGAGAGGGAGAGAGGGAGTGAGAGAGGAGTAGCACAGAGTAGGAATAGAAGGAGAAGTGAGGATATCAATTTTTGTATTTCTTTCATTCAACATGGAATCAATCTTGGTAGCTTCTGCAGCCATATAGAATTTAGTAAATTCCATGGTTTCTGACCTTTTCAGCAGTTTTCAAAAAGAACACACACAATGATTGATTCCTGGCTGCTCCACTTCCCATCCAGCTCCCTGCTTGTGGCCTGGGAAAGCAGTAGAGAATCGCCCAATGTCTGGGATCTGGAGGGAACTCCTGACTCCTGGCTTTAAATCAGCTCAGCTCTGGCTAATGTGGCTACTCCGGGAGTGATTCAGTGGACACAAGATCTTTCTATATTTCTACTCTGTAAATCTTTTCCAAGAAAAATGAAAAGAAAATGTTTTTTAAAAAGAAAGAAATGTATTAGGCAAAGGACATGCATGGACAGTATCTGTACCCCTATTTGAACAAATCAGTGAGAAGTGAGAATATTAGGAAATAATTTCTCTAGCATTGATGATATTAAGGAATTATTGTTCATGTGTGAGGCATGATAATGGCATAATAATAATGTTTTATTAGAGTCCTTAACTTCCCATGATTCAGGAGAGTATTTCAAGGCCAAAGAAATGGAATTAAAAGGCAAGTTTATTCTGGCGCAAATATTTGTTTGATAACTGTGTCAAATATATATATATCAAATTATTTTTGAAATTATATGTTGCTTGAGATTATCTCTAAAGCAGAGCAATTATAAGGAAGCTCAAATATATAAGAAATATTCCAAGACTAGTGCTTGGTGAGCACTTGATCTAAAGCAAGTGGCTCCGAGGATCTGAATGTGTGGTTGTGAAGAGAATCAATGGTGCCTCCTGTGTGACATTATGGTCTCATTTCAGATGTTTTTCTTTGCATGCATTTTAATGTATTTATTACTATCGAGCACCATGTACTTGAGACAACACTAACACTGAGGATTTGACTACATTTCTGTGTTCTTGATCTTTCTCTGAACCTTCCAAGTCCCCACTCCACATGCTTCACTCTCATCTCTATGTGTTCAAAGGGTGGTTGAGCTCTACGCCCAAATGCCACTTTTCCAGCAAACCTCATGTAGGACTGTGGGCTCTTATGTGTCTTACATATTATCTTACCCTCTTTTACAGTGTTTCCATGCACTGTAACATACTGTAGTTATGCATATATATATATATATATATGCTTATGTTTACATTCTATACTTAGCCAAAGGCTCCTTAAGGATAGTATTCCTTCTAATCTTCTTGTAGTAGTGTCACCATTGCATTGTGGGCTCTATAGATCCTTTGTTCTAAAGGCCTGCCAATGAGCAAACACATCTATAAAACTGTAAGAGCAAAAGTTGTCAGACAAAGAAATACAAAAGCAAAACCCTTGTATCACTTTGGATTTCTGCAGGCTTTGGAGTTGAAAAGATTCTTTCAGACTTAATTAACAATAAAAACTTCATCAACTCATAACAGCAACTAGTTTTAGCTGCAGTCTTTCCACACAACATTCTCTTTTCTTTCAATAGTAGATCAATGGCCACATTTTGCAGAATGGTTTGCTCATAAGCTGTCAAAATCCCAACAGCTCTTTTGTACATAAAGCAAGATAAACTGAAGTTGGAATTGGCTATCCTGGAAGTTAAACTACTTTTCTAAATACAGAATGCATGGTCTTGCTTCATGAGCTTTTTGGCAGTTTCCCGAAAATGACCAACATTAGAACCATGTAAACATTTTGAAGATTACACCACAGCCATTCTTGTCTTTTCTCTTCTGTAACGATTACTGTAATGTGTTCATTATAGAAAAGAACACCCTGAAAATGCCTCACAGAATTTAAGGGAGAAATGTTGAAAGAAAAGCTGTATCCAACAACCACTGAGAAATCAAGATGTGCAGACCAAACTTGTTTTTAAGCAAGTTAACTTGTGGGAAATCTCTGGCCTTGTCTACCATATTGGTTGTCTCCTGATTCTAAATAGTTTAATTGCTGGAATAAAAGTTCTCATGCACTTTAAAATTATTTAATTTGAAAAAATAAATTCTTTAAAAATAATACAGAATGACAAAATCAGCACACTTCAAGTTAAGGTATATATTTTAAACATGCGAGTTTTAATGATTGAAACTATCAGAAAGAAAAATAAAAGGAAATATTTTCTGTCTCACAGTGATAAGGAAATAAGTAACCAGCAGACACTGACTATTCTATTTATTTTCACAGTAGTCCTGTTTTGTGGATGGATATGGTACAGACTATTTCCTCTTCAAACTGTTTGCTTTGATCTGGCACTAAGATAAGGGAAGCAAGGCACTCAGCACTGCTCTCGGGTTCCTGTCACTACCCATCTACACTTGCTCCACACCACTGGCGTGGTCTTGTGAGTGAGTGCTGCTTGCTTTTTACATTCCAGGCACCTGGCTGAGAGCACCCTTATCTTGACAATTGCTACTAGTGGGCAGCGAGAAGACATTTCTAAGCCTTTCCTATTTGTTCTGCTGTGACCAAGTTCTTTCCCAGTGTGTTCCAGCTGCATGGTATACTTTCCCTTTCCAGTCATGATCTACCAAATCCACGCATTCTGTTAATTTTATGTGTCAACTTGATTGGGCCATGCGATGATCAGATGACTGGTAACTCGTATCTAATTTCTGGAGAAATTGATGAGGGTGGAAGAGATGAACAATTGAATAATTAGTTGCAAAAAAGAAAAGCCTCCTTCTAAGAATTGGGACTCCTCTAATTGAGCTAGGCTCTAACTAGAAAAAAAGGTAAAGGAAAGACCATTTCTCTCTCTCTCTCTCCTGGTGGATATCAATTTTCTGCCTCCAGAAGTCAGAATTCATGGTTCCTATGTCTTTGGACCATGATGCATATACAAATTATCTCCCAGTGCGCCAGCTCTCAGTCTTGGACTGGCAGCTACTAGTGGCAATTCCCATTTTCTGCCTTCCAGGCATGTATTGAAGTGTATCACTGGCTTTTCCAGGCCTCCAGCTTGCCAACAGCACATTGTGTGACTATTGGGCTTCCATAATCACATAAATCTATTATCATAATAAACCTCATTTATACTAACGCAAGTATAAACTATCTATAGGTTGTGTTTTTCTGAAGAAATTTGATACCAATATCATTTTCATGTGTTTTGTTGCAATATTGAAATATGTAAATTGGCTAGATGCATTTGTTTTGAAGAACCTCACTGCACTGAACAGAGACATGCACAGACTGAAAGTGAAAGGATCCAATAAGATATCCCATTCACTTGGAATGTAAAAGAAAGCCAAAATAGATATATTTATATCAGATAAAATAGGGTTTAAATCAGAAACAGGAAAGAAAGAAAGAAAGAAAGAAAGAAAGAAAGAAAGAAAGAAAGAAAGAAAGAAGGAAAGAAAGAAAGGAAGGAAGGAAGAAAGAAAGGAAGGAAGAAAGAAAGAAAGGAAGGAAGGAAGAAAGAAAGAAAGAAGTGCTTTAGCTGTAAGAGGAAATCATTGACAGGATATTCTTTAATCAACATCATTTTGTGACTAAAAAAATTCTGTTTCATAATGGAAGTTTATAAGGTCCTTACTTCTCCAAATTACAAGCAATACTCTTTTTCAAAAGATGTATTTATTTATTTATTCATTCATTCATTCATTTATAAGTCAACCACTGGCGAGAGAAGGACAGACCTTGCATCTGCTGGCTCACTTCCCAAATGGACACAAAAGCCAGAGCTGAATCAGGAATTACATCAAGTGTAGCGGGGTCCAAGTACTTGTACATCATCTGCTGTCTTCTTCGGCACATCAGTAGGGAGCTGGGTAAGAACAACTAGATACAATTGTAACTGGGGCTCTGATATGGGATACTGGTATCCCAAACTGCGGCTTAATCTGTGGTACAACATCAGCCCCAACAAACAGCATTATTAAACCCATGCGTTCTTTATAAGATTTCATAGTTTCACTTTCTGTATCTGTATATCTCAGTTTATAAGATAGAAAAGCATATTTCAGAAACACTTTCCCACCTTTTGAGCATCTTAACTCCCCTAATTTATTTCCTTGAAGTTATCCAATTTTCAATATTTAAGCCAATCCAAAGAATAAGCAAAAACTCAAGAATTTTTAAAATACTTGCAAATAAAATTCAACCAAGAACTCCAAACACTTAATTTTGCGTTAATATTTGGAAGCTTTATTGTGGTTTTAATTCCTTTCCTTACACTCACTTTCTTGTAAATAGTATAATTTCATTCTTGTTAATAGCTGAATAATATTCCATGGAGTGGATGTACCACAGTTTCTTTAACCACTCTTCTTTGAATGCACATTTACATTGTTTCCATGTCTTTGCTATTGCGCATCGTGTTGCTGTAAATATAGGATTACACATCCCCTTCTCATATGCAGATTTCATTTCTATTGGACATATTCCTAGGTAGGAGCAGGATAGCTGGGTCATATGGCAGACTTATTTGCAATTCTCCAAGCACTCTTCATACTGATTTCTACAGTGGTTGTACTAGCCTACACTCCCACCAGCAGTGAAGTAGGGTGTCCTTCTCCACACATTAATGCCAGCAGGTGTTAGTTGAGTTCTGAATATAGGCCAGTCTCACTGGAGTTAGGTAGTACCACAACATGGTTTTCATGTGTATCTCTCTGATGGCTAGTGAGCCTGAGCATCTTTTTATATGTCTGTTAGCCATTTGAATCTGTTCTTTTGAAAAATGTCTGTTCATTTCCTTTGCCCATTTTGTTACAGTTTTTTTATTGTTTGGTTTTTGTTTTTATTGTTTTGCTGTTTCTGGGTTTCTAAAACTTTTGGTAAATTCTGCATATTAGTCCCCTATCACTTGTGCAGTGTATAAAACATTTTCCCATAATCTCTTTTCTTTAGTCAAATTCATTGCTGGCTCATGAATTATACAGTGGAATCATTTTTCTCAAGAGACTTTTGTATCTCCTTTTTGTCACCCATGTGTTGATTACTCATTGGCGTGTTTGTTGTTGTTGCTGTCATTGTTAAGGCTGTTGTCCCAACTCATACTAGTGGTTGACCTTGTTTTGTAGCTTCTCAATTATGGAAATGTATTATGATGGAGTATTGGGGTCTACCATATCCAGATGTGGGGGTATAATACAACATGCATCCCTGCATCCCCCTGGTAATGTCAACTTTTGTAGTTCTGTGGGTTTTGTCTGGTTTTGATTTTCGCTTTCTGGGTAAATTGCTTTGGTTCTCCTGGCTAGCATACTCCTTGGGAAGGTCATATTAGCTCTATCAATCCATAAAGGAATAATTTGAAACACTGCTGAAAATGGCATATGTGTATATATACACACACATACATATATTTACTTGCATTTATAAGATACAAATATAAATCTATCACATATATGCCCTCAGACTGACTATTCCTGTGCAAAATAGTAGAACATACATTTAATTCCTATAGCATTCATTTTAACATGCAATGAGTTACAGCCCTAAGAAGACTCATTTATTGTAAAAATCTTTTTTTTTTTTTTTTGCAAGGACAGAAAGGAAGATCAATGGAATAGAATAGAAGCACCAAAAGGGAACCCACACAAATACAGCCAATTAATCTTTGACAAAAAGACCAATGACAACTCAAGCAAGTGGGAAGGCCTCTTTAGTAAATGTTATTGGGACAACTGGCTGATAGCCTGTAGAAACAAAAAGATAGACCCACATCTATTGTAAAAATCTTAGGAGAAGTAAGTAGTGAGGCCTTCTGGGCTAAGCCAGGCAGCACAGCCCCAGGGGAGGGGCAACCCAGCACTGGCTTTGCCCAGGTGGGCCAGGTGGGCCAGGTGCCAATGGCACCAGGCGAAGCCCTTAGCCTCCTGGCAACTTCCTCTAGGAGGTTGGGATGGGTACTTGTGGGGACCCAAGGGCTCACACCCGGGTAAGGAAGGACTAATAAGGGAATACAATGGACAATGCCACTACACTTGCAGGCAAATGAGGGGGCTAGACAGAGTAGTTTGGAGGGCGGAATAAGAAGACCATTAAGCATCAGACCAAAGCACCAGCACATGGGAGACCTGAGCTGGGGTAGTTAGCATTGACCACCATCAAACACCACCCACTAACACACACTAAACCTAGGACTGGGGGCCTACCTAGTAGGACTGGATCACAGTACCCACCAGGGAGAGTCAGAACAGAGGATGGGTAATGTTAGGTTGGCCCATGACACTAACAGGAATGTAAGAGAATCAGGTCGGGGGCATAATCTAAGGGGGGGTAAGCGGGTTTATCCCTGTGGAACTGCAATTTCCGCTGCCATGCACAAGGTCTGTGGCTGGGAACCAGCCTGGCTGGGGAGCTTATAAGGGACTGTATAAATGCATCCTAAGTCCATGCCATTTGATTCATATACAGGTTTAAAATACAGCACACATTCCACAAGCTCTTGGTAGATATGCCCAAAAGAAAACAAGGTACATATGTGATGGAGTATGGAAACTTTGATAAAATATAATTAATATAACTTACATCAAGCAAGCAGTTATAAAAATTATTGCTTTAAATCTGTCTTTGCTAACAAGTAAAGATGCAAAACAGGAGCTAAGTCTAATATTAAATTTCTTTGTCTTTTATGTTTTCCGTTATATTTCTAACTTGTATTCTAATTAGGAACGCCCAAAGATCAAGAGCCACCGGTTTCCTTGCACAGCTGGCCTCCCAGCTGGCTATGTTGTGTATGTAATAGCTGCAGTAATTCGCTCTCTTCTGATGTGCCTTTTCCCCAGGTTGGCTGCATTGTTTAGAAAGAGATTTCCTTTGCAGTTAGAAGCTATATCTATTGTTTTGGATCTCTCATTTGATTTACAAACTCACTATTTCACTTTCTCTAATCACTACTAAAATTTCTCAGGTTAGCCTTCTTTTTGCAAAACTATTGCCATTGTTTTAATTTAAGTTAAAATGTATTTATTTAAAATCTCCATTAATATTTTATCAAATGTATTTGTTTGAGTTGACAATTATAAAATTAAGATATGAGATGGATTGCTTTCCAAGTTTGACATCCTACTCGTTTATAACAGAATATAGAAGATGCATTAAAAGTTACCATAATTGAAGAAGTTCATTTTTAGATTTTAACAATCTCCAAATTTAAAAAGAATTATAAATGATTGAAGCAGAATGTGATTTGTGTCAAAGAAATTGGAATTTCTATTCCAGGTAAAGGTGGTGAAAGTTTGATTTAATGTTTTCTTTTTAAATCATTATGTTTTATTTGTTTGCATTTATCTGAAAGGCCAACAAGAGAGAACTCTCTTCACACAGTTCACTTCTCAAATGTCCAAAATAGGCTGTTCTGGTCACGGCAAGGTTAAAAGGCAGGACCCGCACCTGGGCCTCCCACCTGGGTGACAGGGGCTCAACTGTTGGAGACATCACAGGCTGCCTTCCAGATGCATTTGCAGAAAACTGCTTCAGAAGTAGGGTAGTCAGATCAATATGGGCACCAAGGGTTACATCCCAAGTGCCAAGGAGACCACTTGGAATTGGACTGCCCTTGTACTCCAAGGTCATCCACTCCCTTTTGGATCTCCCACATGGGATGGAAGATGCCCAGATCCTTTCTCACAGGATCTAATATCATTGGAACAATAGCCAGGAGCCATGAATGGACCTCAGAAACAGAACAGTAAAGCTTCAGGATTAGGGAGGAGAGCTTTCTCTGGTCCTTATTTAGTTCCAACTTTGGCTCTCCACCCTCTCTTGCAATGACTTTCAGGGTTGCTCCGGAATTCCCCCCCCCCAAAAAAAATTTTGATTTGATAGACAGAGAGCAATAAGGAAAGCTTAGAACCAGACAGGAAACGGTCAGCTTGGACTCACATATATCTTACTAGGTAGGACACAAAGATTAATTACTCCTCACTAAGGTATCAAAGATTTCTCTGCACACCCTTCCTAAAACTGTTCTGCACCTCAATTGTTGACATATGCCTTGTTAGAGTTATAAGCCAGCATGGACTATCCTAAAATCTTCTGAGTTCAGTAAAAATTATGCTTCAATACTATAAACTGCTAAATATAAAAATGAAAATAGACACGAGACAGCTGAATAGTATCCTATAGCCACTTTAAGGTATATAGCAGCCGGTGGTATATAAACTAAAACTGAAACGTCAATGAAGTGGTCACAGGATGTGGTTAAGAACTTGCATTTTCTAACATATGGGTCACTCAATACCATGTCAATTAACTCCATAATGATGTAAATTGTTGTTGATGTTATGTTGTAGCTTTTCATTGGACGGGATGATATTCTGCCAGCTCTACTTTCAGACCAGAGATGGTCTCCCCAAGAAACTGATGAATTTATCTGGACTCTATGCATGGTACATGCTTGCAAGGTAGGAATCATGACTGGATTTGAACTGTAATACTGCAACAATGTGGAGGAATCCACCATGGGGGAGGACATGGGGAGGGGTTGGGGAATCCCAGGGCCTATGAAACTGTGTCATAAAATGAAATGAAATTAAAAAAGAAGAAGAAGAAGAAGAAGGAGTAGCCAGGATTTGAAGTCAAGTTTTTGAAGTCAAGTTGCAGAGAGAGGGGGAGAAACTAACAGTGAGAGATTTTCCATCTGCTGGTTCACTCCCCAGTGTTGTGCTATCTTGAAAACCAAGAGCTTTAATCTGGGTCTCCCACGTGAGTGACAGTCAAAAAATTTGACCATCTTCTGCTTTCTCCATTCCAGTATCAGGAAGCTGGATCCAAAGTGGAACAGCTCAAGTCCAGCGCTATAACCTAGTGACTAAATTGTCACCTTACACCCCAGCATCCCAAATGGGCACTGATTTCCTATCCTAGCTGTTCCATTCCTGCCGAGCTTCCTGTTGTGGCCTAGGAAAGCAGTAGAGGATGGCCCAAAGCCTTGGAACCCTGCCCCTCTGTGAGGGAGACCTGCAAGTAACTCCTGGCTCTTGGCTTCCACTCAGTTCAGCCCTGGTGGCTACTTGGAGAGTGAATCAGCATATGAAAGATCTTTCTGTCTCTCCTTCTCTCTGTATGTCTGCCTTTCTAATAAAATAGATCTTTTAAAAAGAACAAAAAGGAACAGCTGGGATATGAACTGGTGTACATATGGGCTACGTTACCTGCTATATCACACACCAGACCTTGTGAAGTAGCTTGTATTACAAGTTTCAAAAATGATTTCCAAACTGTTTCAGGTCTGCAGGAACATTATTTTTTCCATACTCCATTATTTCATCCATCATGCTATGCTCTTTTGTTTTTTCCTTACTAAATGTTAAATCACAAGAGGTATTTATTCTGACATATCTTTCCACAAATAAAATTTCATTTTCCTGATTTTCCATGAAAAATGCTCATGTCAATTGGCATCTTAGTATCCGAAGTATCACATTACGTTCTTTCTCAGTGTTAAGTGAGGCTCTTCCCGAGCTCTTAGTGTCATAATATATGCTATTTTATTTTTCCCTAATGCAAAGTCAGCTGTGGATGTGGTGACGGTTTAGGGCCGCTTCTTCCAGGCAATGACCCAAGAGTTTAGACGCCAAGCCTGGTAGAGGCACTGTTTTTCACATGGCTCTGAGAGTGAAGGAAGAGGCGAGGACTGTCACACTTCCACTTGTATCTTTTTGTCTGGAACTGAAAAGCAATAAACTTTTGTGTCTCCACCCCCCCCCCCGGCTGCAACTAGTCACACATCTCCACTTAACTGGAAGAAAGATTGGAAATGTGCAGGATACTCTTTGAGTGGCAAGTGTCTCTGCCACATTAATTTTAATTCCTCTTATCTGTCCACTAGTTGAATAAGGGTGAGAATTACATCCAAAGCCCCCTTTTTTGGATAGTCTCCAAATTTATAGTTCATGGGAGTGGAAGTACTCCTCCAAACTGATGCAAAACACTGAGAGATTATATACTGCCTTTGCCTTGGATCATCCCCTAGATACCTTTCTACAAAAACTTTATCAGATGCTAAGTTAGTATAATTACAAAATTCCAACCTTCCTAGAATTACAAACCCACGATTTACAAAATTCTAAATCAATAAAAAAATCAAAGATAAAATTAACCTAATTGAGAGGAAAGACATTTATTTGGCTCTAGCTAAAACTGTCATCTGTAAAAGCATAGATCCAAGAAAAATTTAAATGTGACTCGAGGTTCTACATAATAGTGGCCGTATTTAAATCATAAAATCTCAACTGCCACTAAAACAGTGCTTTCCGGGACGTGTGATCAGCACTAACACCAATCAAGCTGCCTTTATCAAGAAATTGAGTGCTATCTCTTTGTAATTTAGGAGAAGTAGGAGTTTTATGAATAATTAAGAAAAACTTATAAATTGCACTTTGGCACTGTTCAAAGGTCAATGGTATCCCCATGCAGACACGTAGGCAGCAATTCCAAGAACAGCTGTGACCTTGCTTAAAATTTCATTTAACAAGGACTTTGATTCCATTTTAAGTGCCTGAGATCCAAACAATTCTTTCCTGACATATACAAAGAAGCAAAACGAAGACAACAATAGCAAACACTCAGACATCTGTCCCTGTGGCAGGAGGTTCCTTTAAGGAAGTTACAGTGGATTCAGGGGAAGAGGGAGGAGGGCTGGAGAAGAATTCTTTCTATCAATATTGAAAACTTCACATATTAAAAATTCATATTCATGAGATCTGTATTGTGGCACAGTATGTTAATGAGCACCAGGTTGAATCCCTGCTAATCCACTTCCAATCTAGCTCCGTGGTAGAGCGCAAAGGAAGGCTGCCCGTGCTTGTGCTCATGGGAGACCTGAGCAGAATTCCAGGCTTCCCCCTTCAACATGATCCAACCCACGTCCTTGCTTTCACTCTGCCTTTCAAATAAATGAATGTTCTTTTAAAGCTTGATTGATAGACTTGAAAAGCAGTTACAGAGGAGAGAGAAAGAGAGAGATTGATTTTGAGAGAGAAAGAGAATCGGCCATCCATTGATTCCTTCTACAAGTGTCTGCACCAGCCAGGTTGAGTCAACTTGAAGGAAAGAGCAGGAACTTCTTTTGACTTTCTCACGTGGGTCATGTCTGGCACTTCCCAGAGTGCAGATTAGCAGGGAGCTGATTTGGTAGATCAATAGATCAGAAAAAGAATTGAAACTTGATCACAGTCATTAGCATGAGATGCGATGGCACAAGCAAAAAGATGCATCATCTATTCCTCATTAAAGCTGTGACCATAAAGAAGAATTCAGTGTTTTGGGTTAAAGGACCAATTGTATTTCTTTTCATATATCTGGGTTTTCTTTTTATACATATCTTCATTAGGAAATCCATGTTTCTTCCTCTTTCTCATACCCTGGGGATATTTCTAACTTCGAGTTTCAAGGCGCATAGGCATTCAGATTGCTCCTACAAGACATGAAAGAGCAATAGCACACACAAAGTTATGATAGAGATCTACACGTAAAATTTTTTAGGTTTGTATTAATTTCATTTATTTGAAAGAGAAAAATGGGGAGAGAAGAGAGATCTTTTGTGTGGTAGTTCACTTCACAAATGCTGCCAACAACTGAGTGTGAGCCAGGCTGAAGCCAGAACTCCCGTTCCTGTCAAAATTGTCTTAGGTCCCTAGTTTGGAATTGGGAGTCTGTTATATATATTCATATCATATTGGCAAGAGCTTAATTGCAGGCCAGGCACCGTAGCCTAGTGGCCAAAGTCCTCACCTTGCACAAGCCAGGATTCCATATGGATGCTTGTTCATGTCTTGGCATCCCACTTCCCATCCAGCTCCCTCCTTGTGGCCTGGGAAAGCAGTCCAGGATGACTCAAGCTTGGGACCCTGCATCCACGTGGGAGACCCAGAGGAAGTTTCTGGCTTCGGATCAGCTCAGCTCAGCTCTGGCCATGCGGCCACTTGGGGAGTCAACCAGCCGACCGATCTTCCTTTCTGTCTCTCCTTCTCTCTGTATATCTGACTTTCGAATAAAAATAAATAAATATTTTTTTAAGAGAGCTTAGTCACATAGTAACTGTAAGGTGGTGGGGGAAGGGAACAATGAAAGGTGATTCTTAGCGAATCACATTCCAGCTACAATTGCATGTACAGAACAAGGTGAGAATTTATTCGATCAGACTATCAACAACCTTGCTCTAATAAAAAGAGGAGGATGATGGTAGTGATGACAAGGCAGACGTATCCAGACCATTGGAATGTAAACTTTCATAAATCTTTCATAAGAGAATGGCTTTCCTTTTAAAATGGATCTGTCTCAATTGAATCCAATGCTATTTGTCAAAAACTATAATTATAGTGATTTCCTTACAGTGGAGACACAATTTGAAATTGTTACAAAGCGACATGACTGTAAAATAATTACAATAATTATTATTATCTGCACTTTACACCTGTGTTATCCCTATTTACCTTGATAGAATTTTAATAATGATCTTTTAAATTTTTATCACCTTTTACCTCTATGACAAACAACTTTGTGCAATCTTTATTACATTACAATAGTACAGGAGGTAGAACTTGCTAAGTAGATGTGAGAAGAACAACAACTGACCCTTCAGGTGCATTTAACTTGCCTGGTAAGAGACAAAAGGATTTCGAATTTCTACAAATTCACTCGGAGAGGTGAGTGTCCTCTTGTGGAGCATCTATCCTTGTTACATTAAAGAGCTACTGATTGTCGGTTAATTGAAGAGTTTGTTGAAATGGAGATTAGTTAAGAAAGTTTCTAGTGCAGGGGGAGTTTCTTCGTCATAGCACAGATCCTACGATTGCAGATACTTCTACCGTAGGGAATAGAGTTCTGATGGAAATCAGACAGTTGTCTGTTACGTCCGGTACCCACGTCTTGGCGACACAGCGCATTTTGTGGTTCGGTGCTTATCTATACAATTTTTTTTCTGCACTCTTCCTCTCTTCCTGCTTTTCCTTTTCTTTCCCAAACTTACCGTTCATTGACAATGAAACAAAATCCCAGCCCAGCATGACCGTATGTACGACACTGGCTTCGTGTTGATTGTCAGCTTGGATTCTAGAATGCTACATTTTAGTCATAAGTTCTTTTCTATCATTTATTCCAAATAATTGACTTTGGGAAAGTTTTGTTTTAATCAGAAAACAAAAGAAAGAAAAAACAGAAAATAATCTTTCCTCATGAGCAATAAATAATTTACCTATCACATGTACTTTAATATTCAACTTATTCTTTAGTAAATATCCACTGCATATCTAGTCCATATTATGGGTTAGGAAGAACAAAATGTTTATTCAGTTTTTAAAGTATTGTTTTTGTATTACATACTATTTTTAAAAGTATTTTTCAAAAGATTTATTTGTTTTTATTGGAAAGACAGATGTACAGAACGAAGGAGAGACAGAGAGGAAGATTCTCCATTCTCTGATAAGTGGCCACGACAGCCAGAGTTGATTTGATCCGAAGCCAGGAGCCTGGAGCTTCTTCCAGGTGTCCCAAGAGTGTGGAGGGTCCCAAAGTTTTGGGCCATCCTTGACTCCTTCCCAGGCCACGGACAAGAAGCTGGAGCCAGGAACTGGTGCCCATATGGGATCCAGGCTCAGGCAAGGCAAGCACGTTAGCTGCTAGGCTACCATGCTGGACCCAAATTATTATTTTTTTTTTAGGTAATTTTTGTTATCCATTAGGGAGAAACAGCAAGGGCGAGAGAAAGAGGGAAAAAAAAGAGAAATGCAGAGACAATTAGGAATAGCGCACTTTCTCTGAATCACTCTCCGAAGAAAGAGGAGGAGAAAAAGGAGGAGAAGGAAGAGAGGAAGGGGAAGAGAAGAGAGAAAGCTTTCATCTGCTGGGCAATATTTTTTGGGCCAAAATCAGAAGCCAGGAACTTGTTCTAGATCTTACACAGGAGACAGGAATCTAGGTACTTGGGCCGTCATCTGCTGTGTTCCCAGGCTGGTGGTGGGAAGCTGGATCAGAACTAGAGCAACCTACACAGCAATTGGAGCCCCGATGGGCTGTCAGCGGTTGCAGGTGGCGGCTTTACCCACTATTCCACAGTGCTGCCCCCATGCTGCTCCTTTTTACTCAAACATTTTTTTTTCAGTTTCATCATTACCAAACCTTGACATCTAAAATAATTTGTTAAAAAAACAAGCTTAATTTAAAAGTCACCTAACATTTTTCCTAAATATTAATCATTAGTATTATCAGCTTTGCTTTTTAAAAAAAAATTCTTTATTTTTTACTGGAAAATCAGATACACAGTCAGGAGGAGAGTTAGAGAGCACGATCCTTTTGTCCACTGATTGACTCTCCAAGTGGACGCAATGACCAGAACTGAGTCAATCTGAAGCCAGGAGCCCAGAGTTTCTCCCAGGTCCCCCATGTCCATGCAGAGTCCCAAAGCCTTGGCCCAACCTCAACTGCTTCCAGCCCACAAGCAGGAAACAGGATGGGAATCAGGACTGCCAGGATTAGAACCGGCGCCCATATGGCATCCTGGTGCATGCGAAGTGAGGACTTTAAGTACTAGGCTACCACACTGGGCCCATCACTATTTATATATATATATGTTTTTATTTCCATAAGATGCTATTTAACCAATGAGATTTATTATCACTTTGTGCTAGTCTATAGTATAGATTTTTCTCCATCGGTTTAAAAATGTTCGCAGTCGCTCATAAAGTTACTAAATTTGGATATATATTTTTAAAACAAGGCTACTTTCTTACGTGAATTTTCCCGGCTGTTGTTAAATAATCGTGACTCAGTTATTTTAAAAATTGAAGCAAAATTGTTTATGTTATTTCACAAAGGTATACCTATTTTGTGACAACTACATCTTTATTTTTTTGACATGATAAAATAAAGACTTGTGAAAAATGAGAAGAAATTAAGCTGGCAGTTTTGAATAGGGTGTGCCACTTTCAGTGAGCTCCGTGAGTCATGTAGAATAATCTATCCTTCCAACATATTCAGCAGCTAATTATAATGCTCCTGTAAATCAATCTGTTTCATAACCGTATTTTTAAAGACTTCTCTTTAAAAACTAAATATAGCTGTAGACACCTTAAAATTAGAGTGTTTCCAGGAAAATGGTGACTTTAAAGAAATGTTCTAGATGTCAAATTTGGACTGTTTAACCACAGGAATCATAGCATTCATTGAGTCAGGAATTTACTCCACAGTATATTACTTTTATGATTCTGAGAAAACTCTACTAATTTGCGACTTTTGAAAACTGCGTTGCTTTTTCGCTTGAGTGCAGGTTTGCTGGTTGTGCTAAAAGTCATATACTACAGACTGGTTTTGTGGTGATGCAGAAACTATGTATTTCTCTTTAAAAATAACTTCTCATTTCCATGATTTGCACCTGCATTTTAGATTTCTAGAAAAAAAAAAAAAAAACCTTGCTTGGACCTTCCCTGGTTAGGACAGTCAAAAACTAGAATAAAATATCTCATAATTAGTATACTAGCAAATTAATCCAAGATGTCCTTAATCTTTTTAATATCTTCTGGATATTGATGTTGCACAGTAACACACATAGATAACAGTTCTGCCCGATGCACTCTCTAGCACATCTTACCGCCTTCCTTAAGCTTTATCCTAATGCTTGTATATAGCCTTCATTTTGAAAATATATTTGTCCTCCCCTAAACAGGTAATGGGAGTAAGAGAAATAGAACCCAAACAAAAATGCATCCGAGAAACTGCAAAATTAGCACAGCTTGACCTTCTGATAAACATTATATATTGAAAATACTATGAATCGGCCTCAACTTCTACTAAATTCCAACTTTATGTTTGGGTGTGCAGGGTACAGCATCATTCACTATTCTGTGTTAAACCATGCATTCAGTTGTTTCCATTTATATTGCATCAAAGCAGTTGAAATCCAATTGAAAAGTTTCTTTAGACAGCCATTGTGTAGGAACATGATGTCAATATTAATAAAGGTTGAATTTCCCCTTGGCTCACTTCTTACAGATAAGCTTTTCAATAATACACTGCTTGCACCAAAGGTCTGATGGGACTGGGAATAGTAAAAAACACTAATAAAAGAATGTTGAATGTTTTTTATATTAAATTTCCCCACAGGCAAACTGAAAAGCCTACTTAGAGAACGCCAATCAACATGGCACTTATTAAATGTAACAAGAGTCCTGTTACAACAGATCTTTAAAGCCCTAAAAATGAATTCAGAAATAGACAAAAGACAACTGCAAATATATTTTTAAGGGAAAACTCTAGGCATATCACCTGATACGTGTGAAATGGATCCAGCCTCATTTGATCTTCCAAATGATCCATTTACGGGAGCACAAAACTCTAAAATTTTTCTTTTACTTAAAGCTTATAGGCTCTAAATTATTCTGCATACCTGTTTTACACATCTATTAACAAAAGAGAAGACTTATGGAGAAATTAGACCCTATTCTCTTTATTTTTTTTTAAATAATGAGAGTTGTGGTATACCAGCTTAGTAATAACATAATGACTTACTAAACAAAATAGACACTTACTAAACTCAATTATTATGACCCACAGAAAATGTATTGCCAACATAAACAAAAATAAGCGCTTGGGGTGCTTGAGTAGCATATTTGCACTACCAGCTCAGGGTTTGTCCTCAATACACAGACTTACCAGCTAACACTTGTGTTTGGAGGTAAGCAATATCAAGACACTGACAAATATATTAAATCTGCCCATCTTTGAGGACTTGAACCCCAGGTTGAGACTTGGACTTAGGTTCAGTAATAAAAGTAAACTCAATTGCCGAACATTAATTATTTCTCAAAGGCCTAAGAGAAAACAGGAGATGGTCACTGGGACTTCAGGATAAAACACCGGATGACCTATTTTTCTTATGGATTCTGTAATTCTGTTAATATCATGATTTTTTTAATCTTTGGAAACCAACAAACTTCCCACAAAGGAACTGTCAAAAGGTTGAACTAAAAGTACCAATGTCCGGGAAAATAAGATTTTTTTAAATGCAGCAAGTGACTGTTATATATAATAAAAAAAAATCCAAAATGATATAAATAATAGACTTCCTATAGTTTTTCAATTAAGCAGAAACATAGTGTTAGCTATATGATACATATTCAATTCTATTTGCTAATATACTTGTACATATGTATAAAGAATGTATGTTTTTAGAAAATTATGTCTTTCAAATGTAATTGCACATTCTGTTGGGTTTCTATATCAATACTAAATTTTTAGTTAAAAATTACAGCTGAGGAAGTATCCTTGAATATAAGTTTATAGATAACAGATAATTTACGTATAGTACCTGTTTCAATAATTTGCTATCGTTACTGTCTCTGCATTGTTACATTACAGTTGGAGTTTGCCAAGAAACAAAAATTGGTCAGGATATATAATACTTTTATCAATGGCATTGGTACATATTTGTTCCTACACAAATTCTATTGAAGTCATCATTATGGAGAGGAATTCCAAAAGGAAGCCTCAGTGTTTGGACTTTTATAGCTGTGGTAAGTTGTATAATTTTCCCCCAGCATCTTAAAGAGAATACAGCAAACTGATTTCCAAATATAGTAGTATTTTTAACAAATATTTTGGAGTTACTCTTATTTTACATATTAATGTTTTATTTTGTTTCACACAGTTTTATGTGTTTCTGTTAGTTGCCAATGAGAAGTCTCTTATAAATATACAGCTTTTTATTTCATCTGTTTGGATTTATTTTTGCTGTGAATTTATTATAAATAAGGTACAGTTCTGTGATCTTAAGTTGTCTAACAAAAAGTTTCTATTTGAAGCCTTTTATCTGTTACTATTAGAAAATTTACATACTGTACATTCATAGGTAAAAATTATTGTTGATAATAATAGAAATAATAGCAACATTTTTTTTACTAGGGAGTAATGCTAATATATAGTCTACAAATATTATGATTAATCTAGCATGTAGCCCAAGAAAATAACAAATAAGAATAAATCAAACCCAATATTAGGAGGAAATAACTAGAGAAGAGATAGACAAAATTGAAACTATTAAAAGGACACAAAAGAGCAATGAAATGAAGAATTGATTTCTTTTTTTATTGAAAAAAGAATACCACATCGACCCACCTAAGTACAAATGGGGGGTGGGAAAGATCCAAATTAATAAAATTCATGATGAAAAGGGAGATGTTACAATGGATAATACAGAAATAGAAATAATCAACAGAAATTATTACCAATAGTTACAGGCTGACAAACTGAAAGATCTAGAAGACATGCATAGATTTCTGGACATATACGATCTACCAATAACATAGAAAACCTAATTAGACAAATAACCAATACAGAGATTGTGCAAAAAATCCTCAACAAAGCACTAGCTAATCAAATCCAACAACAAATCAGAAAGATCATTAGACCAAATGGCATTTATTGCTGGTATGAAGGAATGGTTCAACAGTGCAAATCAATAAATGTGGTACACCACATTAACAAGCTGTAGGCATAAAAACAGTGTAATTCTCTCAATAGCTATAGAGAAAGCATTTGACATAATACAACATCCTTTCATGATAAAAACCTGAAACAAATTGGGTAGAGAAGGAATATTCCTTAACATAATCAAAGCAATAAATGACCTCTCACAGCCAGCATCATATTGAACACAGAAAAGCTAGAAGCATTTCCACTAAAGTCTCAAACCAGACTTTAGTACTAAATATTTAATAGCAATTAGGCAAGAAGCGGTGATCAAAGCAAACAAATTGGAAAGGTAAAAGTGTACTTATCGCTGTTTGCAGATGCCATCCTCCTTTTTATAGGGAAACCAGAAGAGTCTTCCAAGAGACTACTGGAACTCACTTTAATAAAATTGCAGGATATAAAATTAACATGCAAAAATAAATAACTTTCGTATGCAGAGAATTCTATCACTGAGAAAGAACTTAAAAGATCAGTAGCATTCATAATAGCTGCAAAGAACAAGACCCTTGAATAAATTTAACCAAAAATGTGATCGATCTCTACAGTAAAAATAATCAGACATTACAGAAGTGGCTGGTGCTATGGCATGGAGGTTTAAGCAGCTAGTAAGAGGTTCCACCGCTGGTTCCCGTATTGGCTGCTCCACTTCCAATACATTCCCCTGCTAACACTTGTGGGAAAACAACAGTAAATGTCACAAGTTCTAAGATCCCTGCACCCACGTGAGAACCTGACTCATGGGTTAGGCCTGGCCCAGCCCCTATCTTTATGAACACTAGGGAGTGAGCCAGTGAATTAAATCTCTCTTTCTCTCTCTCTCTCTCTCTCTTTCCTTCTCTGTAATTCTGCTTTTCAAATAAACAAAATAAATCTTCCAAAAAATAGTAACAGTAGAATACACAAATCTAGACAGATCTTCTATGTTTGTGAACTGGAAGAATTAACATTCTCAAAAATGTTCATACTACCCAAAGCAATGTGTAGATTCAGTGAAATCCCAGTCAAAATCCCAACAACATTCTTCTCAGATATATAGAGAAAAAATGATGCTAAAATTCTGTGGAAACACAACTCCTAAAAAAAAAAAGCTGGAGTTATTACAACACCAAACTTCAAGGCATATTGTACAAGTTATAATAAAAACAGTCTGATACTGGTATAAAAACAGATCTGTAGACAAAAAAAAAACAGGACAAAAACTCCGAAAATAAATTCATGTATCTATAACCAACTAATCTTTGACAAAATGAGCTTGAATCATTCCCTAGAGAAAACAATCTCTTCAACAAATGGTGCTGGGAAAATTGGATTTATGTGTGCAGACGTATGAAACAAGACCCTTACCCTAAGATTTATCCAAAAAAATGAATTCTAAATGATGAAGGGTCTAAATCAATGACGTGATACCATAAGATTGCATATTGGAAACTTCAGTGAAGCTCTGCAAGACATTGACATAAGCTAAGGCTTCTCATAAACTCAGGCAATAAAAGTATCGACAGATGGAATTACGTCAAGCAAAGAAGCTCCTGCATTGCAAAGGAAACATCAAAGAAAGCGGAGAAGTAACTGACAGAACGGGAGAAAATATCTCCAAACAATGTGACTGATTGTGGACTGAAAGAGTTCAGGAAATTCAAACCAACAAAACAAACAATCCAGTCATGAAATGGGCAAAGTACATGAACAGGCATTTTCTAAAGGATAAAATTCAAGTGGCAACAGATACATAAAACACTCAGGATCACTAGCTTTGAGAGCAATGTAAATGAAAATCACAGTGAAGCTTCATTTCACCCCAATTAGAATAGCTATCCTCCAAAAATTAAGACAACAACAACAAATACTGGCCAGGATATAGAGAATAAGCTCTACTAATTTACAACTGGTAGAAGTGTAAATAAGTTCAAGCATTAGGGAAGACAGTACGGAGATGCCCCAGAGATCTGCAAATCTTTTTGCCATATGATTCAGCTATCCCACTCCTAGAAGTTTATCCAGGTGAAGTGAAATCAGTGAATGAAAGAACTACCTGTACTTCCACAGTTTTTTGCATTCCGTTCAATATTAGGTAAGATATGGAATCAACCCAAATGACCAAAGACAGAAGCCTGAATAGTGGTAATATATACACTATGGAAGACTATCCACCTGTATAAGAAAGAATGAAATCTGATTTTTGCAGCAAAATGTGTGTATATATGTATACACACATTTATACTGAAATAGATGTTTTAGGATTGCATTTTTGTTTACATTCCTTATTGATACACTTTAGGAGCAGTTCTTCTACTTAATACATAGTGATTCTGTGTTTGGTGTAGTGTTAAGTTTGTGATTATAAGATAAACTAAAACTGTCAATACAAAAAAGATTTTAAAAAAGGAAGAGATAGGGTAGGAACACGGGTAGGAAGGAAAATAGAGTAGGAAGCATCATTATGCTCTTAAATTTGTATATATGAAATACATAAGATTTACTCACCTTACAGCAACAAAAAATTAACAATAAAAGTATGGTGAATTGAAGTTTCAGAATCAGTCGCATAATATTAATATTACATTTCCATCTTAAATTTTAATTTTATTCAAATAGAATCAGATTCAGTAAGGCAATCTTATAAAAACCGAATTTGATCAACAGCACATGTAACACACTTTATTAACCTCTTAAAACTAGGGATAAGAATCCCATTATTTTTCCTATTCTTTGGTGTTTTTTATTTTGTTCTTGTTGTTACATTTATAATCCAGTGACTTTCTAGTTTGGGTAGAGTTAGGATGGTCCCAGTGGCATGGTAAAAGGAAAAGTAAGAGCAAATGAAACTAGAGAGCAGATGACTTCAAGAACAAAAAAGGAAGTTTCTTTCTATTTTCCTCTATCCTTTTGATGTAAATGAAACTAGGAAAGTATATGTTTCTTCATTTGCTGGGGAATTTCACTTTAAGCACATACACAGGCTCTTAAAGTAACTGCCCAGTAACTGTTAAATAGTTCTTACCTTTTATTTCATTGGTATGGCTAGCCTAGCATTTCAGAAGATAGTACTATATATGGAAAACTCCTTTGCAGTGAGTGATCCTACTGTTTTCACAATTTCACAATTTTAATTATTTTGATCCTAATGTAATTTTGGCTATGATGAAGATGTCACATGATTAGTCTTTAAGTAGCCATACATCTCTATATGACTTTATAAGTTACACTTAATCTTCCATGTTTCTCCTAAAATTCTTCCTAAATATGAATGATGGAGCAATATTTAAAGTAAGTAGTAGCTGATATTTCTTCCCTAGGTTCTTTCTTGCTTATTTTTATTATTTCTTAATTGTCACCAATTCCAACAACTGATACTTTGAAATTTAAGTCTAAACCGCCTTACACAGATACGATGCTGCCTTGTTCCCCATCGTAGAGCACAAAACACAAACATTAATTTTAGTAGTAATCAAAATAAATCAGTTAGATAACTATGCTAGTGACACTTAAAATTTTTCTCTGCACTTTTTCATACAAGGTTTTTCATGCAAGTTTTACACAAGGTTGTAAAGACACAAAGATAAAAAGTTCTGTGCAAACATTTAAAATAAGAGATAAAGATATTAAAACATCTAAGAATTATACAAGAATGTACAATATAGGTCTTCATAAATTAAAATTACTTAAAAGTTAATATACACCCATAGCAAATTAATCTCTTCATGTCATCAGATTGGATCAATTTGAAGCAAGCTCTACAAAGTGCTTCTAAGCTTCACCCACTCATGTCTCTAACTTTTCTTTTCCTGTTACTAAGTTTCAAAAAGTGAAAAGATCCTGGAATAGAAAAGAAAAAAAGGGTTTTTGACATTAAACATCTGAGCATGAGCTTCTTCTGTCTATAAAGTAGATATTAAACTTAATCTCTTTATCAGAAAATCAGGTTGTTAAAAACTAAGTGAAAACTATGAAAAGATACATATATTGTTAAATTAAGAAGAGGAGAAATTTATTTGCTCTTCTATAAAACTGTTATTAGTGAAAACAGCAGGTTTTGTTACAGGCTGTCTTTAAGTTGCTCAAAAGTGCTTTTTTGAAGAATGAATTAAAAATGAGCAGAAATTCAAACCCATTCCCACAAAACAGATCTTTGAGTAATGTAACTCTTTTTTACATTAAGACCTGGAAAGTTCCTGATGGTCAGTTATAATACAGCGATAAACACAATCACCAGCCCCTAGTCTACGAGCAATGTGAAAACGCAGCTAAAGGGACCATCCTGCACTTTGTTTTAATGTTGCAATTTCTACCTCAGGAAGCACAAGTCTTACCTCCTGAAGGGCAACCTAAGAACATCCCTCTCTGTTGCTTAGGAGACATAGCTTTGAAATGTATTCCTGGTGACTTATACTTATTTGTTGCAAATAATTTGTTTGTACAATAGTTCCTTCTGGTGCCTATTTTAGATCTTGCTGGAGCCAAGTGTTTTTGGATGGGCAGTAGACTAGAAGACAGTGCTCTGTGAATTTACCTACCGCTGTGAGATTTCATTATTGTGATCTACATAAATCTATTTTTTGAGATGTATTTAATTTGAAATGCAAAATAGCAGAGTGGGAACGAGAGAGAGAGAGATCTTCAGATAGAAGATCTCCATTCCCCAAATGGCTGCACCAACCAAAAAGGAGGAGCCAGAAACTTTTTTCTGGTCTCACTAAAGGTGTAGGAGCCCTTGGCCTTGGACAGTCCTCCTCTGCTTTCTCTTGCTTGTTAGCAGGACTTGGGTTAGAAAGAAAGCCTCCAGGACACACATGCAGCTTTACCCCTTACCCCACAATGCTGGTCCCATGTATTGTAAACATGGGCCAGAGACTAGGACAGACACCCACTAGACGTGAAAATTTGAAATTACTTTTTAGTATTGATACTCACTAGTCACACTCCTTGGGTGAATTTGTGAAATGCTGCAAACTTTTTTTCTAACTGCAGAGAGCCCGTCATCAAAATATAGTGTGAATGATGTTTGCTATTTACTTCATGAAGAGAAGCGCCATGGACATGCAACTCTGAGCTTACCAACCCCAGTGACGCGGTAATCAAGCTGAAAGTTCCACAAAGGGACAAAGGCGACATCCATTTTGGCTTTTTCTCTTCCCTTGAATTTTTGATTTATGTGGCTGAAAAGGTTAATCTTGGTAAAGTACAGGGAAAAAATACTTATCCAAGTGACATTTTTAGACATTGTACAGGTATGATATATTAAAGGGTGCCTTTAGCAGTCCAAGGAATATTGGAAAATACCACACATGGTTTTAACATTACTGACTTCTTGTCAAAGGTGCAAAATGACTAACTTGGAAAGGCATCTCACAGTGAGAATTTAAGGGATTCTAAAATACAATAATTTCAAATTCAGTTCTTTTTAACCAAACTTAATAAATATTAATTGTGTCACTGGGAACCATTTTTCTGAACTGTAAGAGTACATAGATAGAAGAAATCCAGTGAGGAGGAAAAACACAAATAGTTAATTAACATGTTGGGCCCGGCACGGTGGCGCAAGTGGTTAAAGGTCCTCGCTTTGCACGCCCGGGATCCCATATGGGCGCCGGTTCTAATCCCGGCAGCCCCGCTTCCCTTCCAGCTCCCTGCCTGTGGCCTGGGAAAGCAGTTGAGGACGGCCCAAAGCTTTGGGAACCTGCACCCGCGTGGGAGACCCGGAAGAGGCTCCTAGCTCCTGGCTTCGGATCGGCATAGTATCGGCCCGTTGCGCTCACTTGGGGAGTGAATCATCGGATGGAAGATCTTCCTCTCTGTCTCTCCTCTCTGTATATCCGCCTTTCCAATGAAAAAATAATAAAAATAAATCTTTAAAAAAAATAGTTAATTAACATGTCTCTTGGGCAGGTGCTTGCTGGCATTCCATATGTGTGTTAGTTCCTGTCCCGGCTACCCCACTTTCTATGCAGCTCCCTGCTAATCTCAACATTTGGGCCCCTGAACTTATGCTGGAGACCTGGAAGACACTCCTGGCTTTTGCTTGGCCAAGCATTGGCCATGTTATATTGTGGGATGAAATAATTAATTCTCGCCTGTGTGACAGGGAAAGCTCTAGGGAAAAGATCTTTTGAAAAGTCTTAAGAGAATGCAATAATTTGGTGGATAGAAAAATTCATGAGGTTTCTTGCTGACACAGCACCATGAGCACAAGCCCAGGGTCTACATCTAGATTGCAAGAACTGAGTTGAAATCATGTGAAAACACATAATTCAATCAGAAATGTCTACAACAGTAGTCTGGTAATGTGAAGAATCAGTTTTGGAGTTTTAAAAAACATATTCTGATCTACAATGTCAGCATTCTGGCATAGCAATTAAAAAATAGGGGAATGGGGTGAATGACAGGCAATGCTGGCTACCCAGGAGACAGCGGGCAGTGGGGGAGTTGGGGTGAAGGAAGGGCAATGCTGGCTACCCAGGAGACAGGGGGCAGTGAGGGGAGGGGGTGGAGGAAGGGTGATGCTGGCATCCCAGGAGACAGCGGGCAGTGAGGGGAGGGGGTGGAGGAAGGGTGATGCTGGCATCCCAGGAGACAGCGGGCAGTGGGGGTGAAGGAAGGGTGATGCTGGCTACCCAGGAGACAGCGGGCAGTGGGGGAGTTGGGGTGAAGGAAGGGTGATGCTGGCTCCCCAGGAGACAGCGGGCAGTGGGGGAGTTGGGGTGAAGGAAGGGTGATGCTGGCATCCCAGGAGACAGGGGAGTGGGGGTGAAGGACGGGCGATGCTGGCATCCCAGGAGACACGGGGCTGCTGTGCTGGTTATTCACTCAAACCAGTTCCATGACTCAGCCCAGGGATGCCGGCATCACATGATAGAGACTAAAGCAGTGGATGAATGATCTAACTCTTTCAAATAAGTAAGTCAACATAGTTAGCTATCTGTCTATGCAAAAATTTATCTAGAATTTTTGGAGGTCTAAAAAATTCTGTAGATTGTCTAGCAGCAGGAGAGTTTCTCTTATCTTTTAATGTATACATTTGTCTTATATTCAATATTTGCCTCCAAGTGTTAGTCAATTATAGTGTATACCTAAAGAATGCTAGATATGTGTTTGCAAGGAACAAATCTCAACTGAATTGAACTGTTGTTATGCATCAAGGTGGAGGAATCCACCATGGGGGGAGGGGTGTGGGAGGGGTGGGGTGAATCCCCAGTACCTATAAAACTGTATCACATAATACAATGTTAACAAACAAACAAAAAAGAATGCTAATCACTTCCTATGTATAAAACTATTGTAATACAGTTGATTACATGAAATATACATAACCGAATCAGCCCTTGTTTTCGTATGAAATCTTAGATATCTGTCACCTAATTGGTATAACTGAAATGTTTTGGCAACAACAACAACAAAAAAATAAAACAGACACAAAATCATCACAAGCTGGATATTTTAATGGAATATAAAATTAAATTTGAAGTCAAACTTTCAACATCTTATCATAATATTTATAACAAGAAATCCAGGACTTTCCCCCTCTTTTCCTTATCTTGCAGTAGGGACAGGGGAAAAGATAAAACAACTTCTTATTAGTCTTTAGAATTACAAAAAAAAAATGGTTACAACAAGTATGCATGGGAATCATTATTTTAAATATCACAATTACATTTGGGAAACAAAAATCCAAAGCTTCATTTGCTGACTTTATTTATTCATCGTTATTTTAAGTGGGAAACATTGCATTAAGGTATAGTTGGTATCTGAATAATATATTTGTCCAAGGGAATAAAGGACCTCATTATTTTCAAGTGTTTATTATTTTAGCTACTGCTAAACCTACTTCTACCTAAATTTTATTGGTCATTATTTTTAAAGAGGAATCATAAAGTAAATTCATTTGTTTTTATTTTCCTTGTTTTACCTACAAATTTTCAGGGTTATTCCTAATAATACAATAAGCAAGTTCAATTTAATTACCAAGAACCATGAAAACATGCCTATTATCTTTTATGTCTGTACAACCCGAAGTCTATCTCAGGGCCCAGGTTGGAGTCTGAAAGCCTGCCCTGCCTGGCAAAAAGATGGGATGTTGTGGGTGACACACTGAGGTTAACCCGAGAAAGCTGGTTCCTGGGCCTGTCGGAACTGAAACACGAGCAGTGCACTGCCAGAGGCTGCACCGTGACCGTTCTTTTTTAAAGTGTATTTGGTTTTTATTGGAAAGTCAGGTATACAGAGAGCAAGATCTTCCATTCGTTGATTCACTTCTCAAGCAGCTGCAACAGCCAGAGCTGAACTGATCCAAAGCCAGGAGCCAGGAGCTTTTTCAGGTCTCCCACACGGGTGCAGGCTCCCAAGGCTTTGGACCATCTTTGCTTTCCCAGGTCACAAGCAGGGGGTGCATGGGATGCAGGACTGGCACCCATATGGGATCCTGGCATGTGCAAGGCGAGAACTAGCTGCTAGGCTACTGCATTCGACCTCATGACCATTCTTAGATCTGGCATCCCAGGATGGCAACTGCTGCCCTCAGGTGTGAGCAAAATGGTGACACCCACAGGAGGACAGAGCCTACAGACACTCCCTGAATCTCTGGCCCCACCTCAGCAGGTCTGTCCTGTGGCCCAGGAACCAGCCCAGATCAGAAAGGGAGATGCAAAGGGCGTACGTATGCTGACGACGCAGTGTCTCCTGATCTTTGACACCCGTTGTCTTCAACCATCAAAAACTAACAGAAATAAAACTAAAGCTGTCTTCTCTCCTGCTCATGATTTTTCACTGCTCTGCTAATAACAGAGGACAAAATAATACTAGAATATGTAAGATTTTGTTGTATCCCTATGTCTATTCCAGGGAGAAAAGATATTTATAAGGAAAATTACACTTATTGTAGAAAATATGAAGCCAATTTAGATTTCAAAATCTAATGTGAATTTTTGGATTCTTATTAACTTGGTTCTTGTAGTGTACTTCATGAACTTTGAGCTAAGTTTGGGAAATGCTACTTTATAGCATGCAATGTATACATTAGCTTTTTAAAATATGACTGAATACCAAAATTCTCTATAAATGATTGGTATATTTATTATATGTGTATATTTATATTATTTTATTTGTAAATATATATTTGTGATAAATTTTTATAAATATTCTTTTATTATTATTTGAAAGTCAGATTTACAGAGAGAAGGGGAGAGAGATCTTCCAGCTGTTGGTTCACTTCCCTAATGACAGCAATGGCTGCAGCTGAGCCCATATGAAGCCCAGAGTCAGAAGCATCTTCCAAGTCTCCATGTGTGTAGAAGCCCAAGGACCTGAGCCATCCTCTGCTGCTTTCCCAGGCCATAAGCAGGGAACTAGATCAGAAGTAGAGTAGTGAGGACATGGACTGGCTCCCATAAGGAATACTGGCACCTTAGCTATGCCACTGCATCGGGTCCCCTGGTAAATTTGTTTTTCAAATTGATTTGGTTTATTTTTATATATACCCCTAAGATTTTTAAAAATGTAACCAATCAACTTGATTTTTGCAATCTATTTTCCTGTCTACTGTTTTCTCTTACAGCAAGAGAATCAGCCTAGCAGGGTGAAGTATATTATTAAGTGGATAAAAGAAAAATGTTTTGTTGTAACATTTCCTCTCAGCTGTACAATTGTTCAACAAACTGTTCCTCCTTTTTCCTGTAACTGTACAAAATATTTGGAGCATTATACTATGAAAGAGTGATTCTAGCTTGATACCTCACAACACTTGTGGATTTTAATAACACTCCTGGCTGGAGACAAGAGATCCATCGCAGGCAGAACCATGTGAAAGTGCTAATATTCCGTATCTTTTGGTTTTAAAAACGGCAATTTCGTATTTTTCAGCATCAATCCCAGAATTCACAGTTATTCCAAGGTATTTTAACCACCCAGCTCCCTGCTGTGTACTTTGCTGTAGAAGGTATATATTATAAAAGCAGAGGTGACACTAGAAGACCCATACTACTTTTGACTAAAAAGTTACCTGTGCGTGTACTTCAGAAGCAGCATTCCCAACGGGATGTCAGCCCAATTTGCTGACAGTCAGTGCCACCAGGCTGCCCTGCCTGGTGAATGTCGGCTCACTATGGACCACATTTAGCAGTCTTGAAAGCATATACATTTTTGTTCCGTGTATCAACAGGAAGACATTTATTTTCATATTGTTATTTTCTGGTTATTGACCCAATAGTGATCCTGAAAGGCTACCAAGGCTTCTAAAATGATTTGGAAATAGAAAAATGCCCATATGTATACTATAATTGTAAAAGACTATTTCAGTAAGCCTTTGTTTGTTTTGTTCCCCAGAATGATAGAGAGATTTGATCCTCACTATAAATTAGGTTGCCAAAATGTCACAAAATTAAATCATTTTTCTCTGTTCAGTCGTAGAATCATTGTTTATCATTATGCTCTTGTCTCCTGCTAAGGCCAATAAAAGAAAAGGCACACTAGGAATAGGGCAGTCGTTTCTGTAAAAATTTCCACTGTGAACACTAAGCACCTGCTATTCAATGGCCCTTATTTTGAAAGATTAAACAAAAGTTGGGACATTTTAGTTTTAGAAAATTTTATTTTCAGAAAATTGGTTGCTTTGTTCATAAACAAAGAAAGCCTGCTTTCACTTCTCAACTGATGCGTTTGCTTTCAAGGCAGAAAAAGTGATCCCTTTTCCATATTGGCTTTTTGCTTGGACTACTTGAAATTCCACAGATAAATTTTCATGAAATTGCAATTCTTTCAATAGATATATTCGTCTAATGCTTAATTTTACCCCTTCTCAGACTGATTGGTTTGTTTATTAGTTTTCACAAAAAGTTCTTAGTCATTTGTATTTTCTTATTTTAAAGATTTTTTTTTTTAAAGATTTACTTTATTTTCATTGGAAAGTCAGATATGCAGAGAGAGGAAGAGACAGAGAGGAAGGTCTTCTGTCCTATGATTCACTCCCCAAGTGGCCACAATGGCTGGAGCTGAGCCAATCCGAACCAGGAGCCAGGAGCTTCTTCTGGGTCTCCCACACATGTGCAGGGTTCCAAGGTTTTGGACCATCCTCAACTGCTGTCCCAGGCCACAAGCAGGGAGTTGGATGGGAAGCAGGACAGCTGGGACTCGAACTGTTGCCCCTATGGGATCCTGGCATGTGCAAGGCAAGGATTTTAGCTGCCAGGCTACTGCACCAGGCCCAGTCATTTATATTTTCTAAATGAGTTAAATACAAAACTGCATAAAATCGCACTTTCTATTTTTGCAAGCTGAGAGAAATGAATGTATCCATGATATAATTTCAAAGTATATAATGCTTTGGCAGAAAAATGACTGCTGAAAATGAGGACATTTTCAATGGTTTGGTTTTGTTTGGCTTTGTTTTTTAATACTGTAGGATCTCATTTAAAAAAAAAAAAAGTGCTGGAATCCGGTAAGACATTATGTGTTTTTAATGTATTCCTAAATGAAGAAAATCAGAAAAGACCTTGGAAATTTTACTTATCAATACGTCTATTTTTGCGACTCAGTAAAGAATATGTCTCCAGTGTAGATGGGCAGATTCTACCATCTATGAACCCTGCAAGCATCACATCTTCAAGGCTCACTGCTGAGCATAACTTCAGGTTCTGCCAAGTGTTCAAATGCCAAGTCAGGTAATGCCCATTTTCACTGATAACCAACCATTGCGAACACTGTGGCCTTTGTCAGCGCTGCAGGTCAGGAGCCATCCATCAGCGCTGGGAGTTCTGTCATCCACATTTAACTTCAGCACCAGCCACCAGCACAGAGGCTTTGTTCCTGTGTGTTGTCATTGCCACGGTCAAAATGGAGCGGTAGACAAAACTATTTGTTGTCTGCTTGCTGTTTTTTTGTTGTTTTGTTTTGTTTTGGTTTTTTTTTTTTTGTCTATGGACAGTTAGCAAGATTTTTCTTTATTGAATAACTGACTCATGTGGAGCACAGAAAGCCTTTAAAACATTGCATTTATCATTCTATTCCTTTTTTGTTTTACTTACACTCTCATTTTTGTTTTAAATGAGTAGATTTCACATTTTTCATAATATATATTTAGAAGCACAGGTGGCTTCCTCTCACCCCTCCTCCTTTCCTATCTCCCACCTTATTTTTTTTTCGATTGTTAGAATAATATTTTCATTCACCTCACAGTAACATGCTTAGCTTTTTGATATTTAAAGTTATCAACACATAGCAAGCAGAGGAAGAAGAAACAAGAAACTATAACCGTATATAATAAAAGTAAACTGAAATAAAAATGCAAATCCTACTATTATTCCTGAGTATAGACTTGTTGTATGTAGCAGTTAATTTCCAGTTTACTAATCTCACTCTTAAAGATTAAAATTTAAGATGTTTGTTCTTGCTATTTGATAAAGTCTTTTGATTTGGCGGGGGTGGGCAAGAGTGTGAGTTGGTAAAGATCACCACGTGGCTTGCTTCGGATTCCAGAGCAGGACAACATATCTTCATCAGGACAGCGATCATACCCTATGCTCCTTAATGTTTGGGGTCTCAAGGGCACAGCTGAGCAATCGGAACATCGGATCATGTGTGCTCTGCTACCCAGTACCTACGTCACAATCTGGGGATAAATTAGGCTTCAAGAAGTGCATTGAGTCTTGGAGGCCCCTGGGGTACTATTGGAGGAATCTCAAGTTGAGGACAAGGGTGTCTCTTGTCTTTCCAATATTTGGAATCAAATTTTATTTTGAGCTTTGACAGAGGAGAGGGACAGCTAGCTGTCTGAAATTTGGTCTTTTACTACAGCATACACAGACATCCTTTGGAAGACAATCATACCCATCGTCCATTGTGAAATTGAAGGGTAAGAGAGGAGAAGTTTCAAGGCAGTCTTAATAACTCAAGTATTAGAGAAAATTATCTTTTCGACTTATTAGAATTTCTTTGTTTTTCTTTATTTTTTGGCAAGATAGTTTATTTTTATTTACTTGAAAGAGTTCCAGAGAGAGAAAAACAGAGAAAAATAGATCTTTCATCTGCAGGTTCACTCACCAGCTTGCCACGATGGCTAGGGCTGTGCCCCACTGAAATCAGGAGCCCAGAGCATCTTACAGATCTCCCACAGGGTGCAGAGGCCAAGTATTTGAGCCTTTTTCACCTGCTTTCCCAGACACATTTACAGGGAGCTGGATCAAATGTAGAACTACTAGGTCTCCAAACGCTGATGCTGGCATCGCTAACAGATGCTTAAGGCTCTGCCACAATGCTGAGTCCTAAAAAGACAAAGTTTTAACAAAGAGCATATTACTTCAGATGGGACCTAGTGTGGGCAAGAAGATGAAATAAATGTAAGTGAAAACACATTTGATAGCTCGAGTCCATTTAAAAGAGAATATATTTTATGAGCAAAATCTGCAAAGACAAAAAGAATGCCTTGAAAAGATATCTAATACCTTTTCTTCAAAGGACTCATGGCATTTTAATAAGTTAAGTTACCCTTGCAACTTCTTTTTTAGCTTAAACTGTAAAGTCAACAAGAACTAAAGCATCTTTATGTTACTTGTGCCTGATGAGAGGGAAAAATGTCTCTGCTAGACAGAAGGATAATCTTTGAAAGATTTATTGCTATGAAACTCTCTTTTTCCATCTCACTCTGGCATTTAATGTATAAAAAAGAAGTTAATGCACTTACCCTTCCACCTAAGCTCACAGTTTAAAAGGATTTTGCTCTTCGCCCACCAGCTATGAGTTTCTGAGACTTACCATGAGTGGAAAGTACTGTGTCACAGAATGCCCTGGGCCCTTGCCCTGGCTCTTCCCTCAACCACTAACAGTCATTGCTTAGGCTGATCTTTCTCTCACCCCGTGCAAGCCTTTACTGCCGTGCCAATACACTACTGAAGGTTAGGGAATGATGTATCACTTTAGTTGGCTCTTAAGGGTTGATAATTCAGGTGAGGCTTGAAGGTGAAAGATTACTGCCTCATTGAAAGCCAAAGAGAAAAAAAAAACCAATAAAGTCACTATTTGAGTAACTAAACAGCAAATTCAAAAATAACACGGCAGGAATTGAACGTGGAGCTGCTGAGGGAATGAGGACAAGAGGGTGGAGTAAGAGAAGATTTGCAAAGGAAGGAAATTAAGAATGAAACAAAGAAAATGATGGTAACACATTGAGGAACAGTGTTAACCAGAGCATTGAATGAAAAAATAAATAGGTACTTGTTTTCCACTTACTTAAAAAGGGTGTCCATAGAACTTAGCACATACAAAAAGGCTCACATAAGCAGAGTATAATTTAATACATTATTATCAATCCATTACACACAGACCAGCATGAGTTCACAGCATGCTGCTCTGAAATCCAGTGGTTCAGAAAGAATTCAGATGAATTCTTTATAGCCATAACGGAAATCATGATGGTCTAAATAACCCAGTAATATTCTTCCTATAAGTCTTTTCACTGTTAGCCCTGTATTCTCATAGCAGCCACTAAAATGATACTCTTGGTGTGTAAGATTTATGTCCCTAGTCCATTCGGGATAAAATCCAAGTGCCTAAGTACCCTGTGTCACCTGCCCTTGTCTTTGGCCACCTGTCTCCCCGTTGCTAGGCTCACTTTTCTCTCCAGCAGCGCTGGCTCTCAGGGCTCATCAAACGCTGCAGCCAGGTTCCACCCTTTGGTCTCAGCCCTGGTTGTTTTGTCAACAACACTCTGCGTCCAGGAATTGAGGCCCATCTCCTTCTCAGCCCTTGGCTGTGTCTGCTGCTGTGCCAACTGCAGTAGGAACCCTGCTCACCTTCACGAACCTGTCTAAACTTAAAACCCACGTCCACACTCACCTGTGACCTTACAGTCTTGATTTTTCCAATTATATTTCTTATTTCCTTATCATTTATCTCTTTCTAGAATTCTGACATATCACAAACTTTACTTTTTATTTTTCCCTTTTTTAGAATTCTTATACATTGTATAGTTTACTTAGGCATGTTTGTTTTATGTCCCTGCACCCACAGAAGGCAAGTCCCACAAAGACAGAGATAGGATTCTCTTTCTTTTTTTCTCAGAGCACAGGGTGTTGGTTACGAACTGGGATACACTCCAAGTAGCTCAGAAAATTCCAGACTTTTAGTGAGGCGATAGAGTGAAACAAAAGTTGTAAGAAACACGGTAATAATTTTATTCTAGTCATTTCAGCAACCCTTCATGTAGTTCAACTTTAGCACATCACACTTACTCAGTTTTATTGAACTAAACTGAGTCTCTCAGGACTTTTTACCAATTTCTAAGTCACAATGAATAAAAAGAAAAATACATAAAGCATTTCTTCAATGGACAGCATGAGATTTTTAGTTTGTGTTAATTTGAACACTGTTTTGTGTTAAAAGATTTTCTTTGCTTCCATAGTTTCTGAGCAGAACACTAGTTCTTAATAAAATAAGGGAGAAATACAGCAAAAATAGATTTATTGTTTTTCTTTTGTCATTAAACTCTTAATATTAAAACTTAATTCTCTGTAATGACAGCTGTTCACATTAAGTTAGAGTCTATCAATCCGATAGAAAAATACAGTTTCTGCTCTTTTGCAATTGAAAATGATTAGGGCATATTTTTATTTTATAATGTTAAAATGAGGAATTACAATAAGAAAATAGATTCTAAGTATGGGAACTCTGAGGACTTTGTGGGTGGGTGGGCGTGCAGACGCGCCGGCACACACTTAGTTTGTGGCAGGAGTGGAGGTGTTGTTCAGTAGCAACAACTGGCGAGACAAATTGGTAACACACAAAAGGCAGAGTCAGTTAGTAACCACAAATTTGAGCAGCAGTAATTCAGAACTGCTAGAAATTGAAAGGAAATGTTGAAATGAGCCAAGTGATAGAATAGGCAAGTTGAAATGTTGAAACAGGTAAAGTTATACGATACTCCTTTAAATAGGATTTCTTATAAATTATATTAAATGCTAAATTCAGGTCTGGGTTTTCGATTTTGTGTTTGAATTCTCATTTTTGTGAACATATCAATAAATTGTCTAGTTTTAGTATACTTTGTGGATGGAAAATTCAGTATCTGGCTAGTCTGAGACTACTGACATTACCTATTAATTTGAAAGCATTTGTTCTATACAAAATGATTTTTGTTTCTCTTTCAGGAAAAAAATCAACCTTGCAAAATGTTATACTGCACTGGAACTCAGGTGAGATAGAAAAGTGGTTTATCTTATTTCTAAAAGCATTCGTAAGGAACCGAATGTCAGGCCAGAAAGAAACCAAAGTTAAACTATTAACAGAAATTGGAACAAAGAACATTATGAAGCCAAAACTCTGATTCTAGCATTTGAAATCTTGTGTTAATTTACTTGTGATTTCAAGTCAAAATGAGAACGGCACCTATTGTGCCTGCCAAGTACCTCACCTATTTTAAAATCTCATTCAAGGGGTCTATAAATCGTCCTATAGAATGCTGACTGAAAATAAGTGTGAATTTTCAAATATAAAACAATTGTTTTAAAAAGTACCATAATCTGCACCTTTTCAGATGTCCCAGAAATGAAGAGATACAGCTGAACCGACCTGTGGCAGCAAGTTTAGAGCAGAATTCAACATGCTTGATCCTTTAATCATTCAATATTTTAAAATACAGCTACAATCTTCTGCAACGATTCTACACAGTGCTGACGTCAGTGTCTTAGAAAAATCATAATACTATTACATGTTTACCAAAAGGAATTCATTGCTATTTTATAATGAGCATTATATTGTTCAGTACATGCATAGTTTTGATATTTAGTAATCCAATTGCTTGTATAAATCTATATCCCACTCTTCAAAAGGAAGCCCTGTCAGGTTTGAGTATCCATGTTTCAAAGTATTTTCAGGCCTGGCGGCATGGCCTAGCAGCTGAAGTCCTCGTCTTGAAAGTGCCAGGATCCCATATGGGCCCCGGTTCTAATCCCGGCAGCTCCACTTTCCATCCAGCTCCCTGCTTGTGGCCTGGGAAAGCAGTCGAGGACGGCCCAAAGCTTTGGGACCCTGCACCCGCGTGGGAGACCTGGAAGGGATTCCTGGCTCCTAGCTTCAGATCGGCATAGCATCGGCCATGGCACTCACTTGGGGAGTGAATCATCGGACAGAAGATCTTCCTCTCTGTCTCTCCTCCTCTCTGTATATCTGACCTTCCAATAAATAAATCTTAAAAAAAGAAACAAAAACAAAGTATCTTCTATAACTTTTCTTATCTTTTTGTCAATAATAGTTCAAAGCAATATTTTGTTTCAGTAATAATCCCCTAGTTATTGCTGGATTTTTGCTCATTTTTCTAAACAATTAAATCTTCATATTTATATTTGCTTATTAGTATAATTTGCATCCTAGTTTCATCTCTTAATATTTCCAAGAGTTCCTGTTCAGTTTTCTCGCTGTGGCAATTTTTTACAATCTGCACTCACAAAGGCTTCTTCTAAAAATTGGAAAACATCTAGGGATTCCATGATAGGGTTCAGAGATGCCATGGCTTGATATATGAATCATGTTATACCTCTAACAATCATAACCTTTACAATTCTGAAATAGTTACCAAGTGCATGATTTATTCTAGAATGTAATGCTGGTTTAAAGTCTTGCTTTCAAGATCTTGGGACTGTGATGGCTTGATGTGATAGTCTTGTGATTCATGAGGATGGCTCATTCATTACTTTTTGAGTGAGATAAAGATACTTGAGCTTGTTTATAACACCCTTAATTGTTTCAAGCTAGAGATGGAGACATAAAATTCTACAACTTAGTTTGCCCTGTTCTTGCTTGTGTTATATCACAAGGACAAAGATTCATTAAAGAGACCTTTAAAATGTGTTAATCTAGGTGCTTTAATGAAATTTGTTTGCAGGGCAACCTGTCCCACTTATTTATGCTTAGTAGTATTCATACATAATGGTAATGTGACTGCTCATCTCTAAACCATTAAGGAAAGAAATATGAGGAAAGGGGGCCTGATGATTAATTCGGGGTGGGCTGCCTGGAAGTTTTTGCCTTTTAAAGCAAACTCTGCTTATCTTACTTAGCCTTTTAGAAAAAGAAACATTAAAAATTTGAATTAAAATATGCAGTAGACCAGGAATGGTGTAAAATTGAAAAGGTAAGTATTATTTATCACTGTGAATAAAATCTATGATACAGTTTTAAGCAGAGCTTTTAAAAGTTGGTTTTTCTGTGTTCTTTGTATCTAAAAAGTTCTTGTGGGCTTTTTTTCCACCAGAATATTTTCCGTTTTTCAACTGTCTTTAGATTGTGAGTTCTTCTGTCACTCTTTCTTAGCGAAAGTAATACCCAGCTGGTCCACAGTTAGCCACCCTACTTGTACTTCTGATTTCACATTGCCCTTTGGAATAATCATCACCTCTTCCCTGTTATCTTTACTTACCTTTCTACTTCAGCCACTTCAGCAAGTGCTAAGTACATGTGAAGCAAGCTGGCCTGATATAGCCATAAAATAAGCTACCCCAAACTTAGTTGCTTAAATCCATGTTGGCTGGGATGGTAGTGGCTAGGATGGTATTCATTGATCTGAACTGGGAGCAGAGAGGAATGTGCTAAGGGCTCACCTGTGATTATCTCAGATCAGACTGAGCAGTTCAAAGCTTGGGGGCTGGAATCCTTGAGAGCTGCTCCCTTCCAAGTCTGAAGGTGAGTGCTGTCTGTCATGAAGGACTTTCACTAAGCTGTCAGTCAGATCATCATCCATGGGGCCTGGATTCTAAGGGAAAGCATCCTGGGAGAGATCTAGGTAGGAACAATGTGACATGCATGGCATTGACTCAGAAATCATGCAGTGACACTCACCTTGCATTGGATTTATTCATGGAGGCAGCCCCAAAGTTGGCCTAATCATAATGAAAGGGTAATAGATTTCCTTAAGGATGAAGTCTGTGGCAATGTTAAGCAAGAGCAAGTGGAATCAAAAATTCTGCCATGTTTCTTTTTGAAATTGTGAGCTTCCACCATCTGCCCACATTGGCTATAGGCAGTATGTACTCTCACCTCTTACTAGAACCGCCTAAAAATCTATTACAGGATCAACTCATACTCATGACCCAGGTTCTTTTCATCTGCCTCAAGCTCTGGGTGTGGCTTATATTCCAACTGAAGCAAGCTGTTGAATGCACACTATAAACACAGTCTCACCTTAGTCATTTTGGCTAGACATTCTCATAGTACATCCCAGTAGCGAGGAGGGGCCTCACTGCTGGTGGTAAGCTCTTGATTTTGTTCCTTTGCAGGGGAATCTTCAGTAATATTCGTTGTGCCTCTGTCTTTCCTTTCATCTTGGTCATTGTACTTCCAGTTATCAGATTCTTCTCCTTGGGGCAGGTTAAAAGCTCTGTCACCCATAGGTCTGCAGTTTGATTTTACTTATTGCCATTGGTACATGGCTCTTTGTTTGCAGTCACTTGTGCCACTCCCTCCAGTGAGTTCCAGGTTTGAGTATTTATGTTAGATTTTCACCATGGTCTCCATAGCCCCAGCTCCTAGCTCACCAGTCTCCACCTCCTGTGATACCATGCTGAGCCTGCACTGCTATCTGTACCTTTTTCCCACTCCCAGTTGGAATAGGTCCCACGATTAGGGAGACAGCAGGTGTCCTATATAGCTAGGTTGTTGGTGGTGCTGATCCTCCCGAATCCTGTTGACCGTAAGGTCTGAGGGCCACACAGACAATGCCGTAGTCGGTATTATTTTCCTGTGGGACCAATACAATGCACTAAGTTCTGTGAGGTTTTGCCAAGCTCAGCGCATGCGCAGTTCACTGTGGTGCCCTGCAGTCGTTAATTCTTTGCCACACTGTAAGAACTGGCACCTGATATGCCATTGCTAGAATTCTTAAAACCATCAGGTCTGAAGGCTACCTGGACCTAATTTGGGTGGAACATGTAGAATGCCACGTTGCTGCAGTTCACTGAATCAGAAATGAGATCACTCCCAGCTTGGTACACGCGTCGTTTTGCCCCATAGCACTTGCCTCCTTAAAGGAAATGGTGCCTGATTCGGCTCCAGGAGGTGGACTGGGCTGTGGCATCCACCCTGTTCCCACACTGCTCTTCAGGAACCTGCCACTCTGTCTCTGATCCTGGTCAAATCAAACGGACCAGCAGGACAAGCAGTTCTTCATCTGGGTTTAGCTCTGGTAAATGTCCCTTCCCACCTGGTTGCTGGTGGAGTTCCAGCTGCTGATAGAGTTCAGATCTCCGTTTGTTGAATGCTGCTGGGGTATGGGTCACTGCAACACCAGACCGTTGCTGTTTTCGCTGCTTTCCTGTGTCTGTCAGTCTCCAGGTGCCCCTCCACTGCTATTCTGTCCTCTTCTATTTCCTGGAATGTGCCCTCTCTTCTTCACACTGGCTAATGTTTCTCCATCTGTTTAAATGTGTCCTTACCCTATTCCGCCATCTTGATTCTCCTTTTTTTTTTTGAGGAGGCACCAACACAAGGGCTAACCTTTATTGGAAGAAGAAACTTTGCAGCACATTTTGATTCAGTTAATGCAGGGACTGAGTGGGCCAGCTGGTGGACCAGCTTATAGTGGGTTCTGCAGCTAGGGCATCACTGGGCCTCACCTTTATGCAGCCAGAATCAGATGACAGCACTGTTCCTCTTGACAGATACAGCCCGCTATCTGCTTGTTGGTGATGGAAGGGACTAAATTAGGGTCTTCCTTGGTTCCAGAAGCTGCCTTTTAGGGTGGCATTTTGTAGGGGTCCCTTCCATGTGGCCGTCATGATCTCCTGCTCCAGCCCAGTGACCTGCTCCTCATCAGTCGGAATACCCCTTCTAGAAGCCATGGAGCACATGGCAGCTGCTCCATGGGACACACGGGCCCTCAGGGCCTAGAAAAAGAGTGTCCCAGCTAACCCAAAGTAACCTTGAAGACATGCTCACTATAGACAGCGCCACTTCTGAAAAAAAGCTCTAGGGATGGGCGGGACTTCCAGGGGTGGCAGGCTTCCCCACCAGATCTGTTCCCAGCCATAGACCTTGTGCATGCCTGTGATTGCTCTGACCTCACCTGTCATGACCTTTGGCATTCAGTGCTATAGCCTGGCCTGACCCGGCCTACCCCCAGTTCTTACTCTCGCTGGCGTGTGCTGGGACCTGGCCCTTCCCAGTCTGCTCCCATCCTTGGCTCATGCAGGCTGGTAGATATGACAACTTAGTCTGCCAAGACCTTTGCTCCAGCCTGGTTTCGGCACTTGCTGGTAAGCTAATCTTTTCTCAGCCCTACCTGGTTTGCATCCCTCCAAAACCAACCCCCTCATTAGCCAGCAGTTGAAGTTACCTTGTTCAGTGTGGCTGACCCCCACACCTGGACCATGTGATTCACAGCAGGAGCTATGACCCACTATGGGAGTTTCCCATATTCCCCCACTTGACCACTCTCAGACCCAAATCTCATGCATGCCAACGAATGTTAGGCCCTGGTCCAGCATAAGCTGCCCCTCTATCTTATTCTTGTATGAGCTGGTGAATGTTGCAGCCTAACCTGTCCCCACATCCTGCTTTAGGATGCTTTAGGGTGCTGCAAACTGACCTGCCCAGACTGTTCAGTCCCTTTACCCATGAGTGATGCCAGGTTCCATGGTCACACCTAGCTCAGCCCATCCCCACCCCAACTCTTGAACTAACCAATAGGACTTGTATTTCTGCAGGGTTGGACCCACATTTTCCCTACAGAATATACCCCCAGGCCAGGTTAGTGTTATGGCCCTGCTTAATGTGACCCATCCCCTGTTCTGACATTCAGTCAGGTACTTGGATCTAGAGCTGCTAGAAAGGTCCCCAGTCCTAGCTTTCACATGGACTGAGATGTGGTGGTCAGCAGGGTTCTATGATAACAAGCCCTGCTCCCGACTCCCATGTAGGCTGGTGTATCAGTTTGTTGTAGTTTTATTGTTGTTGACATTGTTGTTGTAGTTTTTATTGGAAAAATCAGATACACGGAGAGGAGGAAAGACAGAGAGGAAAGACAGAAAGGAATCAAGGAAGTACTATTACTTTTTAAATTTTGTTTGATCAACAGAGTGGAGATAAAACAAAATAATACTCTGTTTCATAATTTTCCCATTTTTTAATAATACCTTTATTCAAGATATATAAATTCATACATTTAACCTCACAAACTATTATTTTTAATTTGAACACTAGTCCATAAAACTACTTCATTGTCCTCAAATAACATCTTTTCCTACCCTAATTCTTGCTTCCCGCACTAGTGTCTAAGAAAGATCAGACTCTCCCTGGGTGGTAGGGCACTTGTCCAGTGATGTGTGGAGTAATTTCTATTCTGAATATCTGAAAAGACTTGAAGAGAAAAGAGAGTGGTGACCTTTGGTTTTTATAATTTATAGAAACTTTGTCATTTATTTCCATTTGCTTTGTCAAAGCTAGGTCAACCCTGAAAACACTCCCTGCCACTTCTTCTGTTCCCTATCTTAAAAAAAGAAAAAGAAAGCAATAAATAATTAGTGGAAAACACACCCAAAGACCAAAGAGAAAGATGGGCCTATTGAAAATAGGAGCCTTAAGAGCTGTAACTGTTTAAGTGTCTTACTCATAGTAGCCACTCACATAATGAATGTTTTGAGTTTTCTTTATGACAAGCAGGATCCTGAGTCACTTATGAATTTCCCAAGGAAAAGGATTAAATTGCTTATAGACTTGCTTGAATGCAAAAGAATGGCCATTTATTCAGAATCTAAGAAACATTGGGAGAAACATCAAACTAATTAATTCAATGAGTGAAGTTATAACATACAGGAAAAGATGATATTTAAATAATAAGTTACAATTTTGTTGGAAATAAAATTAATTTTAAAAATTGGGGGGTCCCCAGCTGTAGGTAACTGCTTGGGTTGCCTGTATCTAGGCAAGTATTGCACTGGTGGGCTTTCTGGTGGCCTTTTATGCTAAAGCTGTATGATCTATACCAGTGTGCCAATATAGTTGCTTATTTTAATTTTTATTTGAAGATATGTGAGGAAGGTGAGGGATGCTGGGCCAGGTCATGCCACTCCAGTCCCCTGGTATGCTGTATTGTGGTGTGGTGAGTTTGTAGATTTCCCCCAAGGAACGGGGCTTTGGGACATGTGGGAGTAGGGACCACTGAAAGCATGTTTGATGGGAGAAGAGTGACTTCTAGAGGCTTCCATGGACCAAGTCACTGCACTCTCAGTAGGTGAGGAAACTGAGAAGCAGTGGTTTCGAAAGTGGAAATCAGAGGACCTGTCTGTATCAAGCCAAGGCATCTACCTACATGGGAGGCCTGGACTGAATAGCGTTGCCTGCATGCAAAAGCTAGGCTTGTGGTGTATGCCTAGTCTGTCTAGACCACAGTACAAATCTGCAAGTGCAGGGGCAGGGAGAGAGCCACTCAAGTTGGGCAGCAGCAGCCACTGCAATGTGAGAGAAGTGGACCTGGGGGCAGATTCTGTGGGCAATTTGTGGATTCACCTCTGTGGAACTGCAGCACGAGCTGGTTTGCTTAGAGACTGAGATGGTGATGAGCCAAGCCAAGCTGGACCATGGAACTGCAGGAACTGGAGCTGGGAAGAGAATGACCTGTGTCAGGCTGCATCACCTTCCAGCACATACAAAAGCACATGAGGGCAGACCATGCCAAACAGAACTGCATCAACAACACATGTGAAGAGTCTCGGCCGAGGGCAGGGGAATTTGAGAAACTGCTTTGCCAGGCTGCAACTCTCACTGGGGAGCACAGGAGCCAGGGCTGGAGGCAGGCCAGGCCAGGAAAGGTTGCAGCACTCATTGGCATAAAAGTGAGCCGAGACTGGAGGCAGACCAGGCTGGGCGAGTCTGCAGCACCTACTGGCACATACAAGAGTCAGGACAGGGTGTGGGCTACACTGGGTGGGGCTAGGTTGCAACACCTGCCAGTGAGAGCTGAGGCTAGGAATGGGCCATTCCAGACTTAGTTGAAGCATCCACCATCACATGCAAGATCTGTGTTGGGAATGAGCCTGGTAAGGGAACCTCATGGACTCCTCTGGTAGCCTACAGTTCCCACTGGTGAACCTGAGGACCAGTGCTGTAGGCTGGGCAAGGCTACAGCAATCATTAGCATGTGTGTGGACTGGGTCTGAGCGTGTGCCAGACTGGGCTAGGCACCCACTGGCATTCATGAGAGCCAGAATGGATTTGGGCTGGGCTGGGCTAGTTCACGGCACCTAACTAGAGCATCCCTTATCCCCAGGTGCTGATGCAGTCTGATAAGCGAGGAACAACGTCCTCCCCTTTCCCCTATGGGGACACAGGAGAAGAAAAAGAAAAACGAAAAAGCTGAAACATTTGTTCCATCTGAATCAGAAGCCCACATGGACATGAATTTCTCTCAACTATGTAAACATATTAAAAATAAAGTAAAATGTATGAATAAAAAACAACTTTGTATACTAAAAATACAAAAAAAAATGGAGGGTATAAATGCTGTGTGTAGGCTTTAACTTACTGTGAAGTTTAACAGGTGTGATATGGTTTTGCTGCCTAGCAGGTAAAGCTGATCCTTGCAGCACCACCCTTTCAAATGGGTGCTGGTGCGTGTCTTGGCTGCTCCATTTCCGACCCAGATCCCTGTTAGTGGTCTGGGAAAAGCAGTAGGAGGTGGCCCAAGTGCTTGGGCCCCTGAAACCTGTATGGGAGAACCAGAACTCCTTGTTCCTGGCTCCAGCCTTGCCCGTCATTGGCCATTGTGGACATCTGGGAGTGAACCAACAGCTGGATGATCTCTAGCTGTCCCTCACTCCCTCTCTGTGACTCTTTCAGAAAACAACTAAATTTTTTAAGGAATTAGCATACGAATTACAATTTTGTGGTAAAAACATTTTTAAAAGCAGCTATAGTATTTCTGAATCATGTATAGTAACATGGAAGAAGTGAAAACTCCTTTTTTGGTATTTTTCCCATCCTTTGGCAACACCGTGTCCCCAAACAGTATGAGAATAAGCTTGAGACAATCACCATATGTTAATAAAAGCACAATTGCCATAGTTACCCAGGCCAGAAATTCTGGGGACTGACTCTGGCACTTACTACTTAGTTTTCCTCCTGAAACAAAAGTACTTGGAGGAAGAAATTAAAAATAAAGTAAGAAAAATCTAGAAAACAGAGGTTTATGTCTTCCAAGGAATATGCCCAAAGAAATAATTGGAATCTCTTACGTCATTTTGTTTCGATTTTGGTTTATTTGGGTGCATTTCAGCTACATAAAAGATTTAAAATAATAAAGCTCAGAGTGAGAGGAGAAATTATAACATTCTCTCAGTTCCATTACTGTTGTTAAAAAATATTATTTACCATTACTAGACTAGAGAGCAAAACTAGAATAGGTTTAAAAAAATTACCGTTGACACATGTCACCGTGAGTAGAAAAACCTAAGTTTCATGTTTCTATTATTGTTTTTACTATATAGGCCTGATTACTTAAAATGTAAGCCACTGAATAAATCTAAACAATATACAAGCAAAATTCACTTTAAATCTAATTAAGATGACTTGAAGTTGCCAACAACAGAGGCTGAAGACTAACTTCTATGCTTTTGCATATGATTTTAAGGTAATGAAAAACAGGAGGGCAAAAAAGTTCTTATCCATTAGTTCTGAAAATGGCCTCCTTCGACTGTGATGGATGATTTTCGACAATGATTGACAGACTCTGATGAATAATGATAAAAAAATGACAACCTTAAGTGTTTTGAATAAGTTATATTTCAAGGGAATTAAGTTGCTAATGGACCTACAGTGGTCAATGAAGAAAAATGTCCACCACTATTTTTCATCATTTAATTTTTTCTACAGATAAAATATTTATAGATTTATAGGATAGGGTACTGTGTGATGTTTCAATATGTAAATATACATTGTGTGATGTTCAAATCAGAATGGACTTATCATACACGCTTCAGCAACACATCTACATAGTGTGCTCAATAGCCTCTAATGTTTAACATTTCTTTATGATGGAAAATTCCAAAATTCTGTCTTATAAATTTAAATACACATATGTATATATGGTGCATTATTGTTACTGTAAGCACCATTTTGTGTAAATGATACTAGAACGTCTTTGTACTACTTTCTGTTTTGTTGGCATTTGTTACACTATACTGACGATTTCTTCATGAATTTTCATAAATTCTTCATCAAGTCCCCATGAAATAAGATTCCTTGTCAGGTAACATTTAATTGGGCCAACAACAAGGTTGAGAGCTCAGCGCACAACACTAAGGCTTCAGCTTTCACACCTGCATTCATGACGGTCCCTGTCCAGGTTGAGAGACTCTGAGCATCCCTCGTCCGCAGCCCTGAGCTGCCGACGTCTCTAAGCACCTGGAGCTCCTCTTGTCACTGTAGACAGCCCACTCTTCATCCTTCCCCCAGAACCTCCTTCTCTTTCTTTATTGCCCACCTCAGTGTGGCATCATGAAAAGTTGGGATCATTTTGAATATCCTTCTCTTTCTTTTCCCTGGATCTGCTCCATCACCAGTGCATTCTTTTACTTCTGCAAGAGTCACTTATTTATATGTAGAATTATGACAAAGAAATTATACCATAATATAGAGTCGGTGTTATGAAAATGCAGAACGTGAACAAAAATGTGAACAAATTGTGAACAGAGAGCCTGAGTAAACCTGACTAAACCTGTCCTTGGTTTCTTTTCCGGTCTGCTGTTTTTCCTTTTCCTTGCCGCGGCAGCCTCTGGTTCTGTGCAGTCTGGATCCTTTAGCATACCTCCCTTACTCTTCTCGGAGTGACCTTTCTGAAATGCCATTCTGATCATGTCACTAGCTGACTTTCAAACCTTAAGTGGTTCTCAAGACTGTCATGCTATAGTTCACAGTTCATAGCTTAACATCCAAGACCCTTCACTCGGAGACCCCAGATTTGTTTCTGGCCTCATCCTGGACCACTGTTGTACTTATTTTTACCACTTCCTCAAATGATGCCTTTTCCGGATTGCGTAAGGTGGTTTCATGCTTTTAGACTTTCTCAGTTAGATTTAACTCTTTCCAGACCATGTTGTCCTTCATTATGTTTATGATGCTAATTTCCAGGAAATCTTGCACAGTGACCAACTAGCTGCAGTCATACTGAGATGAATTTCCTTTGCTCCCATTTCTCCATCTGCATTATCACTATCAGGACAGGTAATTCACTTACCAAGTCTTTACTGAGCAGTATGTATAAAATGCATGTATGTATGTATGAAAATGCACTTCATCTGCTTTTTCTCTTTTCTGCAATGTAAAAACTGTTGTCTCACAAACTTTTTTTAAACAAGAAAGGGGGAGGGAATATTATTATATTCTATATTTGCATCAGTGAATGATATTGAATCTGTTCAAATCCTAAAAAGGGATCTGGCACCATGGCATAGTGGGTTAAGATGTAATCAGCAGCTCTGACATTCCCTGTGGTTTGAATCCCGGGTGCATCACTTCCTAACCATCTCCCTGTTAGTGTGCCTGAGAAAACAGTAGAAGAAGTCCCAAGTGCTTGGGTCCCTGCAACAGTATGGCAGACCCACATGGAACCTGAGGTTCCAGACACATATGCTCAGTTCATTTTGGAAGTGAGCCTCTGATACATCCCTATCTCTTCTTTCTTCCTTTAACTTTGCCTTTCAAATAAATAAATGCCGCATTGAAAAAAAGAAAAGGTCACAGCTGGAGTAGCATTGTGGCAGTGTGTCAGCTAGTACCTGTGATGCTGGCTTCCCACGTGGTAGCCAGTTAGAGCTCCCACTGCTCTGCCTTCTGTCCAGCTTTACGATAGCACATCAATGAACAGCTCAGATCTTTGATTCCCTGAATCCTTGTGGGAGATCAAGGAGAGAATCATGGCTCCAGGCTTCATGCTTGCCCAGCCCTGGTCATTGTAACTTTTGGGGCGTAAACCAGTCAATGGAATTTCTCTCTGTGTATCTCCCTTCACTGTACATATTTAATAAAAAGGGAGGAAAAGGGGAAAAGATAAGGAATGAAAAAAGAAAGCTCCTGAGAGCAAAGATGATATCTCATTCTAGGTTCAAGTCCCGGAACTCCTAGTTCTAAGATACATGTGCATTTGAGGTCCTTAAGGAAATTAACGACAGGTAGACTTGAACTCTTTATTTTGCGGAACATTAAACATTTGAGTATAACATAAATTAAAAATATATTGTCTAAAAAACAAAAAAAAAGGAAGGAAGAAAAAAAGAACAAAAGAAGGGGAAAAGAAATATCACATCTTCCTAAAATTGTATCCATGAACTATACGGATAGTGTCTTTGTACTAATCACATTTAACTTGAGAATTAATGAGAATTGTGCTGCAGTAAGAATGCATTTGTTATGAGCCTAAGAACATAATGTATTAATAAACTCCTTTAAAACATAATAAAATGATGACAGGTAGGGATAGACAATGAATGCATTCTTAGAAGTAAAGGGGGAGTTTTAATAGAGGTGTTAAAGAGTAACCGGTTACTGTTGCAGCAAGTAAGATCGAATTTAAATCATGCATTCAAGGAACAAAATAGCATGTGATTTCAACTAAGGATGATTCCTGGGTGCTTGCTGAGCAAGGAAGAAGGGCTGAAGCAAGTGGAGCCAAGGGGACAAAGCACAGAGATACCGTGTGAAGAGCTTTGATGAGTGTAGCCTGATGGGAGAAGCGCTTTTTAAAGGTGAGATAACGGCACAAAAAGCCAGGAGGAGAGAGTCTTACATTTCATAGGAATGCATTCCAGAAACCATTCCACTGCAAAACTGGAATGAAAGAAATCAGGAAGCCTAGCATTTTGGATGTTCTTGATGGTGATCAGAAAGATGGGACCGCCATTCACAGGTCACAGGGCCCACCTTCAAGCTCTCATACAGCAGGCCAAATCCAGTAGACTATCTGCACTCCTACAAACGAATGGAGGAGCAACTTTAACAGTCGCATCACCTACTCACTGGTTTAAGTCCCACAAAAGATGATGCTGAAAGTAGCTGGAGTTTAGCTAACAGCTCTGGTCAGAATACCACAACTTGCTGTTAACCCAATTCTTGCTTTGTTAAAACTTCAGCTTAATCAATTCATTGTCAATATGGTATACTCATTGAGTCATACTTAATGTAAAGGATTTCTCTAATAAGGAGTCCAGACTTCTAATTTGAAAAACAAAATATTCTGCATTTGGAGACTGATTTATTAGTTAGGATAATATAATCTATGACCTGCAGCAAGGAGCTTATAATTTTAAAGAAAATCAACTTTGGGTTACTTAAGGGTACAGAACTAACCACATGAATAAGATTGTACTTTGCTTTCTGAATAGTTATCCAACAATGGAAAAGATGTAAATGTATAAACATGATGGAAAAAATACAGCAAATGCACCTTATGTCATCATTTTTCCTTCTGTTCCTAAAACTTTTGCTTGGGCTTGCTTTTTGTTTTTCAGTAAAAATAGACATTTTGTTATCCCTATTTAAGTTTTTCATTACTTAAAAAAAGTTATTGAAAAAGTTTGTTATCACTTAATGTTTTCCGTAAATAGGATCTAACTACTAATCTGTACGGCATTTTGGGGTTTTAAACCTAAAAATGATTTAATTTGTATGTCTGTTATCTTTACTTTTTTTTTCTGAAAATTTAGTTAGTTCCTTCACCACACTGGTCGCCTTTGCTGAACCTACCATCTGCAAGCTACTATCTCACCTGCAGCAGACCCATTCAAATGCACGTTGGCAGTATGTAAGAACTTGCATACGCATCATACATAAATACATACACACATAAATGTATAAATATAGGTCCAGGCTCTGTGGCTTAGCAGCTTAAGTCTTCACCTTTTAACCTGCTGGGATCCCATATTGGCACCAATTCTAATTCCAGCTCCCCACTTCTCATCCAGCCCCATGCTTGTGCCCTGGCAAGGCAGTCAAGCGTGGCCCAAAGTCTTGGGATCCTGCACCCACATGGGAGACCTGGATGAGGTTTCTGGCTCCTGGCTTCAGATTGGAGCAGCCCTGGCAGGTGCAGTCACATAAAAAGTGAATCATCGGATGGAAGATCTTCCTCTCTGTCTCTCCTCCTCTCTGTATATCTGACTTTACAATAAAAATAAATAAATCTTTTTTAAAAATACAAATGTAGACACTTTTTAAAAATGTATTGGTTGGGCCTGGTGCGATACCATAGTGGTTAAAGTCCTTGCCTTGCACGCGCCGGGATCACATATGGGCACCGGTTCTAATAGCGGCAGCCCTGTTTCCCATCCAGCTCCATGCTTCCCACCCAGCTTCCATCGGGGAGGGAAGATCTTCCTCTCTGTCTCTTCTCCTCTCTGTATATTCGCCTTTCAAAATAAATAAATCTCAAAAAAAAGAACATATTGTTTATTTGAAATGCAGATTTACAGAGAAAGAAAGGGAGTAAGAGAGAAGTTAAATCTTGCATCATTGAAGCCAGCCCCAAATGGCCTGCATAGCCAGGCCTGGGCCAGGTTGAAGCCAGAAACCAAGAGCCCCATACTGGTCTCTCATCTAAGCGAATGCTGCCAGGGACTTGGGCCATCTTCTCAGGCTTTCACAGGTGCATTAGCAGGGAGCTGAGTCTGAAACAGCAGCTAGGACTCAAACAGGCACCCATGTGGGAAGTGAGTGCTACAGACTGCAGCTTCACACGTTAAGCCACAACACAGGCCCCCAAATTTGAAATCACATCGAAAGTACAAATGAAATGAAAGGAGGTAAGGGTACAAAAATGCATATGTTAATATTGCAAAACTTGAATATTCAAATATCATAATTATCTATGAAGTATTTTGTCATTATTCTGTTTCTAGAATTCTGTCTGTACATTTACTATTCCTTTCAATAAAGGAATAGCAAAAAAAAAGGTTTTTCGATTCCAGTACGATTCTGATAAATGTCACGCACTGAAGGTAGAACAGATTTAAAAAGAGACAATAACCTTCACTTTCATGGAGCTTAAATATACAAATGTATGTTCTTCACATATTCTAATATATAAAAAGGTAAAATAAAAAATGCAAAAAAATTAAAAAGTAAAATAATAAATCAGTAAAAAAAATTAGTTCAATAAAACAGTCTAGGATATACACTGTCAATATGTAGAAAAATAAATAATGACCGTGTGAAAACGATCTCTTTACTAATCATATGCAAATTCTAAAATGTGAAATATGAATTGCCAACTTAAAATAGGAATGTTACGATTTAAGTAGGCTTGTGTCTGGTGGTTGACCCGTTGCTGCAGCTCATATTATTCTGTCACTGACGTAAGCTGCCTTTCAACCAGAGATCCCAGAATAAGCCATGCGGGTGGCATTTAACCTGGCCCAGGTTGGGATATCCAAGTGCCTGGACTGGAGTTCTGGCTTCCCTCCAGACTCCAGCTCCTTGCTAACACACTCCCTGTGGAGCTCCAAAGAAGGCTCAGGTCACTGCCTGCCGCATGGGAGACCCAGGCTGAGTCCCTCAGTCATGCCGTGGTCAGGGACGTGGCAATGTGTTCAGCAATATTAAATAAGAAATGTGACAGGCAGCAACAGACCAGCCAGCTTGAAAACTTTTTATTTGTTGACAAAATAAAATATTACATTTAGACGTGGGCTAAAGTTCTCATTCAGGGAGAGGCCAACATGAGAATAATGAGCTTTTTAACCTTTTGGTTGTTTTATCTATTCTTATTTATTCTTTCCACAAGGAAAATACCTTGTTCTAATAATAATGATAATAACAATACATGGTTACACACTTGTAACAGGCCGTGCCTGGCTTTTAAAATCAAGATTCTGGAGCCTAGCTTGGGTAATTACACGTCCTTATACGGAAATCTGTCTTATTAGGCCTTTCTGAGTGGATGTGTTAGATTTTTAACATGCATCAATTTAACATAAATATCTTATATGTATTTTTTAAAGCCTAGAAGAGAAGTACCTTTCTAAGCATACCTATATAGTTTGCTTGCAAAAATTCTTAAAATAGCTTTTACCCATTAAAACCTTAAGAGGATTACACAAGCTAAATTAGTGCTTAGACTGCAAAAGACCATAATGAACTTAATATTATTACTTTTCAAAATATAGACCAATTCTTAATAGACTATTTTACAACAGGAAGTGCCTTTAGGGGTCAGTATAACAAAATTAAGATCAGTTTATATAGCCTTACAAAAGGTCTGGTGGCAGCATAAAAATGTCCAGTGTGGTTATTTGCGAGTTCGTTAGCTCACATATCATGTTCCTTTTCAGGCTCCGTTTCTAATGAAGTGGACAGTCACATCTCTGGCCTCTCTCTCAGAAATTGTGTTTATGTTGCTCAGTTTCTTTAATACATAAAGGCTACTAAATTTGTCTTGGTCAAAATCAAATTTGAAGTTGTGAGAACAAAGATGGGAGACTGATTGGTCAAGGTTTGTCTTCACTGATTTAATACAAAATTGGTTACTGAAGTGAATTTTTTCTTTTTAAAGCCAGCATGCGCTGAGACTACTGGGCTAATGGCTCCCAGTGACTTAATTTTCTTTGTAGTGAGCTGAGTATGTGAGCAGTCTCCAGATCCGTTGCTACAAGTTAGGGAGCCTGGTTCCTGATGGTCTCTGCTCCAGATGGAGCATCTTTCATATGGTTCCCTTAACCCTGAGAGCTTTCATCACATGGTTCAACCCTCTGCAGTCTAGGGCAGATCGACATGTACATGGCATTGGGAAAGGAATATTTGATAACATAATACATTAAGGATAAATCATAATTGTTTCTTCTTTGTTAGTTTTATGAGCCACAGGCAGTGAACCCCCCATTTAGGGATTAATTTAAATACTTCTATCACATCAGAAGGATCTTGTGCCTGAGATCATGGCATCCCTCAGAACAGCAGTGAAGTCCGAGATCGTCCAAAAGAGCAACAAGTTCATCTGACACCAATCTGACAGTTACATCAAGGTTAAGTGGAACAGAGCCCGGCGACGTGGCCTAGCAGCTAAAGTCCTAGCCTTGCACGCTCCAGGATCGCATAGGGGCACCGGTTCTAATCCCGGCAGCTCCACTTCCCATCCTGCTCCCTGCCTGAGGCCTGGGAAAGCAGTCGAGGACAGCCTAAAGCCTTAGGACCCTGCACCTGTGTGGGAAACCTGGAGGAAATTCCTGGCTCCTGACTACGGATCAGCACAGCACCAGCCATTGTGGTCACTTGGGGAGTGAACCATCTTCCTCTCTGTCTCTCTTCCTCTCTGTATATCTGACTTTCTAATAAAAATAAAACAAATATTATCAAACAATTAAATGGAACTGGCAGAAGCCTCAAGTCATTGAAGACAAAGTGCAAAGCAGCCTCAAGGCTGAAGGTCCACATTGGCTAAGTAAGCAACAAGATGACCAAGCACATGCTGCTCAGTGGCTTCTGGAAGTTTCTGATCCACAACATTAAGGAACTGGATGTGCAACAAATCCTTCTATGTAGAGATGGCTCACAAGATCTCCTCCAAGAACCATAGAGCCTTTGTGGGAAGAGCAGCCCAGGTGGCCATGCGAGTTACCAGCCCCAGTGCCTAGCTGGCAGCAAAGAAAATGAACAGTCCACCTGGGTGCATATTTTATTTATATTTAAATGAAACCTTGAAAACAGGAAAGAAAAATAAAGCCTGAATTGTATATGAAGAGTCATTTCAAATTTGTAGCCAAAAAAATTGGAGGCCACAAGGCTGACTCCATAAGTCATTTTCAAAAGCAGTGTTCACCTTGATTTGAAACTACTTTGAAGCTAAGACAACACTTCTTTAAAGATATATTTATTTTACTTGGAATCAGTGTTACAGAGAGAGAGGGAGAAACAAAAAGTTCTATTCTTTGATTCACTCTCCAAATGGCATTTATGGCCAGACTTAAGCCTGTGTGAGGTTGAGAGCCAAGAATTTCTTCTGGGTATCGAGTGTGGATGCAACTTCTCAAGTTTTGAGTATCTTCAACTGCTTTCCCAGGCCATCAGTAAGGAACTGTATTGGAACTGGAGCAGCTGGGATAGAAACCAGCATCTATTTGATATATTGGCACCTCGGGTGGAAGGTTAGTGCAATATGCCACCATGCCAATCCCAAACATTTTATAAGATATATTTATTTTTATTATAAAGGCAAATTTACAGAAGGGAGAAATAGAGAATAAAATATCTTCCATTTGCTGACTCACTCAAAGATGGCCACAAAGGCTGCAGCTGCGCCCATCTGGGGCCAGGAAAGACGCTTAGGTTTCCCACATGGGTGCTGGGTCTCATGACTTTGGGTCATCCTCCACTGCTTTCTCAGGTCATAAACACATTTGTGGATGGGAAGTGGAACAGCCAAGACATGAACTGGCACTCATGTGGGATGCTGGTGCTTAGAGGTGGAGCTGAAAAAATTGGAGGCCACAAGGCTGACTCCATAAGTCATTTTCAAAAGCAGTGTTCACCTTGATTTTGAAACTACTTCGAAGCTATGACAACACTTCTTTCAGGATATATTTATTTTAGTTGAAAATCAGCGTTACAGAGAGAGAGGGAGAAACAGAAAGATTCCTACATATCAATTCATGGATGAAGGGTACATTACACATAAATAGTCCATGCTGAGTGAGGCAGCTAATTTACATACCAAAAGTAACCTACTTAATATTAGTCAATGGAATAGCTTCCCAAAGGAAAAATTGTACTGTAGTTGAAGTCATCATTTGAGTCATTTAAACTGACATTGGACAAGGCATCCGAGGACAGGCTGTGGGGAATATGTCTTCCTCAACACAGAGCAGTACAGTGAAGATGAAACGAAAATAAAGATAGGCTAAAATTCCTGAGAGGTTTTTGATAGATTTGTTTTATTGATTCTGTGAAAATGAAAATTAAATGTATGATTTTATGCTTTTGTACTTTTATTGTTAAATAGTGTTAGCCTCATTTTATTTAAATGAAATATATGAGGCAGAGGAAAACCAGTAAGAAACATTGGCTGTGGTCTGACATATTCATCTGTTATATTTCTTTGGGATGTACTTACAGTTTATGCTATACTTCAATATTGTAAATAATGTTTTACCAAATTCGCAATTATTAAAGATTTCCCTAAGATTTAAATAATCGATTATTGCACCACTTTTATGTCCCTAAGGTGTGCCCCACATGGATTTTTGAGTTCTAGACTTATATTTCTATTTTTAGAAGCTCTATTGCAGTTGAAAATAAATCTGTATTGGAATGCTAGTGGTAAACCTCAACTGCATAAACAGTGGTGATCCTGTGTAATGTGCAATGTTGTCATACTTTAAAAATAATTTGCCAGAAGCACACAGGGATAGGAGAGGATGAACTGTTTGCCTATAATTGCCGACTAGCCTGCGTGTACATGTTGCGTTTTCCATCATCACTTTGTCAATTGTGCTTCTTCGCCCTTACAGCCTCCATCAAAAATCAGTTGTTGTAAAATACCATCATATTACCAAAACCCTCCAGTTTAAATAACTTAGATTTTAGTGTATTTGTTAAATCATTGGCCAGTCCCTAACTACCACATCTAGAACCTGGCCAAAATGCCAAAGTTGCAGTCAATATCTAATCAGCAAGGCAGCCAATAACATTCTAAGACAAATTTAGCATTATTTTTCAGTATCTATAATTCACTTGTTTGATGTCTAACTCCATGGTCCTCAACTAAGCGGCTGTTTGCCCTACAGATTACATTTTATCAACTCCCAAGAACATTCTCAGTTGTCACACCAGATGGGAGATTATCAGGTGTGTAGAGCCCAAGGACGTTGCTTCACACTTGCCAATGCCCAGGAAGTTTCTCATAACAAATATTTCCTGATTTATTCTCCCCAGCTCCTGCCTTTCTTTTTAGTTTTACCTATTTTTATTGGAAAGGCAGGTGTTCAGAGAGAAGGAGAGACAGAAAGATCTTCCATCTGCTGGCTCACTTCCCCAATGGCCATAATAGCAAGAGCTCATTCAATCCAATGCCAAGAGCCTCTTTTGGTTCACCTGTGTGGGTGCAGAGTCCCAAGGTTTTGGGCCATTGTTCACTGCACTCCCAGGACACAATCAGGGTGCGGGACGGGAAGTAGAGCAACCAGGACACAAACCAGTGTCTGTATGGGATCCAAGTACCTGCAAGGTAAGTATTCAATTACCGAGCTATTATGCCACGTCCAATATTTCCTGATTTCAAAATGTCAGCAGTGTCAAAGGTGAGAAAGCCCTCATGCTTCCATCAAAGAGAGGGCATTTCAATATAATTTTAGAAGTTAATCCACTTGTTTTAAGTTCTGAGAGCATTTTTAAAAAGGAATTGAAGTCAGCCAATGTTTTCAATTCTAGAAAGAGATGCACAAAAAGTCTAAGAGACACTTGGGAGCTGACACAATTGAGTCCAGCAGGTATAGTGATAGGATATTCTGCCTACTTCAAGGAAACAGTCACTTTCCAGCTCTACAAATGGATACCCAGCAGAAACATAAACTACCTCTTGGAAAAGTTGTTATCTTTCCAAGATCATGCAGATAGCTGCATTTAAAAAATGTGGCATCCTCCAAATTTCAAGTGTCTCTAATTCTATTAACATATTTAAAAGGCTAAACAAAATACACCCCAAAAGCCATTTTAGCCTTTTTAGCTAACAATTTTTGCCGCTCTGTTCTGGATTGTGATTTTTCAAGACAGTTTTCCTTCTTCCCACTCACATAACACCGACTGAGCATGCATTTTGTTGTTAATGTGGACGATAACAAGGCTATATGGGCGCAAGAGTTTACACAGTTCTTGATTTCCCTAAAATTGTCGGTTTATCCTTCACTGAGGATCCAGCAAACTCTTTTAAGATTCTCAGTAATTTTTGAACTGATTGATTGATTGATTGATTGATATCTTTCCATTCTCTAGCAGATTTCCTATTAAAACGGGAATATACACTTGAGTATCTCATTCTCCAACTGACATTTAGCAACTCAGGGCAAGGTTCTGAAAATTAAAAGTGCTAAACATTATAGCTTACAACTGTACTCAATAATTGACACCATCAGTCCCTTTTTCTCTCTTTTCCCCTTAACTCCTTAAAAAACAACAGCAAAAATTTATCTTCTTTTTCTTTTGCATCACTATTAAATGAATGACTTAAAGACTCATGGAGCTTACCATCTAAAAAGTATTTCAAAGAGCACAATCAGAATTTGATAGAGGAGAATTTTGTCCTTAAAATTATCGTATTGTGCCTGGACATGGGTCTCCTGACTTATGGTCATTAGGCTCTGTTCAAAAACTCATGCCTGATAACTCATCTAATTCTTGCAACAATCCCAGGACATTATCTTCATTTTTGTCCAGGAGTATATAGAGTCACACTTAAGAAATTTGACTAAGCACATAGCTGGAAAGAATTGAAGCCAGAATTTGAGTCTGCCTATTTGGGGCAATCTTGGCTCCTTAGCACTATGCCACAAAATATCACACAACAAACGCTCTGAAATTGCCCTTGTACATACCAACTCACAACACACACCGTTCATATGAAGTCGGGTGTCAGATTTCCAAGGATGTTGACGTTCTGGATGAGCCAAAGGCACAGTCCTGGATCTGCTAGTACAGGGATTACATTTCTGCCTCAGTCAGGAAGGACTCGCACGGGCTCTCCACCCATGTGATGGAGACAACTAGGTTAAGTAGTTTTTTCCTTCCAAATTCTCTTCTAGACAATTAACCCAATTTATACACAATTTTAGCTTTTAAATCCAGCGTAATCATCAATAGCAATAGCTATTTAGCAAATCCAAATTACTGAATCTTTTGTACCCTGCAGATTTTAGCAGTTACATTGCTTACAGGTTTCATCTTTGAGGAATAAAAATCAAAACCTACAAAGAGGTTAGTAGTAAGAGTCTTGTGTAAGATTTATTTTACCTAATTTAGAACACCCTCTTAAATATGTAATGCATTCTATTAACATAATAGAAACAAGATTTATTTTGAATCAGGATTTATTCTCAGGCAATTCAAGGAAGGAATTTTCTTTAACAAAAAGAAACCCTTTTTAACAATAAAGTGGACTCATTGCATTAGTCATCTGCAGTGTTAAGAAACTAATAATTGTTTTTTATGCTTTTCAAGCCTCTTAATTTAGGAAACCTATAATTGAAAAGTGAAATTTCGCAATAAAATAATATAACTCAGTGCATGTTGCTATGGGAAAGTAAAGGGTTTCCGCCTACTTTAGTGTATTAATTTTCAAATAATGCTTAAGGGCTTGTTATGATAGTCCTTTACAAGGTAGTAAATATATAGTTATCCAGACTGTCTGGCTTGAAAACTAATTACCATAGAAACTGAAGCATTTAGGCTTCTTCTTTCTGCAAATCAAACAACTTCAAATATAATAATCCAGGAATATTCTCACAATGAAAATGATACTCTAAATACATCTATTCTTTCTTATTGTTTGTAAGCAAGCCAACCAGGATTTTTAAAATGTGGCATCAAAAAAGGAAATTTCAGGAGGCAGGTGGTGAAAATAGCAATCTGAGAGAACAAAAGAAATTTAAGGTGGAGTTATTTCAGTAATTAAACATTTGTTTAAATGAAAAATATCAGAAGAAGACGACAAAATACATTATTGCCAGAAACTACACAACAGTAGACAGACTAAAATGTATGTTCCAAACACAGTGAATAATGCTTTTCATTTTAACTTATACTGTTTGGTTCTTCTTTTGAAAATTGTTTTTTTAGAAAGCCATTTTTAAATTAGTGTTTATATAAAGTAGTAAGGATGTTAAAGGAAAAGTTTATAATTCAAACAGAAAATAGAAATATGAAAACAGAAAAGTTTCACTTTTACATATACATTTAGATGATCAAATCATATTTAATTTTAAAACTATTGATAGATAAGCTCTTAATAAATATGAAGAGAATTTCACTGCTATTGAATAAAAAGCATATAATTTTTTTCTAAGTTAAAGCTATGACCTATATGAAACTCTTCAAAAGCCTGGGCAGAGGGTACGAATGTTGATTAAGTGAATTAGGTAGCTATCAGGACACATCGCATACATCAAGTGAACATGAAGGAAATTATTGAAAATGATTGTGTTTTTGTGTTTGTATAAAGATATGGGGAGGTCAAGGAGAAAAAGAAATTGCTTTGGAAAATTAAAATCCATTTTCTAATAACTCCAAAATCTGCCCAGACTGCTTTAGAAACAGGAAAAGAAAGTGACAATTGATTTATGTTTTTTAATATCAACTACAGTAATAGTTGCATGTGTTCTGATTTCACGTCCATTGGCACAAAGAGATTCAACAGGCAATGGCAGTCCCATAAAATAAATATTCTTAAAAAGTGTATTTAGGGTTCTTGTATTTTGTAATTGATCTACTCGTGAAAAGTTATAGGGAAATAGAATTTTTTATAAATAGTTAATTTTCTCATTTTAATATTTTTCCTGTTTTAGGTTAAATCGTTGGGCTGCATTTTATGTTAAAGGATTCTTAGTTTTTTAGAAATAAGTTCAGGGGCTGTTACTTTGGTGCTATGGCACAGTACGTTAAACTGCTACTTGCAAAGTTGTATCCCATATTCTCAACAGTTCAAGTACTATCATCTACTGCGCCTCCATTCAGCTCTCGGTTAGTGTGTGTGAGAAAGCAGCTAAGGATGGTCCATGCACGTAGGCCCTTGCAGCCATGAGGAGCTCCAGGTGAATCTACTGGATATTGGTTTTGACCTGACCTATCCCTATACTTTGCAGCTATTTGGGGAGTGAACCAGTAGATGGAACAGCTGTCTCTCTGTGGCTCTCTCTCTCTCTCTCTGGCTCTCTCTCTGTCTTCCTCTATAACTCTGTCTTTCAAATAATTAAGTAAATAGATATCTTTTTAAAAGTAAATTCACTTATGGCTAAAACCAACTGGTTTTTGTTATCATTCTTGTTGCATATTTCAAATATTTTCACAATGTTTGTAATTTTATTACATTATTGTAACTATTTGAGCACAGGAACTAAAATAGAAGAATAAAAAACTTGCTAGAATATGCAAAAATGAAATGAACTGTTCATTAATTCAGATAATTTCTTGGTTACATAAAGCAGCAAAGCAGTTTGTGTGGAAGACTAATTATAGTTCATATTTTTTTCATCTCCAACTTCATAACAACTATCAACTACAATATTTAAAAAAACTGACCGTACTATTTATGAGTTGAGACATTAGAGTCTTTCCAGTTTTTTCTATTTAATAAAAATAATCAAACCTCACAATAATAATAATAGCATTACTACTTTTTAAAAAGTAATATGTCATTATTTAAAATTTAATCCACCATTGTGTCCCATTACTTGGATTAATTCACTTTTCTCCATAAGATTATTACCACTTAGCAGGGGTGGCTGTTGGAGAGCCACATGGGAGCATCTGTGTGGTTGAGTATCTGGCTCTGTTTTCCATCTGCCTACTGATGTACACCCTTGGAGGCAATGGTGATAGCTCAGGCACCCTTGGCAGAGACCGACCCATTTTGAGGATGTGGCTCACATATATATTCTGGTCTAGCCTAAATCTTTGCAGGCATGTTCCCTGTGATCTAATGCATGGGAGTATTCTCTGGCTCTGAGATAAAAGCAAATAAACAAATAAACAGCAAGGTTATCTTTTGCACCCAATCTCTTACATTCATTTCATTTTCTTTCTTGTCCTTCTTTCCTCACTCCAGTGTAAACTTCAAGAATTTCCTTATGAAGACACTGAAGTAATCATCTCAGAAACTCTTCAATTTTTTTCACTCCTTTTACGTGAGATGGAACTATCCTGTAACATTTTACTAATCATTTTTTAATGTCCTACAGACGTCATAAAATGGCAGAACGAGTAATGTAACAATGCTGAAATAAGAATGAGCATGGAAGGTGAAAACAGAAAAACAGTCAATGTGTTTGAACTTTAGAGACTGAGTTGTTAGCAGACAGGAAGGACCAGATCCCACTGCCTTCACCAAAACTGCATCTGTGAAAGCTACAGGACACGAGAAGCCTTGAGGGAGAAGCTTGGGGGGACACGTTGGACTCAGACTTTCACCAATCTTTCACAGTGAATAGTAAATTGAAGACAGGCTATGGAGACAAGAGAGTCCTAGAGGTATTTTAGTAGGGCGATACAGGAAAACAGACAGAAGATAATGGTGATTGGCAGCAGAAATGGAACAATACATATACTGGAACAACATTTAATGCTATATGATGTAGAACCATCCAACTGTGTGAAGGAGCCTACTTAACGAAGGGAGGAATTTCATCTCTTTTGCCCTTGGTGGATTCCTGGTTCCTAAAAAAAAGTCCTGGAACATAAAAAGTGTACTGTATGATTTATAAGTAGAATAAGTGAATAAAGGAGAGAGAGAAAAAAAGACATTTTACTTCAGGATAGGAGTTAAAATATTTCCTATTCATGAAATTGAAGCGAGGCACAAAGATTTTATTTTTTCTTCCAGTAGAAAATAGGATAAGCATGCCCATTGGGTTTTTAGAGCTATCTCATATTTTTTAATTATGCCCTTCTTAGCGATGTCACCTATTCTTTGACCACCAGCGAAATGGTGATGCTACTATAATAGAATTCTCAAGATTTCATGACTTTTGTTGGTAGGATTAAAAGATGGTAATCAGATGTTGATATCCAAATTATGTGATATATATAACTAAGACTTTGCTGCAACATATATTGCAAGGAAGGGGGAAGATAATAGACCCAGGGTATTTCTTTATATATATATAAAGAGGTGAATGTGAGTGTGTGAAAAGGCAAGCATCCATCTGTAGTTGAGCTATCTCTGTTGCTTCCTGCCTAAGCAGGGGAAAGCATATGTCACCTTTAGCACTGAAAAACAGTGTTTTTTATTTTGGGGAAAGTAATGTAACTGCAATGTACACACAGACAAAAAAAATCTTCTGCAAAGAATATACATAATTTTTTATTTAGGGGATCAATTAGAGAAACACAAAAATGTTTAGCTTTTCTCTACAATTTCTCCTAATTCTGGTTAAGTTTAATTACTTTCAATAACAAAGTTCCTAACTCGGAGACTGGTTTTTAAGTCACTACTGTAGTCACAGCAATGACCTCAATAACCAGAGTGTCTCTCTTGTGGATATTTCTAAATAAAGCTGATGCAATTTTCCAGTCTAATTTATATAAAAGGAACTGATCTAGGCCAAATAATATTCTTCTATGTTTATACTGGAGGAGAATCTAGAAGCCATCTTAACATTCAAGAACTGTTCTTACTGTATAGATTATGAAATGCCATTTATATTATATTGGAAATTCATAACATATTTTCTTTAGCTATTGAGTCGCAAAATGAGGTCATATGATGTGAAATGGATTTTTTTGTATAATCAAGTAGGTGAAGGTCTATTACATGCACTTACAGATTATATTCCTTTAGAATCAATTATATTCAAAACTTTTCTAACATGCATTTTAAATCTAAAAATGTGAAGCAATTGTTATGTACTCAGGTACAATGGAAATCATATAACTCACCACACAGCACATGCGGTTGTCTTAGGATAAACTTGAGCTACTTCAGGAGCTAAGAGAAATGTGCACTCATATTGTGGAAGAAAATATCTCAGTATTACTTGCTTCATTTAGATTTGTTTCTTTCAACTAAATAGATTTGTTTTATCAAGGTCATTTAAACTCACACATTTGTTAATATTTAAGACATGAGATCCAGTTGCCTGTGCTGGTGGCTGCTGCTGTTCGTGTGTGTTTTAAAACACAATCTCGCTCTAATAACAGCCAAGAAGAGATGAAATCTTTGTAGACAACTGTATTATCATGAATTTCTTGAAATATGCCTTATCTAGTTTTCCTAAAAATGAAAGCAATAAAGCTTCTCATACTCTGGCATTCACAGAAGTTTGAAACTAGTGTATTAAAAGTTTTTAAACATCTAATTTACACAGTGTAATAAATAAACTTCTCTATAAGGTTAAGTCCTCAATTTCTCTTTTAGTGACTTTTAATTGTGAAAATTGTATTTGTACATTCTTTTTTTTTTTTTTTGGCCTTCATAAACAGTCATACGTTCATCATTCTGCAATTGTGGTAGAAAATTCAACCCCATAACCCATGTCCTGAAGCGTTGTGGTACGCCATGGAGTGCTTGTTAAGGCGATCTCACTTGAAATCAATTGCTGATGTTTGAGCCCTTGCTCTGCTCTGACTCAGAAACATGGGAGTGTCTTTGGCCAAGCTCTTCCACCTCTTCTTACCCATGTTTTTCTCATCTGCAGGATGAGGATAATGGCACTTACCTCAAAGTGTTGTGAGACCTAAATGAGTTAGTGTTTGCAAAGCTCTTACTGGATTTGAAAGTGATTTATTGTCCAATAAATCAATAACATTATTATACCAAAATAAAACTAACTCACACAAAATAATAAAACAACTCTGATATTTCTCTTTTCCAGGGAGAGGGCATTGGAGCTGCTGATGCGTAACTGTCCAGGAGAAAGAGAAGCTAAGAAGCCAGGATATGGCTGGAGGCATTTTCAGTTGTCTTCCCTGTCAATAAAAGCAGCAACAAGAATTTTAGTAATGGTTTTTTATTTTATTTTTTTTTAATTCATTTTGTTTTTATGGCAAAGTCAGATATACAGAGAAGAAGAGAGACAGAGAGAAATATCCTCCGTCTGATGATTCACTTCTGAAGTGACTGCGATGGCTGGTGCTGTGCCAATCCAAAGCCAGGAGCCAGGAGCGCCTCTGGGTCTCCCACGGGTGCAGGGTCCCAAGGTTTTGGGTTGTCCTCGATTGCTTTTCCAGGCCACAGGCAGGGAACTGGATGGGAAGCGGGGCCTGCTGGGATTAGAACTGGCACCCACATGGGATCCTGGCGCATTGTAGGCAAGGACTTTAACTGCTAGGTCACCGTGTCCAGCCCTGTATTTTTATTTTCATTAGCCAAGAGATGGATACAACCGATGAGTGGGTGGTCATCTGTGTAATGATGAAAAGTATGCTTTGCCTCACAGTAAAATGAGAATATATTTTGCTATTGATATAAAATACCACGACAGTTATCAAAAAATCAAGAAAAAGTTTAATAATGAGTTTCATACTATCTGTCAAAATGCAAAAATGGGTCCTACAAAAGGTAAAAATATTTTTAAAGTTACATTTTGAAATAAATTATTTTTTATTTCACCATAAATATACATTTCATCTGTAATTTTACTGAGTTGATGAAAAATGTCCCATAGGAATTAAATGATGGATGCAGCCAAGCTACCATATTTCAGACAATACAAAGCAAGTTGGTTTAGGCATCCTTTAAAATTTAATAGCATTAATGTTAGAATTTTTAAATTCATATTTAAACTTCACAGTAAATATTACATTTTCTGAATCTTTCAGACTACTGCAGTCATATTATTATTTTAAAATAATGTCTAATCCTGTTGGAATAACCTTCTAGTGACAAAGAGAACTTCCTCACCCTATAATTAGATAATCTCAAAAGAAAAAACAACCACCATTTCTTTGCAAGTGAAAAAAATGGTTTATGAATAAGAAGAAAGTCTCTAAGTGCTTACACCTGTAACAGTGTAATTGGAGGCCCTCCTTATAAATGTATTTAAAAAAAGATCAACTTGAAATGTGTTAAGGACCTAAATATGAAACCTGAGATTTCAAGATAGAAGGACGCATAGTGAAAATACTTCAGGACATTGCATTGGCAAGACTTTTTAGATCAGACCCCAAAAGGACAGCAAATAAAAGAAAAGTAATCAACAGAGTTGCATCAAGTGAGAGAGTTTTTGAGTAGCGAAGGATCAGTCAACAAAGTGAAGAGACAGTCTACAAAATTGGAAAAAATAATTGCAGGCTGTACATCTTACAAAGGGTTGATGTCCACAATACGTAAGATACTAGAGCAGCTTAATAGAGGGAAAAAGAATCAAAGATGTGAGGTGGCTGTAAAGAGAAATGCCTGCTAGAAAAACGTATCCTCCTCCTTCACTGTTGGTGCGAGTGTAGGTTACTACAACCATTGTGGAAGTCAGCATGGAGAGTGCTAAGAGAACTGAAAATTGACCTGCCATCTTACCCAGCAATCCCATTTCTGGGAATATATCCAAAGGAAATGGAGTCTGCATATGAGAAAGGGACCTGCAATCTTATATTCGTATCACTCAATCTACAATAGCAAAAACATGGAAAAATCCATACACACGCCAACAGAGGAGTGGATAAAGAAACTGTGGTATTGGGCCTGGTGTGGCAGCCTAGCGGCTAAAGTCCTCGCCTTTCATGTACCAGCATGCCATATAGGAACCAGTTCTAACCCCGGCAGGCCCACTTTCCATCCTACTTCCTGCTGTAGTCTGGAAAACCAGTTGAGGACAGCCCAAAGCCTTGGGACCCTGGACCCACCTGGGAGACCTGGGAAAAACTCCTGGCTCCTGGCTTCAGTTCGGTTTGGCCCTACCTATTGAGGTCGCTTGGGGAGTGAACCATCAGTCGGAAGATCTTCCTCTCTGTCTCTCCTCTTCTCTGTATATCTGACTTTCCAATAAAATAAATAAACCTTTTTTTAAAAAGAATGAAATTTTACCAATTGCACCCAAATGCAATAGTCCATTATGCTCAGTGAAATAAGTCAATCTCAAAAGGACCAATCAGATGTTCTCTCTGATATAAGGCAACCTTCATGCAAAATACAAGATCAGCAACCCTTTTGGTAATATTTTTGCTACATTTTATGGGTTTTGGTATTTTTGCTTTGCTTTTCATTCATTTAAATTAGTTTCTGTTTTTATTAGTTTCTTCCCTGACTCATAAGTCACACAATAACATTATTTACATCAAGAAAATATTTTTCTTTTTCATTTCTTCAGCCACACATTAGTATTATGTTATTTAACTTTGTATTGTGAATTTTCTGTTTTTTTCTCTGATGTTAATTTTGCTCTTTAGTTTTTCATTTGCAGGGATGTATAGTAACTGTAGAGTAGAGGCTATCACATAGAGATGTGAAGATTCAGTGCGGTGTACATCTCTACTTCCAAATCAAGGATGGACTCTTTGCCAATGTCCATGCCTACAACGTCAGGATATGCTTAAATAGCAGAATGATGGACTTATGACTGATTGTGAAGGACCATATTATTGCAATGTCCTGGGGAAGGGATGTATAAGGTTTGGGGAGGAGAGAAGGGACATCCTGGAACCTATAGAATTGCATCATGGAATAACAAAAATAATTCATTTTTTGAAAAAAATGCTCAGCATCTCTGAATACCAGGAAATGCAAATAAAAACCACAGCAAGTGGTGGCTTCACTTCAGTAAGATCGAAAGACGAAAGATAGAGAGTGTTGATGGAAATGTGGAGAAAAGGGATTACTTTCACACAGCTGGTAGACATTTAAACTGGTAAAGCCATTGTGAAAAACGTACATCAAGTCATAAACAAAATTGAAACGACAGCTACCATATGATCTAGCAACTGTATTTCATTTATACATCCATATTTATCCAATGTGAATGCAACTCAACTGTGGGAGAGACATCTATATCCCCATATCTATTGCAACACTCTTGGAATAGACAAAAATGGGAGCAATCTAAGTACTCACCAATTTGTGAATTAATAAAGAAAATGTTGTACAATGAAATATTGCCCAAACATGAAAAGAATGAATTCTTATTTGCAACAAAATGGAGTAATCTGGTGGTCATTGCATTAAGTTAAATCGCCCAAGAATGGAAAGATAAGCATCCTAAGTTGGTGATCTTACAGACGTTGAAAATAAAGTGGATTGGTGACAGAACCCAGAAGACAGACATGGGAAAAGCTTGTCACATGCTAGGTTGTAAGGAAATAGAAGTTAAAAGTGCTGGGACTGTTTTGCACGCTAGATAGACTATAGATAATACTAATATATTTCTTGGAATAAAAACTTGGAAGAGGGACCAACCTTGTGGCATAGCAACTTAAGATACCACCTAGGAGTTCAGCATCCCATGTGGGTTCGAGTTGCAGCCCCAGCTACTACATTTCTGATTATGTTCCTGCTAATGTTCCTAGGAAAGCAGAGAACGACGGTTCAAATGTGTAGTCTCCTGCCATCCACATGAAAGATTCTGTTGGAATTGCAGGCTCTTAGCTTTGACCTGGTCCAGCCATTGTGAACATGTGGAGAGATAACCAGTGTATGGAAGATCTGTGTATATATGTGTTGGTTTTCTCTATTTATAACTGTGCTTTTCAAAGAAATGAGTCTTTAAAAATAATCTTAAATGTGAGATTTTGGATTTTTTACATTAAAGAAATAAGAAGTACTTGAAAGAATAAACAGAAATATCCTTGTAGTATATTACGCAATGCATACATGTGATGAAACGTGACCTAGTGCCTCATAAATACTCACAATGTCAAAGAAAAACTAGCACCTCTGAAGAACCGCGGAGTCAATTGTACATAATTCAAGATGCACATGTTTAAATATTTAAAGGGTATGAAGTAGATTGATAAACTATTAAGCAAAAGGTACGTTGCCTTTGACACTTAGGTTTCATAATAACCTATGTTGTCCAGACACAGCTTTATGAGGCTCCTTAAGGTCCACAGATATTCACAGCTAACTTCTGTTTCTGGGTATTTCTTCCCCCACTGCCTGCTGTCTTGCTCTCCACACCAGAGCCAATGCTATCTGTTTCCTTCAAATGAGCAGGAAGTCTCAGCTCTCATTTGAACACTCAGTTTTCACCTCTCTTGATAAAGATCCCTCAGTCAGCCTATCAGACCTAAATATGGCCTACGTAGTACTCAGGACGACAGAGCCCAGGATGAGGTACACCTCCCTTATGCGAGGAAAGGGACTCAGACTATTCACAGTAGCATGTCAAGCCCTGCATGTGCAGATGCCATGGATTTCTCCCCATAAGTGGAAGGAGGTAGGGAACTAAGGCAGGACACCCTCTCTTCTGAATTTAGTGAAAAGCAGGAACACAAATACAGGAAGATCATTTTCACAAGCCGACAAATGAAATCTTTTTTTTTTTTTTTAAGATGTATTTGTTTTTATTGCAAAGTCAGATATACAGAGAGGAGGAGAGATAGAGAGGAAGATCTTTCATCAGATGATTCACTCCACAAGTGACTGCAATGGCTGGTGCTGTACACATCCGATGCCAGGAGCTAGGAACTTTCCTCCAGGTCTCCCACACGGGTGCAGGATCCCAAGGATTTGGGCCATACTGGACTGCTTTCCCAGGCCACAAGCAGGGAGCTGGATGGGAAGTGGAGTTGCCAGGATTAGAACCAGCGCCCATATGTGATCCTGGTGCATTCAAGGTGAGGACTTTAACCACTAGCCACAGCACTGGACCCAGTACTTATCATTCTATAGTCACAAGAGCCGTGTAATGGGAAAACGCAAGGCCATGATATTTTTCTATTAAGAAACACTGTTCAAGCTGCGTACTGTACTGATCTGGATTGCATGTTATTAGAATAACATATGCCTGGCCCATTTTCCTTGAGTCTTTCTGATTCCACAAGCTACCCTAAAAAAGTGATCTCCCATTGGGCTAGTACAATGGCTAATGCTTAGCCTGTAAGCACTAGCAAACCAGATGGGTGATAGTTCATGTCTGGCTGGTCCATTTCCCATCCAACTCCCTACTTATGGCCTGAGAAAGCAGCAGAGGATGGCCCACTTGCCTGGGCCCCTGCACCAATGTGGGAAACCTAGAAGAAGCACCAGGCTTCAGGTGAGCTCAGTCGTAGCCGTTGCAGCTATTTGGGGAGTGAACCCGTGGATCTAAGAGCTTTCTGTCTTTGTAAATCTTTGTTCGCAATAAAAAATTTTAAAATCTGTAAAACAAACAAAAAAGTGACCTCTCCCACGGAATTCTACAAGCTCAGCATGGTCACGCATTCTACTAGCCTACTACTATGTATCTGTTATGCGTCAGGCATAGGACCAGAATTGGAATACAGTGTTCCAAAAGACATAGTATTTCGTCCAACTTCATCCAATCTTAAAATCTAGCAATGAAATCAAAGGTAATTGTGATGACATGCGAAAACTGATGCACAATGAGTTCTGAGAGCATATGGGTGGCAGCCTTGAAAAAGAGGTGGGGATTTTATTGGGGGCACTGAGATTTGAAGAACTAGAAAAAAGGTAGGAGAATTATGGGAAAACTAGGGCGAAATAAAGATATTCAATTTTATAAAAATCAATGTATTTGTGTTTATTAGTTGTGTATGTGCTATTTAGTTATCACTGGAGAATCGGAAAAGAGAACACATTATGATTACGGTTTGCAGAAGTCAGAATCTTCAAAATTATATAGACTGGACTCAATTGTAATACAATAATAATGCGGAACATTAAAGGACTTTATAAACAAGACATGAGCTCAAGTTCTCTTTTTTACATGCAACTCACTCTGACTTCAGACTGGAGAATTCAGAGTGGAAGGGTCATATAGATACAAACAGTAGATGATGGTGTCCTATTACAATCAAGCAGTAAGAGTTTTTGGACCAATCAGGATGTTAAAGAAACTGGACTTAAATGTTAGCTCGAAAGCAAGAATTGCTAACTGTTTCTAGATAGTGAGAGAAAGTGAGCCCGGCGGCGTGGCCTAGCAGCTAAAGCCCTTGAACGCCCCGGGATCCCATATGGACGCCAGTTCTAATCCCAGCAGCTCCACTTCCCATCCAGCTCCCTGCTTGTGGCCTGGGAAAGCAGTCAAGGACAGCCCAAAGCCTTGGGACCCTGCACCCTTGTGTGAGACCCGGAAGAGGTTCCTGATTCCCGGCTTCAGATTGGTACAGCACCAGCCATTGCGTCCACTTGAGGAGTGAATCATCGGACGCAAGATCTTCCTCTCTGCCTCTCCTCTCTGTACATCTGACTTTGTAATAAAAATAAATCTTTTTTTTAAAAAAGTGAGAGAAAGTGAGAGAACAGTGTAAGCCCAGAATTTCTGTATTTGGCAACTACTGAGTACAGTCAGAAAAGAGATTCAGTTTGCCGTGTAGAAGGGATGATTGATTTGATGAGTATATATATTCTCAGGGGGGCTGAGATTGGGGTAGTGGTGAGCTATCCAAACAGAAGGATGTCTAGGAACCAATGGAGACAGTTAGGGACGAGTGTCAAGTTATAAAAATTGATCCAGGCGGTACCAGCACGAGGAGGGTGGAGAAAATCATAGCAGAGAGCACGAAGTGCCCAAGTGAGACTAGGGAATGAACTGCAAGGACTGACTACAAAACTCCAAGACTGGCAGAGAAAGAAGGCGTGGAGAATGCCAAGGAAACCAGGAAAGTGTCAAAAGTCATTGGGGAGATGACAGAAGTGTCAAAGCACCTAGGACATTTTAAAAGCAATACATCGGAGAAAACAAAAGGTGTGTCCACAAAGATTGTAACTTTTTATTTATACAGACACACACTCATATATGCTTGGTTTTCCCAGACGATAGATACTTATAATCATATCCACCCATCCTCCACATATACGCCCACACAAATTCACAGACACTACACACAACTTCATAAACCCACAGGCATGACAATACCACATGTAGAAACTCCCATTTATTAAAATCAGTCTGAGGTCTCTGGTAACATTTTAATTATAAACTTAAATAAGTTGGCTAGTTTCAAATGAGAAAGCTTGACTTTATGATTTAAATAAGAATATGGCTCAGTTTTCCATCTGTTAAATGAGTGCAATAATACCAGCATAGGGAAGTGTTGGGATTTAATTGATGTTTACAGAATGTCTTGGAGACCAAAGATGAAAGGTGTTATGTAATACTATTGTCATAGTGGTGACCTACCTTAGCATTTGAGTCTTGCGATATCCCAAACCGCAATGTAATCCAGGATGATAAAATGTAAGATATTATTAGATGACTTAGAAGTAGTAAGGCTATGACTAAAGTTTTCTCCTTGATATTTATATCTCATTTTTTTTTCATGTCTTCTCAGTTTTAGCCCTTACTTTCATATATAGCTGTCTCATTGTCTGGCTTATTTTAACATCCTAGAACAACGCAAAGGAGCTGGAGAATCTCCTATTTCAAGCTTGAATTTAAAAGAGGAAGAAACTCTATCAGACGCTTGCATTATTTATTCCCAAATCACCCAGTTAGAACTTAAAATTGTCTTTTTTGGCTTCCAACTTTCTCCACTAAAAAGTATTTCCCAAACAACAGAACAATTCTGAAACGAGGATATCACAGCAGATAAGGAACTTAAGAAAGCATTACCAGTAACAAGAGCAAATGATTAATACTAGCTATGAGAAAGATGAAACGGCACTTTAAAAAAATGATACAAGAGACGCTTTGACAAAATACCCATTCCTGAAGATAAACAATGGGAAAACAAGAGAAGAGTAAACGGAATTAACATTCACAAAACAAAATTGAGTTATTTAAGATCGTCTTTCTTTTGTCTTGGTGGGGAATAAATGTTCACTCTGAAAATTGGAAGACATGAATGTTCTTTTAACAATTGTATTTTGAATGCAGCCCCTATCCCAGGCAACAGACAAGGTTCTGTTTATAGAAGGGAGGCAATTAATCTCAATGTTTCACTTAGTTTACAATTAGTGGGGGGAAAAAAGAATAAAAATGATTTCATATTTAGTCAGTACTATAAAGGAAATAAATAGCATTGGTTATTTGAGTTGTTATTTTAATTAAATGGTCAGAATGGCCAGAGTTGGGCTATTCCAAAGCCAGGGGCCAAGAGCCTCTTTCAAGTCTCCTACACAGGTGCAGGGACCCAAGCACTTGGGCCACTTTGGGCTGCTTTCCCAGCCAAAAACATCCTGAGCTTCCCATATTAACAGGGAGCTAGATTAGAAGTAGAGCAACTGGGACTCAAATCAGTGCCCATTTGGATGCTGGTGCTGCAGTCAACTGCTTTCACAGTTATGCCACAGCGCTGACCCCAGGATACATCTCTCAGGCATATCTATCCACACTCAGACGTGACAAGGTTGAAATAAGCCTCCAATGCAGGAATGCACAGAGAACTTGCTGGAGTTTTTAGACGATTGGTTTGTCTACCACTTTTGGCAGCAAGCAAGTTGGGGTCAGGCAAACCAGTGCAAACTACTGGACCTTCTTTATGGAGAGAGAGAGAGAGAGAGAGAGCAGATCATGAATTGCATCAGCAGTAAACATGAATACAGCAGTAAGGGACTCAGCTCATCACCTGAGGGATCCCACCAACTCTGTTTTGCTAACAGAGTGTAGAAAGTAGGAAGGAATGCAGTTCTAGTGATAACAATGCTTCCAAATCTCTCACAGGTATTTTCTTTTTAGTTATTTTCACTTCTAGACAATCTGGATAATGCAGGTTTTAGCTTTTCCAGTACAGAAGATGAGGAAGATGGAAGTTGCTGGCCTCTGAATGGAGTCAAGACATCAGCAAGGATACGTACTAACCATAAAATAAAGAAATGTAAGAGAGGAAATGTTCTCAACAAAGAAGTTGGAGAGTCAATTACAGTATGTCTTGCCAACAAAATGCATTAAAGACATTGGAAAATAATGTTGATATGTACAACCATTCATTCATTCAGTCAATGAAGCTTTACATTAAAAATATTGAGCTGTACATTTATATTAATGAGCTTATAAGATGCATTAAGAGGAAATACTTAGAAGAGGGAATATTATATGACTGAATGTACAACTTAAATGTGTTAGGATGGACCTTTCTTGGATTATCTCACTAAAGTATCCAGACAAATCTATCATTATTATCACTCTGCAGACAAGATAGTTGAAGCCTAGAGATAACAAAAATAATTAGTCTAGCGTTTGCTTGACCAGGTGGGAACGAAAGGAAAGCTGAAACCCAACCATTATGACTACAGAATAGGGAATGATCATTTATTCTAAAGTCATCCAAAATTTGTATTTTCTTGAAGTATTCCAAAACATCTCATAGTTATTAAATTTGGGTTTTCACTGTTTATTCTATAGCTGATCAGTGTAAAGCTTTGTTTCTTTATTTATTAATAAAGACATGCTTTTTAGTATTTTGTTTTCTAATCAGTGTTTTCAAAGAATATATTAAAAACCTGGGTATAAGAAATGAGTTATTAATTTGTTAATAACATTGATTATATAAGCCTCGTAAAATCACTTGTTTAAAATAATGATTAGTGTTCTCTTCATAATTAATTCATATCTACTCAGATCTATAAATATTCAGTTTGCAATGTTAAGAGTTAAAAAAATTTCAAATTATAAAATGACTCTTACATAGTTACTATATGCATTATTTTTATTTTATTTTAGCTACACCCTTGAAAAAAGAGGAACAAATTTTCTTGCAAATCAGTTTCAATTTGTTGCTTTTGAAGACAAGTAATTACTCTTTTTTATTTCTTTAGTGACATCAGTCATTCAGTAGCATGTTATTTAACTTCATGTTGTTGTAAATTTTCTATTTTTTCTTCCTCTTGTTGATTTTGTTTTATGGCTTTTCATTTATGGGGATGTATAGTAACTGCATAATAGAGACTATCATATCCAGATGTGAAGATACAATGCAGTATGCATCTCTACTTACAAATCAAAGATGAGCTCCCAAAATATCTTTACAATAGGATGCTGGAATGTTTTCTATTCTCCATACCTACAACATCAGGATACACTTAAATAGAATGATGGACTTATGATGGTTTACTAAGGGCTATACTACTATATGATAAAGGGGAATTTGGGAGGGGATTTGGGGAAGGGGAATGAATCCTTGAGCCTATGGGACTGTAGTATAAAATAATAAAATAAATTCTTAAAAAATAATTATTGTGGTGGTTAACCCTGAGATCAAATGTTGTTGTTTATTGTTTTCAATTATAAACATGCATGTTCAATTAGTAACAATTATTGTTAGAGTAACTACTTTTATTTTGATGTCTGTAAAAAGGTGAGAAGAAACTACTTACATCCAGGCTAGTAAGCACAAGTGATGTCTTTGATATTCTCGTCTGTTTATTTATTCCCTCTTCTGCACAAGCTAATCTACTTTTGTGATAGCAACTAATTCCATAATGTCATCTGTCCCAAATCTGTGAACATCTAAGTTGTTTGCCACAAACCTGCGTTCCATATCTGTGGCTGCTGTGTAGAATACAAAGGGCAGAGCCTTTCTTCTGGTTGTTCTTTTATGTGTCACAATGTCCTTGGTGTCACGTGGCAAGAATCCAATCAACAGTTGTATTAATAAAAGAAATGAATGTAGCTTCTGAATAAAAATTGCCATGTCGTATTTTTTTAAAGATTCTTTTTTTATTACTTATAAGGCAGAGTTAAAGAGAGAAGAGAGACAGAGATAAAGACATCTTCCAGCTGCAACTTTACTTCCTAAACTGCCATAATATGGGTGCAATGACCCAATCTCTTAAACCATCTTGTAATACTTTTCCAGGCCATCAACAGAGAGTTGAATCAAAAGCGGAGTATGCAGGATTTGAACTGGCACCCCTATGTTATACTGGCACCACAGGCAGAGGCTTAACGTGGTGTATCACAGTGCTGGCCCTGTTGATAAATATCTTCCTGACAAATGATTACTCTCTGTACTTAGACTATGACATATATTTTGAAATGTGTGTGCACTGTGGACTGTCTAAATCAAGTTAATTCATATATTAATGATCTCACATATTTATTTTAATGTGAACACATGAAATCTACTCTTATCAATCTCCAGGTATGTGACTGATTAATGCTAAAAATAGCCACTGTGTTGCATAATATAGATGTTTTGAATTACTTCCCCAGACTGAAATTTTGTGTCATTTAATCATTATATTTCATATCCCCCACCCATCAGTGAATAGTGACTGCTCATTCTACTCTCTGCTTCCAGTTCAAATTTTAGTTTCCACATGTGTGAGAACATGCAATATTTGCCATTCTGTGACTTCATTATACACTATATTCAGTATGGACTTTTTTCAGATTTCGCAGTTTGATGTACTTATTTTAATTTTACTTGAAAGTTGGAGTAATGAAAGAGTGTTTTCCATTGATTGGTTAACCCCCAAATATTGGTAATACCCGAGTCCGTACCACACAAAGCCAGAAGTATCGGTATAACAGAGATTTAACTACTTGCTAAGTGATCAGCTGGTTTGCAAGCAGCGCTTTGGAGTAACTGCGTCAGAATTGGAGTCAGGACTCAAACTACGTGCTCTGCTATGGGATGTAGGTCTCCCTGGTGACATTCTTGCTAAACTTCAAAAATACAAGTGTCAGTCTGTTGTACACAGATTTTTTTTTTTTTTCTGTAGAGGACTTGGAGGCCCTAAACACATAAATAAATGAAGCAAATATACTATTTTATGTGCTAGGAGTTTGGGTCTAGTTGAACAGAATCCTAACAACTTTTAAAAGTGATCTAATCAGTGAGAAATGTGCACCCAGTTTTCTTTAGGCGTAGCATCTTGGAATGTCGGATTAAGCCACCATCACCGGTGTCAGCATTCCATACGCAACTCCAGTTCTGATCCAGCATCCCTACTAACGTGACTGAAAATGCAGCAGAAGATGGCCCAAATATTTGCTCCTCTGCACCCTCATGGGAAGCACAGATGAAGCTCCTGCCCCCTGACTTCCACCTGTTCAGGTGCAGCCACTGAGACCATTACAAGTGAACCAGCAGATGGCGTTTATCTCTGTGTCTCTCTCCCCCCCTCCCCCCCCCGCCCCCCTTGTGTGTTTGTGTGGTCTTGTAGCTCTACCTTCCTAATTAAAAAAAAAAAAAAAAAACTATAAAAAAAAAGTTTCTTTTAGATTTTATGGAAAGATTCGGTATCTTTCTTTTTCATTGTCTCTTGAGCATCACAACATAGATTTGAGAGACTGGGACCAGCTCAGTTATCACAGACCCATTGCTAAGTGTAAGACCTATACTGAGACTGGCAGCGAAGGATGATTTCCCAGCTCCTCAGCGCTCACAGAGGCTGTCGATATGGCCGGTGCCAGAGGCATCCCCCAACTCAATGGAGCCAGATCAAGGAAACACTGGGACCCAGGTCATCAGGATGAGAAAAAATGAGGAAGATGTCATTTTTTTCTTTGAAATATTTCTAATTTTTTTCTAAACTCCGTTTTCATATATCTGTTTTCTGCTTAAAAATTATTTATTTTTATTAGACACTCAGATTTACAGAGAGAGTGTGATATAGAAAGATCCTCCACCTGCTGGCTCACTCCCCAAATGTTTCAACAGCCAGAGCTGAGCCAATCCGAAGCCAGCAGCCAGGAGCCAGGAACTTCTGCCTGTCTCCGAAGGTGAGTGCAGGGTACCATCTGTTTGGGGGAATAAAATCTCTTGGTTATTTAAGTGAGTACAACGTATTTAAGAAATGATTTTCGTTTTCATATTCCTTTCATGGAACTCTTAAACATATAAAATATGTTCCCAATGCTGACTTTCTAAAAAGTTTTTTTTTTTTTTTAAATTTCTGCCATCCACCATTGTTTACTCATGTGATGCTAAGTCAACTATATTGTAATGTTTTTCAAGTATGAGTGTATTGACTAGTGAACTTTTTCTTCCTGGAGTATATCGTATTCCACCAAAGGAAAGGTTTTACAGTATCATCTCAGGAAAGCTTCCAGCAGAGCCCAGTTATTCTCTACATACCCTTTCTTGTTCCTCTTAACCTGCAACGACTTAATCCCTGCCCTGAGTGATTACTCAATAATTATTTTGTGGGAGGCTGAAAAGATTGCCTGGGGCCCCTCCGCCTGCAAGTCTGGCCGTGTTTTAACCTGGGGTGCGAGGTGAGGGAGGGGTGAGCTGAATTTGCTCACGGTGACTCAAGGGGTTAGCTAGCTGAAGATGTCAGATACGTGAAGCAGCATTTCAAGGTACAGCTTGAAAGAGACTTTACTAAAGCAATTAGCGTGTGAAATATACGCCATGTCTGGTGGCAGATCATAGATGATAAAAGGTGTCCCAGCAGCATGAAGGAATGATTTAGCTTCTGGAAAAGTTCGCAAACAGGTACCCAAGCATCACTCTGTGCTGTGAAGAGGCCACCACCACTGTAATCATGATCACGACTCGTATTGCTTTCCAACATTGTTTCAGAATGTTAAATTCATGTAGTTGTCCACTTTTATGTCAGAGAAACCAGAATGTATCTGGATTTACATGGGGAATTACTTGGTGTTCAAAAATAGGATTTCTGGAAAGTGAAGACACCAAGATAAGGATTGTGGCCTGCACATAAATTGAAAATGTGCTTGATTAGAACAAAATGGCAGCCGTGGCTTCTAAAACCAGGTTACCTCTAAAATAATAGAGCTATGCTCATGATTATGACAAGCAATCTAAATAAATAACGGCATTGTGTTTAAAAAACCAACATAAATTTCTCTAAAGACAAAATATATTTTTAATCCAAATCACTTGTCAAAGGATATTCTCAAATGACCTATTTGTTTTTGAGGCTGTGGGAAATGAAATAGTAACAGAGTGGCTAGAAGATACAAAATAAAAGTAAACAAACTACAGAAAAGATGAGAGACATATTCCAATAGTACCAGAAAATCAAGAGAGTAGATAATGTAATAAAATTTTAAAATGCAAGATTCATGGACTACATAAAATTGAGTTGATTTGATTAGCTTGAGGAGATCCGTAAATAACTAATAGAACAAATGCAGCTCGCCTTTATCTGCCAGCTCTGTCAGATTTCCAGTCATGGGTAAGCAGATGCTCTGCAAGTAAACTTCATATTATCTATTTAAAAGACTCAAACTAAACATTAGCAGGTCCCAGACTCTATAATTAGAGTTCATAAACCATTAGCATAACTAGTTCTGAATTGGTTTATAGGATTTGAATATCCATGACACTGTCTATACCCTACTGGAACTATAAATTTTTGTCTGGGACATAATTATCTGACTCGCCAAAATTCTATCTCATACTTAATTACAAGCATGTGTAAATTTTTGTGTGGTGGAGCAGATTCTAGTGAGCCATGTCATATTTGCAGTGGGACTTGATTCACATTGAGATTCAATGCTCACATGAAGATCAACTCCATGAAACTGAAAAATCAAAGAAAACGCCTAGAAATCACAGCAGAATAATTGGTAACCAGAATGTCAAGATTCTCAGAGGAATAAAACAAAGGCTTCCCCTCCAAATCCCAACGATTGTCCCTTTTTCTCCCACGTTATCATAATTGTGTTTAAAGATATACACCTCATAAGCCTAAGAGGAATAAACACAGATATTTTTGCCTTTGTATCTGCCAAATACTACTTTAAAGGAAATGAAATCATCCAGACAGTTAAACATTTCTATGTTGAAACTCAAAAAAATTGAACAAGTGTAAAAAAGCAGTGATATGACATAATTATGAAAACTTAGAGAAGAAATGTGGCCGGTACTAACTGATTATAGAGTTTAGTCTTGTTTGTTGTGACATTTAGGGAACAAAGCTTTAGAAACGAATGTCGGGGAAATGTTCTCATGGTACCCTATGCCTATGGTCCTATTTTTATTAGTTTCATTGGGGGATTTCCATATATTCTTAAAATCATTTTACAGCTCATTGACGATTTTAAGACAATTGTCTGGGAACTCAGCATGCTTAGTGTGAATGTGAAGTCATGAAAGAAAAGCACACAGGGTGGGAATTTTGTTCACTAAGATCTCACTCTCAAGCTGCCACAGCCCTTACAGAATGGCCCCAGGGCACTCGCAACCCCAGTGTTTCAGTTTCCTCACCAGGGGAGTGGGGAAAATGATACTTATCTATCTGGTAGAAGTGTTAGGAGAATTAATTAATGTTTAGAAAGGGCTTTGAGATCCCAGGATGAAAGGTACTCAGTAAGTGCAAAGTGTTATTATGATGATTTTAATAGTTATGATTACTGAGATATTAAATGTTTGATATTCCATTACCTTGCGAGTTCTAATTTTGTGAGCACTACAGGTTACATATCAAATGAGTTAAAATATAATGCTTTTTAATTTAGTTTGTAGTAATGCACGAGTGGGCAGGACAGGTATCTGTTTTTGTATCTTTTATTCCTTGGCATTTAAATTTAGTTGTTTAGAAAAGCAAAAACCTTTTTTAAATAAAGATTTATTTATTTCTGTTGGAAAGACATATTGAAAGAGAAGGAGAAGAAATATCTTTCATCCACTGGTTCACTCCCCATTTGGCTGCAAGGGCCAGAGCTTAAGCCAGTCTGAAGCCGGGAGGCAGGTGCTTCTTCCTGGTCTTCCAGGTGGGTGCAGGATCCCAAGGCTTTGGGCCGTCCTCTATTTTCTCTCCAGAACCTTTCACCCTAAACTTTCATGAAGAGAATTACTGCCGAGGCTCGCCTATTGCTAGAAAAGTGCACCTGTGTTCTAAGACATGTGCTTCTAGAAAAAGTACACCTTTATAGCTTGGGAAAAAACATTCAGAAAGTTTAACAAAAGGGTTCAATGTCCTGTCTTCTCTTTAAACCTTGCTTATTTGTACCCTGCTTTTAACCAAGACTTAGCATGATGAAGAGAAAATAAGGCAGATAGAATGAGAGAATCTCGCAAGTTTTGGAATTCAAGTGAGAACTTAAGACATATGATGATAATAGAAATGAAGTAGCGTAAAATAGTCAATGAACATTTAATGTTTGTTCTAAAAAGCAGAAATAAGGAATGGAAATAACACCAAGAAACATATCAACATGAATGCCTCAAATTGAGATTATTCTCAATAATTGGGTTGAACTATGAGAGTACTTTAAAAAGTTTAATGGAAAATTAAAATTAATAAGTTGTTTTTGGTTGAAACAAAATTTTGAAATATGTATATTTTTTTCATAATATGGATTTTCCAGTAACTTTTTTTAGACCTCTTGTATAAAAAAACTAAAAATGTGTTTGCACTGAGATATACTTATTTGTCTTTTAATTTCATTGCCCCACAAATTTTTCCAAGGATGCTCACATTCTATTTTTAAATCTTTTGGGTTTTGTGAACTGTCAGTTAATTTTAAATGTTTCATTCTCACAAATTCATATTGCATGAAAATATGCAAAGAATAAAGGATTAGTATAAATCAGGTTGGCATCATGGCACATAATGTGAAGTCAGTGCTTGTGACACTGGCCTTTCATATTGGTGCAAGTTCAAATCACTGCTTTCCTATTCCTGAAATAGCTGCCTGCTAATGTGCCTGAGAAAACAGCAGGCTCTGAACCTGAGTTCCTGCCAAACATAAGGGAAATCTAGGTGGAGTTCCTGGCTCCTTGCCCAGTCATGGTTGAAACAAGCACTTGGAGAGCAAACCAGCAGATGCAAATTGATTTCTCTCATTCTGTCTCTCCTTTTCTGCCTTTTGAATAAGTAAATAAGTGGACGAATGAATAAACCCTTAAAAACAGAATTAGTATTTTGTATGAAAATGAAATATTTATAAAAATGTCTGATTTTACTTCTGTTTTGTGTGTAACTGAGTGATAGCAAATAGATAGCTAGTTCATCTAATAACTTTCATTTTGTCCCACAAATCAAATGCAATAAGTCATGAATTTTTATAAATAAAAAGAATAATATTGAGCCCCCATCAACCAAATATTTGAGCTTTGGAATGAAGACATGGAAACAACTCTTATGCCCATCAAAACAAGAATGAATAAAGAAACCAAGGCCTATCTATTCTATAGAATACTGTTTGGCCATTAAAAAGAATAAAATTCTACTCTTTATAATAAAATGGTCCCAACTAGAAACTATTATGCTCAATGAAATAAGCCAATTCCGAAAGACAAATATCACGTTCTCTCTGATATAAGCAACCTTCATGAAAAACACAAGATTAGTATCAATGTGTATGTGTACATACATACATACAGATATTCATCAAAAGGAACTGTGTGTTGAGACTAACATACTGAGAAGTGACGATACATTGCAGTATGCATCTCTACCATTGAATAAACGATGAACTCCCAATGAAGCTGTTAAACGTATCTTGACAATAGGATGCTGGACTCTGTACCATTGTCTATACCTACAACATCAGAATGCACTTACAAAGCAGAATGATGGAATTGTGACTGTTGTTGAAAGAATAATAAACAGGGAAATCAGGTGGGGGAGGGGGCAAGTGAGAATGAGGAGAATGGAAGGGAAATCCATGATCTATTTACTGATGCCTCTGTTTCATAGCAAAGAGATCAAAGTACAAGATATAGATGCCAATACCGCTTTGTGTTTTAAAGCTATTGGTTAATAGAGTATACATGCATTCATAAATGATGAGTGATTATAGCATGCCCATTTTACAGACACATAGTGAAGACAGGTTGTCAGAGATACACTCACCTAATTTTGTGAATTTTTTTTCACACACAATCACTAATAATTTAACATAAAAATTGAAGTACTTAAATTTGTGATAGTCAAAGGTGCTTCTTTTTCTTCTTTTTTTTAATAGTGGTAAAACATAAAAACTAAGGAATTTACCATCTTAAGAGTCTTCTCTACAAATTTCAATAGTATGAAGTACTTTCAGAGTGTTGTGCCATGATTTCCACTATCCAATTCTAGAACTTTTTCATCCTTTACAGTAATACACCCACATTCCACATAAGTCCTTAGGTTTGAGTCTGGCTCCCTCCTCCAGCTCTATGCTGGGAGAGGATGGTTTTGGCTTCAGCAACTGGGTTGCTGTGAATAACAGTATGAGACTCCTGTCTTTCTCTTCCTCTCAATTAAATAATTTTCAAAAATAATAGTAACAGCTTAAGCAAAATAATAAATGATTTTAGAAGAAAAATCGTGGGCCCGGCACAGTAGCCTTGTGGCTAAAGTCCTTGCCTGGCATAGGTTGGGATACCATTTGAGCATCGGTTCATATGTGAGCTGGCAAAGCAATAGAGGATGGTCCAAAGCCTTGGGTTCCTGCCCCACTTAGGGGGCCCAGAAGAAGCACCTGGCTCCTGGCTTCAGATTGGCTTGGTTTCAGCCTTTGTGGCCACTTGAAGAATGATCCCACGGACAGAAGATCTCTCTCTCTCTATCCTTCTCTCTATATATTTGACTTTCCAATAAAATAAAATAAAAATAAATTAATCTTTTTTTAAAAGAAGAAGAAAGATTTCATTTTTAAGATAGAATAACAACTTACAAATATAGTACGAATAGTGAAAATAAATGAGCAATGTCTAGCAACCTTCACTGTGGTGGTTGATTCAGGTAAGTCAAGAACAGCTACTAAAAAGCAAAGCAAGGAACTACAAAATATTTAAATGCAATTTAAAAAACTAAAGGTGATCGTAAATGTGTTATTTATTACATGCAAATGGTCTGAATGAAACTAGAACTTTAAAAAGTAGAATAAATGGACATACATTTTTTTCCAAATATGAGTCCTAAAAATTAAAAACCCAGAGAGGCTTACAACAATATATTAGCTGAAAAGAACCTAATAAAATATATCAAAGAAAGAGGCACTTAAACCGAAAAATATTTCAATTCACCAGAAATACACAAAAATTCTAACCTCGTATCGCCTAAAACCAGTCTCCCATTAGTTGAAAAATAAGTTGACAGAACTGAAAAGACAGCAAGACTAACTTGCATAATAGGAGATTTTAACCTAATTATCAATAACCAAATATGATGTAGCCAAAAGCTAAGAAAGATTTTGAAAGCTTTGAACTACAAAATTGACAAGGTTAACTAAAAGAAGCACTTAGAGCACAGAAACCCATAGTTACAGAGAACACTTTGTTTTTGAACACACATGAAGTACTTAAGGATGCTGATTATGACTATTTTACACAAACCACTAGTCCAAGCTTTCCTCAACCGCAGTGCTATTGACATTTTGATCTGTATTATTCTGTGCTGTAAGAGATTGTCTTGTGCACTGCAGGACCTTTTGTGGCATCAGCCCACTAGATACCAGTGGCAACGCCTTCTCCCCCACTTCCCTTAATATTTGCCTCTCTACTTTCAAACCCCCATTTCCAAACATGGTATAGATTTAAGCATATAAGTCAAAAGACAACATTTTTAAGTAGCTCTATTGAATAGTACATTCTTTTGCAAGATATACAACGGGCTGTCTGTAAAATAACAAAATAGAAATCTAACTAACTGAAATTTTAAAAGGATCTGTCTGTCAAAACTGTCATAAACTGTGAAGCAGTCAAAAAGTTCAGGCCTGGAGTCTGGAACCTCTTCCTGGTCTCCCACCAGGGTGCAAGGACACAAGGCTTTGGACCATCCTCGACTGGTTTTTCACGCCACAAGCAGAAAGCTGTTTGGAAAGCGGACTGCTGAGATTAGAACCGGTGTCCACATGAGATCCTGGTTCATGCAAGGCAAGGCCTTTAGCCATTAGGCTGCTGTGCTCATCCCTGAATTTCATTTTCAAAATAAGAGTACTATTGAGAAGTTTTAGGTGATGGTCTATTTTCAAGCCCATGGAATAGTCGAAGTTCACCATGTATCTGGAAACACGAGCCACTTCAAAAAGTACATAGAGTGCCCAGTGCAATAACCTAGTGGCTAAATTCTCATATTGTTTTTCCTGCAATTCTGTATGGGTGCCCGTTCATATCCCAGCTGCTTCACTTTCAATCACCTCCCTGCTTGTGGCCTGGAAAAGTAGTAGAGGATAGCCCAAAGTCTTTGTGGGAGACCCAGAAGAAGCTCTTGGCTTTAGTTCAGCTTAGCTCCACCTGTTTTTCTTCCATCCATTTCCCTTCTTGTGGCCTAGGAAATTTAGAGGATAACCCAAGCCTTGGGACCCTGCACCCACGTGGGAGACCCAGGAGAAGCTCCTGGCTTTGGATCAGCTTAGCTCCTGCCATTGTGGTCACTTGGGGAGTGAACCAACGGACAGAAAGTTTTTCTCTTTGTATCTCCTTTTCAATGTATATCTGCATTTCCAATAAAAACAAATAATTGGAAAAGTTAAGTTCTTAGAAAACATAATTAAATTATAAGGTTTTGAGTTGCAGGGTTTTTTTTTTTATTCCATGCAGTTTTATCATAGCACGCACCATGAACTTTTTGAAGATCCCTAATATACATGGATTTCACAACTTTCTCACCTAAAAATTTTCGGTGATAAACAACTTTTCTCAAGAGTATTTTCCTGGTACTTTTTGTTGTATCCTCATATGTGGATAGATGCAGCATACAACTAAAAAAATATAAATCAATTAGGAGGTTGTATTAATAAATCAAGCAAGAAATGTTTAAGATAGGCCTGGCATTGTAGCATAGCACGTTAAGCCATCACATTCCTTATAGTGTTGGTCAAGTCCCAGTTGCTCCACTTACATGCCATCTCCCTGATAATGCACATGGAAAAGCAGTGGAATGGTTCCGAAGTGCTGAAGTCCCTTCCAGCCCATGTGAGACCCTGACGGAGTTATAGCATCTAGCTTCAGTCTAGACCAGCCCTAATTGTGGACACTTGGGATGTGACCCAACAAATAGAAAATTTCTCTTTCTGCAACTCTCTTTCAAATAAACACATACACCTTTTTAAAAATTGGTGAAGTTATAATAAGCTTAAATATATTCTTGCAATACTCATGTCATTACAGAATAGGATTCTGGGATTTGAAGAGTTGGGGCTAGTGTTTGAAGAAGTTTTAAAATGATCGCTTTGAGGAAGGGGAGAAGAGGCTGCTGAGTCATCTTCTGCTCCTAGAGGAGCTCGCTTAGTTTTCATTGTTGTATAGTTGATAATCTAATGATTTGTTACACTCCTCATCGCTTCACCTGGCAAACTCTTTCCTTCTGGAGAATTCGTAAGCATCCAATCCAAGTTTCAGTAAACTAGTCACTGTGCCTCATTGGTCACAGTGAACTATGAGTAAGAACCTAACTAAAGCTGAACCATTCTTAGAGCTGAATGAACGTGCTTGAAACCAGTGACTATTACAGTGCTGTGAAATCAGTACGATTATTAACCCCACTCCCAACCCCCTTTTCAGATAGAAAATTAAACCACAGAGACATTAAACTTGTCTAGGGACACACGCAGACCAGAGACCAGGTTGTTTTAATGTTTAAGTTTTATTTATTTATTTAAGCAACAGAGATAGGAGGAAAAATAGAGAGAAACCTCTCACCCATTGGTTCACCCCCCAGTGGCTGAAACACTCAAGTTGGTTCATTCTAAAGCTGGGGTCCAGGAATGTCTGATCTGCCACATTGCTGGCATGGGCCCAAGTACTTAAGCCATCTTCTGCAGTCTTCTTAGTTGGCTGTCTTCCTTGGTCAAAAGCAGAGCCATTGCAACTGGAAGAGGAACTCCAAGATGGTATACTGTCACTGCAAGTGGCAGCTTAACACACTATGGCACAATGTCAACCTCCACAGGTTCTGAACTCCAAGTATCTGACTTCAGATCCTATACTTTAACTTCCATTCAAAAATACTTGGTTGCGATCAGGTGAAATAATCAAAGTTCCTTCTTCAAATTCTGACTTTGGCTATCAAGCAAGCAAATCTGCAACCGTCTCGGGTGCTGGAGTTAGAAGCACTGAGCATGATTGCAATAGGAAAAGATAGAAAAGATGAATCCAGCTGCGTAGGGTCCAGAATAAAGAACTAAAGCAAACATCTTGGCAAGTGTGTCTTCGGAGATGAGTGATGCTGTTATGAGATGCTTGCGTCTACGGTTGCAGTCATTCTAGAGACTAACCGGAGCCCTGACCTTCTATTAACATAATGATGTAAGATTATTCATCTCTTTGCTGGCTTAAAGCTTACAACTTAGAGTCATGAGTAATTAAGGCTACCAATCTGCATAGCTGTGGGAGAGTCTTTAGCAATGCTCAGTCATCCAGAGGGTTAGCAGATTGCTGTGTTAGTGCTGGCTTGGGATTCACGAGGCAGTTGTGTTAGGATGAAAGGGGCGCAAGCAAGTTGAGCATCTGAAATGATCAGCACAGGAAGTAAGTGAGAGAAGAAGAAAACTCTTGGGGGAGGACTTAGTAAGAGATATAACTTCTCCAAACCATGATTTTATCTCTAAATCTCAGTTCTCTCATTTTTATATTGGGATAAAAATACTTATTCCAACATATTTGCTTTTCTCATGTGCTAGGAAGGTGAAATAAGGTAACCCATAAATATATCTTAGTACAGTGCCTGGTGTGTTAGCTAATTGCTCTGTAAGTGTTGTAGTAGTTGAAATGTGTACCAAGTGCTATGTAAACAGATTCATTGAAAAGGGGATAAAGTAGGGCAAATACATTCAGATAAAAGGGGGATATGCTGTCTTCAATGCTTTCCTTGCCTCTCCATTCATCTCCTAATTATTACGACAGGTGATACTGCGTTCTCCTACACACATTCCACGGAGTCTAAAGTCGTAGTCAAAATAGGTAAATGAACAACTTCAGTGATAACAGTCAAGTAACATGCAAATTCAATAAATTTTGGAAATTAAATCCAAGCTCCTTAAGAGTTTGTATTTTAGCTCTTCTTTGCAACCAAAAACTGAATTATTAAAGCATTAGTAAACATGTAATTGCATCAACGCTAAAGAAATCTCTCTTCCCTGTAAAACAAAAAAAGTGATTTCAGCCTGTATTTTTACAATGAGTGATGAAAAAACTTCCAGATGGAGAGCTTTAATTTGTGAGATTTTCCCTTGTCTATTCACATTGGCTTTCACTTCCATTTTAAATTGCAAAGAGAATTCCCAAAATTTCAAATAGCCCCAAGAGATCTGGTGAAATAGCTAATCTCTCTCTATGAGCATGCTAACAAAAGCAATTTCTTACAGAGCTATATGGTGCTCAGTGGGACTGATAATGAATCTGCATTATGGTAACCTTTGTAAGAAGGGAAGGTAAGAAGACCTTTTGGGGAGGTGCATTTATTAGGTGATGAATGGGTCTCTCTGAATGTAGAATTTTCTGTTTAGATCTGGTTTTCACTCAACTAGCCAGGACCTTCTGTCTTTCTGTTTTAAGCACCACCCTGCATTTATATGTCCTATCAATTACACACCAGAATATCAATACATATCAAACACCAGTGTGCTGTACAGCTTTCTCAGTGTTCAATGGCTCTCACTAGATTTACAGAGCTTATTTGGGCTTTACAATAATTTCCCCGTAAGCTTCATGCAGAGTTTTGTGATAATTTGTAAGTTGGAGGTGAGGAGTGTGTGTGTGTGTGTGTGGCCTGGAGGGGTGGTAGATGTTGGCGAAACAGACTGTTTTCACCCAAATACAAAGCAGCAGCATTTCCTGGGAGTTCCCACAGAGGGCACCTTTACCTCATTGCAAACCCAACTGAAGGGGAAACTCAGTGGGTACCAGAGAATTGACTAAACCTTAAAGGCAAAAGCGCCCGTGCTTTCTAGCCAGTTTTCTCCTCAGTGGTATCTTTGTTACCTTATCTTTAATGGAAAAGAACTGGCACCCTCTGTATAATCATTCATAGACATAGGCCAGTAACACTGCCTTATTATTATGTTCAGCTTGCTTGTGGGTGAGCTGGAGACAGCTGTTCATGTTGCCTAAGAGGCAACAGATCAATGAAAGGAAGGGTAGGACAAGTTTTGAGCTGCCTTTTTGCAACAATGTCCTCTATACAGCAGAGGATATTTTTAAAGTATTGTATTGGAAAACAAAGGCTGATCATAAAAGAAAATGTTTACAAAACAAACCTTTGCTCTGTTATTATGATTAGCAACTGCTTTTAGATTAAAACTATCTAAACACAAACAGAGAGTATGTACGTTTTGGGATCTAAAAAATAGTTTGAGGTATAGGCTATCAATCTAAAGAAAATTATTATTTAGAAAGTCTGAAAATAAATGTGTGTGGGGGATATCTACACAGAAATTCTTTGAAATTGTTTACCTTGATGCTTCTATAATTGAAATAGGAAACTAACTTTTCAGCATAAAATAAATTCCACATACCTCTCATAGTCTTGCATTCATTTGATTTTGAAACGTTCCTTGATTTCTGATGACTGATACTATTCAGACATATAAACGTAATAAATATAAATAAAACTTTGGATGTTTACCTTTGTCAATCCCTGATGGGGAAGTTTCTTTGGGAGATTCTTCAAATAGATGTCAGAAGAATTGAAGAACTGTTTTGACTAAGAAAACCAGCTGCTAAACTGATGTTGATTATTTCTGAATGTCAATGATAAAACAAACATGCGAGGCACAAGTTTTTCTCTTTAAATTTGTATTAAAACTACTGCCTGCTTGGTTGCTGGATGTGCAACCCAAGTGATTTCTATGATATTTACAATGAAGTTCATCAATTATAGTTTAATTCTGTATTTCCATCTAATTCTGTCTGCTTGAGAATAATTAAAACTCCAATTGTTGCTATAGGCATACGACACTTGGGAATACTGTTGTTGTCTTTTAAGTTCAGCTTGAAATGCACTAGACATAAGTGTAAATGCATTTTAGCTATATAAACTAGTTTAATTTTTAACACTTTATTATGTTAAGATCTAAAACTGTTTTGAGGCCAAATTGTTCAGACTACTGAAAATTTTAATTCTTCATTACTAATGACTATCATTAATTTTTTCAGTCAAATTACTTGTATCAAACCATTACAAAGAACTTCATGGTAAGCAGGTCTTTAAATTTATGCTAATGCTGATATCAGTGTGCTTCAAATTTAGTTAAATTAGTTTCTCTGGGGGAAAAGATTCATTTTCTTGTTTAGTTGAGTTCTGTGAAGAAAGTGTCTAGAAAAACCCCTACCCACCTGCCCAGGCTTCCCCCCTCATTGTTGCCACTCCCTGGTGTTCAGTAGGTTTCTCCAACTTCGTTGCATTCCAGGGTTCACAGCACTTCTTTGAAGACAGAAGGTCATTCAAGCCTTTGCTAGTTTGCTGCTTCCCTCTAAAGAGAGAGTAAATGAAATAGCTCTGCAGTTGACACAATTTAAATGGGGCAGGAGGAGGGCAGCTATTGCTCTGTTCAGCAGTAGTTGGGATTCCCGAATCTTCTCTGGAGAAAGTAGAAAAAGACCTCTCTTGAAATCAAGATGAAAAATCCAAGAAAAACCTGGAACATCCCCATGGAAAAGCAGATTAAGGCTGGTGACAGACCACAGAAAAACACTGTGCTTGTGAATTTAGGGGCTGGTTTGGTGTCTGCTTTGCAAAGCACTCCAGCAGATTGACTTTCGCATGTGGATGCTGTCAGTTTCTTTCCCTTCCTTCCTTCCTTCCTGCTTGCTTTTTCTTTCTTTTCTTTCTTTCTTTCTTTCTTTCTTTCTTTCTTTCTTTCTTTCTTTCTTTCTTTCTTTCTTTCTTTCTTCCTTTCTTCCTTTCTTCCTTTCTTCCTTTCTTCCTTTCTTTCTCTTTCCATTTATTCATTTTTATTGGAAAGGCATATACACATAGGAGGAGAGACAGAGAGGAAGATCTTCTGTCTGATGATTCACTCCCCAAGTGCCTGCAATGGCTAGAGCTGAACCAATCCTAAGCCAGGAGCCCAGAGTCTCTTCCAGGTCTCCCATGTGAGTGCAGGGTCCCAATGCTTTGGGCTACCCTTGACTGCTTTCCCAGGACACAAGCAGGGCGCTGGATGGGAAGCAGGGTTTCTGGGATTAGAACCGGCACCCATATGGGTTCCAGGCGAGAACTTTAGCTGCTGGGCTATCATGTTGGGTCCTGCCATTTTCTAACAAAAGGACATTAGGGAAGGTCATGAAAGTTCAGGGCTTTTTGTAGTTTAGAATTCTAACATCACTTACCATTGAAATATTGTCCAAACACTTACAAGCTTTATTCTTGAGACAATAGCATTTCCACGGTATATTTTTTTTCCTGGGTCTTATGGGATGCATTGTAGTGCACCAGTTCATACATGTGAACGGCCAATTGAGAAAACAGCAGCAGGCCTGGCACAGCAAGAGGAGATATGCAATACCAGGGTAGACATATGCAAAGAATCCTGAGTTTGGATCTATCATGTGATATTCTAAAATTTATTTAGTAATTTTTCATAAGAAAACAAACAAAATTTTTTCCAGTATTTAAAAATAGTCTCTTTTAAGAGAAATTTAGGGAAAAAAAAAGTAATGAGGACTTGACATTTATTTATTTATTTCAGATGCAGAGAGAGACAGAGGAAATTTCCACCTGATGACTCACTACTCAAATTCTCTTAATAGTCAGATCTAGCTTGGACCGAAGGCAGGAGCCAGAAATGGAATCAGGGACTCCTCTGCAGGTGTCAGGAACCCAACCAACTGAGCCATCACCTGATGCCACCTAGGATGGGAATTCATTGGAAGTTGAGTTGGAAGCATACTAGGAATGCAATTCCAGGGACTCTACTATGTGTCATAACTGCTGGACTAAATACTTGGCTCTAGAAGGTAACTTTTCAAACCACTATCTGATTTAAACCTCAAGTAGCTGTATTAATGGGAACTTCCATATGCTGTTAATTGTCACTTTTCTCTTTTATAACATCAGGGGTCTACAAGGATAACAAACCTGATGGTTTCAATGAGATTGTCTATGGTTCTGTCTTGAGAGTGCTACTCAAATTTCTCTGGTTGAACGGAAGGGTTGAGACACATTTGTGATTTCTAGCATGCCACTGAGGAAAGAATAGCATAAATTCTGTAACCTAGGAATAGATAATTTTCTATACTTCTGTAACACAAAATTTCAATGTTACAGCAGTAAGACTGGCCAGAGTAGTGAATAGTAAGTTAAATCAAGATATTTGTCTTTTTTCTTCCTTGCATTCTCAGCAATAAGGCTTCAGCCAGTAGCACTGTGTATTCCTTTTTTAAGAGATTTATTTATTTTTATTGGAAAGTCAGTTATACAGAGAGGAGGAGAGACAAAGATCTTCCCTCTGATAATTCACTCCTCAAATGGTCACAAAGGCTGGAGCTGAGCTGATCTGAAGCCAGGAGTCAGGATCCTTCTCCAGGTCTCTCACCCAGGTGCAAGGTCCCAAGGCTTTGGGCAATCCTCAACTGCCTTTCCAGGGCACAAGCAGGGAGCTGGATGGGAAGCAGGGCTTCTGGGATTAGAACTGGAGCCCAAATGGGATCCTGGTGCATGCAAGGTGAGGACTTTAGTAACTAGGCTACCGCATCAGGTCACCACTGTGAATTCTAAAGATGCTCGTGGGGTTTGGGTTTGATGCATCAACTAAGACACTGCTGGGATGCCTACATTCTGCATGAGAGTGCCTGCTTAAACTGCTGGCTCTGCTTCCAAACCAGCTTCTTACCAGTGCACACCCAGGGAAAAGAATGTGATAGCTCTAGTACGAACATGGAGCCACACACATAGCTCTAGGCTCGAGGCTCTTGCCTGACGCAGGCCTTGCCACTGCAGACATTTGGGGAGTGTACTAGCAAATCAAAGATCGGTGTTTCTGTTTTTCTTTGTCATTCTTTCAAAAACTACATATTAAAATTTTAAAGCAAAGACACCCTTCCCACACAAACACCCACACCCACAGGATGTTAAGTTCATTAAACTAATGCTGATATTAGAGTAAAAACTTTAAGAATTACTGTACACGTAGTGTCTGCTCACATTGAAGAAGCAGAGTTTTCCACACAAATCTACTTCTCTTCAGTATCCAATAGCAGCCCTGTAGCCAATGTCCTTACTTACATTTCCATGCTTGCTAAAGGCTTTGCTATTCTGATAAATAAAAAGAGAAGATACTTTCTGAAATATTTCAACTAGAAGCCTAATTCAAGTCTTCTTCAGCTTTTGTAACTCAATTTGTTAGCATCTTTTTGAAGTGTTACCTTGAGAATTTTCCCACATCAGTTGTAAATTACAGCAGAAATGAGTAGGCATATTTAAAATGTTATTCCTTTTCAATATCCTAGTTTGTATCAAACCACATGTAACTTGAACGATGAGCAACTTACAGATTTGGGAGCAAAGGAAATGCATGGCAGACTCTGTGATCAGGTTTTTTTTTTTTTTAAGATTTATTTATTTTTATTGGAAAGGCGGATATACAGAGAGGAGGAGAGACAGAGAGGAAGATCTTCCGTCTGATGGTTCACTCCCCAAGTGAGCGCAACGGCTGGAGCTGAGCCAATCTGAAGCCAGGAGCTCTCCCAGGTCTCCCAGGCCGGTACAGGGTCCCAAGGCAATGGGCCGTCCTGGACTGCTGTCCCCGGCGACAAGCAGGGAGCTGGATGGGAAGCATGCCCGCCAGGATTAGAACTGGCACCCATATGGGATCCTGGAGCATGCAAGGCGAGGACCTTAACCACTATGCTATCGCGCCAGGCCCTATATGATCAGTTTTAACTGACTAACCAACATCTACTACTCATGCCACAAATGCTAAGGTTTGAACTAAATGTAAGAATGGAATAAAAGTGACTTGAGTGCAGCTAGGGGAAACATAGCAACAAGTATGAAGTAGAGGTGGTTGTTTTCCTCATCAAAATGAGGGATGAAAATTATTGCAATACACAGGGATAAATCGGCTAAAATCCCTTGATGCTAATAACCTTGAACCAATTAGTAAGTTGTAATTCCATTTTATCCAGAAAATAGTCACTTTCTATAGTTCCTTCTCCAAATGCACAAGAGTGGATTAGAAGGATATGTTGAGCATGTGTGTGAACTGAACTCTAGTTGAAAAGGTAAAGTAACTTTAGAACATATGGGGAAGCCACGTGCCCAAGGATGATAATGTTATAACCTCTCCCCCAGTAAAGTCGTGCTCAGGGTCTGTACTTGTATTATGGGAAAAAAGATCTCTGTACCAAGTTCTCATGCTACGCTTCTCATGTAACACCTTGCCAGTATCACATTCTTCAGAAAGCTGGAAGAGTGGGAGGGAGAGTTGGGAAAATATTCAAGTAAAAAATTAACAGCAATTTAAAGCCACATATAGACATTCCTCATTAGAGGATTTCATGCCTGTTTGAAATGGTAATTTCAAAAGCAATTTTTTTTTAATTTTAAAAGGGGCCAAATGTGTTCTCAGAGTCGTTGGATCTGTCTTTTCCTCTTTATTGTTTATTCATGCAGTTTTGTTTCAAGATCTAACCTCTGCTGAAGGTTAGGGCTAAGAGACAATTACGACCAAACACCTCCCCTTTAAGACCAGGAACCTCCTAAATCAAATAAATAAAAAATAAATAAATAAAAATAAAAATTTCGGTCTCTCTTTCCTAGTCCCATAGCCCTCAGGACTTTAAATGGTAATGATCAGTTCATTTGAGAAAATAGCATTTTAGTGCTTCCCCTGGCAAGGCTTCTGGGGTGTCTCTCCCAGTGATGGGCACCTCCTCTTGTTTTCTGGCATTACTAGAACCGACCTGGCATGGATCACTGGGTGAGCAGGCAATCTTAAACACTTCTCATATAAATTACTGGTTCCTTTCCAAGTGCAATTGCTCACAGGGTAATACACCATTTTACAACGCTTGATGGCAAAGTCTCTTCATTCTACTGGGTTCCACACCTCCTTCCCCGTCCCACCACCAGGAAATGAACAGACAAAAGGACTGATGAAGACGTGAAGCTCAGAAGCACACGCTCTGGCTCAGTCTTCACGAGGTATGCAGTGGGCACTCGGGGCTCCCTTAGTTCTCCTACTTGTTTCCTTGTTTTAAAAGCCATCACCGACAAAAATATCAAAATAACATACCATGTAGGTACTGGGAAAGGCAGGTACTAATAAACATGACATGAAAATAATGCTCACGCTTTGTGACTTTTACTTATTAGGTAGCAATAACAGACCATGCTTCCATACAAATAAAGCTTACCAATAAATGAGGATGCCCAGATTGTACTAATGATGATCATATTTCCTAAACCAGTGTCTTTTTTTCCCATGAACTCTAACAACGAAGTGTGTTTTTACTGACAGTTGACTGGGATCAGAGCATGCAGTATTGTATTTCAAGTTGTGGTTCTGTAAAACCCTGAAACTTTCTTTGAAGTTAAACAGTGTCAATCTGTTTCCACGTCTGAATAACTCTTAGAAGAGCCTGCCTGACCCAAGTCAACTCATTGAAACGTACTCTTTCTCCATAATTGATGTTCCAAATGAACGTCCTTTCATAATAAAATGTGTTAGAAAACAAAACAGCTTTGCATCCGGCAGAACTTGCATCATAATTAAATTTTATTTTATCCCATCGAGGCATGCTAAATGTTGAGCAAAATATAATTTTAAGTAATTTGTTTGTATTCTTATCTGTAGGAGTTGGAAATTAACAGCGTTGCTAGTTTGCGTTTACTGTTAAGCCTGGAGAGCAGAGAGATTGCTTTGCAAACATTACAGTTATTATGTCTGCAGTTGGTACTCTTTGTATAAATTATTGATCAGCCAGCTTATTTTTCTTTCTGCTTAATGGATATTATAGCATAGCCGTTTACAACGCTATAGTTAAGGTTGTGTCAGCACTTCCATTATAATAAACCCTCTGTTACAGGGGTTTATAACTTGTTGTAAAAATTTCTTCTGGGCTGAAACTTGACATACAAGATCCTGGGCTAGAAGGTGGCAACTGTTGTTCTTTCAACTTTTAAAAAATCTCTTTGTTCTGAAGGGTAATAAATAAATAAACACTTCATTTTCTAACAATCCTCAACATTTCTGACTTCAAATAAAACAATTGTATAGGCTATTTGTTGGACAATGACCTCTTCTATCGAATAAAGAAAAAAAGACCAAGATACCAAGTTAAAACAACAAAACAATGAACTAATACAAACTTTTATAATTAAGTTAAAACATATTTCTCTTAACATTATAAAACAACAAGCAAGCTGTGTTTAAAGATTAAACATATTTTAACCACAAGAGATCTTATTTCCTCTTCCCAAGCTGCTCATATTGAACTTCTATGGAAGAAAATTAGTTTGGGGGTATGGAAGAAGAAAGCAATATGACAATTAGAACATTCCTTTTATCAAAAGATGCAATTAAAGGTGGAACAGATAGTAGATAACTAGCAATCTAAATAACTGTCTGATTTTCTGATCTTATTTCAATCCAGTCTGCCATTCCCCTCACAATGGCTTGATTTAGGAGACAGGGACTTGATCACAATTTATCTTACTCTTATTGCTGTTTCCTTTTACAATCCCACTCTACAATGATCTCACTGTGTTGTTTTTGTTTAATCAAATATTTGGTTGGGCAACCTTAATACCAGCCCACAGATGGAATTAAGGACGCTTACACTGGAAGGAAGTAGTGATAGGAAAGCATAACCAAATTATCTTGCAGAGCTGACTACCTGTCATGAAAATGATGCAGTCAGAAATCAGAAAAGCAAATGCACATTGACGTGTCTTCTTTCTAAATGTTCTTCAACTTGCCTCAACACTCTAATCCCTGAAATGGGCTCAGGGAATTCTTATGAAATGCTTCATGACCAGCAACATGTTTTCTGTTATCACTTCATTTGTTCCTTATTCTTTATTCTGAACAAGGAGCAAAGGGGATAGAAAGGGAGCAGCAACAGATCCAAATTGCACCATTTGGCTGTATTCTCAACGGAAACGTGAATGCGAACAGATTAAGTATTATATATGCTGAATGTATGCTAATATGCATGCCTAAAATCCATGCTTTTCCATGTTGTAAAGCAAATCAGTATTATTTATACTCATTTTACCCAATTCCCTAATGGGAATCCAAGTTTGCAATATCAAGCTACAAGTTTTGGTGTGCTCCTCTCAGGCCGTCACCTCCTGTGCTTTGAGCAATTAGCAAGTCCCCTGCATCTGGGAGATAAAAGTCTCATCCCTTATTCTTTCTTGAGGTGAAGCATGGGGGTTGGGAAGGAAAGGGAAAGAAAAGCCAATAAAAGTCAGAATTTGGGAGGAAAAAAATGTGGAGTACAGAGCCTGCAAGACTGTAAGTGGGACGGAGGGAAGCGGAGGGACTGCCGAAGGTGGCTGAGGTTTCTCTGCTGAACTGATCGGAGAGGCTGTGCATCGGAGTTAAAAAGACTTGGGAGAGTTACTTGGCATAATTTCTCCATCTTCAATGATTTACTACTAGAGTGTAAACATCAATTTTGGACTCTCTCCTGAGAAACGTTTAACAAAGTCAGTAAACAACTGGTACCCTGGTATCTTTCTAGATTTGTCAAACTTTGATAGCTCTTTAATAAACCTAGGCCTGAAGTTCAGCTCAGTGTTATTATTGATATTAAGGAAACAAGTCCATTAGTAAATATGCAGATATAAAAGTCATCTTCCTCTTTACTTCTCCACTGTGCTATATCTTAGAATGGTTGAGAAATGCACTCTATTGTTCAGGCTATTTGTGCCGGGTGTGCTAATGCACTCTTTGATTGAGTGAATTAGCAGTCATAACAATCTGGCAGTCTGGCCATAGAAGTGTGCTCAAATTGATTTGTGTTATGGCTGGACTGGAAAATCTAGTGTTAGTTGTTTTTTGCCCTGGGGCATTGTTTGTACCAAACTCTACTTTTCATTTAATTTTCCAATACATTTTGAAAGATTGAAATGCTTGTGATCAACATTAGATCCACTTGCATTATTTAAAAAAAAAATTCTGAAAGTAATTTCAGATTCCAAAAAAAAAAAAACCCCAAAAAACCAACCTTGCTTTCAATTAGAGTAAACATAATTAGAGTGACGTCGTGCTTGGAATGGCAAATCTCCCCTTGAATCTATTAAGCATGTTATCTCCTTGTCCTGTCACTAGAAGGAATTGAGTATATATCTGGAGGACACATCTGTATTTTTCTGTGTGTTCTTCTTATCGTATTTGGAAGAAATGAAAAGAATCCGATTGTAATGCATCTTTCCTTTTTTTCTGCTTTTTACATGCAACCACATTGCTTATGCTTTTCTTAGTGATGCCATAAGAAGAGGATGCTTTGAGCCTGTTAGGACAATTAGAGATCTGCAAGGAACACATTCAGATGTATGCTGCCTTTAGCTTACTCAACCACTTCAGCATTTGATATGCTGCGAAACACACTTTCATTTTTTAAAAAATAACTATATCAACTGATGTGCTGAAACTCTGAGGATCTGAAGCCATGACTTATCCTGGCTTTGTCAATATTTGTATCTTTCTTAGACTCTTCTGCTTTGCAGTCGTTTACTAGAATCATAATGCAGCCTGAATAAACCCCAAAAATGACTATTGATTACAGAGAAAGCTTTGCGAAATCATTTAGTCAGTTTCCCCACTTGAGAAATCAGTGAATATAATAGGTCAATAGATAAGGACTGAATGGATGCAATATGGTGCTCTGCTTCCCTGGGCTTCAGAAAGGGCCAAACATAAATCCCCATAGAATTCATGTCTTTATATATTCATAGAGTAAAATAATACTTACCAAATCCTCACTGTAAGTTTATCTTTCTACAGATTTATTTTCTCTTTTAAAACCATGGGCTTAGAACGCCTGCTTCAGTGTCCCTGGCTTACTTCCCTGTCACCGCCCCTTTTAAACCAAACAAGATGCCCTCCTGCCGCTAAAGTCTGCTGTCATCCAGGTATTCACCGGACTTCAGATGCGCCAACTACTTTGTGTTTTCCCACTGTCTCCTGCAACCTTTCAGCTCTTCTCAAAACTGCCTGCCGTCGTACTGCACTGAACTCTGCATCCTGTGCCAGTTTTTAGGTAATGGACCTGAGACCTGTCTATGAGCTCCCAATCCGTGAGGACGTGGATCCTGTCAGGGGAGAAGGGCAGAGGAGGAAAGGGAGAGGAGGGGCCAGAAGGGGGCAGAGAGACGGAAGAAAATACCTTCCCTGAACTAGTACAAGCTAAGCTTCAAACGATATCCTAGGAAAGAAATTAAAGACTTCTTAATTAGTGCAGCAATTAAGCTTTCTTGGTAGCATTTTAATCAGCACAGGCCCTATCAAAGGACAAACAGAACGATTTGCAGGTCTTTGAATTTTAAACAGTCTTATTGATTTCAGCACAATACGTCTTCACAAAACACAGGGAGAATTTTCTAATATCAGTTACAGTACTTTGAGTTTTACTTATGCAAATTCAGTGAAGGTGGAGGAAGATGAGACGGAGGAAGAGAACTTGAAACGACCAGAGATGTAAAACAATAAACAAACAAGATCAAAGCTCTGAAAGCTGGAGATGCACTGCAGTGACCATGTAGAATTTCTCTAAACTGACCCCCCCCCCCCGCTATTGGTAAATACTGTTTGCCTTAATCCTGGTCAACACTTCTCAATGGGGGTCAGGATAGGGGAGGAAAAGAGAGAAATAGAGGGAGGGAGGGACGGAAGGATGGAGAGAAAGAGAGAGAGAGGGAGAGAGAGAGAGAGAGACCTTAACATTTTTCAAGGCTTTTCTTTCCTAGATATTTTAATTTGCATTATACGCTTTTTCTAATCCTATTGTTTGATCAAAGGGGTAAGTGGTGGTTCCTTGAAACGGTTTAGAGACCCGAATCCCAGAAAGGTCCTATTCAAGTGGGGTCAAATGCCCCCCAGCTCTGTCTCTGGGCAGAACACGTGCTCCGGAGATGCAGGTTTTCCTGCAGCAGAAAATTCAGAGCTGGCTTGGAAGCAGAGTGGAGTTATGGCTCGGTCTGCTAGCATTGTTTCCTGTCTGTGGCTTCCGAATGTGGCAAGTATTGAGTGAGTGATAGGTTAAGGAAATGTGAGGAGGGAGATTGGTAAGGGCAATTTTGGGGCATTTATTCCCCACCCTCCTTTTTTTTTTTTTTCTCATTTGTGGGTCTAGAATTAAAAATGATTACACTTTGTTCTAATGTATGAAAAGCACATCGAAGTTATGAAAGCTAGGCATACATTTTCAAAATAAAATTAGTTTCTCCGAACCTAATACATTCTTCTTTGTGCCCCCCTTACGGATTTGGTATTTCATTCAAAAAGTGATACTTTCTTGAAAGTCACATAAACACTGAACGTGTTTTTCATGTGTGTACTACATATTGAAGCCCTTCTTTTAATTGTGGATAGATCTGAAGACTGAAAAAAAATATTAAAAGTTATTTCTGAATATATTAAAATGCATTGGCTAACTAGGCCAAATAACTGTTTAAATATTACCTTCCTTGAGTCTATCTATTGTTCTGCATTTTTCCAAATTGTACCACGCTAGAAAGCCTCTTAATATAACTGCTGTGCCCCAGAAAGTGTAGCATAAACTTGGACTAATTAGTCAATAGTGTCATTTTTCTCTGCAGATAGTTCCCAAACCTTTTGACACTAAACTTCAAAGAGTTTGCAGAATTAAAATGATAAAGAGAAATGTGATAATCATCATGGCAGAAATTTCATTATGAAATACTCCAACACTGTGAACCTGCCACTGATAGTTTATTTCTAAAAATCTGTCAGATGCAAAAAGCATTGCTTCGTATCTCGTGAAGTCACTGTACATGTGCAGGCAGGTTCGAAGCTTCACTATTTTAAGATTCCTGGAGATATAAGCAGCGAACAGACTTGACCTCTGCTCACATCATATGTGGTTCCAAAATCCTTGAATAAATACTTCCATGCAACAAGTTAGAAACAGGGGCAGGAAGGAAAGGAGGAAGAGAGTCAGTCTAAACTCAGTCTAATATTGTTTTTAAACACAGCTACTCTCTCTGCTTTTGCAAGTCAATCAGCAGGCTTTGTTTTTGTTCTTATTATTTACACAACACATTTGCACTGGCAAACAGAGAAGGACTTTTTTCAAAATATAGCGGTGCTTTTAAAACATGAAAGAAGACCAACCATTGTCCGATCGAAATGACACGTAGCTATGAGCGACCAGTCTTCAAGGACTGCAGCTCTGTGAGTTCCTGTGCAAGACAGGTGAATTAATTACAGAGTTTGGGGTTAGAAAATCCAGTGTTCCTGGTTTCCAATTTTTTTCCCCCCCAGTCTTGGGAACTGTCTGATCTCCGAGTCCTCTGGGCAAAATAAGCATTTCTAATCTGCTTTGGGGGCGAAAAGTGAACTTATTGAAAACCGCGCACCTCGTGGCAGCACTGTCTCCTCCACAAATCTGTTAGGCAGTACGGAGCCCCAGAGCGAAGGGACTATCATTCTTCTGCGATTTCGGACAGACTTAGCTCCCACTTGGAAAAACTGTCCTGGAATCGTCACTGTCTTTTCCTAGAAAGGGTCCCTTTTAAACAGAGAAATCACAACAATCAAGGCGTAAAAACACTTGGCTTACATGTGAGCTTTCCCCCTCCACAGAGTTTCTCGCTAGGCGTGGAATGGGGCTCGTCTTTTCACTCCTATCTCGTCGCTCAAGCGCGCGGAGATGCGTCCTAAATCCTCGAAGGGGAACTCGGAGCGCTCCGGCTCCCAAGTTCCCTGGAAGCTGTGGGGCTGGGGTGGAACGGGGGACGGGGGCGGCCGAGAGGGTCTGGGGCCGCGCTGGGGCCTCCGGGGAGGAGCGGGCCGGCTCCCCCACCGCTGTCCGTCGCTTCCCTCTGCCCCCTCCCTCCTCTTCCTCCTCCTCTTCCTCCTCCTCGTGGCGCGCCGCCTCTCCCCCACCCCACCCCCTCCACCCCCCACCCCCTCCGCGTCTCGCGCGCTCTCCGAGTCTCCGCTCCGAGTTCCTGGTTGGATAATTTGGGTTAATACTAGTGAGTGAGGTTTTTGCGGCTTCAAAGGGTATTTCAAGTTTCCGGAGCTCCTCCCCTCTTGCACCGTGTGACAACAACAACTCGTCCAGCCGGCAGCCTTGCACTTTTCAGCTCATTTTCTCTCTGTCATTCCGCTCTCAATCTTTGATCAATGTACTTGCCAGGGAGAACCCGAGTCCCTCAGTCCTCCTCCTTTGCACCTTCAACTCTGTGCTAGAGCGGGGACCCCCGCACCCCGGCAGCCGGCCCTCCCCGCCCCCGCCCGGCCTCCCCCACCCCCTCGCCCGGGCCCCCGGGGAGAGCGCTCGCCGTCCGACTCGCGGGACACTTTGGTGCGCCTCTCGGCGGAGCGCCGCTCGCGCTCGCTCCTTTTCCCCCCGTCTCGCCCTCGCTCTCCCTCGCCGGCTCTCCCGGAGTCGCAGGGGTCGCTGCCCGCCACCCCTCCCCACCCCTGCCCACCCTCCCGCCGCACACCCCTTCGCTCCGACTCCCCGCTCGTCTCCCTTTTCCCCTCCCCTCCCGGGGGGCCGTGTGGCAACTTTTTTTTTTCCCCCCTCATTCGCTTCTCTCCTCTTTCCCCTTTTTCCCCTCCTCCGTATATGTGACCATGGCAGTGCCGGCGGCTTTGATCCCTCCGACCCAACTGGTCCCCCCTCAGCCCCCCATCTCCACGTCGGCTTCCTCCTCCTCCGGCACCACCACCTCCACCTCCTCGGCGACTTCGTCTCCGGCTCCCTCCATCGGACCCCCGGCGTCCTCGGGGCCAACTCTGTTCCGGCCGGAGCCCATCGCTTCTGCGGTGGCGGCGGCGGTGGCGGCCTCAGTCACCTCACCCGGCGGCGGCGGCAGCGGAGGCGGCAGCGGAGGCACCGGAGGCGGCGGCGGCAGCTGCAACCCCAGCCTGGCGGCCGCGGGCGCCGGCGGCAGCAGCGGCGCCTCCAGCACCCCCATCAACGCGAGCACCGGCAGCGGCGGCGGCGGCGGCGGCGGAGGCAGCAGCAGCAGTAGCAGCAGCAGCAGCAGCAGCAGCAGCAGTAGCAGCAGCAGCAGCAGCAGTAGCAGTAGCAGTAGCAGCTGCGGCCCCCTCCCTGGAAAACCCGTGTACTCAACCCCGTCCCCAGTGGAAAACACCCCCCAGAATAATGAGTGCAAAATGGTGGATCTGAGGGGGGCCAAAGTGGCTTCCTTCACGGTGGAGGGCTGCGAGCTGATCTGCCTGCCCCAGGCTTTCGACCTGTTCCTGAAGCACTTGGTGGGGGGCTTGCACACGGTCTACACCAAGCTGAAGCGGTTGGAGATCACGCCGGTAGTGTGCAATGTGGAACAGGTTCGCATCCTGAGGGGACTGGGCGCCATCCAACCCGGAGTGAACCGCTGCAAACTCATCTCCAGGAAGGACTTCGAGACCCTCTACAATGACTGCACGAACGCCAGGTAAGGAGCGGGGGTGGCTCCCTGCGGCCCCGCGGCCCCTTCCCACCAGCAGTCCGCTCGCTCTTGCCTCGCGCTCCCTTCCCGGCGCTGCCCGTCCCGCGCGCCCGCCAGCCGCGCGCCCCGCCGAGCGCGGGCCTCTCCTCCCCTTCCTCAGGGCTCGCCCGCCGCGCCCGACCCCTCTGAGAAGTTGCCCCGCTCCCGGCTTTTCCGACGGTCAGCTCTCTAAGCTCGACCCGAGGGCCGGGGCTCAGCTTCCTTGAGACGCCGGGACCCCAACCCTGAGGGCAAAGTGGGCGGGAAGGGTCGGGGACGTCGCCTTTGCCGGAGCGACGGCCCCTTTCCCGGGACGCGCCGGTGTCTGGGGTGTAGGGTACCACCCTCCCACACCCCACTTCAAACTCCCAGAACGCTGCTGCCTGAGGCCGGTGCTCGGTGGCCAAGCTCCCGGCACCTCAGGGACTGCTCCGCCGGGCTCCCGGGGGCGTCCCGCGAGCTGGAGAAGCTCGTGACCCTGTGTCCTAGGGTTCGGGGATGGGGAGACGCTCTTCGGCCCCAAGGCCCTCGGGGAAGCCGGGGGTGGGGGGAGGGGTGGGCCTGGGATGAGGTAGGGCACTTTGAGGTCAGGAGGGAGGCGACCTCGTGGCCCAGAGGCCCCGGGGGCAATCCCGGGGGACCCGCTGAGAGTTGTGCCCCAAGCCGGGAGGGAAGCCCGCCGAGGGGAGAGGGGTGTGTGTGTGTGTTTGTGTGTGTGTGGGGGGGGCGCGCACATGTGTGCGTGTGCCCTCGAGTGGTGGAGCGTGTGCAAAGAAAAGGGCTGTGTTTGCCCCGGAGAGTTGCAAGGGCACCCGCAGGTTTCTCTTTCTGAGGGGACAGATGCTTAAGTGCAGGAGACTTGGAAGCTGAATTGCACAAGGAGGAAGACCGCTGGGCTCGCGCACTCTCCGTATCCCTCTTTCTCTCCAAAGTGTGTGTGTGTGTGTGTGTGTGTGTGCGCGCGCGCGCTTGCGCTTTTGCGTACGTTTTCAGTTCATTCTTTTCTTTTTCTAAAGATTAGTGTAGTGGCTCACACGGGCAGGTGCACGCTTTGCACTGGGATGCTCTGCGGGCCCGAGTTCTCGGTGCTGCGGCTCCCCCAGCCCCTGCCCCGCGCGCAGGGAGGGGGCCTCGCCGGCGCCCAGCCCGGCTGGTTTTATGCAAATGAATGCTCGGTGGGGGAGGATCTACCGGGAGGGGGCGGGAGAGGGGCAACTTGTTTCGGGGTCGTAGTGGCCTTTTCACCCCCTTTTAGAGTTCCCCTTTGTCCTACCATTCGAAGCTGAGAAGGGCGGGGGGGGGGGGGGGTGGGGGGCGGGAGAGAAAGTTGATTGTAGAGAGAAAGCAAAGCCAAAGTTGGGGACCTGGAATAGACACGTGAGAACTCGGCGCAAAATTTGCGCAGAAACTTTGGTACCCTCCAAGTAAGTTCACAGGCAGAAAGATGAGTTCCTGGTGAAGCTAGAGGACCTAAGGTGAGGCCGAAGGACCAGACCAGGACCCTGGAAGAGAGAGGGTACTAGCTAAGTCTTGCTGCAGAGCGACTTCTCTTCTGTAGTGGTATAAGGCTTTAAAAAGAAAAGAACTGGTGTTCTAAACCAGCAAGTGTCCTATCTTGACCTTACCAGAATTTCTATTTCGAGTTTATTGGCCATCGTTTCCGTTGGCACATCAGGTGTACCTGACTTTTTTTTTTTTTTAATTTGAACCTTCGTTTGGATTATTCTGGAATGAATGCTGAGTGTATGTGTGTACATGCATGCGTGTGTGTCCAAGTAATTGGACAGGTGGCAGCAGAGATGGATCGGCAGGACCAAGGTCACCAAACATCATTTGGAGTCCTTGCATGTCCAGATTAAGATATTTGCCCCAAATCTATTGTTGAAACATTTGAATCAGGACAGGAAAAGTGTTCCGGAGTTGTTATGAAGAATGAATGTTACGTGGAATGTGAAGCCAGCCCAGATGGGATTATTGTAAAGCGATCTGCCGATCCGTAAATTAGTGAAATGCTTTGCCAATGTGGTTCTTTGAAGAACTGGAACATGCACTGTACTTGAATCCTCTTTGTGTGTTTGTTACAGCACACACTGCTGTACAAAATCAATGGCTGTTTTACACACACACACACACACACAGAGTTGTTGAAAAAAATCTCACACTAATTGCAGTCTAATCAATGTAAGACTTAATTTTTCATATGTTGCACTCAAGTTTTCCCTACACTTGGAAGCCTACATTTGTCATATGGCTGGAAAATAGACTTGAAAGTTATTTTAATACTTTTGGAAGTTTCCTCCCACGTTACCAGGTTAACATAGATATTGAGTCTCGTAGAGCCAAGGGAAGTTAAATTCTTCGGAACTGTTGATCCTTTCAGTAGTGTCGCCTCACTTCTGTGCGTATCAATTACTCGGCCTCAACACTCTGCAGTTGTATGTGTTGTTTTCAAACCCTAATCCTAGGTCGCTTTTCTGCTAAATATTGATAAGTTGTTGATACTCGAGGTCATTTTGGTCATATTTCAACTACACAACTTGGGCAAAGCTGAGTATCTACCAAGGGCGTCGCTCCTAACAGGGATGGGTAGTTGCAGAGGCACGCCTAGGTTTGCGAACTGCAACAGACTAAGGAAATAGAGGCTGGGTACTGAATTCTCCCCCACCTAATGCTGTTTGTATTGTTGCACATTATTATTTTCAAGAGGATTACAAATATTGCTGTCTTAGTTCTTTACTTGAAAAATGATACAAGTGTTTTGCTTCCTGAATTTACTAAAACTAAAATGACTTTTTTTTTTTTTTGGTATTTCAGACTAGTTTATGTCAGTGGTTTTAAAATTCTTTATCCTGTATCTAGATATATTCATTTCCTTCTGCAGACCTTTCTTTGTAAAACAACAGGGGAATAATATATACACAATATAACAAGAACCACACAGGAAGGCAAACTATATAAAACTATGTATATATATATCGCTGGCCTATGGGGACAGTAACTATTTGTGTGTGTGTGAGAGACTCTGTGTGTGTGTGTGTGTGTGTGAGAGAGAGAGAGAGAGAGAGAGTGGGGGGGGGAGAATCACATCTTAGCACTCTGTTTTCATAGAACATATATCTAACTATTTCTCCCAGATGCCAGGAAATCCAAGAAATCAAAGTGATGCTAAAGAAAGATTCATAAACTTGCTCAAAGTGGCTCAGTAAGTTAGTAGGAACCTTAGAATGAATTTAATTTGCTTGGGGCTATTGCATTAGTATGCTATCTATGAAAACTAGCGTAAATGTTGAAGCCATCTGTCATGACCACAAGGAGATGAAAATGAGATTATCAACCAGATATTAACGCTGTAAAATAGAGGTCTCAAAACATGAAAGAAAATGTAAAGAAATATGTTTAAGGGTTGTCAAAGGGTAAAATCTGACCTTCACCAGCTTCCTTTAAGTATTATTAATTTTTTTTTTGTTAAACTAAGCATTAGTTGTATCAACTGGGCTGTTGCAACAGAGGTCAGTTAATTAACTGCTAACCATTAAATACCAACGAAAAAAGTAATTATGTAAGTGATCAAGTTTCAGTTTTTGAGTCAATTGATTGTTTGTAGATTTGAATTAGGATTCACTTTTCTGTGAATTCAGTTAATAAAAACTGACCCTGTTCTCTTAGGTTATCTATACACTTTTTTTTGTCAGAAGATGATTTTGTATCTTTGAAACCCGATAGTGATTTAGATCCTCTGTGGCCTTACACTTGAGATTTTAAAAAATTTGACTGGATCCCAGTTGATTCTATCAGATATTTAATATGCACATGCAGATATTCACGCACAGTAGTCTTTTGTCTTAAAAGTCAATATCATCCATGGCAGATAATTGATAGATGCTCCAAGCCTTTTATCTTTCAGTCGGAATATATGAGTGTATTTTACATTTCAGTAAGATGTGCAAAAATATTATCTTTTTTGTACGGGCTTTTAATAAAGATTGGAGGCCGAAGCAGTCTTTATTTATTAAGCATTTCCCTTGTAGCTTGCTTTTCAAAGGCACGGACTTAAGCACTGATACAGAAAGTTTCAACACAAACACAGATTCACTTATTTCTAACAGATAATTATGGACTTGGAACCGAGAAATGGAAGAATTACTTCAAATGAAGAGAGTCTTTGCTTTTGAAGTTTTTGTATTACAGTAGATTAATGGTTCCTATAAAGCCTAATGTCTCATTTTATAACATTTCAAAAAGAATGTGGCATAATTAGAAGACTAAGGCATAAAATATGAAAGTTCATTCGATTCTACAGCTTATTCTGTGTGGTTAAAATGTGAGCAAGTTGCTGTTTACCTTATCTGTTTTAGTTACATTACAGAACACAGATTTTTGAATTGCTAGGATAATATTTTTGAAATCTGTAGTTTTTTTCTGGCAGTGTATCTCCAATAATATCATCATTTTTAATTGTCAACAGTGCATATGGTTATGCAAATACTTTACTTTTTGAAATCTGCAGTTTACAAGTGATTGCTCAAGGCAAAAATTTTGATTTTTACAAATGGCATTTTATCCTGGGAAATTTCAAACATTAAAGGAAGCTCCAAAACAAGTTTTTTTTTGTTTAAACCCCTGGAGTTTTTTTACACACTATTTGTTGCTATTTCATACAGAATTGAAAAATCTTTATTAAACAAAAATTGCTGTTACTTCTTATTTGATCTATTACATTTTGCCAAAGTTGTAAATAATTGCTGAGACAAATATTAGCCACCCTCTTTTTTCCTTTACTATTTCCCCAGCTCCCTGAGATGTGACATCCAATATTGATTAAAGTCTTGGCAGGATCTGAGCATAAATCACTCCTCTCTTTGACTATTTACTACCTGAGACTCACCAGCGTATGAAGGCATAACATGCTTCTTTGTTTCTCATTTGATGTTTTGTTTAGGCGTGCAAGCAGCATTTTTGAATTTGCTCAAAGTGTAACCGTGTTGTTATTTTAATAATTGTTTGTGCTGTGACTGTCAATTAGCAGTATTTCATTTTTTTTCTCAAGTTATTTTACTAACCTGTACATACCATGTCTTTCTCAAGCAAGTAAAATAGTCATTTAAATTTCATTGTGTTAGCAACATAGAGCACCAGGATGGCAGAATATCCTAGCAAATGAAACTCTCACAGGTTGTAAACTGTCTCCTCTTAATTCCTTGTGTGAAGAAATCAGCTTGAAGGAGGCTTTCTGAATAGTTACAGGTGAGTGTCTCAGCTTCCTTTAAACAACCTGAGTGTCAGCTTTTTGTTACTTACTTCTTCATAAAAGTTCAACCTTGTAATTAATTCTTGCTTCAAGAATTTCATTTTCAAATTGTTCACCAAAATGTTACATCATCTTACATGCCCTTGAAATGACAGGAAATGCAAAAATTAGGTATTTTTACGTGTGACTAAGCTAACTTTTTTTTTTTTTATCATTTTCTGCTTGAATTGTTATGAAAAGTAAAATGAAGTTAGCATGTGCCAGCGTGTGCCATTTTCTTAAGTGGGCTGATGACTGTGATTGGTCAATTCCACATACATGTGAGGCGTCTTCAACATTGGCTTGACAGCACTTTATGAAAAAAAAATTATGTATGGATTTAAAATGTTTTTGCACCACAATAAACTTCTTTCCAACTCATTCTGCCATACACCTTTTGCAGTCCCTCATGTATGCATGTATGTGTATATGTGAATATGTACATATGCTTGAATGTTAACTCTTTAAATTTTGCAGGTTACCTGTTCTAGCTAAGACTGCATTTTTATTTTCAGGCTTTGCAACTGGATTAAGACCTTTCTCTATTGCAATTGTTATGTCCAATAATTAATTTTTTAATGAAGGAAACCTTGAGTTCAAAGCCCATCTAATAAAGGGCCTTGCATGAATAGAAGAGGCAAGGATCTGCTCTGCACAGATCCCTGTTTTCACGCACACCAGAGGCACCGGATAAACCTGATGCTCAGATTCCTTTACTCCTTTTCCACTCGTGAAGATATTTTTAGATCAGTGTAACTTCAAGCGATTGTAGCTGTTTTTCCAAAATATCTCTTAATTGATATTTGTTTTTTAGCATTTGTCAAATACAGGAATAACTTTATTAGAATGATTTTATCTAGTTTGCCAAATTATTACTTTAGAAAATAAACTTCAATGATAAGGTATTTATATACATGGTCTTGTAAGGAGCTCTCCTTTGATCCACTGTGGTTCATTCTGTTTTAGTGCACCCACTCACTTCAGGGTTTCCACAGAACTGTTGAATGTATTGCTGCTAGTTGCAGGCAGTTAATGATTTACATTATGTACAAATGTGTAGGTAACAGTTTACAAAATTTTCAACCAGGTTTTCATCACTTAGATATTCAGTGAAAGCACATTATTTAAATGGATGTGGAATTCTAATTAGTTCTTATCAGTACATGAATTTCAATTTTTAAAATTGTGTTTCAAATCTGATGGAGAAAGTGCAAAACACATTGAGATAGTGACTCAAATGACTACTTGATCCGAAGTCAAACACCTTGAACTGGAAACATTTGTATTCCATGCTGCATTCTGGCATGGATTTCTTTTGTGAAACCACTTTGATTTCCCCAGTAAGTATTCATATTTTTAGTTTTCTAAATTAAGTACTGGATTTGCCAATGGCTAAAGTTTATTAAAGATGAGGCCCTGTTGCTTTCTCATCCAAATTGTTTTGGAATTGATTCAGAATTTCTGAGATTCCTCTGCACATTTCAATGTATGCAACCTGATTACAAGTTGCTGAAGATAACATTAAATGGGAACACTCATTCTGTCAGTATTTATTTTTTTGTTGTAAGTATTTTGAAGTGCTGTAATTACACAGCAACTCATTAATAGTTTCTTTTAAAAGAAGTTTTGGAAGAGACCGAGAAAGAAGGAGAGACAATGTTTAACTGAAGAAGCCGAAATAATGTTACTGTACAGGCCATGTGTAATAACTAGACTATGTTACACATTTCCAGGAGGAAGTCTAAATGAATTAAGCCAGGCATAGTAAAGCACATATTAAATCTTGTTAGTTATAGGTGGGATTTAAAAACAGTTGAACTCACAGAAGCAGAGAATGGACTAGTGATTATCCGAGGCTTGGGAGATACTGGTTAATGAACTCAAAAATTTAGTAGGATGAAAGGCTTAAGTTCCAGAGCTCTGTTGTGCAACATGGTAACTATAATTTCTGTGATTTGAAAGATATAAATGTTGCTTAATCTGACTCTATACAAATCTTTAAAAAACTTGTAGATTTTCAGATGACACACAAGTTTGACAAATATTGAATATACTTTTAACGTATGATTTGATAAAGCAAATGCTTGAAAGAATGTAGTGAATTCATTTTGAGTTGACACATTGAATAATTAAAGAATGTTTCCCTTAGTGTAAGGAAATGGACAGATAAACCTAAATTATCAAAAATTCACAATGTTAAATTGTGTTTGGATTTTTATAATTTTATAGTTAGATTAGCCTTTCATTCATCACTGGTAAACAAACTTTTAATTTTTAGTTTCAAAATAAAGTTTGTTAAAGGAAAGAAAGTGTACCTATTGAAAGGGAATTACCTGATGAAAGACACAGAAGCATTTGCAGTATACAATTGTTAGTGCAATTTAACGCCTGATGTTCATATCTTAAGAAAAGGGAATAAAATGCATCTGTCTGTTAGTCAAGAAGTGCTTTATTATGCTCACTGGCAGTCAGATTATTTGTTTACTACATTATTTGGTCTCTAAATTATTTCGTTTACATATGAACATATAAAACCATAGATATGTTTCTAAATTCATCTCAGTTCTGCCAAATATGCTGGTCCATCTCAATATTAGCTTTTAACTTATATTTTAAAAAATCTATCAATTTTCTTATTTTTATTACTGGAAATGATGTTCATTTTTTGAATTAGATACCATCTAGTTTAGTGGTGCCTTTGGGTTTTAAAAGGAACACCTTAGAATATTTCTAATTTTCCAGTCAGCAGTCCCACATTTGATAAGGTATGCTTGCATGGGCAACAAGTGCAGAATTTCTATCAGTTCTTCAGAGGTTGCTGCTTGAAGTTTTCATTTATACTAACAGACCATTTATACTATAGATGTTTTATACGTCATAACAGAAAATCATGTGTGTGCATGTTCATAGACAAACATACATGCAACCCCTTAGGACACGGTGTTGTAGAACAAATGACTTAGCAATAATGCTGGCTTCAGTTTTGCTTTTTGTAGTGCATAGAATCAGAAAATAGCACAGTAAGGATCACATTTTACTAATTACTAACTGACGTAGGAATGAAAGCCAAATTTAGTTTGGAATAGAATTTATACTTAAATGATCAAAACTGTGAAATAATTCATGGTGTTTCATAGTATTTAGAACAGTGATTGAAAAGTTGGATTAACTTTATTATTTATTTAATGATAACGAACATATTTTTAATTCTGTGCTAAATGTATATACATGAAAATTATTTTATTTGCATGAAATGTATATTAACCACTAGCTGGTAGAATCTGTACCTTACTGAATAACACTAACCGTGTTTGATCCCCTTGCTTCAATTTCATTGTTTTATTTCATACTTAGAGCAAGCATATCATTTTGAATCAGTGGATGGATGATATGAAAACAATTTCATAACCGAAAAACATAAGATGACTATTCATCTAAAAGCTTTGCCATCACGGAGATGAGTTAGGAATGAGGTCAATGGGTTAATCTTCAAGTCCACATAAAGAGATGTGTATTACCGTTTCTTGCAGTGGACTGTAATTGTCTTTGAAAACACCTGGTAAAGGTCCAGTTAAATTGAAATCAATTACTTTCTCAATCATTCCATGGTATTTTTCAAGCCCTTACGTCATCTGTAAAAGTACATGCATGCATAGTATTTTTTTTTGTGTGTGTGTGGTAGAGTAGAAAGAAGCTTATAAAAATAATGACTAAAACTTTCTGACATACCTAAAGTTGTGAAATGAAAAAATGCATAAAATCAATAAGCCTTGAAATACGCATTTGGTGAGAAGTTCATTTTTTCATTTAATGAAAAACCACATTTTTAAAATTTTATCTTCTATTGCTATCATTTTTCATGATATGGTTTTGTAGGTATATGGAATCCTCCCTCCATCTGCCCTTCTCGCCTTCCCTTCTTTCCTCCCACCTTTTCTCCACATACTATTGCAGTAGTACAGTCCATTAGAACAGTACAAGTATAACACAGTGTCACTTAAGTGTGTCATGGCACACTTAAGTGTGTGGAGGCACAGGCAATCGTAGAGAATCTAGTATCAAATTGACAAGGTATACTTAACATTTTCTTTGGGAGTCCTCCTTTTATTCAGAAGTAGAGATGCATACTGCAATGCATCTTCATTTCCCACTATCACATTCATATTATTTTTTGAGTTATCTGGTATTTTGAGTTATCATGTATTTTGAGTGAAAACAGTGGAGGTAGAAACGGTCCCAAGATACTTTATGACTTAGAGGCTCTGGTGAACTCTTCTTACTTTCTAAGAATGTTCTGACACGTGTGTATTATCATCACAGATGAAGATGTGCCTGCCGTTCACTGATCTCTTTCTTCACACCGTTGACAGTACATGCAGATTTGAACTTGTAGCCGGGAACAGTGCTTCCATGCTTCAAATTGCCCAAAGACCCCCAGGGATAGAAACTTGACCTGCTTTTATGAAACCATAGAATTACATTTATACAAGTTATCCCATGGGAGAGGAATGAACTGATAGCAATTCAAAGCTTAATATTGGAGCCTTCTGGATCAAATTTGATTTTTTCTTTCTGTTAACACCTGTTTGGCTACCATATTTAGTAACTTGATATTCTTACTGATTTAAAACTACTATTATTCATCAGTGATATTTCAGAGTTGAGCCAAAGTGTCATTAAAATTTTGCAGGTATTTAAGTTTTATTGTGTTAAAATATTTACTTTATTACATAAATACTACTGTAAGGAGTATAAAAATCTTTTTAATGACTTGGATATGAAAACCATTTATTTTGTGCTTTTGAAAATTAATTTCTCTCCACTAATGAATTATCCCAAGGAGGAGATGAAACTTGTAGGGAATTTTTCCTTGTGGGAACATTTCAGAAGAAGTAGTTTTGTATGAATATATATAATTTTTCTTGAAGTCATATTTTATGTGTCTGTATTTGTTTTTAGTTGGACCAACAAAGGTAGCAAATTCAGATATCATTGATCAACTGGTTCCATAAAAGTTGGATTCACTGTAGTTATGTAGAATATGCCTTAACTTGAAAAACTAAAGTTAGCCATTTTTTCAAAGAAAGAAGCAATTTAAGTGTATAAAAGGTTGCTTAATTCTGGAATATCAAAATGCTAAACCATATATGAGGATACTTCAAAAAATTAATATCAGTGGAATGAACAAGCATTTAAGCATTTTTTGAAGAGCCATCTATAGTTCTTTTTTAAAAACCTTTCCCATGAACTTTTGAGTATACATTACTCCATATATATATATACACACACACATATACACATGTATGTATGTATGTATATATGTATACACACATATACACACACATATATATATACAAATGATAACTGATATAATGAATTAAGTCATAATATCTCTTTGGTTATAACTGACAGTAATAAATGACTACCATTAGACCAAACGAGGACCTGCTTCCATAAATAGCATGACATGCTCTCAATCTTTATATACATAAAAACCATTTGTGGATGGTAAAGCAGCACATACACATAGCACTACAATTATGACAGCTAAGTAATTCAAACATTGGGGGATTTTGAAACTGAAGCAAGGGAATTCTTTTTCAAACTAGAATTTAAAAAGAATGTCAATGATCTTCCCTTATTCTCATTTAATACAAATGAAATAAGTAACTAATGGGTATTTTCTTACAAGAACCAAACAAAAGTTTCCAGTGAGAGTAATGATAATACATCTATTCTTGGAGTAGGAAAAAAAGAATGACATTTTCCATGGAGGTTGTAGCACCTTCCTTGCTGGCGTAAGTCATGATCACCAAGGGGAAAGGTTTTGCGGTTTCAAGCAAGTGTTCTGTAATTTTTCTTCAGTGGTGGTTGTACAGCAAAGTGCTTTTTACCTTGATACTAAGCATCTGAGGCAAGCTGAAAACATTGAATCAGTTATTTGGATGTTTTCTGATATTATTTTGATGCTGTGTTTATGAAATACCAACACATAGTTACGTTTTTATTGAACGTTTACAGTTTATTGCCATTAGTTTTGTGATGATGTAGCCTCGTGATTGCTACAGGGAATGTGGCTAGATTATGGGGTCATTTTGCTAGTCTTTGAAAGAACCTATTTCAGAACAGGCTGAACTTCTGTAATGGTGATGATATGAAGTTCCTGTGACCTCTTTGTCTTTCTGTGGCACTCTGTGGCTCTATTTCCAATAATGATTGATGGCTCACACCATATGAACAGGGAAAAGAATCATGCAAAAAAAAAAATCTTGCTATAAAAATCCATGAATGGAGAAATAAAACTTTTATTTTTTTAGATGTCTCTCCAAAGTGGATTCATCCTTAATCAGTTCATTCTACATAATGAATATAGGAAGTCTTTAGACACCAAACTAATTTATATCTTCAAATATGTCCTTATCATCAAAATTATCTTCTTAATCCTCTTTTTCTGTAGAAAGTCTAATGAAATTGCACATGAAGCAGAAACACTTGACTTTGAAATTTACCTTTAAAGATCTAGAAACCAACAGAACAAGCTAAGGGTTCTGGAGCAGATAATATTTAGATTGAATTTCTCCCTATTCAACAGTGTGAAGCACAATTAGTTTTAAGGTATTTTATTCCAGGTTCAGGAAATAGAATTAAAAGATCTGGAGTAAACTTTTTTTCCCCTTTGCTCTTCCTTTTGGAGAGTGGATTCAATAAGGGCCCATGACAGGAATGCTGTTTGTTTTTCACAAAAGTTGTTTATGATTTCAGGTACCCCTGGGAAATCTCTTGATCAGATTCACATCTGTTCCTGTCAAAGTGGGTGCTAAGATACCGGTCACCCAGCAACCATGTCCAAGAGGGAATTGGGCCGATAATAACTTCAAAAAGGAATGACAGATGCTAGATTAGGATGAAAGACAAAACGCATGAAAAATGAGCTTGTTAGAATCAAAAATTTGTTCAAGCACCTTTATGCAAATTAAATGAATATTGAATATTTGCATGCAGTGATTTCTACTTTTCATTTGATTGAGAAGAATAGTTCATTTAAACTCACAAATGTGATTTCTTTCCTTTGTACTAATTAACATACAAAGCAGAATCATTTTTTAAAAAATCGGATCAGCCACCTGGGTTCTTGGATCTCCGCTAAGTGTGTTCCCCTGTTTTTCTTACGACAATGGCACTCTTTAAGGTGACTGAGCTTATCTAATTTTTTCATAATAAGCAGTCTCATATGAATTCAGGTTATTTCAAATGAGTATAAATCCATTCCTTGAGAAAGCATTTCAGAAGTAACCTCATTCTGTTGTCCTTGAAATTGGTTAATGTACGTTAATATAAGATCGCTCAAGATGCATCACACCAAAAGCACAGTGCTTTCATTGACTGGCTAGATAACCGTGCATGTGAAGCAAAGCAGAGTGGCATACCTAAGACAGGAAAGGAGGCAGAAGGATTTCTTTAAGGTTTAAGATACTCTTTGATACATGATCAGTTTTCCTAGTAAACTATTCACATACTCATCAGAGTTTTGAAGGGTTTGATAAAATGTAGTGATTGAGAGAGATTTCTGAGTCTTGGTTTAGCAGTGTCTAATGTGGTCACGTAGAGAAATTGATTTTCTTCAGAAATTAATTAATTTTTCATATCGCCCTAAGCTGCAGTTAAAAAGAGTGCATACTTGTCTGTTTTTTCCAGAAATATTGCCTAATCATATTAATACCATTGCCCCAAGGATGAAAAGATAATTGTACAAATGCATTTGGAAATATGTATCACTGAGTATTTATGATTAAATTATGCAAATGACCCAGCTCTCATCCTTTCCAGACCCAGATTGTCTAATTAGGATTGATATGCTGAATAGATGTTCCAGAATTTGAATACAAGCATGTCCAAGGAGCAGAAAATTGGAAATGACAAGGCTGAAATCCAAAGAAAAGTGTCTTCCCTTTTTATACTTTGTTAATGTGCTGTTAGCAGTTGAGTATTTTTTTTTCCCCTCCCCTTGGCTATTTTGTGGCTCACATATCCTTATTAGAAATGAGTACGCAAAATGAATTGAACTTTAGCAAATAACATTTCATTGCTGTTTGGTGCTTATTTAAAAATAAAAAAAAATCTGTCCTTCCAAGAGCATTACTAAGTAAGTTTCTTCAGACAATGTAAAGTTGTCCTTAACTTGGTAACTTCTTTTAACTTCCTCTGAGTTGGTAGCATGGCTTTACTTCTCCAAACTTTATAGAATACTAACACTGTGTTTTGTAAGTTAAATCTCTATCACTCCTATTTGAAAGAAACTGTTAAAGCAACAGTTCAGACTAGGAGAGGGGGGATGAGCGAGGCAGGGGAGAAGCAGCACTTTAAATGTAACAGTGTTTGAATTTGAGGCCCTCAGCAGGCTTTCTCCCTCATTGATTACATTCATTCATCTTAGATGGAAGGGTGGTAGTGGAGTTAGGAAGGGACTGAACTGTCAGGACTCCAGCCTTTGTTAAGCAGCGGGCAGTCACTGCCTCTCAACTCGGCTGGCTCCTGCTTCCCATCTGCAGGATGATGGATTGCTATGTTTAATACATTTCAGCTTTTGTCTGTCATAGTGTGGACAGACAGTACTATCAGTGATTTCAACAGTGATTAGGGAACCGTTTCAAACTACTCCTATTGGCCAGACAGCTTCCAGGAATGTCTGATGAAACCTACTCAGTGGCACCCTCCCCATGTAAATGTGTGGTTTAACTGCAGAGTTGGCACACTCACTGCTTATGCCAACACAGAAGCCCACTGAGAATCAGGATACTATATTTCCGTTTTACAATCATATTGCACAGGACAATATGAAGGACATTTTGGTTCTCTAACCTAAAATATGCATCCCGATTAGTCCCAAAGTAAAGATGAACTTGTGTTCTTTACGGTATCAACAAGTCTTTAATGTAATCTTGAGCATAGACTGTGATGTCAGTTGTTAATTTGCTCATCAATACTGAGCTGTTTGGCTGTTGGAAGGGTAGGATGTGAGGGCTGTGGTGACAGAATAAGACATGAGCTAGCATGTACTAGATTAGGATTTACTGAGTTGTGGGTATTTTGCGGTTCAGGAGTCCAAAGGGTGAATGATTTCAACAACCAGAAAGCCACTATATAGTACCTCAGTATGCTCCCTGGAGTGTCTTATTCTATTTATAAAACTGATGATAAGAAAATACAGTTATCTAAAGGGAAAGAAACTATTTTTGTAAACCGCTACTGACAGAGGCGAAGTTCCCTTTAAAGAATGGGCTAGGGGTGATGTTTGATGCACCAATTAAGCTGCTGCTTGGGATGCCTAAAACCCATATCAAAGTGCTTGGGTTCAAGTCCCAGCTACCTGCACACCTTTCTTTTCTTTTCTTTTAATTTCTTTTCTTGTCTCTTCTTTTCTCTCCTCTCCTCTCCTCTCCTCTCCTCTCCTCTCCTCTCCTCTCCTCTCCTCTCCTCTCCTCTCTTCTCCTCTCCTCCTTCCTTCCTTGCTTCTTTGCTTCCTTCTTTCTTATTTGAAAGACTTACAGAGATGGAGGGAAGAAGAGAGAGAGAGAGAGAGAGAGAGAGAGAGAGAGAGAGAGAGAGAAAAGATCTCCAATCCACTGCTTTATTTCCCACAGGGTTGGGCCAGTCTGATGCCAGAATCCAGGAGTTTCAGCTGGGTCTCCTACATGCGTGGCTGGGGTCCCAACTCTTGGGTCATCTTTTGCATTTTTTTCCATGCCATTAATAGGCAATTGGATAGGAAGTGGAGTGGCCAGGTCTTGAACTGGCACCTGTATGTGATGCTGCCTTCGCATGCAGCTTTACCTACTGTGCAGCAGCTCCAGGGGCTGGTTCCACTTCTGATTCCAAATTTCTACTTCTGTGCATCCTTAGAGGCAGCCGGTTGATAGCTCAAGCAGTTGAGTCAGTACAAATTAAGTGGAACCCTCAGATTGAGTTTTGGATACTAGCTTTTATTTAACCTAGCTCCAGCTTTCTGTAGATGCTTGGGGAGTGAGACAGTGAATGGGAGACCCCTGTCTCCCTGTGCTCTGTCTGTTTCTCTCTCAAGTGATATTTTTTTAATGTAATGGGTGAAATTAAATGAATGATACTAATAATAAATCATTATTTAGCAATTATAATTTAATATAATATGAAGTCAGTTGTAATTTAAATCACATTACAGGTTGAGTTTTCCTCATCTGAAATATTTAGAACCAGTAATGTTTCAGATTTTATTGTTTTTCAGATTATGGATATTTGCATAGATGTTATCAAGTGAGCATTCCTAATTGAATAATCCAAGATTGAAAGTATTCTGAAGTCTGAAATTTGAGCATCTTACTCAAACCTGTATGTACTATAAAGTTTAAGCTTTCATAGCAAACAAGTAATTGTCAAAATGGCAATGCAGGCAAGATTTTGAAATAAAAACCCTGAATCAGATGAAGCCACTTTTACTTAATCTCACTAAAGGACATTAAAGAAATAGTTTCAGTAGTCGACAGTACGAGACTGAAGTGAGTGAGACTCCAGAAAGCACAATGTACTTCCTCTTAGATATTTGGTTCAGATGTTGTGAGTTTTTTACTTTAGTTCTTTTCAGTAAGCTTTTGAGCTCTCAAATAAGTGAGAGTGAAAGTACAGCCACACACATCACCCCAGAAGTGCACACATACACATATTTGTTTACATCATAATTCTACAACTAAGCTGTCATTTGGCTAATGCTGATTTGATCATAAGGTCAAGTGGTTCTGTATTTCCTACTAGACCTACAACAATAGTCATATATTTCACAAATTACCTAGTTTTTTCAAAGTTAATGAAAGAAGCTTCAGTTTAGAAGCTGCATTCATTCAAAAATTCTAAAGGGGTAAATTTTCAGGAAAAAAAAGCGTTCATGTATATTTTTGGGTAGAAATTGTGTAACTGGAGAAGTATACTTGGGTTGTTTTTTCAGTTATTCACAAGTAATATAGCACATGTGATCAACTAGCATATTATCCCTCCACATTTTTGTACTATATCATCATTTCAAATACCATGTCAACCCTTTAGTAGTTTCAGGTAATCACTTGTTGCCTTCATGGTGATGCATAGGGGTTGACAGGGAAGTGGCATGACATTTATTCTGCCAAAGAAAGATAGGCTGTATGGAGAAAAGCTGTAGCAGTTTGTGTCTCATGAAGTCACAGTAATGTGAGGAATTTCTATCAATTTAAGAGTGTATGTAACAGACCATTGGAATTGAAATTTCTCTTGTTGAGTGGACTGAGTAGAAGGGCAAGGAGATATTTGAGAAATATTCTATTGTAAAGTAGAAATAGCTCATGGAGTGTCATAAAATAACTGCAAGATTCTTTCCCCTAGTTGTTAATAAAATTTAACTTGATACCCAAAAGTCAGAGAACTAGCTTATAAGAACTGGCATGAGGATAGATCATACCAAGATAAAAGAAATATTTATACCAGGTAAAGACGGTAGACCCCCCTCCAACCTACAACAAGTTATGACAAATATGAGTGCCTGGCAGATTAGAGAATATGTTTTGCCCATATATGAAAATTGAATATTGTGCAACAGTGATAGTGTACCAAGTGTGGGTGTATGTGTGTGTGTACACAAGTCTACCTGCACACTGACAATTGCTAACCATTTTTGCACACTTTGCTCCTCTTATATTTAGTTAAACCCTGTAATCACAAACCAATACAAATCATTTGTCTTGCTATGATTAAATGAAGTAAAACTGTTGTTGGAACTAAATGAATGAACTTCTCATGAAGTTAAATGAAGAAGTTTTCTGTTCAGACATGTAGGGAGTGGAGCAAGGTCAGAATCCTCCTTAAGCTAACCTGACTAGCTCTAACCACTGTATTGACATAGTGGCTTCCATATACATACACAGGAGTTCTCTTCTGTTGGTGTTTGATAGGATCCGTACATTGGGGGAAATGGAGAGTTGGAGCAGTGAGTTCAGCTTCTTACTTTGTAGTAGCTTCCTGCAATGATTCCATCTCTAATGAAGTGAATTACTACTGCATGAAAAAGGAGAAAAAAGGGTTTTTTGCGATCTTAGCTAATAAATCACATTGCCTGCCTGGGTGATCAGATCAATTGTGCATAAATCAGTGCTGTAGTCTTAAAATAAGATCCTACCAAGAGCAATAGATCCAGTGACTTCTGAAGGGAGGATCTCTTACCCATGGTACACTGAATGTGAATCGACAATAGTAAGGCTCTTGCATGCTGTCAAAGGTTGAAATGAATGTTTTCAGATTGCAAAGACATAGCTCTGACATCTAAAATAGTTGTGACTATCAAATGGAATATCTTTGTCTCTTCTAGTTCTCTTGTTTAAGTTAGGTTAGGAAGAAAATTTAAATCTCATTATATGTGAGTTTTTAAAGCAGCAGCAGTAAGTACTTTAAATAGTTGCTACCCACAAAATGTTATTTCAAAGAAAATTTTTTCATTAATTTCCAAAGGGAAGCATTTTATTGTCACAGTCGTTATAGATCTGTGATTTGCTAAGACAACGTAGTCATTGGGAAGTGTCAGGTTTCAGGTTCCAATTATGTCAGTCACCAGCTGAGCGATACTAGAATAGTCAACCCAAAATTTTCAAACATAAAGTGGAGATAATGCAGATCACCTCTGTTTATTCCAAAAGATTGTTGTGAGGACAGGGATGTGGTGATTGTTATTTGAAAGTGCTTCCAAAATTGTGAGGTGTTGTTCAAGAGTTGTTACCTGTTTAGAATTCCCAGCTAAATTTTTAAAACTTGTTTTACCAGACTAGTTCACACAGCCTAAAGACAAATCAATTTTAGTTGTTACATTCACACTTCATTCGTCTTTCTAAGGACATTCCAGTTAAGTCATGGCAATTGAAAAGAAGCTATAATTATGAAAAACTTACAAAGTCTTTAAAGATTGCTTATTCTCATTTTTTTCCCCCTGAAGGAAAGAGACAGAGAGAGTCAGAAAGATGGAAAAATATCTGCTGGATTACTTGCCAAATGTCTGAGATGGCAGAGGCTAGCCCAGGTTGAAGCCAGGAGTCAGGAACTTCATTGAGGTCTCTGATTTGAGGGACTGGGACCTGAGTCCTTGAGCCATCATCTGTTGCCTCCTAGGCCAAGTATTAGCAGAAGCTAAGTCAGAAGTACAGTAGTCAGGAGTTGAACCATACACTTTGATGCACCGTTCCAGAATCCCAAGTGGTGACTTAAGGCATGTGCCTTGTTCTATAAGGTCCTTTATACGTAGAACATTTACTACAGTATTTTTAACCTTGACTTTGAAGGATATAGTGAATAATAGGTTAGCATGGTTAAATATGAGAAGCAATGTAAGGATAAAATATAATCTTAGTAGATACAAGGAAAATAATATTTCATTGGGGGCAGTGGCTTTAACAACTGTAATAATTATCATGCAGTTTAATGTGACAGCAGGAAATCATGTAAGAATCGAAATTAGGCAATGTTGAATCTTTGATACTCTCTTAAGTTGGCTACAGCAATCTATGATGTCTAAATCCTCAAAATTTTCTTAATTATTCTCTACAAAGCATCTCAAAATTACCTAAAGTGATCATTTTCTGTAATATTCTCTGTTGTTTTGAAAATAAATTTAGGAGAGGTGTCCAAGCATCTTCATATAAAATTTGGTGTCTCTCAAATGCTTTGTAAACTTATCAATATAATATAATTTGTGCCCCATGGCAGACTACTATTGTTCTGTTTTTGTCCATAGATTTATGACAATGTCTTGACATTTTTACAAATTATATAATACACATTGCTTCTCCCTTGTTATACTGTGAAATTTAGTAGGCTGTTGAAATTAGATCTGATTGATTTTCTCCTTGGCATTTGTCTACAAAAGCATCTCATGGCTAGAATTCACCAGAGGAGAAATCCAGGTGGATTTCTTTTGTTCCATTCTCTTTTTTGTATTGCAAATTCTGAAATATTTGTCATCAGCTTCTAACGGTTCTGAAAGTAGCCGTAAGGATGTTTAGTAATCGAGGATGGTCTGGCAATTTTTCATACTCACTAATACGTTTTATAACTTCAATGAATTTAATTTCTAATGATTAATAACTGTTTTCCTTGGATTTTTTTTTCTAAAATATTATCTTACATCTATTTTAGTTACACCATGTGCTTTCTGGCAAATGATAGACACTCATTCCAAGCATAATTGACTTCCTCGTGGAGACTTTGTCTGCATATTATTGCATTATGTTAAAATATTCTTCTGAGACTATTAATTATGGAGCATTTTGTCATCACCAAGATATTAAAGCATCCGTAGAAATAAATATGTATATATGTAAACAAAAGCATGTTTAAAATTACTTCTTAGCTGTGTTATTCCATATTAGTAATTCCTGAATGCATTACATATTACAGTAGTTTAAGCACAGATATTTAAACTTTATGTTCTTACGTGCATGATTTTATGGGGGGTAAGTTTTGTCTCTGTTTCAGTGATTATTGAGATTTATTTGTCATTTTAAGAATCAACAAATGCACACATTTTGAACTTTCTACACATTCAAACTGAGTGGTCAAATCTAAAATGACAGTATATGCACTTGTGGTTTGATAATTACATGCTACTAGTTTTAGTGTTTCTTATTTCCTGGAAATGTTCATGTTTTAGGCATGTGGTTGCTTCTCTCCGTTGCAGCCTTAAGCTGCGAGTTTTAAGTGCTTTTATAGATAAAGGCATTGAGGATTAAAAAAGTTAATTATTCTGTCAAGGTTACAGATCTAGTACAAAGCACCTGGAAGTTCATTCTAGAATTTATGTTTCCTATTATATTGTTCTATGCAAAATAATCCTTCACCAGTAACTGTAATCTAGATTATAATTAGAATTATTCAGTGTGTGTTCTGTATGTCTTGAATTCAAGTGTAAGAAATAATGTTTTTTTTAACCAGTTTAATTATTATGCATAATAGTAATTTACTATCTCTAGGAGAAAACATTGTTTATAGTTCTAACGTTATTAGAAACACTTTTACAATAAAAATGTAGAGCAGGCCAGTATAATTTATTTCTTTCTGCAAAACACAGAAGTGACATTATTTAATATCCATTAGCATTGTAGATTAACTCTCATTGTCTCTTTAATGATCTATTGTATGTTCTTCTAAATACAAAATATATTCTCTTCTTCTATTTTAATTCCTTAAATCTTGTTCCAGTGTATTTCAAAACATCTGAAATTCATTGTCATGTGGGGCATCTCACCAAACATGAAACCATATAGATTAATGTGATAACTTGCTCATTAGGTAAAATGTAAAATAATTGCACTTTCAGATTATTAACAAATCCATTCATTTGGATGAATTGTTACCAATGTGTAGTAGTATAAAGTAATACACAGGACGATTGGATTATTATTAATTATAATTTTAGACATTTCTTGACAGATTTTGATCCATCTTCTATATCTGTTTCACAATTCTGTGTCAGAGAAAGCCAATCTTATCACTGAAATCTTAAATTCTCACTAAATATATGTTGGGTTTTGTTTTGTTTTGTTTTGTTTTGTTTTGTTTTTTGGTAAAGATTTATTAGGAAGGGCCCGGCATGGTAACCTGTTGGCTTAAGGCCTTGCCTTGCATGCAACAGGATTCCATATGGGTGCCAGTTTGAATCCCGGCAGCTCCACTTCCCATCCAGCTCCTTGCCTGTGACTGGAAAAGCATTTGAAGATGGCCCAAGGCTTTGGGACCTTGGAGGCACAGAAGATCTTGGCTTTGGGTCAGCTCAGCTCCGGCCATTGTGGCCACTTGGGGAGTGAATCAGTGGACAGAAGCTATCTATTTCTGTAAATCTGATTTTCCAATAAAAATAATAAATAAATTTTTAAAAATATTAGGCAGAGTTACAGAGAAGGAGAGAGAGAGAGACAAAGGGTGAGAGAAAGAGAATTTTCTGGCTGCTGATTCGTCTAAAGATAGCTTCAATAGTCAAATCTGAGCCTGTCCAATCAGGAGCAAAGAACTTTATCCTACATATGTTAGTGACGGAGCCTGAACACTTGGACCATCTTCCGCTGCTTTCACAGGCACAATAGCAGGGAACTGGATTGGTGAGCCCCAGTGTAATTTATTTTTTAAAGCTGCAAGAAAAATTGATCCTGCGCGTGCATTGTAGATAGATTTGTAGGTTTGAAGAGAAGCTTCTTCCTAGTTTTTAACTGAGATAAACATGAAAATCTTGGAGTGGGGTCTGTTTTTGTCACACAAGGTTCTTTGAAATTGACTTCATCATCCCATAACCGTGATCCACCTTGGATTCATCCTATTTGTACGAATAGTTTACTACTACCCTTGACGTCTTTGGGGTTTCATTATTATTATTTATTCTTGACAGCAGAGTATATACTTCGGTATTTTTTTGTATATCTACATTCCTTATAAAGAACATGTTTACTCTATCAGCATGTGTCTGGCGGGTAAGTAAGTCCTTGCTTCACTTATCCTTGAGCACACCCTTACATGGGGGAAATATGAATCTGTTTTTCACTAAGTTGATTATTATGTAGGAAAAGTAATGGAACTCCTCTTCCAGGATGTAGAGTTAAGGTAAGGGACTAATGGTAATACAGATCTTTTTTTCTTAGTATTTTTTTTTGGGGGGGGTTACATTTCATTAAAATCTCATGAAATTTAGTGGCAAAAAAAGCACGTATGAGTGCAAAGACCAAAAGAGTATCATTTGTAACTAAATTTAGTTGACATTAGATGAGGACTGCTGCATTTTTTCTGATGTTTTGCTTGATCTCATCTGAAGGTGGAGAGCGTGAATGTTCCCTGATGCCTCTGATCATCTTTTTTTCAGTTTTGGTTGAACCCTGTCATGAATTGATTCCATGAATTTTTCGTTGTCACTCTCCTATACCTGCCTTGGCTGATCATGAATTATTTCCATTGTTTACTAAGAACCTTAGGTCTTTCAAACTAAGAATGTTATGTGGTATTAACTAAATGAATAGAAACCTCAGTAGTCATGACTTGATATAATTTTAAGCAGACCAGAATAGGAGAGCTTTATATTCTACTGGTGTATGTATTTGGGAATCTCAATCATTTATTTCTTCCTTTCTTGGGGGTCTTCTTTCCAGCAGGCCATGAGACCACCCGGGAGTCAGGTGACAGTGTTCTTCTGCAGCAGAAACACTGGAGACAAACTGGTGGTGAGGGATGTCTGCTTGTTTGAGAGAAGTGACACACTTATATAGGGTAGGAAAAGGGGGCAGGCAGAAGGGTGGTCCTGACAGTACTTCCACCCAACAAAGACATTGTGACTGGCTAATAGATGTATCTTTCTCTTTGGCCCCTCCACTGATGTTAAAGATGAAGCACAGGAAGCTATGTCTCAGGACAAACCCGTTACCGGTTCAAAAGTAAGATGACTTTGTAGAGTTGTTTGCTAAGGAAGTCGTAGCACAGTTTGTTAAAGAGGCAGAGAAGAGAGACTGAGGTGCAGCCTGTTGATCTTACTTCGTGCCCAGAGAACAGGCCATGTTGGGGTCTCAATTAGCCGAGCCTGCTTTCAGGGGTGCTCTTGGGGACACAGTGTGCCTTGTGCCTACGGCCTCCCACTTGGGTTAGGCAAGCAGAGATCCAGGGGCCATCTCCCAAATTCCTTTGTACTTTTCAGGGCTAAGATTTAGGTAGGAGACCCTTCCCTGGAAAAACTGGAGTACCAAAGAAAACAGTATCATTTTCAATTTCTCTGGTAACTTCTGTCTTCATGGAATAGCTTTAGCTGACTTTGCCATTTTTTCTTTTCAAAATTTTGTGGGTTTTTTGCACTTATTTCTTCCACAGAGCAATGATCTCATGGTTGTTTGCCAATGGTATAGTTATTTAAATGTTTATAAGCATTAACTGTACCTAATGTAGGAAACGTATAAACCTGCCTATAACTTTCACCATAAATCTATTTTCTTAAATGTCCATGATACAATTCATGGTTCGTGTGCTTTCCATTGGTTCAGTATAATACTTGAATTACAAGAAAAGGCATTGGAAATGGGTCTCTGCATATAATTGGTATCTTCACTTGAATGTGTCTGATAATCAAGAAAGTGTTCTTCAATAGATGTAAGCTTCATTGTAGGCAAAGAAAGAAAAAGAAGAGGGAAAGAAAGAGCAAAAGAAAGTCAGAGAGAGAGAGACCTACGGGGAAGCGGGAGAAAGATCTCCCTTTTTCCAGTTTATTCTACAAATGACTGAAACATTTGCAGCTGGGCCATTATGAAGTAAGGAGCCTGGGACTCCATCTCGGTATCCCATATCGGCAGTAGGAAAACTACTACTTGAGCCATAAGTGACTATCTCCCATATAGCCCATTATTGGGAAACTGGAATAAAAAAAGAGCCAGTGCTTGAAACTAAGTATTTTGATATAGGAAGTGGTTTTCCCAAGCAATGTCTTAATTACTTCACCAAATGCCCATCCTAGAATTTGTTTTTTTCTATTTTGATGTCAGTGTTATTTTTTTGTGTACTTTATGCCAGGCACTAATCTGAGTGCGTTTTTAAAGTCTCCTTTAACCCTAACTGTATTTCTGTCTCCATTTTACAGGGTATTCAATTGCAAAAAAGTTAAATAAATTAAAAACAAAACAGACAAAACAGAAGTTAACTAAATTACCTTTGGTAATAGGGACTATATGAACTTTCTGACTTCAAACTGTATGTTTTTTTTTTAAAGGAGTTATTTAAGATGCATAGTGACCGAGAGTGTGGGAGAGCAGACAGAATTCTTCAGTCTACTGGTTCATTCCTCAAATGTCCACAAAAGTCAGATGTGGGATATGTGGAAGTCAGGAACCATGGCCTCCATCCTGGTCTCCACATGGATGGCAGGTGCTCAATTATTTGGGCCTCGTTCTGCTGGCTTCTAAGGCTCGTAAGCAAGAAGTTGTATTGGAAACAAAATACTCTAGCTTTAATCAGCTCTTTGAGATAGATAGCATGCTGACATCATGAGAGGCTATTTAATCCACTGTGTCACAATACCAGCTGCCCAGGATGTATTCTCTTTATTATTTATGTATAAGGAGTGTGATTTATTTATGTACTTATTTATTTGTTACCAAATAAAACATTTAATAATCATCATTTTAGACAAAAAAGACTGACAGAAAGAGAGGGAGAGAGAGCCCCCATTCACTGATTCACTTACCAAGAGCCTACAACAGCCTGAAGCAGCTTGATGCCAGCAGATCAGGTCTCTTCCAAGGGTAGCGTGGCTTTTAACAACCTGAACCATGACCTGATGCTTCCTAGGATCTGCAGAATTAGGACAACGGAATGCAAACAGAGCTAGAACTCAAATCCGAGTACTCCAGGACATGATTTGGGTGTTCTAATCCCTAGGCCAAATGCCTATTCTCAAAATAAAAGCTTGAAATTCCATTTTCATGGATTTTTTTAAAGGACCATCGCTGAAATACTTATACTTATAGCTGAAAATGGGTTTTATAATACATTTGAGCTTCAGTTATCTCATTGCTCATTCAGTGAGACTAGTACGTAATCACTAAGGTAGGGATTTGAAAGAAGGAGATTGAATCATTAAAATTAAATGAGATGGTGTTTGTGATAATACAAAGGAGTGCTTTCCCCTATTTTCCAGTATGTATGTGGGAAGGAGGAACCCAGAATTACAACTTCCTGTCAGCCAGCAGAGAAGTCATGGTGCCCACTTCCTGGCAGAAGTTCTGCAGTGATCTTAATCTGTAGTTTAGCTTTTCCCTCTTTCTAGAATCTCCAGTCCTAGGCAGTAGCGTGTCTATCTCCAGTGTCACAAACAAGCTGTGGTTGTTTAATTGAGACAACATCAAAAACAGATTCAAGGCTGGCAGTTATAACTAAATTTAATTTTCACCTACATTTCACAGTTTATTCTTAGTGAGAAGTGCTTCTATGCGAGCATCCTTCTCTTAGACTCAGAAAACTGGGCATATCCAGTCTGCAATAAAGAGCTTTAACCTAGAGGTTTTGCTAGAGGTACAAATAAATCAGGACTTTATTCTCTGCTAGAAAATAGACAGTGTTTTTAGGAAGTTCTTTTCTGGGTTGCTACATAACACACATATATGTTAAATTACTATATTAATACTATCAGCAAACACTGCAATGAAGGAAAGACTGGCTTAACATATAATGAACAAATTGGTTTAAGATTTCCAAATATTTTATAATTAAAACCTCGTGACTTCACGGACTCTATATAATTCGAGTTTCAGAAGATACTTGGCTGTCAGGAAAATACAGGTCTCCCATAGGAAGGGCAGGCTTACTTTATACATCCAATAAAATACTTCCTTGTGCAGGTAAAGCATCAGTATCAGCACAGTACATGTATAGAAGAAAAAAATTTCTCCTGTTTTCCCTTAGCTTTATCATTGCCTTTTCTTTTTTGGAAGAAGAAAAGAGGGGTGATGCACTCTTTATGCAGGTATAGAGTCAGATGTATATTGATACTTCTGTTAAAGTACACAAATACTAAGAAAATTAAAATCAGATTTATCTGCTCAGATACTGACATGACTTTAGCTATTATAGTGTTCTTTTCTTGCTATATTTTACCAGTTGTGTTCATTCTGCACTTGCATTATTCTTTCACCTAATTTTAAAGTATTAGCAAATGATACATCTACACAAGTGAATTTGTAGTTCCTGAAGTGAAGCCAAAATACGCAGGCAAACATATGTGAAGATTTAGAATGATAGAGTAAAAACTAGAAAAAGTTGTTTTCAGGGATTCTAAGTTGGTCTGAGTGGGTTTGAAGGTTGGGTTGGAAATGTTGGCATTGGCAAGCTTGGCAAGGGTCCTAGGGGACACAATGAAGTAATTTAAATTTTATTTTGTGGGTAAAGAAGATTTTTTTTTCCTGTTAGAAGATTTTTGGTTAGAAGTGTGATATGACTGGATGTGTGCTTTCCATTTTAAAGATTTATTCATTTTGAAAAGCAGAGTGACACAGAGAGAGGGAGAAAGAAACATGAAGAGGGAGACATGGATGGATTACTTGTTTACTCCATCGAGATTGAGGTGTTTCATGAGTTTCCTCTGTGAGTGACAGAAACCCAGATAACCTGTGATCACCTCTTGCCTTCCCAGGCACATTAGCAAGAAGCTGGATCAGAAGCAGAGCAGCCCAGAGCTGAACTGATACTCTGAAAAAAAATGCAGGCATCCCAAGCTGCTTCCTAACTTACTGTGTGCACCACAATTCTTTGCCCAAGATGTATGTTTTAGAAACATAACTTTGTGCCCCTCAGAGTATTGAGTTGGAAGCATTTAAACTAGAGATTACTACAATAATCCTGTTAAAAAAAGCTAAGGGCTTTAGTATAGGAGAGCCCTACAGGGGATTGAGGGAGGAAACAAAATTAATTAATCTAAAATGAAATATCTGAATGAGATGCCTGGGGAAGTGAAATATTTTGCGATCAATAATTCCTTTTGGCAGGAAATATTGTCACTTCCAAGACTGGTAGGAGATGAAAGTTTTGGTGAGAATTAATGAGTGTTATGAAACAGAATGCTGCCATTTCCTGGTTCAATCTTCAGATATTCACAGTCGTCAAGGGAAGGTCAAGTCCTAGTGGAGACTGAGTGACTCAGACCACGTTTTACCTGCGGGTGTCACGACCCAAGTGACTTGAGCAATCTCCTGCTGCCCCCCAAGGTGTCCAGTACATAAAGCTGGAAACAGCATCCAGAGCCAGCGATGAACCTAGATATTCACATGTGGGACATGAGGCTTAACTGCTAGGTCCACTGGCCACTCTGGGACGTAATTCCATTTAGAAGACTTTAAGCTTGAGATACTGTCTTGGTAATATTGCACACATCTGAAATTCCTGGAAAAGTCAGAATATGGTCTCTGGCTTTAGGTGTGAATGTTTAATGTTTGAAGTGGGAGCTGTAGGTGGTAGTCACAAAATAATGAATAGGGCTTTTGGGTAGATTTCAAAGTTAGCACATGAACTGAAAATATTTTAATAATTCAATTTTTGAAATAAAAAAATCAATCTGTTCTCTCTGACTTGTATTTTCTCCTAACTTTTTGAAAATTACGTATCAACTTCTATAACAGAAATATTCTCAGGTCAAGCATAACTTTTCTAATATGAATTATTCAAAGTTAAATGGAAGTCAAATACAGAACTGCAGAGAAAAGAGCTAGTGTTTCCTGCTGCTGAGTCATGATTGTGACTCCTAGAAATACCTTTATTGTGTTTGACTCCAAACTTGGGATAATAACTTGTGTCAAAAGATGAGAACATTCAGTACAAGTGTTTGAAAAATACTGTTGAGTGAAAATGAAAAGCTATGTTAACGGAGTTCGCCTTCAACTCTAAGCTGACCTTTCAGTAGCAAAGCTGCTGAGGACCACAGAGGTCAGCTCCAGGCAAGGCAGCAGGATGAGTTTGCAGGATGTGTTTGTGAGTTGAGCCTGGTTGATTTAATCCAATGCTAGTTAGTAGGGCAAGTGTATAAAGCTGTGCCTTTAAAATCAGTGAGACAATAAGGAAAAGAAAAATGCAAATCATGGTAAAATGGAAAAAGTCAGAGAGCAGAATTGGGAGTAAGTCAGTCTCAACCTTAATCAACCAAAATTGCCTCAAAATTATTTTATAACCCAACACTGTGACACCAAATAGCTTGTAAACAATTATGCACATCACTTTGGGGAACAGGATTCTTTTAGCACATTGATATGGGCATTTGGTTTCACCTTATTCTCCTATTGGTGAAGATAGTTAGCATTTTTGATTCGCAATGATTATGCAGAATAAGGAATAGTTTCACTAAATTGGTTAACTTGTGTGTGCACAGAATATGTTTATCAAATAAAATAACATAATCAAAATCAGTCCACAGGATTGACACATTTTTGTCTGCTGGAGAATAATGCACTTTTCCCATTGAACATCTTTTTACTAAAACTCTTGTATTAATGTGGTTCCTTAATACTTCACAAACAAATTCCATATGCACACTTTAAAACACTTATCAATCCTCTATTAACAAAAGTCCCATATAATCTTAATAATCTATCATTTTGTACTTTTTTTTTGCATTTGTATTTCTGTCATGTCTGCTCACTAACAATTAGATATCAACATGATTTTGTAGTTTAAGTTATTCTAGCCTTTTGATGGTGGATACTTCCTATCCTTTAAATCTCCTCTGCCATTGTCCCTTTATTCCAGTAAAGTCACTTTGGCTTTACTGGAGTAGTGTATGCAATGTCAAAGGATTACAAATCTAGACTGTCTATACTTTTCACTTTCTGGAAGAAGTAATGATAATTGGCATTTTAATTACCCAACTTTCCAGTTTATATCTTGTCATGTCACTTCAGTAAAGAACTGATTTTTAAAGACAATGCTTTACAACTTAAGCAGCAATGCACTTGATCTATATGTGTAAATGTAACAGTTGTTCAACCACTGAGGTTGATGAAATCTAGCAGTTATTTAGTAGTAACTACTGAAAAAGTTTCAAGAAGAAAACAAATGTTTACATATTATCATATGGGTAATATAAAATGACAATGTATACAGATTCAACTTAAAATAGATTCTAAATGAGGAAATATATGTACTAAGTATTAGCTTAAATTTCTCAATAGAAAATAATGTATGTTCATTTTGCTCTTACTATTTTCTTATTTGAAATTATTATTACTCTCCCTTTTGTACAGCAATTAGGAGACGTTGCAATAACGTGTGTGTGTTTATGAATGAGTTCTGTAGATTTAGTGATGCAAAAGTATCTTTTTTTCCATCCAGTGCATACATGGCACATCCAACATGTGCCAGGCATTTCCACTAGCTGTTTTGGATGCACCAATGAATTTAACAGACAAAAATTCCTATATTCATTTCAGCAATGGTTGGAGATGAAAAACAAAACAAATAATAAATAATTAGAATAATAAGTAAGGCCAAGAACAACGTTTTAAAGTAATAAATATTGTGAGAGTATGTCGTGGTAAGTGAGGTTGTGGTATGTGCAGTAAACTGTTGAATTCTTGAATATAGTGACCAGAATGAGGCCTACTTTATTACGAATACTACATTTGTGTCAACACTTGAAGGACATATTTAGGGCCAAATAATGTTTTAACCAAGTTTGTTTCTCTGATTTTTGTATTAGTGAAAGGACTTAGCAACAGTGGTTAGAGGCAATGCAATAAAGCTCTTCACTATGTACCATTAGAAAGGGATTAAAATTTGCTGTTATTCTAAGGGCAAGCTCACACTATGCTACAGATAAAAACCTGATTTTAGTTTTTGTCTCCACCACTCATTGGCTCCAGGTTTTTAGGCAGTTCCTTTAAAGTTTTATGCTTCAGTTTACTCTCTTTTAAAAGGGTGACAATAAAACTTGCATTCTATAAATGAAATCATGCCTGTTAAACACCTAGCACAATGATTGACATAACATGAAATGCATACTACAACCATTAAATTTTTGTTTAGTATTTTAAGATTGTAGAATTTCTCAGAGTCTGCCAACTAGCTTCTTTTCTAAAGAGAGACCATCTAGTATATAGAATATTTAATAAAGATACATTGCTTTCCACATGGTCAAAGGCATAAGATATGTGATTTGGAAAACTGCCTATATTTAAGGCTAGGCAAGATTTAGGTGAGACAAGGTAAGATTATCACCAATGCTCAAATCTAGATAACCATGATTAACTTTGTATTCGTGATTCTGTCCTTGTTTTTAGTATCACAAAAGTGTGTCATTTTCTGAAATTGGTAAATATACTGTGGTGATTACCATTCACCTGGTTCTGATATATTCATATCTGAAATATAAAAAAGAGCTTCTAGTTGTGGATTATTTAAAAACATTGAAATTTTATAAGACTATTACAAAATTAGTCTTATATACTTTAGTGTGAACTTTATTGTGATACTTTATTTGCTAAAATGATTGAATTTGATCTTATTTTCTGTTCCTTTAGGATGATATTAGGTAGGGTAATAATAAAGATTTTAGGCCAAACTCGGACAGACTAGAGAATAAACTAAGCGGTACTGATAATCATGTAAAGAGAGCAGGTGTAAATTAGGACTATGACAAGCAGGGTCATATAGGCATGGGCTGTAAGACCAGTTGTTTTTTTTTTCCCCACCAGTACATAGAATATCTAGTCAGTAGCTTAGGAATGAGCACTGTCTAAAAAGTATGAGATAATTGTTACCGCAGGGATAATTTGAGGAAACAAAACAAAATTACCTGCCTTGGAGTGAGGCCAGGAAAACAGAGTTCTTGCCCTGTTTCTTGTTTTCATTTTAATAAGCATTATAGAGCTTTTCATAAATGAGAGTGATTACAAAATTGATTAAAATTCATTTAAGTTCAGAATTCTCCATACAACATTTTTTCTTTACTTTATCGCTTTCAAGTTGTTCTGCTGTTTGTTGCATTTCCACACATCTCAGGAAACAAGCCTCTATTTGCCTTGGCAGGTTCTGGTATCTTATTCATGAAGTGTACAGGCCTGTTTCTTTTCTAGTAGACTGGTAGTTACTGCTTTCAGATAGCTGTCTTTGGTCTGTTTTGCTCCTATTATGACTGTCTGAGCCAACATTTCCATAGTTTTTGCCATGGTTTTCAACAGTACATGTGTAGGAAGAAGCATACATCTTGGTAAAGAGTTGGGAAGAAATGGGAAAAAAAAATGACATGTTTGCTTTCTGTCTTTTTATTCTGTTTGCTGTGCAAGTCTGGACTCAGCTTCCACATAAAATTTCTCCCATTGTCCAGGAGGAAAGATAAGAGTGGAAAAAACTGAGGGAAAGACAATGTGTGAGATTGTCTGACAACTGTCCAATATTTTGGCATCTATGTAACTTTTCAAATATATGCTGATTATCTGATCTTTGTGACAAAAGCGTATGCAGAATTCCTGTAATCCCAAATGGTGACTGCTTCCATTATCATATTAGAATCACCCCTTTTGAAAAAAAACACTAAATCCATTTTAAGTGTACATGTAAGAATACTATGCCATTCAATGTTGAAGTGGGTCTTTTCTTTATAATGTGGGAGAACAGGTCAAATATGGGCTAGAGGGGGAAGTGGTGAGGAAAGTCAGTCATTAAACGTGTGTGGAATGATATGCTGAATTCGTCAAGTTCTGACTTCATTCTTGGGACTACTATCTTTTATATAGACAGTGATTTCAGAAATGATGTTCCATTATAGTGCTTCAGAGGTGCTCCTGGGCACAATTGCTCTAGTTGGTAGAAAGTAGGTGGAGGCACTTGTCCAATCACTTTGTATACTATTGGCCTCCTGGGATGGAAAACAAAGCAAGGATAATTTATTTTTGTAGCTGTGTTCCCACTAAAGAGAGAGTTTTCTGTGTTTCTGTGAAGTGCTTACCACTGCAACACAGTGGTACGTCCTCGTGTTAATACATGCCACTCAGCCTTCGGTGGGAAGAAATAGGTAAATGTTTGAAGGATCTTTGAAGCTGGTTTGTTTCATGGATTTTTTATATGAGAGCCTTCACATTATTCATTTTGGCGCTAATCATGTTTTCCATTCCTGGTACGTGTTTTGCTCATAACCTTGTTTTTATATCATAACACTTGCTGTATCAGCACCCATTCTCTTTCCATTGCTCAGTTTTAAACAGCCTCATAATGAAAAATATAGTACTTAAAAACATGGCACAAATGTGTTTTACTTCAGCACAAGATAGAGAGATTATTAAAAAATGCAATGACTGTTGAAGTAACTTTATCCTAAGGGGTATTTCACTATTTTAATGGATTTTTTCCCTTCCATTTTATTAAGAGTCCTTGGAGAAAGTATATGGTAAGTTACCTCCTGCAAACAAAGGAACACTTGACTTAGTTGTTATGACTACCAATTTTGTTAAGTTTAACCATTCTCTAATTATATTGAAATGGCTTCTAATAATTTTAAGATGAGGAACAGTTTAAACTTTAGCTAGTTGTTACTTGATTTAAAAAAATATGCTTATTTTTCTTTTCTTATCTGAAAGGCAGAGAGACATCCCACATTTTCTTTTTATCTGCAATATCAGAGGTTGGGTAAGAACCAAGTTGGGAGCCTGGAATTCAGGGTGAGTCTCCCTTGAGGGAGAAGGGGACACAAGCCATTATCTACTGCTCCGTAGGTGCCAGGATATGCTGTGTAGGAAGTTCAGTAGCTGAGACTTGAAACCAGGCAATTCAGGGCCTGTTTATTTTTCCCCTTCAAAATAGGGATTGGGATGTGTTGCATCAAATGCAGTTATTATTGATACTTTTTCCCCCTGTAGGTTCACAAGGATATGTGTAGCCTACATGGTATGGTGCTGTTGAAGGTCTTCAGAAGGATTCTTCATTGCTCCCAAAGTTTAGATGAGTAAATAGTTTCATAAATGCTAGAGCTTGGTTTTGGCATTCATACAAGTTCATATGGAGATCAATTTTATTTTCTTATTTTATTTGAGGCATGGGGGAAAGAGAGGGAGGAAGAGGAGATAAAAGGAAAGAGGGAGAGAGGGAGAAAGAAAGAGAGAGAGAGAACAAAGTTCCCCATTATGTTACTTCACTCCCTAACTGCCCTCAAGTAGCTGAGGTTGGGCTGCACTGAAGCTAGAGACAAAATTCATCGCAGAAATCCCATGTCAGTGGCAGGGATTCAGCCATGTGACTCTCGAGTTACTGTCTTTCAGCGTGTGCATCTCAAGACTCTGGAATCAGGAACAGAACTGGGACTCAAACCTGGGTGTTCCAAAGTGGGAGGTGGAAGTCCCAAGAGATGTCTCCTCCACTATGTAGCAGCTGTGTCAAATACTGAGCCTCAGAGTTAAACTCAATTAACATCATTCCCATATGTTCATAAATTTTCTTTTTAGTCCATCAGCACTGTTTTTTTACTATTCCACCTATATATGAAATGATAATGGGTACAAGTTATGATTGCAGACACGATCAAATAAATGGAAGTTTATTATATTTATTTTCTACTTTTGCATAGAAGGTAAACTTTGTGTCCACCATTTTGACTCTTCAGTGCAAAGTACTATCTTGTAGTTTTCAAAAGCTCCTGCTCATGTAAGTCTGAGAAGATTCTAAAGGAAGAGTGACCTTTCTGTCTTCATCCGTTTGAAGACATGTGGGCTTTATTTTCTTACGGAAAGGTGGAGAGGCAGAGTTCAGATCATTTTTCTTGATTCCCTTCACTTTTAAAAAAAGAAAACAAATTCCTTCTTTAGCGTAAATAGGAGATCCTTTAGTCTTAAGACAAAATAGCCCATTTTAGTTTGTCTGTTTAGCTTATTCACATGCTAATAATATGAGAATAAACAAAACAAGAATTAAAATGATTTAGTTGACTCCAACAGCCTAGATATGCCTTCACTAACATTTTTATATTTTTAAAGAGTGGGATAGTGTCTTAATTTGAGAAGCTGAATTGATCAAAGTCTCTAATTTGACCAAGCTTTTCTTCTATCATAAAAGAGTGAGTTGACTTAAATCTGGCTAGAGTGCACTTAAGTTTGTTATATACTTCAGTAATTAAAAAGTATCAATCACTGTTTGATAAAACAGAACTAAGTTTTGCTCTTGCACAGAAGCTGCTTTGCAAGAGAAAAAAATGGTAATTTGTATTTTTTTAATCAAAAAATGACTTTTAAAATATTTTCTTTACTTAATATTCCCCTATTTTCAACACTAGAAAAACAGCAAAAATACTTTCTGTGCTTATTGAAACCCCAGGCATTTCACTTTTTTTTTTTTTTTTTTTTTACAATTTTTAACATGTTGGAGCCAAATTATTTTGCTATTGGAGAGAACAATGCGTCCATTTAAAAAACGAATTGTTGCCTTATTGTTTGCATTCAACAGTAATGTTAACCGTTTAGAAGAAATAAATATTCACTTCTTTTGTCAACAAGAGATCCACTTCATTTATTTCTATTTAGTTGTCTCTTCTTTGTGAGGATTTAGACTAATGAGAAAAATCTTAGAAAGATCCTTTACTGTCTAAACACCAAGCTCGCAAATGCCTCTCAATAGAAATAACACAAGAAATGCGTTCAAGACAATACATTGCCTGAGAAATTCTTGTGTGCTGACAGCTTTCCAGCAGTGTTGTCACAGCAGGAAGACATCAGTTGAAGAAACAGATAGTGACCTCAAAAAAAGTCTGGTCAGCGGTGTGGACAGGGTTTCACAAGATTATAAATCACCCCAGGGTCGCTCTGTTCCCACCATAAAGAGAGCATGGTCGTTTTATTGTAATCTAATAAGAGATGAGAGCAAAGGACAGCTCCAGTGTGTGTTTGCAAAAAAAAAAAAAAATCTTGATTACAGTTTCAAAACTATACAGTTTCCGTGCTATTGAAGTGCAGATTATAGGGGTTAAGGCCATGTTAGGATTGGATTACCTTTTATAGCTTATGTTATCCCTGGGTTCATGAATCAGAAAGTACTTAAATTAAACTGAACATTTGGGAGTCATCCCAGTATGGAGCATGGAGGTAGAAAATTAATCATGGTTTGGTGATACATTATTAAGCTGTTCATCTGAAGGGGGTCTTTCACAGAGCCAGAATATTAGCTCTGTGGTGGGTATATATTAATACAGGGAAAATATCCTATATATAACAAGTTATCTTAGAATTGGTTTTAGTGGGGGCATGACAGTGAAAGAAGCAATCATTTATGTAGAAATGTGTGTAGGTGGTAAAAATGCTGGCTTAATTTACAATGGATTTTGTTTACTTTCTCATCTCTTAAACCTTTTTTCAATATTAACTTGTAGTTGTTAGTTGATTTTTAGGCTGAACTAAAACCATGCAGTGATTCTATATTTTTGAGGGCTCATTTTGACACAAGGAAAGTTAACAATCGCATCTTCAGAATGCTTTGGAATAGAAAATTGCACTGAGGTTTGCTAAGAAAACAGTAGCCAGAATTTTGAAGAAAAACTCTAGATTCGATGACATTTTAAAATGCTACCTGCTTTCCCATTTGCTCTAACAGCACTTCAGATGATGGTGAAAAGAAGCTTTTCACTTTATTCAGTCATTTTATCATTTGTATGTAAGCTTCTTCAACACTATTTGATCTATATACATTTCTGGGACCATAATCAGGCATCCTACCATTTAAACGGATTTTATTTCCTAACTTATCTCCTTTTGCTTTGTCAGTTTGCTCCTCTGGAACCATGCTGACATCTAGAGATAAGTCCTATCGGTCTTGGGCTATTGAGTGAATTTTGATTGTGAAGAAGCCATCACTTAGGGCAGACACAGATGAGGTCTTACTGCTCAGGATCTGTTTTATGCTATGGTTCCAAAACCCAAAGGTAAGTAAGATGGAGTTTGCAGATCTTCATTTTTTTTTATTAGGCATACGATGGACTTCGCAGGCTGCTTTTATTGTCTGTCTTCTTTCCCCCCCAGGAGTCACAGGCTCCGTGGTTTTACTTGCTCTCATTTACTTTCCTGAGCAAAGATGAATGTGAAGGGGAATTCTGACTCTCGAAGGATATTAGACTGGTCGGTTAAACATAGTGGGTCTTTAATTCATCTCAGTTTATTTTCCACTTGTCAATTTCTCTTTGTTTCTTCCTCATTTATACATGCTTAAGGAGGTGAGTAGGCAGATTTCACCCTGCCTGTTTGCCTTATGCTTTCTCTAGTTTTGCTAAACACATTATTACACTGTGAATCGGAAACTGGAAATGATCAGTTTGCAGGAGCTCTCCACAATGTTTTGGCAAATATAAAAAAAAAAAAGCATTAGTTTTTGTGACTTCCACAGCCTGTGTTGCCTGAGAAAAACACAAGCTCTCAATGTCACTATAGATTCAAGCTGAAAATGACCAGGAAAATATTGCCAGATTTCTTATTCACTTTTATGATGACTTCACTCAATCCACCATTGACTGACATAAGAATTGAGCCTACGGAAATAAGATTTATTTGTCCCAGTCACTCAGACCTTTTCCAAATCTGAAAATACTATAGGTGTCTTTCTAAAAAATCATTTATGATAGTAAAATGTTTAGTGAATAAAGCCTCTCAAAATACCTAGAGATTTTAGGTATTGATGTCAGAAATACTTCCCTAATTTTACACTCCACTTTGAAAACTGCACAAATTAATTCACAGAAATGGTTACCTTACACAGGAATTTCTCTCATGGTTAAGAGGCACATATAGTAATCTGTTTTATGTAAGCATTTTTTCTTGGTAACCTTTATTATTGGATGAACTCAAATAGAAAACACATAAGTGCAAATGCCAACATGTATTTTTGTTAGTGGTGCTGAATAGACTGGTTAAGGTAGAAAAACAAATGTACTTACTTTGATTTATCACTGCTGACATTAGCATGTAGCATGCTGCTCTTGGGGAAACAAAATGGTTGCACCTGAGGACAGTGATAGAAACACGACTTTGATTATTTGAAGCAAACCATTAGGCTTTGATGAAAGAACTATTACCATGGTGGATCCTGTACAGGGAGAGAGAGTGCTTGGAGATAATGGATGAGCAGCCAGCAATTACTTGTTTAGAATGTAAAGAAGTCAAAGCCCTGTTTTGGGGAGGAGATAGATATATAAAGTGAATTGGATTTTGTATGAATTTACAAGCTGAATTTTTGCTGTTTCCATGTACTTCATCGTTGCAGTAACATTTTAATCTTTGATTTCAAATCCAAATGAGATACATTTATTATAATGTCAAATTGTGTTCTTAAATGAAGTCTAAAATTACTAAACCACATCTTTCAAAAAATAATATCCTAAATAGGATCTAATTTATTCACATTTAGAGACTAAAAGTTGGTGTCTTTTACTCCTGTGTTTTAACACATACACATACGTAAAACCCTGCCTACTTAGAAATTAAACACTTACTTACTTTAGGTTATTTATATATGGGAATAATATTTAATCAAAACACATACACAACACGTATCCTCAATTAGCCAACTACTAACATTTCCGAAATAGATTTTTAATTCGAGAGGTCTTAGTTCAACTAACATACTTACCTTCTTGAGGAGAGTAATGCGTTTAACTTGCATTTGTAAGGATCGAATATCAGATTAGATAATGTGATTTAGATTGGAAATGGAATAGTTGGCTTTTCAGTGAACAGGTTTTGAAGTATGTGAAGGATGAGAGCGGGAAGAGTGGGAGGAGGAGGAAGTAGCTACAAGTGATTGCCTTGCTGAGTAGAAGGCAAGGAAGATGTGAGGCGGGTGCAGAGCTTAGGTCTCCAGACCGTAGAAGCAGGAGATCGAGATGAAGATGGCAGAGATGGGCTGCGACAGGATGGACCACTGCTGGAAGACAGTATCCAGGCCGAAAGGGAATGAAAAATCACACAAGCACCCATATTTTTTCTGTTTTGCCATAAGTCTACCTTCAGACCTCATAAACTACCTTTGTGAAAAGTGAAGAGCATTTGAACAGATGTGTTTTGTGGAGGACACATTGTGCTTATGCTAAAGCTTTGCAGTTAAAGATGTATTTCATAACATGTTTAAAAACTTTGTTAGTTTATGTTACATTTGAAGGTAGACACCATGGTTAAGATCATTTTTATTCACCAAAAAGGAAAGACTGATTTCAGGGGTTAAAGAATTTGCTCAGGATCAAGGACACAAAGCTGCCAAGAGAGCTGTAGACCCAGATCTTATTGCTTTGTCCAGTATCTTTCCGTTACCCTGTGATGCCGTTGTACACTTTTGCAAGACTGGTTTCCCAATCTTGAGAGTTCAATCCTCCTCGGAAGAGTTGAACACAGAAAATAATGCCCGAAAAAGTCCGTGCATGAAGTTATTATCAGTGTGCTTTACACTGACCATAATACACATTTTGTCAATAGAAGGAAGAAAGGAAGACTTCTGTTTAGAGGCAGTAAAGGTAACCAACACTGTGCTGCAGCTATTGCTGACACAGCATCCAGATAGACCTATCTGTGTTATGGAACCTCTTTGTTATTCAGCGAATCAAAAGCTATCAGAAGGATTATAAATTTACAGATAAGTTCAGTGACTATCAAATGGTCTTATGTCTTTAGTAGCATTGTGCTTTGTTATTGTTCATTTTGCAATTCAGTTATTGTAAATTTCATGCACTGGTTTGTACAACAGGATCAGAGACTCTCATCTTGAGGCAGAATTTGCTAACACTTGCCTTAAAGTCAGGAACATTGGAAGCCCTAGTCAGCTCTAGATTCACGACTTTTCCCCTCACTACTTCAATTGGCATGCGCAGTCTGAAGTTTTATTATTGGTGACATAAATTAAATTAGAGCTGTTGGAAGGGCACTGTCCCATTGAAGGTGAATCCAGTGTTTTTATAAACTTAATAAGGAGTGTTTCATCAATGGCCTTGTTCTTCTTTAGTGTGCTGACAGCCTTTTGATGTAGTCCTTACTCTTTGGCTCTCAGCTTCATTCTTTGGGTTTGCTGCCTCTTCTGCTATTATGGCATCATTTCCTGGTTCAGTGAATGTTTTCTCAAGTTTGGAACTTGGTGCACAATCCAAGGATGCCTCGCCAATTAAGTTGCATGTTGATTTAGTTTTTAGCCAGCTTGGCATTGAGAGCTTATTCTCCAAATTAATGAAGCTCATGTTGCAATGATTAGTTTTAAATTCCTGCAGCCAATATGTTATATAACAGGAGGTTGGTGTAGTTTAGGTGCTTGTAATTCAGCCTTCTTGCCTACATCCCTGAACACGGTGATCATAACATAACCTTACATAAGCTGGAAAGAGTAAGCTGTGTTTAAGAAGTATAAAAGAAGATTTTTGTGCTGGCATTCAAAATTTAAGGCTGTAAAGACCAATTTTTAAAATCAACTATTGAATCATTCTTTCAGCAAAAAATTATTTCAAATTTAGATTATTAGAATGAGGCTAACATTTGACTCCACCATCAAAAATGATAATACGAATCTTATTTTCTTGAATGTTCTTAATCATCATCCTCATGGAATTTGAATGCCTTTTGGGAACCCTGTACAGATTTAATTGTATAGCGTTCAAAAGATTTCAGTTCAGGGTTACTGATGCTTCTGTCTTCTGACTCATAGTTAATGAGAATTCAAGCAATTAGCCCCAGCTGAGCAGTCAACAAACATTCTGTGAGTGGCATCTTAGCCAGGCTCCCAGGTGCTGAGCAGACAACAGGAAATAAAGTAGCAGTTTCCATCCAGAAGGACCTACTTCTGTCCAAACACACATATAAATATGTAAGGACATAGATTTCAGTAAAGTACTCAGATACACACAAAGAGGGGTATGTGTGAGAAATTGTGTTTGCCTTTGCTTATATCCTCATGTATTTGCAGTTGTAGGGCGATGGCAGCCTGGAAAAGATAGTTGGATGGCATGAGCAGTGTGGACATGGCAGTCAGGCAGGATATGTATGTTACTGGGTGAGATATAACAGAACCTAGCCTACTAAGAGGACAAGAAGGGGAACAGAATCTGGTATATGGAACAGAATCAACAGAGAGCTCATAAGAGCTCATCTTGTAGAGTCTAGAAAGAAACAAAATTGTTAAGTAGAATAATGCAAGAAACTTCTTGAAAGGTAGTAAAGTTACAAACATTCTATGGTCTAGGCAACATTTTTTTCTGATGGTTGTGAAAGTGTTTGTTTTAATATCAATCCAGTGAACATTTCAATACACTTCTGTTTTTAGCTTCCTGTTTTTAAGATGCAGATTTTAGAGGGTGGATTGATATGCCAAAGGTAGTAGAGTCAGTATTTTAGTCCTTTTCATCACTCCAGTTTTATGTGTGCATGGGTGCAAATGTGTGTGCTGTTGCCAGATGTCAGACTTGGGACTTCTGGAGTGTGTGTGTGTGTGTGTGTGTGTGTGTGTGTGTGTGCTTCCCCAAAGTAAAAATTTTATGGCATACAATAATATCCTTGAAGCATCAATGCAAGTTTTATTTAATTTTAGATATTTTTAGATATTAATCAGAAGCATATTAAAGAAACATATATCTGTTCCAAACTTGTTCCCAGTTGCATTATTCATAACAGTCCCAAACAGAAAACAATCCCAATGCCCATCAGCTAATGAATGGGGAATGAAAAGTGGTATATCTGTATAAAGGAATTTTACTCAAGATGAATAAGCAACAAATTTCCGATGCCTCCTACATCCTGGATAAACTAGGAAAATGTACTAAGTGAAAGAAGGCAGATTCAAAAGATCAGTTTATATAATTCAAATTATGGAGGTTCATTACAATAAGAAAAATTACACAGATCTGAAGTAGATCACTATCTGGGATGGGCGTTTGGAAAATAGAAAATGATTGGCAGTAATTACTTTTATGGGGAATTAACATTCTTATAACTTTGTTGTGATGTTGCACAGTTCTAAACGATCTAATATTGAGTTGTACATTTTAAACGGGTGAATCTGTAAAATACGGATTATTTCTTAATAAAGCTATGAATAAGGGAGAAATAATAGTTGGGGAAGGTAAACTGAATAATACAAAATTATCACCTAAGCAGGTATTTGTTCTTTAGTAAGTTCTTAAATGAAATACTAGATGGAAAACGCTTGGTGCGGTGGTTCAGTCACCACTTGGGGTATCCACATCTGCCATCAGAATGTCTGATTCAATCCTGGCCTCTTCACTTCCAATTCAACTTTCCTGTTGGTGTGCTCTCTGGGAAGCAGCAGCACATGGTCCCTATCCTTATGGGGGCTTGAATGGAGTTTGTGGCTGTAGGTTGCAGCTTGGCCCAGTCCTAGCTGTTGCAGGCATTGGTACAGTGAACTGGTGAACACAAGATTCTTTCTCTCTGCACTTTTCAAATAAAATCAAATACACATTTTAAAGTACAAATGAAATGTGATGATTACATTTAGTAAATAAAAATATAATCTATGAAATAAATGGCAGTTATACATTTTTAAAGGATTTATTTATTTTTATTGGGAAGTCAGATATACAGAGATAAGAAAAGACAGAAAGATATTCCATCCAATGATTCACTACACAAGTGACTACAATGGCCAGTGCTGCTCTTATTTGAAGCCAGGAGCCAGGAACTTCCTCAGGGTCTCCCAAGTTTGTGCAGGGTCCAAGGCTTTGGGCCGTCCTGGACTTCTTTCCCATGCCACAAGCAGGCAGTTGGATGGCAAATGGGGCTGCTGGGAGTAGAACTGGCACCCATATGGGATCCTGGCGCGTATGATGCAAGGACCCTAGCTGTAGGGCTACCGTGCCAGACCTGACAGTTACACATTTATGGATACCTTTTCATTGCGTAGTTTTAAATATCTTTTAGCCTCAAATCCATGAATTTCATTAGGCTTGAAAATTAATAAATTAATAACTCTCTTACCTCCCATGCCAATCAAGGATTATTTCCCCATCTCTTCCTCCTGTGAGAATCTCTTTAAGGTTTGATTATTTGGGACATTCTTTGCATTTGTTAGTATGTTTTCTTTCAATTATCAAAATAAATGTTAGGGAACAGTATTAAAATTCTGATGTTTGTGGATGTATATTCTTCAGTCCTGAGTTGCTTAAGGCAATGGCTATGTTTGGACAGAGTTTCTACTTTATTGAATTTATGAAAGGAAACACAAGTGCATTTTAGGGCACATCTCCCATTGTGTAAACTATTCCCTGGGAGTAAGTAAGAGTTATATTAACTCTTTTGATGAACTAGTAATTGAAATAATACCCTAGTGACTCAAAAGACTTCTCTTTTGAAAGCTGCTGAAGAAATGAAATTGGAGAATTGTAGTTGCAGCCAAGGAAGGTGAACTCTAGTTACAGATCTAGAAAAATAAATAAATAAGATCAAGTCCACCTTGAACTTGCTGGCCCGGTTACTCCCTTTGCCCACTCCCCCTTGCCTATCATTCCTTCATTCTGCTATTCACTTGTTTTTCATTCATTCTGAAGACACGCTGGGACTTCCTGTCAATATTGTTTGTGTGTTACCCTTACTCTGTCAATAGTGAATCTTACTACTTAATATTCTTATGTTGCCTGTAGAACAGGCAGTTGCTAATTGAACCTTTGCATAGAATATTGGGAAGAATTTTCCTTCCCTTTCCCTATTTTAAATCTGTTAGCTTATTTGTGGAAATTGGCAGTGTTATTTTATTTTTCCACTTTCTTGAATGATTATTTACCCTTGAATATACTGAGTGTTCTCTGACCCATTTTAACAATACTAATCTAAAATATTCAAATTATTATTCAACTAAAATCTAATGATTTGGTATGTACAGTTTGAATATTTGTTTCTTGTAGATTTTAAGTGTTAACTCTCCATAAATACCATGCCAGGCAACAACAGTAAAAAAGATGTTAAATTTGGACCGACATTTATACATATATCATCTTTAAGTTTTAATTTAGAAAATTGAAATGTATGAGCATTATTCCTCTTATTTATATCATATATGAGAACATTTTCAAACAATTTTGAGACATTTCATATGGAAAAACCTTAGTGGCCTATGTGTCCTGGAGAACAAAGGAATCAATGGCATGTACACAACGGATTTTGGCAAGCAATGGGTACAATTCCTGATAAATGATTTGCCTTCTATCTTGAGTGGGAAAAATCTATTTCAGTATATTTTTTTGCAGTGTAGCACAAGCTTCCATCTGAATAAACTTTTAAATTCTTGTTAAACATCTGTCATTTACTAGTTTGAACCACCTTCATGGGGTTGTTTGTCCTTCAAAGGATCCTTTGGTGATGGTTATCTTTGAGTTTTATTGTTATTGTTAACATTGTGGTTTTTTTTTCTTTCACATTTGTGATAGCTCATCCTTAAATGATTTTTTTGAACCACCAAAAAGCATATAGGCATTATGTACAAATGTTTTCTTTCAAGTTTATTTTTAATACTACCGTTTGCTATATGTGCTATAATATGTCAGACGACTTTCTCAACTATTTGTGTATTTTAGATACAGGCTTAATGTCCAATGGTATTTCATTATAGGATGATTTTGATTGTAATACCAGAAATAAAAGGAAGTGTATTTCTCAGCACATCAGTGAAAAAGTTGAAATAAGTGAATCACTTGTCTTTATGAGGCCTTTCATTTAATAGATGGATAGTTCTCTAAAGTTCCATTGTCATTTTTTAGTATCATTATGTGCATGCATCTAGAAACAGGAGGTTTAGCTAAGAGATGAAATTCTTCTTTTAATTTCCAATTTGAACACATTGACCCTTTTCTTTGTCTTAATAAGTAGGGTAACTTTGCTGAATTTTTTAGTGGAAATAAAAGATTGAATAATTTTCCCCTCTTATCTTTACAGCCTGTAAAAAAGCATTTAAAGGAAAGCATTGTGTTTGTTTATTATACGTACATATGAAATAGGAAAAACAATTTTTGAATATTTAAATTTTATTATTTGAGACAGTGATGAATGGTTTTCAGTTTTACAGAAAATTGTAGTGATCATCAGAACAAAGGACCAGTGTACTGAAGCCCCTGTTTGCAAACTAGAGAAGCAGGTCAACTTCTTGAAAGGGCCGTCATTCCCGAGATTAAATATTTCTAAAATACATCTTTCACTGTGTCCACTTAACTTCTCTAGGTTTGATTTTCTCATGCTAGGTCTTCGTGAAGTACATTTTCCTTATCTTAGCATCCACTGTTTTGTTATAGAACTGTGGGATTAGATGGGTAAGGTATGGTTCAGTTGTATGGTGAGATTGGAAGAAACCAGAAAGGTCTTTCTCTTTCCCATTTTTCCTTTATATTTAGATGACTACATTCTGACATAGTTGCCCTTAGATCTCTGTAGAATATTTTTAGGGATGATTGATAACCTTAACCTTTCTCAAAGAAATTATACTGGTAAAATGGTCTAATAACAGAAGAACAATTCCTAATACTTTTTTTCTGTATTAGATGTGGATTTATAACTTTTTGGTGGTCAACTTGGGATTACCTTTCTATTTGATTTACATTTTCAAAAATATATTTTAGTTTTATATGCATCGGATTTACTCTTTTAAGACCCATGGTTTAGGGCCCAGCGCGGTGGCGCAAGTGGTTAAGGTCCTCGCTTTGCACACCCGGGATCCCATATGGGCGCTGGTTCTATCCCAGCAGCCCCGCTTCCCTTCCAGCTCCCTGCCTGTGGCCCGGGAAAGCAGTCGAGGATGGCCCAAAGCTTTAGGACCCTGCACCCGTGTGGGAGACCTGGAAGAGTCTCCTGGCTTTGGATGGGCATAGCATGGGCCGTTGCGCTCACTTGGGGAGTGAACCATCAGACGGAAGATCTTCCTCTCTGTCTCTCCTCTCTGTATATACACCTTTCCAAAAAAAAAAAAAAAAAGACCCTAAAGTTAAGCCATAAAAAGAATATCATTCAAAAGTTAAAACTTCAAAACTGCCAATGTATTCTTCAATACTTGCACTAGACTCTAAATATTCTAGCACAGCTGAGTAATTACTCCTCAAGTTTTTACCCAGGCTTCCTGGTGTCTTTAGAACTTAGAACAGTCATTTGTTGAGCAACCGTATCCCACTGATTACAAGGCTGTGCCGCCACTGACTCTGAGTGCAGAAATTCATGCTTTTCCCTGTCAGGGTAAAAAAGCATCGGTATGTAAACATTAGGAGCTTCACTTCACTGAAGTTTGTGGGCAAACCTCACTCTTGGGATGAGAGTGCAGTAGATCCAATGGACTCCTCGGTATTCTCTCTTTCTTCTGTAGAAACTATGTCCCCCCTATCTTCTTATCATTTTTGGGTCATTTAAATAAAGCAATCGTTACTAGTCCGTTCCTGCCTAATGTCACTCATCTCTTCTCATCTGTGCACCCTGGACAATATTGTATTTTGTTCTAGCGCTTAACAATATCTGAAATGATCTTATTTGGTTTTTCAGTTTTGCTTCCTCATTAGTATGTAAATTATTTTGAACAGGGACTTTGTTTTTTCACCATTGCACACTTAGTGCTGAGAACAGCATCTGACACATTGTAAGGGATTAATTACATTCTTAAATGGATAATGAAACAGCCTTTGCATCTTCCTGTTGGCTTGCCTTCCATTGGAAGTGAAAATGGAGTCTGTGAATTAACGTTTCTGATGGTAAAAGGGTACATGGATTAGAGAAAGAAATGGTTCCTCATCATTTCAGGCATCCACTAGAGAAGTGCTTTGCAATACCTGTGTCCATGCAGAAAGCATTCATTGGAGACTGCCAATCCCAGGTCAGCATCACACTAAAAGAGAGTTGAGAGGTTGAATATCCCATGACATTGTTGTTAAGTTACATGCTGGATATTTCCATGTAACCTTCTGGAGTACAGAGGTGGGGAACCTTTTTCCTTCCAAGGACCATTCGAATATTTATAATGTTGTTTCTGGGCCATACAAGACAAGCAGCCTAAAAGTTCACCTCCTGTATATTTATTAAATTTTGAGTCCTGCGTATGGCTGCCTTGGCAGAGTGAGGCAGCATGACTCTGTGGGTCTTGTTTGCTCTTCAAGCCGCATGTTCCCCATTTCTGCTCCACGTCTAACACCACATGTTTGCCATTTAGCTCTGTCCCCTGGAAGCAGACTTTTATGGACTGTCTTTTTGAACTCCTTTGCCCTCTGGCTTGTGGCTGTGTTCAGTCAATGAAAAGTGCTAGCTGGAAGAGAGGCCAGGGAGAGTAAAATCAGAGTATTTATTTCCATCCTTCCTTTCTGCTGCCCTGATGAAGTGTGGCTTCATCTTCACTCCAGAATCCGCAGTTTGTGAAGGGATCCTGTTTACTGTAACTTCAGCCACACTCTCCAGTTACAGTAGCTGCCCTACCTCTTTGCTCTTAGGTCTTCTATCTGCTAACAGAATGTATCATACATTCTTTACTTGTTTACTTTGAGGCAGGGCCCTACATTGCCTAACTCTCCACAGTTAGATTCAAAGGCAGCATATCCTGTGTCAAATCCCTAATGGATACAGACGCATTCCTTAGAGTTTCATGATTAGTAAAGATGTATTTGGGAAATTAGAATGAGAACGTAAAATGAAATATGCTTATACAGCTTAATCTAGGTTAGTAGTTACATGATGGCTTCTTTAGCAAAGCTAAATTGTTTTATTGTGGTAACCACCAAGAATTCCCATTGAAAAAAATTCAAATGACTCATTTTGGCTTTCTTATTATCATTATTATTTTTCACATTTGGTAGTTAATTGGTAAGTATTGTTTCAATGAGAGCCTAACCTAGACTGTGAGTGCAAAGTCATGGGTAGGACATTCCAAGAGGAAGCAGCTGTTGAGAATCAACAGGAAATGGTGGTGGCTTTGACAAGGGTCACAGTTCTGGAGAACTTGAGTCACCTCTCCTTGCAAGCAAGGTGATTCAAACTCCTTACTGAGACTTTAGATATTACATGATCTGTCCTTTGTATTGCCCTCTTCAGCATCATCCTCAATGAAGTTGAATCCATTTATACTCACTGAGTTCATTCCTCTGCCAGTTTCTTTTTCCTCTATTCGCTTCTCCACTTGGTTCTCACAATGGGATGCATATACAATTTAGTGAAAACACTCGGGTCCTCATTCAGTTATTTTCCACAAGGCCACTCTGTTTTATCCTCACAATAGCATAGGTTTATTTCATTATTTCTTATCTCCAACTGCACTAGATTCTTAAGGTAAGGATTCTGTTGATAGAAACAAGGAAAATCGATATAATTTAAAATTTCAGGGCCCGGCGCGGTGGCGCAAGTGGTTAAAGGTCCTCACCTTGCACGCCCAGGATCCCATATGGGCGCCGGTTCTAATCCCGGCAGCCCTGCTTCCCTTCCAGCTCCCTGCCTGTGGCCTGGGAAAGCAGTCAAGGACGGCCCAAAGCTTTGGGAACCTGCACCCTGTGGGAGACCCGGAAGAGGCTCCTGGCTTCGGATTGGCATAGTATCGGCCCGTTGCGCTCACTTGGGGAGTGAATCATCGGACGGAAGATCTTCCTCTCTGTCTCTCCTCTCTGTATATCTGCCTTTCCAATGAAAAAATAATAAAAATAAATCTTTTAAAAAAAAAGTTTCAAAAGCCACATGAAAAGGATTTGAAGAGAGAGGGGAAAGTTATTTTAGCAATATATTTCATATTTTATTAACATATTTAATTTCCTCCATATAGACAAAGCAGTATCATTTCTAATATGTTTTTACTCTTTATTTTCCTATGCTATGTCTTTGAATTCCAGCATGTAGTTTGCACATATGACATGTGCTTTCCACATTCACTCACTTCAGAGAGTCACATTTCATGTGTCCAGTGGTTGTATATAGTCAGCAGTTGGTGGCTGTGCTTTTCAAGGCTGGCCTGCTTTCTGATAGACCATCAGAACAATGACTCCCAGAGCAGTGCTTGCCATTTTCCGTTTGTGCTTGTTATTTAACTTTTTCTTTTCTCCCTCAAAGGCAGTGTGACAGAGAAGGAGATACAGAAAGAGCAAGATATTCTGTCTACTGGTTTGCTCTCTCTTAATCCCTCAAAGGCCCGCAGAAGGAGGGGGCTGGGCATGCCAAAATCAGCAGGTCAGGACCCCATCCAGGTCTTGAATGTGGTTCTTAGGATGTCAAGCATTCAGTGCAGGATTTGCTGCCCCCCCATGATTCACATTAGCAGGGAACTGTATCAGATATGAAGGTAGGACTTGGGCCCAAGCACTCTGATACATTGCATTACTCTCCCAGCTTAACTCTGGCACCTCAGTGTCTTCCTTGTGTTTCATATTTTCAAAGAAAGCATTAAGTATTCACTGCCAGTTTACCAACTAGAAGAATTATATTGTTCCTCAAAAAAAAATCTCAAGGTGTTGAAAATCTCAAGGTGTTGAAAATCTCAGCGTGTTGGGGCTGAGCAAAGAGAGCTAGAGTGCACTTGGAACAACCCTTTACATGCTTAGTGCACAGGGATCTATAGTCCATCAACTCCGTGACTGGGGTAGTTGTTGTCCGGGCCATGGCCGACCTTATCTGTAGATGGAGGAAGTTAGTTGGACTACCTAATGTTAATGCCAATTCCAGTTTTAATATTGCATATTTCCTCTCTCTCCACCTTTAACTTTCTTCATATTATACAATCTTACCTTTCCAAACAAGTGCACTAATGGCAGAAATGAGATAAAGGTTAGATGCAACTCAACCTTAAAACAATTTCTTACAATCCTGTCACTTCTTTCAAGGTACCATCTTTGCCACAGAAACTGCTGATTTTGCTCTTGCTGCTGTTAGGTTATTACTAATATGGACTTGGAAACAGTGTTATTGAAATCGTTTCCTCTTTGATTTATGAGCTGTTGTTGAAAATATAAGGACTTGTTAAGTCCTGCTAGAAATGTACACATTTTTATTTCTCTAATATCTTTTTCAGTTGTTGCGAATTCTGATATCTGGGGTTGCCTTTCCTTTTACAAATGGCTACAAATGCTATTACCGCCTTGTTGGAAAATGTGCTGTTCCACAGACTGCTCACGTGTGAGAAAAGCACTCCAACAGTCCGCCAAGTGCAGAAACAGTATTATTTTCAACAATGATAATGAGGAATAACATTGCACGTTGAGGTCTGGCTCTCACTCAGCTACTTCACGTGTCCTTTAGTCACATGAATACTTCCAAATCCACACCTAGAAAACAGTCTGTGGACGTTTTTACTTGGACAGTCTTGCTCCAAGGAATATTTGGACATTAGCATAAAGGTTGCACATGTTATACAAAGTGTAATTAAAGAAGCTTTGATCCCCAAATGTCAACTAGCTTGCTAAGTGTCATAACAAAGTGTCAAGCATCTGGTTTACAGTTAATTTGTAGTCATTAACTCCATATTGTTGATGTGACAGTTTGTTAGCAAAGCAAGCTTGACAGTTGCATTTTGTTCTTGATTGACAGCTCCAGACCTCCCCACCCGTTTAGTTTACATTCCTGTTGAGGTTTTCTCAGGTTGTATTTTTACTGCTTAATTTCCATCAACTTACCAGTGGAAGTGCTGGTAAACTTTTAAAGCATGTGCTGTATTAGTAGAGCACTTCAGATTTCTCCTTAAAACTGTTGTAACTTCGTGGAAGTGCTGGATGATCTTTCTTCAGAATCTAAAGATTATTCAGGCAATAAAACAACAAGTGCATTATTCTAATGCGTAATCATCACAAGTAGCATATTTATTATATGACAATTGCCAAGGCTTTTAATTTAGTCAGCATTAATTTCTCATGCAGTTCCATTAATATTTCCCCTTTTCAAAGGCTCAGAAAACAGATAACAGGATACTTTATCATATTCTTAATTGCATTGATTTAATCCAAAGAGTCCATTACAATCTAATTTCAATCCCTTAATATTTTAACAGTTTTAGTTGTATTAAATCAAATTCAACTTGTTTAATGCCAGATTTTTACCACTGTTATTAATAGAATCCCATTTAAAGTGTTTTATCAGATAATTCCTTCTTCATTGTCGTGTGTTCCCTCAATATCCTAATCCTACATTCATATGTTATGGAAAGTATTAGCTTAGTAAATCATATGAAGGAAGAATCAAATGCACTTGTATGATATGCAATGTGGATTGATATAAACAACTGACTGTAGTTTAATTTCTGTTATTGAGGTTGATTGTATAGTAGCTGTGCTCAGCAAAGTGCATAATTTGTGACAACAGCCAGAGAGTATTTCATTCACTAAAGAACAATTTTAAACAACTAACTAGCTGGAGATTAGACAATCATAACATAGGCAGTCTCTAGCCAAATACAATGAAACTCACAAAGTTCTGGATTTGAATTTGGCTCACCTGGTTTAATTTCTCTTGCCAGTGCCACTGTCAGTTCATTTGCTGACAAGAATATAGCATTGCCATTAAGGGAGTTCCTGCCTGAGGCCTTAAAGCATGCATTCGTGCCACCAGTTAACTCCCATACCGACACCTCACGTTGGCTGAATATATTCATCTTTTTAGGCTTCAAGTTTCTTGACCTATAAAATATAGTCATCAGTCTAGATAACCTCTTAGATTTCTCAGAACTCTGAAATTATTGGTGTATATTTTGACTGAAAAGGTCTGTTGCTTTATTATTAGCATACGTGCCTCACAGAACTTGTGCTTTTGAGTGTTGAATATATATTCGTTCTTCACTAGTCTGTTAGATGACTTGGGTAAGAAGTAGTCAAATGAGATAAGGTCTTAGTTTTTTTCTTTTTTGAAGATTTATATATTTATCTATTTGAAAACTAGACTCACAAAGAGAACACACACACAGAGAGAGAGAGAGAGAGAGAGAGAGAGAGAGAGAGATCCTCCATCTGCTGATTCATTTCCCAAAGGGCCACAACAGCCAGCACCGGGCCACACTGAATCTAGGAACCAGGAGTTTTCCCCAGCATCTCCCATGTGGGTTCAGAAGCTTGAGCATTTGGCCTATGATGTGCAAACTTATATCATAGCTCTAGGATTCTTTAAAAACATTCTCTACTTTTTAATTTAAAAAAAAAAAAAACAGATTTACAAAGAGGGGGAGAGAGAAAGAGAGAGGGTTCTATCCTGTGGTTCACTCCTCAAATGGCCGTGAAGCCCAGAGTGGGGCAAATCTGAAGCCAGGTTGCAGGAGCTTCTTTGGGTCTACCATATGGGTACAAGGTATAACCTGAACCATCTTCCTCTGCCTTCACAGGTCATAACTAAGGAGCTAGACTAGAAGTGGAACACCTGGGACTAGAACTGGTGCCTATCTGGGATGCAGGTGGAACAGGCAATGCAGGCTTTGGCTGCTTTGACACCATGTAGACCCTATAGCTTTAGGATTTTTTTTAAAAAAAGATTTATTGATTGATATTGCAAATTCAGAGAGGAGAGACAGATCTTTGGTACACTGATTCACTCCCAAAGTGACCACAATGGCTTCAGAGCCGATCTTAAGCCAGGATCCAGGAGCCTCTTCTGGGTCTTCCACATGGATGCAGGATCCCAAGACTTTGGGCCATCCTCCACTGCTTTTCCAGGTCACAATCAGGGAGTTGGATGCAAACCAATGCCCATATGGGATCTTGGTGCATATAAGGTGTGGACTTCAGCCATTGTGCTGCCGTGCTGTTTTTAAGAGTCAAAAAAACAAAAAAAAAACCAAAAAACAAAACCAAAAAACAAAAAACAAAAAAACCAAAAAACAAAAAACATGAAAATGTGGAACAGGAAAGTCCTGTGCTAAGGTTTACTGCAAGAGAGAAAGTGCGGACTGATTCCGATTTATATTGCTTGGTCTAGAATGCATACAAAGCTAAAGTTTTATGCCTAAAATTTAAATATATGTTTTTTAATTTAGTAAACTGGAAGATATAGCAGTGACTCATAAGTCCCAATGTAAATCTCCATGATTTCTTGATGTTGAGTTAGACAGTGTTACAGGAGTTAGGCTAATCAAATAGCAAACAAGTAGTAGAGCACTGATTTGCAGAAGGGGTGCAGGACTCTAAGAGAGACCTACTGTTGGTTCAGAAATTGCAATTGAAAAATCAGGCTACATTTGGTGTTTTTGAGTTGTACTAATTTTAGGGACACTTTATTTCTTAGAAAATTGGTTTATTCTTATTAATTTGCAACCCAAGACTATGTCAAAAAGTTTGGGTTGATGGAATTTTTTTTTTTTTATTGTTGTTAACATTGTATTATGTGATACAGTTTTATAGGCACTGGGGATTCTCCCCATCCCTCCCATACCCCTCCCCCCATGGTGGATTCCTCCACCTTGATGCATAACCACAGTTCAAGTTCAGTTGAGATTCGTTCCTTGCAAACACATATCTAGCATAAAGTCCAGCGTCTTATTGTCCAAATAAGTTCAGTGGCCTCTTGGGGAGACCTTCTCTAATCTGAAGATAGGGCTAACAGAGTAAAGATCCGGTCAGTTAAAAGCCCCAACAAAACCTCAGTATCAATATACAACATTATGGAATTGATTGACATAGTATTGGGTAAACAATATGTTAAGAATAATGCAAGTTCCATTCTTCGAAGCATCTGGGTTGAGACAGTATCAATGACAGGTTCAAAAAATAACCAACAACCAAACAAAAATTACAAGTTAAATCAAGGCAAACATGTGGTATCTAATCTTTTGGGATTCGCTCATTTCCCTTAGCATTATAGTTTCCAGTTGGGCCTATTTAGCCACAAAGAACTGCATTTTGTTTTTTTTAATAGCTGAGTAGTATTCCATGGAGTAGATGAACCAAAGCTTTCTTGGTTGATGGAATTTATAACAACTTTATTTCTGTCCAATTTTTTTGGGAAATTTTCCATATGTTATTCATTTTATCATGATATGCATTTTACATAGAATTTTTGAAGATCCACTATATATATAATAGGCATATAAAATATGTCTTAATATTTTTGGTATAGGTTTAATGCTTCACTTATTCAAGTAAGCCTTTTAAAATTTTTTTATTGTTTCACTCTGTGATAATTCTATTATGGTCTTGTTAGAGAACTATACTGGCAAATCCAGCAAAATATGCTTGAAATTATTTTATATATAGGTTTATAATTCAGGCATATGAAAGAAATCAATCTAAATTTTTACATATTACTTATACTATGACACAATTAGTAAATAAGTAACTTTTTCTTGCTAAATATAATTTCATAATACATGCAGGGATAGAATTTGTGAGCTAATAGAGAAGAAAAATGAATTAATTTCTCATATTTCTTTCAAACTGATATATACAAAACATTCTGTGGATATCACTGAGTAAAAGCATTGTGGTTCAACAGAATATTACTTCAAACTGATATTCTTGTTGAGCCTGGGCATTGATAGTCTATACTAATGAGTACAAGAGCCATTGAAGATTATGGTATTTTGGGAATTAGCTACTGAGCAAAACACACAAATGAAAGAATCAAGGGCACTATAAAATGTACTGCATCATAAAACCTACTTGTTCATTTATTTTGACAAGTGTAGTTTAATTTAAATTATTTATGACTCTGTGTACTCTAGAAGTAGCTGTTACATAGTGCATTTTGTTAAAAATAATGAAGTTGAAGCTCTATGAGCTTTTAGATATCATTGTGCTAAATGATTAGAGCAATCAATTTACATGCTGTCTACCACGTCCACAGGCAAATTCATAGTACTTTCTTTTCTTATGTAGGATAAAACGTCACCTGAGCCCACTGTATATCTTTGCAATGCTTTTATTACCGATCTTTTAATTAATGAATTCATTGGAAGTGCAACAGTTTCATAAAACAAACCACAAAAATAAAGTTCTCTGCAAATCCAGTGATTTGTTATAGGTACTTAATATTCCACTAATTTGGATTACTCCTTTTAGTTTACAAGTTGGCAGTTGCAGATGTTAAAAATATTCCCTTTAACATATTCTCCTTAAGAGACACGCTGCTTTGGGCATTACGTTAACCTGAATTTAAATCTGGGCTATTCCCATGCCACTTTCACTTTTTCTTATCTCAAAATCAATTAATTCTTTGTAAATGATAACCGCAGTATTTACTGTAGTGTCACCTAATAGTCTCACTAAGGGGTGGTTGCTGTTTTAACATTTGTTAACCATGGTTGTGAAATTGGCAAAATTGGTGTTTAGATCAGTTTTGCATTTATACTTTTGTGTATTTTTCTTTCAAGAGAGATGATTGTTTTGTCTGTGTCTTGCACACAGAGACACCTCATGTTCTGTTCTTTCTGCTAAAATCTCCTTGAACACTGGAAAGTATCTAATTATCACCATTTTTTTGCTATGTGTTTTTACCCAAATTTAAAGCATTTAACATTCAAAAGTGGGTCATTAAATCTGTAACTTTAGTTTTTTCCGAATCTGGGACCTTCTCACAATAGTCAGTCTTTAACTGTGTTAACATTCTGTAGTTTACGTCCTTTCTGTTGTGTCTGTATTTGTCATTCCCATCAGTTTTGGTAATGAGGAATAATATCATTTGAGTTCATACATTTTGCTATGAAATTGTTGTTAACTATGATTACGTGACACAGAAAAGGTAATACATCTGTATTTGGAAGAAACAAGAAAATGATGCTTCTACGTGTTTAGCAGTAATGACATTCATCTTGATCTTACATTGTTTTTTGTATGCCATGACGTATCTTCAGTTTTATTTATTAGTGCTACCATTTCAGTGTAATTTCAAAAGTGAATATGTTAAGCAATATTAAAAGAATATAAATATTGAAATGAAAAAATATGCATATTTTCTTCTCAGGTGTTTGTTTTCTACTTGAAATGTACTGTGGATTCCTCATCAAATAAAAAATGTTATAGTTACAGGTATTTTTCCCTTTGGAAAATCATTTTTTATTTTTTTATTTTCTTTATTCTCATTTTTATTGTTATTTTCCATTTTGAAGTTTTGCAGGCATCCTCCCTGTCTCCTTCCCTATTTATAAATCTATTCTGAGACTATGAAGTGATGGAACTTTATTTATTAAAAATGTGGCAGTTATTCATTTTATGCCTACATTATTAAAACACTTAAAAAGCACACAAAAGGCCTATGCTTTAGAGTATCCTTCAGAATTACAAATATCTCAAGAAATCTAATTTGTATGCATTAGCCTCTATTCTTTTGTTTGTGCTGGCTTTAAGTAACAGCACAGCTTTTAATTGTGAGATTTTAAGTTCCGCAATTAAAATTTACCCTTTTTACTAAGAGGGTTGAGTGATCGTTTTTGATTTACTTGAGGCAGTTTAGACAAATTATATTTAAAAGAACATAAAGATGCACAGAGCATATCCTGATTCAGAGAAGGTCAGTGTGTCTTAGTCGCATTTTTGGAAAGTTTTACCTTGAATAGCTAATGACTCTTCCTACTGTATTGACTAAACCTCACTAAAACATACAAGCAGGATGTCAAACCTCTTTAAAGCACTGACTCCTTTGAAATCAGTGACCAGATGACCTTGAACAAAACAGGGAACATGATATTTTCTATCTTATGATGTTATATTGAAATCAGCTCTACGAAGGATGCCCGAATAAATTGCATTAGTGCCTCCAAAGATGCTTATATTTCTCTTTTTATTACTGTTGTGTTTATGAAAATAATGAAAATTCTTTACAAACTTCTAGAAAATTTGTTTAGGGCTTTGACCACAGCAAAAAATGTAGTAGAAATTCTGCAGACAGATGTTTAATTTGATCAAGGAGACTATAAAATGGATAATTCTGGTCAGTAATGAAAGTTGAGGTCACAGAAGCAGGTTTGTAGGATAGCTACAACAACAAAAATCTCTAGGAGACTTTTTAGTAAGAAGTACATTCAACAGGGATTGTAAAGATGAACTAGAATTTAAATTAATTCATGGAAAATCTGGACATAGCTGTATGAAGTGGAGAGAAAGGCATACCAAGGACACAGCGATACAAGAGAAAGTTATTCGGGATCTTATGGACATTGGTTGGCTGGAAGTCATAGAAATGAGTTGCAGTACTAGAAAGATCGCAGAATCTGAAGTGTCAGGAAATTAAGCAGGAAAGAATTGAGTTGTGTTGTTGAACTAAATAAGGTACTCTGGCAACATTACATGATGGAGCTGCTATTTAGTACCAGGAATAGTATTTGGGGACAACTGTAATTGAAGTTAGATATGCTGAGAAACTTTTAGGCTTAATTTGCAAGGCCAGTGATTATTTGATATAAAAAACATATATCCAATCGTTTCTTGGGCTTTTGACTAAGTTCAAGAATAAAAAACAGTATATCCAAAAAATATTTGGGATGAAAAACTGAGAGAAAAAGCTTAAGTACATGAATGAGAATAAAATTGGGAGGTGGATTGATTTTTTAAAGACACTTTCAGTCACATTTTAGGGTATTAATTTATCAAATGTTTCATTGATAAGACATAATTATCAATGAAAGTTGATAGTATCCTCTTTCCAGAAATCTTTTTTTTAGTGAAAAAAATCATAAGCAGTTGAAGTAGAAAAATATATATTTTTTGGCTTGAATATGGAGTTTTGACCAATGTTAAGCTGCATGCTTCTGTTTTCTCTCTGAGTTTGTAAAGACTTATAAAGTTGTTCCATTGTTAGTGGCAACTAGCATCTGTCATTTTTACATATTCAGTGTTTTTTTTTTTCTTTTCTGCAATCTGTGATAAACACTGGCCAAACATGGTAAAATGACAGGTGTGAATGAAGACATGAGGTTCTACTGTTTATTTTAATCTCATTGATGCTACAGTTCTGAACTATAAACATTATCACATGATTTCATTGCCGACATTTGTGTTGTTTTTGGATACAGACCTGCAATTTTTGTATATGGTTGTTGGTTCAGCATGAATTTTACTTGCGCTGATCTAAGAATACATATTTAAAGCTATTCATTCCATTCTTTTTGTTTTTAAGATTTATTTTATTATTTTTTTATTGGAAAGGCAGATATACAGAGAGGGAAGATCTTCCGTCCGATGATTCACTCCCCAAGTGAGCGCAACAGCCCATACTATGCCGATCCAAAGCCAGGAGCCTCTTCCGGGTCTCCCACGCGGGTGCAGGGTCCCAAAGCTTTGGGCCGTCCTCGACTGCTTCCCCGGGCCACAGGCAGGGAGCTGGAAGGGAAGCAGGGCTGCCGGGATAGAACCGGCGCCCATATGGGATCCTGGGCGTGTAAGGCGAGGACCTTAACCACTTGCGCCACCACGCCGGGCCCTATTCATTCCATTCTTAAAAAGCAGGGTGTGCTTTGGATAAACCTGCAAAATGTCAGCAGTTTCTGTCTTGTTTGCTTGTTTATTAATTAATTAATTATGATGAGGTTCCTTAGGCACAGGAATTCCTGATATGCTAGTCTCCATCAGACATATGCATATACACATTAGCCATGTATTTATTTATTTGATATTTTGCATGGAGGTTGCTTTATACAAGAGAGGACTTGATATTTGTTCTTTTGGATTGGCTTATTTCACTGTACATAATGGGCTCTAGTTTGAACCATTTTGTTGCAAATGGTAGAACTTGATTCTTTTTATTGGCTGAGTAGTATTCTATGGAGTGGGTATAGCATAGCTTCTTTATCCATTTGTGTTTCTATGGACATCTGGGTTGTTTCCAAAGTCTTCACTATTGTGGAGTGTGCTGCCATAACTATAGGGTTGTAGGTTACTTTTTCATATGCAAATGTTGTTTTGATCTGTGATCCTGTACTGACCTTTACCCTGTAGTGGCCACACTTTTCCTGTCTGCCTTCTCATATCCAAGAAACTCCCAATGCTGTTTCCACCTTATTTTCCATACCATCATGTAAACTCATCTCTACCTGATGAGTTTCAGATTCAAAATCAGTTGATGAAAGAGACTAACTTGTGGTATGTTGAAAAGTTCATGATGTTTTGGAAAGTGCTCTTTATTTTGGATCTAATTCAAATAATTCAGGGAGATTTTAGACTAACTAGAGGAGAATGGTGATACCCTACAGGTTAGTGATAGGAATACTTGGGAGTACTTAGAATTACAGTAGATGGGTAGTATTTTGAAATGAATAGCTTAAGAAATCTGGTCAGAATGCACCAGTGCTTGGATTTAAGCAGTTTTACTTTGGGGCCTGGCCAGGATCCCATTTGGGTGCCGGTTTCTGTCCTGGCTGCTCCACTTCTTTGCCAGCTCCCTGCTTGTGGCCTGGGAAGGCAACAGAGGATGACCCACAGCCTTGGGCCCCTGCACCTGTGCAGGAGACCCAAAAGAGGCTCGTGGCTCCTGTGTTAACTATGGCCACTTGGGGAGTGAATCAGAGGGTAGATGATCTTTCTGTCTCTCCTCTCTGTTAATCTGAATTTCCAATAAGGATAAATGTCTTTAAATACAGTAATTTTACTGTTATTAACACAATACTAGCAAGTGCTAATGTATAATAAGTACCTATTTCCTAAACTCTGGTATGTATGTCCTTGTATTAGCAGCAGTTATCAGTAATAAGTTGCTCATAAGGTAAAAACATTGAAAAAAGAATAAAATTTTTCCTAGTTAAGATAAAATTGTGTTTGTTTCAGAATGTTTTTATGTCAATGTGTAACATTAATGAAACAGGTTAAAAAGAAACTTTATAATTCAGTACTGTGATTGAGACTATATCATGAAAACTAGTTAAGTATCAGCAAAATACTCGTGATCTTTGTGACTAAACACCTAGTCAATTTAAAATAATCTAGAAAGACAATTTTTGGAATGGATTCAGAGTCCTCATAAATGAACTATTTGGGGGATGTTTCTCTTTCAAAATTGTCCTTGATTATCCTTTGATAAAAAAATCCTACAAAGAAAAGATTATAAAAAGCATAAAACCTTTAGTTATTATCAATTGTAACCAAGCAAATATAAGAACTGTATGCTTAGTTTTACTATTAAAGAAAGAAAAAAAAAAGCACCCACCAAACATCATTAAAATATCTATTTAAGAAAAACAAGCATTTTCCCACAAAGATTATAATGGTAAAGTTGGATATTCACTCATTTTCTATTCTGTATTTCTGACATTCACAAGGATGCTAGACAAAGCAAAAATAAAATGTTATGTGTTTCCCCTCAAAAAACAAACCACAGCTGCTGGGTTTAATTTTATTCCTATCAGCCGTGACAGCAGCCTTTTTAAATATTGAAAGTGTGAATTAAAGCTTCTGCAAAACAGTTGCTATATAAATTTCGTTGACCATATATTAATTATATATGAAGTACCAGAAAATTGTCCTAGTCTTGTGGGGTTGTTTTTAATATGATGGAGAATGTGGGATGCTCTGCGGCCACCCAGACCTGCCAGGGAATGGAGCTGAGTCTTTGCATCCACCTCTTCTCCAAAGTGTAAGGAAACTGTAAGCCTTAGGATTCTCTCCTTGTGTCCCATCTTAGTGATAGTTGCATACAAAATCTGATGGAAGCTTTATTGATTGTCTGCAATGGAGCTGACAGGACATTCTTGAATGATGGAAATATTGTGTGTTTGCATGGTTGGGTTCAGTAATCAGTGGCCACATGTGACTGTTGAGTTCTTGAAATGTGGCAAGTAAATTGAGGAACTGGATTTTAAAATTGAGTCCATTTTAATTAAAATGCAGTGCCACTGTATTGCATAAGGGCTCATAATGTGGAAGTTCAATTACTATGTTCTAGAGAAGATAAACAAAACAGCCTTTATTTGTAGCAGGGGAGCGTACCTAAACACAATAGGAGTTGGAATGCTGTGTTTTGATGTCGAAAACCAGTGATGGAAGTGAAAGGTTTATGCTGGTAGAAATTCAGGCAGTCCTTGGCTCCTACCTTGACAACTAGGTAGAGCTACTTTGAAATGGGATTTTAGATGATGGGAACTTTGTGAATAAAGACAGAGCTTTGGACAGGAAGCACATTCATGTAGTGAGGTTTTGTGTAGGGTCAAGTGAGAGGAGCTTTGACACTTGGCTCGGAATTAGGACAGACAAGTAAGACTTTTGTTTTCTTTTGTTTTAAAATTTATTTTTGTTCGAAAGGCAGAGTGACAAGAGAAAGAGGAGGGGAGAGAGAGAATGAGAGAAAGAAGGAAGAGAATCTGCCATCTACTGATTTCCCTCCCCAAATGGCTGCAAGACTGGAATGGGGCCAGACCAAAGCCAGGAGCCTGAAGCTCTTACCTGGTCTCCCATGTTGGCAGCAGGGGAGCCAAGCAGCAGGGTCATCCACTGCTTTCCCAGTTATGTTAGCAGGAGGCTGGAGGAGAAGCAGAGCGGCCTGGATTCAAATATGGTGCACTGAGGCATTGAAAACCCCCAGTGCCCACCTACTGCACATGTATCTAAATGAGTGGACTTAAAGACATTCCTAAAGATACATAGGAGTCAGACACAAGGTTATGAAACAAGCTAGGAGAGTGGTATAATGTCAGGATTAGAGCGGCAGCAGGACTACGGAAAGGGAGGTGTTGTGCATGCATGTCTTGGGAGACTTCCTGACAGGTGCTGTCTCCCACAGGTTTTAAAAGAAAATGTAAAAATAAATAAATAAATAAATAAGGAAATGTAAAAGGCACACCTGTAGGCTTTCTGGCTTCGTACCTACTTATATTTTATAGGGACTTATTATCAAGTCTTTGTCTTAGGCAAAACAGGTATAAGAGAAGTTCTAAGAATTTATCAAAATCTAAGGCATGGAGGCTCGTTTTAAACAGTGGACTTTAAGGAGTCAGCCTTGATTTTTCACTCCTAGATAAGTTATGTTGGCAGTGATGTGATTGGATGAATAAAGAGTAAAACAGATTTATAGTTTCTTTGTGGGTAGATGTAAACATGGTGTGATCTTTATAAATGAGGGGAAAGTTTAAAACTTTTCCCATGAAATCAGAATCTAGAAGCTTTGGTGATTTTCCCTAGTGATTTCTTTTGAATGAGAAATTTAGGAACCATTTAAATAGAAATTTCAAAATGTAAAGATAATTTGTATAAGTAAGGAGTATTTATCGTTGTCTATTATGGTTAAAGTAATTAAGGCTGAAGAGCTTTCATATTTACAACTACAGAGAAATATCAGAACTCTGAACACTCCCCCAATGGGTTTGTTTTTAACAAATATTTCAGTTTTGAAGTACAGATAGAAACAAAAAATTTTCAAGAAAAGAAATGAAAGTTCCAGTTATTTAATAACTACCCTAGGCAAAGACATAGAATATATACATTCACCCATGGAAATTTTTATCAAACTGTTAGAAAGATGATTGCTAAGAATCTGGTGATGCAATTAGTTGCTAAACAGGATGTAAAAGCACAACCAAGAATCTTACACATCTTCAGCATATCAGAAGTTGTACAAATGTTTGCCTCAAAATTTCAGCATGCTCAAAAGTGCTTTTAGATAACACACTGACACTTTTTTTCCATTGCTACCTTTCAGTGATGTGGCTATATATAAAGAAGTTTTAAAAATTGTATATATATATGTAAATATATAGTTAGCCTAAAATATGTTCATACTTTTTGAAAATTTTCCCACAAGATATTATCTCAGAGTTGTTGTATATAATTAGAAAAGTTTATTTTTATGCAGCCTGGATAAAGGGTGGCGTCAAAAGAAGGGAGGTAGTTTTTGCCAACTGCATGTGCAAACCTGTACAACTAAATCAAACAATTTCTTCCCTGAGTATTTAAAAAAGTTTTGCATGACATATTCTTCTCCATGTAACTATGTATGCGATTCTCTACAAGAGCCACACCCAAAATATCCCTAATGTTTGTTGCAGTTTTGCATTTTGAAATTATTTTGTATTCTGAATACCATGATTTTTAAAATTCCAAGTTAACCTTTGCTTTTATTATTCACAAAAAATTACAACTCTTGGTTCTTACATCTTTGTTTTGGTGTCAACAGGTTCTCTCATTAAAATATATCTGTTAGTCTGTGTTAATGGAAAGAACATTTTCTTTCTTTCCCTGCCTGGAGGTTTGCACATATACTCTCCATTTTCTGATGGCTCTCAGTCTTTTTTGCCAGCTTTTATCTTAAAGTTGAAAAGTTTTTGTAACTCTTTGTCTTCATTCAGTCATTTAAATTCACAACAAATTAAATATGCCTTATTTATAGTAGTACATAAATTAATAATGATTCCAACAATTATTTAGCAGTACAGAGACAGAGGTCGTTAGAAGAATTCACAGATCTATTTGGCTCCTGCTTGTGACTCAGATGCTGAGATCTGTATTTCTCCAAGTTATTTCCTCTCTTGTGTTCATAGGCTAAATTTAAATCCATCCTGGAATATAAGAAAAATAAAGGATGGTGAGTATTTGCTAAAAAAGCAGACAATCTGAAAGGATTAAAATGCTTTAATCAGACAGGGAAAAAAAAGGCTTTGGCCACTTGATTAGGGCTGATTTCCACCATCTGCTTATACTTACTGAGGATCTAGCCCTGACTGAACACTAATTTGTGCACTTCCTAGAAATTGAAATCTCTCAGCAAGCAAATTAACAAGAGCAGGGATTCAGCAATAATGGAGCGCCTCGGCTTTTGTTTCTCTCTGACAGATGGACAGGGTGCGCTCAAATTGAATTCAGCTTTAATTGCATTGTGCCATTTAAAATTTTATCTGCTCCACAGATTTTGTTTACAGGTTTCAGGATTCCAAATCTTTGGAAGGATTTTCTTTCTTTTCTTTTCTTCTTCTTCTTCTTCTTTTTTTTTTTTTTTCAGTAGTGGGCAAAATAAAGAACATTGTGATTCTGTGTGATTGGGAGGTGTTCCTTAAAACTCCTTGTCCTAAAGGGTAGCACATTGAGAAAAGAAATTATGTTTTAAAGTCTGGGGCAAATGGGAAACAACTCAAACTTTGCATATGTTCAGATAGTGGCACTCATAAATGGGAAGAAGTAGAAACGATCATTACATCATACTAGATAGAGGTCATTTGCTTTGCTTCCATTACAGCAGTTTAACTTCACATCAGTATAGTGGCAACTGCAAACTCCTGAGTTAGATAAACTTTTTTTTTGTATATGAATCGTGATCATTCTGAGATTAGTTTTGTCTTGATGTACAGTTTTCAGATACAACTGACTTATATGAACTGTTCTTTTGAGCAGAGATATAAAATACTAAGTCATTTAGGCATGTCCTAAACATTCTTGTGACTCTGATGTTGAAGATGCATTTGTTGCAAAATTGCTTGTCAATGCACAAGCATTTCCTCATAAATCTATGGCTTAGTAGGTACTAAACTCTCACGGTTCTGGTGGCAAACAGAAATCCTGAAAGCTTGAACATAGCCTCCTAAAATTTGATTTGCACTTTATTTATGTGGAGATTGAAGAGTCTTGGCTACTGAGTACCTTGCCAGGAATGACTGAATTTGCTTTGCCTGAGGCAGAGCTCAGATTCATGAAACCGGGGAGGATGGAGAGTGGTAGGAGGAAGAAGGGCTGGAAGCCATGGAGTGGAGGAGCTGAAGCTGTGTGCTTGCTGGTAAGTTACATGTCTCTGAGGATAGTCCATAAAGTCCATAGAAACAGGCAGTTAGATGATTGTTTTGGTGCAAAAAGAATTTGGTATACAACTATTTTTAAAAATACAGATTTCCAATGAACATTTCAGAAATCGCAGTAATAATGTGTGTTGTGGAAACTTTTCCACATATTTTATCTACTTAGAGTTACATCATTTCTGATGGTTCCTGTTCACTTTTACTCCATCGTTTTCTCCCATATAAGCCTAATTTGTAAATGAAATATTAACCATGCACAACATCTCTTCAAATATACACAGCATGTATTTTTAGTATTGCAGTGATCTCTTAGAAGAGACTTCTTAACTGAGTAGTTAATACTTAAAACTATCAACAATATATGAAAATTTTAAATTAGCTAATCAATTCTGCCAAAATCCCATGTAGTTTTGGATAAAGCAAATTATTCCAGAAACATTTTATCATGATGACTCATTTTCATATTTTTCAGAGGTCTCAGCTACATAAGGATTTGGTTGAATAATCAGGTGTGGATGTGGCAGAGAGCTCTTTGTAACCTTCATGGATTTTAGGCATTTGCTATAACCATACCATGGGGAGATTAAACTGTCCATTGCAAAGACAAATACTGTTATCCTTTGATAACCTAAAATGCTAGAAAAGACTGTCCTAAAACTTTTTGACTTTGTATATTTTTCAAACTGGTTTTCACTATGCGCAACAGTGAAAGTTGATCATGAAATTTATTTTCTTCTCCTCCATTTCCTTCTTGGGTTTTCCAAATTTTATTTACTAAGTTATATTCTTTTATTGCTCCTGCTCTGTTGAATACATGTCTTAGCTTTCCATTCCTCCTTGCTTAATATTGTCAGTAGAAGCATGTGTGCTGATTTTACTTTCTCAGATACTTCTCTTAAAAATCATTATATGTTTGGATTACCATAACATTTGAGAACTGAACAGAACCTTAGAGATAGTCCTATACTACTTTCTCTTTGTGTAGATGAAAAAATTGAGACACAGAAAATTAATATATTCACTCAAGGCCATCCTGTGACCTATTGAAAAAGCCAAATTATAGATCCAGATCTGGAAGTATCATAATGTTTTTGCCTCTGAACCCCAACCCTAATTAACTATTAGTGCTGTGTTCAATACTATAAGCATAGATAGAAACATATTTGTCGGAACTCTATAATTAAAAATTACACATTTTAAATTAATATCTTATAATCCTGTATGTGAATTAGATATTTTAAATCAATATTGAACACTGAATATGTGTAATACACGTCTACATTTTTTCTCATCAGAAAATGGAGAAGTAAATTCTTACAGATGATATAGTGCATACTACATTTAAATGTCATATTCATATTTTCCTTTTGTTCTTTTAATACACATTCTAAAGCTAAAATGTAAGGATGCATTTACACATCCATAACCTCTCAATTTTGGCAATTTTCACAACTTCATGCCAGATATGAGCCAGTTTTACTTAATTGGTAATTCCATCAGAGGGGTGACACTCAGGGTGGTTCTGTGGGAGCTTGTGTTCTGTCCTTGCCAATGCAGTGGCTGAGAGCCGGTATGTGCTATCTGTCGTGGGTTATAGTCTGGTATAATAATGTCATTGCCTCATGTGGCAAATGGTGTAAGCTATTGTAAAGCTGTTTGTCTATGTGATTAAGACATAGCTGCAGTGTGCAGCACCAGCCAATTACTTTTTTAATTTAATTATAGCAGAAAAAAAGAGAATAGCATAATAGAAATTCTTGTCATAGGGAATATGTAAAATGTAAATTGAAGAGCCATGAAAATTTCATGCATTGGCAGCCTGGATTGTTTTTATTTTCAACTTATGATAAAGACTGTGTATTCAGTGTCATAAAATAAGACATAGCAACATTTAGTAATTACTTAGTTCTACATCAAAATAATTATAGACAGTAGGCACTAGTGATCCTCTCTGCTATATATGAATGTAAAAATAAACACGTCAGGGCCTGTATCAGTTTTTACTTTTAGACAGTGTAAATAAAGCTGAATCTTCAACTTTCAAATTAAAACTGATAACCTTGGGCATTCAAGGCTTTTTATAAAGGAAGGGGGAAAACTTTAGCTAGCCTCAAAACAGGTTGTGTCTCTGGAATGCTTCTGGGACTAAAGAGATCAATTAAGTGTGTATAAACAAACAGTTGGAAAAAAGCTACTAAAACAACAGAGGAGAGAGCTCTCTATTGGGCTCCAGAGGCCTGGGGGAGCGAAGTTTCATTAACTGGATCTGAAGTCCTATGGCCTTCTATAAACAGGCATTAATTAAAGAATGTAAAAAATAAAGTTTCAGACCTTGCAATATGTTAATGATCATATGATTCAGGGCCCAGGAAGGAGAAGAGCAGCAGAGGTCATAAAATAAGCATGAAGCATTTAATATGAGTGCTTGGCAGGGATTTCTGCAAATTAGTTGGTTATTTGCTGGTCCACAGCAAATTAAGGTGATTTTGCTTCACTTGCTAATTTTTTATGTGCAGGCTTGGCAAAATGTTTTTCACAAATGGATGAAGGTTATTGTTAATGGCATAATGAGAAATATTAACATATTTAAATAAACCTGAAACTTCTGATATACAACAGACATACAGGTTTTATTTAACACAGAGATTATATCTGTATTAGCCCTGACCATCGTTTTAGATGAAAGTATGGAAAATATGAAAATCGTAATGCTTGACATGATGAATGTACCTTTGGAACTTTTTTGTTCTGTACAGGTGTTTTAGAAAAAAAATATTGGCAGTATGTTTACATATATGGCGGCACTTCAAAAAGTGTGTTGACAAGTGAAATTAAAAGATAATACAAAAAACGATTCTGTAAAGTCTTTGAAGTGTCCTCCATATATTCATATATAAGATATATATATAAGTATAAATGTATATGGAAGTATGTATTGTTTAACTATGCATACACATGTATATGTGTATGTTTGTATATAACAACTTCCTCTTAAGATCACTGTTCACTTCATAGTCCATTTACTTGATTTTGCAGAAGGGAAAGTGAAATAGATAGTAGTGAATTCCAATAATAGAATGCCTGAGTTAAGGTGATTTTGGCTTCCAGAGAGAAGGATGTTTGGAACTTTGGGTTTAGTGACACACATCTGCTCTTTATTCATTTACTCGTCCACAGGAATTTTTATCTTAATTTTGACCAGGCAAAATCATTCTGTGCTTAGACTCTCTTTAGTCCACCTTAAAAAGTTTCATTTTGTCAGAGGACTCAAAGCGGAGTCTGAGAATTAGAGCAACTTCTCTGAGAAAGTCCTCTCAAATCACGATGAAAGTGTTCTGTCACTTTAATTACCATGAAGTTGCACAGAAGAACAGAGTTTGGCAACAGAGCCGTACATCGAAGGAGTTGCTGGAGTAGGATGCTGCTATTGACATTGTTCTGTTACAGCAATTTTAGATGGACAAATTGCAGTTGAGAAAATTTCATGACTCGGTAAAATGAGCAATGATGACATCTGTGGATGCGGGTCTGTTCATATCTTTGCAGAGCCTTTAGGGAAATAAAGATCTCGGAACATTCGGTGAAGTGAAGCTCACTCAATAAATCAACCTGACACAATAACACTTCTGGCACATGAGCCCAAGTTCTTCTCTGCACCACCTACCCCTCCGTGTTCCTGTGCTACCAAATGGTGTCTCCCCATAGGTCTCTAAATCAAATCAGAGCGCACAAATACAGTGAGAATTTATTGGGAATTGGTTTTGTTCGGCAAAAACATTACTTATTAGATGAACTGAAATGATAATAAATTTTGACCCTTTAAAGACTAAGCCAGTTTAGGCCATGTGCCTGTGGGCGGAAGGCATCTGCATTTATTAGTTTTATTAGGATTCAACTCCTCTGCTTTTTAGCGTAATTTTTTCCTCCAAATGAAATTGATCATCCGAAATTGATCACATTTCCATTTGTAAATCCTTCAGAGTGAATTTGGGAAATGTGTTGATAATATTTAAGGTAATAAGCAGAAAGTAAAGGACATATGTGAGTATTAAAGCAGATTTGAATGAACACAGGTAAGTGAAAAGTAGCTGAGAAAATGACACTGTACAGTTAAGGATTACTACTTTAATTAGTGGAATGATCATTATTGAGGCAAGAAAACATTACCGCAATATTCGAACTGTTGATACTTGGAAGATAATGAGGTCGGTTTATGTTTATTGGAGTTTCTATGTTAGATCAAAAAGAAAAAAAATAGAGTATTAATTTTTTTAACTGGGAAAAATAAGTCGGTTTCTATTTTTGTCGTTTTCTTTACTCAGTAGTTAGCAATGACAATCAAAACGAAAAACCAATTTTGTCTTATTCTGGAATATCCTTAGATATCTGTGGGAAATAAAGTTTTATTCCACAAGGCAAAAAAACTTTTTTTTTAAAGATTTATTTATTTATTGGAAAGTCAGATATACAGAGATGAGGAAGAGACAGAGAGGAAGATCTTCCGTCCGATGATTCACTCCCCGAGTGAGCACAACAGCCGATGCTATGTCGATCTGAAGCCAGGAGCCAGGAACTTCTTCCGGGTATCCCACGTGGGTGCAGGGTCCCAAAGCTTTGGGCCGTCCTCAACTGCTTTCCCAGGCCACAAGCAGGGGGCTGGAAGGGAAGTGGAGCTGCCAGGACTAGAACCGGCACCCATATGGGATACTGGCGTGTTCAAGGCGAGGACTTTAGCTGCTAGGCCACGCCGCCGAGCCCTACAAGGCAAATTTTAATGATGAATTTTCAAATTCAATATGTTTACATGAACTATCCAGCTTATAAATTAGTACAATAAATTAGTACATGTAATTTTCTTTTTTATGTGTTTTTCTTTATATGATTTCCTAATTAATCATAGACATTACAATTAGTTTGAAATATAATATTTCCTATGTGTTTTCCTGCTAAGTGAGTCATATTTTATAATAAATATGCCTTGGGAGATGTTGAAAGTCTTTCTGGAGAAAATGTTCGCAACCTTAAAGCAACTGAAATACAGAATGAATTTCTAGTGGGTTTCAATGACACCTAAATTTTGCTAGCTCAAAAGCATTGAAACCAGCTAAATCTAGACGTGATGATATAACTCATATATCACAAAGAAAGGCTATGAAAATAGTTGTAATTTTGTTTGCTGATTGGTTTTCTTTAACATTTATTGACTATTGCAAAAGCAGCATGAGAGAGAGACAGTAAGAGTAGAGTTCTTCCATCTGCTGTTTCACTCACCAGGGCCACATCGGCTTGGGCTAAGGTAAGCCAAAGCCTGGAGGTAGGAGTTTTATCTGGGTCTCCTATGATGGAGGAAAGGGCCAAAACACTTGGATCACCCGCCACTGCTTCTCTAGACATATTAACAGGGTGCAGAATCATAAGTAGGGCAGTAGGAACTTTTGTTTGTATCAGATGCCAACTGTGCCACAAAGCCAACCCTTGGCTTGTAGCTTTGAATTATAAGCAATGATAACAGTATTTATTTGAACAAAAAGAGAGAACTCCTTACTAACGTTCATTAATTTCAGTATCTTCTGCCACAAACGAACAAGTGCTGCTATTCTAACTCTTTCTTGAGGAGCTCAGCAACAATTCGAAGAATTCAGGTAATTTTGTAGTCACTTGAAGAATTTGGAAGATTGATGACTAATAAGATTGGAAAGCTAAAAAAAAATTCCTGAAATTGTCTTGTTCAACAATAGAAGGCATTATAAAGAAAGAGTTGCTTACGATTTTTCACTTGTTTGGAAACAAAATAGAAAGCTTGCTTGGAATTTTCATGTCCAACAGTATCTTTCGTAAGAAGTACTTTCCTATTATTTAGCCTAATTGCTTCCTGCTGTAAGGTATCCATGCAGATAACTAGCATTTCAGCTTCTGCCACACACCAGTTACTAGGCCTGGTTTTGTACACTTCATTTGGATACATCTAACAGTCTTACAGGACTGCTGCCACGCTGCTCATATCTTTTTCAAGGTTATAGAAATGATGTATTTGGGAGTTGGAGAATATATGCTCTTATTTGATCTCCAAATTCGATTTTTTTTCCCTCAGTAAGACATACTGCCCTGAACCATTTATTGCCCTATATCAGGTACCATTATTTAGTGCACATAGAGGTGCAATGTTTTCTTTATTTCGCTGGGAGGAATTTGACTCTGTATAAACCATTTCAGTGTAAAATGAGATTGCTGTGTGATTATGGACAGAGTCACCCGTTTTCCCTTGGAGACACTGACAGCCTTAGAGGGGAGCTGGGTGTTGAACTGGACTAAGATGTGTAAGCACTAAGACGAGGGAGTGCGAAGAAATAAGCAAATATACAGCAGAATGCGATCATATAAAGAAGGTATGTTAATGAAAGATAGGATTTGAGAGAAACATTAAGAAATATGACATTACAAATGTGAATCTGTTTCTAACTTTAAAGTATTCTTTAAGTACTGGAGGCCTGTTAGTGTCATGTTAGCTCAAAAGAAGAAGAAGAAAAAAAAACGACCCACGTTCCTTTATGCTCTAATTATTTTTCTTGGTGAATGAAGAATCCAACCTAGACATGTGTCTCTAAGTAAGAGGTAGACTGCTGGAAATTGTGATGCTATCTCATTTCATGCTTTGTAACAACAACAACAAAAAGGAGTTCAAAGAATGGTTTGATTTAATGAAATTTCCTTTTAATGACTATGGCTTAAACATACTGTATTCTGAATTTATTATTTGCTATCAAGATTTGAAATATGGTAAAGATTACTTGGAAAAGATCTTATACTCTGCAAAATAAAGTGCCCCATTAAAAGTTAGGTTTTTGTTTTTGATTTTTCAGTTAGAATTAGAGGAAACCAGAGCTTTGGTACTCAAATAGTAATTCAAGACTTTAAAAGTTAGGATCAGGGATTCCGTCTGTATTTACCCTTTAAATGGCTACAAAAATGGCAGAATATTTTGATACAGGAATATCATGCCATTGTACCATACTTGGTCAATCCTGGCTACTGTAAGACTGCATTTTGTATTTAGTTATACATAGTCAAGCACTTGAATGACTAATGCAGAAAAAGTATGAAGGTTTAGAGGAGTCTGAGTAACCGGACCTATGGGTTTAAGGACATTTCATTGATTCTCAGTTTTCTAACTTCAGAGATGGGTAGATGATCTTTCTTCCTTTCTTTCTTCCTTTCTTTCCTTCTTTCTTTTTCTTTCTCTTTCTCTTTCTTTTTCTTTCCTTTTCATTTCTTTCTTTCTTTCTTTCTTTCTTTCTTTCTTTCTTTCTTTCTTTCTTTCTCTTTCTTTCTTCCTTCCTTCATTCCTTCCTCTCTTTCTTTCTTTCTTTCTTTCTTTATTTCTTTCCTTCTTTCTTTCTCTCTCTCTTCCTTTCCCTTCCCTTCCCTTCCCTTCCCTTCCCTTCCCTTCCCTTCCCTTCCCTTCCCTTCCCTTCCCTTCCCTTCCCTTCCCTTCCCTTCCCTTCCCTTCCCTTCCCTTCCCTTCCCTCCCCTCCCCTCCCCTCCCCTCCCCTCCCCTCCCCTCCCCTCCCCTTTCCTTTCTAAAATAGGATAATAATTGAACCTACATCAAACTTTATGTTAAGGCCTAACAATAACTAGTGAAGTGCCAGCTCCATTATAATGCATCCAAAGTATTTTTAACAGTGTATTTTAAGGACTTGATGCAGTGGCCCAGTGGCTGAAATCCTCACTGTGAACATGTCAGGATCCCATTTGGGCACCACTTTGTGTTCCTGCTGCTCCACTTCCCTTCCAGCTTCCTGCATGTGGCCTGGAAAAACAGTGTAGGATGGCCCAAAGCCTTGAAATCCTGCACCTGCATGAGAAACCCAGAAAAGTCCCTGGCTGCAGTACCTCTGGCTGTTGCAACCACTTGGGGAGTAAACCAGCAGATGGAGAATCTTTCTCTGTGTTTCCTTCTCTCTTTAAATCTGACTTTTCAGAGAAAATGAAACAAATTAAAAAAAATACATATTTTAAAAGCAGAATATTTTATTAATGAGAATGAAGGGGTTAGAATACCAGCATGATGATCTAGATTCCCTAATTAGTCCTAATAATTAGTTGGGAGACTTTCATCAAGTTATTTGAACTTACTAAGCTTCCTTTTTCTAATGAAATTGTTGTTTGAAGTTTTTCCTTTTATTCTTTTAGTCAAAAGCAAGGAATCAACAAGTTTAGATAAAGTCTAGCTAAGCTGGAAATTTAATTCAGAGTCTCTCTCCATTTAGGAGCCTAAATAATCATCTGTCAGTTTGTTTTTCTCAAATCTTCATGATTTAGTTGGGAAGCTTTTGAGTGTTCTTCAATAGATAATTGTTGTTACATCACCTTTCTAATAAACTTTGCAGTTAGGTAAATCTTCTCTAATTTGCTTGTAACTATAGCACTTACTACTTTTGGAATACATATGCTATTGTCATTATTTTAATTAATGATTGCAGTAAGCATTTTCCTAATACGTCTGATATTCCTTTAACTGATGAAGTTAATATCATTGAATGAAATAGACTGTTAGATCAGAGACTGTTGTAAAGGCTTTCTTAGAAGAGTGTTTGTCAATTTTCAGATTTTTTTTTTATTGGTTCTGCTTAAGTCTGTTTCATTATATTTTTTCACCCTTTCATGAGCAGTAAGTTAAGACTGATGTGTTTTCTCTTGGTTCTACTGAACTAACAGTGATATTTCTTCTCAATTAATGTGACATGTCAACAGTAAGAACAGAGAACTAAATGTCTTCTAAGTAATGTGAGGGTTACATGAAGTAGAATGATGGCCAGCCACCACTAAAATGTGCACCTTTTCATAGCGACATACTTGTTTGTTTATATTTAATAGAGGTTTTACTAGACGTAAAATTGCTGTTGGTTGAAAGTATATAACAATCTGACCAGGTTGAACTCCTGACAGAATATCTCAATTTTCAAGTTTAACAAGGCAGCCTTGATGCTTCTTTGGGAGACTAGAAAAAGTATAGAATTCTTGTAAAAAAGCAACATCTGGTGAATAAAACACTAACAAGGTAAATACTCGAAAGGTGAAAATATAAGATTTGTAGAAGATATAATCAGTTATGCGCCAAAGGAATCATATTGGTTTTGGAAGAGGTGAAGAGGTCGTACTATCAAGGGCAGGATTTTAGGAATCTTGACCTAAACTTGGTTTAATATTAAGTTAGTGAAATGAGCAAACTGTATTGGGCCTACTTATATTCTGTATACCTAAATAAGTTGTATTTGAACAATCATTAAAACTAATACGTTTTTATAAGACTTTTTTGTTCATCAAAATATTATGAATGCGTTTAGTATGAATTACTTTTGACTAAGAACAATCACACACTATTATTACAAAATAATTCTCAGGAAAATAGTGATTGTGCTTCCTGAGATAATGTTCCTTCATAAGCTGTGATCGTTTATTAGATATCCAATCATTCGTGTCAAATTGTCCAGATAATGGTGGCATCCTTGGCTCTGTATGATCAAGAGGGTAGGGAGGCTGATACAGCACAAAGTGTGGGCTTCATCTGTCGCAGGGCAGTTCCTCATAGACCCAGCTGGGCTCCTCTCCATTGTCTCCTCTTGGAATTACACCTGATATCCAAAACAGCAAATCGATTATATCAGACCTGATAAATGCACATTGCCTGATTTTATGTGGAAGCATGGAGAGTGAGCCCTGACGAATCTAGATGGCACCAAAGAATGGTCACTATTGAGGCCTGCAGATAATGCTTGCCCACTGTATCTTAACATTTCATACATGCTAACTTGGGAACTATCTGGAAATCATTGTCACAGGAAGATTTTAGGCAACTGGTTGGTTATTGGTTGTTTTTGGGGAAAGAATAGGAAATCTGAAGACTTAATAACCTGTTTGGCAGATTTTACGTTCATCTGCGATTGATGAAGATCATTTGCCCTATACTTCAATTACCAGGGGCTCTATGAAGTGCCTTGTAAATTTGGAGATAGTTGCTTTGATCCAGCCCTAGAACAAAACAAGAACACCTAACCAAATAGGAACTAAATAGCCTTTCATCTTTCCTTCAAAGCACAAAATAAAAATAATCATTGCAAAGCAGTGCTTTTTATGTTTTTTTATATTTGACTTCCTTGATCACTTAGAAGTTTTTAACGTTAGTTTAAGTTGCAGTGCCAACACATAGAACTTATACCATATGAGAGAATCTGAGTTGAATGAAATAATACTTTTCAATAACCCTTTTTGATATATTGAAAAATTTTTAATCCTTTCTTCCTTCTAGTACTTAATCATAAGCTTTTATTTTTAACATTACATGCCATATAATGAGACGGATATTCCTTAAATAAGGCTTGTAGCCACTGTATATTTATTAAATGTGCATATCAATGCATTACCTTAAGTACAATGACTAAAACCATAGATTGAATCATGAAACAAATGATGCTGACTTCTCTTTTTATTTTTCAAGCTTCAAAATTAAAATTTTTAGTTCAAGGAAGTAATTCTAGAATGAATTGTATTGATTTGGGTGGGACTTCTAGTGGCGCTTCTGAAAGAAACTTGTGTGCATTGAGGAACTCCATGCAGTGAAATCATGAAACGCCATGTATAAGTTCTACTAGTGCATTCATTTGTTTTTCTTTTGCACTGCAAGAAAAAAAAAAATGTCTGTTTTAAATCCTATTTGTCCCTTATCTCTGTTTGTTCAGTTGTTTTTAATATCACATACTGAAAGAATTTCAATAGCAGTTTCGCCATGAAGTCATTTGTTATCCTTCAGCAGGCTTTGCCTACTGAATTGTAAAGCAGTTCTGACTGTTTGCATCCTCCAGATGGAGCGGCATATAAACACTCCCAGATATTTCTGGTAAGTATGAAAAAATATCTTATTTGTCCTTTCTGTGAATAAATAAGAGAATGTCAAATTTTATAGACTAATAAATTTGTATGCCGGCACTGACATTGAATCTCTCATGGTCTGCAATGTCACAGACCCTGAGAAACACCATTTTTTTTTTCTGTTTCAAATGAATACTAAGTCAAGTAAAAGCTCAATAAAGGCCAGAATTTGATTGCATTGTTTATGATTGCCCAGTATTCTAATTCAGTCGCAGTATGTCATGAGGAAATGCAATTTACATGTTTCCCAGGCTTATTACACAGTCATCATTCACATGGACATGCTCCTGGATGTCAGAGAGCACTAATGGGTTAAAGGCTCTTTAGCATTCGATCTGCAACAGCTTCCTCCCGATAGATAAAGTGTTAATGTTAATGATAAACTCCTGGATATGTGTAGATGTGTCACAGGAAAAGGCAATCCACATGTCTAAGGTTTTAAATGTAGAACTTTGGGAGTATGTGTACATATTGTCATAAATGCATACAGGCGACAGACCCAGAAATAATACTGTAGATGGAGTGAACAGAACTGCATCTATTCTAGAAAATTTTCACATACTTTTCTAAAAAGGACCAAATTTTATTTTTTTGCATTTCAATTATATGCATAACATAGGTATCCAATGTTCAAATCCAGTGAAATATTGAACCATCACGATACTAGAAGTGATTGCCAGTTTAGTCTTTTTTTTTACATTTGCCAGTTTTCATATTACATTTTCTAGTTTCCACTTAAATTTGCTATCCTCTAAACATAGCAACTGTGCATTTTATAAAGTGACTGTTATTAAATTATCTGAAATGTAAATATGTATTATAAAGATCAAGAATTAACTTTGCTCACTTAATGTGAGAAGAAGAACTCTTGTGAGAGGAAATACAGACTAATTATTTTCAACTGTGGTTTTCTGAAGAAAAAATTTTAATAAGTAATGCGTAATACAAAACAATTTAGCATGTTGTTTGCCAATGCTGTTCTGATTTCCGGAGTATAAATTCCTCTAAGTAAGTTTTAGTTGAATGTAAATGTGAAATATAAACATTTAAAATGGATTTTATTAGTGCTTCTTCAGGATGGATATTTATATGGTTTACAAACATAAACTCTGTTTAAGATACTACAAATGCATCTGCATGCATTTTCTCTAATTTTGACTAGAACAGAGTTAAAATTCAGTACATTAGATACCCAAGGCTGTCCAAATGTGCATGAATCCTTTAAGAGTGCCCATATAAAATGAAAAGTAGTATTATTGTATATTCTATGAATAAATATAGAGGTAGAAAAAGATGTTAGTGTGTAAAGTATTGTTTACTAAAGCAGACAGTATAAACAGGGGAATATATGAATTGGAAAGAATACTAGGATGTCTCTGTGTAAGTGTTCTGGTTTATAGGTTCACATTCAGACTGACTCCTAGAAGTGTTAACATGGTACATTTGAGCCAGCTTTCACAGCTACGAAGTCCTAGTTCTGACATCTCTGCTCCATCTTGCTTCGTCATTCAGTCATTTATTTTATCAGTGAATACTCTTCGGACGTTTCAGTGGTCAAAGATGGAGTCATCTCCCAAATTCGAATACACACACATAGGTGATTCAGATTGTTCATAGACAATAGAATTAAAATATGTTTATTTTGATATGAACTATTGATATGTATACAATAAGGAGTCTTCAATGATTATTCAAAGATTATTAAAAACGTATACGTGGATTTTATAATTTTTGCAATAAAAACACATTCTAATTCCATTTTCTATGAACTTTTAAAGTACACTCATATGTGTGTACATATATCACATGCACCTATGTATACCATATATGATTTATATATGTTGAAGTTATGTGTTAGTGTAACTAACTGGCATTCAATTCTTAGACACAACTGTATCACTGTACTTAAAAAAATATGTTCCAGAAAAACACCTAATTGAATCTCTTTTTAGTTATTAAGTCTGCCATTTATCTTTTGTTTATTGTCATGGGTTTCCCAGATTTCCGCTCCTTTTGTATAGCAGCAGTAAATTTGGCATTAAAGGATGATATTCAATCCCTGCTTCCTTTATAGAGTTACACCAAAGTCAATGAGACTTTTACACAAAAATAAAGGATAAACTGTGACCCTGGAGTACTCATTTAAGACTGTAGAAGAGACCCACAAGACTAAGCTAAGTGCTTGGTAAGGGAGCTGGTGTTAAATTTAACATTGTGGAAGAGTTTCCAGCTGTTGGTTTGATGTGGAGGAGGAAAGCTGCTTTTATGACTGATTACTGTCCTCCCGAGGAAGAGGGAAGTGGAGCGATGCCCCATATCTCCAGTCCATGGAGTGCTGTGCATATTCTATGGTGCTGATTTGAGATGCTCATAACTTTAATGGCCCCCTTTTTAAGTTAGTGTTACTCTAGGTTTTCAAATTTCCAAGAAATAGGAAGGGGAGAACAGGAACGCGTATGACTACGGATGTTAGGAAATGCCGTAGAAAAGTAAGAATATCTTTCTTAAACTTTCCTGTTGATCATAAGTCACTTGTGGGTTAGTAGTGGCCTTGTGGTTTGTCTTTCCAGCTAGAGTAATACAACTAGGCTTTTTTTTTTTTTTTTGCCAGCTGTACTTAAGGATCTTGGTTTTATGTTTCTAAAAATGTCATCTATTCCTTCAATCACTTGTAAGTCCCCTGTAATCTCTTTTTAATGTAAGCACACTGGAGTTTTCCCTTTTGTTTGCTGCCCTTGCATTATTTACTTTGATCCGCTGTGAGAAAATCTGAAAGTGTGTTGTCCTAAATGCTAGCATCTCACCAACAAGATTTGAGGCCTTGTAGTTCTCATTGAAGAAAAAGGCTCTTGTGTGAAGATGCAGGTTTTGTTTAGTTCTCTCTCCCTGGTGGGAGCCTTAATTGCATTTTCTCTCTCTCACAGCGGCTGGCTAAGGAGTGCCTGCCTTCCCTGCTGATGTTGAGGTTTTCAAGCTCTATTACTCTGTGACGGAGAAAATTCTTTGGTCCAGGAAGAAAAGGGTCAGATCTAAAAAAAAAAAAAAATGTTTAAATAAGTATTGTCAATTTACCGTGCACAATAAACAAAAAGAAGAAATAATAGAAAAGCTTTATTTCCTCAAATTCTTGGGAAAGTTTTATGTAACCTAGTTTGTAATATCTGATTCCAAATATCTTATAGGGTTTCAGCTCTCAGGGCAAAATATTAAATTTAGTAGTAGTCAGTAAACAAGCAAACAAAATATTAATTCATGCTGCTTTTAGCCATTCTTACATGATTAAAATATAGATAGTGTAAATACTATTTTTGGAGCTAATATCAGCTGTTTGACATATGACATTTTTAACCAAATTATAAAGACCTGATTTCCTTGACCTTTTACTTAATATTATGACTTACTAAACATATAAATGATATTTTAAATCATTATTTCTGAAATGAACATGTTCATTTACTTATCATATGATTTTAAGCTGCAGCTTCCATACTGCTCCCAGTTTTTATATTTTTCATCTTAAGAGGAAACAAGGCAATAATGGAATCTACTTAACATTTTCAATTTTGATTTTCTTAAGCACATACAGAAGCTATATGGAACTGCACCCGCAGCAATTCTTTAGTATGGAGGCGCAAATGTTTCATACACTAATGCTTCATCTACTTGTGTTTTTAGAAGTCTGTTTCTTGCTATACCAACTGAAATACATTTCTCCAATATATATTTCATTTTATAAGGCTTTATTTGGCTGAGATTGATTCCTGCCGCAACTCATGCTAGGCCGACTTCCATTTTGAAAGTGCGGTTCTACGCTTGTACATTTCCTTCTCTTGTAACTTCTTTATATTCACACCTGCCCTGCTGCAAGCTGCTATCCACCAACATCTGCCCCTGGTGGTGCTTGTTGAATGGGTTTATCTCTGGCAGTGGTCTGATGTGTTGAGAGAAAGATGATGCTGCTCTGGTGTATTTCGTGATGGGTTTCAGAGATGGGTAACTGGGTAGAAAGTACAAAAACGTTTGAAAATTGCGTGGCAGTGGTGGGGTGAGGAAAGAGGAAGTAGACATATAAGAGCTGTATATCTGAAAAGGAAAAAGATGTTGGGTAGAACAAGTAAAAAACTTTTCTTGGGGTTGAGATTATGGATCATAGCTTAAACCATACCTTCCCATTAGTAATCAGTGGACCTTTCTGGTTTTGTGTAATGAGCTAAGCCTAGTCAACAACCTTTTCAGTGATATTGAAAAGCAGTGATCCAACACATGACATGAAAATATCTCGTTGATACAAGAGTACTCATGGCTTTTAGAACACATTAAAATCATAACATAGTTAGGGTCATCATTAATAAGAGCATTGGGTTGCCTCTGTATTGCTTTATTATTTTTCAAATCTTCATAGGCAATGCAAAAAGAACCCTCTAGAAGCTAATTGTTTAATATACAGTTGAACATTAATGCATTTAGGTTGCCATCAAGATGGTAGTTTTTAAATATTTGCAGCAGGCATAGCAAACATTTTGATTGCTAACAGCATTTGATTGTTTTTCATTGAATGAACAGGCAGATGACACATAGCTATCATTACTTAATTTTGTTTGTGGTAAAAGAAAAATGAAATTGAAGCATTTGACAGAGATAAGATTTTTTGAAAGTTTAGGACTATGCATGCTTAAAATTTATAATTGAAGATCTAATAGGACTTTTATCAATTTCTTTTTTGCTTTAAAATACTTAATTGAAGGCAAAGAGAAATTTGTATTTCTTGGAATCGGTTGACTCTGTTAGTGTATTCTATTTCTACTGAATCCAATTATAAGTTTCTATAAATACTTCCTAGGGTTTCTCTCTTTCCTAATGATAGTCACTGTATGTATGCATTCCACAAGAATGAAGCATTGTCAGTAGCATCTATACATTTCTGAAGTCTAGGAACAGATCTAGATAATTCAGTGCATAGCTATTCTATTTATCAGCACATTTTAGTGTAACAAAAATGTTTTACTTATGAAGGCTGGCTGGGGAACCTGAAGCTTTCTTTTTTAAATAGGTCAAGAAATGGATCAGAAAATCTAGAGGGAGTTTGTCTCTGTTTCGGGTACTTCATAATGACAAAACTTTCCTTGGCTAATGAGCATGTCTACATGCATTCTAAAATATAAAGAAAAGCGTAGAAGAGGGCAGTAGACTTTTAAGAGAATTGGCGTAATTGCTGTGATTGAATTCTAATGATTGGAAATACTTTGAGGAGGGGTAAAAAGTAACAGTCCAGTTTGTTAACTCAAACACATTCTGTTTTCTTATTTGAATGGATGTAAATCATATGAACATAAAGGGAAAGAACCACCATTTTTGTTGGGCCAATTTAGAACTGAAATAATAAAGTTGTGTTGGACATTCACAGATTGTTAGGTATTAAAGCAAAGTGAGTGAAACTGTTAAATGTGCGTTGACCAAGAGGGTCCTAGACTGTCGATCATTGCCTTTACCTACAATGCCATGATACACTCAGATAGCAGAAGGATGCACTTGTGACTGGTACTACACGACTAGGTTGTTGTCATAATATGAAGGAGAACAGCTGGCACTGGGGGCAGGAAGAGTCCCTGTGCTTATGGACATGTACCAGAAGAAACATTTTTTTAAAGTTTATTTAACTATATTTAAGCTCAGAAATTCAATTAAGACATCAGTTTGCTGTCTATTGGAGTGCACTCTATGGCAGAAATGGCATGTGGACAGCTGAGACACATGCTGATGCAAGGACCTTTATGGGAGTTTAGTAAATGGACTAATAACTTCAATGCAAAGCAATATTTTGTGGAATTTCTATGAGTAATACAAGTAGTCATAGAGAATTATTAGAAAAATAAACACATGGACATGTATTTCCTAAAAAGATCATATTTAGAATGAGTTTTGAGGAATAAGATGATAAAGAATGAATAAGATGAGTCTGTTTCAGCTGAAATTTAAGAATCTGTATGATGATGTAATAGTTCTAAGGTTGGACATGTGATGTTCTTTAACATAGAGCGATCGGTTGGTATTTAATGTCCTAAACAATATGGAGCCATTAAAGTTAGTGAAGATGGTGTGATCTAATCCAATTACATATGTAGATATATAAAATAGTGTTGCAAGCCTTTTCTGATGTGTAAACCCGAAAGAGAGATAAATAGTAAATAGATGTTCCCAGTTTGTATCTCATACAATTTTGTTCAATTTAGACATGTTTTTCAACTGTATGAATTAGGCATGAACTTGAGAATGGCAATTTCAAAGAAAAATCATGACTTTTTCTGTAGATGTGAAAGACTTACTTTCATGCTGGCAGGGCAACGATTAACTAGAGATGAGTTGAGCTTATCTCATTTATTTCTAACCTGTGTGTAGGTACACTGATATTCACATTGAAAAATAGTCTAACTAGTCAGCAGCTGTTCAAAATGTATTTTTCCATTCAAAAGAAATAAGAATGCAAAAGAAAAATGCAGTGAAATGGTTTCAACTTATTTGAAATTTTGATAAATGAAATGTGTAATCTAAAAATGTGTTAAGTATCTTAGAGTTTCCCAAAATATAAATGATAGTTTCAGTGTAAAATTTTAAAAGGTTCATTTTTGACTGATCACATACAATGTGCTATTAATAAGATAGAAACTAGTATGACAGAAAAATTGTAATTTGTGGAGTCTTCTTCATTTTCCTGACTGGCCAGATTCTCTTAAATTTAGGTCTTTGTTTATGCTGTTTGTTTTTGCCTGGAAGTCTCCCCATATCTTCCCTTCATGGTTTGATTCTTATTCAGGTCACCAGTTAGCTTTCATAACCTCTATTTAACTCTCTGTGACTACTCCTAGCCTGGGTTAAGAATAAAGCATAGAAAGCTTTATGTCTTATAGAGCTATCCTAGTTGATCCTCATTATTCTTATTATTCATTTAATCGTAGAATATATCTGAGTCAGCCTCTCTAATATAAACACTGATGTGTTGGGCTAGTTTTTAGATGTGTAATAGAGTTTTTGTTTTCAGGTAGCGCACAGTTCAGTGGTGTGGAAAAAGCAGTCTGTGTGTTTATTTTGGTGAGTTCAATGCTTCATGCTTGCACAAGTCGAGTGCAAAGTAAGTGGCAACAATTAAGAAGAGGTAACTGGAGATGGGAAGGAAAGAGAAAGGAACTGTTTTTGCTGAGTTTTGAGGACCTCAGGGGAGTTGCCTGCAAATAGAGAGTAAAGGAGAAAAAAGAGGTAGAGAGAGAAAGGACCTCCATGAATCTAAGCATTAGAACTGTTTTTTGTTTTGTTTTCATTTGCATTTTCAGTGGTTGAGCTCCTAATACGTATGATGTAAGTTATATGTGCAGCACTCTGGAAGAATTACTTCATTTATTTGATGCAACAACTCAATACAGTTGGTACTTCTTATAAGCAAAGGCTGAAGTCTGGAAAAGTTAATATGCTTTCCTTAGAGTATATTACACCTTGTTGTTTCCTGTAGCCTAGTTTCTTTATTATGACTGAAGTATATATGTATATGTGTGTGTATAACTTTTTCAAATATTTTAGTGTGAACAAAGTATTTTTTTAATAAAATCCAAAATCAATGCTTTAAACTTTGTTTTTGCATAGTTCACACGTTAGTAGTTAATCCATTATGTTAAATTTTTGCAATTTTATTGTATCTGTGCTTTAAGACATTTTGTTTTAAATATGATAAAAAAAGAAGCATCAAGCTAAATTTGACAGAATGGCATTCGAATATGAGTGAAAGATAGGTGCAACTTCCTTTTAAAAATCTGATTGGAGCGATAACACTGAAGTATCACATAAAACACAAATCTTTGGTAACTGCCTTCTTTAATAAATGCTCCATGGGACTTCTGTTTGTGCAATGATAATAATCTTACAGAGTATAATACAAGAATTTGAATTTTTCAAGTTTTATTTTTTATTGTTTTTGAAGTAGCTTTGACAAGTTACATTACACTATGGGAAGATTTCACACTTTTAGTCAGAAATAAGCTTAAGAGATATAGTATCTACAAAAATTTTGAAAGAAAATTTGTAATTTTATTTTTTATTAAGAAAAGAAGCTTGGTATAAATAAACTTTGTCATACAGAAACATGTCTTGTAACCTAGGGTTTTAGCTAAATCTTTTCAAGTTAAATTTGTTATAAAATTGAAAGTATTTTGGTCATGATTATAAAATAATTATCTACAGAAAGCAAATTGAAGAAACACTTAGCATTTTCATTTGTCACTGATGGGAAATTTGGAAATGTGAATCACAAATTTACAGAGTCATTCCTTTAGTATTTGTTCTATGGTCAAAAGACACTGCATATATGTCATATATGTATATAAGCATATACATGTATATTCTAGATTCATTTTATTTATTTAAAAGGCAGAGTTAGATTAGCGAGATGAAGAGAAAGAGAGAGAGTGAGAGAGAGAGTGAGTTGAGTCTTCCATCTACTGGTTCACTTCACAAAAAGCAGTAACAACTGAGGCTGGACCAGGATCTTCTTCCTGGTCCTCCACATGTTTGGCAGAGATCTCCAAGTACTTAAACCACCCTCCATTGCTTTCCTAGGTGTATTAGCAGGTAGGTGGATGAGAAATGGAATAGCTGGGGCATGAACCATCATCCATATGGGATGCCAGCATCACTGATTGTGGCTAAACCTACAGAACCATACTATCAGCATTAGCAAAATACTGATGTTTAACTACTAGTTGCATCAGAGTTATGTAAAAACCAAAATACAACAAAATATCAATTATCAGAAATCTGATTTTAATATTGACACTGGTAAAATTATGTGATCCATTAGAACTGAGGGTCTTGAGATTAACTGATTGATTTGTAAAATCCACTTGAACTCCAAAAGTTGTGTGTTAAAATTAACATTTCAAAATATTATTTATTTGAAAGTCAAAAACAAAGAGAGATAGGGAAGAGGGGAGAGAAGCAGTGAAGACTGGGACAAAGGGGGAGAGAGGAAGAGAGATAGATCTTGCATGTGCTTTCTTATTCCCCAAATGGCTGCAATAACCAGGACTATTCCAGGCTAAAGCCAGGAGCCAAGGTTTCCAACCTCGTCTCTCACGCTTGTTGCAGAGACCCAAGTACCATCATGTGCTGCTGTCCCAGGAAGATTAGCAGGAAGCTTGATGGGAAGTGGGGCCAGGGCTCATCATGCACTCTTACATGGCCTAGTGGCGTTGCAATTGGGAGCTTAATAGGTGGCACCGTGATTCTGGCCTGTTTATTCACTCAATATTTCTGAAATATTCTGAAAATTAAATGGTGGGATTATTGTACACAAATACTAGCTGATGAATGATCTCTCTCTCTCTCAATCTTTCTAACTTCTTTCTCTGTAAATATGCCTCTCAAAATTATCTTAAGGATTATACATGTATAGTCATTACTTATAGTTATGTACAAGTTTACATAAATAAATTTCAACTGGGATATCACAGTTCAGGACACAGTCTTTTTCCACATACAGTATACTAGAAGATGAGAAATGATCTTGGTGGATAAGCATCTACAATGTACCAGGAAAATATTGTCCATTTATTCCTCATAATTAATCTGTGATGTAGAGAGCACTATTACAATTTCACGAAGAAGGAACATGATATTGATTATCAAAGTTTCAAACAGTTGAGTGGAGTCGAACCCTGTGCCTGCAAGGTTTGACTCTGAGATACGAATGTCTTCCTGAGCGCTCCTTTCTCTTGAGATTAACAAGAAGGTGATTTCTGTAAGCCCAAGAGATAAGATTGTGGAGTGAAGATATCAGGAATTATGAGGAGCTGTGAGAAAATACAACATAGTTTTAGTTGGTTGTTAAAAACAGAAACATAATAGACGGGCATGGAGAGCATTGAAGAGGCTTATCAGATGTTTCTGCCGTAGTCTATGAGTCTTTTGAGAATTCTGAGACAGAGTTCAGGCATAAATAGAAGGGAACAGAGAAAGACGAATCAAGTTGACGAGAAGTCACTTATGTGGATGCAAAAGACTAGGGTTGAACATTGTTAACGCTGTGACAATAAAAGCAGTAGCTAGTTTGTTTGAAGGTAGAGATGCCAGTTGTTCAATATGGAGTAGAAGCATTCAAATAGTTTTTGTCCGTTTGTTTCCTAATAAAATGAAAAATGAAAGGAAATAAAATATTATGTAAGGTAATATCAAAATGGATAAAAAGCAGCTGTAGATTCACGCGATTTTATGAATGATGTATTTTCAGTGAAGACAAATAATCTGTAGCTTAAGGAATTCTGAACTAATTTTTTCCCTCTTGTTCTTTATAAGTCACATGTAGATGATATTGCATTAATACCCCAAACATCAGTACTACACTCATTTGCTTTCCAAAGGATACTGCCCAAATTAACAAGTTGAATGGTGTATTGATTTATTTGTGGAAGTTAGTGATGGTAGACTGTAACTTTTTTTACCTGACCTTTTAAAATCTCAAAATTGAAAGTTTATCTTAAATCCATCCGAAAAGAGCAGTTAGAAAGTGTTCTCATGACGGCGCCACCAACACTGATTGTGAAACATTTTACTATGGACCATTTCCCTTATAGATTGTGCCCATTAAAATGTTTCTGCTGAAAATTTGTAGTGTAATAGTGACTTTGAGAAATACACAGGAAGGAAGGAAATGTTTGGTCAAATTACTACTTAATTATTCCAAAGCTGAAGTGACTGGCTTTGTTTTGCCTCTTTTACTGAATAACTTTTGAAGCAATCAAACTGAAAAGTCAGGAAATTAACTTTTATGGAAATTGAGTCATGCATTAAGTGCATTTCCAATTCTGATAGTGTTTATTTAGTAACCAGTAAAACAGAATCAAGTTGTGCTACAATTTGAAAGATCATAACTTCAAATAAGGAACGTGTTACCCATATACTCTGTTGGCACATCGTCTCCAAGACTCATGAATTTATATGTTCTTATTTGAAATAAATAATACTCAAGTTGATGGTAGTATAAGGTTAGAAATTTTAGTTAAGAACAAAAAACACTCAGTTATTTCTATGTTTTATCTATTGTTGCTATATTTTTTCTGCCATTTATTGATGGCCTTCAGATAACCATAATACAGAAGGAAGAGTGTGACAACTAGGTTCATTGTAGGGTTCACACTTTAAAAGAGCATGCTGCAGATACATGGAAAAGAACTTAAGATAATCGATGTGTGTGATTGCAGTGTTTCTTTTTTTCTTTCTCAATTTTTTTAATAATTAAAAAAAATTTTTTTACATAAATTTTTAAATTTTTTCTACATAATTGATTAGGATGCAAAGGGTCAAGGGCTACAGGAAGGTGGGCGAGATCAGTATTTCCATTCTCTTTGTTTCTTTCCTGTGTCTGTGGGAAGGAGAGAAACAATGGGAGAAGCCACACCCAGCCTCCCAACTGCCTCCATACCCCGGGATGGAAGACAGCCACCCAACGCCATCCGAGGGGCCCCAATGTGGGGAATGCTCTGAGGGCACTGTTCAAGAGGTTTTAATCGTTCAAAAGTTCTGATTTACTGCCAATTTTGCCACTCCAAGCACAATGACATCTCTCCAGAATCTATTGGTTGACGTATTCCAACCTAGAGTCTCTTGTTTGCTCAGAAATTCGCACCCAGCACTTGGCTGAGATAGTTGATCCAGGTGTTCTGTTCTCTGTCCTCTGTCATAGTACCAGGTGTCCTCCGCAGGTTCTGAAGGGCTGCCGTATCATCCATGTGCACCTGGATATGCTGTCCATTGCTCTGTCTAAGCCATTGAGGAGGCCCAGCTCTGACACATTTACTCCACAGTCAGACGATGAAACCTGCAATTCTCTCCATAGTTGAGATTCTGAGTCCAGCAATTCAGTTGGGGTGGGGGCTGTCCCCAAAGAAACTTCATCTGAGGTGATCCCAGACCTGGTTCTTGTGTGCTTGCCAATACAGGGTTCAGAACAGTCTGTCACTCCATCAGTTTATGCACATGGATTGCTGGGTCAATTCAGAGACAGAATTTTTAAGCCAATACACAAACAAAGAAACCTTTTCATGGTAATACCGGAACAGTAGAAATGAAGTAGGCTATCTCTGTCTTTTCAAAATTCATTGCATCTCTTTTGTTTGCATGACCATAGTAACAAATTTTTTATATTGGCAACTGGAGTGATATTTTTGGCAGACTGTTTTAGGTATATCTTTGGTGGAAGCTGTGGCACAAATCATCCATCATTCTTTTCTAGAAGTATTTTTGTAGCAACCCAGAAACTGTGGTCTTTTTCATGACCTGTGGTGATGAATCATCTATTTGATGTCATAGAATGTTAAGATGTCCCACTTTGTCCCTCAATGTGTAATCATGCTTTAGAATCTTCTGCAGGTAAGTTGGAGAACGGAATGCTTTTGTAGACCATGTAAGATTGTCCAACTAGAAATTCTGTTTTAGAATGACAACATCCTGATTTGCTGCAAAATGAGCACATTACTGTAGGGTTGGATGGATTGAGGAATGGGTCAAAACTTTCTTAGCTTTGTAACTTAGTTTCTGTAAAATATGTATAACTGTGCCTTCCTGGGAGAGCCGATAGAATTAAACGAAATAATGTGTAAGACATGTAATATGCCTTTCAGACATGATTGTTCCTTCTTTTCCCGCATGTTTCCTATTGGAGTGGGATGGTGGAGCATCATTGCTGCTATTCCGATTCCGGGAGAGTTTTGCAGTCCTGTGTATGCATTCACAAAACAGTTTATGTTAGCATATCCAACGTAGCCAGTCTATTTGTGTGTAATAGAAATCCTCCATGCTAAGAAATAGTGGCATGGCCAGATTTTTGTAGGAAATGTAAAATATGGGAAAAATTTTAGGACTGTACCTGCTCCTTTAAAAGGGAATTGCTTGGTTTCTCTTAATACAATGTCAGTGTTAGATTTGAGGTGTAAATTCCTAGTATTTGTATCAATCTATAGTGGGACAATACTACTGTACTCTCTAACTAGCAAGAATATCATGAAGCAAGATTTCATTTCAAGGTAATGCTAACTTAGAAACACATATCACTGAATATTATTTTGAAAATTTGTTTGTTGAAAACATTTGTTTGACAAAAAAGAGCAGCTCTTTTTTGATCTTGTTGCCGTTGTTCTTTTGGGTGCTTTTTTTTCCCCTGGAAAAACAATAGAGTGGCTGGCTTGTGCTATTATTCTATTTATAGGGAATAAAATGAAAGCCTTAAAGATAAACGTGCAGAGTTTGTGAACAAATGCATAATAACAACCTTTATGAAGATTATTTGTATGTCATTTCCAATGGCTTACTCCAAAGATATATTCTCAATGATAATAAAGTAATAAAAGATTGTTTTCACAGCTGTTTGTCTTTGATTACATATTTCTTTGAAGTACTGTAATAAGACAGACTTTGAACCTGGAAAGAGATCAAATAATGAATTGTTCTGCTTTGTGAAGCTTAAGAAGGGATTTTTATTGTCGAAACATATAGTGCGACATATTTTTTCTTCTAACAGTTAAATAATGGTTGAAAGTACTATGAGATCATTACAGATGGACTAGATTAAAGGACTTTGGGCCAAGGGTGAGTGATCGTTACCAAAAAATTGGTGCTTCAGTTTAAAAAGTGTGGTTTTATAATTACCAAATACTTCATTGATTTAATTTTGTGTAAAGATACTACAGCACATTCTTATAATACTTACAAAGACAACATAAAATTTGAATTTCTGAACCCCAAGGGACTTACTACAAATTTGTTTTCCCTGTCAGATTTAGGCAGACTAGATTAAAGAGATTCTGTAAATTAAACAAAATGTCATTAATTAAGAGAACATTAACAAACATCAAATGCTTTCTCTTTTATCTATAGGTAGACTTAGAAATGCAGCAAAAAGTTTAATTTTAATATTGTAGTAGGTATCCAGATGTTGCATATTAATATAGTTGTGATTAGTGTAATTTCTGCCTAATTGTTTTAAGAATGACTTAAGATTTATTGATCAGCTGACCTATAGTCAGTATTACAAAAATAATAACATTAGCATAGAGTTGTACTGCTTTGGTCAGGTTCAATGTAGGACATTTGTAAAATTTATCATTGCAAATCATCAGATGGTAATAAGAGAAATTTCCATACAACATACTGTGTTATTAAAGTTATAGGGAAGTAACTGACTATTTTTGTCAATAGTTGGAAGTTTTTAACCACATATTTTAGAGAGAAAGAATAACGTTTATGTGCATATTTTTGAATCTCATTCACTAAGCATAATATTTTTTCCAAACTCTTTTTTTGTTGTATCTAGAATTAAACTTTTTTCTTTATTTAAGATATAAACCTTTCAAATGATCGTTTCATGGAAATGCTAGACAAAGGAATATTGTAACTTTAGAGATTTTTATGATGAAGGTGTGTTTAAGAGATGTCACTTTGATATTTTTACATTATGTCCTACATTTGTCAGCTAAAACCAGGATATTGCCTCAATGAGAAAAAGCATGTTCTGCACTTGTCAAAAGGCAGTAAGTAATGATTAAAATAGCAGTGTGAAACGCTAGGAGATTAAAGTGATGCTAATGATAAGTGAGAGAAGAAAAGGGCAAGCTATATTTTAATCCCTGAGAGAATGGTTAATGACTTCTATTGCCTGAGATTAAACTAAACCTGTCTCATCAGCTTTTTCTGCCTGGTGAAAAAAGCTCTCTGCACTTTAATTTATTAAAGTCTTTTAAGGAAGCACATTGATCTACAGAGGTTAAACTTTTAAAAATTGTGCAAAATACACACAAATGCTTTAACAAAAGTGTGATTTTGTTGCTTTTAGGCATACTCACAGATTAATAAAGAATCCATTGTTTGAGTCATCATATGTTTAATTAAGGAATATTAATTACTTAAACGGGAAGGTTTGTTCCTTTTAAAAACACCAGGATGTATTCATATTACTGTGTAGGCAAGGGGCAAGTTGTGGTGGAGGATGTCAATCTATATGAAGAGATTAAATTACAGCAGTAATTACTGAATGGCTTGTTCAGGATAATACAGGTACTGTTCAGGTAGATGTATTATTTTATGACCCCCCCAAGAAAACTGCAATGAATTGTGATCTTTGTAGAAATCAATTTGCTTTTAACATCAATAATAGGTATTGTTAATTCCAATCTTTCATTATTTACTCATATTTTAGTGTGAGTTTTTTGTTGCCATTCAGCCATCTTCAACCAGGAACACAATCAACTTTATGCAGTGATCATTTACCTAATGTAAGTGCTGTATGCTTTAAGCTGGTGAGGTAAAATATGTGCTCATGTGTGTTATGTGTGTGATGGTGTAGAAATAGTGAAGATGAAAAATTATAAGAATTTTATCCAAAATTTTCCTATATGATTTGGACCATGTTTAAAATATGTAAGGTTTTCCAATACTTTATCTTAATTCTGTGAGGTTACTTATCTTGAATACAGTAATTTCCACCAAGTCAAGTCATAGTGATTTATTTAGTCACTGTGAAGAGAAAAGTTATTTCTATTTTCTAGCATGGCATTCTGCTTTCCAGAATCCCTTGGTTCCAAAGTCACTGATTTGTGGATAAAGGGATGCTTATGTTGTCTTACTCATGTGCGTATCCAACTGTTTTTTAACATATGTTTATTTACTTATATACAGACAGATACACAGAGAGGACACACATATGCACATGCGTACTTACACACATGCATGTTCAATCACATACAGAGATATTACATGGTTGGTTCACTCTGAAAATGAACGCAATAGCAGCATCTGGCCCAGGACAAAAGTATAGGCCTGAAACTCCAGCCGAGTCTCCCATGTGGCTGACAGGGGTCCACGCTTTTGGACCATCTTCTGCACTCTTCTCAGGCATGCTAGCAGGTTGCTGGATCAGAAGTGAAGCAGCCAGGACAAGCAAGTGCACCCTTAAGAGATGTCAGTGTTGGAAGCAGTGCTGTCTATCCCAATGGACTTTTTAACTCAGGTATGCGTTGACAGTGCTGGGTCTTAGCTCAGAAGAGGTTTATTGTTTGGCTTTCTGGGCAAGAATTTTTCGATTTTTTGTTCACTTGCTTCTGTGTTCATTTTGGTAATTCCATTTTTAATACTTCTCATTCTTAAAGTTACCTTCCTTTTTATTGACTGAATCTAAGGAAGATCTTTTTCAAAATTTCATTACCAAAATATTGCCAAACTTTATTTTTAAAGTAACTTTTGAAGCTAGAGAGTTTAAGCTCAGTACATTCTTTGATGTTCATGAAACAGCAATTTTTCTGAAGGCCATGCAGCCCTAATGAGCAGCTTCTTATAAAAGAACATTTAATCAAGGTTTATTTTTAACTTGTTTAAACAGATCTAATAGTTTGTGCTGATTTCATTTCAGTATAATAATTGCTAGCAATCCTATTAGTAAGTTCTAGTACAGGAAAGTTAATATAAATTCCAATCTAATGAGAGTAGCATTACAGCAAAAACCATGTAGTCAGAGAAAGATCTCTACTGTATTGAAAGGACAGTGTGCCTGCTTATTCTGTCTGTAGCCTTGTTTTCATAAAATTCTGAGTTCTGACTGGTAATAGTTAGGCTGTAGGTAATCTAGATACATATTGCTTTGAAAAGGAAAAAAGAGAATGAAGACAGCACTTTTGTGGGGGAATACATTTTGAGAAAATAAATAACATTTATTAATGAAGTAAATATTTGAATAATTTTCTAATAAGAAAGCTCATTATGCAATTCAATTATGATTTGTACTTATATGTATAATAATTAGTCTGTCTTTGAATGCCATGTTTCCTGTTGATACAATTAAAGAATAGCACTAGAATAGTATATGTAGATTCATATAAGAATATATATGTCTAATATGAGAATTGATAATATTATTTCAGTATGTTATGTAATGGAAGAATTTTAAAGAGAGAGGATAATAGTTTAAGAGACAAAAACTTTAAACACCGTTAATTTATCAATAAAATGAGCTTTAGATTACATTGTGGTAATTTGAACTCTTCGACAAATGTGCATGTTTCATGGCATTCAGGAATGCAGACAAGAAAACCCAGAAGTAAAAGTTTTTAGTAGTGAAAATGTAATAAGGCAGGGATTTCTGGTTTAGTAATGAAAGTGAGTAAGTGCCTGCTAAGTTCAGGTTATAATCTTTTAAACTTTTTATTACTTAATATGAAACAGTGACATTTAAAATATGGAGAAATTGAAGATAAATAATATGGGTGAATGGCAGAATTGATTTAAAATTTTAAAGCTGTGTTAAAAGTATCCTAATGCACTGAAGGGCATTTGTAAGTTATACATTGTTTATAGGTTTCTGATTAGAATCCCAAAGTATAATGTGTTACAGCTTACCTTTACAATGAGACAGAAAGAATATTGTCTGTAGAAAATAGTGGATAGTAAAATTTACCCTTTTTCATTTAAATAGTTTGTTTTTGGGGAAAGGTCTACATGCATAAAATCATGGCAAATTATTATTAATTTCAACCAATATGTTAGTGTTCTGAGAAACTTCTTTCTAAAGATTACCACTCTTGTACCAAGAAGGATAAAATGAGAATAATGCTATGAGAACTATGATTTTATATCTTAAGTATAAGGAATTAGTTTTCATAACAGTACTAAAATTATGGTATACTGATAAATTGAGAATTTAAAGTATTTTTATTACATTCCTTAAAACATGCATGATATACAATCTGTTACTTTTCAGAAAAGTCATTCTCAAAGTGTACATCCTATCAATGAAGGTGATTGTTAGCAATTTAGCAACATTGGTCTCATCCATTCCTGAATTTCAAGCACTAGGATTATATATAGCAGCTCCACAGGAGTTTCTGTTTCACATAAAAATGTTAGACCTGCTATTTTAGAAGCGATTCAGTGTCCTGAATGGGGATGGTTCAATCTTTAGTAATTTATGCTTAGGAAAATGAACCTGTAGGTTTCAACTATCTTGTGTGAAATGATTCTATGAAATCTTTAAAATAGCTGGCAAAATGCTTACAAAGACACTTGGTGCTTTGAATATGATACGTCATATATGGAATGTCAATATCCAACTTAGAACATGTTTCACTTCACTGATACTATGCAGAAATGAATTCTGTCATCTCTTCACATTTTATGCTACTTTAAGTGAAAGAAAAGCCTCACACTATGCTGAATGCTTACATACGTTAATTTTGATCATTACATTGACATGTATGCATACATCTGAAGGGGCTGAAGTGTTTCATGAAGAACCATCATAGAAATTGATTAAATTTTGTTTTTATGTCAAGATAAAAATGGCATAATAGAGATGAAAATTGTATCTGATGAACTATGGTATCAAAACTGAGGGCAAAAACTCTAAAGCAGAAAACAAACAGTTGAAATGTGTGATATCAAATAACTCAGTGGTGGGATTTTCTTAAATTATGATGCAAAAAATTGTCCAGATAGAGTTCACAATTTTCTTGAGCTGTTTGAGCAATTTGAATAGCATGTGGCAAACAATGGAGGTAATACTATAACATCTATGAAACAATGCCAGGAAAGGTTTTCAGCTTAAAGATTATTCCATATTTTATTCTAGCTGTTTTATTTTGTTCTAAATTTATACTTTTCTTTAATTGAAAAGGGAAAAAATGTAATCTGTATAGCTTTCTGGTTGTGCTCCAAGCCATGGAACAGTAAATACAAAACCTTTTAAAGTAAATAAGCTACAGCATTTTGTTTTCTTGGGAACAAATACTGTGTGCTTTTTGAGTTCCCAATCACAGTTATTGAATCTTCTCTTTATCAGGCTAAAGCAATATGTTACAATTAAGAGTGAATATTTGTCATTATTGGTATATCCCAAACATTCCTACCAGCTTGGATGTTTTCCCTGGCCTAATCATTAGGGAAATAGTCATGTATTTCATTGCTTTACTTTCACCTCAAAAAGAGGAGAAACAGTAGATAATCCATAAGTCATCCTGTTTCGATTGTATCTTATTTTAAGGAGAGTGATGAAGATTTAGCTAATTAATAAGAATACTAAAAGATTGCCAGTATCATAATTGAGTCATTAAGGTTTACAGGCAATACAGAGCTTGCGGTTTTGAAATTATTTTTAGAATATATTTAACCTTCTGAAATGCTGATTATATCCTAACCCATAATAACATTGATGATGATAATAATAATAATAGGCATTAATAGTAATAATAGTAGTATGAATAGAATAAAGCACATAGGAAGGAAATAAAATGCTATATTTTCTCAGGAATAAATAATATTTTATTGCAAAAAAATACTTAGCAGATGCTTAAAATATTTTTAATTTTTAAAACCCATATTCATCTCATCCCACTGAAACTTACACAGAAGAAAAAGCATTAAAGGGCTAGGAAAATATTATTTCATCGTTCCTGTTCCATTAGAATTCACTTGGGTGGCTCAGAAAATGGTTTATGGATTATAGAGAGAAGAACAAGCTAAAACATTTCATGCCTTCATCTCTGGTAAATTCCCCAAACTCATTCTTTGCATCTGAGCCATAAATAACTTCCATGCTTTTTGCTAAAAAGAGCTTTTTTCCTACACCAGGTCTTTTGTCTTGGAGATGAATGCTATAATAAATTTGAAGTCTTAGGGGGGGCATTGTTTGAACGATAACATTATGGTTTACAACTGTTGCTTCTATTATGAGGAGGATAAAAAGCAGCTATGAAGCTTGATCTCTGTCCTAGAAATGGATTAATATTTCAGTCTTCAGTGTGGGTCAAGTGTATGATTCTCCCCAAAGCAATTCACCATGATTAATTTTTATTATGTGGGCATTCAGATTCTCTTTATTTTCTTATGTTTTTTATTCCCCTGTTGAATCATCCCTTCAAATACTAAAAACATACTTTTCACATAGTAGCCAATACAGGACTTGAGATCCTTGCAAAAGTTCTAACGAAAGCTTAGACCAAACAGTCTTTAAAATGTCCTTCTTCTGAAAGATTATACCACTTAAATAATAACAGAAACTTAAATGATTTTTATAATGGTTTGCTTATACTATGTACTATTACATTGTTTCACTGATAAATGAACAAATAGTATGAAATATTAAATATGAGGTAATATTACAGTTTTCTCATGGTTGAATAATTAGTCATTAAAAATATAGCCTAATAGAGAAATAGTGGCAATTGCATAAAAGTACAGGTTTTAAAGGCTCTTGTATGTGAAAGGAGGAAGATGTTAACTAGAAAAACAAAATATTTATAGTTCTTATTATCTTTGGATTATAACTCTTTACTTACATGTGCAAAGTTATAGCTAATGTTTACAAAAGTTGGAGGAAAAATAAATCTTGGGTTTTTTTTTTTGTCCCCACATGGAAGCAGAAACTTCTTATGTGTGTAGCATTTTGAGTATCAAAATCATTTTCCTCAGTGCTTTTATTTCTCCCTATGCGCTGAAAAATTTAAGGAAACCTCAAAGTATTGAATTTCAGTGCTTACATGAATAATTCCTGCAAAGCATTTGAGCACTCAACAAGTCTCATGCCTCAATTTATTTTACAAGTTATTTTTAACAGTGCACCAATCGTATGTCAGTTGTAAATTTAAGGAAACTATGACTTCTACCTACAGGAATATCACATATCCAGTGTGCATTTTACACAGGTAAAAATAATTGCAGTGACTGGGATTAGGGACAATAGAGTTTACATGATATTGGATACAACTGTATATGATTAGCCTCTGTTCTGGGGTAGTTCTCAACTTGCCTGCACCTCAGAAAAAACAAAGCTGTGTTAAAGAAAAAATGATTATGCTTAAGACCCCAACTTGGAACAACTGATATAGAATCTGGAAGGGGTAAATAAAGTCAGGGATCAGTGTCTAAAGCCTTCTTTAGGGAATCATAGGTGGTAATGTGGCTCTAGGCTTGACATCTGCTGGTGTAGGGATAAGGACCATAAACAAGAGGGGAGAAGGTGAAAGGCAGATGTGGAAACAATTTGCATGCAGATAGTAGAAGCGTTTTTGAGTAAGGGCCTTAGATTTAGCGAGAAGCTGTTTAGATCCTGGTTCTTTTATTCCTTAATCTCCCTCATTTTCTGTACGTACGTCACGACTGCAAGCATGCCTTGTAAAACTAGGGGTGGGGATGTGTCTTAAGACAAGTTGATAGAGAAAGCGAATAAGGCCATATGATGATACTGTTATTATCACTTTATTCCTGCTTAAAGATGGCTAGTGAGACGTGTGGGTTGTGTCCTTGAGTTTGCATTTTATTTTGAAAGAGATGAGAAAATATGGGTTGGGATCCCACACGGGCACTGGTTCATATCCTGTCCCACTTCTCTTCCAGTTCCCTGCCTGTGGCCTTGACAAGCAGCTGAGGATGGCCCAAAGCCTTGGGCCCCTGCACCCACCCAGAAGAAGCTCCTAGCTGCTGACTTCAGCCAAGCTCATGTCTGGCTGTTGCAGCCGCTTAGGTAGTGAACCAGCAGATGGAAGAGCCTTTGCTCCATAAATCTTTCTAATAAAAATAAATAAATCACTCTAAAAAAGGATTAAGGTAATCTTAATCCAGAGATCTTTATAGCCGAATAAAACACAATTTCATAAGTCAGATTTTACATTTAACTGTCTTATTGTGACAAATAAAGTAATGGAAGAAGTTACCAACAGGGAGAGCCAGATGTGAGCATTTGAGGAACTCTTTGTACATCTTTACAAGTTTTGTTTTTCCTTTTTTTTAAGACTTACTTTTTATTTGAAAGTCAGATTTACTGAGAGAAGGAAAGGCAGACAAAAAGATCTTGTATCCACTGGTTTACTTCCCAAGCGGCCGCAATAGCTGGAGCTGAACCAATCCGAAACCAGGAGACAGGAGCTTCTTCTGGGTCTGCAACGTGGGTATATGGTTCTAAGGCCCTGGGCCATCTTCAACTGCTTTCCCAGGCCACATGCAGAGAGTTAAGCAGGGCCACTGGGATTAGAACTGGCACCCATAGGGGATCCCCACATGTGCAAAGTGAGGACTTTAATCACTAGGCTACCATGCTGAGCCCTGGATGTCAAACCTAATTGTGTTACTCACTGACATAGTCCTAGATTTATTACTTCCTCTCTCTGTGACTTAGTTTTTTCTTTTGTTTTTTTTTCCCCTTTTTAAAAAAATACATTTATTTATTTGACAGAGTTACAGAGAGAGACTGAATGACACAGAGATTTTCCATCCATTGGTGCATGCCCCCATGGCCTCAGTGGTCTGTGGTAGGCCAGGCTGAAGCCAGAAACAAGGAACATCTTCCCAATCTCCCTATGAGTGCAGGGGCCCAAAGAATTGGGCCATTTCATTGCCTTTCCAGGTGCATCAGCCAGGAGTGGGATTGGAAGTGGGATCAGCCAGGACTTGAACCAGCATCAGTTTGAGATGCTGGTGACAGAGTTGGTGCTCTGCCATGCGTGGCACCAGCTTGCTTCATTTTCTAATTTGAAAATGGTGGAATATCATGCTTATCTAACAAAGCAACTATGATTATTGCATGAATTGATAAACATGCATTGCTTTAGGAAAAAATATAGCCATTGTATAATGTGATACATATTCTTATGTATGTAAACATATACCGCATACATATACAAATAAGGTGTTAAGATTGGCGATGAAGAATATCACCCTGAGCTCAGAGATTGTTTCAAAGGAATTTGTGTGGAAGATGATCCCAATATATTGCAAAGTTTTAACTTGTCTTCCTGCATCTGTGCTGTGAGCAGTTTTCCAAGTCAATGGCAAGCATTTATTTTTGTACTTTTAGATGACCTGCAATGATTGAAAAATGTGTCAGTTTTATTCAACAACAATAATGGTAAGTATTAAATGTAGATTTTGAATATCTTTATTTCTTGGATATAATCTTCTACATCATTTTCTGTCACATCATATGAATCCTTTTCTTTATAATGCTTTCCTATCTTTGACATTCTCCTGCTCACTCATTTGTTCAGTTGTGAAGTAAATTCAGAATGGCAGGAATTTTACTTGTTTTCACATCAGAATGCATAGGGCCTGGAAGAGAGGCTGGGACAGTGAGACCTCCAGAAAATGTGTTGGTGAGCAGATATGCAGTCATGGACTGTGACCTCCTGACGTTTGGTTGACATAGGGAAGTAAAGTTGATTTTGAAAAACACTGAATTGGTAATGAAAAATGGTTACATGTGGCTTTATCTTGCTAATTTACTGAGAATCCTCTATTCATGGCTGTACTGACAATATTAGAGAGGTGAAAAAGCAATTGAAGTTCTTCTCACCATGATCCTGGAATAAGCAACATAAGCAGCACCAATAACTTCATGGAAAAGATGTAGTTTCTCAGGCCCTCCTCCAGACCCACTGTCTCAGAACTTGCTTGAGAACAAGCCTGCATCACTGGTCCCAAGTTATATATAGCACATTAATGTTGACGACGTCCGAATTTAGGTGATGTCTTTAAAAACAGGATAGATCTTTAAGAATGCCAGAGGAAAGAAAGAATGTAAATGTTCCCCACTAAGTGAAGACAATTTATCTGATTTCCAAAGTTCTATAAAGATAGGATAGTTTAATACAGAATTGTTCAGATGAGAAGAAAAGAAAGACTTGGAATAGCCAGCTAACCATAGGAGATTTGTGCCTTATTGTATGATGTGGGGTCCTTTTTGAAAAAGCTCTTACAAGTGCAGGCAAAATTGTCCTATTATACCCGTTGTACCCTCTGTCCTATAGAGTGAATTATAAGTGTGAAAACACAATGACTATTACCAGAATATTTAATAAGAAGGATAAAATAATAATTTAAGTAAAATGATTCCCCAAGAGACTAAAGATTAGGATTAAAATGAGAGTTAGAATAGCATAGAGGTAATTCAACATTTGATTAAGGACTTAATCTACTTATCTCCATTCAATTCAAGCTTTTTTCGAATTATTAAGATTTCGTGAAATGAGAGTTATTTTTAGATGGTCTTGCCCCAGAGTATAATAGGAGATAAAGGATAAAAGGACATACCAGATGAAGGATTTAAGATAACATTGATGTAGAGACAGTGGATTATGAAAATGATCACTTTATGCTTCGTAAATTTTCTGAATCTGAAACAGCATATCTAAACTCTGTGATGTTTATGAGAAAAGGTATAGTTGAATGTGCCAAGTGGCTTGTGTATGACTAATGTCTCGTCTGATGAAGCTAGTGGTCCCAGTGAAGAGACCTGGGTCAAAAAAGCTAAGAAATAAAGGGAGAGAATAGAAAGACAATTAGACTTCTGATGATTGAATTGTGTTTGGAAAGATAAATTGGCTAATGACACTGAAAAAGTGAAGAAAAAAAAAAAACTCTCACAACTACAATATTCTTGAGTTCATAAATATGCCAGTATCCATTTTTTCATTATTAGTAGACAGGCCTGTGTCCTTTCCTTTGATGGTGGTAACGAGTTCTATGACATTGCCACTTTGAGTTCTTGCTTCATTAGATTGGGTGACTGTTTATTTGAAATTGTAATGAAATATTTACTTTATGGAGCTATAAGGATTAACTGTGATAATTGAGTGAGGCTGATGGGGAGCTTTCTGTGTAATAGGTCCCCCTTGTTTGAATACAGAGCGCACTGAGAAGGAAGGAGCAAGTGAGTGTGTTTGTGCCTGTCACTTTCTTTCTACATGTTGCTTTTTCTCCGGGAGATAAGTGGGCCTAATGCTGAACAAATACTGGAAATCAGAAGCCACTGAGAATCATTCGCCTCTCGCTTTCCCATGGCAGCATGATAGACGCTCAATCAAAGAGCCCCCTCCTCCCAGCAAAGCAACAATTTTGTCACCACGAGCAAATCCAATTGAAAAGTCCCTTGGACTGAGAGGAGAACTCCAGTTGTCAGAATCAGCAAACAGAATGAAAAGAACTAAGAGGAGTAAATTGGCACCTGGGGCCTCAGTGGTAGCCTGTGATAGGCTGTGGTATTGTGTTGGGTAGACATTCAGCCATTTTTAGATATAATGGGAGAAATTAATGCAAATGAGTCAATGGAATGAAATGCATTTTAATGCAGATTTGAGGGAATATCCCGAACTGCTTGATAACAAGTCGCTTTAAGAAAAGGCTTACATTGTGAGGACTCATTTTTTCCCCATTTCTTCTCACTAGTGCCTCATAAGGACCCTTTGTTCTCTAAGTAAACTCTTCTAAACTATTGACATTGCTCATTTATGTGAATTTCAGATTTTTTTTGCCCCCTGACAAAGTAGCCTTGGGTGATCTGGGAAAACGTTAATTGCAAGAGGACCAGGAAACTGGCTGAAACAAGAAATGCAATCATTAAGTGTAATGTTGCAGTTGTCCATGCCTCATTATAACATGCATACAAGGCAATAAAATGCATGTTTCACAAACAAATCTTTTGACAACCATAGTTCAAGAGCCTCCAGCTGTCCTGCTTTTTTACATCTATTTCTCTCGGCTTAGTAGTCATTATTGAATCTAAACTTTGGATTCTTGAGACAGTCCTTCATATTACCAAAGAACCATGAACACTTTCAGAGAATAAAGAGTTTGTTTTAAAATTTTGAAATGTTTGCTTTCCAAAGTTAACTAGAATTTCTCACTAGCATTTTGTTTTGAAAGCAATCTCAGTAATAAAGAGGTGAAAAAAACAGATTGAATTCAGTCCCAACAATGACAATATTTAGAACTTTCAGCTCCCCTAGGCTTTCTTTGCAAGATTACAACATACTCACTGAAAAATAGGCCTTTACCTTCCACCTTTAAGTTCATTATGTTTTCACTGGACTATAAATACTTATCATTTTTAAGAGATAAAAGTAGTTATTTGGATGAAAAGGTCATCAAATATAAATGTAGCTTGAAACTGGTGAACTGTCAGAGTCGCAAGTAAAGCAGCCAGAAAGTGGAATTAAAAAAAAAAAAAAGGTAACAGATTCAGCATTGTCCAAAAGTTCCAGACCAGTGATTAATGTGTAAGATAATGGACTTGGGAAATGAGTAAACACTCCCCATGCTCCCTGCTTTGTGCTTGAACGACTTGATGACAAGGGCAGAGCAAGGTGAGAATTTAAACAGGACCACAGGATAGGAAAAAAAAAGAAAAGAAAAGAAAAAGAGGGTAAAAGAAGACAAAGACTAGCAGGCAGAGAATGGCAGAACGGCAGGGCGAGGGGGTGTTGTGGTCTGCAGTGGTGAAGGTGCACAGTGACTTTCTTCAAGCAGGCTTTAACAGTGTGCTTGTTTAAAAATTGCAACAGGGAACCTGAGTCACTGGTGGAAGTTGCATGCCTCTTGGTTATCTTTGAATGTAGCCAATATTTGTGCTCACATACTGTCATTTATTTGTTAACTTCAGCAGGCCCATTAAGAATTCAGAAGCACACTGGCTTTCAGATGGAAACCTGGCAGAGAAGATTCTATGTGTTCATGGCTCATTTCAAGAGATGTCAGTATATTTCTTAAAAATTATGTAGGTGTATTTTAGGGATGTATCTGAAGGATCTGGATGCTTTTGCAGCCGTTTCTTCGCATGTCTTCAGCCATCACTTGCATTCAGAAGGCCTCTCCTCCCATATACAACCTTACAACCACATGTTTACGTTGAAAGGAACATGCTGTTTTTAGATCCTCAGTTTTCTCAGTTTCCTTAGGCACCTACAGAGATGTGTTTCATTGATTTCTTTTTATAATTTCATTAATTGAATATAAACATTTGTCAGTCCTTTACATGAAAATCTATGTTTCTGTCAGTTTACTGCAAATATCACCCTCGACACAGGGTGCTTGTCAGTCTCTACAGACAAACGATCAGTTTCTCTGAACCAATGTCTCTCTCTCTCTCTCTCTCTCTCTCTCACACACACACACACCCCAAACTTAGATTATACACCAAGAAGAAGTCACACCATGGGCTGTTCACTGTTTGAATCTCTGTAGAGCTCTCCAGCGATTTGGCTGAAAGATTTAAACATGTGAAATTGTTCCTTCGCTTCTGCTTTGTGACAGAGGAAGAGAAAGAGTGGGAGAAAGTCAGGCAGGAAGGAAGTGAGTGAACGCTTGAGAGAGAGAGAGAATCTTCCATTTGCTAATTAGAACTGGGCCAGACAAAAGCCAGCAGTCAGGAATTCCATCCTGGTCTCCTACATAAGTATCAGGAGCCAGAACACTTGAGCCTCCTTCCTCTGCCTTCACAGGTGCATAAAGCAGGAAGCTCAATCAAATAGAACAGCCAGGGCTCAACCAGTGCTCTGAGAAGACATATTGCCTTTGCAATTAGCAGCCATATTGTTGATTTTCTTTTAGTAATAAAAACAAATATTCAACTTACATTTCTGTATATGTTGTAAATTAAATCCTGTTTGTCCCTCACTTAATCTTTCTAAATCTATCTCACTGATTCAATCTCCCAAAACATGAAGGTTTAGTAATCTTAGTCTCCGCAATTGACTTACTGCCTTCAATGCAGCTTCAATGTTTTTATTTGGCTTTCCAACAGCAGATATATAATACTGTAAAGTCAAGTTAGTAGTCTTACACCCATTTCAGTGGTTAGAAAAGATGATCCTTAGGGAGGTTATGTGATTTAGCCCAGATTGAAGGCAGGGATTCCAGAGTCAGGTCCTGTCCAGTGGCCCATTTATTTTACTAAAACCCCAAAGGAAAAGCTTTAAAAATCAAAATCATTTACTTATTGCTTTTGCTCTAGTGCTTATGGCATTTAGAGCGTTAAAACACTTTTTTCTTAATTTTCCTTTTGATCCTGAATCTTGAATTACCAAGTATTGATTTAAGTGATATTTTAACATTTAATTGAATTCATGTTTATTATGAGTTACTGAGGCATAATATTAATTATTCAAGCTAAATAAACTATTTTTACTTTATGTCAATAACAAGCCCTTTCAAAAAAAAATCTTCAAACATGTGTTACATTTTTTTTCCCTGGAACTTTTAATACCTATTTTCTCATGTTTTATGCATTAAATTTTACTTAGTAAGAACTCAAAGAGTGGCAGCATGTAAGTTTTCTGTACCAAATTTGTTAGAGAAGCCCTTGCTTCTCCTGATCCCTTGAATCCCCTGTGTCATTCTCATCCGGTCAGGCAATCAGAAATCCCAAATTTGACAAATCTCTGACAGTCAATCTTCTCTTTGGATAAAGCTAGGTTTCTAAACATGTGTTGGGGGTTATGGTTCTTTGTTTCCTTTGGAAAATCAATCACATCTTGCTATCAGTCTTTTTCATTAACATTGTTAATGTTCTGATCTGTTAACATTGTTAACGTTCTAATCAGAGCTCACATTTAAGCACATAGCTACATATGGGATAATTTTCATGTCCAAAGTATCTGTATGTTTTCTTGAAATTCACGTGTAGTGTGTTAATAAAGATGCACAAACTAAATGTTTTTATTGTTATACCATACTTGGTTGAGGTCTGTTTTTAAACAGATTAAAGCTACTACAGCTAGGGAAATATCAGTGGCCACTCTATTAAAAACTGTTATTCAACTTTAGCCAAGTGGAGTGTTTCCAGGCAACATTTTGGTATGCATAGTTACTCTGAATATGATGAAAGAAAACTCATAGACAAAGTTAATCTTTTTTCTTGTTTCTTTTCAAAGAGAAGGTTGAAAGATAAAGTATTTCATGATTTTTTTTCCTGGCTTTTTGTTTTTCTGCTGGCTAAAAATAGAATGGCATTAAAAGTGACAGGGCAAAGGAAATGATATTTATTAATTGGTCTTGTATTGAACCTTTTATTCCACGTCTTGTTTTTATCCTGTTTATATAGACTCACAGTATACAATGAATTACCAGATTGTGTTTTGTACATTTTGCAGAATGCTGATATGCTATGCATTTGTGATTTTTTTAAATTTATGGCTAAAAGATATGTTTGTCCTATGTTTGCCTTTAATTGAACATTGTTTGAAAATTTTATGAAATGCTTCAGGAAATGTGAGAACACTCTGGGGTATTACAAAATCTAGGCTGGAAAGCACTGGCCCAGAGAGTGGTTACTAAATTCTGACAGCTGTTGGGTCACCAGGCTAAGCCATCTAACCTCAATAAACCTCACTTTCCTCATATGTAAAACAAAACTCTTTGTACTGACCTACTTCTTAGTTCAGGTTGGCAGCAGCTAGGAAATATTTGGAGTGAACATCCTGCTGTAAAATACAAGCTCACACATCTCAAAAGGATTCTAAATGCCACAAAGCAGACTCCTCATTGCACAGCATCCATAGGGTAAGTGGAGGCAAATTATTATTTGTGGTTGAACAGAAGCTAGGAAAGCAAGCTCAGGTTTTCAGAGGTGTCAACTGAGGGTCTCCTTATCAAGACCTGTGGGTGGTGCCAGAAGGGAAATGGGCGTGTTCAAGGTGGACGGACCAATGAGGTGTGCTGGCTACAAAGCAGTAATGGAACAGTTTAGAACTTGGCTTCAGGAAATGAATATTCATCTTGATGAAACAGGATGTGGAAAAAGAAAAGGGTGAATGCAGAAAAATAAAAGCATTTGAGTGATATAGAAAGAGCATTAAAGTATATAATGATGGGTTGAACAAAGTCAGAATTTGGCAAATTTTGATTTAGTGTGTTATTTGTTTTCTTCTGGCATTCATGGCCTGAACTGATTAGAATATTGTGAAACAATAGCGCGTTTTGATGTTTGTTTTTAATAACTTTTTGCTGCTTTTATACATTTTGTAAATACATATATACTAATATTTCACTAGGGTATGTTAGAGCTCTTGGCAGGTTTAAGAGTAGTTGATTGCTGCAACTTTGGATTTAAAAAGGAAATAGGAAATAATCTAAAAAAGAATTAAATCATTGTGGTTAATAAAGAATTGATTATATTTCAAACACTCAAAATGTGGAAAGTTCTGAAGCTTTCTTCCACTTGTAAGAGCAGTAAGGTAGGCTGGCGGTAATATTGAGTACAGCTTTTTTCAGATTGTTAGGAAAACAGTGTCTGCAATGCATGAATGTTTGTGTTTTTCAGACTTCAGATATATTAATGTTGTTACTTATATGTGTAGATAAAATGATAGGTACCGTAGTCATTCTACACACTTGCATACTTACTGCTTTTAGTTATTATGTCTGCAAGCAGATGTTGAAATAAAGATTAGCCTCTTTTTGCATGTGGTGGTACATGAACCTTTTAAGGAATCTATGAATTATTGCTTTGGTTCAGCATGAGTGCAGTAAGAAGAAATGTACCTCATCTGTAATACACTGTGTAGACTAATATCAGCTCCTTTTTTCTTATATTGCAGTGCGATATTGATCTGGTAAAATGGTACCATATTGGAGCTGTCTGTTGTGGTATTCATCATGCTGTCACGTCCCTAGTGCCTTGGAGTTATTGGAAAGTGGAATTGAGAGAGTTCTGTCATTTGGTGTGGCAATCCATTTACACGACAGTCACTACAATATTTGCAGTGGTTCACTGATTTTCCTAGCTGGGATGGCTTCGCCTTCAGTAACAAGAGGGCCTTTCTGTTACCCTATGCGTAGCAGTGTTAGTAGGCTAGATTTACCTGTACTCTGGCTTGCTTTCCTTGTGTTTCATTGCTTTCTTTCTAGCCACTGCTCACACCTGCTGTCTATTCTGACACTGATGCATTGGGCTTATTCCTGTGGGACTAGTACATCTGAGCCATGGCTTTAAGTCTCTTAACGCTTTTATCTGATGGTGGTAAGGAGGTAAAAGATGAACTTTTTAATGTAGAAACCTTCTAGTTACTTCCCACACTGGAATATCAGTTAATGTTCAAAGAGCTTTCAAAATATAAAAAGATACTGTCAATCTTCAATGACTATATTAAGCAGTTGAGTGAATTATTTTTGTTTAGAATTCTTGCTTCACGGAACAATTTTCAAAGAATGTCATGTTTTCTAAAAAAGAGTAAGAATGAAAGATTTTATTTGGGGAAATAATCATTATCTAGTAGAGTGTTAACAGAAAGCGTATAAAGTGTTGAGCTTCTTAAGGAAGACAAGTCCCTGAAATTTCCAGTAACTATAATTTTAGCTGTAGCTAAGTAACTAAGGAAAAAAGGAATAGTTTCCTAGTTTATACATGTTTAAGTGCAATTTTTAAGTTGAATCATGTCAAAGTAGGTGACTGTTTTGATAGACACTAATGTAAAAATTATGGGTACTGGAAACTAAGACTGCAGTACTTTGCAGGGAGTACATTTTAAAAAAGTGGCAGTTGCATAGAGCTAAATATGCAAATACCTTATGTATTTAACATATGCTTGTGCACTGTTGTTAATACACATTCACAGCATGCACTATAATAGCTCAGAAGGAGCCTTCAAACCACTTAGGAGAGGTGACATGCATTTATGTTAAGATATCCATATGTTTTCCAGACTTTTCTTAAAAATGTCCATTGATTTGAAGCTGGCATTTCAATGATTTGTCTGTTCTTTCCTCAGCCAGTATGTGTGTTTACAATAAAATAGTAAATGAGAACAAAGAATGAAAATTTAAAAATATCTCCATACGTAACATTGTAATGATATGTGATTGTAGAAGTCACATATAATAACATAAGTGGCAAAATACGAACATATGCCGATCACAATGACTGTTTGCATAGAAAAAACATTTGCTTAGCTTAGTTTGTGTTATTTCCCAATATGAGATGGTCTGTATTTTAATACAGATGAAAATTCAAATGATTTAATATTTTGGTGAATTTTAAGCCATTCTGTCATAAGATTATGGTAGCTCATGATTTCTCTCCTTCATATTTATTCTTACAGCTGATACTTTTTGGGAGAACCAAGTTGTATTTTAAGATAATTTACATGAATGTGCTTTTTTTACCTAGTCTTTGGTTAAGATTATAAGAGATAATTGTAAAATAATTCTTTTTCCTTTTGAGGAAAGTTTGACAGTATCTTCTATTATTAGAAATGGCAGAATGGTGCTGTTTTTGCAAAGCTCTTATTTTGCTCTTGGTATTCACTAGAATGGACAGAAAGAGAACATCACTGTCCCCTGTAAACTGTTTCAATTTGATCTGTGTTCATGATAAAAATCTTGGCTTCTCAATGCATTTAGGTGCTGTCATAGCTGTTGTTGCCAAATAAGAATGCAGTGTGATGTTATTATAGTAAACAGCACTTAAGCACAGCTGGCAGAATTGATCAGGGCCACATTAGAGTGAACTTCAACAGATGACTGACGCAGCAGAAACAATAACTGAATATGCAAACAGTTCTTGCAGTGAATGCTCCGGGGATCAAGCAGCATTATTTTTGACTTTGAACAGGGAAAAGGGGCAGAAATGGTAACCTCTTTCTATATAGGAGGTTTCTGGGTATTATGTAAACATCTGACTGCCATTTGTGATGGTGGAGAGGTACAATGCAAAACTGAGGCCTCGCTCACTATTTACATTCCATTAATTATTAAAGGAGAAAAACATAAACATCAGATAACTTTGTTTAATGTTTCACATAGTTTTTTTTTTAAGCTGTCTTTTCTCAATTAATGTTAGTCATCAAGAATTTCTGGTTTAACTTAGACAGCAATGTACATTTCATGGCCCCCACCACTTCCCCTAATTATTACAAGAGCTAATTATGTGAACTACATATTGCTGTTTTCACATTGTAATTAGTGAGTTATTAAAAGTAAATAGTGTAGAAATATTAGATAACATTTATTCATGATATTTCTTTTATCCTTGGTTTTAAGGTCAATTTATATTTTGCTCATTACTCAAAGCATGAAAAAGCCAAGCAAAGAATAGCAAGGACAATTAAATGAAAGCACGCTTTCATTTCCGAAGTTAGCATTTAATTATTGAATTCTAAATAAACAATTTGCATTTTAAAGTGCTACTAAACAATTAAATTATAATGCAGTATAGTTAAGACATAAATTAAATGAAATAATACCTTAAATTACTATTAAGGCATCCATTTACTTGAAATGTTAACTTTTAAAATTCTTTTTTGTTCTATCATTAATTCCTCCTTTGTTCCCAGATTTACACTGGCACTTACTAATTAATGAAATATGGGTGTGGTACTGCAGCAATGGAAGGGACAGTTCCTTAGACCAAGGACTTGGAACACAAAAAGAAATGATTATTTTGTGAGGGAAAGCAGTTATTGTTGCTGTTCAGTGGTGGAGTGTTCTAAGCATCCCAGCAAGCTTCTTAGAGCACAACTAGCTTAGGAATAGATTTTTGTGGGTTGTAGAGAGTAGAGGGAGATAAAGAAGGGTGTTCAGACAGCATTACGGAACACAAGGTGGGAGAGCCAAATGGCCATATTTGTGAAAACTGTACATCCTGTACTCCCAACACAATGCCTAGCACACAGTAGGTGCCAGGAGAAAACTTTGAGGTAAGGAAGTGTATTTAGTGTATTTAGTTTTATCTTCACCTTGGCTATGTTAACCTTTGATAAAAATACCCTTTACCACTTACCCTCTTTGTGCCTGGTTTTCAAATGGGCTAGCAGTGCTGCTGTGGAGTTGTGATGTTTGAAGGAAAAGTTCATGGAACTATTGGTCCCTCGCTGGGTCCAGACAATAATTAAGTGGCTGTCTGTTACTGCTTACTGAAACTCGGAACAACATGTTTGTTTCTTAGAGGTGTCATGTTTTAAATTTAAAGAATGTTTTCTTAATTGTGAACTTCAGGCTATATCCTCGGAAAGAATAATGATCAGGTAAATTTGTCCGACTATTAGCAATAATCCTTAATGTCTAATGTTTTCTGAGTGCCTGGCACTATGCTGAAATTTTCAAAATCACGCATCAGTTATTAGAAGGCATCACATGACTTCTTACATAATATATTCAATGTTTTTCTTGACACAAGTCCAAGTAAAATATAAAATGTGATCTGAAATTATACGTCTAATGGACAGGTGTCATTTTACCCATATAGGTAAACTAATATTGATATTTTATATAGTGTTTATGTGTTTATATTTTGCATATGGAAGAAGAAAAACACTTAATATCAGTCTAGATTTTTTGTATTTTTTCACATAAGAAAGATAAATTAGTGAAATGTATTGATGGTTTGAAGAATTGTGTGTTAGTAAGATAATGCTTTAACATATATTTGAAATCTTTACATTATTTTCTGACCTGAAAGAAAGGCACTGGCCAGTGCAGTCTGTCAGGCTGCTGCTTGGTCTGGCAGCATCTCCCGGTGAGTGCCTGTTGCGGTCTTGGCAGTTCCACTTCCTGGTCAGCTCCCAGCAAGTGTGCCTGGAAATGCAGCTAAAGATGGCATCTTTGGCTCCCTGCTGCTCATGTAGGAGACCAGGATGATGTTCCAGGTTCCAAGCTGTTCCAGGCTTGGCTGCTGTGGAGATTCAAACAGTGAATCAGCACATGGAAGATTTTTTTTCTCTTTGTGGAGATTTGAGGAGTGAACCAGCACATGGGCAATCTCTCTCTCTGTCTCTCTATCTGTCTCTCCTGCTGCTGCTGCTGTTGCTATGGTTTTCAATAAATAGCACTTTTTTAAAAATGTTTTTATAGAACTGCTCTTTGAAAACCTGAGAAGCAGTTTTCCAATCAGTTAATAATGGCAGAAAGACCTAAAAACCCTGAGCATGGCTTGCCGCAGTGGTAGATGGAGTGTACATGGGGATCTGTATTCAGTGACTTCTGCTGTTGAGCCGAGGTAAAGGATGTTTGGGGCAAGCTGTGGCAAATCAGCTATGCCATGTTGCTGCCCCTGAAACAAAGTTTTGAAAAACAAGGGCTGAGATTCTCCTTCACCTGTGAAATGGTCCACAGACATTGTTCCTCTCGAAATCTCTTGAGCAGTTATTGTGTTGTTTTGCCCGAGTGAACTTCATTGTAGTCTCAAAGTTGTACTTCGTGCTACTTTTAAAGTTTTATTTATTTATTTATTTGAAGGGCAGAAAAAAGAAGAGAGTGAGAAAGAGGGATAGAGAAGGTCTTTTATCTACTGTCACTCTGGGTTAACCTAAGGCTAGCGGGGGGTACCCAAGCATGTGAGTGCCAAGTGGATTTGCAGGAAGCTTGCTGAGAATTGGAATAGCCAGATAGCCAGGACATGAAGTGGTGCGCTGAAATGAGATGTTGGTGTCCAAATAGAGCCTTACCTTTTACTGTGAGAAAATAGCCCCTTTTTCAATAAGCCCCTGTTCTTTTCTCTCTTTTTTTATATATTTTAAAGTTTTTGTTTGTTTTTATTGCAAAGTCAGATATATAGGGAGAGGAGGAGAGACAGAGAGGAAGATCTTCTGTCTGATGATTTACTGCCCAAGTGACCGCAATGGCCGAAGCTACACCTATGTGAAGCCAGAAGTCAGAAACCTCTTCCGGGTCTCCCACGTGGGTGCAGGGTCCCAAGGCTTTGGGCTGTCCTTGAGTGTTTTTCCAGGCCATAGTCAGGGAGCTGGAAGGGAAGCAGGGCTTCCAGGATTAGAACTGGCAGCCAAATTGGATCCTGGTGCGTTGAAGGCAAGGACTTTAGCCGTTAGGCCAGAGCACCGGGGAGGGGGGTCCCTACTTTTTTTTTGAGCCATGGCATTGTTACTGACTTCTGTGTGTCTTTTGTCTCCCTCTTGACTATTGTTTCATGGCTTTTAATGTTCGTTTTTGTTGGCGGTGTGATTCATTACTATGTTAACAGAATATGGTTGACTCACGCATGTGTCACACCGGCCATTTTGTAGCAAATTTGCAATTTAATTTGGATGACAAAGATAATTTAACTTAATCTACCTTTATTTATTCTTTTGTATAGTCAAAGGTTACCATTGTATCCCCATGAAATAATTTCCCTATTGCTTTTTTTCAAAATAATCGGGTTGTTCATCTGGCAGGTTCACATACATAACGAATAGGCCTTGTCTGTAGCTCAGAAGATGTGAGAATAGATCAACGTGATCCCACAAGAAAGCTGCTCTAGTGCTCTACAAGGGCCCATTAGGACATAATTCAATTAGAATCCCTAGAGAAATGGGGCTTGGAAGCCTGAATTCAAATTTCTGTTCTTCCTCCCATGGACTCAGGAGAGATACTCCCAAGATAAATATAACCCCTGAATTTATCTAAATCAAACATGTTCAGAAGAAATTCCCAGAATCCTCTGGAGTATCTTGTGCTATGTGCAGGTCAGTGTCTTTTCATCTGGGAAGTTTGATTTCTACAACTCCTTTTTATTCACTCTCCACAGTGTACTGAATAAATTACATAATTTAGTGTAATATTCATCATGCTGTTTTGAATTATGAGTTATTTCTTCCTATAAAATTCTTATGCGATAACTAATATATATATGACAAAGTTATCTATACAAGGGTGCTTCAAATAGTTTGTGAGAAGTGGAATTAGGGCCAATGTTGTGGCTTACTGACTTAAGCCACCACCTGCCATGCCTGTCCTGTGTGTTCCACCTGCTGCACTTACTATCTAACTCTGCTAACGTGCCCGGGAAAGTAGCAGAAGAGGGTCCAAGTGCCGCTGCCCATGTAGGAGATCTCAATGGAGCTCTGGCTCCTGGCTTTGACGTGGACCAGCAGGCCTGTTACAGCCATTTGTGGAATGAACCAGGATGTGGAAACATCTCTTTCTTAGACTCTCCTTCTCTGACTTCCACATAAACAAAAGAAGTCAAAAATTAAGTGGATTTTCATGCAATTAATTTACAAATACATGCAAAGATTTTTTCTTTTTAAAAGTTTATTATTGTTGTTGTTATTATTTGAAAAGCAGAGTGAAAGATTGAGAGAGACATCTGCTGCTTCACTGCTCAGATGGTTGAAATAAGAGTGTTGAGCCAGGCCAAAGGCAGGGATCAGGTGTTTCAGGTCTCGCAGGTGCGTGCAGGGACCCAAGGGCTTGAGCCAGCTTTTGGTGCTTTCTGAGGTCATAAACAGGGAGCTGGTTCAGAAGTGGAGCTGCTGGCACTTGTAAACTGCTGCCCATATGGGACTCTAGCACTTTAGGGAACAACGTACATCATCACAGCACAGTAGGAGCCCAAACTCAGGTTTTCATAATACACATTTCCTGTGACTATTGTGAAGTATCCTCAAACATAGAAATATAGTCTATAATGACATAAGTGCAAAACTAATTATTTATGGGTAGAATAGTGAGATATTAATATGTATGTGTTACTGTTAGAGAATGTTACACTCCATGAAGTTGAATCTTTTGGCATGCAATATTTAATGCTGCATTTTTAGCATTTCATGCAGTAAAGATAAATAATGTGATTTGGCTGATATCTTTTTAATTTATGTATAGCAAGAACTTCAGAGAAATTCACATGATACTTTTGTGAAGAAACCCAGAAACTTCTGTAAATTAATGTTGAGCACCCAATCAAGGTTCATATTTCATAGATCAGTTCTCGTAGCATTGATCAGAAAACAAAGTTAACACCTACTTCATTTGTTATTGTTTTTTAATAATTTCTTTTATCCAGGGTACTAATGATAGTACAGTAGTGAATATGCTAAGAAGGTGAACAAGAATTTCAAGAGAGCCATAGTAGTAAAGTTGGGTCAGTGAACTGGGAATCTTCACAGTTAATTTCACCTTGTTAAAGTCATTCAAACGTATTAAAATTTATGCATTTTAAATGCTGTTAAAATATTACAGTTACGTGAGCTTACTTCATCAGTGACCAAATCTGCACTTCCAAGTGTAGCTGAATTTTTGTATTTAAGATTTAAAATTCCATCTCCTTGTCTGTTAAGGCAAAGATTTTTCATCTCTTCACTCTACCATTCCTACTTATGGGTTTCTTCTTCACTGACGCGTATTTGGAGTGAATCTTCCTTGTCCATGATGTTGCTTATTGTGATATAACAACTAGTATTTTCTCTGTGATACATATAGATGTCTCTGATCATGCGAGACACGGTAGAACATAATGGTCACCATCGTGTTGCTGCTGTGAGATCCTGGAGAGCTTTCCAGTTTTGTTGGAGTTGGTTACATTGCTTTGTCTGCATGTTGTCAGTTTTAGCTTTAGTTTGCCTGAGATTTGTGAAATCTGAAAGCACCACTTCCTTTACAACATTCTCTTTTGAACAAAGAACTGTGCAGTTACAGAAGGCTGCTTCCTATAATTTTAGTCTTATTTAGCGATTGGTTTTCCATGAAGATTCAAACCGAGTCATTTCTCAGTGTGGATGCCATCTTTAAATGAGTTAGAGTTGTTGGTAGAAAGTTGAAATCTGTGAAGCTATGTCTCATCAGTTTTTTGTACCATGGCGTTGTAATTTACTCGTCCATTAGAATTTACATACTATAATGGTGAATGTGATTTGCATATTAACAAAGTAGCAGGAAATTATTGTTTTTAGTCCCTTTGATACTATGGAGTCAAATCTTCTGACACACATGTTAAGGTTGGATGGATAATTATCTTTTATAGATGTCATTTTGGTAGGGCTTTCATTTTTCATAGATATTTGTGAAACTAGGACATAGGTTCTTACAATGATGAATGTCTAGTACAGCTTGAAAAGGAAAGAAGAGGAAAACTAAAAAGGGGACTGGTAAATCCTCCAACACTCAGAGAATTCTGGGGATAAATAATAGGATTATTTTGTGCTTAGTGTTATAAAGTCACAACCTATTTATATAGAGATGTGTTCAACGTGATTTTCTAGCAATCTTTAATGAAGAGTATTATTATTTCATAAACGAGAAGGTAGCTTTGTAAATATGAGTTGGCCAATGATAATTTTTGAAAAACTATTTATTTTATGTATTCAAGAGGAATCATTACAGAGAAAGATGCAGAAAGAGCATGAGGTCTTCCAACTGCTAGTACACTCCCCAAATGTCCGCAATGGCCAGAGCCTGGCACGACAAATGACAGGAGGTGGTAGCTCCCTTTGCGTCTCACAACTGTGTGAGGAGACCTGACTATTTGGGCCATTTTCTGCTGCTTTCCCAGATACATTTAAGGGAGCTGGATTGAAAGTGGAACTCTGAGGTCTCTACTTATAGTCCATATGGAATACTGGCATTAGAGGCCATGATAATATTCCATGCCATAACGAAGTTCTAGTAAAAAGGACATATAGAGACTCTGATACTAAATCTGGTGTTCTTTCCAAGCAACATTTATTAGATTATGATTCATGTGTATGCTTAATAAACTCAAAGAATTCTTGAGTTTACTAAAACTTATGTATACATTCAGTTTGACATTTAATGCCTGTAGAAATCATCGCAGCTCCTCAAAATCATGTGCAATTTGATTTATAGTTTTTATAAAAGTGATTAAGGTTCAACTGAAGTGTGCATCCCTGAACAGCATTTTTCTAAGGTAGTTGTTCAATTTCTGATGTAATATTCTCTTTGGACATTTTTATCATCTGCCCAGGGCAATTGTAAGAGTTCTTGCTTTCTTGTGGAAGGAGTGAGGCTTTGTTTGCTTGGCCACGCAAATTCCCAAACTAATTCATGAATCCTAAGGTATTTGGAGGAAAAGGTGGTGTTTCTGACTCTGCTGGCTTCCAGGCAGAATGGCACACATTCCTCCAGCCTTCTCTCAGCCACTGCTTTCAGATTTTGCCCCTATATTGTTTCTGGGTTTGTTGATGTGTTTCTGAGCATGTATTAGGTATGAGTTAACCAGTACAGATGATGGTGAAAAATTCCCAGTGTCTTGTTTGGGATGTTGTGCCTATTGTTTTGCAAGTTTCTAAAATTTATGACTTGTATTTCTGTTTTATTGATAAAATATATGAGGAAGCTAGTTCAGCCAAATATTGTCACTTTCAAATCATCAAAAATTCAGCTGTTTTCTGTCAAGTGGTAGACTGTCATTATAACAAACAAATTTGTTAAGTTACTGTGCTTCCTGCAACCGAGGAATGTTACCTACCTAGTGGTTCATCCACACCATGGAGAGATGTGCAGTTGTTTAAAAGCCTGCAATAAGTAGTGAAGATGGTGATGCCGTTGCCAACAGAAGGGTAGTGGCTGGAGTTTCACGAGGATGTAGCAAGTGGTCCAGTGCTTTATGTGCGTTTTTCATCGGATATTAACTCAGGAGGGGAGCACTCCTATTTGCCTCGTTTTATAGATAAAGGTGTTGAGACACAGAAAATTCAGGAACTTCCTCAAAGAGACACAATCCAGAAGGAAAATATCACCCTAGAACCCGAAGCCTTGTGAGAGACAATACTGGGGTTTTTTTGTTGTGAATTCTTGGGATGTTCAGGTTCACAAAGATGTTTAGGTCTACATTTTCCCTTCTTTCTCCTTCCAATAAACAAGACAAAAAATAAATTATTGAATGTCCTCCATGTGCTTGGTGTGCTACAATGGAAGAGCACAATACAAAATACAACAGGACTAAGTTCAAGGAACTTGTTGGAATTTAGGTGAAAAGCTAATATAAATGTACTAAGTCAGCAATGCAAGTGGAATGATAAAAGCAGCAGGATGCAATTGAAAGTTCATAGAAACTATGTTAATAAAAAAAAAAGCCTGTGCCTGGGTTTCATAAGTGGTTGTCACTAAAACAAACTTATCTTTTCATCCCATTTACCAAAGCCTTTTGTGGTTAGTGGTTAAGAAGGGACAGATATTTTGCAATTATTCTATGAGTCTTGGTGGCTAATTCTAGCTTTTCTTAAGTTTTCATTAAAATGATCAATCATGTAATGATAAATGACCACTATGTGATATTTAGTGTATGTGCACCCCCCACACACACACTTCTATGACTATAACACACACAATTATACCTTTTTGAGTTTTATCAGTGATTCTACCTTAATGACTTATCACTTCACTATTTGTTAGTTGCTTCTACAATCCAAGTTGACTTAGCACAAGTAAAATTTTTCTTAGAAATAGAATCACTTGAAATATAAATAAATCACAATACTACTAGTAGATTTTAGAAAACTGGCCAAATATTTGCTTTCTGTGAGTTCTTAAATGTAATACTATTTTTACATTGTACAATGTCTAGCTCTTCATTAAATATTCTGTATTGTCATTTATTTTAGAAATGCCAATAAAAAATGATGTCCATTTTGATGAAGAAAATACTTGCTGAAGGAAAACATTTTTGTATCAATGCGGGTTTTTTTTTTTTAAAGCAGTATGTAAGAGTGAATTACTTGATTTGTTAATCAAGGGCAACGTACTTGGAATTCAATGTATTTGAGGTAGATAGTGAGAAATGATGTGCAGATATGCCGGATGTATAACCTGGCTGTCTGCATCAGTCTGAAAAAACAGAGTGAGCAAAGGACAAATCCAATAGATGTGCAATTACTTTTGTGTGTGGGATTCTAGCTAATGAGACAATGTCTGGATGCAATTATTTGGGAAGTTCTTGACCTTTTATTTGTACAAGTTGATATAATTATGATTTCATGAGAAATGGTTTTGAAAATCTTAAACCAATTTTAGTTCTGTGTTTACGTTGTGTCTTACCTCAGAGATCCTGAAAGTATTTTCCCCTTTTAACTTTTTCCACCATATCTTTAAGCTTTCTGGATTCACGTCAGTGTTTAAATTCCAATCGCAGATAATTTTGTTTAGTTACAAAGAAATTCTAACAGTACTCTGAGATTCTCATTCAAAAATCTTATTTCCATTTGTAAAGACAAAAATTGAAGAAAATAAATATAAATCTTTTTTTTTTTTAAATCAGCTGGCTAACCAAATTAGCAGTCCAGTGACAATTTCAAAAATCCCTCCAGGCCTGTGACTCTCTCCTGTTTTAAAACTGTCCTGTCCACTGCAGTGGCGCCTATCACGTATGAGTCTTAAGCACTTAAGTGTGGGAATATAAAATGAAATAGTCCACAAGTTTAAAGCACATACCAGGCTTAGGTAACATAGAGAAAAAAATGTAAGGTATCTCAACAACTGCGCATCAGTTCTACGTTGAGTGATACCTTGAATATGTTGAGCTAAGGAAAATCTTAATAATTTCACCTCCATATGTTGAGTATTTAGAAATAATTACCAGGAAATTTAAAATTTACTAGAGGATTTTTATAGTATTTTTTATTGAAAACTTCTTTTGTAGATACATTTTTATCTTCCTCAAATACATTTTTATCTTCCTCAAATACAGTTAATGTCTCAATCATGATTTCTTCTTTCCTTTGTATTGAAGAGTTTCTTTAAATTTTTATTTACGTACTTATTTTTATTATTTGTTTTAGGACACAGTTTAGTAGGCACTGGGATTCCTTGTCTAGTTTTACAATGGGTGTCTTTCATGATCATTCGTAAGTCCATCATTTTGCTATTGAAGTGTCTCCGGACAATAAAGGCATGGACAGTGTTAGGGTATTGATCAGTTTCTTATGTAAATTAATAGATTTCTTTCTTAAATATACAACTGCTTGTATATTGGTTTCCACAGTCATATATACTTAAATTCTCAATTGCCTTTTGAAAGCTCTCTCTCTTTTGAAATCTCATCCTTCTTGTTTCCATCCTATAAAACCTCTTTACCCATAACTTTCATTTCTTGTTTGATGTTGTTGGTGTAGATTTTTCATTAAGGAGCTGCTAGCTTTTCTTTAACAGAATGTTAAATTTGGAGATAGAGGGGGACACTCCTCTCTTCTGGCCTCGTTCACCCTGTACCAACACACCTCTGTCACCTGTATGCCTCACAGAATAGAGTGACTTCTCAACTTGTTGCTAGTGCCTCTGTTCACTTGAGAACCACTTTTATGGTAAATTGCTCTTGCTGATGAAAAATATCAGATCTGGAAAGCATGTTGAAGTAATTAAGAGTCACTTTGTCAAAATATTAAAGAACTCCTCATTTGAATTATAATTTCTGTGCAGGTGACTTCCAATCATATGTCTCCTTCCTGCATACTGGTCAGCAGTCAGTAGTTCTTGTCCAATTACTTCATTTATGTCACATGTAATTTTCACCTCCACTAAAGTACATTCAAAACTGAACTAATCCTCACTTCAACCTTGCTCATCATTGTTTCAGGATCTCATTAGTTTCAGCCAGGTTCTTTAGCTCTAATATTTTCAGTCATTATTAATAAAGAGACTTTATTCACTTGACCTGTACGTTTTATTAAAGCACTAAGAGTTTTTGATTATAACTTTCTGTTCTTCCAACTTCTCCATTCCTACTTTGTGCTTCTGTTGCAATTCATCCATAGACTGAGAATGTACTTTTTTCCACCTTAATCCTCTCTTGCCTCACTCAGCTCTGCAATTTCTAATCCCAACAAGGTTCCAGATTTTCTGAAGGCTACCTGCTCCTGAAATGCCTTGATGGTTTCACATGACTGCTGGTCCCCATTTTAGCTCCTGAAGTTTTTTTTTTTTCCTCTTCAACTCTAAAATTTGCATTTATTGCATTGTGTATGGTGTTACAGTTTGAAATAAACATATATACCTTATTCATTCTATTTGGAAAATAGGATCCGTGTCTGATTCTTACACGTACTGCAAAGCTGAGATTATGGTACTTAATATCTTTGTAAATGGTTAGTAGCCACACCGGACAGATCATTTACCCTATACATTAGCTATACTAGGAAGGCATAGTCACCGTGAAAGCCTGTTTTGAACCTTCGTCTATATGTATTCCTGGCTGTTTAACAAAGTGATGCGTATTCCTACTGACTTGACTACTTGGTTAGAGTGTTCTTACTTTTCCATTTTGGAGAAAATCTGCTTTTATTATAATAATCTACATTTTTAATCTGAATTCCTCACTAGCATAGTGTTTTAAAAATCTGCTACTAGGGGACAGCATGGTAGCCTAGTGGCAGAAGTCCTCACTTTGAACGTGCAGGCATCCCATTTGGGCGCTGATTCTAATCCCGCCTGCCCCACTTCCCATCCAGCTCCCTGCTTGTGGCTTGGGAAAGCAGTTGAGGATGGGCCAAAGCCTTGGGACCCTGCACCTGCGTGGTAGACCTTGAATAAGCTCCAGGCTCCTGCCTTCAGATTGGCTCAGCTCTGGCCATTGCAGCCGCTTGGGGAGTGAATCTTCCTCTCTGTCTCCCTCACTGTATGTCTGACTTTGTGATAGAAATAAATGAATAAACCTTTAAAAATATCTATTACTAGACTTTTCCCTGTGCCTTTTTGTCTCATCAACAAAATAGAACTCATGTCCAAAGTCTTTATTATACTTCTGCATTTTGGCATGAGTATGTTGCCATACACTTAATAAGTAATCAGTTCATGTCTGAGCAAGTCATGTGTCCATTTGCATATCATGCTCACAAACAATGTGGACAAAATTTGTCTTCTTCCTGTAAGTTTTATCTTAATAGTTTTGCTCTTTTATCTCTAGAAAAAGCCACAGCTCTTTTTCATAAACTGTTTCTTCAGAACTTTTTACTGTTGCCTGAGGTTTATGACTAGGGAATACGTGCATATCTTCACCACTTTACTTACATTTTCCATACTCTGTTGTTGTAACTCAATGCTCTTAGTGGTTAGTATCATGAAGACAGATTTTTAAAGCACTTTGCATGACCTTTTAATAAAAGTGAAATGTGAAATACCCAGCAATCACTTGCAGCTGCCAAAAATGGCATACAGGGCACGTCTAATTTCACAGACGTCCACAATCTGGCTCAAGTCCTTGTGATTATGTAAAACAACTTTCTATTCTGTTGTGCTATGATAAAATAGATTGGCTGTATTATAATAAAACAGGTAAAACTTTGAAACATATTACTTCATGGGAAGTAAATATAATTGGAGTCTTTTCCTCTTAATCTAAATTGCTTCTTGAGTACGCATTCCCACAGAAGTTTGCTAAAGAACATTAACTCACTGGAGCATTGCCCTTCACAGGTAGGAAGGAGTCAGTATGTATTTTAATGTATGTGCTTTGGTTTGACTCATAGAAAATAATGTTTGTAAAGATTCGTTTATTTGAAAGCCAGAGAGAGAGAGACCGAGACAGACAGAGAGAGAGAGTTCCATTATGTGCTGGTGTACTTCCCAAAGAGCCACAACAGGCTGAACCAGAAACCAGAAACTTTATACAAAGCTCCCATATAGGCGACAAGGGCCCATATAGTTGATTCTTTGTCTGCTGCTTTCATTGGTACATTACTAGGAAGCTGGAACAGAAGCAGAGCAACTGATACTTGAATTGGCACCTGCGTGGGACGCTGGCATCATAAGCAGTTGCTTAACTCACTGTTCCACAATGTTGGCCCCAGAAAAGGTTTTTTATGCATCAAGATTATATATGAATATTCTTTAATGAGAGCAGTAGGAATTCCTTAGTAAGACTAATTAACCATTTATTAGATGTTGTTATTGTTCATGCTATGATATGAGAATGTAAAATGGTTACCTTACTCTGATTAGGAGGTGACCAGCACATTGGGATGATCTGATTGTTTTGGTGTATAGAACTCTTAGTGCCTAGTGCTGTCCAAGTAAATTCCTATTGGTTGGATGAAACTTTCTGTAACTTATTATGTGTGATTGCAGTATTAAAGTTAACAAAGGGGACGCAAAGAATAAAAGTATAAAGTAGTAGCACAGTTCAAAATTAAAATAAGTCTTAACTACATATGATATAGTGTTTATACTATGGAGGAAGGACATTTTCTTTATAAAAGATCTTGAATTTTGTTATGATTTAGTCTGCGGGAAAGGCATTCCAGCTGGAGGAAAAGATATGATAAAGTATATAAGGGTGAGAAAGAGATTGGAACTAACCTGCAAGAGAATGGTTGGCAAACTGCTTCTGGAGAGGGCTAGATAGTATACATTGTAAACTTTGCAAACCGTATGTTCTCTGTTCAAGTTTCCCATTGTAGATTGAAAGCAGCAATAGATAGAACATAAACAAATGACTGTGGCTATGTTCCAATAATAAGGTATTTATAAAAGCAGGTAGGCAAGATTTAGCCTGCAGACTGTAATTGCTGACCTCTGCTCTAGGGAACAGAGAGCCAATTGATGGTTTCTACTTAAAAAAGGGAGATGTAATTAAGCTAAAGGTTGACCTAGGACATTAGGAAAGATAATGAAGGAATGGATAGGTTCAATAGAACCTTTGAAACATGAGTTGATAAGTTTCATGGAAGAAGCCAAAGTGGGAGAAAAGAAATGTTCTTTCCTATTCTGGAAACTGCAGATAAAGACAGCATCAAAATCTGTCCAATTTTGGTAGGCTGCAACGATAGATCTATATAACACAATTTTCAGAAAATGAAGGTAGCATCCTTAACTGAATTTAAAATGGTGCCTTTAGCAATATTATGTATGCAGATTCTTTGGATATTGTAATTGACTACAAGCTCAGTTAAGAGTTACCAATTCGAAGAAACAGAAAGAACTAAACTAACTTCAGAAAAATCTCTAAAATTATGAGCAAAAATGAATTATTTTTATCTTTATGGTACTTTAAGAATGTGAAATATGACTTTTGATATCTGGGAAGTAGGGCATAGTGTTTTTTTTAAGGTTGTCCAGGATAGGCATTGCTTAATAAAGGATTAAACGACCCCTTTGGTCACTGGCATCCGCATCGGTGTCAGGGATTGAGATCTTTGCCTCAGATCCAGCTTCCTGCCATTGAGCCTGGCAGGCAGCAGACAGCTGGCCAAGCTGTAGCATTCTTGCCATCCGTGTGTGAGACACAACTGTATTCCTGGCTCCAGTTTTTGGCCTAGCTTAGTCATAACAGCTGTGGGCAGTTGAGGAGTAAATCTGTGGATGAATGCTTGTCTCTCTATCACTCCCTAGCATTATCTCTATCATTTGCCATACAAAGAAATAAAACAACAGTAAAGGAGAGGCTTGCATTGTGTCACAGTGTGTTAATGTGTGATGCTTGGGATACTGCATCTCATAGGAGAGTGCCTGCTTCCAGTCTCTCAGACACTCTGCTTCATATCTGGCTTCCTGCCTATGTACCTCAGAAGCAGAGGATGATAGTTAAACTGTTCGAATCTCTGCTACTCATGTAGAAGACCTAAAACTGGATATTAGTTCCTGGTTTTGATATGAAGCATAAATCTTAGATCTTTCTCTCTGTAACACTGCCTTTTAAATAAATACATAAATTCTAAAGAGAAGTAGAGAGAGGTCTATTGTCCATCCATTGATTCACTTCTCACATGATTACAACTGGAACTTGTCTGGAAGCTGGGAGATCTCGGAGTAGGAGCCTGAGATCCCGGGCCATCTTGTGCTGCTTTTCCAGGTACATCAGTAGAAGGCAGGATCAGAAGTGGAGTGCTCATAGGGGATGCCAGCACTGCAGGTGGCAGCTGTACTTGCTAAGCCACAGTGCTGGTCTTAGGTGTAAATCTTTTAAAGGCAAACAGAAAATGCTATTTTTTAAAAGTGTGGATTCACTGGATTGAGCTACCCCTTCTCAAAATGTCTCAATATTTTAATCTCAAGTACTTCCAGTATCTGAACCCATTCTGTCAGTTGAGGGTTAATGTTACAAACCATGGAAAGTAGATAAAGGTTTGATTTTGCGTCATGTTTCCTAAAATAATCAGGAAACCAAGGAATCGGAGTTAAGCTCTTGTTCAATGTATACTTGCACTTAGAGAAGGATTCATGATTAGAGCCTTGTTCTGTTGTATTTTTATCCTAGGCCTGTCTACACAGTGACATGTCTAGCCCCTGAAAAATGTTATGTGTTTACAGAGCTTTCCTTCCTGGAGTTAGAGCTACTGCACACATTTCAGGTCCCTGCAAAAGTGCTCATTCCTACCTCACTCTTCAGTAAAGTAAGATATACTGTAATTCAGTAGGTAATACTTAATTGCTGTGACTACATTCTATTTAAAAAAGAAATTGATATTGTTTGTCAAGATCTAATTAAAATACATAATGTTAGACTGCTAGTGTCTTTCGAAAGCTTAAAACAGTCTGTCACCAGATAGTATTGCTTAAATAAATACATCACTTTTTAGAACTAGTCTTGTGTGTAATTCTGGATATTTCACATGGCAGTTATAATGAATAAAAATAATGATCAGGCTTATAGCAAAAATATTAAACTATGCATAAAAAGGAAATGCTGCCCTTTGCTGAAGAAGTTTTAAGTGTATTGATAGAATGCATAATATTTTAGGCATTTTTGTGTTTAGGATTTTTTGAGTTTGCAGGTTTGATTTCTAAGCTTATTGTTGATACGTTTGGGTTTGGGGTCTTCATGTGACTAAAAATGGTCTTACACATTTTCAAACTGCTTCTCTGCACTTAGTTTTAAACCTTGGAAAAGGAAATATGTGAACATTGTAAGTACTTGATTCTTCTTGGAGAACAGGTTTGTGTGGTGTGCATCAGAAGAGGCTGATGGTCCCAGCTAGGGACTTTTGCTTTTCCTTGGAACTCCTCTGCCTCTTTGGCTGCCTTGTTTTGGTTACGGGATGAGTAAAGCTGATCAACCTACGGTGTGCCATGACTTAACTCTTAACATGATTCTTTATCGAAGCTATAAACATATGCAGAAAAACTTGGTGTAACGATGTTTGAGAAGAGAATGGTTGGCAAACTGCTTCTGCAGTAAGATGCTCATTTCCCATTATTGCATTTAAGATACATTGCTAAATCTAAGGATTTTCAAATGAAGGTACAGGAAGTAGTATGTGCTTCTGCAACTCAGGAAGCCAACAGGCTTAATCTGCTTTAGGGCTTCTTAAACAATTTGAGAATGTTTATGATTTTTGCTAAATATTAAATATTTCTAAATACTTAATATTCTTCTATAGGGACAAAAACTTGATCATCTTACATAATAAACTAACAATTGAATTGATACATGCCTATTTTATCGTCAGCTGGTGCTAACAAGTGTTTCACTCTGTTGTCTTCATGTTTCCCATTGTTCTGTTACAGTTTTGCATAAATTCCATAAACCCTGACTGATAATTAGTGATATTAAGTAACATAACGTAAATAGCAGTGCGCCAGTATGAGAATGATTTTGTGATATCTTCATTTTATGGGTATCAAACTTTGTTACCAGCAATGGATCATCATCAGCTAAGGATCTTATTAAATCATTATCATGTTGCTGATTTACATAATGTTTTTATTTCAAAGAAGAGTATCCTTATTTAGTTATTATTATGGTTTGAAATAGTTGCATATAAAATCATATATTTGAAAGGAGATTTTACACTATCTAGTTTTTCCCACTTTTTTTGAGATTTCTAAGTTATCAGAATTTTCTCTTTTATGTGTGGCTGAGAATGTGAGGTTTGTTTTAGAAATGCCAGTTTATAATTTATGATAGAAAGAGATAATGAAAGATTAAAAAATGCACATTCATCGTGGGGATAATCTATTTTAAATAAATTTTCACTCTGAGATGGGGATCAGTTTAATTTAACCTGCACAAATGTTTAAGGCAAAATCTTCCACTGAAATGAAATGTCCTGTGTGACCTGGGGAACCTTTTTTGTGTCTTGTCTACTACTGTCCCTCCTTTTTTTGTTTGCATTTTTTTGTTTTCCTTTATCAACTTGAGTTGAATTCTGTAATTGGACACTTCAACTTTAGAATAATAACAAGCTTCCCGTGTGCTTTCATGTACTTTCTGTTAAATTCAGTAGGCAGGTGATTATCATATTTAGCTTACATGTTAAGAATTTCAACGACACAACAACCAAACAGGTGGTTTGTATCAAAGAAATAAATTACATTTTCTTATTGCAGAGTGGAAACATTTCTTCTCCATTATATGTTACTTAGGTAGAATAAAATAGACAGCTCATGCTGAGAGAACTGAAATGTGAAGAAGGCAAGAGTTAAAAATCAGACAAAACCCATAGGAGTGTCTCAGGCATGCCTATCTGAAAATTATAATAAACCATCCAACTTGAATGAATTAAAAGTGTGAGCTTATCTGTTGTTTGCTTTCAATTTTGAAAGTCATTTTTAAATTGAGAATACTAATGATTTCATCTTTCTGATTAAATATATAAACTCATTTATCTGCTATGTTAAGTGTATTTGTAAGGAGTTAGTGGCAATTATTATTGATGAATACATTTCTCAGCTTTATAAAGTGAAAAATTTTATGATTATGCTGATATAGCTGTTACCCTCATATACTCTTTCCCTTAGACTCTTTGTTAATGATATCAAGCTGAAAGCATTTCTTCTCAGCATTTAATGTTTTCAAATATGTCTACATGTTAATTAGAAAATTCAAATTTGGGTCTCTAAGCATGTTTTCAAGTAGAAAAGAGTATAGTTTTGTGAAATCCTATTGAACAAAGTAAACATTCTATGTTACCAAATATATTTTCTGGGTATTAAAATTGACTCAATAATTATTTTTGCCTTTTATACTGAAGTGTAAGCGCTCCATAGCAACTTACGGCTTTCTCAAAGACACTCCCTCCTGTGTTTTCAGTTAAGTGACATAGATGAAGCACCATTTGGTGAGCAGTGTTTTTTTTTTTTTCTTTGAGAATGCTTTATGTTCACGTATTTTAATTGTGAAAGTGCTGGATTTGAAGGGTGTTTTGCATGAAATTCCATAAATGATCATATGCTTATTGGAAACTTCCCAGAATATGGTCAAGAAGGGAGTTTTACTTCCAACTTGTGCCACTGAAATTAAGATTTAATCTCCAGCAAAGACAAGCACATTAGTACAATGTGCTTTATATACAGTGAAAACAAAGTGATCTGTGTCAGTGCTTTGCTTAAAACTGTGAAAAATGAAGTAGTTGTACCTTCAGCTGATTAAACTATTTTTATATTAAAAATGAAGCTAACATTTTATTTTGTGGCTTTGTTTTAGACTCTCCTGAAGTACTAAGATTCTCTGAAAACTAAAGTTCTGTGTTGGATTTGTTCCCGAGCAATACTCTCTTACTTTTCCATTTATTCTCTTCAAATTTTTATTATAAAGGATACAGTCTGATCATTGATTGCAAAAAAATACTAAAAATTAGCAAAAGTATAGTTTCTTTCTTGGTACATATCAAACAGGTTTTGAGATAGAGAAATCACTAATGCCCAATATCATTAGCAAATAAATAATCACCACTCAGACATGAGGAGATATTCAATGACTAGGAGATTTTGATGATGAAGACAGGAGAAATAATAGAAATGTGCACCAGGGCTGTTGGTGTATCTTGTAGGGAATATCTAGAAAATTAGATTAATCAGGGAGCAGACATTTGGAAGAAAGTTTGTGTGAATGCCTGACAGTTTTGCTCTTTCCCTCATTTCAAATGTTGGCAGGGTAGCAGGCAGCTCCAAGGGAAATGTGCTCCTTTCATACTTGAGTAATTGATGAATTGTATGCAATATGCAAATGAGAATCCATAAATCTTATGAATGACAGCTTAATTTATGTGAGCCTTAATGAATGCAGGATTAGATTTTAATTAAATATCCTCAAAGGCACCCTGAGTAGTAGATTTTTTTTTAGGCCTTGTTTTTTGAAGACTTGTTTCTCGAGCAATGCATTTTACAAAAGCAGAAAATCAGGCCAAGAACTTAGCCTATATTTTAACAATAGGCATTGTTTCATTTCACTTAGAAAACAACAGATCAAGGGATAAGTCTTTAACAACATATGCATTGATCTCTTTATTTTCTATGCATTTCACTAAATATGATTACTTTTAATTACTGTTACTTTTAATTACTGTTGGTCTTTAATATCATGTGTTATTTTTAATAACAGGAAAGTTATTATAACTTTACAAAAATATACTGGAGCTCAAAAATGTTTAATAAAAGATTATATTAGCTAGATAAACATTTAAGGTATGAAATCTAATTTGAGGAAAACAAGGTCTTCTTAACCCTCTTTTCTTTTTCCAAATTGCATCTCTAGACAATACCTAATGAGATAAGATGATAAATAAGACTACTTCTCACATAATATTTAATAAGGGGAATTGCATTCTAAAGTTAGGTTGAAATGATGTATTCTCCTGTGGAATTGTTACCTCCTTAATTCACTTTAGTATGGTAAACTTAGATATAGGTTTCTTCATTGACTTTATGTTTGATTACAGACGCTACTTTACTTTTCTGTTACACATCTACCTTGTTCAATTAGAATTTAATTTAGGAGTGGGACTTGGTACTCGCTTCAGCAGCACATATACTAGGAGTGAGACTTGATGTTTAGAGATGCAAATGTTTTTCTCCCATTTACAATACTTAAAATATTTTCTTAAGTTCTAAAGAATTCATTTTTAAGTATTTAATTAAGTAAATGGTATCAAATCTCAAACACAAATATGTCCTTTTAATTTTTTGCTTAGCAATGCTACAGTTGCCTGCATCCACCTAAGTAGAAAAATGTACCTTTTTTCTTTCTAAATGATGCAAATTTACAAAGCTTCAAAATGCAGTTTATTCAGGTAAACTCCGTGTAGATTCGTAGACACGTGAAAACAATGGGAAGTACAGGGGGTTAAAGCATGCCCATCAGAATCTTAGTCAACAGGTGAGGCTGTGGGTGTGAGTAACTACGATCTTGAAATCTTGAACATTATTTTGAATAGGTGACTGTATCCATTTATTATAAGATGGTCTATAACCTCAACAGGTTATCTAAGAAGATTCATTATCCAAAAGATAAAACTACTGAAATGCAAAAAATTATAACAGCTGCATAATTTCATGGAGTAAAGTCTGTATGTGAAACTTGTGAAACTGGTAAGGGAAAACAAAACATGGGGTCTGATTCTTTTATAAACCACACCACTTTCCAAAACAGACCAGTATTATGTTGGCAGGCTTTCCTTAGGTAACCTGTTAACAATTTTTCAATGCTCTATAACTTATTTTCAGAGAAATGTCCAATCAAAATATCTTGCATTTATATTTTATTTTTATTGATGATTGATATCTCAAACATTGTGATGAATGTTTGTAATATCAGTTATATTCTTAACCAGTTCCATAAAGATCATCTACTGCACAAGATAACACTATAAGCATTACCTAAAATTACAGTGTAGTTTTCAGCAAAATAAATATTTAAAAGTATTTTGAGAGAGCATCAAGATTTAGCCAGCTTTAAAGTTTCTTCATTTGTTTTTGTTTTTTAAATATATATTTATTCTCATGAATGGCAGAGTTGCAAAGAAAGAGAAATAGAGAAAACTCTTCTTGCCACTGGGTTACTCCCCAGCTGGTTTCCAAAGCCAGTAGTAGGACAGGCCAAAGCCAGGAGCCAGGAGCTCCTTTCAGGTTTTCCACTTGGGTAACAGGGACCCAAACCTGTTGGCCATTCTCTGCAGCTTTTTTCAGGCCATTAGCAAAGAGCTGGATCAGAAATGCAGCATCCTGGGCTCTGCGGGATAGCTTGGTGGCAAGAGTGCTCACCTTGCATGTGCCAGGATCCCATATGGGCACTGGTACAAGCCCTGGCTATTCCACTTCCCATCCAGCTCCCTGCTTGTGGCCTGGGAAAGCAGGGATGGTCCTAGGCCTTGGGACTTTGCACCTGCATTGGCACACTTCCAGCCATTGTGGCCACTTGAGAGTGAAGCATTGGATGGAAGATCTTTCTCTTTGCTGTTCGTTTGCAGTGGATGGAAGCTCTCTCTCTTCACTGTTCCTTTGCAAATCAAAAATTTATGAGTAGTGATTGACACTCATTATAACATGAGGATTTTTCAATGAAGGTGAATGTTTTAGACTGCCTAACATCTGAATAATATGGTCTTTATTGGAGCTGATAGGACCCTACTTAGAAAAATGAAAATGGCCATATATCATAAAGAATATAAACCTCTGAGGTGCTTTATACACCTCTTTTTTGAATATTTACTTATGTATTTTGAAAATCCGAGATATGAAGTGGGGGGAAAGAGTGAGAAATGGAAAGCTAGAGAAATTCCATCTGCTGGTTTACTTCCCAATTGACTGAATTGGCCAGCACTGGGCCAGGCCTGCCCCAGGAGCTTCATACATGTCTCCCACATAAATAACAGTGGGTGAAATGCTTGGGCCAACTGCCACTGCTTTTCCAAAGGCTTTAGCTGGGAGCTGGGTTGGAAGTGGAGCAGCCTACTGGAACCAGCATTCATGTAGGATGTCAGCATTGCAGTTGGCAGCTTCAACAACACAGACTATCATAATGTTTCTCATTAAACACTCTGAGAATACTGTGGTTAGCCTCATTTGCCAATATAATGAAGGGAATTTTTCTATACATTTTTAGGTATACTGTTCCATTCACTTTGAAACACATTATTTGCTTGTGTTTGTGTAAAAACAAGAACAGTTCAGACAAAGAAGCATATGACACTTATGTATCATTTCAGGGGTGTTTCCAAAGTGTCTTGTATAACCTGTTCCTGAAAAAGTTTGTAAATTCTACCCACTTTTCAGTTGGTGGAGTAAATTAGGGTTTAAATTTACATATATTCCTATATTATTTGTAATCATTGTAAATTGATCATCTTGGTTCACCTAGAAATTGTATTTGTCTAAGGGCAGCAGATTTTGCCCAGTTGGGCATCACCAAATGGACTTGTCTCAGCAAAGAAAACTGTTTTCAGTACATTCCTGTGAAGATTTTCAAAGTTTAAATTACTTCTCACTTAAGCTGAACAGTGTAAGTACAAGCAAACACTTTTTAGAAATGTTGATGTTAGAAATCTTTTTGTACTTTTTTTTTTTTAATTTACTGGCTTTACTTTGAAAACTAGTAAATTGAACTAGTAATTCCTGTTTGGAAAAACATCTTTTTTTCTGTTGTTTATTTTTAGCTTAGGTATAACTAAATATATACAAGCGTGGTCTAAGCAATGAAAGGACCCTTGAGAGTAGTTGTAGATTTGTGGCTACCTATCAAACTGTGCTCAAAGTGAAAATAAATATGCAAAACAATAACTCATTATTTAAACTATCAACAAGTAGAGGCTGGTGCTTAGCCTGGCAGCTAAAATACTGGCATCCCACATTGAGGAGCCTGGGTTCAGCTCTTGGCTCCAGCTCCTGATTTCAAGTTCCTCTCCATACAGACCCTGGAAGCGGGTAGTGATGCAATTGGGTCCCTGCCGCCTACCTGGGAGAACTGAATTGCATTCCAGCTCCCAGCTTTGGCCTGCCCAGCCATGTTTATTTCATGTTCTGTTTTCCTCACTACAAATTTGCTATTTCTCTTCTATTAAAAGTTCTGACGTATTTGCATTTGAACACAACAATAAACAATTGGTGAAATAGCCATGGTTACATCCTTACACTCTGCAGGATTGGCATAGTGGCAAGAGGAGACAGCCTCAGCCAGAGACATTGGCATGCCATATTGGTGCTGCTAAGTCCAGGTTATTCCACTTCTGATCTAGATGCTTGCTAACAATCTGGAAAGATCAGCATAAGATGATCCAGGTGTTGGGACCCTGACCACCAGTGGGGTAACCCAGATGAAACTCCTGGCTCCTGGTTTCATTGAGGCCACTGGGGATTTAACCAGCAGGTAGAAGATTTGTATTTATTCTCTCTCTCTCTACCCCTGGCAAATTTTTAGGGGATAAAATTGTTATTATAATTATATGATATCATGAAAAATAATAATAACCCAAGATGTATTATCCTGCAGATGCAGTAAAGCCAAATTTGGGACAAAAGACAACTAATTTCTTTTTTTATTCCTCATTTGACTATTGGTCATGATTTTGAAATCATTTCTGAAAAATGAAAAAATAATAGGTTGATTCTTGTATGTAACATAACTGTTAAAAGCTTCTAAAGCCAAATTTCTTTTAACGCACACAAAATTCGGTAACTGTAGAATTTGAAATAGCCTTTCTTGGGCACTGAGTGAAAGGGGAATTGGAGTGTTTAGCTTTTATTTTAGAGCTTTTAGTAGAGCAGAATGTTCACCTCTTTATTTCAGCTGTTCTCTAACCCCCCACTAAGATAATTATCATTGCATTGTTGGGTCACATTTCTTGATTCTTGTGTAATTTAGCTCTGTCAGCGTTAATCTCTGGGCTGTTCATATCAGTGGAACTAAATGCTTAACATTATGTAGTTTAGATAGTTGTCATCCTGGTTGAGGAAGAACAATTAAAAATAACTTATTATAATGTTAGGTAAATGTAGTATGAGAGCATCAGGCCTAATATTCGAGCAAGTTGATTATAGTGAAATCATGTTCAAAAACAGAATTTGTGTTTTGTTCACACTGAGAGTCAGTGTTAGATTTACTTCTTAGACACACAGTTACTTCTCTCCGATTTTCCAAACCAAGGTTATTATTATTTGCTCTACAGTACATGGAATAAGAAATACCCTCAGTTCATCCGGTAAGGAGAATTGCTTTTTATAAGTCAGGCCTACATGTTTCTTCGAATCTAGGATGTCAGTTACATCTATCTTAGTGTGGGGGCATTCTGAATGTATGAGGTATTATTATTTCCCGTTAACTCAGTACCAGGAGAAAGTGGACATTTTGGTGACGACATCTTAGCTCTGATAAGTTCAGAGAATATAACCATATGCATTTGTCATCTATCATTTTATTACCTTTGTATTTATCTTGATCTTTTATATGAATAGCAAAGCAGTGACAAAGGAAGACTAAATGTAGATGTTTTTATAATGTACCTTTAGCACAATGTTATCTTTACATCAAAGACTAGCTAACAGGAGAAGGGATTGATCCTTAATTAAAATACTGATAACATTCTTTACAGAATTTGAAAACTTAAATACCATGGGGTGCCTTGGAATTTTAAATAAGCCTTTTCCATCTATATTTCATTCTAATTTAGTTAGTCAAACACATTTGTTAAACATGATCATAGGCTGAACCTTGAACTTAATATCATGGTGGAAAATAGGGAAGCAGGCTATGTCTCTTGCCTGGGAGAGAGAGAGAGAGAGAGAGTATATCATAGTAGGAGAATGTGAAAGTGTGGTGTGCATGGGAACAAGATTTAAGATTGGTAGGAGAATACACAAATAAGTATGATTGATAGGCCTTTAGAAACCCAAACTTTTTATATCATCAACCTGTATTCTATTACTTTTTTTCACCTTCAGATTTTATAATTCATTTTTGTACTTTCGTTTTGGCTTCCAGATCAAGCAAAGGGTTTTCCACATTAGACGTTTACACTCACTAATACATTCATTAGTGAAATTTCCTGGTTTATCCATAGTGGAAATTTCTTAGATTTCAAATCTCATCTAAGAAGGCATTGCTTTCTCACTACTCTAAAGGCATTGTTTTAATAGTCTGTTCATCTGTATATGCTTGATCTGTCACCACCTAGTTCCTGCCCTACTATTTGGTAAGCTCTTAATAAATATTGTAGGGCACAAGAATAAATAGAAAAATGCAGGACTAATGATAGAAACATTAAATATAATTCAATAAAACATCTTGAGGCTACTTTTGGAATCTTACTCTTCTACACAGAAGGAAAATATAGGGAGTGGTTTGTTATACAACTCATGACATCTAAGCAGGGTTGAGCCTGGTTAGTACTTGGATGGGAGTCGTGACATCTGTAAGTGACTACAGTTCAGTACAAGAAAGTACTGATTATACATTTAACTCAGCACAGTGTATAGGTTTTATTTGTTCTAAACATGAAACAGTGTGGAATCAGGCTAGTGAGAATTTGAGGTATTAAGTTTTTAAAGATGCCGAAGAGCCAAAAAGAAGAGGCTGGGGGATTCTTTTGTGAGGCAGACATCTGTGGCATTTCTAAAGTAGCAGATCCTGTGATGAAAGCAGCTGCTGTATCACTGGGTCAAAGGCAACCTTTCAAAGGTGGATCGCAAGGGCTCAAATATTTTTCTACTTAAATAGCAGCCAAGATTGCATTTATCCAGAAGAAGTCTCTTTAAAGTGCAAATTCTTATAATTTTAGCTTTCTGACTTAATTATCAATTAAATTCTTGCAGAGTTTAGTTTATTATCAAAAGGAAAATCCTAAAAAGGTGTAAGTGGCTGGAGTAATGATTTTAATGTCAATTTGAGGAGTAGGAACACCAAGAAAGCGAACTCCATCTGTACCAAGAAAGGAGAGATGAGGAAGGCACATTTATGACATTCCTATTGAGGAATTTCTTGCTTGATGATTTTGATTGCAAAAACAGTGGATAGGATGCCAAGTACTTGGGAATGTTAATAAAATCATGGTTATTAGGGCATAAATGATCCTAAGGAGGCATGTCATGGATACGGAGTCAATGACATAGCTTGAAAAATGAAAAAAATATATTTGAAAATGTATCCAAATGTACTTCAAGAGTGAAATTATAATGGAATAGTAAAGAGGACTGAGCAATGAGTAAACTAAGATCTGGGCCAAATTCTGACATTCAGTGTATAGTAGTATCGTTGGTAAATTTGCCAAGGTTGTTGAGCCTCTCTACATGACTGTTGAATGGATAAAAGAGCTCAGGGAATGGTATTTTATTTTTGAACTTCTGTCAGCAAGATCTTTATGTTTGGCAAAAATACACTTCCCTTCATCTTTGTTCTCAGAAGCAGAAGGAATACATTTAATCTTTATTTATTGGTTTGCTCTTTATTAGTGTTTTAGTTGCTGTTTTGCTCCAATCTCCTGAAGCTTTAGTTTTTCTAAGTGAGGCCACATTGTCTCTTTCTTCCAGCATTTGTTCTCAACTTTGAGCCTTTCAGTCTCTGTGTGTGTTTTTTTCTGGGAGTGCCGTGGATGATCAATGGTTTTGAAACACCGGCACACTGTTCAGACAAGGACTTGGGCAACAACAGGCCTCGTAGAGTGGCATGTTCTCCCAAATTCTGGCTTCTTCAGTTAACACTATCTTGCTTGATGTCTGTGCTTTGTTTTTGTTTGTTGAAAATTGGGGGATGGGCAACAATTCCAAGTTTTGCTTCACTAGAGAATGGAAAATGATATTAGGATTTAACATCTGAGTGTTGAGCTTGATGCTCAGTATAGCAAGTATTAAATGTGGGTTGTACATGCAAGGGGATTTATTAAAAATCAAACTACTGCTGAATACCTAAATGGCAGGAATCTAAAGAAACCTAGAAAATTTTCCTTTGACATTGTATTTCTTTTCCCTTGAAAGTAATAAAATGGACAGTGTAGGTTATGATAGAAAACGTAAATACAGTTTAATAAAAAGCATTAAATAGTGTAAATGAGAAATCTGAAAGATAGAGATGTATCTGATTATAAGCTAATGTAAATGGAATATTCATAATATGTGACTGTTGGAAACGAAATTAGCTCTATGCGTAAAGTGTGTGTGTATAGTGTGTGTGTATAGTGTAGTTTGTGTGTGTGTGTGTGATTACACACATACAAATCCTTACAATATCTGAGAGACTGTGTTTTCATTTCTGGTCACCACCTTAGCAAACTAATCAATGAGGCATGAACTGCTATCTGCAGTGAAAGAAATGAAAAATAAACCAGAGATAATCCCTCAGTTAAAAGGTTATTCTGTGTGATAAAAGCTATTTTGTTAATTTATTTACTTACTGGTACAGTGAGATAAAGTGAAAGTACAATTAGGGAATTCTTGTTGAAAGGGTTTTAAAGGGCAATGATGACTTAATATTTTGTATTAGTTGATTGACATTTAAGGGCATTTTAAAACTAAATTTCTTCGTAGCTTGTAAAATTCTATATTATTTTGCTTTATTTTATGTGGGATTTTGTAGGTGTGTATATAACTGATTGTTCATGAAAAATGCAAGATCTTTTTAGAGGAATCCTTAACATTTATATTATGTCTCTTAAATTAATTAGAAATGTAATGTTTTGGAAAGCATATTCCTAAAAATAATCGACTCTTTCTGTAGTTGATTTACCGAATAAACAAAGCATACATTTTCCACATATTGATGCATTATTGAGCTTAACGGAAAGAAAAATGTAGAGAACAGAGTTACTACACTTAAAGACTTTATGTAACCTAGGCAAAAATGATGTATATTTTATTAGTCTGACTGCATAAAAATCATAATATATTGCACCGTGGTGGTAGAGGGGAGTCAGTGAGGAAGAGAACTTGGAAACGTTAGGGCAGATGATGGCGAAAGCTGGTGTAGGGTTCCACAAATACACAGTGAAGGATTAGTATCTGTAAAGCAGGCATATGTGAAAATAATTAGGCTCCAAATATAGACTGAACTGGGATTGATATGAGCTATTATACAAGAAAGGAATGGAAGCATTAGATTCTTAAATGTTATAAGCAAAAATTGGAACTTCTGCAAGATTTGCAGAGGCACTGAAGGTTCTGTGGTGTTCTTTCTATATGTATTACTAATGTCAATATTAAATAATACAGAAGATTATTACAGAGATAAGGTTTGATCAACCAGAGAGTGTAAATTGACAGATGTGTTTTGGACACAAAGAGTAGAAACTGGGGATAACTGAATTGCAATGTAGAGCTAGACCAATGAGAGGGAATAATTTCTGGGCTCTTGCTCTCAGAGTTGGATGAACTCAGGTATCCTGGTAGATTTGTGGGATCCAGTAATGAATGAGATGCAAGCTGAAGGCTGGAGAAGTTTACATTAGAAAGAAATCTCCAGGTGTTCACCCACTGGGAAGACAAACTGAGGAGAAAGGGAAAAACAGCAAGTCTTTGTTTCCTGAAGCTTATTGCATTCGTGATGAATTAGACTTCTAAAATGATTTGGTAGGTCTACACTTTTTTGTCTAAAGTTTTTGTTGCTTTTTCTGGGAAAACCACAGAAAATTATTCTTTACAGCTCATTAATTCTCCCACCTACCTGAAGGTTTTCAGCTTTACTTTATGCATACAGTTTCCATACGACATCACTACAAATGTTCACTGTGTGCATTGGTGGATTAATAGATGGATATATAGTAAAATTCCCATATAGGGCGTTTATGGAAATTATGTAAGGAATGAGGAAGAACATTGCTACTTAAATAAAGATGGGGTGAAACTAATGGCAGAAATAAAGGAAATTACCTTCTTTTTTTTGAACGTTGTAATCTTGAGCATTCGAGAGCATAAGGATTTTGCTTTGATCTTCTGTTCACATGTTTATGAACTACGATATGATAATACTAGCTTATTTAGTTACTTATTTCATATTTGCATTTTTTCTCTGCTATGGCACCCTTTCAGGGTATTAGAAAAGGCAAAATGGGGATTACAATAAAGTTGACTTTCCAAGATCACACACCTGATAAGTGACAGTTTCTGTCTTGATTCATGGCAAAATGACTTGCTATATTTATTATTCAGAGGTACTATGATAAGGTTAAATAAACACAGACTTTGAAGTCAGAGAGAAATAGGTCTGACAGAGAGATAAGAAGTTTAAGTTATGCTCTTGGTCCAATCACATCTAATTTCTGGATTCGAGAAATGGAAATAATGGTATCTGTCTTAAGATGGTTGTTGGAAGCGAAGTGAAACGGACATTTTACTTACCCAGTAGGCAGCAGGGTTTCTGCATACAAGACCTTTCCCTTTTCACTCAGTGAAGTCACTGTCCTAACTCCTTGTCTTCTAATCCGAGAATTGAATCAATGAACTCATTATGGATACTTAACAGATTAGGCCTTTAATTTCCTCCCCCTTTTTACTTCTTGGTTTTTATTATCTCTTCACCATTTTATTTAAAAAAAAAAAACCCTCCTGCATCATGCTACCTATGTTTGTTTTGAGCAATACTGAAGAAGCAGTAGGCGTCTTTAGCACCCAGGTAGTGTAGGTGCAGCCGTTAAGTGATCTCTCGGATCGCCTTGGCCCTCTGTGCCTGGATTTGAGTCCCCACTCCACTTTGCAGTTAACTTCCACCTGATGGGAATCCTGGGAGGCAGCAGCAGGTAGCTCAAGTACTTCGGTCCCTGCAACCCACATGGAAGAAGGAATTTTGTTCTGGGCTCCAAGGCTGTACCTGGTCCAGCCCCAGGTGTTAGAGCCATCTGTGCAGTGTAGTAGTGGATAGAAGCTTTTTATCTTCCCTGTTTCTCTCTCTCTCTCTCTCTGTCAATCTCAGCCTTCCAAATGAGTAAAAATTAAACTTAAAACATCAAGTTAGAACTTATTCTACATTTTTAATGATACTACTCATATATCTTCTTAGAATGCCAGTGTAAAAATGTTGGCTCAGTTTACATAAGAAATTCCTAATGTACTTAATACATTTGACCACAAATCATTTCTATTTACTCTTGCCATCTGTAAAATATAAATAATACTATATTGTTAACATATAACTACATGTAAATAAACATATGTATGCTTCTACTTGCAAAGATGGAACTCTACTAGTAACTGACTTAACAAATTAAAGTCTGAAGAATAGTTGTTTTGATGTTTTATTTTTCAAAGAAAGATTCTCTTGTTATGTAATTTTGGCAAACCACTTTTTAAAAATGGACTTTGTCCTAGTTTTTATGGAATTGCTGCCATTTCTTCACTCAGTTATTTCACTCTTTCAAATGTGGGACAAAATTCTGATTCCTTCTACTTCGTGTGGCGAGGATGATTATTGCATAGCAGTCACTTCACATCTCTATAACTCAGCTGCACTAGTGCAACCAGTTACATTGCTTCTACGATCATATACTATAGTGGAACTCATATGGAACAACATTCATGGGCATAAAATATAGTTGAACTTGCACTTAGATACTGCAGCTCGTGGTTTTGATGTAATCAGAAGAGTTAATGTGTGAAAAATAGGGGAAATTTTAAGTATATAAACATGTTAAGGGTGTTAACTAATTTACAGAATAGGTTTTTGTTAGTATTTTGCCATTGTCATTAAGTTTAAAAATATTGTAATATGTTAAGATGTATAAAAACTATACCAACTGTTTCTTTAATACTTACTGTAAGTAAAAGAAATTGTATATTATCCCCAACACTTTCTGCAAAATCACTGCTTTTTAAAATGATTTGTTTGTATTATAAATTTTTGACAACTGGATTTAAAACAATGATAATACCTTTTGAAAAAAGTGCAAATGGTACTGGCACAATCAGATACATGGTATAGATGGAACAGCAGCAAATACTTTAATCAGCACTTTTAATCATTTATGTTTTAATGCCTTCATAGCTTAAAGGAGAACATGAAAAAAATTATCACAGTGTTACCCTTCAAGACCACTTAGCATGAGAATTTAATAAAATGGCTTACTCAGTGTAAGATCATCTAAATCTTTAATGATTTAAGCAATCTGTTCTTTAATAATATAATTTCTTATACAGTGTTGCTTTTTAAGAAAAGTTATCATGAGAATTTAATGAAATTACTTAGTGAAACGTTAGATTATTTCATCTGTATTGATTTAAATGATCCTTTCTTTCTTTTTTTTTTTTTTCGTACTCCATCTGGGAGCTTTTATTTTTGTGTGTATGGGATTAGACCTTATCTACAAATAAACATTGGTATTGATGCAATTATAAAAGAACAATAATATATCTCCCTAGTCTAGTGGTGAGTCCATGTTTTATGCACGTTTCAACCATTCAATTAATCCCTGAAACAATAGAAAGAAATTCTTTACTAGAAATAGCCTTCTTTTGCAGTGACATTAGGGAACATATATGGTTGTTGTTGAACCTGATTGCTTTAGCAGCCCTGAGGTTGATAGTATCAGGTTCCAGCTTGCCCTGCTGGGTCAATGTGGACCCAGGCTTTTAAAGAGAAGAGTTCAGGGAAAGTTCACTTCTATTGTTTTACCATGGTTACAAAACAGAAGGGGGAAAAAAAGGAAGAAGAAAAGAAGATTCTTGAGTTTATGACCCCTTGCTGCCATGAGACCTTTACTGGGTTCTTTTTGTATTTGTCAATTAAACATTGAAATGGAGGAAATTAAAACTTACAACTTATAAATGAATAGAAACCAAAATGTATTCTGTAACACTTGTAGATATTCATCAACTATATTGACCAGCTGCTGGAATCGTTACAGCAAATGTTTAGGTTAATTTCACTAAAATTATTGTGATTTTTTTTTCTCAGCAAAGAAAAGAAAATTGAAATTTGTAAGATTACTATGGCATGAAAGAATTGTTTTTTTGAGGGGATTAGATAAAATCAATAATTCATTAAAATGCTGTTTTATATAATAATTTGCCTTTTTTACTTAATTTCTCAGGGTCCTCGAGTTATAGCAATTTCATGATGATTATTGATTGCAACACAGTTCTCATCAGTTCTCATGTTAATGTGATATGAATAAGTATAGTTCACAGAATTGTAAGAATACAATGATACTTCTATTAAGTAGATTGAAATAAGTGTTATTTGAACTAAAGGGGATGCTGTAAATGAACACATGTTTTCCACTAAAGTTTTTTTTAACTGCAAATGGTAAGAAGTGTTGATATTAAGGGATTAAAATTAACTTACCCAGAGCAATCTAAACTTAGGCATCTTTGACATAAACACTTAAACCAATTCAAAATTCACAATCATAACATGAATTTTTGGAAATATTTTTTCTGGAAATAATTTTTAGCTGTTAGTTCCTATAAAGATCAGGACCGTCAAGTTTTTTTTTTTTTCACATTTTTCTTGAGACTATTCAAACCTTATGCCTAAAACACTTTAGGTATAACTGTATTTTTTTCTTTTTGAAAAAGATTTGTTTCTTTTTATTGGAAAGGCAGATTTTACTGAGAGAGTGAAAGATCTTCCATCAGCTGGTTCTCTCCCCAAATTGCTGCAATGGTTTCAGAGCCCAGCTGAAGCCAGGAGCTTCTTCTAGGTCTCACATGGCCATACAGGGTCCCAAGGCTTTGGGCCATCCTCTAGTGCTCCCCGAGACCGTAAGCAGGGCCTTGCATGGGAAGTGGAACAGCTGGAACTCAAATTGGTGCCTGTGTGGTTCCAGTGCGTGCAAGTTGAACAGTTTAGCTACTGCTGCTCTGGGCCTAACTCATATATTTTAAAAATATTATTGATACTATAGTGAGGAATGTAATACTTTACCATTGTCAATCTGATCTTAGCTATGTTTTATTTTTCATATGTATTTATATTGAAGGAAAAGCAGCTTTCAGGCAGAAGTTTTAAGAAAAATATTTAAGAATATGAATTCACATGAAGGAAAGCATTTCATTACATGTATTCACTCTGGAATTTCTATAATTATAGTAAAATCTCTAATTTCTATTTGTCGTACGTGCTGATGTTAGGTTTGCAGAGTGCAAGTGAAGAGAAGGAGCTGCACAGATTCATGTTGTAAGATGAATCTTTGTGATTCTTCAGAGTTTCGCTTTGAGATGTGCACTTTTGTTTATCGAGTCTTTGCTGTTTTGATTAACGTAATCTGTTTTCCTTGAAGTTCCTTATGTTAAGCATAGAATTGAACTTCAGGGAAAGAAAATGAAAGATTTAAGTATCCGTATATGTTGATCATAAATAGCACAGACAGTATAAAAATGTTCATTGCATAAATTTTGTTTATCTTGAAAACATACAATATTTGTACCATTTTCTCATAAATGCTTGCTACTTTGAGTGTCATGCTGTAATGAATAAATCATTCTTACAGTTTTTCTTTTAATATCTTGCAAATTCAAAAAATATTCCTAATGACAAGTGATTTTCTGAGTCTTGTGGCCAATGCATTGCCTCATTCATTAAAGTCAGGAGATACTGAATTTGTTGGAGCTTGCACATTACTGATGATCACTTCTGAATACATGAATCAGGCAGCCGATAACAAGGAACTTCAGACTTAGGAATTCAGAGGTCACCTAGTCCTTCACCTGCTTGCAGACGAGACTTTCCTCAGCCATTCAAGATCAATGGCGGTCCCTCAGATGTTAAAATCCTTCAAAAGAAGAGTCTGCAAAGACCTCCCCTGGTAGCCTATTCTAACGGTTAACTGCTCTAATGAGAGGGTGAACCATTTTTTCATATCTCATCTACATTGCTCTTGTTGCAGTTTAAGGGTTGATACTTATTTTTAATGTTATTTTCCTGCTCTTTATTACAGTGTATTCTGAATTTATTAGTGGCCAGATTTTCCCAGTGCATAAAGAATGAGAAATAAATCTCACCCATTTTCAAGGTACCACTCTACTCCATGACCTAAATGTATATTGCTTAACTTCAGTGGCCTTGCAGTCATGCTTGCTGCCTCCTTAGAAACATTTTCCCATCAATAAAGGGGTATAGTGTTTACTTTTATATCAAACGACTGCCTAGAGTATGCTTCGTCCATTCATGCACTTGATTGTACTAAACTAATATGAATTGGTTAAAACATATTTGAATTTTGCAGCGTTTACTCTGAAAGCCAACTTCCAAAGAAAAGTTTTTTCAAACACTATCTAATATCAATATATCAAATGGATAATTTTTTTCATAGTTTTTTTATTTGGAAGGTAGAATAAAATAGTCAGTGAACAAGCAAGTTTGCAGTGTCTGTTTCATTCCTTAAATGCTCACATCGGCCCAAGAAACTAATTTAAGTCTCCCACGTGAGTAGCAGGGACCTGAGTACTTAAACCACTCCTGCTGCCTTCCGGCGTGCACATTAACATAAATTTGGATCTGGAGCAGAGGTGGGACTTGAGCCCATGCGCTCCTGACAGTTAGCAGTTCAGCTGTTGCGCCAAACACCTCCGCACCATTCCCCAATATGATATTTAATAGATTGTTTTGCAGATATGCCAATTGATTTATTTATTCTGTTTCCTTCCTGTTAAGAATTGCTATATAGAGAGGGCAAAAAGGAAACATTGGAGGCCTTTTACATACCCTCTCTTGAGTTTCTCTACCTGGTCAAGTCAAAAAATATTTATTCAAAAGTTCATTTTATTTTGAACCATTCAATGTCTTTTAAATATGAGCAATTTAAAAACCAAATCCTATAATGTGGCATATAAGATCATTTATGATTGTTATATGTATTATTTATTATGACTGTTACTATTACTCAAGGCCAATTTTTATGTATTTTATGATAGATCGATATAAAATCACAGAAAGACATGGTATGCATGGTAGAACGTTTTAAATCTATGCCTTAAAAATGTCATATATATACTTTAGCATAAATATATTAAAATTGTTTCAAAGTTTCTGAACAAATTGAGTCACAAAATAATGGTCATAACTAACATCTTAATGCCAATATAGAAAAAAATGACAAAAACAGTGCTTTGGAAATGTTAGTTGGGTTCTCTGAATGTCTTGGAAACATTACTGTGTTGCAGAAATCACTGATTGTATTTAGATCCTTAACAGATATTATTTTATAATCATGCATCTTATCATTTTCTTCATACTAAGATGTTTTGGCAGTTTAATTTCATAAATGTGATTGAGGATAGTCTACAAAATGACTCTGTAAATAGTTTTCAATGAAGTGGTTTAGCTGAGAGTAAAATATACATTTTCCTTTTAGAACTTTTTTTTTTGAAAAAATAGATTGCATTGCCTTTCTGTGTCTTCTACCTAAGAAGCCATCTCTTTAGTATATGTGATCATATTTGGATTTGAAGCAATAAAGTTGAGAAGTAAGAAAATTAACAAATGAGCCACTATTACTCAAACGTGCAAAACTGATTGTAATATTTATTGATCTTCGATTACAGGGCATGCTGATGGATTGATTTAGCACAATAAATACAAATAGAGACAAAACATGCAGAGGAGATAGTTTGCATTATATCTGTTGAATGAATCTTGATAAAGGCTTTATTTTTAACTTTTTTTTCATTTTAAGGTTTAGTTAAATTACTAATGCACTTTTTAAAAAAGGTTTATTTATTTTTTTATTGGAAGACAGATATACAGAGAGGAGGAGAGATGGAGAGGAAGATCTTTCGTCCATTGGTTCACTCCCCATGTGGCTACAAAGGCTGGAGCTGAGCTAGTCCGAAGCTAGGAGCCTGGAGCTTCCTCCAGGTCTCCCACATGGATGCAGGGTTCAAGGCTTTGTGCCATCCTCAACTGCTTTCCTACGCCACAAGCAGGAAGCTGGATGGCAAGCGGGGCTGCCGGGATTAGAACAGGCGCCCATATGGGGTCCCAGTGCATTCAAAGTGAGGACTGTGCTATCGCGCCAGGCCCACTAATGCACTTTTAACACTTCCGTGCTTGATTAAAATTTATGTATGATTCCTAGTCTTTAAGAGGTGCTTTTTTTTTTTTTCGTTTAGGCAGGCGTTGTAGAACTTTTTAATGCACTGCTTTCAAGAGCAAAGGCAAGTTGTGGGATTTATCAAATGCTGTGTGCTCATCCACGTCCTCCCCGTTGTTCTTCTATAGCTTGTGATCAGCTTTTGGTTGAACTTTCTGTCTTTACATTCAAAGGTTCCAGCTTATGATCTTTCTCTATATCCCGCATTAATGTCAATTTGCATCTCATTTCATTTCTTTCCTTAAAGTTACCTCTTTTCCAATAATAAAATCTTACACTCTAGCTAGGCTGAATCTACATTCCCTAGATGATCCTTCTAATAACACTTTGGCTAGATTCTAGGCAGATCTTACTGCATTTCTTTGTTATGTTTTCCTCACCCGATCTTCCTCCTGCTAGTCAAATTTTCTGATTCACTTTCATGATAGAAATCACATCTCAGGAATTCTGTGAAGTTGATAACTACTCAGTAACCTTAGTGTCTACCATCTGACTTGAGCTGACGCGTTTCATCACAACCAAGGTCAGTGTGGAAATGAACGCAATGGGAACTGGTGTGGTGGCCCACACCACTGACTAAATCCTCACCTTGTGTGCTAGGATCCGATTTGGGAACCATTTCCTGTCTCAGTTGTTCCTCTTCCCATCCATCTCCCTGCTTGTGGCCTGGGAAAGCAGTAGAAGATCGTCCAAGGCCTTGGGACCTTGCATGCACATGGGAAACTTAGACGAAGCTCCTGGCTTCTGGCTTTGGATGGGCTCTGAAGCCATTGAAGCCATTTGGGGAGTGAATAGGCTGACAGATCTTTCTCTCTGTATCTTCCGTCTGTAAATCAACCTTTGCAATAGTAAGGATTTGAGTTGGAAGTTTGTGACGGCAGAGCATTGCGTTCAGACTAGGGGATTCAGCTGTGTCTTGGGAGGCTGCACAGGTTGAATGTCCCAGGACATTTATCTCAGCACTATCCCCATGGCATCATGTCCACACTACACTGTATAGCACTTACCATTAATGCTTATTTTATGTTTGTCAGCCTATGTGTGTTATAGTGATGGAAGAGAACACTTCTTAACCGGCCTTGAATTCCTTTAATCCAGTAAATTAATACCCAAAAGGAAGAGTTCATTAAATTGTACTGAATTAAATGTAAACATATCCACGGTGGTAGAATAGCATTAAAACCATGTGTTTTCAAGGTCTTATTATCAAATGGTTTGGGAAAGTGATATTAACATGAACATCGTGGTTTATCTTAAGGTCTTTAAAATGCTCTAAATGCTTAAAATATACTTTATTATAGAGGCAGATTCATGATAAATATGTGAGAAGTCTGTTTCAGTATGAGTTGGAAGAGTAATTCTAGAAGATGTAGTATAGAGTTGACCGTGATGTGAAAATTAATGGACTCTAATGTTCACCATTAGTTAATACTTCAAATACAAATGTATGCTGTGCCCAAGAAACTTAGATTGTGAAGTGGATGGAAATTAGTGTAGGCAAATGCATTTTTGAAGAAATATTTTTGAGGGGGCAAAGGCATAAAGGAAACAGTACAACTCTTATCTGTGGAGAAACCAGTTTTATTTTTCTTTGAGGCCAGCATGTAAAGAGGACGGATGATTGCAAATCATCATATCACGTATTTTTTATTGAATTTCAGATATTTAAGAAGATACAATTGGGAAGTTACATCCCACTGTTTTTAATATTTTCGATCTGAATACTTGGAAATGTGCTATTTTTGGGTGGTTTTCATTAGGGAGATTATTATTAAAATGAATCAGGATTAGTGTAAAATATAAATCCAACAGGTTCTCAGGCAATATTAACCCCTTATACTAATGAAAGCTTAATAACATTGTACTCTAAGGTTTTTACTCTTTTCTGCTTTTTTTCTGACACTTTATAGAATCTCAAGAAAGATGTGTATAAATATGCCATTTAAAAACTTGGCAGGATTCTGTTGTGAGATCTGTTAAGTTCATATTAGGAAATACTCTATTCTAATCGAATTTTCATGTGAAAATCGGTGAGGGTTAGGATATTTACGATAAAAAGGTTATGATCAGTCACTTGACTACTTGGTTTTTGAAGAAACATTTCAATAGGAAAAGTATAAAAGAATTATGATGTAGATGAGGGGAGTGCGGCATAATTTTGCAAGTTGCACATATGTTTTGGAGGATGGGTAGGCTGTGGAGAAGATGAGATGAATTAAGAAAAACAACTTATGGTGAAGACCATTTTTGTTTTTCATATTACTATGGGAAAACATGGCCAAAGCAGTAAGGTAACAACTAATTTTGGACAATGAATAGCACTTATTCATCACCATGAATTTATTAAATGTGGGTTTTTTTGACTGATAAGATAGCATATATTATACAATTAAGAAAATTAAATTAATTGTGAAAAAGAGACATTTTAGGTGTGATGACATAGCCAACTACAATTTTAAAATCGAGGTTGAGATGATGATCAATTTTTTAGAATATAGATTGTTGAGCAGATGACTACAAAACCAGGCATATATATTCCTGATTAGCTTATGAGTAAGTGCGGCTAGACTTTTTAATATTCACATAACCTCTTGAAATGTTATGATGTAATAATTTTTTTCCTGTGCAAAATTCTTGTGAACTAATTAAATGACTTTAAAAGGAATCTATTCACTAATTTAAAAGAAGTAATTTATGTTTAATCCGTTAAAATATAATTAACTCTCCCTTTGGCAGCATTCTTTACGCTGTTGTCAGCACCAATTTTTCCTAAGATAATTATTATCATGTGTTTCAGGAGAGATGGTAGGATACACATCAAACACTTTTTTTATATCCACTTTTTACTTGTCTCAATAAATTCTATCATTATGCAAGTTTAGTGGCACCTTTTGAATGACAATATTTTCTACTTCAATGTTAAGGAAAAATAAATTTTAACTAATTGCTTTTAGATGTTTATTGCTTTATAGGACGGCCATATTGAAATAGGATGCAAATTTTTTTTAAAGATTTACTGACTAAACTTACTGATGGTAGATGTTTATGTAAGCCTAGAAATACTTTATTTTCTATTTGTTAGTGCTTTAAAGTAATCAAGAGAATAAAACAATGGTAACAAACTTTTAAGTATCAATTCATAAGAAAATAGGTTTAAATATAGTTTTTCATTTTAATTTACTACCAGAAAGGTGAAATCAATATGAAAATCATGTACAGTTTAGAATCTTTAAGAATTAAGAACTTGCTTTACATGTTTTGAAGGAGTCTGAGTATGTCTTACTTTATTTAGCATCCATGTGGGGTTTTTTTGGTAATTTTCTCGCTTGATATCTTATAAATAGTTTTTAGTTTATTTCCATCTACTTGAGAGAATACGAGAGAGACAGCTTATATTCATTAGTTCATTTCCTCAGATGTCTTCAACAGCAGCGCTTAGCTATGGTGAAGTCAGGAGCCTGGAACTCCCTCCGAGTTTGCATGTAGCTAGCCAAGGCCCAAGTGCTTGTCCCATCATTCACTGCCTCCCAGGGTCCTAACAGCAAAATCTGATTTCCAGTCAGCATTGCAATGTGGGTGCTGACAGCCCAGGTGGCCACTTAACCCATGGCACCACAGTGTCTATCCTGTCTTGCTTGAGTTTTAAAAGATGGTGGCATATGGTAAAATAAAAACATGAGAAACTTTATTTATGATGCATGTGTTAAACAACATTCTTTTGGTAAAAAGGAAAAGGAAGAAAAGCGGAAAGGGAATTGTAGAAAATGGCATTTACCCATGGCATATATTTGTGTGTGTGTGTGTGTGTGTGTGTGTGTGTGTGTGTGTGTGTGTAATAGTGAACATAACAGAGAATGTGTGAGCGTGTGTGTGAATATGCACATATATTTTTATGTAATAGGATTTTCTGTCCCCCTCTGCATGACCCCCCCATCTTTATGTTACTTCTGCTCCATAATTCTAGTGTGCATCCTAAATTTCGTTGTCAAACCCAAGTTATTGCCTTGAATACTTCATTTGTATCTGCCATCCACTAGTATGCTTGTTCGTTTTCTTTTTTATTTGCTCTGTTTTTTTCTGGATTCACCCTTACTAGTTAAGTGATGTTTACTCATGTATCTGGAAATAGTGTCATCAAATAGAAAATATTTTGTAATAGAATTAAGGGTGGTAATATTGTCAGTGAATAAAATAATGACTTCTTGGAAAACAATTGCATCGATAGGTCGATTTAATGATTATATATGCGATAATCTAACATTGCAGCCTGTGTTTAACCAAGAACTCTGTGCACAGAAACTAGTTTGGGTATTAGAGTGAACTGAGCTATTCCATGGTTTGTCCTGATCAAACACCTGTATTAAGTTTCCTTTCCTCTAAGTATGCTTCTCCTCTAGAAGTGGTTTATTATGAAGTCAATTATTTCTTTGCATATTCTTTTATCCTGTCCTCATTCAATTTGCCAACTCCAACATGTGTGTGTTTGGGGTGCTTTGCACAGAAACTAGAACTCTAGAAAATAAGCAAACCAAGACTAGAATATAACAGAAAATAACAATTGAAGTGAAGGTAATGTAACCCATTGTTTTAGGTAAAATAAATTCAGAGGTGTAGCTAAATAAGAGGAACCTTTCTATTGACATTTCTGAGGAAAATTAATTTATACTTTAATGTAAATGACATATACCTGACTATAAAATTTGGTTGGAAGAGATAGTTGACATTTTGATATTTCATCCATCCTTGGGTATGAATTCTTCTAAATGTGACAATTATATTAATTCAAGATATACCCTGCAATATTTCCTCAATTCTTATGAGAAACTTTGCATCAATGCTGTGAGAGAAATCCTACAGTCTTAGTGAAAATAGGACCCACAACAATATTCAATAATTGTCTGCTTTCATATTCTTCATGTTGACTGTTTATGTGTTGGGAAAGTTTGCTCATAAACTATCACAAGAGATCATCCTTTCTAGATTGCCTAAGTCCTGTCAGTGAACTCAGTTAAAGACTGAACGTCAGGTCCTCTAAAAGGACCCTGTCCTTGCAGGAAGATATCCTGACCAGGAGGTCTGGAGATTTTAAAAAATGCATTTTCCAGTAATAAAGAGGCTCTGTGCTTGGAAAAATAAAAAGACTTCAGAAATCAAAATAAATACTAGCCAAAAAATTAAATTAAATTCAAAACTTGTCTGATTGTTTCAGGATGTAAGTGAATGTGAGAGAGTTTTTTAATGTAGTGAACAATTCTTCTGTCTACCGTTCATGTTTTTAAAAACATTTTAAATTAAGTTTTTTGACATATTATTATGTGACAAAAATATTTTTTTTTTACCTGTGGCAATCTAATTTATTAGATATGTGGAAGCTGAGCTTGCTCTAAAATTTTCCGTTTGCGAAGACAAATACCCAATTTACAAATGAAATGAATCTAGATGTTTTACTTCTAATATTCTGACAGTTTAGAATCTATTTCTAATAATGAACTGTTTGTTCATCTATTTCTAATAATGAACTGTTTGTTTATATGTATACTTCCAAAACAAAACACAGAAACTTGTTCATTTCCAACTCCTTAGAAGTATTGTGAAAGCTAATCAAGAATAAAATGTAGATAGCATGCAAATGGATATTCACTAGAAAAATCATTGATACCATGTATCAACTGCGTGTGTGTACTTTTCAACCAGGGTAGAATAAATCTATTTCAGATTTGGCACTAACAACAGCAGATATTTTGCCTTTAAGCTGATTTAGTAACTCTTCTTATTGTTTCTATTCAAAAGACACAGTGAGGAGACAGAGAGAGCCAAGGTTTGGCTCACTCCCCAGACATCCATACTAGTGCAGGCTGGGCCAAACTTAGAGTGTTGGAGCCCATCTTGATCTCCCATATTGGGCACAAAACCCAAGTATGTATATCATTATCTGCTAAATTCTCATGTGCGTTAGTCTAAAACGGGATGAGAAGCACAGTATCTGGAACTCAGCTTGGCAGTCTTATTTGAGATGCAAGAATACCAAACAGTAGCTTAACCTGCAGTGCTTGCTCCAATTTTTAATTCCTTAATTATTAATGATGTGGTAAATTTTTAGTATGTGGGTTAATCAAGTTAATTTTATTCTCTACTAATTTATATTCATTTCTGCTGAATATTAGCTTATTTTGTATTACATAAGTTAAATCTGGCAATCATCTCTATTTGATGTATAACTTTTCCTATTCCATACCAAAATTGTTTCCTAATTAATATTTATATAATTATATCAGTAGTTTTTAGTAACAGCATTGCCATTTAAATCCTGTTGATAACAACTTTTCTTGTCCTAGAGATAATTTTTCTTTATCTTATATAATTTTAAAACATGAAATTATTTAATGTACTTTTTAAAATGGATTGCCCCAAGTTTTTCAACAATACAGCTTTCCAATGTTATACAAAGCTTAATTTCAAGGCTTTAATTTATAATTAGGCATAGATAGGAGAGAACAGATGAGAACAAATTGTGTTCTTCATTCTGGATGGGGTTTATTTTTGATGATTGAGAGACCTACATTAAATTATATGATTATAAATACACATTACATTTGGGAGTGTGAATTAAATTTTTAAATCTAATTCATAATGTGCATATTTGTGAATGAAATACTTTGGTTGATGATTTCAAACATTACATTAATGTAAGGTGTTTAAAAGATTGCTGCTTTATGTAAATGCATCATCTCCAAATGGAAGATAGTATGTATTAGTCAATTTAAACAACACTATTAATGTGATACTTCTTAAATTTTACACTGCTGTTGAGTTATAAATATCTTAAAAAAACACTGGAATTCTTGTAATTATCAGGGTATTCAAGATAGTTTCTTTTAAAACTGTATAAATGATGAACACAAAATTGATTCCTTTTATACTAATGAAATATTAATAGAAAAAAAGAGCAATTTCTGCCCAGTCTCCTGGGGAGAAAACTGGAGATAAAACAATGTGTAGTCCAGTTTGAAAAGGTATTGCCAATGTCTTCTGCAACTCTGTGTTTCAGATAGTTTATGTCATAATTTTTATATATAAACTTAGAATTAAGTGTCTATTCATTAAAGAAAACACTTTTATAAAGCATTAAATAGGGTTCATTGAATGTAAATATATGATAACAGTGGTTGATGCTTATGTAACATCTGTGTCAGGTAATGTATTAAGCAAATTATTAAATCCTTGCAGGCTGGAAATAGCCTATCTCTGCCTTAATATCATGTTTTCATTACTTCGTACACCTAGAATCCTCAGGGAATTTCAAAAAGTTGTCAGGACAGCTCTGAGTTCCTGGGTTGGTATTTGAATCACTGTGTTTCAACACTTTTTTTTTTGACAACTCCTGATGTGTTACACAGTGAAGGGGAATAGCAGTTGTACCTATTTTATATAACAAGTTTCTCAAACAAATTAGTTACTTGCATTTTCTCCAGAGGTAGCATACAAATAACTTGACAATAGAGAGGGAAAAGTGTATTGTAAATTGTGTCAGCGCCTTAGTCTGCATTCATAAGCTGGAGACAAGATTTTTATAAGTTCTGATTTTACAAATTTTTTTTATGCATATTTGAACTTACAGCCTAAAGATCAACAGATCCAACCAGAAATATCATTTCTTGTCTTGTGATTGATCTGTGAAGATGTTCATACCACATATGTGTGTGTATGTAGACTTAGTTACTCTACCAGAAATTGTTCGTATTTGATTTATTAAATCTGTTGTATGTAATATGCTGATGTATGCTTAATGCAATTCCCCCCTCCTTAGTGTGGCTTTAATATACTTTCTACAAAATATTTCCTTCTGGTGTATCAAAATATAGCAACCATAATTAATATTGAGAGAACAGACTTTTTGGGTACCTGTATTCATTTCCTGGCTCCTGCTCCTGGTTCCAACTTTATGTATTTAGGCCTAACGATGTAGCAGTGAAGGTGTGCGTAATTGAATTCCCATCTGCTTTTGAGACCTGTGTTGGTTTGTTTCCTTCTGGATCTGGCCCAGACACAGCTTTGGTCATCATAGGCATTTTGGAATGATTCAGTCACTGTGTTGTATGTCTTTACCCTCTCACTCTATTTTTCATGTAAGTAATAAAGATTTAAAAGTCTGTTGGCTAATAAACATATCTTCCTGTTATGTGTACAAAGCCTTGTAACAGTAAACTGTTACAAAGGAAATTGATTGGCTACTAAAGACGGATTTCATCTATATTAGTTGATTATATGACACAATTTTTAAAATCCTTTGTTGTGATTCTCTATATATCTTTCTATCTTCCTTGAAAGGATATCTGGGACTGTATCTTATTACTGTTTTCAACAGATACTATAGGGAAAGGCACATCGACATGTTCATTTTAATCAATAAGCAGATATGCTCCCGTGGTGTCATTGCATGGTGCTTCATCTCTGGAGTCCCACTGCCTTGGTTCATAGCCTACCTCCACCATGTTTTATCTGTGGGAGACTGGGTGAGTTCACTTCCCAGTGGCTCCGTATTCCCGCTAGTAAATAAGCTTGATGTTACCTATCTCAAGATTTTATTATGAGAATTAAAACAATTAGGTTACTTAACCTAGTCCCTGACAGTTAGACAATATAATGTAACTGCAATGATTTTATTATTTAAGACTTCAAAACAGAATAAAAACATTGAGAAAGAGGATTGGAAATGGCCTATCCCACAGAGAACAGATGGGTAGTATCCTGAGGTGGGAGCAGTGGATGCATTTTGGAACCAAATTAAAGATGGTCTGCAACACAGAATGACGGTCAGTCACAGCCGTCCAAGCCATTAAAGAGCTTTTGAATTATTTGGATTAATCACAGCCTTTCAGAAAACTGGAGAAAAAGATGATCAATAACGTAACAGCATGTAAGGAGGGGACATATTTATTTCTAAATTGAGGCTTATGAATCAGCAGTTATTCTGGTGAAATATAATTATACATACATTAATCTTAGTAAATCCTTTACAAAATGGGTGGATCTACGACTTGAGGTTTATTATGGAAGGCGTGCATGATTATTTGCTGTTTTTATGTTCGTAGACTCACTTTTATAATTTTTGTAAAGGTACTATTTCTACATAGAATAATCTGCTTTTCAGCATATATTTTAGAACAGAAATGGAAGGGAAAGAGAAAGAGTCAGAGGGCAAATTACATGTGGTTCCTGATGTAGGTAGTGGTAACCCAAGCACTAAGAAAGTTTAATCAGGATCGTGAGTTGCTCATAATAAATTATCTGGAAAAGATGACTAAAAAGTTTTTTTTTTAATGTATTTCAAACATTAAGTCTATGTGCTTCAAAAATATTTGGAAAGTTTAGTTAAAATATAAACTATTTTAGTGCAAATGATTTTGAAGTCCATTATTAATCTTTTGTAATAGGCATTTTAAGATACTGTTGAGAACTTGTTCATGTACTTATAAAAGGCAACCTAAAACCATGAGTTATCAAAAAAATTATGTAATAACCCATCCAAAAATATCTACTTAAATATTTTTATGTTTCCCTTCAGTGTTTTTTAAAATATATATTTATGGCTTGCTTTATTTGATTATTCTCTATCCTTGTACAATGATACATCTGTACTTTCTTGGCCAAGGATAAGTTGTAATTAACAGGACTTTCCTTTAGTCCTACATGACTTGATGGAAAGTCATGATGCAAGGGATTTAAGTAACCTTTTTATGTTACTTACAAAAAAACATTTCCCCATTTATCATAAACTTGGAAACATCATTCTTCATGATCCATTCAGTAAGAAATATATATATATGTAATGATATGTGAGATGTGTGAGATATTTATTAAGTCCTCACATATCTATCTAGCTTACTAGGACAAATTCATGCAATATGCTATACGTAACACAGACTGGGAGCTCTCATGGGATTGAGTAGGTTGGAGAAGGCAAGTATATTGTAGATTCACGATACCAACTGCTTTCACTCTTAAATGCTCGTTTGTGTCTAACAGCTGATCTCTATGTTCTTTTATTGCCACGTTTTCTCCTCTGCAGTGTTACCCCACAGGGTATTTCATTTTATCTTCCTGCTTAAAAGAAGGTCTCTCTATGTCTTGCTAACCTAATGTCTGGTCTATTACTTTGCTATAGTAGCTCTTTTCTCTTGCATACATTAACAATGCATGGGTGAGTGCAACCCTTCTTTCCTTTCTCCAGTCAGTTAGGATTTGGACCCAAAGTTTCTGCTGGGTGATTATTTTCATATTCTTTAATTTGTAGTCTCTGATATCTCTTTGCCTCAACTCTCAGGGAGAGAATTGAACAAAATTTCTCTAAACCTACTTAAGTGTTTAGAAGAAGATGGTGACTTGAAGAAAGTTGGGGAGCGAAAAATCTGCACAATATTTTCCTTGTAACATTTCTAATGTACTTCTTATTATTTTATGTCTATCATTGTCGTGGTTTAATTGAATTTGCACTATGAAGAATATGTCAGAATTTTAATAGTTGAGGGAGACAGAAATTCTCCTGAGGTTGACTTATTGTTGTAAGCCACAGGTAAAAGACACTACCAGGTGATCTGTCTGGGAAGAGGCCTTCAGAGCAGAATAGTCAAGTTACAGAAAATCATTCTGGAAAAATTCATGTTTTAATCAGATGCCCAGTAAAGCTAGGGAATTTGCTTAAGGCCACACATTCTGACAAATTGATAGAGACAATATTACAACCAGATCTATTCAGGTCTTACAGTCTGTGTCACAGCACTGCGTATGTTCTCTTGGAAGTTCTCTAAAACATTTTTGAATGAAATTTAAGACTTCTACAATTCAGTTATCTTTCCTTGAAAGCTTCTAGAAGTTAAGGATCCAGATTAAACAAACATATATATTTCAACTATAGGACATTGCAGTAGTTCATGAAGGGCTACAAGAGAGTGTTGTTAATTACAACTTCCCTTTGGCTAAGAAGTTGTGAATGACTCCAAGAGGAGGTTCCCTATAGTGTAGGTCTTAGTGCAAAATTTAAGTGATCTGATTTTTTCTTCTAAATATTTTCTTTTAGCTCCCTTGTTAGGTGTAAGAGCTCTCACCTAATTGTAAAGTAAGTCCCAGTGGGGTGTTAGTAGATGGCTTTAGGGTGTTACCACCACCAAGAGTATTTGCATTTTAATGAAAGGTTCTAAGGAAGCTTAAAGCTTTAAGACTAAAAGCAACAAATCTCTATTGGTGGAGTTTGAAGCAATGTGATAGATTGGGCTGAGGATAGCTGTGGTGGAAAGAGCCCACTGGGTCTATTCTAATCACAGCGTGAATGAAAGTGTTCTTATGTAGTTGCTTGGCTTCTGCTTCCAGTGAAAGCTGTGAGGACAACTCCTGTGGCCTGAATAATAAAGAACTCCTAACTGGTTTTTATTTTCTTTACAAGCAAAAGTTAAAGGCATAAGAACTAGACATTTTTACCTTCATCTTCCTTTTCCACTCTCTCTCCATACCATCTTCTTGGTGATCTTAAATCTCTTTTCTGTTTCTCTGATTTTGAGAGGCATATTTGGATTAATGTTCAGATTCAGCATTTCAAACTTTTTTGTGGGCATTATTTTCATTTTCTGAAAGTGTTTGGACTGTTGGAGTTGAAAAAATAGGGTACTTGAGGAATTTGGAGAAAATAACTTCACAAAAAGTGTTAAAATCTAGTGAAAACAAAAGGTAACTAGGAGATGACGAAGTGCTTTGGGATACGGAGGCATATTTTATGCATTTTCTTCGATGCAATCTTGGGAGTGAAAAAGTTACTGTAATCAGTGCAAAAAGGGTTGTAATATAGTTGTTCACCATTGGCTATCGATTGTAATTACATTAAGAATAATGGCTAGAGACTAAGAAGGAAGATTAGTAAAAGTAGAGAAGAGCATGGGTTGTTGTTAGAAAATAGTTTCGTTGATAAAAGTACCAAGTACCAAAAGTACCATAGTACCAAGGCCCATGTCAAGGAGTGTGAATCCAATAAGGGAACATTGCTCTGTTTAACAAAATTATTCATTATTAGTTTAATTGACTTATGAGAGAGAGAGAGACCCCCGCTGCTATCTGCTGGTTTATTTCCTTAATGTCTTTGAAGGTTGGGGCTGGTCCAGGCTTTGCTACATGTGTCAGGTCAGGATTTGGTACATGAATCACAGGGGCCAACTTACCTCACTAATTATCTGCTGCCTTCCAGGGTATACATTGACTAGCAGCTGCTTTGGAAGCAGAGCTAGTCAAACGCAGATGCTCCACTGTGAGACGCAGATGTCCTCAAGTGTCACTAGTGTGCCTCATGCCTCCTGCTCCTTATAAGTTTAATCATAATGGAAAACATGGTCAATTTTGTGTTTCAGAGAAATTTCTCTGGACTCTAGTTGTCTGGGAGGTAAGGGAAGATAGAGACAGATCTTGAAAGAGTTTGGAGGGCTGAAACAATAGATCAAATAAGAAATGAAGAGACTGGCCTGAGCAGAGGGAATGAGGACTTAGTAGAGGATATAGGTTAGATATCTTTATAGGGGTGATAATCGAGTGTTCAAAAGAAAGAAAAAACACAACTGGGCCCTGATTGAGTTCCAGCTCCTGCCTGGCCTTAGCTAGGGCCAGTCCCAGCCTTCACAGACGTTTAGAAGTAAACCAGTTGAGGCTTTTTAGCATAGTCCACTAGTTGCTACTTTGTTGAGCCAGCAAAAGAGAAATAGGCTTTAATGGGGCAGATGCTGAGTTCAGATTTGGACAAGCTGAGTCTGAGATTACTAGAGAGTATCCCAGCAGAGATGTCCGGTAGCTAGGCGTTAATCTGTCTGAATCCCAGGAGAAAGATCTGGACTGCAGATGTATGTTTAGCCTTTAGTCTTTAGCATCTAAGTGATGACAATGGAAGCTCTTACTCAGGGAAACTGGAGAGTATCAGATAGCTGATGATTAATCCAAGTCAAACAACCTAACTGCAGAAGAAGAGCAATTATGGAGAGTAAGAAGTTGATAGAGAGATATTTAAACACAGGGAGCAGGGGAGTATCTCTTCTGGTTCATAAAATGGGCAAACATCAGTTCCTGGGTCTTCCTATAATGCTTTCTGGATCAGGCCCCAGACAGTAAGTCCAGCAATCTTGTTCTCTGCTCCTCTTCCTGTCTCATATGTTTGAGTTGAATAATCCTATACAGCCCAATATTTTGACACTTTAAGTTCTTTCTCATATTCTCAATGGAGTGGGGTTTTTTGGTCAGTTCTTTTTTGGTTTGTGTCTATTCCTTCAATATTCTCTTCTAGTGCATCCACTACCATCTTTCTCTCTGGACCATGGAAGTATTCCCACCTAAATTACAATTAATATTTAAATTGCAAGTTTCTTCTGAGTTATAGCACATTGCAGTTTGTTTCAGAGTTATTTATGCATCATACTTTTCCGTTTGGCAAGGTATAAGCTCCTGAAGACTAAGAACCAATTCCTCCAAATTGGCCTTCATAGTGCACTGCTTTGAAAACAGTAGGTAATTCGTAATTATTTGGTTAGTACCTACCTATATTACTTAACCAAAATAAAAAGATATTGGATCTGTGAATATTCTGATAAGGGAAGGAATCTAGGCTGTGGCAACATAAAAATGCCTACTTATGGAAGGCATATCTAACATCTAACAGTTGTAATCTTTTTTAGGCACATGCTGGCCAGATAAATGATGGGCGAGCATTGCATAAAAGCTTATTCTCAATGCAGAGGTAAACAGTGGGAGAATCATTGCTAAAGATATATGTTTCAAAAATTGGCCCTTTAAACTCTTGATGAAGTATTCATACTAGCATGGTGGATATTTGTTTCCATTTCCTTTTCTGCTTTTATAATTTAAAATATTACTTTCTTGCAATGAGCATGTAAAGAACAGGTACTGCTAAAACACACATACTAAGTCTATTTATCTGAAAGGAAGATATAAGATGCTATACTGGCAGTTATGCAGTTTCTACAGACAGTCCCAATTTTTCCAATTTATTTTCACATATTAAAAATAAGGCAACTGGATTGCTCACTTAAATAGAATAAGGGTTAAACAATAAGTTATCTTTTAAATGAAAAAAATAAAGAAATTGCAAGACCTTTTCACATCTTAGATATGTATTGTCATTTATCATCTAGATATCAGGCTAGCAGTGCGGAGTAATAAAACATATCATCGCAAAAATGTGCCATAGGTCTGAATCACTCTTTCATTCCACCTCCCAGCTAACTGTAGTATTAAATCAAACAAGCAGAACATTTCCTTAGGCAGCCATTGCCTTTTAATTTCCTGAAGAACCTTAAAATATCATTCATTACAAGTACTACACATATTTGGTTTTTAAAAGTCTCATAAATCAATAGCAGGCTGACTGTAATAATTATTACAAGTTAGTGCATAATTTTCGTGCTGAAGGCTGCATGCAGAACTTTAGCATATGCAAACGAGGCAATTCAAACTGTGTATAGATATTAATATGAAGAAGCAGGTAACGAGGTGCAGGCTATGAATTATGCATCAGGAGTGGCTGATCTTCAATGAGGAAAATGAATTCAGCATGTAATCTAATTAGTGATGGAAGTCTATTACATCTAACTGCAAAAGCAACCGTCCTTGAAACAAATTTATTTACAGTCCATGTTACCACTTGAAACAACTTTGAAATGATGTGTAAGACAACAGCTTAATTGTAAAAATTTTTGTTTGTTTCAGTTCTCGACCTGGAAGGCCCCCTAAGAGGACTCAAAGTGTCACCTCCCCAGAGAACTCGCACATCATGCCACACTCTGTCCCGGGCCTCATGTCTCCCGGAATAATACCACCAACAGGTAAAAATGCTACTTATTCATGCCAAATTATTAACAACCAGCGAATGTCTTATTTTTTATATAAGCCTATTGTGACACTGATATGTATATGCACCAATTAAATTTTGTGTACACTATGATAATATTAAACAATGACAGTTTGTTTCACAATTACAATTAACATCATTTTATAATTCAAAACAATATGAAATAAGCTTAATTTAATGAAGTGCTAGGTGTTATTTTAATTAGTACTCCCACAAATGTCAAAAGTCTTAAGTTATTATTCCGATATGCTTGTTGAGGAATGGAAACTCAGAGACAGTCTTTCTTTCTTAAGGTCGGTCACCTGCAGGTCTCAGTGGTCATCACTCACACCAGGTTCTCTGGATTCAAACTTACTCTTGTTTCTCTAAGAACTCAGAAACAGACACCTGTCAAAATAGAAGGCGATAGTGAGTCAAAGAGAAATGCCTTCAACTTTTTGTCAAACTTGTACAGTTCTGTAGGAACATTTGAAAGTGTTTAGTCCTAGAATTTTGAAAATATCTAAGCAAAAAGATACCCTTGACCTCTCAAGCTCCATAGTGCAGGCAACTTTCACGATGTGCAGCAGCAAAAATAACTCAGTTTATTGGTAGTGCATGGATACGTTCATGGATTCTCATATTTTTTTAATACATGTGTTTACTTACCTTCAGTGCTAACAGGAAGTGAGTCAAATTTTGAACAAATTAAAGCAATGTTGATATTATTGTCTAACATATTAAACCTTTGTGTCAATTCTTGCTCTCATAGAGTTCATATAAATGTCATCTAATAGAACAAGAAGAATTAACCTGGCAAGATGAGAAGAATATTTTTTTTGTGTGTTCTGAAATCTCTTGTTTGTGTTTTCTGTTTGCTTTGTCTCATTTATCTTAATCTTTGCTCTAATATAGCTGTGAATAATTTGATTTCATATAGCTTATTTGGGTGCAAATTCATTGAAGTCAATGCCTGACTAGCCTTATTTACTTCTGTGAAAATTTACCAAATATTAGGTGAGTTGTGAAGCTATTTATTCATATTAGATATCTAATACTTCAGCAAAACTTCCAATGTTCTTAATAGCAACTACTTGAAATTACCACGGACTCTTATTGTTTATGTTAATTTTATACATGAAAATTTGAGAAATACAAAAATAAATCAATAACTGAAAGATTATTCAATTTTAAGGGTTTTTAAATCATTTCCTTTGATTAGGTTAGTTGGATTTTTTAAGTAACATTCTTACTCCCTGACATTCTAATTTTAAATACTTCATTTAAAATTGTTCAACTCGTATCACTTAAATTTAACTAAATAGCAAAATTTCCAATTTTGAGATTTGAAAATATTATTTACTAAATAGGAAATGCTTATGCTTAGATGTGCCTAAGAGTCAAAACATTCAGTGTAAGAGAGGAAGAACCTCACATTTTTCATAATTACCTTTTCAATGAACTAAATTATATATTTTTCGAAGTAACCATTTAACAGTATCATTACTCCCATGTTTGACAAGCCTGTGTTGACTCTCAAGTCTTGCATAATCAGTTATCTGCAGTGAAAACTCTGTTCTAGATTGTGTCCCTATTGAAACACACATGACCAAATTGTTTGCCAACGTTTAATCTTTTAAAGATAATGCATACTTTGTAACTTCAAAAATGGGGAAATAAGATGATGTGTCACAATTTAGCTATAGCTACACCTCCCTTGATCAACACCATCAAATAACTTTGAGCCAAGTTGAATTTTAAACTAAGAAAGTTCATAAACAAACAAACAAAGGAGAAACTGTAATGCTCCTGTTATTTTTGAATTACCTCGTAACAGATTACATATATCCTGAGTAGGTGAACATTGACACTGAAGAAATATACATTTTTAACTTGAATCGTTATTGTGGTTATGTACTTTTATTTTTTTTATTTTTTTTTTTTGAAAGATTTATTTTTTATTATTTTTTCATTGGAAAGGCGGATATACAGAGAGGAGAGACAGAGAGGAAGATCTTCCGTCCGATGATTCACTCCCCAAGTGAGCGCAACGGGCCGATACTATGCCGATCCAAAGCCAGGAGCCTCTTCCGGGTCTCCCACGTGGGTGCAGGGTCCCAAAGCTTTGGGCTGTCCTCGACTGCTTTCCCAGGCCACAGGCAGGGAGCTGGAAGGGAAGTGGGGCTGCCGGGATTAGAACCGGCGCCCATATGGGATCCCGGGCGTGCAAGGCGAGGACCTTAACCACTTGCGCCACCGCGCCGGGCCCGGTTATGTACTTTTAAAGAAGGATTATCTTAAGTGTTGCTGTTATTGTACAGCTGTCCATTTACCATTGTTTTTGGTAATGTGCTGTGAACACAGAAACCAGGAGTTTTTAAGCTTGCTAAGGTTTCTATTTTTTTAAAAAAGATCTTTCAGTTTTCTAGAGAAGAATGAGGACATGGAGGCTCCTTAGTAAAGTAGGCATGATTAGAAAAAGGAATGGAATGGAACCTGGCACATAGCTTCGAATGCGCTCACTGCTGTCTATTTTATTTACATTCAACTCTTAGACATTGATCCAAAGGTTTGAGCATGTCAGCAGTTTGACAATTCCACATGAATGGTGTTACTTTAATATATTCAATACAATTTTATTACATGGGTTTGTTCTAGATGGGCAAGTTCAAATATTAGGGGATATAGAATAATGTCTGCAAATATTGGGGGAGCCCATAAATTATTTATTTAAAAATTACCTAACAATCTAATGATATTAATAACATGCTATCATTCTCAAAGCATGTTAAGTGTATTCCCTAGGAAGCAAGCAGTGAATTGTGACTACGCAACTCAGTTTGAGTATGTAGACATTTGATATCCTAGGACTGTGTTTATTTCTATCTGCAACTTTCCTAGAAGAGCCAACTGTCATTCTTCCTGACATAGAATAAGTAAAGTTGGTATTAAAAAAGTTAATGATAAAATTTTACATCTATATTATCGTCATAGAACAAACTGATTTCTACTTTATTTTTAACATCTCAGTTTGAATTTTCACGTTTTTAAAACAAGAAGTCATGGACTCTTGAAGAAACTTCTAGTTTATGTTTCTAAAACTTGCAAAACACAGGCATCAATATAAACCTCAAAATGGAACAAGAAAGAACGTAGGCAAATGAGACCAGATCTGAGATTCTATCTGGAATTTGAATTGTTGCCTACCTGTGAATGTTGATCTATACTTTTGTATTTCAAAGTAGTAACATTTGTGAAGGATAAAAAAATTGCAAATTTATCTGCAAAGTAGCCTCATCTTGCCCTGGAAGGGGGTAGGGGCTGGCGGGATGAATTTTAACAAACATCATAACAATCCATTGATTTATTCCTAACAGTTCTCCAATTTATTTTTGTTTTTTAAAACAGTGTTTCTTCCTAATCCTTATATTATGTATTTATATATCTGTAATGAGAAGCCATATAGGTTGCTTATGGAGTATTTGTTATTTTTATTGCTTGAGTGGGCTTTTATGTAATCCTAGAAGGGGGTGTGGGCAGATGGTGATAATTTCCAAAAGTTATGGTTGTCACTGGGTACCATAGCAACCAGGAGGTGGAGTTAATGAAAGCAAGAAGGCTCTTTGTGGAGTCCCATAAGCAGTACCTCCTGCAGTGGTCACTACATTTATTTTGACAGAGCACTTGTCATAAATCATTTTTGCTGATAAAGTTTGGAAGACATTTACCCTAGCCACGGAGTGCCAATAACATTTGCACTTTTTATAGAACCATGTCTATTTTACAATCAAAGGGCTATTTAGGCATTTAAAAATACTTCTCTTTGTGTCAGGAGTATAACTTGGATAGTATTTTTGGCTTTAGGTAAAAATACAAACTTTGTGAAACATAATGTTCATGTCAACAATAAGAAGTAACTCATTGAGCTTCAAAATTTTACATATAACTTTAAAAGAAAAAATTTTATGCTTTTTATTCAAATTTACTTAATTCAAATGAACCAATGATTTATATTTTTGCTTCCTGGGAATAATTTTACTCTCACTGTCACCTTGTGATATGATTCAGAGTAAAGAAAACAAAAGTCCACATATACATGTATACTTACACATATATACACATACTCTGCTTAAAAGGCATGATCACACATGGTGGAAATATGTGGTATTGAAAAAATCCTGGGCTAGGATAATATTAATCCAGAGAAAATTCCATTTTTATATTCTTATCTTAAAGAAAAAATGTTTTCATATAATACATAATGAGAAGTTATTCTCATATATTCTTGATTTTTCCTTCGAAATCTGAGTAACCAGTAATAACATCAAAATCAGCTCTCTGGTAATATCAGCATTTCTCGTTTTAAATATGTTAAAGGTTTCAGCTTCATAGAAAAAAAACATTCATTGTAGAACTGTCCTTGATAAACTGAGAAATTAATCCTAATGAGTATATTGTGTTGCATAGGGAGACTCTCAAGTAAAGGTAACTAAAAAATGCAAAAATAAAACAGTCCCAAATAAACTGTTCTCACTAATAAATACAACGTTCTCCTGAAGCCCTTTACTTAAAGAGCAAATATAATATTGTTTAAAATTTTTATAGTAGCACTATAAAGTCTGTGTGTGTTGTCACACTTTTATATAAAGAGAATATTCATTAAGTTTGATCACCAAATACATCGAGAGCAATTCAAGTGATTTGTAACTATTTACTACATGACTTGTCATTTTTTATTTTTTGATGAACAAAGTACATAATTTGAGATAATCAACCTGAGCACTACACTTGATTCAGTTTTACGCAGTCCTGAGACCTGTGTTGAACACTCTGCCAGCTTTCTGGGATTGTTAATACAAACTGTATACCTTGAACTTAGTTACAAAACACAACACATTTATTCTCATAGTTGTAGAGGGCAAAAGTCCAAGAGAGCCTCATGGGGCTGAAATCTTGGTGTTAGCATGGTCACAACCCTTTGAAGACTTAACGATCCATCCCTTGTTTCTTTGACATTTTGGTCGCTTCCATCTCCTGGCTCATGGTCTCCTTACTGCATTGTCTTTGTAATAATCTTCTCTCTCTGTCGTCTGTCTGTCTGTAGTGTGTATGTGTGTGTATCTGTCTCCACATACTCTTTGCCTCTGCTTGTGAGAGCAGTGCTGATTCTATTTAGGACAGGTTGACTAATACAGGATAATCTCCTCATCTTGAGATCTTTAACATAACCACATCTCAAGAAATTTTCTCAGTACAAAAGAACATTCGCAGGTTTCCCAAGGTAGGACACAGGCATGACCCTGAGGGCAGTTGCCAACCTAGCACATGTAGCAAGTCACTTTGCAAGGTTTTGTGGGAGGCAGGGTGTGGAGTGGGGAACAGGCACATGAGCATAACCTCTGGGGATTTCAGCTCATTTTGTTCACTAGAGTATCGCAGTGCATTTTATATTGCCTTGAACAGAGCAGATATTTAAAACAAATATGTAGTAGAGGATTTCTTATGGAGTTATTATGCTTGACAGTTACAAACTCAAAACATTGTGCTAATGCGGCTTCCAAAATCCTGGAGAAACAGATAGGTCCTAGATTAAATATTTGGAGTCTGTCTAGAGTCTATTACACACATAATGTATAGTATAACATGTACATGGAGGACATTGGTTATTTGTGTAAAGGTTACGATGGCCCTAACATATGAAATTGGCAGCCCTAGATTAATGTTCTAGAGGAGCAACATTTATAGAGGTAGTTCAAATTGAGAACATATTAGTCTTTGCTGTTGCTGCATGTTGATATATGAACATGCATAAATATCACTATAGTTCTGATATCCTAATAATCTTTCATAATTAGAACTCTTCTTATAATACCTGGATATAGAACTAGTTTTGTATATGTTTAAAGAAAATATAGATTTTAATTTAACTGAATGTAAATATGAGTTTGGGTATAAAGAACTACCCAACTGATACATTTATTTACGTTACACATAGTACACATCGTGTTAGTGCCCTACTGTCCAATCACAATATACCATGAGTCCCTTACTAGCACAGAAAATCATGGAATCTTTTTTTATTTGCTGAGCTCTTAGAGCAAAGATCTGTTATTTTTAGATTTAATTGAATAACCACATATTACTAGACTCTGGACAGGCCTCTCATCTACTTAATTTAGAAGAAAATTACTGTCCTTTCTTCCCTAATTTATTTCGCTTTTCCAAGTTCTACTGTGTTCTGTAATCTCTTATGCCTACATTGAACTGTATTAAGAATTATAATTTGCTTATACTTCTCTCTCAGTAGATTTGTAGTAATGAAGTTGCTAATGTCCTTAATTGGCTAATTGCAAGATATTATGTGCTTCCTCTTTAGTAAGATGATGTCTCCTTTGATGAGAAGTTTATTTACAGTGAGAATAGGAATTTATACTTTTGAATCAGTGTTTTTAAAAAGACTTATTTTCTTTGGAAAGGCAGATTTATAGAGTGTAGGAAAGACAGGAAGAAATATTTTCTGTCTGCTGTTTTGCTTCCCAGGCGACTATAACAGCCAGAGCTGCACTGATCTGAAGCCAGGTGCTTCTTCTGGGTCTCCAACATGGATGCAGGGACCTAAGGTTTTGGGTCATTCTATACTCTTTTCCTAGGCCATAAGTAGGAAGCTGGATGGGAAGTGAAGCAGCCAGGACACAAACTGGTGCCCATCAGGGATTCTGGCTCTGATGAGGGGAAGATTATCCATAGAACCACTGCACCAGGCCCTTGAGTCAGTTTTTAATTTTGAGAGTGGTTGTTATGTAGATTGGCTAGAACTCGCCATATTATCTATTTATTAGATCAGTAGTGTTCTAGTTTTTGCTTCACCACATATCACAAGTTGTCTGCTTTTACTCATTGTAATTTATTGATCAGTATGAGGTGCTACAGAAAGAACCTAGGTTCTTTTCCTAACCTAGAGAAATGCAAAACTATGAATCTAAATATTGTTTATTAAGGGAAAACATCCAACTTGTCTACATATAAAATACTTACTCTTAAAAGTGTGGCCATTGTTGCCATGTGGGGAGTGAAGCAGCAGATGGAATATCTTTCTGTAAATCTGCCTTTTCAATAATTTTTTTTTAAGAAGCAGTGTTGTAGAGCAAATGATATGCAAAACAACATCACGCTTTTTGACCCTCATATTGATAGCTTTCCTTTTGGAAGCTAACTTCAGAACTCGAACTTCTGCCTTAACAATGCACTTTAAGAGGGCTACAGCCATACAAATATTGGAACTTTTTGTTCTCTCTATATTTTTAAGTATAAATTTCACTACTTAAATCTCTCCTTCCTGAAGTAACAGAGTTGCTACTTGAGGGGGTTGGAAGGAACAACATTTCTAGACACTAAACACAGAAAGATCGTGGATTTGGTAAAATATTTCATTTTGTGCCCTAAAAAAAAATTGACCTATTCAAGAATAGATGTAATACCTAACTTTACTCCATTTTGTGTGAAGCACATGTGGAGATTTCATTGGCATCATCTGAACACTGTAGAAGAACTTTGGAAGTCATTGTTTTAAATGGACAGGAGTTTGAGTAAAAGGGAAACCGAAGTACTGTTTTACGTAACACTTCCGATGACATCTAAAATATTATGTTCAGTCATGGCACAAGAAGTTGGTCATGATGCAGTGGTGAGCATTGCTACAAACAGCTGAGAAACTAGAAAGGTGGTAAATTGGATTAAACTTGCACATGCCACACCATGCTCCCCTATGGAAGCTAGTTTGAGTCCTGGCTGTTCCACTTCCAATTCAGCACTTTGCATATATGCGTAGGAAAGCAATAGAAGATGGCCCATGCCCTTGTGCCACTGTCACCTATGTGGAAGGCCTCTTTGGAGTTCTATACACCTGTCTTTGGGCTAGACCAGCTATAGACACTGAGGCCTTTAAGGCATAAACCAGCTGAGGGAAAATTTCTCCTCAAATTTCAAGTAATCTTTAGATTTTGTTTAATTATTTATTGCAAAGGCAGATCAGATTTATGGAGAAAAGGAAAGGCAGAGAAAATGATCTTTCATCCTTTGGTTCACTCCCCAAATGGTTGTAATGCCTGGAGTTGAGCGGATCTGAAGCCAATGGCCAGGAGCTTCTTTTGAGTTTTGCGTGTGTGGGTTCAGGGTCCCAATTCCCCAAGCCGAAAGTGGAAAGTTTGATGGGAAGTGGAGCAGATGGGACACAAAATGGGTCCATAAAATATCTCAGTGCTTGCAAGGTGAGGATTTAGCCACCGAGCCACCACACCAAGACCTTTAAATTAAAAAAAAAAAAAAAAAAAAAAAAAGAAGAAGAAGAAAAAGAGCAATCTAGATAATATAGATTTGGAAACAATGTGGTATTTAATCTTAAGATTCAGAATAAGTCTGAAAGTTGATGATAGCGGGCCTGACGCTGTAGCCTAATGGTTAAAGTCCTTGCCTTGCATGTGCCAGGATCCCATGTGGGGACTGGTTGGTGTCCTGGCTGCTCCATCTCCCTTCCAGCTCTTTGTTTATGACCTGGGAAAACAGCAGAGGATGGTCCAAAGTCTTGGTACCCTGCACCCCTGTGGCTTCGAATCAGTTCAGCTCTGGCCATTGCAGTTACTTGGGAAGTGAAATAGCAGTTAGGAGATCTTTCTGTCTGTTTCTTCTCTCTGTAAAATCTACCTTTTCAATAAAAACAATAAATAAGCCTTTAAAAAAAGTTGATGATAGTGTTGTGTCATACTATCTTTTTCTGTGACAGGTTGATGGGTTTGCAAGGAGGGTTCTTTGCTACAGAACTGTCTGAAAATGAAATGTGTTACTGATATCATCGTAGTTCTGCCAGCCAAAAATGTGCTGGATGAAACTCAGATGCAAATTTGCTAGTCAGTGTCTATATTATTTTATTTCTAAAAATATTTTCAAAATATATGTATTTATATATATATTTTTGAAAGACAGATAGACATATGTTCCATGTACTGGTTCCCAAATTCCACCAATAGCTAGCCTGAAGCCAGGAGCCCAGAAATCAATCCTGTTCTCATACATGGGTGGCGGGAATCGAACACTCGAACATCTCCACTGCCTCCCAGAGAGCATGCTAGCAAGTTTCTGGGCTAGCTGTGTCACTGCAAGAAAAATCAGGCATGCTGAATTGGGATGAGGGCGTCCCATATGCTGTCTCAGCCATTGTGTTGGGTGCCCACCCTTTAATTTATTTCATAAGCTTTTTTATATGTTATGCAAAGCAGCAACGGTGAAATGAATTTTCTTCTTCCTTGACCATCGATGATCCACTGCTCCTTATGACAATCACTTTGGTTAGGGCAGTTTGAAAGTTACTGTGTAGTAAATGGGCAGCAATTTGGATAAGTGTATCTTGCTCTCTACTTAGAGAATTTGATTATTCTGTTTTGTTTTATAGCACTGTTCTAGAAAATCAGTATAATCGGTTAGTCATATGCATAAATGAAGTCTATGGATATTCCTAATATAAGAAATTGATACTTCAATCTTATTACTACTTGCTTGCCTTTCAGGACACAAATACTTTATAAGCCTGTGATTTTAAGCACTATCACTGTTATAATTTATATTCTATCATAGTTTACTTTCAGAAATATGAACATTACAGATGCTAGTGAACTTTAAACATGCAGATTGCTTTTGGTCCATTATGGCTGTATGCAGAGCTATTTAATTGTTGGAAATGAACCGACATATTGTAAACAGTGAAGCTGCTTTTCAAATGGATAAAACTGTAGCCTAATTCAATAAATTGTATCAGAATATTCATTGAAGAAGTAGGCAGTTTAGTGAATGGGATGTCTTTTTTAATCATATTTATATGTTGATATGGCTAAAGACATATATATATATATACATATATATAAACACACACACGGTAGACCAAATCATTTACAGGGTTTTTTTTTTTTCCATTTTTGCCTTCTATAGAGAGGACCACCAGGGATTACTTCCGCTCGCCTCTCTATCCTTCCTCTCCACTCTCTTCCCTCCTTCCCTCTCTCTCTCCCTCCCTCCCTTTCAGCCGGCCTGCCTGCCTGCCTGCCTGCCTGCCTTCCTTCCTTCCTTTCTTCCTTTCTTCCTTTCTTCCTTTCTTCCTTCTTTCCTTCTTACTTAATATTAGAACACACTTAATATGTTCTGGCTCTTCAAAAGAAATTTATTTTTCTAACAAAATATTATGATGTGACTCCTAATTTCTTCCACACAACTTGGTAGCTGTGTGACCTTGAGGAACTTTATCTGGTTTCATTTCTTTAGTTAGCAAAGCTTGGTGATTGTACCAAAAGCAGAATTTCAAAGATTGAAAAAAAAAAGTTAAGAGTCTTGTCCAAATTTTACTGTTATATGCTAGCCAATTCAAGTTTGACTTCAAAGTATTGATTGTTTTCCTGCATCAAATTACTTTCTGAAATACCACTTCATCATTCATAATCCAGCATAACATTTGCTTTATCTCTTATGTGCCAGAAAACTTCTTCAGCAATGTATCTTGCCATCAGTTTTATTATGATAGTTTTTAATACTGAACTTCTGCCCTTTTTTCAAAGAGAGTATCAGGCACTTATTTTCCTGAACACATCAGTTCTTGGAATTATACATTAGGAGTTGTTCTGATGCTGATATCATCAGGTTGTAATTATTGCCTTATATTTACAAAATTAATTTTCTGTGTTTCGGTTAGTTTAAAATCTTTTTGCTCTGGTATCATGCTTTTTTGATGTCAGTGAATTTTTTTCAATATTAATTATAGAATTTTATGATTCATATTTAATTTATTGTATTTATTGCCTTATGTCAAACACTTTGATGGAATATCATTACATCAGGTTAAACTTAATTCCATTATTTTTCATTTAAGAAGTATGATCATTTAAAACTGTTTCTATTATGTGTATGTGTGTGTTTATATATACAAAATATGTGTGTATATATATATACAGTTAGATTATTTCTTATTTATGTACACACATATATACTTATATACACATGTATAGAATATGTGTATGTGTGTATATATATATACTTATATAACACATGTATTCTAATTATTTGAACCTTTTCCCTGAGTATGTGACTTAAGGAAACAGTGTTGAGTTTTCAAGAATTAAATGGAATGCAACACTTTTTGGGCTAGTTATAAATGTGTAACATAATCATCACAATTGCCTTTAAATATGTAACATTATTAATATAGAAATCAATAGAATGTTTATCTCTTCTGTAGAAAACAATTTTTTGAGTTATTTTTACTGTTAGGACATCTATTTTCTAATTTTGGAGCATTGTCCACATTTTTCAAAATTTGTGCTTCTATGTAGAAGTTTTATTCGTCTACCAATGAAATAAATGTCTTTTATGTTTTATCTTATATTGATTGATAAAATTCTCTGAATTTAAGAAAAACATTTGTAAGTAAAATCACATGGGCTCATCTTTATTCAATTGAATATAAATACAAGTGTTTCTAAATTCTAAGAAAATTAGTATCTTTAAATACAACATAATGATATTTGGAGATGATTTGACCATCAGATGCCTCTCATCATAACTAACCTTTAAGTTACTTATGGAATAAATTTGATTTACGGATAACATTCCAGGGAAAACCTGTTACCATATGACCTGTCTGTATGAGTTGTCTGTTTGATTTATAACAGCAATTGCTTTCTCCACATGAATTTCATGGCATAATAATATTCTGTGAAATTTCGAAGTTATAGTGGGGTCCACATCAATCATCTATAATAAAATACTATTTGTATCAATGAGAGGATTATTGAAATATCGATTCTTTAGAAATATGTACTCTCCCAATATATCGATATTGTTATTAATGAGATGGGGCACCTGCTTCTTTTGATTTTCATTGAGTTAACTAAAAAAAATCTCAGCAGCATCACTATCATTGTTGTACCAACTTATCATTTCACCAGTGATTTTTATTTCTCTCTGATTGTGCTGATTGCCCATCCAGCTGACTTGCTTATACTATACATGTTGTTGATCTGAATTCAAGCAAATATTGGGTTCGATTTCAGGATTGTAACTTGTACAGAAGGACTAGCACCATATGACTGAGTTTCTTCTATCTGTAAGAATAAGAGACTTAAAGTGAGCTCTTAGCTCTATGAAGAACTGAGGATGCTACTGGTTTTTTTCTTAGTTCCACTTTATAAATTGTTATACCTGGTGCATTTTTATAATCTTTCATGAATGAGTGTTTCTATTCTATATGAAAAAATCAGTAAGTAGAATTTGTCATTGTAATCAGCAGTTGTTTCATATTTTACTTTTACTTAGCTTTGCTTCTAAAATGGAGCATCAACTACTAGCATGGTGTGTTGCTTATCCTTTGGAAATATCTTTATGCCAGCCTTGCATTAGTGATCATTACATTTGCCACTGATTTCTTATAATTCTTTAACAGATCACATACTTAGCATTCCTTCTGTATTTGAAAAACCAATGAATGCAAAGGAAAGCACAGGGTGTATGACTTCATAGAAATGAAGCTTATTCAAATTTATAAGCCTAATCACGTGGTTTAGAGAGGCATGGCTAATTTTTTTTATGTAAACCACAAGAAGTAGTACAATTTTTCAATTGAAAAAATGTTTGAAATTTGTGTCAAAAAGATGAATAATTCTCACATCTCTTTTATGTTCTGATATGTACAATATTAATGTTTATATTCTATGTAATGGGAAGAAACTAATCTTCTAAACAAGCATGCAATTTACTGGAAATGTTACTATTTTTATATGGAACTAATATTTATGACTGCGTTATTTATCATGGCATCTTCAGTTGATATGACAATCTTCAAACAATGACTAGTATGTGGTACAATGATCGAGTTGCTCTGTGGAATTTTTGTGTTTGTGTCTGAGAGCTTGGCTTCAAACCCCAGCTACCCTGCTTCACTTCAGCTTCCTGCTAGAGCACCTTGGGAGGCAGTGAATGATGGCTTCCTTGCTTTCCACACGGGAAGCTCAGGTGGAGTTAGAGACTGCTGGGAGTGGCTTGTCTTGGCCCTGGCTGTAGCTATATTGAGCATGTGGGAAGTGAACCCTTGGATGGAAGATTGCTTTCCATCTTTTTATCTGACTTCCAAATAAAATGAGAATATATACACAAAAATTTAAAAAAATAAATAGGGAAAGTAAAAAAAACTGTTGAGTGATCAATACTTGTAATATCTTTGGTAATAGCCAGTTTTTGTTCAATCTATCATCTGTGGAAAACTATAAAAAGGTATTACTTACGGGTGAATTAAGAAGCACAAACTTTACATAATTTTCTCATGTTAAAATCTGCTTACTAATCTACAGCCTCATATTTTCTTTAATAAGTTATATCCCTTCTAACATTGTTGGAAGTTTGACAAGGCTATTTTAAAATAATTATATTTTAAAGAGTTAAGATATTTAGTTCCACAGATTTTTCAGGTTTGCTACAAAAGGATGAAAGGAGAAATGTTAAAAATTATATTTCAAACCTCGAGACCAATCTTAATAAGCCAGTATATTTCCATTTTATTTGAAACTGGCTATTGCCTTGTCTATGGATAAGCCTATTAAACATTTCATTATTTCGCATGGTACTTTGCTTGCAAAATAATGCACTGATTGTAAAAGTTTTGTGTTACAGTTGGCTCTGAGTAGTTTGAATAGTTAAACCAAGTAGAGTGTTGCTATAAATCAAAGCATATTATTTAATCCTAAAAAATAGAAAAGTGAATTTTTATTATTCATTCACTCTTGTGTATTCATTTGCCCTATTGTTCATTAGTGGTAAATCTCCAGGGTATTTTTGCTTTGTGCAGTTTATCTATCACCTCACTGAAGCAATGTAATAATTAGTGCATAAAGGCAGTTCAGTGTGGGTTCTTTGGCTCTGACAATAGTGTTAGTGCTTTTCAGTATGCAATTTCAAACACTAAACTGATAAAACTTGAAAAGTAGTTGGAGCCATGCTTCAAATTTCTCTTATGATATTTAAAAAAATAGAAAAGCTTTGCACATAATTTATGTCATATAACATATTCTTTTGTTTATTAATGCTCATTATTGCTTGGCTCTCTATGAAGTAGGTGCCAGAATATACTATGTCTTTCCCGTTTTCAAAATGTAATGAACCAGTCATACAAAAATATACTAGGGTTAACTCATATTTCTAAAAGTAAATATGACAGATGTATTAGTCTGTACTTGATATCATTCCATTTCTGTAATGTGTCTAATAATTGTATTTTAGTTTTTAGCATATTCACATCAAGATTTCAATGAATTGTAAACACTTCAAACATTCATAGCTAGCAAGCATTTAAAAATCCACATTTATTTTATTCTTCTTCTTTATCCTACTTACAAAGGGATAAGTTGTTTCTAACATTCATGGAAAGTTTAGTCTTGCTAGAAAGTGATCTGTAACATTTTGTATTTTGTGTTGAATCTCAAAATCCAAATGAACGATTTAAATATTAGGACCTTGACTTGACTCACCTTTGCTTAATTTTGACAGTTGTCTTAAAGTGAATTTGGTGTTTAATGAAATTTTCTGGACTGATAATTCAAGACCTGAAGGGAACAATTCTAGTGGTGAGAAAGTAATTTTCTGGCCTAATTACACCTTTGGCCTCGCTACAAAGTCTGTCAACAAAAATGCCAGGTTTGATCATGATATTTTTTGACGTGTATTCACCAATCTACTTCACACAAGAGAATTTTTTAACAATAGTATGTGGTATTTGCAACCTAACTAAGGTTTTACATTTGGGAATAAAACATCAACACACTGCTGTCAATAGGTAATTCACTTACTTTTTTTAATTTGAAAAATTATCTGGCTATTAATGAACTTTACATATCACACTTTTGGAAATCTTCATGGCCATATTATCCATATTATTTGAGATGACATGTGAATTATACCAGATATTACTGAATAATGAGGGTCTTTTTTTAATTGAAAAATGAGCTTCTGGAAAAGCCTAGCAGAGTTAGAGAATCTAATAGTTGAATATTCCCCAAACTGGGCTTCTATTTAAGTTTGAATCATTGGTTAACCTCAACCACTAAATATTGTTGGACACTGAAAATTCCCTTATATTTCTCAACGTGAGGCACTCTATGTTTGGCTGTTTTAGGAGTAGTTGAGGTGTCAATGCTTGAGGTTTTTGTGCAACAACTCCTTAGCAGAAGGCATATATCTGTTATAATAGAGAGATGTCCATGTTTCCTGTGTTAATCCAAGCTCTACACCCCAAACCTGGTCAATTCACTCATTTTGGCATTTTTCTTTCTCTTCTTCCTCTTCTCATGTTTTATTCAGAACATTTTTAATGTCAAGTTTCTAAAGGGAACCTATTTTTAGCACAGGCTCAGATCTGAGAAAAAAAGAATATACCCAATTGGTATAGTAAATTATTGTCTCTCTTATTTCTTAATATAATTGTTTCATCACTTTTGATAAATGTTTGTCTCGGTTGGAAAAGTTACACATACACACACACACACACACACACACACACACACACACCCCAGTTACACGTACCTAAATTTCCAGAGAAGTATAGCGATTAACATAGTGGTGAAGATGCTTCCGTCCATGTCAAATGCCCAAGTTCAAGTCTCACAACTAATCTCAATTCTGTATGCTGTCAATGTGCACCCTGGGGGGCAGCCGGAGATGTCCAAAGTGCTTGGGTTCCTGCTACCCACGTGTTACACCCAGATGGAGATTTTTAACTCCTGGCTTTGGCCTGGCCTTGCTCTGGCTGATATAATTACTTGGGAGGTAAATCATTGGGTGGGAGGTCTCTCTCCTCTCTCTCACTCTCACTCTCTCATTGGCTATGTGTGTGTTGCCCTGTCATGTCTTTTGGACTTTGAAATGACATTGCTAGTCAATAAACTATAACTGAAGGTACAGAGTAGCAAATACCCAAAGTTCTATACAAATGCGCTTCGATTTCCACAAGGGAAGAAAAATCAGGGGGTTAAGGAAATTTTTGTCATCGAGGAAAGTGGCGTTTTATTTAGGCTTAAAATGGTCATAAGTAAACTTAAAAAAAATCCATTTTTATGGTTAAAATATGGAAAAACAAATTTGGTGACAAGTTTGTGTAAAATAGATTTAGTTTTACATTAACAGAAATTAGACACAACTATATGAAGTTTCAGTATAATGGTTTATCGATTAATATATGTGTAATTTCTATATCATTAGAGTGTAATTCTTAATCTCTTGGAATTTGTTGTATTTCTGAGTCCCTATACATGCGTAATATATGTACATATATACATATGCTTATAACATATACAGAATATGTATTAGCTCATTTAGTCTTGAGAGGATATCTTTGGATTATTACTATAGTTTCCAGTTTCAGGAACAAATTTCAGTATTAATTTTTTATATTTTAAGTGTTAAACTATCTTAAGTCTCTCTACATCATTATGTAATATCCCTGTTTATTTTATCAGCAGCATTGTGTCTAATTGTTTATTAAATTTCATCACTATTTATTTTAAGAAAAACACATTTTCAACAATTTATTTCATCTTGGGAACCTTAACAATTGATGTATCCTTCTCAAGTAAATTTTTTACATTTCCTACAAAACCTCAGTGTACTGTTACTGATGCATTGAATGAATTAGGTCCATTTCGAATTGGTGACTTATGAGACTGCTGCTGAACTCTAATGGATGGCATTGTTTTGTCAACATCCTTGCCTGCTTAGACCACCTCAATAGTATTATGTCCATTTATGACTACTATGGCTTAAGAAGTTGTGATAGAAAATAACCTATTAAAATTGGATAATCACAATCGGAAGTTATTCATATTGATGGAAAGAAATGGGCATATGGAGTAGCAATGGAGCTGTATGTATGGACATGACCACTCTGCTTGGACACTTAACAAAGTATAGATTAATTCTTCATTATACCAGAAAACATGTCTGAATTGTTTATGCGCTGTTTTCTAATGATCTGTCATCCTCTAAATTGTTATCATCACTTTGCCAATATTAATTTCCAAAATTTTACATCCAACACTAGATATTAGAGAGTTTTAGTTACATCCCCTGTTATCATTTAATGTTTTTCAGTTTTTAAAATTAACTTGTAATTACTTTTCCGTATTAATAATAATTGTTCCTTTTAAAAACAGTGATTTTTACTTTAAATAGTTAGAGGCAAAAAAAAAAAAAAAAAGACGCAGACCCAAAAGTTAACAATGACTACACAGCATAGAAACACAATTTACAATGGAAATATTTTAGAGATTTCAAAGCTCTAACTTACATATTTATTGTGATACATTATCACATTATCTGTCAAAAACTTTATATGACTCCTGATATAACCACATTTCCCACATGCAAAAATTGTGGTTTAAGTTTCTACTCAAAATCAATTAGTAAAAATCAGAGTAATTGAACTTGTAACTTGTTCTACTCATTCCAGTGAATTCATTTAAGGAAAAATTGTGCCATAACCCCTAGATATTTGGATGCCTTATCGCTAGTAAAAATAGTAAATGATCTTGTTATAACTTTAATTCCACTGATTACCAACTATATATGAAGTGGTTTATTCTCAAAGTGTACAATACAGATTTTGTATACCAGATCTGAAATATTGACATGTTGTATGTTCAAAATCCTTGTGTATAATTATGACCCTACTAATATTAAGCAGGTGACTGGATTAAATGTAAGTCAGGCATAAAATGCCCTGCATGTAGCAACATAGTGAATCAAGCAAATTATCAAGCCTTTTGTGCTCTGGGCGATTTCGGCTGCCAGCACTTATACATCAAGACTTCACTCAATGTACGATTGATTTTATTTTATTTTGTTTATTTTTAATTCCCTACAGCAAGCTATGTTAGTTTTGTAGACTGCTGTCTGCATCATTAGGTTGCTACAAAATTATAGTTGTTTCTGTCATGGTTGACCAAAAAATTATTCTCTTCTTGTGGAACATGGATATTGGTTCTTGGATACAAACCACCAAGCTGAAATTGTGTGACACTGTTGACTCAAATATATACGACACATGCAGAGAAGGCATCAATGTATGTAAATATGAAACTATGAACAATAAGGCTGTAAAATCGATGGCCAGTGTTCATTAAAGACACTAGCTAGGTTCAGATTAGATCCTGAATGTCCAGTTTTAAGGCAGGAATGAATTCCTGTGTAAGATGATACATGTCTTCTTTTCACAGTTACTTTTTATGTTGTCTTAAAACATGTCAAAGAAAAAAAACCCCTGACAGAGGAGCCTAAAAGGAATGTCAGCTCTGTGGTTATGTAAATCGAATTGAGTGGTTTACAGCAGGTTTAAGATTTTTATAACTCAGAAGTTGTTAACAGCCAGCTGGTTTGTATCTGTTTTTTATGGTTATTCTTGTCATATGCAGCCTCCACAATTTTTAATTATATTTTATGGTATGTGTTTTCCCATCTTGAATCCCTGAGCTATTCTTTGCTTCACAAGATATTTTTCACTGGGAAGGGAACAAGCACAGCGATGGGACTTCATCATTGGAAATAGAGTTGTATAATTACTTACCACTAACAGCTCTGTAGTGTGAAATTCAAGTAACTTTTTGCCATTGTAGATACATAACCTTCCATTAGACTATTAAAATTGCTGTAATGTAGCAATAGTTGCTTGTAAGTATATAGTTGCCTTACTTCCAAAAAAAAAAAGATAAAAATGTGGTGTTTATGCTGCTGTTTGTGTTACATATTTTGGAAAAATTATTTATAGAGACATTCACCCTCTCTCCCTTCCTTTGTCCCTGTCTTCCTATTTTCCTTCTTACCACTCTCCATCTCCTTCCTTCTTGCTTCTCCCACTCTCAACATATTCACTAACATAAATTAATTTTTGTTTCTTAAGTTTAATTCAAGTGTGTACTTGGTTTCCTCTATTGGATACCAAAAGATAGTAGTTTGTATTTTTGTTCAAGTTAAGAATGAATGAACATCTCTGATGCTTTTGAACAATTAGTTGAAAAATTAGACCAACATTCAGATGTTGGTCATGGGAAAACATTGTGGAAAATGTGCTTGGAATCAGAAGAAAAGTGTTTTTGGAAATTAAAATATGTACAATGAATTCATTTTGTATATGTTTGAGAGAGATTTCAATCATTGAATCTATGCACAGGTTTTTGTTTTAGTCCCGGTGAGATCTTTGCTTCCAGTAACAGAGTTTCTAATTTGGTTTTTAAAAGTACACACTTTAGACACACAGTCAGTAGATCATGGAGCAGCCAAAACTCAAACTGATGCACATATGGGATGTGGGTATTACAGCTGTGTGCTCAACTTATTACCCCACAAAGCAGCCTGCATTATACCATTGTTAAGAACCTTGAATTTAGGTTCCAAATTATTTATTTTGAACTGTCAAACACTTTCATTTTAGAGTATTTAGTAGAAATCAATCTTTTTCTTCCTTTAGGACTCAATAATAAAATATGTATTTCTTGGAAGGATTTATAATTATCTAAAAATCTTAATTGTACTTCTGATACTAAATTCGACTTATGTTGTAAAGTTGTATGGTAATTGTTTTGAGATGTAATGCTTTTGTAACATTTTGTACTATATATGCATATGCCAGAAAGTCAAATAAACACACAGGAATTCATGGCTAAAAACACCAGGAAATGTTTTAGTCAGACATGTGTAAGATTCTGTATAAAAGGTGTTTTTATCTACTACTTATCACTTTGCACAATGTTTCTTCATTCCCTGGCATGCTAGATTCCATCATGTATGAGAATTTATGTATAAGCTCGGTTATCTATGCATCTATTTATGTTATATTTCACATGAGGGTTATTTGATATCAGATAGGATATATGATATTTATTTATTTGTGACTGGCTTATTTCACTGAGCATAAAGTTCTCCAGTTGAGACTACTTTGTTGCAAATGGTAGAGTTTTGTTGTTTTTATGGCTGTGTAGTATTCCACAGGGTAATGTCTCTTTATCCTATTTTATCCACAGTTTATAGTACTTTATCATACTTTATTCACAGTTTCTCTATCCATTCATCCTTCATTTGGAATCAGAATTGTTTCCGGGTCTTCACTGCTGTGGAATGTGCTGTCATAAGTATAGTTATAGGTTGTTTTCTTGTATGCACGTTTTGTGTCATTTGGATATATTCCCAGGAGTGGTAGGCTGGGTCATATGGTACGTCAGTTTTCATTTGTCTGTATTATGGCTGTTCTCACTGGATTTAGGTAGTATCTCCATGCAATTTTCATTTGTATTTCTTCAGTAGCTGGGGAAGCTTATCATTTCTTTCAAGTGTCAGTTAGCCAATTGAGTTTGTTCTTTTGAAAAATTCCTGCTCATTTCCTCTGCCCATTTCTTAACAGGATCCTTTGTTTTGTTGTCATTGAGCTTCTGAAGCTCTTTATAAATCAGGGGCATTAGTCCTGTATCTGTGGTTTACTGTGCAAAAATTTTCTTCCATTCTACTGGTTCCTTCTTCATTTTCTTAGCTATGCAGAAGCTTCTTAGTTTGATGTAATCTCAGTCATTTATTATACACCTTTGATTGTGAGTGCTTCTGGTGACTTTTCTAAGAAGTCTTTTTCTATGCGTATATAGTGTAGTGTGCCTACTATAATTTCATCTAAGAGTCTGATGGCTTCTGTGTACAGATTTCAGTCTTGGCTACACAGCTGAGTTTTGTCTAAGGTGATAGATGATAGCCTTGTTTCTTCCTCCCACACATGGATATCCCATTTTCCCAACAGCATTTGTTTGAATTCTGACAGTCCAAGTTATTAGTTCTATGATTTCATACTGCTACTTATGCTTTTGCAGATGATTTTCCTCTTTTAGAATTTTATGCTTGTATGACTATATGTGAATGTATTTATACACATATTTATACATTGTGTATATTTACCACAATCGTTATCATAATGCTTTATACGTTTTGAGTACACGGTACACATGCAAGTGGCGGTAACAATTTGATTGTTTCTAGTGAGAACATTTAAGAACAAATTAGAAAATTTCAGGTATGCAGCTTGCATTGTTACCTATGGTTGCAATGGTTCTTGTCATTGTATTCTGACAACTCAAAATAATTTATCAGTTCCAAATTTTTCAATACTGAGAAAGTTATATTTAGAATAAATTATAGTTAAATACTTCAGCAATATGTTTCCTTTTCCAGGCAGTAAACACTTGGTATAAATAAGATTAGATAAATCAGCAGAGGGTTTATATAGACAGAAATACTCAACCCTTAGGCTTTGTTTTGCAGCCTCAATGTTGCAGTATTTCAAACACATCAGGATGAGAAAGCACTTTACGGGAAAGCTTTGAGAAGGAAATGACATCCTAGCGGGTGTGATAACTGCAGGTGTCAGGTGTAACCATTACTGAAGGGAAAGCCGGTGGGACGCGGGCAGAGCAGAGTCTGCCTTTGCTCTTTGCCTGGAAAGTGAAATAGCCTTCCCAGATAAGAGGAAATGACAGATTAGGGAGCAGCACTGGAATTGAACTTTCTGACAATCATACTTCACTCAAGCTTAGATTGTTTTTGTTGTTCATTTGTTAAAGTTTACTTCTAGTTCTTTGGTTAATGTGGTGTGTTGACTTTAACACAAGCAGATGTTTGTAGGTGTTTTTTTCCTGAGAGTAAATTTACAAAGAAGTGTTTCTTTTCAGTGTGGATTGAAGGAGCTGGGCTTATTACACTGGTTTCTCCAAAGGACTTGCTAGCAGAGATGAATTTTGTCCTGAGATGATAAGAATTAAGTTGACTCACTTTTTAAAATCTCTACTTGAAATGATCATTTTGTAAGTCAAAATTATTCAAATATCAGCATATTGATATCACTCAATAAAATATGTGATTTTGTTAAGTTCGAGCATCTGAACTCAGGATCTTTAGAAAGACAAAGTCTCATTTATTTATGTATTTATTTGCTGTGAAATTATTTGATTAAATTATTGTGGCCTTTTAATAATGTTTGATTATATGATGTATGACCATATTGAGTCATTTTTTGACATTTTCTTGCAGCATTGTCACTTATTTGCTCAGAAACTAAATACTTTAGAGGACATGGGGAAGCAAAAAGGTTAATGAACCATTGCCTCTATGTTCATGTAACTAATGACATAATTGATCAAAGTGGCAAATAGTTATAATTCTGTAATATCTGAAATTGAGATTTGTTCAAATTTAGGGGGTTAAGCAGAGGAATATATAATTCAATCAATCATGTTCTTGGGAATTGATAATTTTTTGTTGATGTGTAAGCTCTGAACAGAAGCAAGGGAAAGGCAGTGAAGGCAAAGACTGAGACACTAAATTAAACGTGGTTACGTAGACTATGAAGTGCCAGCAGAACCATGACTGGCCAGTGATGTGTCTGCACTGGTCGATGAGGGACAGATGATGGATACCTCAGCGGTGATGTGGATATATTACTCTGATTTTTCATTGTGGGTTGGGCAATGTTAAAATAACCAATTAAGGGACTTAATCTAATGTTATGATATATGGAGAAATGATTTTGGGTAGGAAGAACAGAAGACATAAAAAAGGAAATATTTTATCAGAGTGCTAACAGAGTTGAAATCTGATCTGGATGATGAAGAGCGTGTCACTGTTTTATTTTCGTGCTTAATTGCAGACTGGTTCTAAAGCTGGCAATCGGATCTGTATATTCATCTGCCACATAAAGTATAAGTAGGAAAATAGTCTAGCATGGCCAATGCCAATGGAGTGGCTTCACACAAATTCAAGGAAAAACTCCTTAAAAGTTCATTTATTTACTGAATTTCTACATTATGCTAAGCGTAGTCTAAGAGCAAGAATAAAATGTTGACGAAGACATCATGCCTTGCCCATGATCATACAATCTGTATAAAATATTGCTGAACACACAGATATTTGTGTTTGTGTGTGTGCACCACTGATGTATGTATGTGATTCCAAGACAAACACAGCTTGTGGCTCTCTCAAATTATATTTCAAATATTTTCATAGTGTGCTCAGAATCTATGACACATATGTAAGTCAAACCACAAAGAATATGCTTTACGCAAGATTGTTTTCTCATTTTAAAAAGATTTCGTGGAAAAATTAAATTATCTTGTTAATTTGAATGTTAAGTATGATGTGATCCAACTCAGGAATGCATCGTTCTTCCATGGGATACTTCTCTTGAAGCTGCTGGGCACTAGTTTTTGATTCTCTGTCTTACCTCTTCCATGAATTCTTCCCTTTTACTTTCTTTTGATCCCCAGCCTCAGTCAACATCTTCACACTTCCCAAGACTGCATTCAAGCCTTTACTACGTGATGAAATGTTTACCTTAGCAAACTGACTTGGTGTTCTCCCACCAGGATTTGTGAAAGAACATGTTGTGTCTGTTGCTTTCCTTTCTCCTCACATTTGTGCCTTACCTTTCATGATCCAGATGTGGAGCTGTTCCTTCTGGGACACCGTTCTCGTGAAAACTTACTTTCCCATTCCTAAGCTACAGACTGAGCACCTAACTGTGGACTGGGCAAAGTTGGAGGTTTTGCCTTCTGAGCCTATGATCATCTTTTTGGAAACGTATTGACCTTTAATTGCCTTCTCAAATGTAGCTAAAAGATTCTTTCAGTCAATTATTTTTCACTTGAAATGTAACATGACCAACATCTATTCATCTTCAACATTGAAATTGCCCTATATTTTTGGCTTATTTCTAAGGCTGGAACTAACATTTCATGGGTACTGTACCCCAGTCTTTCACAATTATTGTTAGTTCCTTTTTTCACATATTCAGCCAAGCAATTACTCTTTCTTTTTCAACACTTGTCCCTGACTTACCTTTTTTGACTCTTCATGCTGCCTAGATCTAGCACTTGCTACTTGGCCTGCTATAATGTATTTTTATTAAAATGACCTCATTGTACTTCAATGTATGTTTATCCTGACAATGCCAATAAAGTTGATAAGAAATATTTAACTCAGTAAGCATACTGTTTATTAAGCAGCTAGTCTGTTCCAAGTAGATACCTTTTGCAGGTAGGTAGCACATTCTCACACTCACACACACACACTCACACACACACACACACACGTTTTATATTGTTGCTGTAACAAATAACCACAAATGTAGTGGCTTAAGATTAAACATATCTGCTATCTTATATTCTTTGGATTGATGTGTGATGCAAATCTCTTGGGGCAGAAAATAAATTGTTGACAGGGCTTTGCTCCTCCTAGAGCCTCCAGAGAGAGTCTTTCTTTTCCCTTGCCTATTCAACCTTCTAGCAGCCACCCACATTTCGTGGTTCACTGGCCGCTCTGTTCATCACCCTAGGACATCACTCTAAACTGCTGCCTCATTACATCTTTGGTATTTGCCTCCCTTTCTTTCTCCACCTCTTCCTCCTTCTCTTCCTTCTCTTTTACTTATTTCTCTTTTTCCTTTCCCCCTACTTTAATTCTAACCTCTACCTGTCTAGCTGGTGTCTTAGAAGAAGTTTTGTAAATTTTATGAACTCATCAAGGTACAGATTAATACTTCAAGTTTAACATATTTCATGTTGGGGTTGGTGTGGTGTAGGGAATAAAGCTGCCACCTCTGGTGCAAACAACCAGCATGGATGCCAGTTGGAGTCTCCGCTGCTCCAATTCCTGCTGATGTTTCTGAGAAAGCAGCAGCAGAGGGTGGCACAAGTGCTTGTGTCCCTCCATCCTCTGGAGACCAGGATGAACATCCTGGTTCCTAGCTTGAAACTCATCTAGCTTCAGCCATTATGGCCATTTGTGGAATGAACAAGTGGATGCAAGAGTTCATTTAAACTCACTCTCTCTCTTTCTCTCTCTCTCTTTTTCTCTCTCTTGCTTGCTCTTTCTCCATAGCCCTCTGACATGCTTCTTTTCAAGTCAATCTTTTCAGATTTATTTATTTTTATTGGAAAGTCAGATTTACAGAGAGAAAGATATTCTGTCTGCTGATTTACTCCCCAAGTGGCCACAACAGCCAGAACTGCTTCTTCCCTGTCTCCTACATGGGTGCAGGATCCCAAGGCTTTGTGCCATCCTATACTTCCCTCCCAAACCACAAGCAGGGAGCTGGATGGGAAGTGGAGCAGCTGGGACATGAACTGGTGCCCATATAAGATCCTGGCACATGTAAGGCTAGAATTTTAACCACTAGGCTATGGTATCAAGCCAATTCATATCATCTTAGACTTTTAAATTTATGTAGCATGTAACATAAAAGTAAATTTTAAAAGATACTTCAGATTATTACATCTGCCAAATCTCTCATGCAAGATATGTTAAATAACATTCACATTTTCTAGGAATTAAGGCATTTGTGTGAGGTGGGTGGGGAGAGGAACTAATTTCACATCTGTCACTTAACTGAAACTTTCACAGATTTCCTACTCTGAATGAGTTTTCTTGACCCGAAATTATAGGAGAAGCATTATGCATTTCTATAAATCTTGTGATATAGATAATTGTGTATTTTTGCTGTTCACCAACTTAAATGAAGAATTTAAGCCTCCCTCTTTTCCTTTCTTCCTGTCTACTCCATTTCTTCCTTTATTCTTTTCTTTCTTCTCTTTGCTCTCTCTCACTCCCACGTTCATTTCCTTTACCATACTTCTTTGTACGTTGTACACATCTGTTTTTGGTTCTGAAAATGTGTCTATGCACAGGCAAGACACACTCTTTTTGCTATCATTCATCGAGTTTACAATTTTCAGCACAGGAGTCATGTTATGTCCATCTTTTTTAAAAAGACTTATTCGTTCGTACTGAAAAGACAAATCTACAGAGAGAAGGAGAAACAAAGGGGAAGAAAGATTTTCCATGCTGGTTCACCCCCCACGTGTCCCAATAGCTGCAGCTAAGAGCTCAGCAGAACAAAAGCCATGAACTGGGAGCTTCTTCTGGATCTCCCACGCGAATGCAGGGTCCCAAGGCCTTGGACCACTCTTGGCTGCCTTCCCTGGTGGCGGTATGGGAAGTGGAGCAGCTGGGACACAAACTGACACCCATTTGGGTTCCTTGTGTAGGGAAAGTGAGGAGTTTTGCCACTAGGGCTTACTGTGCTGGGCCCATGCATATCACTTTATACATTCTAATCTATATAACATATAACATACTTAACATTTTGAGGCTTAACTTTAGCATTTATGAAGATTGATATTTAAATGGCAATTCCTCTATCTGTAGCCTATGCACAGAATGTTCTATGACCTATGGCCAGAGTACTGATGAAATAAATACTTGATTGAATACTCACTTGTTAAAGATCTTGCCCTTTTCCTCTACTTGAGATTTGATAATCTATTTTTTTCTAATTTCTTATTTATTTGAGAAGAAGAGAGACAAGGGGCTGGAGGAAAAAAGAGAGCTCACCTGTTTATTGGTTAGCTTCTCAGATGACTAAAACGTCCATGGATAGGTAGGCAAAGCCAAAACCTAACAACCCAGCCAAGGTTTCTTATGTAAGTGTTGATTCAAAAGCTTCAGCTTTCTCCTGTTGCCTCTCAAGGTGCACATTAGCTGAACGCTGGGGGTAGGAGTGGAGCCAGAATGTCAGTATGAGACTCAGAGCTTCAGCATGGGACATGGGAGTCTCAGTTGGTGTCTTCACCACTGGGCTGAACACCCACCACCCAACTTCATATGTTTTACTACAGTGGCTACCCAAACTATGTATTTATTTCTGGGAAAGCATATTGATGAAATACACAACTATTCAAGTGATCCTTGTAAATTTTTACTAATAATTAAAAATATTAGGTAGCTGCCAGTGGATTTTGCCTCATTCATGATGAATTAGTTTTCATGAGTGGATGTCGGAGGCTTTGTTTATATGAATCTAGTAAATGGGTTAAAATGAATGAAATTGAAATAATTTGTCATGACAATTAACATGAAGTAATTCTTGAATGTTTGTTCTGATGAAGAACCACTCTCAGTTTTCCTTTTTGTATGAACAAATGCGTGTGCTGAAAGAGCATATGATGTTGTCAGATTTTATGAGAATGCCTTGATAATAAAAATAATTAGAATTCAGGAAGACAAAGTTTAGAGTTCTTAGAATTCTACAAATCCCTGATTCTCTGTTTTCCCAAAGTTGACTTATGTTCCTGTTACTATACAGAGAAAAGACTAGAAATATTCCTTGTATCAAAATATATTTAAACAGATATATTTACCAAATACTTTGAAAGGTTAAATATCTTGTTAACCTGAAAATATCTATATAAATCAATTTAGGTGTTTTGACTTCTATTCAGTGAGTGATACCTACATATTTATAATTGAAGCTTGATAGTGAGAGCTAATAAGCTAAGGAAAGGGAATGATGTTGCTTTGCTGATATTACAAATACTTGTTTTTAGAAAATCGAGACCGATCTAGTGAATTGCTAGGATGGTATGGCAATATTGTTTATATACTGCATTGCTTGCCAACTAGGTACTGTTTGAGTAACAAAACAACCATTGGTCATGAAACCAAACCAATGACGGGTGACACATTGCTGATGTGAAATTTCTTCATATTTATTTGTTTTCATGCAATACTTCGGAACAGCTATGGGGATATGCTTTATTTATTTTCCACTATGCCTTAATATTTCAGCACAGTTAAGCAACAAATATAGAAATGAATAAATGTACTTAGGGGAAGAAATGTGCGTTTAAAGAACCCTCGTATGTATGGTAGAGTAACTGTATGATAGTAAAAAGTACTGGTCTGCTAATGGAAGGACGGGGGTTCTCAACTCTCATAATGTAAATCAAGGGTTAGGGAAATGGATTTGCAAGACAGTGCCAGCTCTTACATCTGAATCTGTTAATTTCATAAGCGTATATTTAATATTGAAGCTTTTAAAAGAATTTTTGGTTAAGTCAATGTTAATTATAACCATTTTCCTAAATTTCTTTTTATCATGTGATTTTAAAGATTTATTTGTTTTATTGAAAAGTCAGGTATACATAGAGGAGAAGAGACAGAGAGGAAGATCTTCCATCTGATGATTCACTCCCCACGTGACCACAACAGCTGGTGCTGTGCCGATCCAAAGCCAGGAGCCAGGGACTTCTTCCAGGTCTCTTGTGTGAGTGCAGGGGCCTAAGGCTTTGGGCTGTCCTTGACTGCTTTTCCAGGCCACAAGCAGGGAGCTGATAGGAAGTGGAGCTGCCGGGATGAGAACCGGTGTCCATGTGGGATCCCGGCTTGTTCAAGGCAAAGACCTTAACTATTACGCTATGGCGCCGGGCCCTTATCATGTGATTTTAACATACTGTATATCTTGCAGTAATATCTGGCTAGGATCAAGATTTGTGAAATGAAAACATGTAATAAGATGAAAACATAGATTATTCTGTATGTTTTTATAGAATTATAAGTAGTAATGTTTTCTCATATAAGAGAACAGCATCACCAGCTTAAATACCTGATTGGTCTATGTATGGCCTAAACAGATTGTGTGTGTATGTCCTCACTTGTTTTCAAATCCACCATGCCGTGTGGTTACTATCATCAGCTTCACTTGCAAGGAAGTGTAATAGCTTGACTAAATTTTCTTAGAAAGTTGTATGATTAAATTTTATATAATGTTATAGTTTGATGCAGAGGTCATCCAATTGTAATTGCACGAAGCAAAGTTTCTTATGAGAAATGCAGTATTTTCCAACTAGGTTTTATTATTGAATCTAAGAAACACAGTTGAAGAAGCATATTTATGAAAATGATGTCATAGTTGTAGCTCTGCCATCTGGTCTGAAAAAACAGTGGCGGTTTTAGCTGGTGTGCAGCTAAGAAGACACAAAAAGGAGGGAACAACCTGCGATGGTGAGATGACAGGGACACAAAGCAAAGACACTGTTGTGGAAACACCTGTGGAGCATTCTAATTGTGCATCCTTTGTCATTTAATGTTCTCATGTATTCCAAGATACTCAGGAAATGTGATCTTCACTTTCATAGCTGCAGAAGAGTTTCCTGAGCTAGACAGAAATTAGATCTTACAGAATCCATCTACCTAATAACAATAGGGAATTGGATCTCAGATGTTAGATTTCAAAGACCATATTCTTTGTCTTGAACTGTATTTCTGATATTGTTCTCAACTTGAAAATGCTCTGAAAGGATTGTTCTTTCTTCGATGCTATCAGAGATGGATGGAAGCGCAGAATAGCAAATAGCATTCTTATTATTTCAAGAAATATGTATGCTCCTAAAGTTTGGTACTGTTTTTCTTTCTGATTCACTTCCTTCAATCATACCTTGTGCACCGTACCTTTATCTCTTCCAACTCCACTGAGCTCTGCGTTTGTGGTTTGAAGGTGCTCTGCACTGGTCTGCACTCTGAAGAAGCAAAAACATGAGCCACATAGTTCTTGTATTGTATCATGGTGTTGAGGCTGTCACAACCAGTTTTAGACACCCTAATCTCACGGCAAATGCTCAAGCGTCTATTTGATATGGCTCAAAAGTGGCCAGTTCTTTCATGTGCACATTCAATTGTCTTGTACATATTTGATTATCTGGTAATCAGATGAAGGGCAATGTCCTTTACATATTCTGTGGATATGCCCTTGCATTATTTATTCTAGTTTTAGATCCAGTTTCAAATGGCAAAGGAAACATAAAGCAATTGAGTGCTTCTTCATGTTTCTGTACTTAGTAGCTCTAAATATAAAACTCAAGGTCACAATCTAATTTTATGGAAATTTTCTGTACCAGGACCAAGACTTTCATTATGAGTACAACAATAATGCCTTGAGAAAAAACAATGGTATTATCATCCAACCTTGGAGGTACATGTTAATTATTGAGGAAGATTATAAATGTTGGAAGATTGGCAATAGCAAAACCATTGAGCTACTTTTAGGTATTCCCCGGTGAACTTTTTCACAGGCCTTGGCAGTAGCTACCCAGTAGCCACTTATCACCACATTCTTTTCTATCAGATTCTTGATTATATTAAAGGTTTAGATTTTCCCATTATTCTTGCAGTTCAAGGGGCTCAGCCTCTTGTTCTGTCCCAGATGTGCCATCCTGATGTGCCTTTCTTTTCCCGTGATTTGTCAGGCATATTCAAATCACACCATTATGAAAAAGGCATTGTTAGGATAAAGTTTTTCTAACTTCCTCTGAGAAAGACTTCTCTAAATATAAAAAGAAGTGTATAGAATAGGCATCTTCATTTTTGTTGGTTCTGGATACCTGGAATGGATGTAGCAACTTGTAACATGGAGAACCTATTGACACATGGAGAGCAGAACATTTATATGCAGGGAATCCTAGATCTATTTGATCTGCTGATTCCACCAACTGTGGTAGTGGTTTTGGAAACATTTTGTACAAGGGCTGCTTTGTCTTTAGGAAAAAGACATTTATTATTTAATTTGAGGACTTTTTACTTGCTGTTCCTTTCTCTCCTTTACATCTAATGATAAAATATGTCAAGACCTCGCTTTCCTGACAGAGTTCAGACTGTATCAGTTGGCACCAAGTTTCATTTTTATGAACATGTTTATAAAGTGATTTGATAGCTGACAAATGCTAAAAATCACTGTCTTTATTTACATGTTTTAAGTATGGTGTTGAAACATACATCATACTTAGTGATAGACTCAGATATATTTAGTACTACTCATTGCCATTTTTTTTCCATTATTTACCCACTTCCAAGTGGTTTCTGCAAAATGCCTGACATTTGGCAAATAGGGACTTTGCTCGCTTATTGAAATTTATTAGAATATACAGTAGAATGAAGAATTTAATCATGCCTTTCAGAGTTTGATCAAAATTTACCTAATGCTGTAAATACAGACTTATAAATTATCCTCTCAAACAAGTGTTCAGTTGTGCTGGTTTTATTATTATTGCAGGTCAAGGCACACTAAATAACACACAGTATGCACATATGGGCTTTTTTCCCACTAAGTTTTCTGCAAGACATCATCTGGGTCTCTTTTAGTATGCTTTTGAAGAATTGGAAACCTCCAAATGACTTAATTTTAAACATTATGTAGATCAACTTTCTCTGTTACAATGACATAACTTCACATTTTCACACTCAAGAATAGAAAACTGAGGGATTGAATCACTTCTGAAATCTTTGATAAGATGTGAATGAAATTCTGCAGTTGTCAGTTGTTTAGTGTTGTGTGTGTAGCAACATTTTAGTAGTTGAAGAAAATGGCTCACTTTCAGTTTGACACTGCTTGCAAGAGAAGACGTGGAAGGAAGCATTTTGTATTTGTTCTTGGTCCCATTCAACCAAAAAGGGCATTTCCAGTCTCAGGATCTTTTCCAAACTCAACTTTCTCATGTTTCAGACACACAGAGACTTCTATCAGGCCACCAGGCTTGGGCAGCAATGTTTAGATATTATTTCAATCAAAGAACTGTGTTCCATTACTCTAGGATCTGTGTCAAGCTGTGGATTAAGTTAAAAAACTAACAGACGCTCCTGGTGGTTGAAAGACGATAAGTGTTGTTCTACCTTACTGCATTACAGGCACAAGCATGCTCCTTCAGCATTTTAGAATTTCACAATGTTACAATTAATTAATTATGTCTATCTAGCTAAAATACTAGTCGGAGTTACTGTCTGCACTTGTAATAAATCCTTTGAATTCCCTTGATCTTTTTTTTTAATCTTCTCTGTATACTGTAGAACAACTTTCCCAAACCCATAAAACTTTGATTAATAGAACAAGACATTATGCTTGAGATACCTGTTTTTGTGACTCTCCCGTGCTTCTCTGACCTTGAGGTTACTCTCTAAATGTACCTCAGCTTTTTTATAAGAACAAAAGGTGAAAAAACTAAAATTACAAAGGTAGACCTACATTTTTATTAAGAAATCCTTTACATGCATACTGACAGATATATTGCCCATATTTTATACTGAGTACATATAAGTATATATAATCAGTCTTATATATAAGTACATGGATGTATACATATGTAAGTAGCTATTCAATATATTTGTTCAAATACAGTGTTTATTTTTTGGAAATTAGCTACACTTCTCCATATTTACCCTTTCATTAGTTTTCCAAACAAATAGTTGTATGTGGATCAGGCAGAAAATAAAGTGGGACAAAAAATCTTGTCTACCCATTGTTCTTCCGACAGTGCATTCTATATAATCTTGGAGCAATATTTTATTTTTTCTTGTATGAAATCAAAGTCTATTCATTGATTTAGAAATCTCCAGAATTAATGAAAATTGTCTCAATTTGCTTCAAATTGTCACATTCTGAATTAGTTATATTTTTAGAGTTGGCTATCTTTTTTCATTAACATTCTGTGATAGTCACAGCATTATGTAATTTTCCCCTTTCAGAATTTGGTCTGAGTTGCAGGAATCTCATCTTGGCTTCTCTCTGTCCATCACAAGTGTCTCTAGCTGCTCTTGGCATCCACAAGAGAAGCAGCAAAGCTGCTGGTGGAAACATGCTACTTGCTTGACCTCGGTAGGACTCATTATCACCCAGCTGTGTGGATGCACTCCTCAGTAAGGAGCTGCTCTCATTCTCACTTGGTGCTCCTGGCTGTGCTCAGGCAGCACGGTTTAGATTTACAGGTGGCCTGGAGAAGCATTCTGGGGCCATGTCCCCAGGCCCAATTCTGTCCACATAGTTCTAGGTAGGAAGAGGCTTGGGTGCCTGGCTGAGTGGACTGTGGTTTGTGAATAGATCCTGGCTAGGAGGTTGTTTAGGAGTAAGGAGCTGGCCCTCTTTTCTCTTTAAGAATAGCTGAAGACGAGAACCCATGCAGGGTTCCCTTTTCACAACTTGTATGGACTCTGTTTACAACTCAAAGATCTGCCCTATTTATGCTGTGCTGTGGAGATAAAGATGTAATTGGGAGTGTGATCACTTTTATCCTCAACACTGTGCTACCTACTAAAAAAATGAGATGTTATTCAGAATAACCGAGTTCATTTTTCTTTCTTAAAAAATAACAACAAGAAAACTCACAGACCATTGTTAGTTGATGGTATCAGCTAAAAAAGATAGCATTGTTCCTCTTAATTTTCATTGCATATTAATACAATGAGTTATTTTGCTACTAGTGTTTTTTCTGTTTGACAAGAGAATTTCTGTAGTAAAAGAGATCAGATGGTACCTAGATAATGTCTTATTTACAATTCACTTAATTAATATTAAGGCAACAATTGACTGTGCAATAATAGTGAGATTATAGCTGAACAAGCAGCAGCAATATGAGAGTTGGACTTGGGGAGGGGAAGGAGAAAAGAGCTCTTCCTTCTTTTTGTACTTTTACACTGAGTGGGAGAGGTTGTTCTCTAAGATTCAACACCTAAAGAATGCATTTTTTTTTATATTGTTCAAAGCTGACCTCTGCTTTTAGGGAAGTTTATCTGCACTTTTTCATCTGTTTAGAAACATACATTTTTGGTTAAGAGATCGAAGACAATCTCTCTTTGTCTTTTTTTCCCTGAGCTAAGGAGGTTGAGATAAAAAAGAATGACTGCTTTAAAAGTCACACATGGCTGTAATTTAAGATTTTTTTTTCCCTCTCATTGTCCGTAACAGTTGAAAGAAACCTTCAATGAAAGTTTATTAACTAGGCCAATGCCTGAGGCAATAAAGGTTCATTTATTACCAGTTTCTTGGCTGTTTTTCTTCTTCTATTTTTCAGTTAAACTCATAGTGTAAGATAATACTTCACAAAATTAAACCTTTGACCTTCTGTAGAGTTAAGTCTCCTTTGATTAGATAAAGTAACAATTTATGGTCCAGCATGAGGTTGCACATGAAATGAATAATGCAACAGACCCCGTGTGGACTGAGAATCTATTGCTTTTGAAAAGATGAATGCTGTTTAAAGGGGGGAGGGAGTCCCCTTAAGTGTGTTGTCTTTATTCAGTGCGCACTTTAGCAATATTTCAAAAGGTTTTACTTCCAAGACAAAGTTATGCTTGAATCCTCTAATTCTTGTAAGAAAGATATATGGTAAGAGTGTTGAAAAGGATTTGAAACTCTTTTATGATTGTCATACATGTGATGATAACACACATTCCAGATATTACAAATAGTTAAATAATTGAATTTAATAAATACATGAGAAATTTGACCAGAGATTTGCACATGCATAGAAAATGATAAGAAAATGAGAATATTGAGATTTGTGGAAACATTGTATGCCACATTAACGTGGCTTAAATCAAAATGATGTTTAATAATTGCAAACAATAAGAAGAAAAGTAGGAATGCAAAATACAATAAGGTTAACTGAATCTTAATTTCTAAAATCAGCCCATGGGGGTTTAGGTCCTGATTTTTATGGCATGGTACATTTTATGGATTTCAATGTTTTGAACTTTGTTTTGCTTATCATGGTATCAATTTCAAATGTCATATGCCATTATAAAAAATATGAAAATTCTTCCAATTTTCTATGTATCCTTTTATAAATTGTATGAGCAAATTCCAACTCATCAAGGAAAGAAACATACATATGCTTGCAGAATTCAGATTAATGTTTATTTCTATGTTTGGCTCAGTGTAGGCAGAAAGGAATACATGTAAACAGGTCCATGTTTTATATAAAACTGTTGTGATTAGCTGGTTGTTTAAATTACTACTTGAAATGTAGAATTTGAACGCTTACAGTAAATTTTAATTTTAATTCGATTCTTTTCCAATCAGTTTGACTTATTTAAGGTGAATACATCTGCTACAGTGATTTCATCCTTTTAAATAGAATCTCATGGTGCAGCATCAATTTGGATGGTACAACAAGAGATGTGCTCCTAACATGAAGAGATGTGAGGAAAACTGAAGATTTTATGTGACTTTCTGTTGTTTTGGAAGAAAAAAAAAAAGTCTTCCCAGAATACATAAATCTGTATCATTCCTATCCCTGTTAGGAAGTCAACATTTCTTACCGTTGAAATAATTCCTTTTTTGCAACAGCAGCAGCAGAAAAAGAGAAGTGAATAGCTTGGTCCTAACCATTGATACTTCTTTCTTGTTGTCTGCTCAGTCTGCTCTCTGGTGACTGGCTTTAAATATACCAATGAAAGCTTTAAAAGAAATAGCTTCAAACTCAGGCTGTGTTCATTCTTGAGTAGTAACATGTAACATTACTTTGTTTTCGGACAGTCTGAGTTTGCCTAAGTAACACTCAAGGAATTAAGTAACTTAAACTATGATTACAAATTGTTCAAGCTCAAAGCTTAATTTACTTTAACATGCTACCAGTAAGACATAAAAATCACGTGAGACTTTTGACTGACATCCGTCTTACTTTTGAATCATCATGATTGCAAGGTAGTGTATATTGTTTCAAATTATTCAGGATTGTGCTTTCTGAGATTCTGACTTGCAACTGCAACCAAAAACCTACTTTTCTAAGTACAATACATCTGTTAGAATTCATATTTTGCTTATAAGCAATTAAGGAAAGACATCTACCTTGTCAGCTGGAGATGAAGATAAAATAAGAAATTTATTTTTGTGAAAATCCTAACGTTAAGCAAAGGAAGAACATATATTCTCAAGCACTTGTCCTTCAGTTTCTATTTTTAGATGACAGTGTGGTGCCTCCTGTATCTTAGAGAGAATAAGAATGAGAAAGAAAGAATGAAAGGGATTGAGAAAAAGTTGCATATATAAATACATATTTATTTCACGTATATCTTCACTGAAAAAATGTCCGTGTTGATATATCAGAAGACTTCTGGTGCTTTGGCGCTCAGCACATTAAGCTACTGCTTACAACACTGACATTCCTTGCTGCTCCACTTCTGATCCATCTCGTAGTGTGTCTGGGAAGCCAGTGGAGGATGGCCCAAGTTCTTGGGCTTTTGCAGCCCTGTGGAAGGCCTGGGTAGGTTTTCAGGTTCCTCACTTTGACCTGGCCAAAGTGACTATTTGGGAAGAGAACCAGTAGAATATCTCTGTCAATAAGCGACCACCTCATTAAAGAAGAAAAATCTTGTGCTGTTATATCTTTTCCATTTATTTTTTAAAAGATTTATTTAAAGTCAGATATACAGAGAGGAGGAGAAATAGAGAGATATCTTCTGTCCCATGATTCACTCCCCAAGTGACCACAATGGTCGGTGATGTGCCGATCCAAAGACAGGAGACCAGATCCTGACCCTCGACTGCTTTCCCAAGCCACAAGCAGGGAGCTGGATGAAGCGGGGCTACTGGGATTAGAACTGGTGCCTATATGGGATTCCAGCGCTTTCAAGGTGAAGACTTTAGCTGGTAGGCCGTGGTGCCAGGCCCCCCATCTATTTTTAACCTCTTTGGATAACTCTCTCCAAACAAGAATTACATAAAAATTTCCGAATTATTGCATTTTTGTCATTTTATCTCCTTTCCCCCCCAACCATTGTATGTTGACACAATTACACATCATTTTCTAGATTCTGAAAAAAATGAAAAAAGACGTATTAAAGTCTTAACAGATTTAGAAGAGAATTTACTTGATATTGAGATATTGAAGGAATTATAACATGTTCAAAAATGTTTTTTTTTTTAATTAAGAAATCAGTGAGGTCACTCTTTGGCAGGAAACAAAATTTACACTTATTATATTGCCTGATTTTTTATAATATGTTAGTAATTCGCAGCATTGTTCTCCAATGTCACAATGTCACTCACGCTCTTTCTAGTTAGAGTCACCTGTTTGGGATCATTAGTTCACTGGGTAATTTGAGGTGATGACCCATGGAGGGAGCAAGTAGTATTGGGCCTGAGAAAAACATAAGAACATCTAATGCCTAGTACATTGCATAATGGGAAAATAAGACATAATGAGAAGAGTGTGTGAAAGACAATTAGAGTTAAAGTTTGGGAACTTCAACTTGGTTTTAGATAGAAATCATCATGTACTCAACATATGTGAAGGAAAAATATTAATCCAATTTTTATTGTGTTTTTTCATGCCATGGATAATATAAGATTCAAGCAAATATGATACAGTCATACCTTACTTTAGTACAGGTTAAATATCTGTGTTAAATTTTAAAGATATTGTTTCCATGACAAGTTAATTCCACATTATAGAATGCTGAATCAGAAACGTTTAAATGAGGGTTTTCACTGGAACTGACTTATGTCTGTGAGATTAGATGAGTATATATGAAGTGTGTAAGCTTAATCAGGAGTGTCATCTTCACTGAAAGCCTCCATACTTTACTACATTCCATATTTTTTTATGTCGATTGATAAGAATCAGCATGGTTAGTACTGAGTCAGGATTTAGAGAAATTGTAATTCAGCTGTTGCGTATTATGGTGACTTTCTAGAGATAAACTCATTGCCCTTAAGTTTTATTGCTACATAAAAGAAGAGTTGGGCCCGGCGCGGTGGCACAAGTGGTTAAAGGTCCTCGCCTTGCACGCCCGGGATCCCATATGGGCGCTGGTTCTAATCCCGGCAGCCCCGCTTCCCATCCAGCTCCCTGCTTGTGGCCCGGGGAAGCAGTCGAGGATGGCCCAAAGCTTTGGGAACCTGCACCCGCGTGGGAGACCCTCCTGGCTTCGGATCGGCATAGCATCGGCCGTTGCGCTCACTTGGGGAGTGAATCATCGGACGGAAGATCTTCCTCTCTGTCTCTCCTCTCTGTATATCCGCCTTTCCAATGAAAAAAAATAATAAAAAATAAATCTTTAAAAAAAATAAAAGAAGAGTTACATTGAAGGAAAATATTTTGAAAATTAGAGCAAAAGTGGATGCTTGGGAGTTTATTTATTTATTTATTTTTGCTAAAGTTAATGTTAAAGGTGAAGTAAAAGATGCATATTAAAGATATTTGTGTCACTTATTAATTTTACTATTTTTGAATTAATTTGAGAAACGTATACGCAAAGAGCTAAAGAAACAGAGTAGGGGAGAGAGAAATCCGTGTGTTTGTTTGCGCCCACTGCCAAATGCTGTAACAGCTGGGATTGCAGTACAAGTTGGAAACCAGGAACTCCATCCTGGTGTCTCACGTGGCCGGTCGTGGTTCAGTATCTTGTGCCATTTACTGTCACCTCCCTAGGTGTGCATGAGTAGAAAAGGACCTGGAGCCAAGTATCAAACTAAATCAATCTGATGTGTGAAACAGACATCTTAACTACTAGACCAAATACCCCATCTCTCCCACAAAATTCAACTTTTTGTAAATTAGTTGACATTTTATATAGTCTCAAAGTACCGTAATTTTAAAATATCACTGTGTTTTACTCTGTATGATTCAGTGATCAGAAGATAGGATGTTTAAAAATTATTTTAGTGCAGTCAAATGATATGGTGTTTCCCTCTACTAGCTACAGTCCCTTCAAATGTGAAAAATGGAAGTATGCTGAACCTCATGACTATTTATTAGTAATTATCAGCATTGTAATGACATATTTCTTCTTCTCTGTTCCGTAATACTAGTGGTTCTCTTTTGGTTAAACATTTCAGGGTCTAACCAGTTTAAAAAAGAAAGTGATGTACTTTCAAGGATCAATTTTTCTTTATTTTGAGGAATACAGTATGTTTCAAAGGGAGTATAAATCAGTGTAATGAACATTAAGAGATAAATTCACATGGAAAATCCTCAACGCAACTAGATTCACAATTAAGTTACTTATTCTAGCTGCTCAACATTTCTGATTTAATCATTGTAGAGTGTGAACAAGTGTGTTTCAATCACAATTTTAATGTATTTGAGAAGAATTGAGGAACAAAATAATTGAAGATTAGTGTTAGTGTTTAAAGAGGGAATAATATTTAAATAAACATGGGAGGAAAATAGGGTGAACAATGTAGTGATGTTTTTAAGTTGTTACATTGAGCCAAGAATTCTAAGACTTGGACTGATTTCAACTGAGTTGTAATTCACACTCATCTGGAAGTTACAATGCATGTTCAGTGGAGTTTTACAGAGTCTATAGAAACTGTCAGCAGCAGAAAGATTACTTCACAGTAATGACTGTTGAATTGAACTATGCTTTTTGATGTTTTACTTTCTGAATTGAATTGTTGGACAAGATTAATTGCACACAGTGAGAGTTTTAAATGAATGACTGTGTAAAGCATTAAGTTTCTCTGTATGTCACTTGGGGAAAAAATAGCTGGAAGGTTTAAATGAATAAATGCATTTAATGCACAAAATGCCTGGGCTAATTTTAAAATTCCTCTGCTAACATCCTTATTGAAAATAGAAACCCTCTTTTTTCATCTGTCTTGTTTATATTGCTCTGGTTGAAGTAATTTAATATTCCTGCTTTCCACTAATCTTCTAGTTCAACAGAAGTAAACAATAGGTTTCATAAATTAAAAATACACTCTTCTGAACATGCTTATAAGATTAAAAAAACAAGGCTGTAAACATTTATGACTGAAACAAACTAGATTGTTCAAATACTGCCATGATGTATCATGTATATCAATATGGCTCTGATATCAGTTAGAATGCAAACAAGGTTTTAAATGATGTGCCCCTTCATTTCAGCTGGAGAATCCGCTTCACACCATCTGCCTATCAGATGGTTAGGAACCAGGACTGCGTATTAATGCCACATGTTCGATTTTCCTCTTTCTTGTAATGGTTAGATTCATATTGCTAATAGCTGTGCATGAGCACTGTCGATGAAATTTCTTTGACGGTGGAGTGATGAGATATTTATAAGCTGCCTGACTGCCTGAATAAGCAGCAGGAAGAATGCCAGACATAAATAACTTATCAATTCCAGAATATTAATAAGCATCATTGGTAATTCTACTGCATCTTTAAAACTGTTTCTTGTAAACCTGAGAAAAGAAACTGACTAATAAAGAGCTTATCATATGGATGATTTGAATACCTAACATCTCTTGGATGTAACCAATTTTAGTTAACCATTGGGTTTTGGGAAACACATTTTTTACGGAATGCGATGTAAATGTGGACAACATATCAAACATTTGGAAATCATCTCCATGTCTTTGAAACTAAAGATCAAAGATTGAACCTTTCAAGTTGATGAGCAAACAAACAGGTCACAGAAAGAACTTGACAGCAATATGTCTGTTTTATTGATATTTATAATCTACAGTTTTAATCTTCTGTTTATAACTCGGGATACTAACTTATTTGAAAAAATAGAATTGAGATACTTTTCTGCTTCTAAAGAACAGTACAAATTGTGCAATGGAGTCTGAAGAACTCACGTGATGTTTAGATAAGTAAAAGTTGCATGCAGACATAAATGCTTCCATCACAAAGAGAAAGGAAATATTTCTGAATGGTAGCAATTCCTGCTTACTTTCAAAAAAAATAAAGCCATGAATTGGTTTTTGTGTATTGGATACAAAATAGCAAAGGCTTTGCATCAATGTAGCACAAGGACAGATTTAGCAGGTTTAGGATAAATTTCATTACTGTCAGGAAACATGCTGTTTCAGTACACATTTGCTGGAAACTTGGTGTGCTGATAATCATTTGTCAAGTGGCTATATACTCTCTATGCGATTACTTTTGGACATATTTACATTTTCCTGAGTAAATAAACAAATGTAATATTAACCAAAAGAAGATGATTTGCTGTAAATTGCAGTGGGCTTAAAATCTGCACGTACTGTCACCTGTGTGATTTTGCGTTCATTCTTCCTAACACTCTTGATTAGTCGGGATTGCTAGCTGTGCTTTTACAGATGGTAATTTTTAAACCAGCACTATTATGTAACTTGCTGTACCACTGCTTAAAATCAATGCATATCGTACAAAGTTTTTGTGCTTCTTTTTGCAACCTCTTTACTGAACTCATGCTTACTCCGATGGGAAATTTTGATACATTATAACAACACTGCTAATCACTTACTCAGAAGAATATTAAAAGAAAGGAGTATTAAAAGCTGAAAGGAGGGCCTGGCACAATAGCATAGTTGCAAAAGTCCTCGTCTTGCATGCACCGGGATGTCATATAGGTGCCGGTTCTAGTCCCAGCAGCCCTGCTTTCAATCCAGCTCCTGTGGCCTGGGAAAGCAGTTGAGGATGGCCCAATGCCTTGGGACCCTGCACCTGCATGGGAAACCCAGAAGAGCGCCAGGCTCCTGGCTTCGGATTGGCTCAGCTCCGGCCATTGTGGCCGCTTGGGGAGTGAACCATCGGACAGAAGATCTTCCTCTCTGTCTCTCCTCTCTGTGTATCTGCCTTTTCAATAAAATAAGTAAATCTTTACCAGAAAAGCTGAAAGGAAAGAACTTGAATTGTGAAAATAAAAATTCTGATAATAGCCATTTAGAAAATATTAGATAACCTGTTTTGAAAATGCAAAGTATGCCAATATTCAGGGAAATGGACTTATATTATGATTAAGGCTATAATACAAGCAGCCAGATTCGTAGTTTTATGTACAAGGCATATTTGCTCTTTTAAATATCAGGTGGTGGTAGTCTGTCAAGATAAAAGCATAGAAAAGAAACTTCAAACATTCAGCACTATAAAATACACATGGCGTGATAACCTAGTTTTGACACACAGCTGATTTGATCTTCAGGAAAGATGTAGGACCATATAATGTGCAACTTTTCCATGGGAAAGTGCCTTTTTGAAACAATGTCAATTCAACCCATTATTTTGATCCATGGAAAATGAATTTTCAGCATACATTAAATTTCTCTCTTCCTGAAGATTAAACTGTGTTTAGAATCTATTGCACTTAAACTGAGCCAGCATTCCAAGGAATGATAGAATCTTTTAATATGAAGTTAAATTACACTACGTTGGACTTGTCAGTTCACTCTGTGTTGTTGATTAGGTGTATGAGCTAGAGTGTGTGTTCTCTGAGAGTGTGAAAGTAAATGTATCATGATGAAAATGGATGAGTTAGTTACCCTTCCATGGAAGAGAGCATTTATTCATTTGTTCATCGTGTATGTCTTCCCTTGCATACCTAAAAGTGAGTGTGCTTGAAATACCAGTAAGATAACTATCTAAAATAAAAAGTGGTATCATCAGTAATCTAAGAGAAATCAGCATCAGAACCAACTGGTTGAAATGTGGAATAGACTCTTCAGCCCATACCAGTCTTCCAGCAAACGTGGTTTGAATATATGACTGTACTCTGGAGGAAGATAATTTCCATCTTTTTTGTTCTGTGCACTGTTACTGAATTTGCTGTTTGGTATTACTTTGGGAAACTATATTTCATCTATTTTTTGAGGCAAAATTAATTCTCTGTAAAAGATGTGTTTATTTGAAAGCCAGAATTGAGAGAGGGAGATAAATAGAGATCTTCCATCTCTTGTTTCATTCCTAGATGACCAAAAGGGCTAAGACTAGGCCAGATCAAAATCATGGCTAGGAGTTTCATCTGGATTCCCCAGTGTAGGCACAGGAGCCCAAGCACTTGAATCATTCGCTACTGCATTCCCATGAACATAAGCATCTGAGCTGCATTTGGGACACAATGAGCTGATACACAAACAGGTGCCCATATGAGATGGTAGAATTCAAAACAGTGGGATCCAGTGCAGTAGGCCTAGTGTCTAAAGTCCTTGCCTTAAACACACCGAGAGTCAATATAGGCACCATTTTGTGTCCCAGTTGCTCCAATTCTCATCCAGTTCCCTGCTTGTGGCCTGGGAAAGCAGTTGAGGACGGCCCAAAGTCTTGGGACCCTGCACCCACATGGGAGACCCGGAAGAGGCTCCAGGCTCCTGGCTTAGGATCAGCGCAGCTCTGGCCTTTGGGGCTGCTTAAGGAGTGAATCAGTGGACGGAAGATCTTACTCCCTATCTTTCCTCCTCTTTGTATATCTGACTTTCCAGTAAAAAAAAAATCTTTCAGAAAAAAGACTTCTAAACAGTGTGTTCATATGCAGTGCAACAATGCTGGCCCTGGGAAAGTTGATTTCTTTTGTTTCGGAAGAATGGAAATTTTGATAACTTTGCAGAAGTGGACAATTGAGAAACAAAATTTGGTTGCACTTTAAAACCTTTATGTAGTAGAGACAAAAGACATGAGTTATGTTTGAACTTATTAGACTTTTTTTCTTTTCTTCTTTTTCTCTCTTTTTTAAGGCAACCTCATTAGGCTATAGCATATACAGTGGGGCCTTTATGTAAAGCTAGTGTATGGATAGTAAGCTGAGTTTGCACTGAAAAGACAAGTTGGAGCAGATTTGAGAATTACATCAGGGATTTGAAAGGCCAACAGGAAGTACAGTAAATGCAGGAGGTGGAGTGTGTGAATGTTTTTTGTTCCTCTGTAGCCTTAGGCAAAATATATTTTTGGAGAGTCACTTTTTATATGCAGGAGAGTTTCTATTTCCAATATTCTCACACTTCTGATAATATAAACCAGGGTCTTATTACTTTCCGTTGATATTGTTAAAATAATTATTGAGCTTATCTTTTGGTTATCTAAGTAAGATAGTTTGAGAAACATGTTTTCTTTCCCTGACAGTTTGTTCCCGGCGCAGTGATAGATTTTTTGCATACATATATTAAGAACATGGTTCTGTGTTTTTTTTGTTGTAACTCAGATACACTGAGCAACCCAACTTCACCTGTTTAAGTGTCTTGTCCCCCACAAGAGGGGCAAGAATTAGTTCAAAGAACCAGTTATGTGTACTCATCTTGTACATTCAAATGGCATATGCAAGAGTAAAATCAACTAAAATTAACATTCAGAGTCTTCCCACTCCACCAAAATTCTAACTCAGAATCTCAGGTTGAATGGGTGAGATTTTTTGCATGGGTTTTAAGATCCAGGGATTATTCTGATGCACAGCTGAGTAAGGTACACTCCCATTCAACAGGACTGTTACCAAAGTAAGCAATTGGATCTCTGAGTCTGCCTTTGACGATGGGGAAGGTCTGCCTGACTTGTGAGAAGACTGAGACATGAGCTTATTTCTGCAATGTGGATAGCTCTTTCCTAAGCAGCAAGTGAAGAGTCAGGAACTTTGAGCTCTTCTGAGAGGGTAGTGTTTAAACTGCTCAATGGAGAGGATTGGGCAGATCTGGAGTCAGACATGGAGACTGTCTAGAAAGTGGAATTACCACAGTAAAAGACTCAAAGAATTCCGTGTTCACTAGACGATATCTGTGAAACAGAAAGAGAACAAGAAAGCTGGGATGGGCACCTGTGGAGCCAACCATGGCAGGCGCACGTGTGGGCCTAAGACGAGGCATTGACTGCCAGGCTCAGATCTTTATTTTCATAGCTCATGCTGACCTTTGTGTGAATAATGCGTGATTGAAACGAGGTAAAGTGAAAGCAGTTAGAAGTTTATACCAGAAGTATAGGGAAGAAAATTAACTTAATCTGAAGATGAGCAATGGATACAAATATCAGAGAAATAAAAGATTTTCATGGGGCATGGTAGAGAAATGATGGTATTTAAGAAAATTGAATTTGGAAGATATTAAAGAATTAAAATTGAGGACCCATCAGGCATATTGGTGGATGAGGCTGTTGCATATACCTTTGCATGTTGAGAAGTAATGCAGTTAAGTTACAGCAAGTAGGTGTTCATGTATACTTGACATACTTTTATCTTCTAGAAGAAATGTAAAACTGGGAAGGACTTGAATAGCAAAAGAATGGGTATAAATGAGATCAGAGAAATAATATATTACCAAAACTGGATTTTTAAAAATGACTTATTGATTTAGGAAAGTCATATATATGTATACACAAAGAGAAGGAGAGATAAAGAGGAAGAAATTTGGTCTGTTGATGCACTCCCCAAGCGGCCGCATTGGCTGAAGCTGTGCCAATCTGAAGCTGGGAGGGAGCTTGGAGCCTCTTCTGGGTCTCCCAAGCGGGTGCAGGGTCCCAAGGCTTTGGGCTGTCCTCGACTGCTTTCCCAGGCCACAGGCAGGTAGCTGAATGGGAAGCAGAGCTGCTGAGATTGGAACCAGTGCCTATATTGGATCTCGGTGGCACATACAAGGAGAGGACTTTTGCTGCTAGGCTACTGTGCCGGGTCCCAGCTGTTGTTTAAAGTCTAGGGCTTAGTTGCAGTACAGAAAGGCAGCAGAGTGCTTGAGCTCCCTATGCCCTCCACATGTAAGCCCCTCTGGACACTGTGGTAATTGAGGATCCAGTGCAGTGACTCATGCAGCAGGCTTTTCTGTTTTCCGGGTGAGGTCCGGGTACTGTGTGGCATCCACATTGAGTGGAGTGGGGCTGCCTCTTAAACCCTACCTGTTTCCTCAATAGACCTGTTTTGACCTCTTCATATTAAGCACTTAGAGCAGCATCTCTCACCTGCCTGCTTCTTTCCATTCCCGATTTGTGGTTTCATCTTTTCTCCAGTTATAAGTTATCTTAGGAGAGTTGCGTTGGTTTTTCCATTCAGGATTTTTATACTTGGACATCCACCCCTACTGCTTTTGTTAGCCTCGAACTCTCATCCTCACTGCATCTGTGTGTTCTGCCTGTATTCCCTCTTCCCGCATAAGGCAGTGGGGATGCAGGAGGCCAGGATACAGATGCCCAGTGTTCTGCAGCCGAGTGAGGAGCGGGGAGGCCTGTGTAGACTTCAGGGTGTAGGGAACCCCCTTCTTCTTGCACAGGTGCATTTGTACGGGTGCATTTTGTGTCACAGTCTGGAGCTCACTCACTGGTTTCTTACTTTCTGCTCTTTGGGTTTTTTCAAGTGCTGTTTTCAGAAGAAAAAAAAAATGTCAAGGATTAAGGCAGTCCTGGAGAGACAAATATAATTCTTTCAAATCTTTAAACTTGTGCAAATCTGTAGATATTCTTCAGGAATACAGCTAGGCTTGGAATGCACATGTTGAGAAACTAGAATGCACTCAGTGTCTCCTTTTGCTAAACACAATGTGGAAAGCTTCATGCAGTTTAACTTATCTAAGACTTATATTTTGCCTTAGGGATTAGAATGGCTTAATAGATAAAACATACTCCGGAAGATTTGATGGCTTTTCCAAGGCCATATCATGCATAATTTTGTTTTATGCTACTTAATTTGATGGATCTGTACAACAATAGCAATCACATCTCAAGTTGTAGGTTTACCTGTATTATTTGAATAAAATGAACAAGACTTCTCCACAGCATAAATCAGACACAAAGACTTCAGAAGCATCATAAACTGGAGATAAGTCAGCATCAGGGAACTTAGAGAAAGGATAAATGGGATGTTCCCATTGGTGGCCAGGCAAAATCAAGCAAGACAGATTTTTCTGGGAAGCACAAAGAGACTTTTAAGAGAACAGGAAAGAAAATGTTCTGAGGCATCTTTGAAGGAAATGAGTAATTGGGGAGAGAATTCAATCATAGGAAGATGAGAGAGTCAGTTCAAGTTGGGACTTAAAAGGTAATGAATGTGCAGACCAAGCCCAGATGGAGTCTCTGAACTGAGATCAGTGCCTTTTAAGGGGTGCTTTATCAGTTTGCCATGTGAAGATTCGATCTGAAGCTCTTGTTGCTTTTGGGGGAAAAGTTTCTAGGCCTTCTTTGGTTTGATCTGACAGAGAGGTGAGGGGTTCTTCTGCCCTCTAACAACGTAGTAGAGAAAAAGGGACTTTTTAACAAATAATTGCTTAGGCTGTGGCTTACTTGCTATAGACAGTGGAAGTGATGATTAGTGGGGAAGAAGCAGAGAAGGGTGCTCAGCCTAAGGCACCAGTGTGGAGTGGAAATATATCACACCGAGAAACAGAAACAAGGCTGAGGCACTCTAGTCAGAAATACTGAAGCAGCCATAGCACAAAGAATATGGGCTGGGGAATGGGGGAGAGGTACAGTGTCTCATACATGGTCTATGCTTTAGAATTAGGAGAGACCATTTATATAGTCCAGCATTATAAAGAGGAGGAGTGGCAACCTGCATAGAGCTGACTTGGTGTTTTCATATTTATGGAGAACAAACCTTGTCTGCCTCTGCCTCTGCCTCCTGCTCTCTGGATGAACAGAGATGGACTGTCCTGTACCAGCTTCCCGGTGCCATGCTGAGAAAGGTCAACTCTAGACTATGTTGTCTTAAATCCTACCCTGTGTCTCCTAAGCTGCAATGTAATGGTAGTAGTGATCAGTCTTACAGGGTTCTTAAGATGACGAACTCACTTGAATCACACTTGGCTGAGTAGAAGACAAGTATTAACTAGTCTATTTTTTGTTGAACACTAGCCATGGTCCTTGCCATTGATTAGATTTTAAACTCATGAAAACAGAAGTACAGACAGGCTTCAGAGTGCTCTGGAAGAAGCATGTACTCTGAAAGATGTAAGAACATGATTCTAAGGGAATGAGGGTGCAAAGCATTGATGTCTCTGGGAAGACTCCAAAAGTGAGTAGGGTTTTGCTGGAGGATGAGAAGTTAGGGGAGGGAGCAATGGGGTAAGAACCTTCAGGTGAAGGCAATGTTCCAGGTTCCCAGGGGCAGGGCATGTACTCCTGTGGATAACAGTGGCATATATGATTTGGAAAAACATGCAACAAGGTGCAGCTGTGAGGAAGCTTACACAGTGAGGACGCAGGATTACAGATCTCAGGGAGAGACATTATGGGGGACACTGGATGTCCCTTCTTTTATGTTTCTGTACAAGCTTTTCAACACGGAATGACATATTCAGGATAGTGTCTTTGAAAAATAATTTTAGTTACATTTTCATTAATATTCTTTATTGATGAATTATGGTTCCAACAGTATTTGAGAGTTTAGAGAGCATCATTCTCCTTACATCAATGCCATTTGATTGGTTAGTTGGCAATGAATATGTTATCAGAATGTTATGGAAAAGAATCAGATTATAAAATATGTTTTTTGTGTGTCATACAAAGTACATAGACTATTTCGTGAAGCATCTGATTTTTATTTCCTCACTTTTAATGTATTCTTTTCAGGTCTGACAGCAGCAGCTGCAGCAGCTGCTGCCGCTACCAATGCAGCTATTGCTGAAGCAATGAAGGTGAAAAAAATCAAACTAGAAGCTATGAGCAACTATCATGCCAGTAATAACCAACATGGAGCAGATTCTGAAAATGGGGACATGAATTCAAGTGTCGGTAAGTTTTATATTGACTGAAACTTCTTTTGATCACAGTGCTCCAGAATTACTGACTTTTCTAGAACAAAATTATTGAATACATATTGAAAACTTGGCTCATTGAAAATGGTATAGATTTCAAAGATAATCATTTGTGTCTCCAGCAACATGCACTCAACATAAAATATTGGTGATTTTTTTTATTAGAAGGTCAATTTCATGACTTAATTTTCTACTATAAGTTTTGAATTAGCATCTTTCATTACATAAATTTTAGTAAGTAGGATTCTACAGTACTTATTCGTAGGAGAAAAATATGTACAAGTGAAATCCTATACTTTATTTTTGCAGTCAATTAATGCACTAGTTATCAATAACACATTTGTTGCCAATGGTAACAAAATGTATCTAGTAGTGTATACTATCTATAATTCATCCATACGAGGAACTTTCTGAAGTCCCTAGCTGTTGCCTGAAAATTTTATGTACTACATATAGACCTATGATAAAATTTAATCTGTAAGATATGTAGAGTGAAAAATGAACAATAATGACTAATAATAAATTGAACAATTATTATTATATACTAAGACAAGTTATTTAGAACTGTTCTATTCTTTATTTTTGGAATTTTCCCCTTAGTAGTTTTGGATCTTGGTTGACTGCAGGTCTTTAAGGCAGTGGAAAGTGAACCCTCAGGTGCTGTACTGTAAACTCAGCCATTCACATGCTGACAGATAAGGATTATGTTGATACCAAGTTATTTTTATACACAATCATTGTGACTCTCTCTCTCTCTCCTTAAAAATACAACTTTAACTTCTCTTCTTTCCTGCTGTGTGGAGAAAGAAGAAAAGTTGTCACCATCAAACCAAATAGAACAGATTTGGTTTTTGCAAAATATTAATTTCACTGATTTTTTCAAGCAGTCTGTCAAATGTGGATGAATTCTTTTATTAATGAAGATTGTGGATGCTACTGTGGTAAACCATTTTGCTCTACTTATACAATGAATTGCTTTCACTTAAAATGCAAAAAATATTCAACAGGACAAACTTGGATACTGTAAGATGTGTGCATGATACTATATTCAACATTTGCTCATGAAGAAAGCAGTGATTCTCTTTCCCATGTGGCATGTTAGCACATTATTTCTTATGTTAAACAGTAGTTCTCTGCTTTTCTTTCATTAAGACAAAGTCAAAGGTATACAAAGGAAAAGTATGGATTGTCAAAATAATCATTATCACAACAACTGCAAACATATGCCTGACATACATTTTAGAGTGGAAAGTGATTTCTAAATACATACATAAAACACAAACTGTCATGGCTTCCATGATAATAAAGGACAGTTGTTAAGGTTATAGGGGAAAATAGAACTTTTTCAGCAGAACAACATAATGAGAATTGAAAGATTTGGCAACTGCGGCCTAAACAAAGTGTTCATGGAGGTGGCAGTGTATGGAAAGATGAGACAACATGGAAAAGAGCCCAGATAGCTGACTGCAGAACTGCGAGGATCGCAGAGAGGATCAGCACTTGTGTTTGTGAACACTTCCTGGAAGTAGACAGGGAGGGCACGGAATTGGTCATGGTTGGGACAAATTTACACTTGTAAAATGAACAGCTTTGAAATAAAATGGAATTATAGTTCTGTTGGTTGAACTATTAAGTATACCTTGCTTTAAAATGAAAACCCCTTGCTTTAGCTTTAAAAACAGGATAGGGGAATTGAATCCTCCCCAACTGCTCCCCCCCCCCCATTTTTCCCTTAAATCAAGCCATCAACCATTCAAAGTCACAGCTGTCATTCAAAATATAGTCTGGATTGTTATCAGAATTTTCCAATTGGAGGCTTCTATTGCAGACCTCTCTCGGTAGTGCACGTTGTGCTGGGATACTCTAAATAATGGAGCTGATAGCACTGAAGGCAACGTACATTTGAATCTGATGCCTCTGAGTTTTCCTCAGCAGTAGACCAAACAGGTTCTGTGGAGGCATCCATGGCCAGAAATCAGCATGTCCCTACTAAATACTGATGTACATCTACTAATTGATCACATGTGTTAGTTTGTGCATAGTGGCCAAATTATAGATTACTTTAATAATTTCATAGTGGCTTAAAAGAAGAAACAACTAGAATTCCTTTTGAATGGTAATAGGAAGAAATGAGCTTCCTTCCATTAAAGTGGTTAGTCTACGCTACTTCTGAGTTTTTGCATTCACCATCCCAAATCATTTTGAACCAGGAGAAGAAATTGACTTTAATGTTGCTGGAAAGGATTAGGACAACATTCTCTTGGTTTTCTTACTCTCTCTGCTGATGTCCTCTATCAATGGATGATTTATATCCTCATGAAAAACCTACCCCCAGACCTCTAAGAATCAGGGAAAGCGAGCTTGGGTGTGGTGGGGAGAGGTGAGGTGGGTGAGGAAATAGAGCAACGTGGGAGATGGTGCTTGAATTTACCACAATGAAAGCAGCGTTGACCTGACCAGTTGATACAGCACCGCCAGTCTCAGTGAGGATTGGTAGATTCCGCTCTTGGTAAGTGTTCAGAGATTTCTTGCTCTGTGACTTTGAAAGGTTATGTATACTTTCTGAACCTCACATTGCACTGTGGAAAATGGCACAAATGATATTATCTACGTCATGGGAAATAAAATATTTGGCAAGTGTTTATGCTATTATTGATTGCAGTGTCCACTTACCACATTGTTTGGTCATCAGTTAATTACAGTTTATGTATTGCTTTTGCTCTTACTGTTTACACAAACTTTCATTCCTGAAAATACCTTCTTCCTCTTTTTACTGCCATCAGCTGCTTCCTCCACTATTTTTCCGTTCTTTCTGACAGGTATTTACTTGAAAAAAAAAATGCGTGTTTGTGTAGAAATTTGGGGGCAGCTGTCCCAGTTTAGATTTTGTCATAGAAATGATGGTAAATTATTCAACAATACAAAAAACAAAACAAAAAAAAACAACCACAATGCAGGCATCCAATCTTTGATAAGGAGGCAGAAATAGCAGGATTGCTGGATTCTCCAGGAAGATAAGGTATCATGGTTAGAAAGTCGTTTTGAACAGATGTCCTATAAAAGGAATTCCAAGAATCTCCAAAGTCTGTGCTTCTGAACACAAACTTAGACTGTCATGAAGCTATCAATTGTCTTGTTGAAGCAGCAAAAACGCTTCCGATAGGTGTTTTCTTTAATGATAGATCATTCTCTTCAGTCTTACCCAAATCCACTGGCATTTCTGAAGTCAAATTCTATGTTCTTCTTTCCCCCTCCTGTTCTCTTCTGGCTCACAAGTTCTGTCTTTCCCCTCTGGTTTTCTTGTAAGACACACTATGTTTTTTTCTTTGGTTGTAAATAAATCCTGATAACCGCTGAAAACCGATTTTGTTTTGCTGAGGCTTAATTCTTTGGTTTAATGAAGTGATGGGGCAATTTTGTTATAGATGCACTTTATAGGACATGATAGGAATCTTACAAATTAGCTAGTAAAAGACATTTGAAGAAATCTTTGCCATTGAAAAATAATTGTTTTATACTCTATCTTACATGTTAACCTTGAGCTTACATCTTCCCAATGGAACGATCACTTTGGGAAGAAGTGAGGACCTCAGGATGGGTCTGAGAGGAGCAGCAGCTTGCTGAGTATAATATATGGCCATGTCGCCATTCTCCCTCATCCACAATCAATTGGATTCTTTTAGTTTAATATTTACTTGCAAAGATGAGATGCTAGTCTGCATGGTGATAAACAGTCTGCTCTTGGCATCTGAAGGTGACCTGTCAGTTCCTATGGACAAATCTGCTGCTTACTGAAATGTACAAAATAAATCATTAAAGCAGGCAGGTGCTCATTCCCAGATTTAAATCACCATAGATTTATGATTTGAATTAATGCTTCATTTGGCCATAGAAATAGATGCTGAGACAAATGATATGCACTGCTTGGGGTTTCCATACTGTAGCCATCGTGATATTGATTACTGAGATGTCTTTGCAATCTCTTGTTTATATCAAGTACTGTCTTGTGACAGGTTGGCTGATATGAGCTACATAGCAGATAAGAAGGAAAAATGTCCTGGTTTCTTTTTAGTGGCAACACTATCCACAACATACATGCCAGATAAATTGCTATTTTTTTGCTGTGAGAACTGATCTACATAACCAGCTTAAAAAAAATGCTGCTTGGAAATTGGAACTGGGATATTGAAAAGGCAGAATTTCAAACTGGTGAATCCAAGGTCAATTTGATAAATACATATAGCTGTGTTTTTATCTATTTATCCTTTTTTTTGGCACTCTGCATGCTTCTGAGGGTACTAAATTAATCACAGTCACTTTAGTCTAAATAAAGGAAACTTAATTTTACTTCTAGTTTCTAAATACTACATAAATATTGACATAGTGAGCATCTCTTAATAGTTTCTATGTTATTTATATACACGATGAACCTAATATCCTATTCCCCTGACCAATGACAACAAAGGAAATAAGTCTTTAAAGATAAATATATTCAATATCATTCCCAAGTGCAAAATTTGGTGAACTACAGTTTACCAAGAGACAGGAAAAGACTGCATTTTTACTTCTGTTAACATTTAATTTAAGGAAAACACTGTGTACACAGTTTAAAAAATGCTCAGAGGATTTAAGAGGGACCTTTGCCACTGGCTAATATCTGAGTCATGGAACTGGTAAACAGTTATCAACAATAGTAGATTGCTTGCTTAGTAGGAAATGAGTTCATATCTATTCAAAATGTGATCTCAAAACAGATGTACCAAGAAAATCTCATTGTTTAAACTATAGCTGTAACCCTCAGACTGCTGTTATTTCTTTAAGGAAATGATCTTAAGGTCTTAGTGTTTTCTCTTTTTGAACACTGAAGAATATAAACAAACACACATTTCTTGGTGATGTACAAACCAAAGCACATTTCACATGCCTCAAATATATGCTTCGTCTTTCATGTTGCCACACTTGGAATAATTACAAAGATGTAAAAGTTTTGAGTAAAAATAACGGTTGCTTTTTGATTAATAACACTACTGTTTAGTATCATTCGTCGCTTCTTATATTTCCTGTCTCCCAACAAACAAAGCAAAACAAACGAATATGTGAAAATAATGGACAAATAGGGAGGTAAAACTGTCTTTGCCCATTGACCATCTCCTTGTCTTTTTTAAAAAAGGCATTTCTGCAGAAATAGAATACTTTGGAGTCATTTCCTTTCTTCTAACACACGTGTTCGTTTGGAAGGAAAAAATTAATTTTATGATTTCAGGAAAAAGTCTTGGAGACCTTGAGAAAGCAAATAAAAGGAAACTGAGAGTGCAGGTCACCAAGCAGAGCTCTGCCGTTGCACACTGGCTTCTCTGCCTTGGCAATGTTAATGAACCTCAAATCCTTCCTATAATTAGATGAGGGAATTGCTTATATTTTCAAACAGATGATGCTGCTATAATGAAACGATTGACAGGGAATTTAAAAATGTCTACAGTAGTCATTTGGTTTCTGTTATAAAAAAAAAGTTTAAAAAAGAAGATTGGCTTTAGACATAGGTCCTGAGAGAGGTAGTAATTTACATAGCATGCTATGACAGGTGTCTTTGTATAGTAAAGAAATAAAATGGAAGTGTAGCAAAATGATGGGCAGGTATAGCAATTTTTTGGGGAGGGGGTGTCCTATGCTTATGCTGCTTAGGTTCTTTAAAAGGGGCCGAGACTCAGGAGATGGAGCCGGATTGAGTGCACAGCTGTAACTGCTGATGAGCTAATTGCTCCTTATCTCTCAGCCCCATTCATCTTCATTTTTTACCAATTACTGAGAATTATCTGTGTTCTCAGTTGGATATGAGAGTTAATCCTTTTTGGTTAAGCTGGCAGTACTGTGAGCAGATTCCAAATCGGAGGGTGAAAAAGCCAAAGCAAGCTTGCTCTAAAAATGTCTCCAGTTCAATTACAGTATCACTGATTCATAAGAAATTCGCTATTGTTTAACAGATTAAATATGGAAAGTATTTTTAACTTTAATGTTCCTCTGCCTAACAGAGATTTTGAATATCCTTTTTCCTGTCTAATGAGTAAAATTTAACAATATTAACAGCCAAAGTCTTGTAAACATGGAAACTGCATTAACCTAAAACTCCAAAAAAGAGTCAGACGCATGGAATGGGAAATTTTAGAGTTGATAGCAGTCAGTCTATAAGTAAACACTTTGAATTGATGCTTTTGCTCTCTGTGGCTTTACATACGATCCAGGAAGTGTATCTAAATATAAACTTTTTCACAAATGCCACACTAGTGGAACTCTAATGGCAGACCACGTAAGCATCTCCTAAAAGTGTAACAACCTGCCATGGTTGGTAATTCGATTGATTGTGAGTAGGCCATATGGTTACCATCATTCTCTATGCAAAAGACATCTTCATATCTGGAAATTTTACATAAAG